>NC_080800.1:103478904-104913071 GCF_028018385.1 Neofelis nebulosa
ACAATCCTAAAATTTGTATGGAACCAGAAAAGACTCCGAATAGCTACAACGATCCTGAAAAAGAAAACCAAAGCTGGAGGCATCACAATTCTGCACTTCAAGATGTTTTTTTACAAAGCTGTAATCATCAAGACTGAATGGTAGTAGCGCAAAAACAGACACATAGATCAACGGAACAGAAGAGAGAACCCAGAAATGAACACACAAACGTATGGCCAACTAATCTCTGACAAAGCAGGAAAGGATATCCAAGGGAAAAAAGACAGTCTCTTCAGCAAAGAGTGCTGCGAAAACTGGACAGCAATATGCAGAAGAATGAACCTGGACCACTTTCTTACGCCATACACAAAAATAAACTCAAAATGGATGAAAGACCTAAACCTAAGACAGGAAGCCATCAAAATCCTAGAGGAGAAAACAGTCAACAACCTCTTTGACCTCAGCCACAGTAACTTGTTACTTGACTGACATGTCTCTTGAGGCAATGGAAACAAAAGCAAAAATGAACTATTGGGACTTCATCAAGATAAAAAGCTTCTGCACAGAGAAGGAAACCATCAGAAAAACTAAAAGGCAAGTGATGGAATGGGAGACGATATTTGCAAATGACAAAGCAGATAAAAGGTTAGTATTCGAAGTCTATAAAGAACTTATCAAACTCAACACCCAAAAAACAAATAATCCAGTGAAGAAATGGGCAAAAGACATGCATAGACACTTTTCCAAAGAAGACATCCAGATGGCTAACAGACACATGAAAAAATGCTCAACATCACTCATCACCAGGAAAGTACACATCAAAAGCATAATGAGATACCACCTGACACCTGTCAGAATGGCTAAGATGAACAACTCAGGCAACAACTGATGTTGGCGAGGATGCAGAGAAAGAGGAACCCTTTTGCACTGCTGGTGGGAATGTAAATGGGGCAGCCAGTCTGGAAAACAATATGGGGGTTCCTCAAAAACTTTAAGATAGGATTACCCTCCGAACCAACAATTGCACTATTAGGTATTGATGCAAAGGATACAGGAATGCTAATTAGAAGGTGCACCCCAATGCTCCCCCAATGCTCCCCGATGCACCCCAATTGCTCCTCAATGTTTATAGCACCGCTATTGACAATAGCCAAAGTATGGAAAGTGCCAAATGTCCACCCACTGGTGAATGGATAAAGAAGAAGTGGTATGTATACACAATGAAAATATTACTCAGTGATCAAAAAAAAAATGAAATCTTGCTATTTGCAGCAACGTGGGTGGAACTAGAGTGTATTATGCTAAGCGAAATAAGTCAGTCAGAGAAAGACAAGTATCATGTGATTTCACTCATATGTGAAGTTTAAGATACACAACAGTTGAACATAGAAGAAGGGAAGCAAAAATAATATAAAAATAGATAGGGACGCAAACCATAAGAGACTCTTAAATACAGAGAACAAACTGAGGGTTGCTGCTGGGGTGTAGGGTGTAGGGATGGACAACATGGGGATGGACATTAAGGAGGATACTTGTTGGGATGAGCACTGTGTGTTATATGTAAGTGATGAAACCCCAACGTTTTTTCCTGAAATATATTACAGTATATGTAACTAACCTGGATTTAAATTAAAAAAAAGAAAGAATTAAAAATCAAAATAAAAATGTAAATTAAAAGCCATGGAACAGTTAGAAAAAGAGTAGATGAAGAAGCAAATTGTTGCCTTCGCATTGTCTCATTAATTTATCACATTTGGGAACGAAATTAAGGAAAAGACATTACCATAAGATCTCCAAAATCAAAACAAAACATAACAACAACAACAACAACAACAATAATAACAACTATTCAACCTGGCTTTCAAGGCAGTCTTTGAATTATTACAATAAAAACCTAAACTTTACACGAGATATCTGAACATTTTAGGACATAGACATAAATTCAATATTAAATGTTGATTTAAGTTCAATACTCTAGTAAACACTATGTAAATATTCCCTTTTTTGTGGTCAATAGAAACAAAATTTAATGCTTAATTGTGGCCTTTAAGTTCTCAGAACTCTAGAGTCCATAGTTCTGTCCTGATTTCTATTACTAAAGATAGTAACTTCTAATCTCAGATTAATTTTTATTAAGTATTGAATACATGCAAATGATTAATTGTAAAATATGTGTAAGACATAAAAAATAACGAGAAACCCACCTTTATGAATGAAACTATAATGCAGTCTAAGAACTAGAACGCTTTGAATTATCCTCCAGATTTCCACAACATATAACATTAAACACATGTCACCAATTCTGAGATTAAAATACTACATGTAAAACAATCTAGTAGATGGGTACCTGAGTGGCTCAGTTGGTTAAGTGTCTGACTCTTGGTATCAGTCCAGGTCATGATCTCTCTGGTTTGTGAGTTCAAGCCCCATATTGGTCTCTGTGCTGACACATTTTCTGTCTCCCTCTCTCTCTGCCCCTCCCCTATTTGTGTGCTCTCTTTCTCTCTCTCAAAAATAAATAAACATTAAAAAAAGAACCGTCTCTTTGTTTAAAATAAAATCTAGTAGATGTGAATGTTTTTCTGAGCCTTACTTTGCTTAATTAATCTTTGTGTTTCTGAAGGTTTAATTATATAATCAATATCCAAGCATTTAAAGAAATGTAGAAAATGACAGAGTCATTTGCAAAACAGCAGAAGAAAGGGTGTACAGAGTAAATAGACTAGGAGACCACGTAAGACTCTCTAAAACAGCCAAGATAAACAAATGATGAGAAGAATAATGAAAATAGGATCTAGAATGCACAAGTACCAAAATGCAAGTATTCAACAACTGTTGGTCATTGTAGAAGGGCATGAGCTTAAACTCTTGAGTCCTAAAATGGAAAATACCTAGATCAGGAATTCAAAAGATAAAATAAACACAGCAATGCTGTTTTTGTGAAAATTATTCATTTCACCAATTGTTTGAGATACTCTTATGAGAGCTGCTTACAGGAAATACACCTGAAGAAAAAACTGTAGGGGAGTAGTATAAGATAACTACTAAACCATGGGATGTGTATAAGACAGGTACCAAGAGTCATTCACTGTATTAAGCACAAAACTGTTCTTTTCTCTTAAGAATTTTATATTCTAAATAAAATATATAAATAAATAAAATGCATTAACATTTTATTTAGTATTAAGAATCCCTAGAATAGTTTATATTAATAATTATAGTTTATTTTGTGTGTGAGATTATAACAATCCAATGAATGCCAAGGAATTAAAGTTAAATAACTTTTAAAAAATAAATAAAATTGAATATTCATCAAAACATTGGAAAGACAATGTCTTAAAAGCAATAAAATAAATTGCAATTAAAGTAACCAATAATTTATTCTTTAGATATTTTGTCCTTAAAATCTAATGTAAAAATAAAAAAACACATACAATTTGCACAAATATGTTAACTTGACATGTCCACTTAATATAATTAATATATAAGACTCCAATATAAAAGTGACATAAACCAAATATACTACAAAGTAGAAAACATGACCATAAAAAGCATATGGAAAAATACTCAACATCACTAATAATCTAATAAGTTTGAATAAAGCAATATATCCTCCTTGATATATTTACCTGAATGTCTAATAGGAATGTAAAACAATATTCAAAACAAACCATTTGGGGGCACCTGAGTGGCTCAGTGGGTTAAGCGTCCAAATTCGGCTTAGGTCATGATCTCACAGTTCGTGGGTTCAAGCCCCGCGTGGGGCTCTGTGCTGATGGCTCAGAGCCTGGAGCCTGCTTCAGGTGCTGTGTCTCCCTCTCTCTCTGCCCCTCTCCACTTGCACTTCTCTCTCTCTGCCTCTCTCTCTTTCAAAAATAAACATTAAAAAAAACCATTTGATTTCCCAGCCTCAAAACTACCCTTACTTCAGACTTTATAATTTTAGGAAATAGCACCATCTGTCATCCCTTGTGCATATCAAAATTTCATTGGTTCCTCTCTTTCCATCATAAATCCATTTGATCTATCAGCAAGTCCTATAAGATTTACCCTTAAAATATTTATCCAAAATGACCACTACTAACCATCCCTATCACTCTAATTCAAGCTGTGATCATCTTTCATTTGTAGTCTATTCTCAACAAAGTAGCCAACATAATCCTTTGAAACCTGAATTAGTTCATGTTACTCCTTTGCTCAAAATCATGTAGTAGCTTCATTATACATTGGAATACAATCAAAACTCCTACTCTGGTCTACATAAGCCTGTCTACCTTTTCAATTCATCTCATACCACTTTTTCCATATCTCACCACCTCCCAACCACACTGGCCTTCTTTTTTCTCGAAGTTAGTTGTTTTCCACTTTAGTACATTTGCACTTACACATCCTTCTGCCTGGAACATTCTTTCCCCATTTGACCATATAGCTCATTCAGTCAGCTTTCTGATTAAATGTTACTTCTTCAGAGTTATCTTCCCTGATCACCCTATTCAAAATAGTTCCTTGTGTCTCCACTCATTCATTTACTTCAACATTACCCAGCTTTAGTTTGTTCATAGCACTTAAGAATATATCACATTGTTTTATAATATATTATTTTATATTTTTGTTTGTCTGTTACCTATGTCTCCCACTAGAATGTAAGCTCTATTAAAATAGGATATTAGTCTAGTGGCCCATCATCTAGAAGAGCGACTGGGACATAATTGGTACTCAATAAATATTTATTTAATGAATTAATATTAATATTACCACTTGTTTGGTATATGTTTTAAATTCTTCATCATTGGTGACTTTTGGAATAAAGCAATATATTGGACTTTTGGAAACCAATTGGTTTTACTCGTTTATAAAGCAGTTTGGAATTGTGAGTTATTTGGAGACGGCAGTAAATATTTAACAATCACTGAAAACTGTTAGATATTATACTTGTGTATTGCCCATATTTTTCATTAGTTCACTTATCTTGTATATTTCAATCCAGTAATCCTACTACTGGAATCTATCCTGGGGAAGTATTAAAAACTATTGAAAAAAGTTATATATAGATAGAGAGGCCTTTATTATTATTTATAATGGTTAATATTGAATATGAATTAACAGACCAATAATGGACTAGTTAAGTAGTTTTTGGAGCATATACTTAATGTGATAGTGTGCCATTGAAGGTGATGATTATAGAAAGGCTAAACATGGAAAAATTCTTAGGTTGTAATACTAAGTGAATAAGCATGATATAACATCACATGCATATTTTTAATGTAATGAAGGGAAAATACTTAGGAAAATCCTGTGGGAAGTAGATGTATCAAAATAGTAGTACCAGTTGTGTTAGCATTGTAGAATTTTATAATGATTTTCTTTATCAAGGTGGATCTGTGATTTTCTTATTAATTTCAACTAATTTTTATTTTTACCAAAGCATTATGCAGGTAGTTTCAAAACACAAATAGTACAGTAAAGTTTATAAGAAGACCAGTAAATAGTAGTCCTATCTCAGTTATGCTTTCTACCCTCTTCTATGGGATTAACTTTTACACTTTTAAATGACACATTTTGCTTATATCTCTAGTTTCTCAGTTACAAACATTTATGATATTTAAGATGATAAAGTTTTAGTAATCTTAATCCTCCCTTTTCCTTCCACCCATCCTCTCAATACAGCATCGCTTTTTGTTGTCATCATTAAATGTTTACATTGTTATAATTATTTAAATATAATTCACTGCTGAGCCAAATAGTGTACAGTGGTTTACCTTCTTTTTGAACAACTTAAAAAAATATCCTTGAAGTTAAACATTATCTCCTACTTTTTTCATTTGCTGAATTGTCCGCATACTTATCAGTTCTACCAAACCCTTTGACAGAAATTTAACATCCCAGCCATACTAAAGAATGATTAATCTATGGATTCCATTTACCTGAGTCCTCTGTCCTCCTGTTCCAGTCTGGACTGTTGGTTCTCTAGGACTCCAACATCTCTTGTCCAGGGACTTCCGTTCCCTTCACTGTTGACTTGAAAATCATCTTTATTGCCCTAGAGGAACTATGAAATTTGTGCCTGCCCAATATCTTTTAAAATCCCCTTCCCATTTTAATAGTTTCCTAAAGTTGCTTTTCACACATAGAATTTTAAACAAATTCCAGTGTCACTTTTTCCCAAAGTGTAATCATATGACTAGCTTCTCTCAAGCAAATTTGCCTGAGTGATACATGGAATGTAGAAGTAAAGATCTGAGGTTGTGTGGCTCACACAACAGGGACATTATGAACATGAGCGTATTGCTTAAAGTTTGGCAGAATGCGCCAACCTAGCAGAGATAAATTGTGAGATACTGTCATTTCCATACATATGCCACCAAGATATTTCTCATAGTAAATATATCATTCTTTTAGGGACTTCTTATTTCTATTAAATTTCTTCCTCTTGCATTATGTCATACTCATTTACATACTTGTTCCCATTCAAACTGTATAGGTCACTTCAGTTTCCTCCTTTCCTGTTTCAAATATATATTCTTTTGTGGCAAGTATTGCCAGTTCTCCAGAAGGGGAAAACATTCACAAGGGCTACCCATTGTTGGCTGGAAAAGTAAAAGTTCCATAGTCTTGATAGGATGTTTTCATTTCATGTCTTGCCTGTCCCACTTAATGTATGATCTGCTTCAGAAATGTTATTTCTATTTACAGAGTTACCATTCAGCTATTCTCACACCAATTTCTCTGTGATTTACATTGGTTTTCTCACAAAATACTCAATTTCTTTCTGTCAGTTATTCCCAAAAAATTTTTGTCCAAGTCAGGAATTTAGGAAAGCTTGTGTTAAACTGCTGTGGACTTTTTATAGTCATTGCTTATTGATTTTGTAAACTATTTATGACGTAGAAAGAAAGAGAAAGAATAACCTGTAACAAACCATCCTGAATAAAACCATAGAGAAGAAAGTCAGGGATAATTTGTTTCAGAAAGGTAATCAATTCTACCCACCCCATTCCTCAACCATACATTATCTCTGGGTTTACTAGACCTTAGTTAAAATTAAAATTCAGTCCCATTAAAGGCAAGGGTATTATTATCATTAACAAAATCTTTTGCAGTTATAATTATGAGGGTCTCTGACCCTTCACGTTAGAATATACTTTGTATATAAAGTGACAGACTAATTCGGCTAGAGCAAGTCTCTGTGTAAGCTAATTACATGTGGTAATTTTGCCTGAAAGGAGACTGACTTGAAAATGAATCCAATTTAACGGTGAGGAGATTGTTATAAGAAACATTTCGTTGTGGGCTTGGAAGTCCCTTAAAGTGCTAATTTTTCAGTTGAATAACCATATTGCCATAGCGAGGATTTTTCAAATTACTTAATATTTGTGAGATATTATTTGAACTAAGAAAAAATAAAGACAAATAGTGAAGATTTTTTGAATTTTGTGGGAACAATATAGGATAGTATCTAATTATTATTCACACGTTAAAATTAGCTTCTGTCACGCTCTTCCTACTTGTTCTTAAGTTATGGTGGACCACCTTTCTCCATTAAAGGACAAAGCTAATTCCTAAATTACATATTCAAGTCAGAAGGAGTATAGTTTGTCCACTTTATCAATCTTTCTGAGTTTTGCCTTTTAACAATATAATTTCTCTTAGGAATTTTAATTATCATTTCTTATAAAATCATTGCATGCAGCTAGCAGCTATTATTGTGTGGCGAGCTGAAATATGGCAACTGTAAGCAGAAAGGGCAGAAGAAATACTTTGATACCTATTCTGAAATTCTCTTTCCTTTCAAGTTACTCCAATTCTTAGAATTGCTGTTGTAAATTATTCCATTGTGGTAAAGCCTAAATTTTCCAGAAAGCCCCTATAAAATTGCAAATCTTTTCTGGGAAAAGTGTCATGGGTCCTATGGTGACCATCCCAGGTCCCCCTTTCAGGAAGAAGCAATAATGACCCCGGTAGTTTGGAGGGTTTGTGACTAATGGCTCTCACCTGAATATCTTTTTGTGAATTTCCCTTAGCAGAAAAGAGATGTCTCACTGAACGCCTTATCTCCTCCATAGGATCAGCTCACATCCAGTGACTTTTCAGTGATGGAGCATAAAGTCCTGACCTTCTTTTGTCAATGTGGAAGATCTCTGGAGGGCCATTCCTGCTCCAGAGTTCCCAATAGAATCAGCCAAGGCCACTGTTGTAACTTCTTCAGTGTTCTACTTACCCTTTTGCCCAATCCTGCTTCCCTCCCCTCTCATAAGTGTTAACTAATGAATCTCCTAGAAATAACTCTGAGTGCTTCAGAGTCTGCTTCCTGAGGAATGTAACATAAAATAGTTAGGAACTTTAGGAAATTTCCTTGGAACAGACTCTACAATGTGATGGATAACTGACTACAATGTGATGGATATATGTATATATGATATATATATAGGGCTGGACCCTAAGGGTGTTGATTCAAATGAGACAAAGTATAATGTTGGATAAGGAAGAGTGTATCAGAATAAAGGGATTCTCTTATAATACAGGATTTAATACCTTGACAAGGACAATGGGAATTGGTTCTAGTACACTACTAGGTTGCCTCTTGTACCCTTGAAAAAAGTGATGACTCTCACAAAGTGAAGTAGAAATGCCAAAACTTACCTGAAAAACAGTGGAGGAAAGAATCAAAGACTCAGAGAAGAGGCATATACTGATGTGGATATACTGTGTAAGTTTAGAAACTCCTCCAGGTGAATGTAATCCCAGGAGATACTCCATTGATAAAAGTAGTAAGGAATGCACTGACGTTGGGGCACAAGTATTATTAAGGATCTCAAACATGGCTATCCCCTAAATCCTGGGATGAGAGCAGGCGATACTATTATATAACTGACCTTGATATAAATTAATAGGGTCAAAATGGTAGCCTGTAGAATCTGACCCGCAGAGAGCAAGAGATGGTGAATAGAACACAGTATTTCCAGGGGCAATATAGGTGGGCAGTTAAATAGGGTATTGCCCAATCTATATGCTCCAAAATAATCAAGTATGGATGATTATGAAGTCGGGGCCAGTTGCTCCAATAAAAAGCCATGATCCTAGTTTTGCAAAGTGAGCCATTCTCAGGCTAAGACCAATTGACTGTGGGGAATGCTGTATATCCACAAGGAAGACCTTAAACACAAGTATATATGGTATTCGTTTCCCCAGACCTTCTCCAAAGGGACCTATGACCATTTGCTTCTGTTGTTTTACATTGGGAAAAGGGAATATTCAACATTTCAAGAACTGTTGCACCTAGGATATGAGTCAACATTGATGCCCAAAGTATCAATGTCTGGAGTAGGGGATGTAGAAGATACAGGTAATAAATAAATTTGCTTCCTACATTTGAATTATTGTTTGCCTCCTGGGTCCACAGACTTGCCTGGTGGTAATATTTTGATTCCCAAATTTATAATCACAACTGACATGTTTTGGAGTTGACAGAACCCTCACATTGGTTCATTGGTCTGTGGGGTATGGGGTAGCATAGTTTTGACATTCTATGCTTCTACTGCTCTTAAGTTTCAGAAAAATTGTGAAAACTTAATAACATAGGAAATGAGCAATAGAGATGAAAATGGTCAGTCTAATGGTCTAATATTTTATGTTAGAACAATTAATTATCCTTTATATACTTAACTCCTAAACTTAGAGATATGCCCAAGATACCCCTGGCTCTTTAAACAAATCCAAAACCAACTATGGAGTGATCGGCCAAGAACACATTTATTAATTCTTCCCTTCACTGAACCAAACATTTATTGAGAACTCCCACACAGTATTCTAGACTTTAGGTTAAAGAAGAATGAAAACACCTAACCCTTCTTGAGTTTGATTATAATTCCAACCAATACTACCTTTCTGGGTAAACTTATTAAACAACTCCTTCGAGTTTCAACAAGGGAATTATGCATTTGGTACTCAGAGATTTATTGGATCAAACCAAACTGATTATCCAAATATAATTTTTAATTTTATCTTTTTGTAAGTTATACAGAAAGACACATTTATTTTTATATTGTAGCAATAGAAGTCACATTTGGTGTGTATAAAATACACTGCTTTGTCTCTGACTATTCTGGAAATAGTTATCTGATAAGATGAAATTGATGAATGGTCAGAGGGGGAAAAAGAAACATTTACTTTTGGCTTTCAGAAGAAAATAATTTCACAAAATGATTAATTACAAACTAAAAACATTTGCAGAATAAAAATAGAGATGCTTCATTAGGATCAGTAACAATGTGTGCATTTATTTCCACATAATCCCTCTTTTGTCATATTCACAGTTATTAGAATATCTGATTTGACTTTCATTATGCAATTTATATGACCTTCTTTTACTAAAGACCTTCCCATATAACAGACTTTGAAAAATTTGCCAATTAGAAAGGATTAATTACAGTTTTCAATTTTGTCATTTAGCATGGAAAATATTTAAGAAATCAATATGATAAAAATTTTAATGCCTTTTAGTATATAGAATGATTTATTTATATACATAATACATACGATATATTCAATTATATGTGCATTGATTGATATATGGGATCTTCACCATTCTTAAATTACTCTGTCCTCCATTGCAGTAATAAAACTGAGTCATTTCAAATAATTTTCATCTAATTGAATGAATATTTCCCTATGTGTATTCAGCATTTAATTTCTAATTATGGTTCCCTTGTCTTAGAAACTAAAACGTAAAGAGACATATTTTTTCTTTCTTCTCAAACCGCAAACTGTGCTAATTTACTTAAGGTGATGATCTCTTTTTCTATTAAATACTGACATAGGACTGACAAAGATACATTTGTTCATATTCTTTCAAGCAGAGCTAGCTACTTCTTCCTCAATACTACCATAGTGGACACTCTGTTGGTACATGCTTCATGTTCTATCATAATTTCTGTTTATTGTTCTCTCCCCCACAGGAATATAAGCCTCTCAAGGACAGAGATCTCATATTAATCATCTTTGGTTCATTACTACCTAAAGTAGGGCTGAATGAAAAATGAATATATTTCTTTTTCTTATTTTTTATTTAATGTTTCTTTTCTGAAATGTATCTTTTTTTCTAAATTTTAAATTATCATTTTAAATATCAGCTAAAACTTCTTAGTTTCCAAGTGTAACCTAGTACTTCTGCTAGAAAAGAACATGTGCAATAAAAATTACCTCAATTATAATACAAAATTGCTCACTAGGGAAAATAAGTATTATTTCTTAACAAACATCAATTGAGGGCCTATTATGTTATTGCATTCCAAGTTCTGTGCTAACTTTTGTGAATACAAAGAATTTGATTTGGTCCCTGTCCTCAAGTAACTCATGGTCTAGTGTGGAAACAGAGAAGTAAGAAGATGAAAGCTATATTAAAACTATGCTTTGTATTCTACAGTACTACAAACATGTCTGTGACTTAACTAGTATTCACTTTATACATTCTTCAACTTTTGCATTATTATATATGTTTTCTTGTGGCATGTATGGCCAACTATGTGTTATATTCCATGAGGGCAAGGATTACAATATATGCTGATAATACCTTAAGTGTGCTAGTGAAGCCCAGTGTACAGAGCAAGTGAGTTGAGGGATCTTTGGTTTAGTAGAAATATAGTGGACTTATAAGCACAAGAGTTGAGTTCAAGTCCAGCTCTACTCTCTTAGCTGGTAATACTTTACTTTGAACATATTATAAGCATAATCTCTTAAAATAACAAAAATATATTTCCTTCCTGGTCTTTGTGGGTGTTAAAATAAATTTGTGATAGTACATAACAGGTCTTATAAATATCCTTCTTTTTTTTATTCTTTTTGAGAGATAGAGGCAGCGAGATAGAGTGTGAGTGGGGGAGGAACAGAGAAAGAGGGAGACACAGAATCTGAAGCGGGATCCAGGCTCTGAGCTGTCAGCACAGAGCCCGATACGGGGCTTGAACCCACAAACCACGAGATCATGACCTGAGCCAAAGTTGGAGGCTTAACTGACTGAGCCACCCAGGCACCCCAAATATCCTTCTTTTAATAAGCATTCATTTAATGTAATTAGGCAAAGAATTTAGAGAAGATTCACAAAAGGGCTAAAGTTATTTACAGCAGGGTTGGCCTTGGTTACGAGTGCCAGCAGGCAAGGTTTTGTCTCACAGCCATCTTCCCTAAGCATACATATGCTATTCATCTTTGCCCTTAATTCACCCATTGTTTATCTCTGTAAATTTTTAATGCACCCATTGTTTATCTCTGTAACTATTTATTGCAATTAGCATAATTCTGAAAAATTCTGAAATGACTCCCGAGATTCCTGCTGGAGATATGAAGGATTTTACTGTTATGATTAGGTCATATAATGTGACAAAATTCAAGGGATTATGCTGATGGAATTAATGTCCCTTATCAGTTGACTTTTGAGTTAATGAAAAGGAAGATCATGCTGGGTGGGCTTGACTCAATCAGGTGAGCCAAAAAAGGAACTGTGCTCTTCTTGAAACTAGAGATTTGAAGCAAGTGAGATATTTTCCTGGTGTCTTTGAAGGAAAAAAAAAACTGTCATGTTGTAGAGAGATCCATGTGGGAGGGAATGGCTGGTGGCCTGAAGGAAATGAGATGACCCCCAGCTGACATCCAGGAAGAAAATGGGGATTTTAGTTTTACTACATCCTCAAAAACAGAATTCTGCCAAAAGCCACATGAGCTTGAAAGATGACCTCAAGCACCAAATAAGATTGCAGCCCCTTGCCCCTTTGATTTCAGGCTGGTGAGACATTGAACATAGGTAACTCGGTTGACCCAAAAGCCTGACTTATGGGAACTGCAAAGTAATAAATTTGCGTTGTTTTAAGTCAGTAAATGTGGTAATGTGTTATGCAGTAATAGAAAATGAATATATGTATGTCATCTGAAGAGATACTTCGATTTAGGGTGTTGATTGGTGATAATAGTTTTGTGTTACTCCTCCCAGTAATATGCCTTAAGCCTAGAAAAGCTGCATGGTAGGAATTACAGTTGGTAAAAGCAGGGCAGGAAAGAGCAAATGAGGCAAACTTTAAGTACTCCTCTACTAGATATTAAGTCAATTCTTAAAGCTAAAATATTTGTTTATTTGTTTGTTTTACCTAGATGAGGAATAAAAGGTAGGAAAGAGATTTGACAATTTGCTAAGATGCAGGAAAATGCGGAGAAACAACATGATATAGTAGAATGAAAAACAGGCAATGTGGATTTGAGCCATGATACCACATTTAAGTAGCTATTAACCTGAGAGGATCTGCAAGATTTAGCCTGCTAAACTCTAAGGATGGGAGTATATAATTTCTATATCTTTTTTTGATAGAAAATGCTATGGCTCTTATAAATGATGAAACTTGCTGAAATTTGATTTATTTACAAAGAAATTTTTTGAAGACTAAACAAGGGTTTGAGTGGTGTTACTTAGTTATAAATTTTAGTTAGGAGTAATAAATTTGAGATATGTAATATATATTTAGACATGAATATTATTATAAATTACATTATTAGTATACGGTTAATATAACAATACTAAATATAACAGTATCAAAAATATATTATATTTCACAGAATTGTAGGGCAATAATTATTAAGAATCATCTCCCTTATCCCTTGCTTATATGCTTTAATTATCTCCAGTATATATACCCTTGCTTATATGCTTTAATTATCTTCAGTATATATACCCTGAAATTATGTGATGTATGATTGAAACACAAGATTGTCTGATTCAGCACAAGAAATGTAAGAGCAGTGAAAGTCCTATATCTTCTCCAAAATGCCCTATAACTTACCCCCCTGTATGGTGATAGTCTTTTCTCTAAACAAAGTTGTTTTCTAGTCTTCTGTTATTTAAAGGGATAGATTATACATCTAAGGACAGTGTTTTCATGGATATAATATAGTCCTTATTAGAACAAAATGAGAACAAAATGATGCTTTTCACCAAAAATAGGAAATACAATGAGACCTGAAACTGGGAATAATAGTTTTGCTGAATAACATATCATTACTGAGTTCTGAATGACTGAATTATAAATAGACTTGACACAATCATACATCAAATTTTTTTATTCCATAGTACTCTAATTGTTAACAGCCAGTCAGTTATCTTAATGATAATTAACATAGTAAAAGTACATTTAAAAGGACATTATAGTAGTTACGAATCAGTGAAAGCAAAGAAATTCAAAAATGAAGCAATATTTCATTCTTTAACTATATTAGCTGAAGCTTAACTCATGGAGGCATTAAAGCTGGAAATCTCCAATTAGGTCAGAAAGTCTTTTTCCCTAAACAGAAAAATAAGTAAATGGTAGACCGCCATGTGCTATCTTCACGTATAAAAGAAAACAAATTAACTATTCACGGTTATAGTACAGTATTTTAGTGTACACTCTGGGTTTCAATTATGGTCCTGCAGACTGAAAAATCATACACAGTTCAAAAGAAGTAATAGCTTGAACATATTACTAGTTGTACCCCATCTCTAAGGTCTGAGACTAGGAAAAATTATGAAATAAACTACTTTGCTTACTTATACCTCATTCTCCTTTCCTTCCTTCCTCTAGTATTTTATCCAAGGTCCCTTACATGCCCTGTGGATTTTTGAACAATTTACCCTTTCAACAAACTACACAAGTCTTACTGTAATTTTAAAGATGATTTTAACTCAATAATTGTCAGTTTTATGAGTTGGGGAGAATATGAGAGTAAATATGCACCCAAGTGTTTGTCAGTGTGTGTGTGTGTGTGTGTGTGTGTGTAAGGAAAGGCATTGCATATCAACTTGGTGAGTAGCACTCTTGATTTAACCAGTACAAAAGAATCCACGTGCAGAGAATATGCAAATATAGGAAACTAGGTAATTTAGAAAGCCTTATTGTTTCCTTAGGCTACCTGCAAGGAGAGTATGATGTATGGACTAACAATCTGCTTCTGGTTAATTAAAACTGCAATAGTTATGTGCATCCTTAGAGCTCAAAGAATGTTGATTATAACTTAAATGCATCCACTTTGTGCATAAAGTATTTGTATATTAGGCAAAATTTTGAAAAGAGAAATATATTGAATATAATATTTCCAATTTTCAGAATTTGAAAAACATGCTCATAATATCATATATTAATTTTATATAATCATTTTATAAGTTTCCCTTTTGAACAAAAAGCATCTAAGATTAAACACATGGGTCTGGAGTAAGAACACTACATACAATAGAATGGACATCATTTCTGGGTAGAAGGAAAATTGTTCAGAACATATAGAGAATACTGTTTAAGGCAACAAAATATTTCATTAAATGAAGTTTTTATATGAAATTATACTTTTAAGTGTAATATGATACAGTCTGGGTAATGTCAGGACATTATATTAGTCATTATTAAATTTTCAAAGTGTTATTATTTTTTTAAATGGAGCTAAAAATCCATTGCCATTATAAATAGACAATAACTGCAAAATGTAAAGGGAACTAGTTACTGAAAAATGCACCAGTTGCAGAGGTTTTCAACGGACTTCTCACTGCCTGTAAAGAGTGCGGACTGACTATAAATAAACAAATTCCTTGGTACAACTGTTCTCTTTACTTAGTGGCACAAATAGTGTGTTCACCTTGACTCACCCCGCTGGTGGGGACTGAGGCAGTGATGCATGCTTTATATTATTTTTTTAAAAAATCACATGATTAGTGCAAATATTTCAGATGAAGAGGGGCTGTTTTGATTGATTTTTAGCATGTTTGACAAGGAATATTACTGGAAATAGAAGACTTGGTAGCATACTTACAACCAGGCATTTGGATAGAAAATAAAAAAAGCATATGTCATTTCCCAAATTTTATTTATACTTGGGGGTAATTTGACCTTATAAACTTTAATTTCTTAGGTAAGTTTCCCCATCTCATATATACAGCATCACTACCCCCATTGCTGTTAACATGGTTGCATAAGCATATTTGCAGTTACATGCTGTCTGGAGTACAACCAGTTCTCTGCAGTTCATGCAGTTCAAATGAGAGAATTTCCTTCAAGGTTCCCAGTGATTACAATCAACATGATATATATGGATGATCTCTAGATTTATGTAGGGGATATTGTTGTTAGGTTTCAGTTTTTATTCTTTCATGATCCGTATACGTATACTGGAAGATCATGTGACAGTTGGCTGAAATTTGAGTTCCTAGAAAGCAAGAATAAATCAGAACTATTAGGTCATATAGGACTAAGGAGGTGGGTTGTTTTTTTTTTAATTTTAGGGGGCTTTTATTTTTGGTTTTCCATTGTGGAGTGGAAAATGCTCATTTAGATGATCAATTTGTTTTCATTTGAAGAAACTCTTAGAAACATGCATTTTAAAATTTCCAACCTAAAACTTTCACCTGATCCTGAGATTCTGGTGAAGGTAGTTATAAAATAAGTTGACCCCTGTCTATTTGGTAAGCCTTCAGACAACCTATTCTTCTAGCGATCTTGGGTCTGTAGCTACAACTTTTATTCAGAACCAGCAGATCTGCTTTTCAAACATCCCTAGTCTATGAAAGTAAGCTTTAAGTGCCCTGCAGACATTCAAAATTGCAATCTAAGTTCCGAGATAAGATCTAACAAAGGTAAAGATATTTTCTGATTTATATGGAACTTGGAAGTAATGTCTGGCAAAAAAATTCCAGAAGTATTTTTATTATTGCTTTGTTCAGGAAAGAAAAATCTGTAAAAGGATTTGAGCAAGAGAGCATGAAGCTCAACAACCCATTAAACCAAACATATAGAAGCTAGGAAATAGGATTAATGTCAAAAGATAAAGAGGCATGGTAACTGGTGGCTAAAATGAAGAGTCCATCATCATGTTCCAATCCCCATTTAAGTCTTCTGACAGAAGAAGAGTTCTGATATTGGGGTCAAATGAGGGACAATTCTCCAGAAGATGACATTAAACTGAGAAGGCAAGTATGTTTTCCTTTGATGAATCACCTAACCACTGACATAGGAACATACTCTGCTTTTAAAAGTCTTCTAGGTCAGCTGTACTGAAAGAAATATAATGATTTCTTGAACTCACCTTATAGTGACCTTTTGTATCATACCTTATTGAATAACCATATCCTAAACACTCCATGTAGCTATTATTGCATTCTCTCTATATATACCTTGATAAACATTACATATATATCAAAAGAATATCTCAGACGAAAAGTTCATGTCTAAAGAACATTTTATACTTTATTAAAAGAGATCCATTAATTCTAAAGAAAACATTGTAGTATAATATCAGCATAAAGTGTAAATTGGTTTAGGAAATACAAGGAATAATTCATTATCAATAATCAGCATTAAGTAACTCACAACTTTACCTTCCCCTTCTTCCCCCAATACTATATAAACACAAATAAGAATCTTTATTAAATAGTGTATAAAATGTATTTAAGATGAAAAAAAATACTGCCTTCAAATTTATTCTTTTTTAAAGTTTCTATTTAAATTCCCATTAGTAAATATACACTGTAATATTAGTTTCAGGTGTACAATATAGTGATTTAACAATTCCATACAACACCCCAATAGCCAATGCTCATCATAACAAATGCACTCCTTAATCCCCATCATCCACCTTCCCTCTGGTAACCATCAGTTTGTTCTCTGTAGTTAAGAGTCTGTTTCTTTGTTTTCTTTTTAAGATAAATAAAATGGCTTTAGATATTCACACTTTAGAGGTTAAGAAGCAACAATGACAATTTTTAATTTGAAAAATTTACACATTCCCAGGTGCAATTAATGTAGATAGAGAATGACTCCAACCGTTTTTGTTTTTAACATCATATTGAAAATATAGAAGAAATAATCTGGATATTGCTAGCAATGAAACTGTTAATAATTGTCTTTTATGTGGTCTCCAAATGTATATAGTGAATGTGCATTACATTTTTGGGGGAAAAGTAAATTTTATTTTTGAAGTACATTTTAAAAATATTTTGTCATATTTCAAAACATGTCATGTTTTGAGAAGGATCAGTGAAAAGTAAATAGAAGAAAAGAAAAAAAAAGAAGCTAGAAAAAAAGGCAGAACAGTAAGAAAGGGTGGATCCTAGGGAAGAAGAGAGAAGCGTAAAATAAAAACTAATATAAAGGGGTAGGAACTCAGAGGGACAAATGCTACTAGGTGTAAAAGCAAAGTGGAGTTATGCAAAGAAGGCTGATTCTTCCTCTGAGGGGCATTCCTAATTAGTTGGTAATATACAATTTATTTATTTATTCTTATTAAACATTTTTTAATATTTATTTATTTTTGACAGAGAGAGAGAGACAGAGCATGAGCGGGGGAGGGGCAGAGAGAGAGGGAGACACAGAATCGGAAACAGGCTCCAGGCTCTGAGCCATCGGCCCAGAGCCTGACGCGGGGCTCGAACTCACAGACCGCGAGATCATGACCTGAGCCGAAGTCAGACGCTCAACCGACTGAGCCACCCGGGCACCCCTAGTTGGTAATATACAATTTATACTAATGAATTATGATTGAACATTTACCAAACCATCCACTTTTTTTATCCCGCCCCCCAAAAAATCCAGAAGAGAACAGACCAATTGAGAGTATTCACAGGGAAGCTATGAGGAAGAATGACTAGGCACTAGAATTTTGGGCCAGATTTGTAAGGTAAGAAGACACATAGATTGGTAGAGATGAAGAGTGAAGAAAATCCAAGTGGGGAATGAAACATACAAAAGAATAAAGCTACGACTAAATAAAATGCCCTGGAGGGATCATAAAATAGCAGTACAAGATAAAAAAGTATTCTTACATCCATATCTGATACTTGAATTTGCTCTGAGTGCTGAGGCTGAAAAAAAGATAGGTCCTATGATTTGAATGGTATTGATTTCAAGCAAAGATATGTACAATTATTTATTTATATTAAATATTATAATTAAAATACATTAAAATACATGGTAATATTTTTATATTTTAGTATATATAAAATATGCATATCAGGTATATAGTACATCAGATTTTTCATCATCACAGGAATCGAGCATGTAATCATCCCATGAGATCTTATATAATACCTTGGACCTTGTTGGTGGATAACATCAATGAAAAGAGATTTTAATATAAGATGCTGCATGTGGGCCTAGCCTTAGAACACTGGGTCTTAATGCTTTAAATTGTGTGTAAAGCAAGAAATACTCTGTTACCAAGATTATCTGCTGCTAATTCGGATAATGAACACTGCAAATATGATCTACTTTTTCATGTCAAAACAAAGAGAACAACATGATGTCACAGATGTCAAAACAGCCAGACACTTATTCTTATTTCCTTCACATCTTTGGCTTGTTGAAATGGATATTTTTTTTGAAATTGTGGAACTGAATACTAATCTATAAACTCCTTCTGCTCACTAATAGAGTTAAGGTATTTTGCGGAGGTGGCGGGGGTGCAGGTGACAATACAGGAAGGTGTTAGTGAATCACATTCAGTTTGAGTGAAGTTTGCCTGCTAGCATTTCAAGCATCAGAGTCTCTATTAGCGTTTCCATGTAATTCTATGCACACATGTACATAAAAATCTCTGAGGCTGTACTCAGAAATGACTTACTATATGCCAGGAAGTACACAACTCTCCTATGTAACCTACACAAAAATCAATTTTCATTAACAAGAGTCTTGGTGTGCAATAGGGAACAAGAAGTTGCTATATGGAAATATTGTTTGTTTGTTTATTGATTTATTTAATTTTTAAGATAGCACAAGAAAGAAGAAACATCACTAGCATGACTGGAAGGATAAGTACTCAGACAAAAATGCCTTACTAATCTTCCTTTTTCAGAAAGGATAGAAGAAAACACTGAAGCAGGCCTTAGGCAAATTATTCAAGCAGATCTTCATAGTGGCAGCATTTGGGGGTTAATCTTTGCAAAGGATATATTGGTTTTGAATAATTTCTCCTATGTTCTGGATTAGAATAAACTATTCTTTTCTTAAATATCAGCTATCCATGTCATAATTTTTTTTCTCTACTTGCTCTTGGAAATAGGTATCCACTGTTCCCAAAACAGAGGACTTTTCTGTGGTTTGGAATCACTTGGTGCCCTTAGTAAGTAGGCTGTTGAAGGACACCAAACAACACACTGATATCCTTTTATCTATTTCATCAGAACATATTTCCACTTAGAAATCTTCTCCTCCAATTCTCTCTTGAAAATTTTGAAGAAGACTCTTCTTTTTTAGGATATCGTTTGTTGCTTGTCATTGTATTTTTTATTATTTATTTATTTTTTTTTGTTTTTGAGAGAGAGACAGAGACAGAGAACGAGCGGGGAAGGGGCAGAGAGAGGGAGACACAGAATCTGAAGCAGGCTCCAGGCTCAAAGCTGTCAGCACAGAGCCTGACACGGGGCTCGAACTCATGGACGGTGAGGTCATGACCAGAGCCAAAGTCAGACACTTAGCCAAATGAGGCGCCCTTCATTGGTACTTTTTAAAGAGCCTTATTTTTTAATCTCTTAAAGTGTTCCAGTTAGGTTGCATTCTATATGTCTTTTGTGTATATTGTACAGGTCATAACTAATTTCAAATTAGACTTAATAGGAAAATTTGTTTCAACATATATTAAAGACAACTAAGCAGTGCTGACTGGAACACAGTATGCATGTAAATAATACTTGTTCAAAGAAAGCCACATTTAACAAAAATTAATTCACAGTATTTTTACTAAATCTAAATTACAAAATCACTAACTATTCCTGTACCAAATATTTCTAAGCATAGTTACCAAGAAAACTTTCTCTGCTTTTTATATTACATGCTGCACTGTAATTACAATGTCACAAATAACAATTTAAGTAGAATAAATGGCAACATTACTTACATATGCCTTTGAAATAGACAAGGCTTTTTTTCCTTCAATACATTTTCCTTTCTAAACCATGATTTGCTTAAGGGACTATTAGTTTTATGTACTGGAGCAAAGTAGCAGTCAATTTTCCATTCATTAATTCATTGACCTTTTACTAGGCACCTACTCTGTGCCAGGATATTTAATATGTACTGAGAATATTAGATAAATAAAATTGTCTCCACAGTCATGATGCTCACATTGTAGTTGAGGTGGCAGGTACAAAAATAAATAATGACAAAACAATATGATAACTGAGAAAATAGATCCACTCTTCTTCCCCTCCCTCCAACCAAATAGGTCATGGTGTACAGCAGGTTAATTCTGTTAATGCTGATGTAAGTTGAGAAAGTTATTCAGAAGACAAGTTATATGAACTGAATATTAAAAATTAATTAACTTTCTAGTTGAGAAAGAAGTTTGAAGTGATATGAAAGATATTTTAAATGGAGGGAATAAAATAGAGGCATGAAAATGGATAAAACACTAAACAATGGAAAGGAATGTCAGTGAGAAGCAATGTGATATAATTGATAGCTGCAGAGAGACGCTGCATTTGTGAGTTCTCATGGATAAGTAGAGGATGATACATATGCAACTTAAGACTATTTAGTATGTTCTGTGTCATAGAAGCATCTAAGTTCCCTCTTTACGCTGAATTTGCACTCAGATATAAGAAAATAAAAGCTATCACATGTAATTTGATTTTTAAGTTAAGAGAAGCAATTAAGGAATGTATTTTTGGGTATTGTAGGAATAGACTGATGGTTATTTTATCCATGGACTTAATAGAAAATCATCCATGCTAGTTATTTAACTTAATTTTTTAATTTTTAACATTATTTATTTATTTATTATGAAATTTATTGTCAAATTGGTTTCCATATAACACCCAGTGCTCATCCCAACAGGTGCCCTCCTCAATGCCCATCACCGACACTCCTCTCCCTCCCACCCCCCCGTCAACCCTCAGGTTGTTCTCAGTTTTTAAGAGTCTCTTATGGTTTGGCTCCCAACCTCTCTAACTTTTTTTTTTTTCCTTTCCCTCCCCCAATGGTCTTCTGATAAGTTTCTCAGGATCCACATAGGAGTGAAAACATATGGTATCTGTCTTTCTCTGTATGACTTATTTCATGTAGCATAACACTCTCCAGTTCCATCCATGTTGCTACAAAAGGCAAGATTTCATTCTTTCTCATTGCCATGTAGTATTCCATTGTGTATATAAACCACAATTTCTTTATCCATTCGACAGTTGATGGACATTTAGGCTGTTTCCATAATTTGGCTATTGTTGAGAGTGCTGCTATAAACATTGGGGTACAAGTGCCCCTATGCATCAGCACTCCTGTATCCCTTGGGTAAATTCCTAGCAGTGCTATTGCTGGGTCATAGGATAGATCTATTTTTAATTTTTTGAGGAACCTCCACACTGTTTTCCAGAGCAGCTGGACCTGTTTGCATTCCCACCAATAGTGCAAGAGGGTTCCGCATCCTCTCCAGTATCTATAGTCTTCTGATTTGTTCATTTTAGCCACTCTGACTGGCGTGAGGTGGTATCTGAGTGTGGTTTTGATTTGTGTTTCCCTGATGAGGAGTGACGTTGAGCATCTTTCCATGTGCCTGTTGGCCATCTGGATGTCTTCTTTAGAGAAGTGTCTACTCATGACTTCTGCCCATTTCTTCACTGGATTATTTGTTTTTCAGGTGTAGAGTTTGGTGAGTTCTTTATAGATTTGGGATACTAGCCCTTTGTCTGATATGTCATTTGAAAATATCTTTTCCCATTCCGTCGGTTGCCTTTTAGTTTTGTTGATTGTTTCCTTTGCAGTGGAGAAGCTTTTTATCTTCTCGAGGTCCCAATAGTTCATTTTTGCTTTTAATTCCCTTGCCTTTGGAGACGTGTCAAGTAAGAAGTTGCTGCAGCTGAGGTCAGAGAGGTTTTTTCCTGCTTTCCCTTCTATGATTTTGATGGTTTCCTGTCTCACATTCAGGTCCTTCATCCATTTTGAGTTCATTTTTGTGAATGGTGTAAGAAAGTGATCTAGTTTCATCCTTCTGCATGTTGCTGCCCAGTTTTCCCAGCACCATTTATTAAAGAGACTGTCTTTTTTCCATTGAATATTCTTTCCTGTTTTCCTGCTTTCCAAAGATTAGTTGGCCATACTTTTGTGGGTCCAATTCTGGAGTCTCTATTCTATTCCGTTGGTCTATGTGTCTGTTTTTGTGCCAATACCATGCTGTCTTGATGATTACAGCTTTGTAGTAGAGGATAAAGTCTGGCATTGTGATGCCTCCTGCTTTGGTCTTCTTCTTCAATATTACTTTTGCTATTCGGGGACTTTTGTGGTTCCATACAAATTTTACAATTGCTTTTTCTGGCTTTGAGAAGAATGCTGGTGCAATTTTGATTGGGATTGCATTGAATGTGTAGATAGCTTTGGGTAGTATTGACGTGTTGACAATATTTATTCTTCCAATCCATGAGCACAGAATTTTTTTCCATTTCTTTGTATCTTCTTCAATTTCCTTCATAAGCTTTCTATAGTTTTCAGCATACATATCTTTTACATCTTTGGTTAGGTTTCTTTCTAGGTATTTTATGCTTCTTGGTGCAATTGTGAATGGGATCAGTTTCTTTATTTGTCTTTCTGTTGCTTCATTATTAGTGTATAAGAATGCAACTGATTTCTGTACATTGATTTTGTATCCTGCGACTTTGCTGAATTCATGTATCAGTTCCAGGAGACTTTTGGTGGAGTCTGTCGGGTTTTCCATGTATAATATCATGTCATCTGCAAAAAGTGGAAAGCTTGACTTCATCTTTGTCAATTTTGACGCCTTTGATTTCCTTTTGTTGTCTGATTGCTGATGCTAGAACTTCCAACACTATGTTAAACAACAGTGGTGAGAGTGGACATCCCTGTCATGTTCTTGATCTCAGGGGGAAAGCTCTCAGTTTCTCCCCATTGAGGATGATATTAGCTATGGGCTTTTCATAAATGGCTTTTATGATGTTTAAGTATGTTCCTTTTATCCTGACTTCTCAAGGGTTTTTATTAAGAAAGGATGCTGAATTTTGTCAAATGCTTTTTCTGCATCGATTGACAGGATCATATGGTTCTTCTCTTTTCTTTTATTAATGTGATGTATCACGTTGGTTGATTTGCAAATGTTGAACCATCCCTGCAGCCCAGGAATGAATCCCACTTGATCATGGTGAATAATTCTTTTTATATGCTGTTGTATTCGATTTGCTAGTATCTTATTGAGAATTTTTGCATCCATATTCATCAGGGATATTGGCCTGTAGTTCTCTTTTTTTACTGGGTCTCTGTCTGGTTTAGGAATCAAAGTAATGCTTGCTTCATAGAATGAGTCTGGAAGTTTTACTTCCTTTTTTATTTTTTGGAATGGCTTGAGAAGGATATGTATTACCTCTACTTTAAATGTCTGGTAGAATTCCCCAGGGAAGCCATGTGGTCCTGGACTCTTATTCATTGGGAGATTTTTGATAACTGATTCAATTTCTTCGCTGGTTACGGGTCTGTTCAAGTTTTCTATTTCTTCCTGTTTGAGTTTTGGAAGTGTGTGGGTGCTTAGGAATTTGTCCATTTCTTCCAGATTGTCCAGTTTGATGGCATATAATTTTTCATAGTATTCCCTGATAATTGCTTGTATTTCTGAGGGATTGGTTGCAATAATTCAATTTTCATTCCTGATTTTAAATATTTGGGTCATCTCCCTTTTCTTTTTGGGAAGCCTGGCTAGAGGTTTATCAATTTTGTTTATTTTTTCAAAAAACCAACTCTTGGTTTCATTGATCTGCTCTATAGTTTTTTTTAGCTTCTATATTGTTTATTTCTGCTCTGATCTTTATTATTTCTCTTCTTCTCTTGGGTTTGGGGTGTCTTTGTTGTTCTGCTTCTATTTCCTTTAGGTCTGCTGTTAGATTTTGTATTTGGGATTTTTCTTGTTTCTTGAGTTAAGCCTGGTTTTTAATGTATTTTCCTCTCAGGACTGCCTTCGCTGCATCCCAACGCATTTGGATTGTTGTATTTTCATTTTCATTTGTTTCCATATATTTTTTAGTTTCTTCTCTAATTGTATGGTTGACCCATTCATTCTTTAGTAGGGTGTTCTTTAACCTCCATGCTTTTGGAGGTTTTCCAGACTTTTTCTTGTGGTTGATTTCAAGTTTCATAATATTGTGGTTTGAAAGTGTGTATGGTAGGACCTCAATTCTCGTATACTTATGAAGGGCTGTTTTGTGACCCAGTATGTCATCTATCTTGGAGAATGTTCCATGTGCACTCAAGAAGAAAGTATATTCTGTTGCTTTGGGATGCAGAGTTCTAAATATATCTGTCAAGTCCATCTGATCCAATGTATCATTCAGGGCCCTTGTTTCTTTATTGATCCTGTGTCTAGATGATCTATCCATTGTTGTAAGTGGAGTATTAAAGTCCCCTGCAATTACCACATTCTGATCAATAAGGTTGCTTATGTTTGTGATTAATTGTTTTATATATTTTGGGGCTCCCATATTTGGCACATAGACATTTATAATGGTTAGCTCTTCCTGATGGATAGACCCTGTGATTATTATATAATGCCTTTCTTCATCTCTTGTTACAGCCTTTAATTTAAAGTCTACTTTGTCTGATATAAGTATGGCTACTCCAGCTTTCTTTTCACTTCCAGTGGCATGATAAATAGTTCTCCATCCCCTCACTTTCAATCTGTAGGTGTCCTCAGGTCTACAATGAGTCTCTTGTAGGCAGCAAATAGATTGGTCTTGTTTTTTCATCCATTCTGATAACCTATGTCTTTCGGTTGGAGCATTTAGTCCATTTACATTCAGTGTTATTATTGAAAGATATGGGTTTAGAGTCATTGTGATGTCTGTAGGTTTCATGCTTATAGTGATGTCTCTGGTACTTTGGTCCTTGCAACATTTCACTCACAGAATCCCCCTTAGGATCTCTTGTCGGGCTGGTTTAGTGGTGATGAATTCTTTCAGTTTCTGTTTGTTTGGGAAGGACTTTATCTCTCCTTCTATTCTGAATGACAGACTTGTGAATAAAGGATTCTCAGCTACGTATTTTTTTCTGTTCATCACATTGAAGATTTCCTGCCATTCCTTTCTGGCCTGCCAAGTTTCAGTATATATGTCTGTCACTAGTCTTATGGGTCTTCCTTTGTAGGTTATAGCCTGTTTATCCCTAGCTGCGTTCAGAATTTTCTTTATCCTTGTATTTTGCCAGTATCACATGATATGTCATGCAGAAGATCGATTCAAGTTATGTCTGAAGGGAGTCTTCTGTGCCTCTTGGATTTCAATGCCTTTTTCCTTCCCCAGATCATGGAAGTTCTCATCTATGATTTGTTCAAGTACACTTTCAGCCCCCTTCTCTCTCTTCAGCCCTTCTGGAATTCCTATGATACGGATGTTGTTCGTTTGATTGCATCACTTAGTTCTCTAATTTTCCCCTCATACTCCTGGATTTTTTTATGTCTCTTTTTCTCAGCTTCCTCTTTTTTCATAATTTTATCTTCTAATTCATCTATTCTCTCCTCTGCCTCTTCAGTCCGTGCTGTGGTCGCCTCCATTTTATTTTGCACCTCATTAATGCATTTTTTAGCTCCTCATGACTATTTCTTAGTCCCTTGATCTCTGTAGCAATAGATTCTCTGCTGTCCTCTATGCTTTTTTCAAGTCCAGCGATTAATTTTATGACTATTATTCTAAATTCTTTTTCTGTTATATTGCTTAAGTCGTTTTTGATCAATTCGTTAGCTGTCGCTACTTCCTGGAGTTTCTTTTCAGGAGAATTCTTCTGTTTCATCATTTTGGGTAGACCCTGGGGTGGCTCCAAACTTCAGGGCACTTCGCCTGTACTGTCCAGAGTAACTTGTGTTGGTGGTCAGGGCCGCAGTCAGACCCGAAGTCTGCCCCCAGCCCACTGCTGGGGCCACAGTCAGACTGGTGTGTACCTTATCTTTCCCTCTCCCAGGGGCAGGCCTTACTGTGGAGTGGTGTGGCCCCTTTCTGGGCTACTTTCACACTGCCAGGCTTGTGGTACTGCTTCGATGGGATCTGCCCAAGGGCGTCTTAGCCAGGGTGGATCCACAAGGTGCACAGGGGTGGGAGGGACAGGCTTAGGTCGCTTTGCTGTAGGTGGTCCCCTGCGGGAGGGCCCTGCAGCACTGGGAAGGAGGCAGACCCTTGGAGGGTTGGATTCACAGAAGCAGAGTTGGGTGTTTGCGTGGTGCAAACAAGTTCCGTGATGGGAACTGGTTCCCTTTGGAATTTGGGCTGGGGGATGGGAGAGGGAGATGGCGCTTGCCAGCGCCTTTTTTTCCCTCCCGAGCTGAGCTCTGTCTTCTGGGGCTCAACAACTCTCACTCCCGGTGTCCTCTTGCCCTCCTGCTCTCCGAGCAGAGCTGTTGACTTTTAACATTCCAGATATTAAGTCCCCCTGGTTGCCTGAATTCACGCAGTCCAGCCCCTTCGCTTTTGCAAGCCAGACTTCAGGGGCTCTTCCTTGCGGTGCAGGCTGCCCCTCCACTGCCCCGGCTCCCTCCCGCCGGTCCGTGTAGCGTGCACCATCTCTCTGCCCTTCCTTCCCTCTTTCGTGGACCTCTTGTCTATGCTTGGCTCCAGAGAGTCCACTCTGCTAGTCTTCTGGTGGTTTTCTGGGTTATTTAGGCACATGTGGGTGGAATCTAAGTGATCAGCAGGACACGGTGAGCGTCTTCCATGCCACCCTCTTCCAGTCTCTCTCAAGGTTTCATTCATTTCTTAACATATTTCTGTCCATTCCCTCTAAGGATGTTCAGACCTTGAGCTCCTGGGTCAGAGCCAACAATAATTTTAAGTGCAGAGTTCCAGCATTTTCTATTTTCAGGAAATCTCAAGTTATCTCCAGTTTGTCAGCCTAAAAAATCCGCAATAGAGCCACAGCAGGTGAGGAGCAGAGCCGTTGCCAAACCACCTATTTATTTATTTAGAGAGTGGGAGGGGCAGAGAGAAGGAGGGAGAGAATCCCAAGCAGTCTCTGCACTGTCAGCACAGAGCCTGACATAGGGTTTGAACCATGACCTGAGCCTAAACCAAGAGTCGGCCAGATGCTTAACCAACTGAGCCACCCAGACACCCCTGTTTTTTACTTTTAAAAATAAACAAGCAAACTCAATATTTTCTAAAGTGTTTTGAAAAATGAATAATTCATATTCTTACAAAACTATGAGACATGGTTAGAAATTTAGAGTTTAAAATTTATCTTTCTTGATGTAGACTATGTGCCAAATATCACTGTTAGGAAGAATAATTCTTTCCCTACTAAGTGCATGTATCCCCTAAAATATACCTCAGCCCTGTAGTGAATGACAATATTTTACACTCTGTAACCTATATCCTGGAAATTCAGGCTGACACTTGTTATGATGTCACTAATGTCCCAAATTGGTATTCTGGGTTCCTTTCACCCATGATTCCAACTGCTTACAAGAGATGGGCCTAAATAATGCTTGCTCCTAAGTCAATTATTTGAAAATAGAACCTGTAATGTGAGATTTACTATGATACTCTTAACTTTGTAGTGAATTGAAGTGTTTGTAGCATCTGTAAAATTGACTGATAGTTTCTTATAGTGCCAGCAGTTCTACAAAGAATAAGACTTTTATGTTCAGAAAAGCAGCAAGGTCAAACAACTATGAAAGGTGGACTGGAAATGCTACTTCTGATTTTGTAGAAATACTGAAAGCAGCTTATACAAATGCTTTGCTTCAAGGAAGTGAATGTGTGGGGAGAAGGAGAATGCTGCCTATGGGAGGAAAATAAGGAAAAACAGATTCATGTGCCACTGATTTGAAAAATAGATGCAAATTTGTTTAGATGACATAGTTAATATCTTTTAATATTTTATCTGGGGGAATGAATGGATTGCTTTCTGTGTTCCATTTTGTTGGGTGCAAGATATACTACCATGTATTAAGAAACAAACGCCTAAGCCTATACTAGTCAAGTGGGGAGAAAATACTTTAACATTCTTCAACTCTAGTAGTCTGTTCCTTCACTCTCTAGAACTGAGACTGAGTTTTCAAATTTGCATAAGGTAGTACTTCATGTGAGGATTGGAGAGTAGGTTCTTCCTCCCTCCACCACATATATTTATGATGAAAGTCGAGTTTTCTCCCATGTATGACTTTGGTAGAGTACATCATTCCTCCCTGTGAGAATCAAAGAGATATACCCTGTTATGGGCTTATTTCTCTCCATATAAATATATTTCCTACAGCATCAAGGCCTAGTATTAATATATTATTTCATATAATTTTCACATAATTTTACTACTTTCCCCCCAAAAATGTTGGAATACATTCTCTTAAGCATGTCCTTTCATAAATCGTTCCCTATTTCCTCCCTCTAATTTTCAAGAATACTTAGGTTAAGTAGTAACTCTTCTTTACTAATATTCTTACTCAATCTTACTGGGTAATCACTAGCCGTATGGTATATTATAATTCCTGACAAATTTGTCCATTTGCTTGCTTCTGATTCCCATGATATCCCAATAATTGCATTGCACATTAGTAAGTTTCTAGGCAGACCTATGGGGCTTCTCTACTGAGAGTCTTAATTAAACTTGTTCTAAATTAAAACAACCTTTGCTGAGACACTTGTCAGACCAGCTTTAAAGGTTTGCTTGGGACACAGGAGGCAATGCCATGATCAGTGGAAGCATGACAGAGGTCAGGACCTAAGCAGTAAACTTGATGATACACAGGGAGGTAATTTATTATACCCACTAGACCTGCTAATATGATGGAGGACAGGTAGGGAGGTAGGATGATTAGGAAAGAATGTAAAATATTAGGACAAAGAATAAAAGTGATACAATTTTGTAGTGCTATTGTACACCACCCCACCTCCTAAAAATAAACCTCCAAAATAAAATGGAAACCATAGCTGTATTTTATAGTGCCAAGAAGCTGGAAGAATATTTAAACATCTAGTCAACCTTCTAGGTTTTGGTTCATTAGGGTTAGTGCTGGTCCTTGTCTTCTGAGCCTCATCCACATTTAAAAAAATTATCTGTGGATTTCTCACCATCTTATGATAAGAGTTTCACAATCAAATTCTTCCTATAATTCAATGACATCATGCTTTCTTCATCCTTTACTTGACTCAGGAAAACTATTCTGAAGAAAGAAACTAATTAATCGAATTACACTAACATATAAATGAATGATAAGTTTTAATTTATTAATTTTTTATGGATATTTATATTTGACAGTAGAAAAACCCCTGCTCAGTTTATGACCAAATATGAAGCTGTAAATAAAAGGTTCAAATTTGGTACACTTTGCTGGATAAGTGTTTCCTTCTAGAATATCTTGTTTTGACTATAGATCAAAATTTTTTGCTAAAATGCTTTTGCCCTGCAAAGGAAATCATCAACAAAATGAAAGGCAACCTACAGAATGGGGAAAAATATCTGTAAACTATCTATCTGATAACAGGTTAATATCCAATGTATATAAGTAACCCATACAACTTAGTAGCAAAAAAATAAACAATCCAATTAAAAAATGGGCAGAGGAGTTGAATAGACATTTTTCTAGAGGAGATATACAAATGGCCAATACGTACATGAAAAGGTGCTCAAGGTCACTAATCATCAGGGAAATAAAAATTAAAACCAAAATGAAGTAGCAACTCACACCTATTTAAATGACTGTTATCAAAAAGACAAGAAATAAGAAGTGTTGGTGAGGATGTGGAGAAAAGGGAAGCTTTATGCACTGACAGTGGAATGTAAATTGGTGCAGCCACTGTGGAAAACAGATGAAAGCTCCTCAAAAAAATAATAATAGAACTACCACATGATCCAGCATTCCCTCTTCGGGATATATACCCAAAGGAAATGAAATTTCTATCTCTAAGAGATATCAGCATGCTCACGTTTATTATAGCATTATTTACAATAGTCAAGGTATAGAAACAACATATGTCTATTAATGGATGAATGGATAAAGAAAATGTGTGGTTTATACACACATATATATACATATAATAAATATGTATACATATAATATAGATATATATTAATATATTAATTTTATCATATTAGTTACATTAATAACATAATAATAATATAATATAATTACTTATACTAATTATATGAAATTATCATTAACATATTTATATTAAAATAAATGTATTGATTATATTAATAATATAATAATATATTATATTATATTAATTATATTATTTATATTAAGAATATATATATTATTATTAACCCATTAGAATAAAATCCTTCCATTAGTGACAATATGGATAGACTTTCAGGGCATTATGCTAAGTAAAATAAATCAGAAAATGATCTCACTTATAGGTGGGATCTAAAAGAACCAAACTCGTAGAAACAGAGAGTAGATTGGTAGTTGCCAACAGCAGGGGCTTGAGGAGTGGGGAAAATGGATGAAGGCAGTCAAAATATATAAACTCAGTTATAAGATAAATCAGTTCTGGAGATGTAATGTACAGCATGGGGACCATAGTTAACAATACTGTATTGATTATTTGAAAGGTGCTCAGAGAGTAGATCTTAAAAGTTCTTATCACAAGAATTGTAACTATGTGAAGTGATGGGTGTTAACTAAAATTACTGTGCTCATCATTTTGCAATATATACATATATCAAATCATTATGTTGTAAGCTTCAAACTAATGCAATGGTATATATCAATTAAATCTCAATAAAGTTGGGAAAAAACCCTAGCTCTGAATCTGATAAACATGAGTTAAATTTTGGATCTTCCACTAAATAGTTGTGTGACTTCAGGAACTTTCTAAATCTATTTCATAAAAAGCATAAAGAGCCTAAATGTCCATCAACTGAAGAATGGATAAGGAAATTGTGGTTTATATACACAATGGAGTACTACGTGGCAATGAGAAAGAATGAAATATGGCCCTTTGTAGCAATGTGGACAGAACTGGAGAGTGTTATGCTAAGTGAAATAAGTCATACAGAGAAAGACAGATACCATATGTTTTCACTCTTATGTGGATGCTGAGAAATTTAACAGAAGTCCATGGGGGAGGGGAAGAAAATAAAAAAGAGGTTAGAGAGGGAGAGAGCCAAAGCATAAGAGACTCTTAAAAACTGAGAACAAACTGAGGGTTGATGGGGGGGGGAGGGAGGGGAGGGGGGAGGGGTATTGAGGAGGGAACCTTTTGGGATGAGCACTGGGTGTTGTATGGAAACCAATTTGGCAATAAATTTCATATTTAAAAAAATAAATAATAAACAATAAATAAAAATAAAATATCAAAAAAAGCATAATGATAGTTCTTTCTTGTGGTATTATTTTGCATATTAATGATACAGTGCATGTAACTCCCTTAACTTTGTGCCTGGCCCACAGTAAACACTCAAAAAATGCTACCTATAATTATTAAGCCTCATATACAAGTTGGAAGTACTTTGCAAGCCCAACCTTTAAGATAATATATAGTACATAGATTTATTTTTTTAAAAAAACTATATGTAGGAAATAATATATTCATACTTTCTATCTGGGACCCAATATTATTTAATTTTTGTTGTTTTATAGTAAATAATGTTTCTTGGTATTGGATGAAACATTTCAAAAATTTTGTTATAGTAGCTCATACATTTACATAAATTTTACTTGGTTCCATTCCAGTAGATTATCTGAACGATAAGCATAATCCTATTCACTGTGTTCAGTTTTTGATTAGGAAAACAAAAACAACAGTAATAAATTGTTTTTCCTCGGACAAGTATAATTAAGGACGAATGATAAACTTTGGTTAGTAGGTAAAATATTTTTGAAATACCTCCTGAATTAGGTTTACTTATTGGTAAGCCAATCTCTCTTTCACATCTTGCCATCAAGTTGTAGTCATGAGATTTGGTTAATAAAAAGCAATAAATGATACTAAGTAGAAAACCTGAAGATTGTTTCCTTTGACCCAGGCATACTAGAGAGAAGTACTTGACAGATAGCAAGTAGAATTCCTATTCTTACATCCTAGGGGATTCTGGAGAGAACAAGATAGAGTCACTTGGATAAAGTCAGATGTCACTTTTTGTTCACATTTCAAACTCTCTTCTCTATTTGATTCTGACCTTCAAGTTATGTATTTCTGTGTGTGGTGGAGGAAGGGATCATTAGAGATACCTAGGTATGAATGCAGGAGATTAAAAGTATTTAGGCTAGTGTCCCATTTTCTCAAGTATAGGGATATTATGGACTGAATTGTGTCCTCCCCCACTTCAAATTCACATTTTGAAGCCCTAACCCTCAATGTGACTGTATTTGCAGATAGTCTTTAAAGGTAATTAAGATTAAATGAGGCCATAATGGTGAGGCATTAGTCAGGACTTTTGGCCTTATAAGAAGAGGAAGATCTCACACTCTCACTTTCTTGCTCGCTTTCTTGCTCTCCCAATTTTTTTTTTTGTTATCTTTCACTCCTGTCTGCATATGCACAAAGAAAGGCCCTTGGAATACATAGGAAGAATATGGCTGAGTAAAAGCAAGGAGGAGAGCTCTCACCAGAAACCAAACCTGCTAGCACCTTGATCTCAGACTTTCCAGCCACCAGAACAATAAGAAAATAAATTTATCTTGTGTAAGCCACACAGTTTGTGGTATTTTATTATGGCAGCCCTAGCTGACTAAGAAAAGGCCTAAGCTGTAAGTCTCTAAAAGCAACACACATAGTTATTTCCAACATGGTAAGAGATTAATAATGCAACATCTCTGAGTGGTGCCAATATATAGGTAAGCTTGAGGTAATGTTTCGGTTCCCCAAGTTGTATAGGTAGAAAGGACTCAGAAGCTCCCTATATCCCAGTAAATCAACTTGGAAATGAGAGTGTAGGTGTACAACTCCAAGGCTTCCAGCCAGGAAAAGGAGGCTGTTTTTTTGGGGTTTTTGAGTGAGGACATTGAATCTTGGGTAAATGACTGAGCCATGAGTTCTAGAGGTGAGTTTCAGCACATCAACCCAAGAGACCTAATGAGATTCATCTTGTCCTGTCAGTTACCAGTCCAGAGAACACACCAGTCCAGTCATTCTTCAGTAGTGACTGGCAAGAATCTAGAGATCAGTCTTCATCACAAATTCCATAAGCATACCCTTCTTGAAATATCCAGATTCCCTCTTATAGGAGAAGAGTTGAGGAATTCTGAAAGACTAAGAACTTATCTGAATCCATCAAACACAAACGGAGTCATATGAAGGAAATACTTGAATCACTGAATAAATCTAAGCCTTAGTTTATCAGGCTGGAAAATGATTCTGTAGTTCTTGTCTCTCCATCCATCTCTGACCTTGCTATCCAAAGGATGGGACTCTTCAGAAAGACCAGATTATTAATTTCTGAAGAAATAAAGATGTTACATTAGCTTTGCAAATCTTTATATAAGGTGAATAAATTTTGCAATCCTAATACACTTATTTGCTCTTGAGATCATATTGCTCCTGGGGTGAAAATTCAGTTTCCTATCATTGAACATCTGTAAGAATTTGGTAGTTATTACTTGATGTGTTGGGCTAAAAAGATTCTAAGGCTTCATCTTGACACTGCGGAAACAAATTCCATGATTGATGATAGGTGTTAGCTTTAGAAATGGGCTGCAGTAATAGAGGCACATTTTCTAAGTATTTGTTGACAGTGGCTTATATTGATGGGAGGCAGAAGTTCTCCATGTAGAAAAGAATTTCCTAAGCCCAACGCTTGACACTTGTTTAAATTGCTGGTTAGATTTCCTGATATGAAGGAAACACTGCATCCACGTCTGTCTTCTAAGAGAATGGCATATGTAATTTTAAGTGATAAATGTTCTTTTATTTAGGAAAAAGTCTTGATGGGACATTTTGCTCATCCTGGATTATTGAAGGGCATTATTCCCCCGCAGTAGTATCCAAATAGGGAAACCAGAGGATTTTGTAAAAGAAACAAATTCTCCATCATAGGTGCCCCAAACAGCTTAAAAAGTATTTTTGCTGCTGCATTTTTGCTTCTTTCCTTGAAACTTACTCATTCCAGATATCAACTACCTAATCTGATTAAAAAAAAAAAAAAAAGAATCCATGCCAAGAGCTTTAAAGCATCTTCACAAGTAGCAGTTCTTTAGCTGAGACCTTCTTATGTTGCCTAATCGATTAATGGTTCTTGGTGGGAATTTCACTCAGTGGAGGATAGTGGCTCCGAAGATAGATATTTAGGGCAATCCAGTCATACTTGATGCATTTGTAAAGACAGCCATGCCTGCCTTACTGATTTCTTCAATGATTCTTAGGAACTAGTTTTATATTTATCTTTTTAATGTCATAATCAGTTGCCAAAGGAGGTGACTTATTCAGAAATTGTTCAGATATTTTACTATAAATAATACTATTATTCTTGTGATTATTATTTATAAATAGGACCTAACCAAGGTTTTATATAATGCATTCTTCACTCAATTTGGAGTTGTTAAGTTACTTAAGAGTTTTAAAAATCCTGTCAATATTAGGAAGAAAAGTACACAAAATAAAAAATGTGGAGCAAAGAAGGACAAATACAGACTTAATCAGTATAAGGATAGAGAAAGTGCAAGAAAATCATAGGATTGACTGGCTTTCTTTTTTTTTATTCTTCTTCAAGCAAGGTCACATTTCTTAGATAAAAGTAAATTAATTGTCTAATTTCTTGGCGCATAGTAGGCACCCAATTCACTTAAAACATTCCCAGAATATGCTACAATATGAATAAAATAATCTCATTATATTTGACAGTTTGATACTTAAAAATTAGTTTTATAATTCATACATGTAAATCAAAACAATACCAATATATAATATATTGTCAGATCTTTATACATACTCTATTATTATACATATAACATTACACTGCAATTATTACTGTATATATCTTTCTACCTTAAAAGACTATGACCTCTTCAAGGGTCATGCTTTCATCATCTGTGTATCACAGAGCTTCTTGTGAAGAGTAGGTACTCAGAAAATATGTGTTGAATATTGGTTGAATATTGGTTGAAAATTGGTTGAATATTGGTTGGTAATGATAGTCATTTTATTTTCCATTTTTAAAAAGATGAGGATTGAACCTCCTACAATCATATATGTTTCTACAATCATAAAAGATGAAAGTAGAGCAGCCATTCGTTAACAATCTGATTACCTATATATCAAGCAGCAGCATAATAATAATACTTTTACCTCCATCATTAATATGCATATAATTAGTTTCAAGATTGCACATGTCTAATAAGATGATTCCGCTATTTAGGAGACCTTTAACTCTGCCAGAATGTCATGGAAATAGATTCAGGCATGCTCTTTCTAGATCATCTCAATAATAAGTTATAAATGTAACTAATACTTACTTTGTAGTTGGAAAACATATCTAAATACAGTGCCTATCAACTTTACTAATGTTTCAATGTTTATCATAATTGAGACCCGTGAAATTATATAAAATAAAATCACACAAGGAAATTTTTAATTATGTTCCAGAGTGCATGCATGTTAGTAAATGAAATTGATATTCTGTTACCTAAATAGAATAATTATTAAATCTAAAATCCAAATTGCATCATTCTAATGTTTTTATTTATTTTTTAAGAATGTCTTGTTTCAAATAACCATTTTTTGTTTTTCACATCATAGTACAGAATTTCAGTGCTCCTGTTAGGTTGATAAAGAAACTACTGCATGTATTTTTCCAAGTATGAATAATTACATTTTTAGTCACAATAATTGTACAACTTTGTACCAGAAGATCCAATAAAGATAAATTATAACCACTTTAGAAGTGGCCTTTGGCATAATTGTAGCAGAAAAATGGGGAGAAAGCATGCTACGCTAGTGCTCCAATATAATTTATATGAACAAATACTGCACAAAACAAATACTGCATATCATATTTAAACTATTTTTAATTATTATGTTACTTTCAATGAAACCTTTGTATGATTGTGAACATTATTTCTTAGGAGTCAATGGACAATACTGAAGATACTCCATAATGTCAGCAAATACAGTTTTAACTGAAAATCAAAATCTATAGTGCAAGCAAAACCATTATTTAAATTCATGGTGGGGCCACCTGGGTGGCTCAGTTGGTTAAGCCTATGACTCCTGCTTTCAGCTCAGGTCATGATGTCACAGTTTATGAGACTGAGCCCTGCAACAGGCTCTGAGCTCTGCAACAGGCTCTGAGCTGACAGTGTGGAGGTTGCTTGTGATTCTCTCTCTCTCTCTCTCTCTCTCTCTCTCTCTCTCTCTCTTTCTCTCTCTCCCCTCCCTCACTCATGCATGTGTGTGCACACGCTCTCAATCAAAATAAATGAATAAACTTAAAACAAATAAAAAATAAAAGCATGGAAATATATTTCACATGTGACCTGTTACACCTGGCTGAATTGTTCATTTCCTTCTCAAAATTGAACAAAACTGATGCAACCAACATGAAAATTTTGGGGAATACAATGCTTGGAAGTAAAAAAAGAATTTCAGAGAGAAAGTTATATTCTTAGCCTCAGATTGAAAAATATATATATTTTTTACTTTTATGTAGCTCTAGGCCCAAGTTGTAGCATTTCATATTAGCCAATCTATGACCATTACTTCTTCGAAACTTCCCAGAAAACTTTCTCTGATGAAAGTCAGTGCACAAGAATTTCCTTTGCTTTGTATATCTTGAAATAATACTTTGTCTTATGTGTTCATAACTTACAGATCCTCTTAATTACATATGCATTTCCACAGACAAATTATGAGCCCTGTGAGCATGAAATGTCAGATATGATGTGTCTGTATAAAGCAGTGACCAAATGAATGCTACATAAACGTCTTATTAATAGCCCTAAAAACATGTGATTGTTGCAATTTGCCACTTATGAAAAATAAATACTGATTTTCAAAGAAATCCACAAATTCTTAATTTCAAGGCAAATAGAATACAAAGATACTAACAATCAAGTAGTTTTTTATTCTAAAATTGATCATTTTACTGGAACTGGGCCTGCTATTTTTATTGCATACAATATTTAGTTTGCCAAACATTTAAATCATACTTAAAGTCAAATCAAATAATGAAATACCAAATTGTAATATTTCTTTGATTGGAAATAGATTATATTAATTCAGTAAGAAATGGGCAGAAGACATGAATAGACACTTTTCCAAAGAATACATCCAGATGGCCAACAGACACATGAAAAGATGCTCAACATCACCCATCATCATAGAAATACAAATCAAAAGCACATTAAGGTACCACCTCACACCTGTCAGAGTGGCTAAACTTAGCAACTAAGGAAACAACAGATGTTGGCGAGGAGGTGGAGAAATGGGAACCCTCTTGTACTGTTGGTGGGAATGCAAACTGGTGCAGCCACTCTGGAAAACAGTGTGGAGGTTCCTCAAAAAATTAAAAGTATAACTGCCCTATGACCCAGCAATAACGCTACTAGGAATTTATCCAAAAGATACAGGACTGCTGATTCATAGGGGCACTTATACCCCAATGTTTGTAACAGTGCTTTCAACAATAGCCAAATTATGGAAAGAGCCCAAATGTTCATTATTTGGATGAATGGATAAAGAAGATGTGATTTATATATACAATGGAATACTACTTGGCAATGAGCAAGAATGAAATCCTGCCATTTGCAACAACGTGGATGGAACTGGAGGGTATTATGCTAAGTGAAATAAGTCAGAGAAAGACAGATATCGTATGTTTTCACTCATATGTGGAACTTGAGAAACTTAATGGAAGACCATGGGGGAAGGAAAGGGAAAAATAGTTTCACACAGAGAGGGAGGCAAACCTTAAGCAACTCTTGAATGCAGAGAACAAACTGAGGGTTGATGGGGGGGGCTAGGAGGGCTAAATGGGTGATGGGCATTGAGGAAGGCACTTGGGATGAGCACTGGGTGTTGTATGTAAGCAATGAATCACGGGAATCTACTCCCAAAACCAAAAGCACACTGTATACACTGTATTTAGCTAGCTTGACAATAAATTAAAAAAAAAAGAAATAGATTATATTAAAAAATTAAATGATCTAAAATGGCATTTAATAATGATACTTAATGGAAAATATCACACATGTTTTGTCCAATCATTCTGCATGGTTTATGACATACTTTCCATGGTACATAAATAGCAGAAGTACTAAACTTCAGGGTCATAAATGTGTTGAAGGAACAATATATAATGAAGGACACAGGCTAGAACATATAAAGACTTATTAACTTAGCTGTAAAACCTTCTCCTTATATAGAGATGATTAATTTGTATGATCAATTTGTATGATCAATTGCTAGAACAAGGTGCTAATTAAAACAACTTTTGGGGGGTTTGTTAACCAAATAGGCCAGTCAGCTATGTAAAAATATACTTTGTTTCTTGGTCACACACTATAAATTTTCTACTAGTTTTATCGTAAAAATAGTCATGAAGGAAACTTAAAAAACAAAAGTTTATGGATAGCTCACTGCAGCCCATTGTCAGCGCTGATTATGGGTCAGTAGCATCAGCAGAAACGTGCAACACTTGAGGGTGAAGTCACCAGTAGACTTGATAAGTCATCTTTCTTTGAAGTAAACATAACATTCTTCCACTCTTATAAAAAATCTCAGATATGATTGGCTGCTTTTATTTGTGTCAATTTCACTCTAACTTATAATTCTTTATAGTTAAATTTGACATTTTCAGCAAAAATCACAGCATGAATGATCGTTGCGTTCTTCATAGGTTTTGGCTTTACCCTATCAAGGAACTTGAAATAATTAAAAAATAATGTTCTTCAAAATGATTGATTTTATCAAACAAGTCTCAGTTGGCTTGCAACTTCCTTGACTCCTCAGCTCATCACTATTCCACATATTCTCCATATTGTCAGATCCTCTCTCTATGATTAATTGATCAAAAACAATGACAAGACAAAAGTGTAAATTGCACAAACTTTGTGCCCTTAGTATCTTTCGCAAAGCATATTTTCTCGGATAAGTGAACATATGTGAAGTAATAAATCTATAAAGCTGTTTATGAGATATTGCTGCAAAAGTCAAATTATAAGTCATAATTTATGTGTAAAATGATATATGCTCACTAAAGTTTTTCTTCATTTTCTTTTCTTTTGGGGTGGTGCTGTGCTTTTCTATTTTGGTTTCAGTTGGGGGTTTTCATTCTGAAGAAGACAAAAAGAGATATTTCTCGGTTAGCAGTGGGTTTTTGGTGCAGGAAAATGCTAACAGCCATTGTGGCTAAATGGTTGCCCAATAAGTGACCACAGAATGCAGTATTTTGAAGAGCTTACTAGGCAACTGAAACTACCAGAGAAATTACAGTTCTGCAGAGGAGATTAAGATCCTAGGAATAAATGGATGAATTCTGTATAGACATGTGCTGTCCTATATGATGAGGACTGGACATATAGAGGAGGGGTATTGGGAACTTGAAATGTGGCTAGTTCTAATTAAGATATACTGTCAGTGTAAAATATATGCCAGTTTTCAAAGACTGATTATGAAAAAAATGTAAAATATCTTATGATAAGCACAACTATGACCATTCTTCACTTTGTCTACAATAATAAAGCTTAACCAGACAATGAATACTCTAATAAAGATTACATTTCCCAGCTTTCTTTGTAGCTAAATGTTGCCATGAAGCCTGGTTCCAGCCAATGAGATGTAAATAGAAGTGACATATGCAACTTCTTTAAAAGTAAATTAAAATCCATGTTGTTGCAATTTTTTTTAAATTTTTTTTTAACGTTTATTTATTTTTGAGGCAGAGAGAGACAGAGCATGAACGGGGGAGGGTCAGAGAGAGAGGGAGACACAGAATCTGAAACAGGCTCCAGGCTCTGAGCTGTCAGTCCAGAGCCCGACGCAGGGCTCGAACTCACGGACCGCGAGATCATGACCTGAGCCGAAGTCGGACGCTCAACCGACTGAGCCACCCAGGCACCCCTGTTGCAATTTTTTAAAACCTAAAAAAAGTAAATTAAAATGTCCTGTATTTATCATCTCCTTCTGCAACGCTGGCTGGAATTTAGATAAGTGGTAGAGTAGGGTAAGCATCTTAGGTCACAAGATAGAAGCTATATATTTAGGGTGGCTGAGCAAAAAAGAATGATCCTGAGTTCATAGAGTTATCATGTAAGCCTTAGAACACTGATGCTAGGACTGTTTCATGACAATAAGGTAAATTGTATATTGTCTAATCTGTTTTTAACTACTGCATGGTATTTCATGATGAATGTGCATCTGTCATAGATTATTTATCCACTTTTGGAGTAATGGACACTCAAGTTACTTCCTGCTTACTACCATCACAAATATCACTGCAATTATGTCCCCATATGGATCTAGGTGAAGATTTCTGAGATATTATTCAAGGGAATGATTGCTGGTAAATACAATATATATATTACATTTGTTTAAATAGTGCCAGGTTTTTTTCTTCTCTATAGTGGTTGTACCAATTTATACTCCCTTCAGCTAGCACTTTTAGGCTAGACCAGGTGGTAAGACACCATGGCAGTCAATGGCAATATACTCAATTTGCATGTCCCGAACTAAAGAGGGGAAAATCAGCCTCACAAAAGCTCCATGAGGGAAAGAATGGTGTCTGTTTTTAGACTCAGTTGTAGACCCAACAACTGACACACATAGTAGTAGCTCCATAAATATTTGTTGAAAAAAATGAGTGAGCATATAGATTTTACAAAGATGAAGTTGTACATTCACAAAAACAATCACTCCATGTGGTCATGATTCACAATTAATAGGGAAAGCCTGATAGGGTACACATTTCTGCTTGAAACATATTCCTTTCAGGTCTTCATTTTGCTTGCTCCTTAATTCAGGTCTCTGATCAAATGTTTCCTTCTCAGGGGAGACATTCTTCATTATCCTATCTAAAATAGCATCCTACCTCTGCAACCAACCATTATACTATATTCTCTTCTCTTGTTTCATTTTTCTCCAAGTACTAAAAGTTCCTAAAAATTTAATATATATATAATAAGGTTATATATATGTGTGTGTATATATATATATATATATGTATATGTATATATATATATATATAATTATACATACCAAATTATATAGATACCAAAACTGTATATACAAAAATTATATAAATACCAAATATATATATAAATATATATAAATACCATATATATATACACATATATATACTGACTTCCCCATATATATATATATATATATATATGCTGACTTCCCCATTTAGATGTACATTTCATGAGGGTAAGGGCTATATCCTCAGTTCCTAAAATAGTACAGTACTTGGTGCAGAATAGGTACTCAGTATACTTGCTAAATGAGTGAACAAACCATTCTATAATCACTCAATCAGTATGTATTGAGTCACTCCACATAGAATAACTATGCTAGGCACTGTGGAAAAACTCAGGTGTATGATACAAATCCATGATCTCAAGCTGCTTATAGTCTAACAAAGCAGAAAAGACAATGCATACAAAAAGCTAATAATGCCAGTGTTAAGGAAAAGAAATAACTAATGAGTGGCTATAGGAACTCAGAAGGTACAAAGACCATATGTAGGTTTCTCTGAGAAGATGGAGTGTGAGGTAGGTTGGTACTTAAGTTGGCAAAGTGGGAGGTGTGGACTCTCTAGGGGAAGTGACCTGTATAAGCAAATAAGAACCTCAAAGAAAATATTTCGTCAAATATGCAATATAGCTTTCCAGTTTTACAAAGCACTTTCACATATATTTTATCACCTAATCCTCCTGATAATTTTTGAGGTCATCAGGGAGGGACTAATGTCCAAACTATTTTTGAGGAAACTGAAGCTCAGATACTAATTTGCTTAAAGTCACTTGACTGGAGTTGGAAGCAAAATCCAGGTTTTCTGATTCTTAATCTAGAGCCCTGTCTTCAGTACCAGGAGCCAAAGGGCAGAGCTATTACACAGCTGGGACCTTGTTTCTAAACATAATTATGAGGTATTTCTCCCGGACATGTTTGGATAACTGTGGCTGATTGTGTTTATATTACCCGTGTTTATTTGTGTTTGCCTAATCTCCCCATTAGATTAAGCACCTCCATAAGGGTTGGGTTATGACCTCTATTTCCCTTGTAATTTCCACAGAACATAGTACAATTAGGAGGTGTTGATTGGCCTATCTCTATTGTAAAGCAGTATCATGTTAAAGAAAATGAAATAAATTCTAAAAAAATACATTATGAATTAAATTATTTGTAGATTAAGTTATAGAATTGTTTACACACATAACCTACATAATTTCATCAATAGACGATTGCCTTCTGCCAGTGACTACTCAGATTCTTAAAGATATCTATTTATATATCATTCTCATCACAGACTGAAGGTCAAACTAACATTTCAGTTGCAGATTTTTAAAAGCAAAAGGGGAATCTATTGTTTGGATTGTATTTATCAGACATTAAATCACTCTACACATTATGTGTAGAGTATATATACTTTTAAAAGTTTATTTTTATTTATTTTGAGAGAGAGAGAGAGAGAGATTGCGAGCAGGGGAGGGGCAGAGAGAGAGGCAAACAGAATTCCAAGCAGGCTCTGCACTGTCACCACAGAGCCTGATGCAGAGCCCGAAACCATGAACCATGAGATCATGACCTAAGCTGAAATCAAGAGTCGGTTGCTTAACTGAGCCACCCAGGTGTAGTGTATGTTAAAAGAGCAGGAACTAAGCATCTTGTTTTATTTTACAGAGAGTGCAAGTGCAAGTCGGGGAGAGGGGCAGAGGGAGAGAGTGAGAGAATCTCAAGCAGGCTCCATGCTCAGTGCAGAGCCTGATGCAGGGCTTGATCCCACAACCCTGGGATCATGACCTGAGCCGAAATCAAGAGTCGATCGCTGAACTGAGCCACTCAGGTGCCCTGAGCATCTTATCTTCATATAAAATTTTACTTAAGAAATTGCTAAACTAAATAACCTGGTGATAATTTTCATACTTGACTTGAATCCGAAGGAGGGGGAAAGTGTTTCTATTTCAACCTATGTCTACGATGCCTCTCCATTTCTCCCCCTTTTTTTAATTTAGCAGATTAGTAGCAAATTATTCCTATATCCTAGACATTGTAATTAGGGCTAGGATCATATTACATAATATTTTAAAATCATGAATGAAATTAAATTGAAATATGGTTTAAAAGTAATATAAAAATATAAGCCACAACATAGCAAGAGCTATAACATTAATTATTTGACCATACATTTGTCAGTTCTGACTCTAAAACAGTTTTCAAACTTTGCATTAGGAAAAAAAATATGTCTATAACTATTGTTAAAGAACAGGAAATTACTTCCACATTAGGTTTTTTTTATTTCCCTTTCTTTTTTTACCTGGAGTTTTAAGTGCAGAGAGTTAAAGTATTCATGTCACACACTCAAAATCAGTCTATCCTTGGCAACTCTTATTTATGCTCAATATAGTCTCTTGAATATGTTTCAATGTTGTAAAATATTAGCACTGTTGTGTGTATATATTTAATATCCTAAATGGTAGTGTGTTATAGAGCTCACTTAATTTATTTTTTTAATTCAACCACCCTTTCTAATTTTTAAAAGGTTTAAAAATAAAAATCATATATATTTAAGGTGTACAACATGATGATTTGATATACGTATAAGTGAAATGATTCCTACATTCAAGCTAATTAGCATATGTCCTCACATAGTTATTTTTTGCTTGTAATGAGAACAACTGAAATCTGCTCTTAACAAATTTCCAGTATTCAATGCAGTGTTATTAACTATAGTCATCATGCTGTACATTAGATCTCTAGAGTTATTCATCTTACACAACTGTAACCTTGAACTCTTTGACCAACATCTCCCCATTACCCCCACTTTCCTTGCATCTGGTTACCACCATTCTTATTTCTGCTTCAAGTATTTGATATTTTTTTAGATTTCACATGTAAAATCATGCAGGTGTGTGTGAGAGAGAGAGAGAAAGAGAGAGAGAGAGACTTTACTAAGCATTGTGTCTTCAAGGAATGGATATATAAAAAGGTGCTGAACATCACAAATCATCAAGGAGATGCAAATCAAAATCACAATGAAATGTCACCTTATAACCAGTAGGATGGTGGGTATCTAAAAGACAAGAGATAATAAGTGCTGGCAAGGATGTGAAGGAAAGGGAACTCTTGGGCACTCTTGGTGGCAATGTAAATTGGTACAACTGCTATGGAAAACAGTATGGCAATTCCTCAAAAAACGAAGAATAGAACTATCAAGAGATCTAGTAATTTCTCTTCTGTGTATATATCTGAAGGAGATGAAATCACTATCTAAGAGAGATATCTGTGCATCCATGTTCATTGCAGCATTATTCACAATAGCTGATAAATAAAGACATTGTGGTATATAAATACAATGGAATGTTATTTTAAAAAGGAGAGCTTGCCATTTGCAACTACATGGATGGACCTTTCTAATTTTGTAATATACATAATATTATTTTACTGTTCAACATTTGCGTTATGATTTTGAAGTTGTTTCAACAGCTTATCATTTATTATATTATAAATAATTAGAATTGCATTTAGAATTTTCAAGCATACAGTTAGGTTTAGTGAATTTTAGAGTGAACACTCACATATTCACCACCTAGACTCCACCTATAATATTTTACTATATGTTGTTTATCAAATATCTATCCATCTTTTCTAACTTTATCACCTATGAATACATTTTACTTCTGGAATATTTCAAAATAATTTGTAGACATTAGTATATGTCACCATAAATATTTCATAATGTATATCATCTAGGGCTCAATACTTAATAGTGTTTCTATTTAAAATTTACACAAATGAAACACACAAATCTTGGGCATATTTGTGTGACAAATTAATATGCCCAGTAATCTGAACTCCACCCCAAATATAGAACATTAGCACTACCAGAAATTTTCTTCCTACCCCTTCCACCACATAAATTTCTACTCCCAACCTCGAACACTACTATTTTTACTTTTTTTAAACATAAATTAATTTTGCTTAGTTTAGAACTTTATATAAATAGAATCACGTAGTCCGTAGCTTTTGTATAAGGCGTATTTCACTAAGAACTTTGTGTCTTATTTTCATCACTGTAGTATTCTACAGTATAAACAAAGCATCATTTGTTTATCCATTCTCCTATTGATGAACACCTGGGTAGTTTCCAGTTGACTATTATGAATAAACTTGTTATGAAAAATCCTTGTACAACTATTTTTGTAGGACATATACTTTCATTTCTCTTGAGAAATACCTAGGAGTAGAATTAATAGCCATAGTGTAGATGAATGTAGAAGAAACATCAGATCTATTTCCATAGTGACTATACCATTTTATATTCTCACCAACATTGGTGATGCCTGTTATTTTAATTGTAGCCAGATTTGAGGGTCAGTAGTAGTAGCTTTAATTTTTATATATCCAAAGATAAATTATGTGATTATTGACCTTTCATATAGTATCTTTCTTTTAATTTTTTTTTTACAGAGATAGAACATGAGTGGGGTAGAGGCAGAGAGAGAGAGAGAGAGAGAGAGAGAGAGAGAGAGAGAGAGGATCTGAAGCAGGCTCCAGGCTCCAAGCTGTCAGCACCGAGCCTGATGTGGGGCTTGAACTCATAAACCAGGAGATCATGACCTGAGCTGAAGTTGGAGGCTTAACCGACTGAGCCACCCAGGTGCCCCTCATTTAGCTTCTTTCGGTGAGTGTATGTTTGAATGGTTTGTCTCTATTTTTTTTACTGGATTTTTCAAAATTATTATTGAGTTGTAGAGTTTTTGTAGTATATTTATCAGGTTTTGCTATCAGTGTATCTGGCTTCCTCCATTTTCTTAGTTTTTATAGGGTTGACATTGTTTTTTCTTTAAATTTTTGATAGAATTCAACAAAAGTCATCTTGACCTAGAGTATTCTTTGAGGGAAGATTTTTGATAATGAGTTCAATTTTATTAGTAGATAGATGGCTATTAAGATATTTAAACTATGCCAATTTTGATGCATTGTATATTTTAAGAAATCTATCCATTTGATCTAAGTTGCCAAATTTATTGACATAAACTTGGTAATAGTATTATTTTATTACCTTTTAAATACTTGTAGGATCTTTAGTGGTATACCTTCTAATATTTCTGATGTTGGTAATTTATATTTTCTTGGTTTTTGAGTAGTCTAGCAAAAGGTTAAACAATTTTCTTGCTCTTTTCAAAGAAACTATTCTTGACCTTGCTATTCTTTATCAGTTTTGAAAAATTTCTATATCCTTAATATCTGCTCCTATCTTTTTATTTATCTTTTATTTTAATTCCAGTATAGTTAACATATAATGTTATATTATTTTCAGGTCTACAATATACTCAACAACTCCATACATCACCCAGTGCTCTCACAAGTGCACTCTTTAATGCCTATCACCTGTTTCACCCATTCCCCTGCCCCCATCCATCTCCTCTCTAGGAACCATGAGTTTGTTTTCTGTAATTAAAAGGCTGTTTCTTTATTTCTATTTGCTTTGCTCACTTGTTTTGTTTAATTCCATGATGGAGCTAGAGAGTATAATGCTAAGTGAAATTAGTTACTCAGAGAAAAACAAATACCATCTGTTCCTATTTGTATTACTTTCTTTGTTCAACTTAATTTACGTTTTTGTTTTTCTATCTTATGTTGGAATCTTAGGTCACTGACTTTATAACTCTTTTTTTTTCTTCTAACACATTGAGCCTTGGATTGCAAGGAACTTGTTCTGTGAGTGTTCTGCAAGATGAGCAAACTTTTATAATAAATTTTAACTTGAAAAACGAGCAATGTCTTGCAATATGAGTAGTACATGATGCCAAATGTCACATGATCACAACTGAGCCAATGGTTCTTGAAATTCACTTTGATATACAAGTGCTTTGGATTACAAGCATGTTTCTGGAATGAGTTATGTTCACAAAGGTTTTACTGTATACGTATTTACAGCTATGTATTTTCCTCTGAACAGTGTGTTAGCTACAATTCATGAATTTTCTGTAGTGGTATGCTCAGATTTCTTTGTCTTTTATGTGTCTACTGTAGGATTTTGCTTTGTGGTTACCATGAGGCTTACATAAAACATCTTATACTTATTACAGTCCATTTAAAGCTGATAAAAACTTGACTTTGAACACATATTAAAGCTTTACTTTTTTACTCTTGTCCCCATTTTATGTTTTAGATATGACAATTTACTTCTTTTTAGTTTGTGTCTCCATTAATAAATTATTATAGTTGCATTTATTTTTAATACTTTTGTCTTTTAATCTTCATACTAAATTTAGCAGTGATTTGCCCACCACCATCACAAAACTAGAGTATGATGAATTTATATATTTACGTTTACCAGTGAGATTCACACTTTTATATGTTTTCCTGTTACTAATTAGTACCTTTTCATTTCAGTTTGAAGTCCTTTTAACATTTGCAGGATTGGTCTAGTGGTGATGAAATCCTACAGCTTTTGCTTGTTTGGAATCGTCTATCTATGCCCTTCAGTTCTGAAAGATAAATTTTCCAGGTATAATATTCTAGGCTGGCAAATTTTTTCCTTTCAGCATTTTGAATAGATTGTGCCATTACTTTCTGGCCTACTGAAAAATCTGCTGGTGGACTGATGGGGATCCCCTCGTATGTAACAATTTGTCTCCCCTTGCTGCTTTTAAGATTCTCTCCTTGTCTTTAATATCTGACAATTATAATGTGTCTCAGTGTGGGTATGTTTAGATTCCTCTTATTTGGAGCTCTCTGGATTTCTTGGATCTAGATTCCTGTTTCTTTCCCCAGATTAGGGAAAATTTCAGCCATTATTCCTTTCACTAAGCTTTCTTTTCCTTTGTTTCTTCCTCCTCCTCCTCCTTCACCTCCTCCTCCTCCTCCCCTTCTTCTTTCTTCTTCTTTTTCTTCTGGATCCTATGAATACAAAGTTTGGTGTATTTGAATTTGCCCTATAGTCTCTTAAGCTATCTTCCTTTTTTTCACTATTTTTTTCTTTTTTCTCCTCTGAGTGAATCTCAGGCCCGTGTCTTTGGGGTTGCTGATCCTTTCTTTCACTTGATCTAATCTGTTGTTGAACCCCTCTATTGAAGTTTTCAGTTTAGTTAGTGTATTATTCACCTCTGTGACTTCTGTTTGGTACTTTCTTGTATTTTCTGTACCTTTGTTGAAATTCTCACTTTGTTCATTCATTATTCTCCTGACCTTGGTAATAATTTTTATAACCATAATTTTAAGCTCTTTATCAGGTAAATTATTTATCTTTGTTTCTGGAATTTTATCTTGTTCTTTTGTTTAGAATATATTCCTCTGTTTCTTAATTTTCCTTAACTCTTTGTGCTGGATTCTGCACATTAGATAAAACATTCATCTCATTCAGTTTTGACAGGTTGGTCTTATGTAGGAGATAAAACTTATTGTTTAGCCCAGCCCAAGCTCTTGTCTCTCAAACTTTTGACATTGTCTGTGTTCTTAGTGGCCCCCAGTGGTTGAAGGTGTGTCAAGACGTGTCAGTGTCCCAAAGTAGAGCATCTCAGTCAGTACCCAGATGTAGGTTGATTGAAAGCCAGACCCTCAGGCAACAGCTTTTAAAGTATGAAGCTAGACTTCTTTCAGGGAGAGACTGGGAGATGAGTGTTTATGTCTGCCCTCTCTGTGCTGAGCCATAGGAGAATAACTGGTTAAGAACTGCTTCTTTCCTTGCTGTAGTCCTGTGGGGCTCATGAATGCAAGTCCTGGTGGCCACCAGAGCCAGGCAACCAAGAGTTGCATTCTCTGGGTGGCAGCCATAAAAGCTAGTGCATCAGACATGTGTAAAGTCTCCTTCCAGGGCAACACCAGTGACTTTGAGTGGGTCAGAGGGAGGATTGCCATCAGCTCCTAAATGTGTGCTAAATTAGAGGCCTGACTCCTAGGCAACAGCTTTCAAAGTATGCAAATAGGCCTTTTTCAGGTAAAGATTGGAAGTTGAGCATCTCTGTCTATTCCTTCACCTCTGACCCCTGAAGGGATAGTTACAGGAAGTCCTTATATTTCCATTAAGAACTGTTTCTTTGTTTCCTATCATCTGTGGGTCTCATGGACATAAGCACAATTACTTTCTTTTCTGTATATAGAAATGGAGCAGCACTACTTATAAAATCTCAAAACATTCTGGCTTCATATGAGGAATATTTTGCTACAAGATAAATGGTCTCCAATGATCTCCTTGAATACATGTGAGCTCAAGCCTAACCTTTAAAAGAAATAGATAGTGTTAAATGCCAAATAGGTATTTATGAGATATAGTAATATGTAACATTGGCCAGCCTCTAATATATTTTTAGTTTAAGTAACTTTACTTGCCATTAGTGTTTTGGCAAAAGTGATATTTAAAATATTTAACAAGTAGCATAACACAAGCCTCAGTAAATCATGCTTGGGTACCGGTCTTTTAGAAGAGCTTCCACATTAAACTATTAGTGTGCCTTTACTAGTGTATACTGGCTCCCCTGGACCTTATATCTTCCTGTGAGGATAAAGGAAACTGGCTTAGAAATATGGGGGAGGGGTAATTTAATCTGCATCTTTAATGAAAGTTCTATCAATTTATAAAGACTGTTAGAAGACAAAACTGATTTAATCTAGAGGAGTTAATCAAGACTAAGAAAAAAGACCTATTTCCATAGTCATGCAATTTTGGGGATATCTATAGAAAAAGTTCTAGAGTGACAGAAGACAAATGAGGCCATTCTTTTCCAATTGGTGGTATGGTCTTTAAAGAAGAGAAAATGCTATTCTAGGAAGGTTGGAGTTCCTGAAGAATCATAATAGCAATGACTTAAGGTGTTATGAATATTGATAGAAGTGTTGAGATGGTAGAGTAGTAGGAGGACCCTATGGTTTCCTCATCCTTCATACACAGCTAGATAAATATCCAATCTTTGAACACCCAGGAAATGAATCTGAGGACTGAAAGAACAAACTGCACAACTAGAATAAGAAAAGAGGCCACATGGTGGAAGATAGGAAGTGCAGAGAAGTGATTTGGGAGAGAAAAGAACCACCTGTGCTATGAAGGGCAAGGAACCCAGATTATACAGGGGAGAGAAAGAGAGAGAGAGAGAACAGAGTGCAGAGCATTGCACAAGAAAAGCACTTCCCCAAAACCACTAATGGGGAAAATGAGAGGGGCTGATAATCACAAGTTTTTACAAGCAGCAGAGGTCAATGTCTGAAGTTTTGGAAGCTGTGCCATTGCTGGGTGGAGCCTGGTGAGAGTAGAAGTATTCCTGTGGAAAAGGAGGACAGATGCCCAAGAGCAGACAGCATGGTCTGAGGATCCCCTGGGTCACATTGGTAAAGATAATTCCTCTTCTTGGGAGTGCTTTTGAAGAGGTGGAACCACCTCTCCAGGGACAAAAGAACCAGTGGGCACCATTGACCTGCCCCATTCTTTAACATTCATGCAGACACACCTACTGAGGGCAGCTAACTTGAATACTGTTGTTTTGTTGTTGTTCTTATTGTTGTTGTTGCAAGCCCTTGCATGTTCATGCAACTAGACTTCTGAGACAAATGGGTACCAGCTACAGTGTGGCAAGACCCTCTTCCAGAGGAGCAGCATGGGTTTGTGCCATGCTGATTCCCTGAAATTTGGACTTTTGAAACCAGCAGTGTGAGATAAAACAAAGGAGCACTGTGCTGCTGGGTGAGCAGAAGGCTTGGACACAGACAGGGTGAAGTCAGGAATCTGAGGGATGACTGAGAAAAATGACAGGAGATTGTTCTCTTCTGTGAGGGCTTCCAGGACAGCAGTGGGCACAAGATTTCTTCTTTAGGGACAAGAGATCTGGCTGATGCCATTTTTACCCACTGCTCATCAGCAGACTGACTTCAGTGAGTAGCACAGTGCCCACAGTGGAGGCTTGAGCCACTTACACCAAGTCTTTCCCCCCTCCAGATTTTTCAGGTGCTTTTTTACTAGGGCAAGTATGGCTGAGAGTCAGAGCATCAGCAGACTCCTCCACCAAAAGACTGGCACAAACCCCCCACATCCACCAAGTCTATTGACTATAAAGTGTTACAAAGCTTCAGCTCTATGGGAAATAGGATCTAGCCTGTTTAAACAGGCAGACCAAAGGCACCTAGTTAAAACTCACCATACAGTGTCCAAGGGCTAAACACTCCCCATAGCAGGCAAGGAGAAACTCTGCAGAGGACTGACCTGAGGGAAAGAGCAGCCAAAACACAGAAGCAGAGTGCACACAACATATACCAGAAACATTTCTTGAAGCACCAGTTCCTGGACATTATATGACCTCATCTTAATATAACCATTACTTTCAGGAACAAGAAATGTAACAGGTTTTCCTAACATAGAAAAGAAAGAGACCTAGACAAAATGCCAAGATGGAGGAATTCATCCCAAAAGAAAGAACAAGATGAGTTGATGGCCAGGGATATAAACAAAACAAATATAAGTAATATGCTTGATCCAGAAGTTCAAACAACAATCATAAGGATACTAGCTGGATTTGAGAAAAGTATAGGAGACACCAGGGAGTCCCTTTCCACAGAGATGAAAGACCTAAAAACTACTCAGGCCAAAATAAAAATGATATAACTGAGATGCAGCAAAACCGATAGAAGCAATGAACACAAGAATGGAAGACGCAGAGGAATGAATAAGTGTTATAGAAGATAAAATGATAGAAAATAATACAGCTGAAAAGAAAAGGGAAAGAAAAATGTTGGATCACAAAAGTAGACTTAAGTAACTCAGTGACTCCATAAAGCTTAATAACCTTATCATAGGAGTCCCAGAAGAAGATGAGAGGGAAAAGAGGGTAGAAGGTTTATTGGAGCAAATTACAGCTGAAAACGTCCATAATCTGGGGAAAAAACAGACATTCAAATCCAGGAGGTACAGAGAACTCCCATCAAAATCAACAAAAGTAGGCCCACACAAAGATATATCATAATAAAATTTGCAAAATACAAAGATAAAGAAAGAATCCTGAAAACAACAAGGGAAAAAGATATCCCTAATCTACTTGGGAAGACAAATAAAGTTATCAGCAGATCTATATACAGAAACTTGGCAAGCCAGAAGGGAGTGGCATGAAATATTCAATGTGCAGAATGGGAAAATACGCAGCCAAGAATACTCTATCCAGCAAAGATATCCTTCAGAATATTAGAGATAGTTTACGGACAAATAAAAACTAGAGGAGTTTGTAACTACTAAACCAGTCCTGCAAGGAATCTTAAAGGAGACTCTTGAGTGGGAAAGAAAGTCCAAAAGCAACAGACTGGAAATGAACAGAGCAAATCTCCAGAAACAAAGACTTAGCAAGTGATAAAATAGCACTATATTCAAACCTATCAAAAATCACTCTGAATGCAAATGGACAAAATGCTCCAATCAAAAGATAAAAAGCAAGACTAATCTATATGCTGCCTATAAGAGACTCATTATAGACCTAAAGACACCTGCAGATTGCAAGTGAGGGGATGGAGAACCAATAATCATGCTAATGGACATTAAAAGAAAGCTTCAGTAGTCATACTTATAACAGACTAACTAGATTTTAAACCAAAGACTGTAACAAGGGATGAAGAAGGGAATTATATCATAATAAAGAGGTCTATCCAACCCCTTCTTTAGAAGAAGATCTAAAAATTGTAAATATTTATGCCTTAAACATGGGAGCATCCAAATATATAAACCATTTAATAGCAAACATAAAGAAAGTCATTGCTAACAGTAAAATAATAGTAGGGAACTTTAACACCCTACTTATAGCAATGACCAACTCATCTAAGCAGAAAATCAACAAGGAAACAGTGACTTTGAATGACATACTGGACAGGATGGACATAACAGATGTGTTCAAAACATTTCATCCTAAGGAAGCAGAATACACATTCTTTTCAAGTGGACATGAAACATTCTCTAGAATATATCACAAAATGGGACAGAAATCAGGCCTCAAAAGTACAAAAAGACTGAAATCATACCATGCATATTTTCAGACAACAATGTTATGAAATCTGAAGTCATCAACAAGAAAAAATTTAGAAATACCACAATACATGGAGGTTAAAGAACATCCTACTATAGAATGAATTGGTTAAACAGGAAATTAAACAAGAAATAAAGAAATACATGGAAGCCAATGAAAATGAACACATGACATTTCAAAAACTTTGGGATGCAGCAAAAGCAGTCACAAGAGGGAAGTATATAGCAATAAAGGCCTACATCAAGAAGCAAGGAAAGTCTCAAATACACAACCTAAACATACACCTAAAGGAGCTAGACAAGGAGCAGAAAATAAAGCCTAAAGCCAGCACAAGAAGGGAAATAATAAAAATTAGACCATAAATAAATGATATGGAAACACTAAAACCATTAGAATAGATTAATGTAAGGAGGAGCTGGTTCATTGAAATAATTAATAAAATTCATAAAACCCCAGCAAGACTTACCAAAAAGAAAAGAGGAAGAACTCAAATAAATAAAATCATGAATGAAAGAAATCACAACGAACACCACAAATGCAAACAATTATAACAGAATATTATGAAAATTTAGACACCAACAAATAGGGCAATCTGGAAGAAATGGATAAATTCCTAGAAGCATACAAACTACCAAAACTGAAACAAGAAGAAATAGAAAGAAAATGTGAACAGACTGATAACTAGTAGAGAAATTGAATCAGTAATCAAAAATCTCCCAACAAACAGAAGTCCAGGGCCAGATGCCTTCCCGGGGGTATTCTACCAAACATTTAAAAACAGTTAATACCTATTCTTCTCAAACCATTCCAAAATAGAATTGGAAGGAAAACTTCCAAACTCTTTCTATGAGGCCACCATTAGCTTGATTCCAAAACCAGACAAAGGCCCCACTAAAAAGGAGAATTACAGGCCAATATCCCTGATGAACATGGATGCAAAAATTCTCGATGAGACACTAGCAAATAGAATCCAACAGTACATTAAAAGAATTATTCACCACGATCAAGAGGGATTTATTACCGGGCTGCAAAGGTGGTTTAATATTCACAAATCAATCAAGGTGATACACAATATTAAAAAAAGAAAGGATAAGAACCATATGATACTGTCAGTAGATGTGGAAAAAGCATTTGACAAATAAAAACATCCATTTTTGATAAAAACCCTCACCAAGGTAGCAATACAGAGAACATACCTCAACACTGTAAAGGCCATATAAGAAAGACACACAAGTATCATCCTCAATGGGGAAAAACTGAAACCTTTTCCCCTAAGGTCACTCTTCCGATTGTTATTTAACATAATACCAGAAGTCCTAGCCTCAGCAGTTAAACAACAAAATGAAATAAAAGGCATCCAAATCAGCAAGGAAGAAGTGAAACTTTCAGTTTTCACAGATGACATGATACTCTGTATAGAGAACCAAAAAGGATCCACCAAAAAATTGCTAGACTCGATACACAAATTTCACAAAGTCACGAGATACAAAATCAATGTGCAGAAATTGGCTACATTTATATATGCCAGTAATGAAGCAGAAGAAAGAGAAAACAAGGAATCAATCCCATTTACAGTTGCACCAAAAACAATAAGATGCCAAGAAAAAAACCTCGCCAAAGAGGTAAAAGGTCTGTATTCCGAAAACTATAGAACACTTATGAAAGAAATTGAATGGGCACCTGAATGGCTCAGTCAGTTAAGGATCCAACTGTTGATTGGGCTCTGGTCATGATCTCATGGTAGTGGGATCTAGCCACATGTTGGGCTCTGCACTGACAGCATGAGGCCTGATTGGAATTCTCTCTCTCTACCCCTCCCATGCTCATACTCTCTCTCTTTCTTTCTATTTCAATAAATAAATAAACATTAAGAAAAATTGAAGATGTCACAAAGAAATGGAAAGAACATTCCACGCTCATGGATTGGAAGAACAAATATTGTTAAAATGTCTATACTACCCAAAGCATTCCACACATTTAACGCAATGCTTATCAAAATACCACCAGCATTTTTCACATAACTAGAAGAAACAATCCTAAAATATGTATGAACCACAAAAGACCCCGGATAGCCAAAGCAATCTTGAAAAAGAAAAGCAAAGCTGGAAGGATCACAATTCCGGACTTCAAACTTTATTACAAAGCTATAGTCATCAAGACAGAGTGGTACAGGCATCAAAACAGACCATAGGTCAATGGAACAGAATAGAAAACCCACAACTATATGGTCAAGTAATATTCAACAAAGCAGGAAAGAATATCCAATGGAAAAAAAGACAGTCTCTTCAACAAATGGTGTAGGGAAAACTCAACAACAAAATCTGAAACAATGAAAGTGGACCATTTTCTTACACCATACACAAAAATAAATTCAAAATGGATGAAAGACCTAGATGCGAGACAGGAATCCATCAAACTCCTAGAGGAGAACACAGGTAGCAACCATTCTGATGTTGAATGTAGCAACTTCTTACTTCACCCATCTACTGAGGCAAGGGAAACCAAAGCAAAAATGAACTCTTGGAACTTCATCAAGATAAAAAGCTTCTGCAAAGCCAAGGAACGAATCTACAAAACAAAAGGCAACCTACAGCATGGGAGAAGACATTTCAAATGATATATCTGATAAAGGATTAGTATACAAAATCTATAAACAATTTATCAATCTCAACACTCAAAAAAACAAATAATCCACTTAATAAATGGGCAGATGACATGAATACACATTTTCCCAAAGAACACACCCAGACGGCGAACAGAAGCATGAAAAGATGCTCAACATCACTCATCATCAGGGAACTACAAGTCAAAACATGGTATCACCTCACACCTATTCTAATGGCTACAATTAACAACTCAGGAAACAACAGATGTTGGCGAAGATATGGAGAAGGCGAAACCCTCTTATACTGTTGGTGGGAATGCAAACTGGTACAGCCACTTTGGAAAACAGTATGGAGGTTCTTCAAAAATTTAAAAATAGGATTACCTCATGACCAGTCAATTACACTGCTAGGTACTTATCCAAAGGATATAAAAATACTGATTTGAAGGTACACATGCACCTCAATGTTTATAGCTGCATTATCAACAATAGCCAAATTATCGAAAGACCTCAAACATCCACTGACTGATGAATGGATAGAGATATATATATCATATTACACAGCCATAAAAATGAATGAAATCTTGCCATTTGCAATGATGTGGATGGAACTAGAGAGTATTATGTTAAGCAAAGTAAGCCAATCAGAGAAAGACAAATACCGAATGATTTCACTCATTTGTGGAATTTAAGAAACAAAACACATAAACATAGAGGAAGGGGGAAAAAAAAGAGAGGGATGCAAACCATAACAGACTCTTAACTATAGAGAACAAACTGAGATGCTGGGAGGGGAGGTGGGTATGGCGATGCATATTAAGGGGGGATACTTGTGATGAGCACTGGGTGTCATATGTAAGTGATGAATCACCAAATTCTACTATTCCTGAAATCAATGTTACTCTATATGTTAACTTACTAGAATTTAAATAAAAACTTAAATTTTTTAAATAATAAAGTTTGACTGAATCTTAAGAAAACAAAAAGATATTATGAATTTTTTATCAAGGTTCTAATGTAACTAGTGTTCAATCATTATGAAATTATACATCCTACCCAGCTTCACAAAATATCATCTTCCAGAGTCTTCTTATGAGGTACACACCTCCATTTAAACAAGTGATAAGCTTTTTATTTTTTTATTTTAGAGACAGAGTGAGAGTGAATGCATGAGCGGGGGGACAGGCAGGGGGAAAGAGAGAGAGTCTTAAGCAGATTCCTTGCTCAGAATGGAGCCTGACACAGGGCTCAATATAGGGCTTCATCCCACAACTATGAGATCATGACCTAAGCAGAAATCAAGAGTCGGATGCTTAACTGACTGAGCCACCCAGGCACCCCTACACAAGTGATAATCTTTAAGAATCTTCCTTGTCTCAACTTCCTCCAGAAAGCCCACCCACTGCCCTATTTCTAGAACTTAGATGTGCTGTAATGAGCTCCCTAAATTTTTGGTTTTATACTGTAGCACATGTAATTTTTGTGTGTCTCTTTAATTACATTTTTTAGAGAATATGATGGGAAATATAGTAGTAAAGTACTAAAACCACTCTTCTACAACATATTATATAAAAATTTGTAAGCATGACTATCCTTACCTTAATGTTGATATATATCTAAGTACAAAAAGCCCTTGTGTTTTCCCCTTCTAACAATAAAGTTCATAACTTTTCCTATTTTCTATACCTCAAAGATCTCCTATCACTAAAGAATATTTTGTCGTGGATTTAGCAACATTTACATTAGGATGTGCTTCAGTAGGACTGTTTGCGAAGGAACAAGAGAAGCCTATGCTCTGAATTTACTTAGAAATATTTGAGAGTTGCTTTAGCTTATTACAGAAACTTAAATTACTTATGTAAGATTAATATTATATTAAAGAGTCAATTGACATAAATATTGGCTATGCAGTTGGCAAATTCATAGAGTTTGTAAGCTGGAGACAGACATAGGCTTCTATTAAAATAAAATTTCTTATCTAGAAAATATCTCAGGTGGAAATAACCCTGAAACTAAGCTTTCAATAGCTGAGTTAGTTAATACAGAAGTGAAATGGATCTAGATGTCTCTACAGCTTTAAATTCCTACTTGTGCATACAGTGGATAAGAAAGCTGAGTATGTACAGTGTTATAATAAGATATTCTATAATCTTAAAGATCATGTGCTTTCTGTTCATAGAACACTGCTTAAATAACAGAGATTATTGTTCAAAATCAGTAATTTTATTTGTTGAATTCTAGTTAGACTTGAGTCCTTTGAACTCTAACATTCAATACTTCTGTGGTCCTACATATGGAGTTTTCAGAAAAGAAATGATAGGAGTTACAGTTATGAGTTACAGTCCATAAGTATAAACTACTGTTTAGAGTCCATTTGCTTGCCTCTGTGTTGACTAATCCATTCCCTTTGCCTAAATAAAGTTATATGAAGCCAATCTGAGAACAACTGAAATAGCCTGAAATTTCTACTAATAATATATCAATTGAGTTTAGGCATTGAATGTTTCTGTACATTAGCTGAGGGAAGTAACAAAATAATCACTTAATACTCATGGTTTTCTTTGAGCCAAATTTGTTTATAAAATTAGTCTAGAAGATACTTTACTAGAGATTTAATAGAACAGACCTTCAGGAGGCTGGAATATCCCAAAGCATTGTCCTCAAATGTGGTAGTCACATCACAATCACTTGATCATCTTGTTAAACATGTAGATTCCTAGGCTCCAATGTAAAATATTTCATTTCAGTATCACAGAGGTAAAACCTGAGAATGTGTACTCTAATCAGTGATGGAATAGATTCTGATGTGGCTGATATATTGACTACTCATGAGTCCCATAGATACAGAGCTTCATTGAGGTGACAGGGTATAAATCCCTGACTTCTGACAGCTAGATTGAAGTCACTGGGCATCCTTTGAATTGAGTGAAATAAAAAATAAATTGAAAGTACATTGAAAAAACCTATTTACGTATTTACAGTATATCTCCAGGGGTAGTTGAGAAAATTTTTTTGGTATAGAAGATAAAATGAGTTCATTTCCTACTGCCATTTTTAATGATGAATTTAACATCATTTGTGTATATGTTCTCTATTTCCACAAAACTAGGGAGATAGAAATGTCTATAGTAAGTTCTGCTCTGAACTCCTGTAATAAGAGTAAGAGAAAACTTCCTAATAATAATCACTATATGTCAGATGCAATTTGAACTGCTTCATGTGGATTAATGTAGTTCATCTTGCAACAACTTTATAAGTGTTACAAATATTCTCACGCCTGATGACTTTGTATCATGTTTTATTGAAACAAAAGGGTCTTTAGTCAGGAGACCTTTCACATTCCCACAATCATCTGCACCCATATCCACCAACATTTTCATGCATCACTTCTTATTTCCGTCCTGCTATGGATGGATCTTTCTATTTATCAAAAACAAATTTCTTCATTTAATTGTGGATCACATCTCTTTTCCTATTCTCAAGGTTTCTCCTTTAGTTATCACCCTTTTCATGTGTCATTAACTTCTTTATCTCTACATGTTCTGGAATCTCAAATCATAAAAAGAACTCTTTCTTAACCACGTATTTACCAATGCTCATTTTCTCTTCTCTGCTTCACAACTAGACTTCTCAAAAGAGATTGAAATTCTTTGCCCACTTTGTATTCATTCCTCTGTGCCCTCCTGTCTTCTGTCTCATCTTTCTATTAAAATGCTTCTCTCAAAGTTGCCAACCACCTCCTTGTTACCAAACATAATGGGAACTTTTCTTTCCTCTCACAACACCTCCCACTCCTTCTCAGTCTTCTTTGATGGCTCTTCCTCCTATACTAAAAGTGAGAATACCCAACAACTAAGTCGTTGGACTTCTGCTACTCTATCTAGACATTGCTTTCCTAGGTGATTGTGTACTTCCTTAGTCTTATGATTTTCATTTTATACAAGAGAAAACTGAGGCCTAGAAAAATTAAGTAACTTGCCTAAGGTCATAAAAGTGGATAATCATTGCAGAACACACTTCTATTTTTCTCCAGAGTCTGTGCTTAATCATATGGTTAATTCAAAGCAGAAGTCAAAGCATAAGATCATGGGATCTGAAGTCATACAGCAGTTGTTCAAATTGGATCTCTAGCACTGATTAGCATTGTGACTATGAGTTAGTTATGTAATCTCTATATACCTCAGTTTCCCCATTTCTAAGGAGGATAATAATAGCACCTACTTCATATGATAACTGTGAGTATTAAATGAGTTAATAGATATAAAGTTCTTAGAACAGTGCTGCTACATAGTAATTGCTCAATAATAGTTAAGTATTAGTATTATTAACTGATTTATATAGTTTTACAATTGTTTTGTGTGAGATTATTATCTTTCCTGAACTATGCTACAAACATCTAAGGACAGAGAAAACATCTAACATTTTGATAGATCTTCACACCCCACTACCACAGTGGTTAGCAAAGTTAAAAAGCCATATGGAAAACTCAGTAAACATGTGAGGGAATGGAATAGAGTTAGAGCACCTTCAAAGCCCCATTCATAGATCATTGCCATTATTTGACCTGTCTGATGTTTCCCTGGAAAACCCCACATGGAAAGCTTGTCCTTATTTGACCTGATTTAGACTCAACCAATACTAAAAGCCTCTCCATGGAAAAGCCTTGTTGAAAACAATTAGAATATGTTTTGGCCTCATGATTTCCTGAGGCAGTGGTTAACATTGGGGCAAACAATGAACTAATAAAAAATCTTAAAAAGAGGAGGTGGGGAAAGAAATGTTCATAAGGCTTTGGAAAGTTCCAACATATCACTGGGAATCTAGAAGGTGATATATGTGCGCCCATGGCTGTGAAAATAGCTAGGGTTGTACACCTACTCACAAAAGTCCTGAAAAGGTCTTAAGATCTTACTGTTGGATGACCTTAAGGCTCTGTGCAATCATAAAGTGGAAGCTAAGTTAGAGTTGTCAACAAACTGGCAGATAGTTGAAATGCATTGTCCAAAATGCAAACAGGGCCCATCAGCAAAGACTGGGAGACTTATTGGTCCCAGTTGTTTAAGGAAATCTGTCAGATTATTGGCTGACACTAAACTCAGTGAGTACTGTTTTCCATGGCCACATGCAACAAAATATATGGAATTCATAGATTTTGTTCAAAAAAGTGACATAAAATCAAACAATAATAATTACAAGCAGCAGCAACAACAAACTCTTAGAGGAGAGAGAATCTGATTTCCAGAGTTGCCACATTATATTAAAATTTTTTAATGTTTATTTTTGAGAGAGACACAGACAGAGACAGAATGTAAGCAGGGTTGGGGCAAAAGGAGAGTAAGACACAGAATCCAAAGCAGGATCCAGACTCTGAGCTGTCAGCACAGAACCTGATGTGGGGCTCAAACCCACGGACTGTGAGATCATGACCTGAGCCAAAGTCAGAAGCTTAACTGACTGAGGCACCCAGGTGCCCCTAGAGTTGCCACATTATATTATATAAAATTCCAAATGTTCTACAATGAAAGAATTATGAGGAATACAAATAAATGAAATTTTGACCATTATATGAGGGGAAAAAGAATTCAATAGAAACCATTTCTGAGGAATCCTGGATTTCCTAGGCGGGATTTACATCAGCTATTTTAAATATATTTAAGAACTAAATGAGATCATATCTAAAGAACTTAAGGAAAGTGTAAGAGTGATACCTCATCAAAAAGAGACTATCAATAAAAATATAAAACCAAATAGATACTCTGAACTTGAAAATTATAATTGAAAATTTCATTAGAGGGGTTCAAGGACAGATTTGAGCAGGCAGAAGAAAGAATCAAATGACTTGAATATGCATAAATTGAGATTATCAAGTCTGAGGAAAAGAAAGATAAAAGAATAAAGAAAAACAAGTAGAGCCTCAGAGCTCTATGGAACAGTATCAAGAATATTAACATAGGCATAATGGAAGTCTCAGAAGTACAGGAAAGAGAGAAAGGGGCAAGAAGAATATTTGATGAAATAATGGCTAAAAACTTCCAAATATCATGAAAAATATTAATTTATGCACCCAAGAAGCTCAATTAATTCCAATTAGGAGGAACTCAAAGACATCCACACTTATATACATAATCAACTGCCAAAAGTAAAGACAAAGAGAGAATCTTGAAGCAGTAATCGAGAAGCAACTCACCACCGACAAGAAAATCTCAATAAGATTAACAATTGAAATATTAGAAAACATAGAGTTCAGAAAACAGTGGCATATTCAAAGTGATAAATAAAATACCAACTAAAAATTCTATTATCTTTAAAAATAAAGAAAAATTAAGAGTTTCCATATTTAAACAAATGTAAAGTTCATCACTAGCAGACCTCTCCTACAGATTGCAGTGCATACATCTTAAATAAAAGAATACTATACAGTAACTCAATTCTAAATGAAAAAATAAAGAGCAGCAATAAATTTAACTACATAGGAAATTGAAAAAAACAATATAAATATATTTTTTGCTTGAAATTGTTTTCTATTTGATATAGAAGTCAGAAAGTAGTGTTTTCCAGGGACTGGATAGAGGAAAGAATGGGAAATGTCTACTTACATGTTCCAGGTTTCTTTCTGGCATGATTAAAATATCCTGGAAATAGGTACTGGTAATTGTTGCCCAACATTGTGAATATTATATATTAAAAAACACTGTATTTTACAATATAAAAAAGAGAGAAACCACTAAATTATACACTTTAAAAAATAAAAATGTGAGAATTTCATGAAACTATATTTTTGTATGGCTCTACTAGGGGAGGAAGGTGACAGAAAAGGGCTGAGATGTAGCCAGATCAGAATGTACCTTACCATAAGGTATATGGAATTTACTCTGAGGGAAATGAGAGCAACTTAAGCACTTTTATCAGAGTATGAAAGTATTTGCATTTTGAAAAAAAAATTCTAGAACATTTCCCTGAATTAATTTACGACAGAACACTTCTTAAGTAATAATTTATTGACAGGATACCAAAGAGAGTTTTAAGAGTTTTAAGCCAAACTGAGATAGGTACTTGGCTTAAAGCAAATAATAAGACAATCTCAGAGAAGTTTGTTGCATGACATGATGAAAATATGATTCATAATAATTTCAAAACAGAATGTGAGATATTGTAATATTATTATATTTAAGATAAAAACATTGGAATAACATCAAAATATTTATATTATAAAATAATAGATGAAAAATTAAAATAATTAAAGTATAGGAATATTGTTTTATAGTTATCCACAATCTCTTTTAATGGAAATAAATTATTGAGTTTTTGAGTCCTATCCTTATATGAGTACATCAAATATATTCACATATTTTGTTTTCCTAGCAGATTAATATGAAAATCCCATTTACTACCTGTTCATTGTGGTCAAGAAAATGTTGAGGCACCTGGGTGGCTCAGTTGGTTAAATGTCTGGCTCTTGACATCGGCTCAGGTCATGATCTCACAGTTCATGGGTTCAAGCCCCACTTTGGGCTCTGCACTGGCAGTATGGAGCCTGCTTAGGATTCTTTCTCTCCTTCTTTCTCCATCCCTCCCCTGCTCATGTGCTCTGTTTCTCTCTCGAAATAAATAAACTTGAAAAAAAAAAAGAAAATGTCCTAAACTCCATGTTCTGTAGTATCTAGGTACTATTGAATTAGGCTGCAAAAAACTATTACTTATTTTATCTTGGAATACTCATCTGCTGACTTTTTAAAAATAAAAATGCCCAATTTTTAGTATTCTAACTTTTTGTTTGATTCAGATATAATATACATGGAAATAATTTTCCACTGTATATAGAAACACTTTATAAAATGAAAAGTTTAGAATATAATAAATATTGAACAATAGCACAAATATATGTTAAAAGGATTAGATATAAATACATAGCATAGATAAACCTCCATCAAAGAGACAAATTATTAATATAAACATTAGCACAAAGGTTATTTTTGTGTTCATGTGTAGAGTGACTATCATTACATTCAGCCATCATTCATTGTTAGATAAAACTTAGAGGAAGATTACCAAATACCACACACGCTCTATTTTAAAATGCTTAGCATTTTGTTTGGCTATATATTTAATATAAATATGAGGAGAAAAATACCACTAAAATACTTTTTTTGCTGGAAAAATACTATTATCTCATAGCATATTATTCTTTCCTATAACATGCTTGAAAGAATTTATTTAGAATAATCCCCGGGTGTTGGCTTGGATAACTAAGTAGGTAATTTTGCCATTTACTGAAACTAGGAAAACCAGAAGAGATTTGAAAGCAAGAGTTGATTTCAGTTCGTGACATGGGTTTGATGTCCCTGTGAGACATCCAAATGGATATATTTAAGAAACAATCGGATGTGCATGTATAGAATTCAGGACAGAGATTTCAGCTGGATATATAAATTTTGAAGTTATTAGCATATAAATGTTAGCAAAAGTCATAGGAGTGGATCAGAAGGAATGTAAGTTCAGAAAAGCAAAAGATCTAGAAAGCAACATTAATAATGCCACGATTGGTACAAGAATGTATGTCCAAATTAAAAAAATAGTGGGGAAATCAAAGAGGTAAATCAATAGCCTGCTATTATTATTAGGAAAAGGAATGAATAAGTTTCTGTGATTGATGGTGAAGTGAGAGGTAAGAAAGATGGATAACCCCAAGATGACCCACAAGTCTTTAATTAGGCAACTATTTGGAAAAAGAGGGCATGCTGGTGTGATTTATTGTACAGTGGAGGAGGAATAGTTTTACAAAGGAAATTCTTAATTTCTGGACCTATTGAAATATATGAAAGCTTTCTCTGAGGAGGCAGAAAGGGATTAATGAACAAGATGTTATCAGTATTCAGTTGTTTTCTGCATGGTGAAGTTTATATCTTGAATATTCTCAAATGTTAGGGAGATAATAGAATAGATAACACTATTGTATCTTCTTCCATGAGTGCACGAATCAATCATTGGCTAACTTTGCCTCACAACGAGGAGGAAAGTCAGAATGTCTCTTATGGGGTTTTTATTAATTCCTTAAGGTACCACCTGATTTACAATGAGTCTCCCCAGTGTCTCATTTTTTCATGATATGCATGAAACCAGATGTTTGTGTAACATTATGCTTTACAATGTATCTAGGTATCGGGGTGCCTGGGTGGCTTGTCAGTTAAGCATAAGACTCCTGATTTGGGCTCAGGTCATGATCTCACAGTTTCATGAGTTTGAGCGCCACATCAGGCTCTGCAATGACAGTGTGGAGGCTGCTTGAGATTCTCCCTCTCTCTCTACCCCTCCCCTGATCTCACTCTGTCTTTCTCAAAAATAAATAATAAATAAAACTTTAATGAAAATGTATCTACATATCTTATTTTGTATTTACCAAAGTTATTACATGCCTTCTTGACATACATTAAAAAGATTTATTGTGATTTATTCTGCAGGGAGTTCTACTGCTATGAATTAGGCCCTAAATGCTCTCTATTGGGCCATTAATTTGTCAAATGCTCCTGTATTTGTCCACACATCAAATTTCTTTTACAACTAAAACAAGAAGAAAGGACATGCACTATATTGGCTCTAAGGCTTCATATTATCTGGATATTAGAATGAAGATGATAGTCTGAAAGCCCCAATAAGTGGTAATAATTAACGTTGATTTATTTTTATTCAAGGAAACTTTTCTCCAGACCAATGAAAATGCATGAGTTATACTCATATATATGTGTGCACTACAGAATGTGACTTTACATTTAATTATTTTGTAGTTTTTAAAAATAAGAGCTAAGTCTGTGGGGTTTTTTGTGTGTATGTATGTATGTGTTTGCTGACAAACATAATCAAGAAGCTATATGTCTATATATCTGGTTCTTTTACAAGTTACCTAGTCTCCTTTCACTTCTATTGGTCTAGCTCTACTGTCTTGTATAGTAATCGTTGTTAAAACAATGATCTATGACCCATTGCAAGATTTTAAATCAGCAATTCCATTATGGTTGCTTAACTTCAAATATACAGAATTACACTAATACTTAAACTGTTTTTCAACAAGGGTGAAAAGAATTTATGTAACCCTCCTTTAAAAATGCTCACTCATAATCTCAATTTCGTTATCACACTGGTCAATTTCAGATGGTAAATCCATTTATAATGTCTAGTGTCAGGGACATCTCATCATAATAAAGGAATATGCTCTCACACACCATTATGTACACCAAGCAATACATTGACCTGGAGTGTACCTGAATATATGGTATAATGTAATGCTTTAAAAGAAACTTAAGTAAACTCTCAGCACAAAACATATATTATAAACTAGATTTGTCATTTGATTGCTTTATGGAGTGAATGATTTAAATAATGTGTTTATCTGCCACAACCCCTACCTCAGAAGGGTTCTGTACTTGAGGACTAAGAAAACAGAACAATATAAAACAGACCCCATGATGAGAGAACAGGGAATACTGGAAATAAATGAGCCATGCAAAGCCCAGAGATATTCATCTACAACAGAAAATGTTAATAGCTAATGGTTGTGATTTGAACTTATCATTGATTTTCATTTCTTTGCTATAAATTGCCCACATGCTATTAGCAGCAGATCAACCTGGTTGCTACAATGCTCTCTTCCAAAGCCTATAAATTATAAGCCTTAAATAAAAAAGTGCTCCAATGGCACTTAGAGGTTGTACTGTTCTAGTTGTATTGATGAACCGAACTTTCTAAGACAATGAAGCATCTTCAACTTAAACTCAGTGAGAATAATGAAGATGATGTGCAGTTTTTTAATCTAAAATGTTTTGTGTATGAATAAATGTTTAATGATAACATTGATAAAGAGATTCTGAGCTGAGTCAAATAGACAGTGGAATATTAATAAAAAATTTACTTTTCTCCAACTGTGCCACTAAACTAGAAATAGAAGGCATCAGGTGCACTCTCAAAGAAACTAGTTATTATACTTAGGTCCATTCACTTAGTTGCTTTGTTTCCTAATTGCATAAAAAATTCAAAATGATATACACGGTAAGCTTTGAACTAAAGTAGATATATAATTGAGCACATTTTATTAGTTAATATGAACTTTTCCAGAGCAGAAAATGCTTTCCAGTTAATGCAGATGAAATTGAAACTCAATATAAGATTTTCTTGACCATGAGGGGGATTAAACACTAGAGTCGGTTACTAAGGATAATTTTGAGAGTATAATCCCAAAGAATTCAAGGAGAGAATAAACAATCCTAGGTTCAAAAATTTTAAAATCATTTACCTTAAAGTAAGAAGACATATGAGATGTTTTCTGAGACCTTTTTGTAGGTCTAGTAGTCTACATGTGATTTCTGAGACATGGTGTGGCAATCACTTCCAAGATGACCCCATTTTTTCGGTATTATTGCTCCCTTCCTCCCCTGTTCTTTTGGAGCTCTGTTATATTGTGAAGAGTGCTATGGGGAGGTTCATGAGTTGTAGAATTAATTAATTAATTAATTAATCATTGCCTTGGTCAACAGCTGCCAAAGAACAGAGGGCCTCTCACCAATCATGTAGTGAAGTTGGAAGTATATTCTCCAGCATTCAGATGACTGTAGACCCAGAAAATATTCTAACTATAATCTCATGAAAGACTCTGAGCCAGAACTACCCAGCTAAGCCACTCATAGATTCCTGACTCTCAGAAAGTATGTAAGATAATAAATATGTGCCTTATTAAACTGCTTAGTTTGGAGATAGTTTGTTACACAGCAATAGATAACTAAAACACTCTGTGGATCACCTTTTTATGTATTTTATTTCACGATACATTATAACATGTGTAGAGTTTTGAATGGTTAAGTATAGCATATTTAAACATTCTCCATTACCAAAAAAGGCAGACTGCTCTAAGAGTCTGAATCTTGAAAATAAAAGTCTATTTCTTTTTGCTGTGTGGCCTTTGAGAAGAATGTCTATGTTTAATAAAGTAGTGATTACTTAATTTCATATAAGTCTTGATAGAAAGTTCATCTTGTGGTTTTTCTTCAGTAAAGAATAGTTTACAAATGACATCATCTTTCTGTTAGCATAAGTCACTTGGTAAGTTTATTAGAGTGATGCAATAAATAGCAAGGTTTAGGGTAATAAAAGTGATACCTGAAAGTTTTAAAAAGTAATTATCAAATGTTTTAAGCCATGAAAGTATTTTTTTTTTAGTTTTTAAATCGATCTCCCAGTAGATTTTTAAAATAGAGCCCTTATTTATCATTTTAGTTAAGGCAATGAATGAGCAGTTCAAATCTTCAGTAGATGGCAGAAAATACTTCCTTGTTGTAGCACTCCTGAAACATTGCCAAAGAACCTGAGAGCAATTTGAAAATCACTGGTTAAAAAAGTACATATCTACCTACAATTATATGCTTCAGTTATGAAATTTAGTTTTTATAATGAGGTGAAGTTACAATCAGTGGTTTGGATACATATATAAGAATAGAATTTTTTTAGCTCACTTCTTTAACAATGTTATTTCTCATTTAAAAAAATGTTTCTAGGCTTTAGAGTCAGGTACAATATGCAACTTTGTCCTGATTTCTGGCATCCCCTATCACTAGTAAACAATGCACAATTACAAGCTAATATAATAGGCAAATTTGAAACTACTTTTTTGTCAGGCAAGGTGTATATAGATGTGAATGATTTCATTTTTGTTCCTATTTCTGCTTTAAATATTCTATAATAGGAACAGCTAAAATAACACTTGTATGATGTTTACTATTTATCAAGCTGTTTTATAAGCACTTGCAATACAACCCTATGAGTTTGGTACTCTTGTTATCTCCATTTTACTGATGGAGAAATGAGGGATAGAGAAATTCAGTAACCTGCCCTGGGTCATATAACTAGTAAGCGGTGGAGCTGAATCCAGATATTCTGGCTCCAGAGACAGTGTGCTTATCCAGTAGACTGCATTCCCTTAGGATTAGTTAATTCACAGTTCCATGTTAGTATCATCACATTCCAGAGTTTAAGAAGTTAGGATTCAGTTCAGATGTTTTCCTTCCACTCAGAAGTCTTCCTTTACCTCCCTCAAACTACCCTTTCTGCTCTACTGCCATACTATGAGTATATCACTGCCATTGCATGTATCTTTCTCTATCAGAATTGCCTGTTTATGTGTCTATATTATTATAGACAGTGAGATTTTTGGCAACAATCATATCTAATTTATCTTTGTACTACCAGAGTTTTTTAGCACAGGGTCTTATACTGTGTAGGTACTTAGTGTTCAGGGGACTGAGCTGAACTGAACACTAGTGCAAAAGTCATGAAAAATTACTATTGGCCCACCCAATGTGTAAACCAATGATTAAGTTCTCATGATATGCAAGATTCTATACTACACGTTTTATATACAAATTAGTTCATTTTATTCTTACAACACTTGTAAGGCAAATACCAGTATCATAGTTTTACTCATAAAGAGACTGAGGCTCAAAAAGATGAAATGACTTGTTGCCTAAGGTCACAATTATTTTCTTTTTCAGGAATAGAATTTAGTGATTCATCACTTACATATAACACCCAGTGCTAATCCCAACAACTGTTTTCCTTAATGCCCCTTGTCCATTTAGCCCATCCCCCTACCCAACACTCCCTCAAGTAACCCTCAGTTTGCTATCTGTATTTAAGAGTCTCTTATGGTTTACCTCCCTCTCTGTTTTTATATTATTTTTGCTTCCCTTCCCTTATGTTCATTGTTTTATATATTAAATTCCACATATAAGTGAAATCATATGATATTTGTCTTTCTCTGACTGACTTATTTCACTGAGCACAATACATTCTAATTCCATTCATGTTGTTGCAAATGGCAAGATTCATTCTTTTTGATCACTGAGTAATATTCCATTGCATATATACACAACATCTTCTTTATCCATTCATCAGTTGATGGACATTTGGGCTCTTTCCATACTTTGCTATTGTCGATAGTGCTGCTATAAACATTGGGGTGTTTGTGCCCCTTCGAAACTGCGCTCCTATATCCTTTGGATCGATTCCTAGTAGCACTGCTGCTGGGTCATAGGGTAGTTCTGTTTTTAATTTTTTCAGGAACTTCCACACTGTTTTCCAGAGTGGCTGTACCATTTACATTCCCACCGGCAGTGCAAAAAGGTTCCTCTTTCTTCTCACCCTTGCCAACATCTGTTGTTGCCTGAGTTGTTAATTTTAGCCATTATGACAAGTGTGAGGTGGTATCTCATTGTGGTTTTGATGTGTATTTTCCTGACAACAAGTGATGTTGAAAATTTTTCATGTATCTTTTTGCCATCTGGATCCCTTCTTTGGAAAAGTGTCTACTCATATCTTTTGCCATTTCTTCACTGGGTTATTTGCTTTTTGGGTGTTGAGTTTGATAAGTTCTTTATAGATTTTGGATACTAACCCTTTATCTGATATGTCATTTGCAAATATCTATTCCCATTCTGTCGGTTGCCTTTTAGTTTTGTTGATTGTTTCCTTCACTGTACAGAAGGTTTTTACCTTGATGAGGTCCCAATAGTTCATTTTTGCTTTTGTTTCCCTTGCCTCCAGAGACATGTCAAGAAAGAAGTTGCTGCGGCTGAGGTCAAAGAGGTTGCCTGTTTTCTCCTCTAGCACTTTGATGGCTTCCTGTCTTACATTTCGGTCTTTCATCCATTTTGAGTTTATTTTGTGTATGGTGTAAGAAAGTGGTCCAAGTTCATTCTTCTGCATGTCACTGCCCAGAGTTCCCAACACCATTTGCTGAAGAGACTGTCTTTTTTCCATTGGGTATTCTTTCCTTCTTTGTCAAAGATTAGTTAGCTATAAGTCTGTGGGTCCATTTCTGGGTTCTCTATCTTGTATCCATGTTTCTGATTTTGTGCCAGTACCATACTGTCTTGATGATTACATCTTTGTAATATATCTTGAAGTCTGGAATTGTCGTGCCTCCAGCTTTCATTTGCTTTTTCAGGATTCCTTTGGCTATTAGGGGTCTTTTTTGGTTCCATACAAATTTGGGGATTGTTTGTTCTAGCTCTGTGAAGAATGCTGGTGTTATTTTGATAGGGATTGCATTGAACATGTAGATTGCTTTGGGTAGTATCAACATTTTAACAATATTTGTTCTTCCTCTCCAGGAGCATGGAATCTTTTTCCATTTTTTGGTGTCTTCTTCATCTTCTTTCATAAGCTTTCTATAGTTTTCAGTGTATAGATTTTTCACCTCTTAAGTTTATTCCTAGGTATTTTATGGTTTTTGGTTCAATTGTAAATGGGATCGATTCCTTGATTTCTCTTTCTGCTGCTTCATTATTGGTGTACAGAAATGAAACCAATTTTGGTACAGTGATTTTATATTTGTGATTTTGCTGAATTCATGTATCAGTTATAGCAGTTTCTTGGTGCAGTCTTTTTGGGTTTTCCACATAGAGTATCATGTAGTCTATGAAGGGAGAAAGTTTGACTTCCTCTTTGCTGATTTGGATGCCTTTTATTTCTTTATGTTGTCTGAGCTGAGTCTAGTACTTCCAACACTATGCTGAATAACAGTGGTGAGAGTGGACATCCCTGTGTGTTCCTAACCTTATGGGGAAAGCTCTCAGTTATTCCCCATTGAGGATGATACTAGCTGTGGGTCTTTCATATATGGCTTTATGATTTGAGGAATTATCCTTCTATCCCTACCTTCTCAAGGGTTTTTATCAAGAAAGGGATGCTGTATTTTGTCAAATGCTTTCTTTGCATCTATTGAGAAGATCATGTGGTTCTTATCCTTTCTTTTATTAATATGAAATATCACATTGATTGATTTGCAGATACTGAACCATCACTGCATCCCAGGAATAAATCCCACTTGATCGTGGTGAATTATTCTTTTAACGTATTGTTGGATCTGGTTTACTAGTATCCTGTTAAGAATTTTTGCATCCATGTTCATCAGGAAAATTGATCTGTACTTCTCCTTTTTAGTGGGGTCTCTGTCTGGTTATGGAATCAAGGTAATGCTGGCGTTGTAGAAAGAGTTTGAACGTTTTCCTTCCAATTCTATTTTTTGGAACACCTCCAATAGAATAGGTGTTAACTCTTCTTTAAATGTTTGATAGAATTTCCCTGGAAAGCCATCCTGTCCTGAACTCATGTTTGTTAGGAGATTTTTAATTAATGACTCAATTTCTTTACTGTTTATGGGTCTATCCAATTTTTCTATTTCTTCCTGTTTCAGTTTGGTAGTTTATACGTTTCTAAGACTTTGTCCATTTCTCCCACATTGGACAATTTGTTGGCATATAATTGCTTATAATATTCTATTATTGTTTATATTTCTGCAGTGTTGGCTGTGATCTCTCCTCTTTCATTTGTGATTATATTTATTTGGATCCTTTCCTTTTTCTTTTTGATCAGTCTAGCTAGGGATTTATCAGCTTTGTTAATTCTTTCAAAGAACCGGCTCCTGGTTTCATTTATCTGTTCTACTGATTTTTTATTTCCATATAATTTATTTCTGCTCTAGTATTTATTTCCCTTCTTCTGATGGTTTGGGGTTTTATTTGCTGTTGGTTTTTGACTTCTTTTAGGTGTAAGGTTAGGTTGTGCATTTGAGACCTTTCTTCCTTCTTTAGGAAGGCCTGGATTGCTGTATACTTCCCTGTTATTACCACCTTTGCTGCATCCCAGAAGTTTTGGGCTGTCATGTTATCATTTTCTCTGGCTTCCATGTACTTTTTAATTTCCTCTTTAATAAGTTGGTTAACCTATTCATTCTTTTTTAAATTTTTAAATTGTTTAATGTTTATTTATTTTTTAGAAAGAGCAGGAGCATGGGTGGGACAGAGAGAGAAGGGGACAGAAGATCCAAAGCAGGCTCTGCACTGACAACCCAATGCAAGGCTTAAACTCACGAATCATGAGATCAACACCTGACCCGAAGTTGGACACTTAACCGACTGAGCCACCAAGGCACCCCAACCCATTAATTCTTTTTTTTAAAAAACGTTTATTTATTGTTGAGAGACAGAGAGAGACAGAGCGTGAGCATGAGAGGGACAGACAGAGGAGGAGACACAGAATCTGAAGCAGGTTCCAGGCTCTGAGCTGTCAGCACAGAGTCTGACGCGGGGCTCAAACTCACAAACCACGAGATCATGACCTGAGCCGAAGTTGGACGCTTAACCAACTGACCACCCAGGCGCCCCCAGTTAATTCTTTAGTAAGATGTTCTTTAATCTCCAAGCATTCGTGGCCTTTCCAAATTTTTCTTGTGGCTGATTTCAAGTTTCATAGCTTTGTGTTTTGAAAATATGCACGGTACGATCTCAATCTTTTTGTACATGCTGAGGGCTGATTTATGGCCCAGTATGTGATGTATTATGGATAATGTTCCATGTGCCCTTGAGAATTTGTATACCATTGCTTTAGGATAGAATGTTCTGAATATATCTGTTAAGACCATCTGGTCCAGTGTGTCATTCAAATCCATTGTTTACTTGTTGATTTTCTGTTTAGGTGATCTGTCCATTGTTGTAAATGAGGTGTTGAAGTCCCCTACTATTATGGTATTATCATCAATGAGTTTCTTTATGTTTGTGATTCATTGATTTATATATTTGGGTTCTCTCACATTGGGGGCATAAATATTTATAATTGTTAGATCTTTTTGGTGGATAGACCCCTTAATTATGATATAATGCCCTTCTTCATTTCTTGTTACAGTTTTTTAAAATCTAGTTGGCCTGATATAAGAATGACTACTCCAGTTTTCTTTTGATGACCATTAGCATGATATATGGTTCTCCATCCCCTTACTTTCAATCTGCAAGTGTCTTTAAGTCTAAAATGGGTTTCTTGTAAGCAGCATATAGATGAGTCTTGTTTTCTTATCTATTCTGATACCCTATGACTTGATTGGAGCTTTAAGTCCATTGACATTTAGAGTGAGTGCTGAAAGATATGAATTTAATGCCATTGTGTTGCCTGTAGAGTTGGTGTTTCTGGTGATGTTCTATGTTCCTTTCTAGTCTTTGTTGCTTTTGGTCTTTTTTGTATTGTTTCGTCTTTTCTCCACTCAAAGTGTCCCACTTAAAATTTCTTGTAGGGCTGGTTTAGTGGTCATGATTTCCTTTAGATTTATTTGTCTGGGAAACTCTATCTCTCTATTTTGAATGACAACCTTGCTGGATGCAGGATTCTTGGCTGCATATTTTTATGATTCAGCACACTGAATATATCCTGCCATCCTTTCTGGTAAAGTCACAATAATTAAGTGGTAAACTCGGACCCCTAAGCTGTAGTCTATCAGGCTGATAAAGCCTACTCTTTATATATGCCTGTTAAACTGCCTTCAAGAATCAATTTCTATAGGAATTATTCTCTGATTCTTGACTCTGCATTTTTGAATATCCAGTTGTATACAAACTTCTGGATACTGTATATCACCTTAGCAACTAGAAACTTGAGATTAATCAAATGTTTAGCTCATTTTAGGTAGTGTAGTAGGTCCGGGGAAGAACACATTGAAGTTGTTAGGCCAGTGTATATATGGATTTTCACAATTGTGAAATACACTACTTGGTAAATAATTTAATTTTCCATCCAACTTTTGTCCTTTTTTCCTTGCTTAAATTATAAGTAAAGTGTATTCATTCACATTAAAAATAGGTAAAGTTGTATTATACCCATAGTAAATCGAGGGGGGAGGAGTAATTGACCCACGATGTGGTTTGACTTGGAGGGAGGGAGAAATGTATTTCATGTTGGACATTCTGGGGGAAACATGAGTGTAATGAAAAACTTTATCCACTTTCTTTTCCAAATCAGAGCTAAAGAAAAGGTTCTATTTAGATTCTTATAAGGTATTTTCATGTATAAACTCTGTGTACGTGTTTTACACAACTGTATATATGTACAGACAACACCATATAGACAAGTATTATGGGAGTTGACAAATAGTGTTAATCTCCTAAAAGTAAACCTACACAACTGAACCTTACTTCATTAAAGGTTGTCAAATACTTAGTATACTTTTAATTAAATTTTACATCACACAGAAGGAAATAATAAAGGAAAAAATCACATTTTGAATAAATCTTAAAGGTGAATAAGCTTTCTCTATATTCAACAGACTTCCAAAGACAAATTTTGTAATTTGTGTCCTTTTTAGTTCAAAGCTCAAGAACTGTTATGAACTGGAGTGCTATGACAAGATCTGAACATATATTAATCCATTATAGGTTCACCAAGGTGGTTGAACAAGTATTTATATTTTGGAATAAGTAAGAGAACTAGTTGTTTAAGGAAGAAAATATTCAAGTAAAATTTCATGACAAGAAATCCTTGATGGTTTGAGATACCTTCATCTATATCAGAAAAATAAACAGCTGCATATTTCACTGAGGAATTCTTTACAAGCAATAATGATGAGAATAGAGAAAAAAAACAATGACAAAGCAGTCTTTTACTTTGAAGACATTCTTAGAGTAATTTTGACCTGAATTCCTTTGGATAAAACCAATGATAGCTGTTTTCATAAAACTTTTTAAAAGGTGTGAAACTTTTGATGAAGGAATGGTGATTGTATTGTATTCTTAGTTTTTCACTAAGTTCATGATTGACAAGAGGACAAATTCAATTAGACTGAGGACAATCTCTGCAAAGCATATTTCTCTTAATTATACAAACATGTAAGTTACATAACAAATAAAGTACCAGAGTAATAGAAAAATATACTTTCCTAATTTCATTGTTCAGCATACTTTTAATGCTTATGCACATTAATATGCTATAGCAGGTATTGTGCTCTTTTTGCATTTACCCCTAAGTAAGTTATGGTCAAGTATGCAAAGACACTGTTGGATGCCAGGTGGCTTGTATGGTTCTACTGCAACATGCTTCAAAAGGCAGTATTTCACTCTTCAAGGGGCACAAGGAAGATATCTTATGATCATGCTACTAGTTTCAGGGAATATATTTTCCCAATCTGCATACTACTCAACAGAAATTAGGGGGAGGGACCCATCCATATTAGTTTAGATATCTGATACTCAGTACATCTTCCATAATGTTTGTTGAATAAATCAAATCAAAATAATTACAGAAGGAAAGAGGATATTTATTTACCTAAACTTTTGCATCTTCTGGAAGTCAATAAGAAAACTGAACTGGATGTTCTTACAGAACATTAAAGTATCATGTATTAGAGATACTTATTTTTTAAACTAATAGTTGCTAGACTATTTAGGAATTTCAAATTTGGAAATAACTTTGCATGTCCTATAATTGAGAGGCTGTGAGACACCTCAGGAAATTGGCTGTGTGACAGGTGCTTATAAAAGTGCAAATTTCAGGGGTGCCTGGGTGGTTCAGTCTGTTGGGCATCTGACTTCAGCTCAGGGCATGATCTCGTGGTTCATGAGTTCGAGCCCCACATCAGGCTCTGTGCTCGCAGCTCGGATCCTGGAGCCTGCTTTGGATTCTGTGTCTCTCTCTCTCTCTGATCCTCCCCTCCTTGCACTCTGTTTCTGTCTCTCTCTCTCTCTCAAAAATAAATAAACATTTAAAAATGCAAATTTCAGGATGGAGGATGGTAGCAGAGTAGGAGGACCGTAGGCTCACCTCCTCTCATGAATACAACAATGTACCCAAAGACTGGCAGAACAAACTCCTCAACTAAATGTAGAGAAGAGGCCACAATGAAAAAGGCAGAAAGTGTGGAGACTGTGCTTTGGGAGAGAAATTGATCATGGCCACTTTGGTGGAGAGGGAGCTGTGGCCCCAAAGAATGGCAAGAGAAAGATTAGCACGCAGTGGAGCACATGGGGAAAACAAATCCCATGGCAATTGACTTAGAAAGCGAGAGGGACTGAATTTTGCAACTTTCCACAACCAGGGGGCATAAAGCCTGGAGTTTTAAAGGTCATCAGGCATGGCTGAGATAGAGCCCAGAGGGCACTGAGGCAGCTTTTGGACAGAAGGCATGCAAGTAGCACCCTGACATACAGCATGGAAACAGGGAACTGAAGAGCACCTGGAGCACAGAGTAGATTATTTGTTCTCTTCAGAGTGCATCCCAGAGAGGATGCATTCACAGAGAGACTCTTCTATGAACAAAGGAACCAGCCAGCACCATTTCCCTCCCCTACTACTCAGTGTAAGCACAGAGTCACCTGCAAGAACCAGAACAGCACCAACACTTGCTACCTAACTTGCTTACACAAAGCCTTGCCTCCCCATGCTCCAGTAGAACCGCCCCTCCCAGTCATGCCTACATCAGTCCCAGCAAGGAGGGCCCCTTTCCCCAGAAGACCCACCCACACCCCTGCTCATACAACCTCTCATAACTGAGGAGTTTTGTGGAACCTCGGTTCTGATGGTGGTGGTGACAGGTTTTATTTCACAAAAATACCAGAGAACACTTAGTTGAAATGCTCCACATTCAGGCCATGGACCAAACACTGCCCACAGCTGGCAAAGAGAGCCTCTGCAGATGATTGGCCTGGGAATAAAGTGGCCAGGACAAAACAGCAGAGTACACACAGCACATATTGGAGACACTCTCAGAAGCACCAAGTTCTGAGACAGAGGGGACACTACATGGCAGGGCACTATAGGATACCTTCTTCATAAAGCCATTGTCCTCAAGAACAGGAGACATAGCTGACTTTCCTAACACAGAGAAACAGGCACAGAGACTTAGACAACATGAGAAAACATCAGAATATATCTCAAATGAAAAAAAAAAATAGGACAAGGCCATGGCCAGAGATCTAAGTGAAACCAATATAAATAACATGCTTGATAGAGAATTTAAAGTAGTGATCATGAGGATACTCACTGAGGGGTACCTGCATGGCTCAGTGGGTTAAATGTTTGATGCTTTTTTAATGTTTATTTATTTTGAGAGAGAGCGAGAGAGACAGTGTGAGCAGACTGTGAGCAGGAGCACAGAGGAAGGGAGACATAGAATCTGAAGCAGGTTCCAGGCTCCAAGCTGTCAGCACAGAACACAACATGGGGCTTTAACTCACAAACCAGGAGATCATGACCTGAGCCAAAGTCAGAAACTTAACTGGGTGATCCAGCCAGGCACCCCATGTTTGACTCTTCATTTCAGCTCAGGTCACAATCTCATGGTTCATGAGATAGAGCCCCATGTCAGGCTCTGTGCCAAAACAAAAGTCCAGGATCAAATGGCTTCACAGGCAAATTCTACCAGACATTTAAGGAAGAGTTAATACCTGTTCTTTCAAAGTTTCTTAAAAAAGCAGAAAAGGAAGGAAATTTTCCACATTCTTTATATGAGGTCAGCATTACTTTGATACCAAAACCAGATAAAGACACCAGTAAAAAAGAGAACTGCAGGCCAATATCTCTGATGAACACAGATGCAAAAATCCTCAACAAGATACTAGCAAACCAAATCCAACAATACATTTAAAAAATCATTCACTTCGATCAAATGGGGTTCATTCCTGGGTTGTAAGGCTGGTTCAATATTCACAAATCCATCAACATGTTACATCAAATCAATAAGAGAAAAGATAAGAGCCATATGATCATTTCAATAGATGCAGAAAAAGCATTCGACAAAGTACAATGTCCATTCATGATAAAAACCTTCAATGAAGTAGGTTTAGAGGGAACATACCTCAACCTAATAAAGGCCATATATGAAAAACTCACAGCTAATATCATCCTCAATGGGGAGAAACAGAGCTTTTCCCCTAAGGTCAGGAACAAGACAAGGGTGTCCACCCTCACCACTTCTATTCAACATAGTACTGGAGGTCCTAGCCATAGCAATCAGACAACAAAAAGAAATACAACACATCCAAATTAGTAAGGAAGAAGTAAAACTTTCATTATTTGTAGATGACATGATACTATATGTAGAAAACTCAAAAGAGTTTACCAAAAAGATGGCTGGAACTGATAAATGAATTCAGTAAAGTCACAGAATATAAAATCAGCATACAGAAATCAGTTGCATTTCTATACATCAATAATGAAGCAGCAGAAAGAGAAATTAAGGAATCAATCCCACTTATAATTGTAGCAAAAACCATAAGATACCTAAGAATAAACCTAATCAAAGAGGTGAACATTCTGTACTCTTAAAACTATAAAATATTTATAAAAGAAATCCAAAATGACACAAAGAAATGGAAGGACACTCATTCCATGCTCATGGATTGGAAGAACAATTACTGTAAAAATGTCTATACTACCCAAAACAATCTACACATTTAATACAATCCCTTTCAAAATCCCAACAGCATTTTTCACACAACTAGAATAAAGAATCCTAATGCTTGTATGGAACCACAAAAGATCCCAAATAGCCAAAGCAATCTTGAAAAAGAAAAGCAAACGAGAGGCATCACAATTCCAGACTTCAAGTTATATTACAAAGCTGTAATAATCAAAACAGTATGGCACTGGCATAAAAATAGACACATAGATCAATAGAACAGAATAGAAAGCCCAAAAATAAACCCACAACTATATGGTCAATTAATCTTCGACAAAGCAGGAAAGAATATGCAATGGGAAAAAGTCTCTTCAACAAATGGTGCTGGGAAAACCAGATAGTGACACATGCAAAAGAAACAAACTGGACCACTTTCTTACGCCATACACAAAAATAAATTCAGAATAGATTAAAGACCTAAATGTGAAACCTCAAAACATAAAAATCCTGGAAAAGGATACAGGCAGTAACTTCCTTGACATAGGCTATAGCAACTTCTTGCAACATATATCTTCTGAGGCAAGGCAAACAAAAGCAAAAATAAACTTTTGAGACTACATCAAATTAAAAGGTCTGTACAGCAAAAAATACAATCAACTAAAAGGCAACCTATGTAATGGGAGAAGATATTTGTAGATGACATATCTGATAAAGAGTATCCAAAATATATAAAAACGTGTTAATTTTTTTAATAAAACAAAATAATCCAATTAAAAATGGACAGAAGACATGAATAGACATTTCTCTAAAGAGGACATACAAATGGCCAACAGACACATGTGAAGATGTTCATCATCACTTACTATCTGGGAAATGCAAATCAAAACGATAATGAGATATCACCTCACACCTATCAGAATGGCTAAAAACACAAGAAATAACAGTCATTGGTGAAGATGTGGAGAAAAAGGAACACTCATGCACTGTTGTTGGGAATGCAAACTGGTGCAGTCACTGTGGGAAACACCACGGAGGTTCCTTCAAAAAGTTAAAAATAGAACCACCCTATGATGCATCAATTGCTCTACTGGGTATTTACCCAATGAACACAAAAATACTAATTCGAAGGGATACATGCACCCTTATGTTTATAGAAGCCTTATTTATAATAGCCAGATTATGGAAGCAGGCCAAGTGTCTATCAACTGATGAATGGATAAAGATGATGTGGCATATATATATATATATATATATATATATATATATAGTATATTACTCAGCCATAAAAAATAATGAAATCTTGCCTTTTCCAACAACCTGGATGGAACAAGAGCATATTATGCTGAGTGAAATAAGTCATTCAGAGAAAGATAAATACCATATGATTTCACTCATAGGTGGAATTTAAGAAACACAACAGATGAACATAGGGGAACATAGGGGAAGGAAAAATAAAGATAAAAACAGAGAGAGAAGCAAATCATGAGAGACTCTTAACTATAGAGAACAATCTGAGGGTTGCTGGAGAAGAAGTGCGTTGGGGGGATGATCTGAAAGGGTGATGGGCATTAAGGAGGGCACTTGGTGGGATGAGCACTGGGTGTTATATGAAAGTGATGGATCACTGGGTTCTACTCCTGAAACCAGTACTACACTATATGTTAACTACCTTGAATTAAAATAAAACCTTGGAAGAAAGAAAAAGGATAACTCTGAAGAAAAAAGATGTGGTATATATAGACAGTGGAATATATTCAGCCATAAAAAATGAAATCTTGCCATTTGCAATGACATGGATGGAGCTAGAGAGTATTTGCTTAGCATTATGCTAGCAAAATACACAGTTACAGAAAGACAAATAAAATAGCATATGATTTCTCTCACATGTGGAATTTAAGAAACAGAGCAAACAAGCAAAGGGGGGAAAAGAGAGAGAGACAAACTAAGAAACAGATTCTTAACTCTAGGGAATAAACTGATGGTTACCAGAGGGGAAGGGGTGGAGGGTCAGGTTAAACAGGTGATGAGGATTAAGTAGTGCACCTGTAATGAGCACTGGGCGATGTATGGAATTGTTGAACCACTATATTGTACACCTGAAATAATACAACACTATAGGTTAACTGGAATTAATATGAAAACTTAAAAAGCCAAAAATAACAATAGTACAGGACTAAAAGCTAAGAATAAGAATGATTTTAAATAATAAATTAAACAAATTTATTAATTTAAATAATAAGAGCAGAGATCAAGCAATAGAGTACTTTTAAACTTTCACCAGATTAAGCAACTGAATACCTTTGAACTTTCACCTGACCTTTAACCTCTTACAAGCCCTTACAGTGAATGAGCTTTTAAAAATTATTATTATTAGCAGGTCAAGAACTGTTTAATTCAATGATCTGGAGAGCTGCAAAGTGTCACAAGGAGTAGGCATCCCAGTTTCTACAACCTCTTCAGGAACACCAAAAACTGAAACAAGGCAAGAAATCTTACCAGACATATTTAACTACTTTAAATATGCAGATATTGAGGATGAAATTGCTCCTCACACTTCTTCAATACTAACTGTAAAAGTTTAGGAAAGTTTATTAGATTCTTTTCCTTTGTTGAGTGGTACAACTTTGCAGAAACAAAAAAAAATGCATATCATAAAAATAGTTCTTTTGTTAGCAATATGACAGTTTGAAGCACCTGATAGCAATTTGGCATGTAACTGTGTTCTTAATTCTTGCAAATTTAAGATAATTAATACCTTTGAAGTACTGCATGTGCCTTTTGAAAAGAACAGTTTTGATTTTCACATTAGAAATCCTAGAAAATAATTGCAGCAGGTTCAGAATTTGGATCTTCTTATCTTCTAACCATCCAAAGAAATATTTTTTAAACCATGCTTTATTCTTACTTTGTATTTTTATAGTATATATATAGAAGTTATTAATTTCTGAAAATGCTCATTAAGAGCATCTTATAAAATATGGCAGATTCTAATGTAAGACGGCTCAATTTTTAAAGGTAACAGAAACCTAACTGGTTAACAGATACTTTGATATATTTTAGAATATCTTCACTTGCCTCAAAAGAATAATCCATACTTTTGCTTGGTTGTGATTCCAAAGTTGACTGTGCTTCCTTGTTACAGATACTCATTTTATCACAACTGATGAATGTCTTTTGTATATAAGTACATATATACACATATATTCTTTTATAAAAAGTCTAAGTTAAAGTCAGTGTTCCTAGTATGTTGGTAGGAATGAATATTGAAATGAATCAATTGCTTGTGCTCACAATGTATAGGTTTGCAGAATCAGAAAGAAATCCCAGTTTCTCAGTAGCAAAGGAGAAAAGGCAGTTTAGACTTAAAGGAAGAAAGGAAGAAACTATTATGCTGTTTACCTACAACACTCTCCCAGTTTTAGAATTCCTTGTATAATGCTTTTGTTTGTGTAAGCTATTTGAGAAATGTAGTTGTGCTTTATTTTGGTGATTGGGTGATTGAGGAAAGTAATGAGGGCAATTTGAAGAGTAATTGCCGTTTGCTGGGATGATTTAAATTCCTGTAACTATCACATGTTGCTGTTTTACCTTTAAGGCAAACTACACAAAATAAAGGTAATGAAAATAACTATAATTTATTGAGCACATATTATGTGTGCTGCCTTCCTAGGTATTTTGCATACAATAAATTTACAATGCATTCTCTCCATTCAACAAATGAAGAAACTGAGAAGAAATTGGTTAAGTAACTTGCCCAAGGCACACAGGAGACAGAATTCAGTTTATTTCAGCTTGACTTAAACCTCCTGCTGTTTCCACTGTTTCATGCTACTTTCTCAAAATCTCATTTTAAGTAGCTACTAATCCATACTGCTGAATAATGAAGAAAGTATGTCTTAACAAACTGGCTTTTTAAAAAAGAAACATTTTTAAAAGCATGGTATAGGATAATTAGAAGTAAATTCCACTATTCAATCTTATTTTTCTTAGGTCAAACAAAACTCTAGCAATTTGATCCCAATAATGTGCAAACACAAATACAAGTGAAAGCCATTGTTTGTCATTTAAACTCCCCAAGTGGCCTGAGACAATGCCAGTTTACCTTCCCCTCACTAGTGGATGCATTTAGAACCCTGTCGCAAAACCTATCAGAAATTCTGAGTTTATTTTTAACGTGCATTTATTTGAGAACAGAATCGTTAAAATAAAATATCAGGGTGATGGGAAGATGAGAAAAGTTATTTTCTATCACAGACACAGATATAGCTTTTAAGTCTATTTTCACTTGCCACTAAAAACCAGAACTAAAGTGGCTGTAGATACCTACCTCTCAAACAATAAAAATGGATTAAGCTAATGATTCCATTTATGGAAACACGACTAAAACATTAGCCATTCTCACCCAAACTCCTGTTTTTTGTCACATTTTAATCTTGATATTTTATTTGAAATGTTTATTTATTCATAGAAAGAGCACATACATGCAAACTGGGGAGGGGCAGAGAGACAGGAAAGAGAGAGAGAGAGAAAGAGAGAGAGAGTGCCATGCAGGCTCTGCGCTGTCACCAAGAGCCAGATGCTTAACCGGCTGAGCCACCCCATCACCCTGATATTTTATTTTAAAGATTCTGTTAAAATCTACTTGCTCTATCAGTTTTGCAATGCCTTTGATTTAAAAAAAAAATAAAATAAAATTCTGACCTAAGACATAAGAATTAGGTTCTTCAGTATTGTGAAAAGTTTACCAACATGTCATTAGGATCTTACTAGCTTTATTCAGTGATTCGTGAATCAGGCAGCATCCAATATACGAAACAGAAAGGAGTTCCAAAGAGATAGATAAGTGAAGGTGTTTTATAGACAGAGGTACAGAGGATTAAGGAAGCTCTACTGAGCAAATCTGATTTGATTGACTAATAAAGTTTCCCTTCTTTGGTACACAAAGAATCTTGACGCATGTTTGTGTAATTTAAGTTGAGCAGACAGATTCTGATTGGTCAATTCTAAGTTACATTTCTGGGAAAGTAGAGCACTCAGGAGAAAAGGAAACTTTGTTGAGTTTTGGCGAACAGAGGGAGCTTTGCATGAGTGCCTCCCTTTTGGGCCTAGCATAATTATTTAACACTTAACAAAATAAGAGTAGCTTTTACATAGATAATCCTATACAGTGCATTTGCTGTGAAGAGTTTTCATTTTGTTTATCTGGGCAGAATTACTTACAGACAGCAATGTCCCAAATGGGCCAAATTTTAGATATCAGAATAAGTTTGATAGCCTTCTTGGTAATGGTATTTGTTTGAAATGGGTGTCGTCCCAGTTGTACAACTTAAGATATAAAAAATTCTACCAAATGTGCTTTCAATTACTTCATGTAGGGGTTCTTTTCATATAGAGAAAATGTGATAATTTATTAGTTCTTCATTAAGTAGATGTTAATTGTGTACCTACTATGTGCATGGTATGCAATTAATCAGATAGATGACCTTGCCCCTCAAGGATTTTAGAATATTGTAGGCAACATAAGATCTGCTTTTGCCCATATCAATTACCTTCTAGCAACACCAAATATACATGTGATGTTGTGATGTTAATTCTACTAATGCTTTACTAATGCAAATGCTTTACATGTTATAAATTTGGTGCAGTGGTAAAGTCACTCAGCATATGAATGAACCTAATCAGATGCTCACCACCTTGACTTTGTTGTTAACTTAACATTGGACACTCTATACTTTTCAAAAAGTATTGTCTTTGTGAATAAAATGTCTCCAAGGGAGTCACTCAGCATACATTAGGTTCAGCTGAAGCTCAAAGACAGGGAGTAGGAAAACTTTATAGTGAAAAAATGGGAATGCTTCAGGTATGCTGTGATTTGAGGCTGTTGGTATACAGAAGCTGAATATGGGCTTACCAGAAGCAGAGCACACTATGTGATTGGTTTGGGGAACACATTTGGCTTTCTTTGGTTGGTCCTTAATTGAAATTGGAGGCAAAATTAAGCTGGCAGTCATCGACCAAGTCTTGACCTATTGACCAAGTCTTGACCTTTCTGGGTGGAGGCTACAGAGGCTATAGGTCAGGGTTCTATTTTCACATATGGTCTAGTCATTGTTTGTGTATTCATTCAGTCTCTCATTGTCAAACATTATTATCACTCATGTTCAACACTTTTGTGAGTACCTACTATGTTGCAGGCAGTGCTTTAGGTACCAGCAGGAGACAATGACCAACACAGGAAAAAACAAAAATCCCTGGCCTCACAGGAAAAAACAAAAATCCCTGCCCTCGGAAAGATTATATCTTTTTTAATTTTTTAATTTAAATTCAAGTTAGTTAACATACAGTGTAGTATTGGTTTCAGGATAGAAGCCAGTGATCCATAAATTTCATATATGAATGCTCATCCCAACAACTTCCCTCCTTAAAGCCCATCACCCATTTAGCCCATCCCTCCACCCACTTCCCCCCAGCAACCCTCATTTTGTTCTCTGTATTTAAGAGTCCTTTATTGTTTCCCTCCCTCTCTGTTTTTATCTTACTTTTCCTACTAGTTTTAAATAGAACAGACAAACAAGGTTATACTGAGAAAGGTGACACTGAAAAATAGAGTTGAGAAAAAAAGAATTCCTGGAAAAAAGCATTCCAGGAAGAAGGAACAGTGAGTTTACAGATTCTGAGGCCATGATATGCTAATGTATTTTATGATAACATGAAGGCCATGTGGCCTGAATAAATGAGGGGGAAGAGTAGAAGGAGATGTGATCAGGGAAGGAAATTAATATATATATATATAACAGAAATAGAAATAAAATTTAAATTTTATAAATAAAATATATAGTTATATATAACTATGTAGAGTTAAAAACAAATATAAATAAAATATAAAATATAAAAATTTATATAATTACAAATCTATTATATATAAACACTAATTCTAAATACATTTGGTGAGAATAATTAGGCTGTTTTCATGCCTCAAGCATCCAATTTACCTCTCTATTTGTTTAGGTTAAAGAAAGAAAATTCTGATTCACTCACATAAGTAGATTAAATAACAGACTTTTTAAAAATAACATGTCTTACAACCTTAGTATTGGTTTCAACTGATTTGATTTTTGTCTCCTAAGTATTTAAGTTAGACAAGAAAGAAATAAAAATTTTAATAAATACTGAAACCGATATGATGTCATACTTATTTTCTTTTTTTCCTTTCTTTCCTTCCTTTTTTTTTTTTTTTTTTGAGACCAAGAGGCATTTTATTGACCTGATGGATAGGATATTCATCTACTTGCTCCACTGCAGATACTCCACCTACCCTCCCATGTCCTTTCACACAAGTGTATGAGGGGGGCCCTCTAATGGCAAAGACATTTTCAGTGTTCCTCCAGGGACAGAACCAGGGACTTCCCTGAGTGTATTCTGAGACCTGGGCTCTGGCTTTCAGTGTTGTTTTGTATTTCTCTGTCATCTCCTTATGTAGGGGCACCAGGTCCAGGAAGGGGACCTGCCCTTCCACCTCACAGATGTAGGCCCCCAGGCAGTACTTTCAGGGGCCAAAGTGAGTCGGGTGAGAAAGCTGCTTTTTCTGTTCCTCTTTATCAAGGGTTTCTTTGTTCTTCCCCAATATTTTTTGATATGCTCCATGATATCCTTATTACCCTTGGTCTTCACATCCACGAGGACCTGCTACCCGGAATCCAGATAGAACTGCAGGAAGGGGGACGACAGTCTTATGTTCTTAAACACCATGATCTGCACTCAAGGGTTTTTGTACTGGATTTGAGATATGTTGAAAAACACAAATTTCCTGGCCTCCTCGCCCAGCTCCCCATGCGTCTTGTAGTTCACAGTCATGACCTTCACTAACTTGGAACACTATGCTACCTGGCTCAGGTACTGCAGGGTGCAGTGGATCCGGAAGCAGCCCTTCCTGGGCATGGCGCTGGAGGTGTCGAGCCGCGGATCTAGCAGCAAGGAGAGACCCAGAACAGCAGACGCAGCTGACCCAGCGGACCTCACACCGCTTTGCTTCACCGCTGGTTTCCACTTCCTGCACAGATGCAGAGGAGATACCTCCGGTGGCAGGCAGCCACTTTTTTACTTTTTGACTAAGAAATTACTAGTGAATTAAACATGTGCTGAGCAGATGTTTCTGTGCTTTGCTGACCATTTAATTGAGTGTGGCTTAGATACTCTATAGTCATAGACTGGCTTATACAATTTACTTTCATAATTGTAGATCAGATATTTTTTAAAGACCAGTTCAGCTCTGTAAACTTCTTAATGGCACACTTACAAACTTTTCATGTATCTTCTAGAAATGTCAGGAACTCTTTTATTCTCAGTTCTGCGTAAAAAATGTGGCAATTTGACAACCCAAGTAAATGGGAGAGGGGTCTCAACAAGAAGTCAACATTTGGTATATTACATATTGGACTGTGCGTTTTCCATTTATTGGTAAATTCATTAAGACAAATAAAGACCACATTTAGGTCAACCATTTCTGGAATCTCTAAGCACTGTCAATCACAGTGAATTACTACTGAATTAGCATATGTATTCATAGAAACTTTTATGGCTTGGATTTGGAATATATAAACCAATGAATAATTTAAGCTTAAATATCAACTTTTACCTGAATATAACACATAGAATAATAGAAAATATCAACTTTCACCTGAATACAACACATATAGTAATAGAAAATGGGGTTTACATTCAGTTATCATTTTGAGGGTCCTCCTCCTAGGTCTAATTTTATAATCTGGGAAGAAAGTGAATCTCTTTATTAGGATACTGACATGTATTTCTACTGATATGTATATAGTAGACAATAAAAATGACAGAATCTGTCAATCAAAGCTTGCAATGTGTTAATTTTGTTTCTGTTTCCTGCATCAGTGTGATTTTATGTCATTGAAGATATGTTTTAAAGTGTTAAGGTATTACTTTGCCACAGTACACTTTAGTTAATCAGTGATGAGCCATAGTCTTCCATTTTTTTTCTAAATTATTTTGTTTGGAGTGTGTGTGTGTGTGTGTGTGTGTGTTTGTAAGAACACAACCCACCAGTCTTGCTTTTTTATGGATGTAGAAGGTGCACTAAACCATCATATTTAAATATGTTTTGCTAATTGGCCATCCCTTTCATTTATATAATAGTAAAGAAAGAACAATAAACAAGTCATTTTACTAACACGAGCATTTAATTTTCAATCAAGACACTAAAGTATGGTTTTAAAAGTACCCTTGAAATACAATCTCATTGCTTATTGAATAAACTATTATTAAAAGGAGATAGGCACTAATTACCTAAATAATGCTAGAAAGAAGCTGAATCCGGGCAATGGCAGTCAAAAAGAATTAACATGAAGCCAAAATGAAGAGATTTCAGATCCATTCAGACTTGTGTTTCATAGGCTTTGGAACTTTGGAAAATCAGTCATATCCTGTTCAATAGTTTGATTGATTCTTGTAGACAATAATTAAAACGGAATATTATGTAGCAGTTGTGTTAACACAATAATGTGGTATTTACTGTCATTGAAATGGGTGGACTTTGTACTATATACTCCCCAGAATCTGATTCATCTTTGAACACTATGACCACAAGACTAGAAATTGCTACCAGTTAGGAGTTTGAATGGAAACTATTTTTTTCCAGAGATATGACATCCACTATTACCAATTGTACTTTTTCTCTGAGACCCATAACTATGCTTAAGAAGAAGTGAAATAAGTCAGAGAAAGACAACATTGTTTGAACTTACTTACATGTGGAATCTAAAAAGGGTATATTAAAAAAAAAACAACAGTAAAATGGTGGTTACCAGAGGCCAAGGGTAGGTGGGGGAATAGGAGAGATGTTTAAGAGTATAGACTTGCAACTAGTAGATAAATAAGTCCTAGAGATCTAATGCATAGTATAGTGATTATAGACAACAATACTGTATTGTGAATATCAAACTTGATAAGATACTTAGATTGTAATTATTATGGTCACAAAAAAGAAATGATAATTATGTGACATGATAGAGGTGTTAGCTAATGACAATAGTGGCAATCATATTGCAATATATAAATGTATCAAATGAACATGTAGTACACCTTAAGCTTATATAATATTATGTATCAAATATAATTCAATTTTTAAAAGTGGATAAGCATACGTACATACTTAGCAAATTTCAAAGAAATAGAATGCCTATGCATAGACATGAGCCTTCTGACATAAAAGTGTTATCAATGAGATTTTATGAGGAAATCATCTAATTTTAAAAATGTCTCTCTACAGTCACACATATGTATTAAACACCAATCCTAACATTTTTTAATAATAATTGAGTTGCCACCTTCTCTTTATATACTCAAGAATTTGGCCAACCTGATCTGGCCTTCTCCTGTTAGATTTTACAATGTCACTTGGCCTCTTTTTATATATAGAAAATATTTTCAGGGACACGGCCTACATATAGAAAGAAACGAAGTGACATTGTATATGTAAATGAAGCCAAGTGCAAAAAGATATATATATATATATATATATATATATATATATATATAAAATATATCTTCTACTGTCAAGACAGAAAGCAACACAAAAACATCAGTTTTCCTATGACTATCACCTAACATAGGAAGTTCCAATTCTACTTGCATCAGCAATTATGTTACAACTATTTAATGGTCACCAATATTTTAGTGATTGGTTTTAATCAAGCCAAATGGTTTTTGAGGCCATACGTGAAGGGCAATATAGTTTAGTGGTTTTAGAACATGGGGTCTAAAGTCATTTAGCTTTAATTTATAGCTCGACTTTGCCACTTACAGACCATGTGACCCTGGGCAAGTTAAATAACTTTTCTATGTCCCACATTCCTTGTCTATGATAAGGTACTGATAATAGAATTCTTGTGAGAATTAAAGGAGTTAACATATGTGCAGTCTTTAACACATAGCCGGACATATACTACACACTACATATAAGTTTTAAATCTTAACATTGTTTTGCACATATTTTGAATATAGAACTTTCATAGTAATTGTTTCATTTTTAAAGTAAGACCTATGTCAAAGGTATTTTCAACATAGATCTTGAAAAGTCTGCAAAGATCACAAGTGGAGGCTCCTTCTTGCATTCAGGTAAGCGAAGATTTATTTCTGTTGATGTTTTGCTTAAAGTTCTTCAGTGGTATGGCCTCATGACCTGAGGAGGTAGAACCTGGGTTTCTCACTTCTCAATAAAGGGACTCCTTCTTACACACTACATGGAAAGTGGGTGTAATCTGGGTTGGCACTAAACTCCCATCTGGGAAACAATCCTGGAAATAGAAGGTATAGCCAGAGCAATAAAAATGACAGATCTGTTGTTTTACTTTCATAGTCTTTAGAGGTGAAAATTCAAGCATAAAAGTAAATTTTCTGCCACTACAACAGTTTCGGATTCTATTTTTTATCATAAAACTAATTAGGAATGGCAAAGAGCTGAGCCAGGATTTTTAGAGGAGAGTGAAAAAGATAAAGTTTGGTTCTTTTTGTTACCTATAAATTTGGGAACATTCTCCATTCGATTTATTGTCAAGCAATTGACAAATATATATTTCTTCTGAAGTTTTTAGGTTTTTCTCTTCCTATTTTTCCAGTTTTATTGAGAAATGATTGACATATGTCACTGTATAAGTTTAAGGAATATAGCATGATGATTTGATTTATGTATGTTGTGAACGATTACCACAATAGATTCAGCTAACATCCATCTTCTCATATAGATAAAATAAAAAGAAAAGAAACAAAAAAGAAAAAAGATAAAATGTATCCTTATGAGGAGAACTCATAGGAATTACTCCCTTAATTTTCTTATATATCATACAGCAGTGTTAGCTATAGTCATCATATTGTACATTCTATCCCTAGGCCTTATCTTGTAACTGCAAGTTTATATCTTTTGACCACCTTCCTCCAATATCCACCCCTCACATTCCACCTCTAGTGACCACAAGCCTGATCTCTTTTTTTATGAGTTTCATTTTTTTATATTCCACACATAAGTGAGATCATACAATATTTATTATCTTTCTCTGTCTGAATTATTTCACTTAACATAATGCCTTGGAAGTCTATCCATGTTGTTACAAATGATAGGATGTTTTAGTTTTTTAAGGCTGAATAATATTCCATTGTATATATATGCCATGACTTCTTTATCCTTTCATCCACTGATAGACACTTACATTGTTTCAATGTCTTTGCTATTGTAAATAATGCTGCTGTGAATGTAGGGGTACAACAATCTTTTCAAGTTAGTGTTTTCATTTCCTTAGGATGCCCAAAAGTGGAATTGCTGAATCATACGGTAGTTCTGTTTTTCATTTTTTCAGGATCTACTAAACTATTTTCCATTTTACAATCTCACAAACAGTGCACAAGGATTCCTTTTTCTCCACAACTACGCTAGCATTTATCTCTTGTCTTGATGATGACCATTCTAAAATGTGAGGTGATATTTCATTATGTTTTTTTGTGTGTGTTTCCCTAATGACTAGTACACATACCTGTTGCCTTTTCACATCTCTTGTTTGAATAAATGTCTATTTAGGTCCTTTGCCCATGTTTTGATTGAGTTATTTGTTGTTTTTCTTTCTTTTTCTTTCTGTTATTTCTTCTTTTTTTCTGCTAATGTATGAGTTTTTTCTGAATTGTATGAGTTCTTTATATTCTTTGGACATTAACCATTTATCACATATATCACTTGAAAACATTTTTTCCCATTCCATAGGTTGTCTTTTCACTTTGTTGATATGTTTCTTTTGCTGTGCAGAAGCTTTCTAGTTTGATGTGACCCCACTTGTTTATTTTTTATTTTGTTGCTTGTGCTTTAGGTGTCATATCCAGAAAAGCATTACCAAAACCTGTGTCAAAAAACTTTTTTCCTGTTTTCTTCTAGGAGTTTCATGGTTTCAGGTACTACATTTAAGTCTTTAATCCATTTTCAGTTAATTTTTGTGAGTAGTATAAGATGTGGGCTGAGCTTCATTCTTTTACATATGAATATCCAGTTATCCCGGCACAATTTATTGAAAATATTTTTTCTTCATAGAGTATTATTGGCTCTGTTGCCAAATGTTAGTTGGTTTACATGCTTGGGTTTATTTCTCTGGGTTCTCAATTCTGTTTGGTATGTCTGTTTTTATGCCAGTGCCATACTATTTTGATGACTATAGGTTTACAGTATAGCTTGAAATCAGGAACCGTGGTGCCTCCTACTTCATTCTTTATGAGGATTTATTTGGTTATTTGGACATTTTTGTGGTTCCATATAAATTTTAAGAGTTTTTTAGGGGCTCCTGGGTTGCCCAGTCAGTTAAGCGTCTGACTTCAGCCTAGGTCCTGATCTTGTGATTCGTGGGTTCAAGCCCTGCATTGGGCTCTGTGCTGACAGCTCAGAGCCTGGAGCCTGCTTCATATTGTCTCTCCCTCTCTTTCTGTCCCTCCCCTGCTCGTGCTCTGTCTCTCAAAAATAAATAAATGTTAAAAAATTTAAATTTTAAGAGTTTTTTCTACATCTGTAAAATATGCCATTGGAATTTTGATAGGGATTAAGTTGAATCTTTGAATGGCTTTTGGTAGTATTGACATTTTGACAATATTAATTCTTCCAATCCAAGAAGTCAGGATACCTCTCCATTTGTGTATTTTTTATTTCTTTCATCAGTGTCTTGTGGCTTTCAAAGTAGAAATCTTTCATCTGCTTAGTTAAATGTATTCCTGAGCATTTTATTGTTTTTGATGCTATTGTAAAAGGTGTCAATTTATCTCTTTTTTAAAAAATTCATTGTAAGTGTATAGAAACACTTCTAACTTTTGTATGTTAATTTTATATCCAGAAACTTTACTCAATTCATTTGTTAGATCCAATAGGTTTTTCTACATATAAAATCATATCATCTGCAAATAGAGAACTTCTAGTACTATGTTGAATAAGGTGGTGATAGTGAGCACCCGTGTCTTATTCCTGATCTTAGAGGAAAAGCTTTCAACCCTTCATCATTGAGTATAATGTTAGCTATTGGCTTGTCATATATAGCCTTTATTATGTTGAAATAGTTTCCTTTTATGCCTAATTTGATAAGAGTTTTTATCATGAATATCTTTTGAATTTTGTCAAATGCTTTTTCTACATCTGTTGACAAATATTTTAAACACTATATCTAAACCAAAGTGGTAAGCTCTACTGAAATAAACATCTTCCTCTTTAATATAGTTTCCTAATCCCCTAGTGCTTTCTAAAACCATTTTTTTCTATTAGCAGATGTGCAGTAGTGTTTAAGTGACATTAAGTTAAAAAAAATATAACTAAGACCATGCCATAAAGCCTCTATAAAACACCAAGTTCTGGGGCACCTGGGTGGCTTAGTCAGTTCCAGGTGTGACTTTGGCTCAGGTCATGATCTCACAGTTTGTGAGTTTGAGTCCTGCGTTGGGCTCTGAGCTGACAGCTCAGAGACTGGATCCTGCTTCGGGTTCTGTGTCTCCCTGTCTCTTTCTCTGCCCCTCCCCTGCTTGTGCTCTCTCTTCTCTCTCAAAAAAAACCCCACAAAGTTCAACATTGCAGAGGACAACCTTTACTCTTATGAAAATGGTACTTAAAGGAGGCTTTCTGAAATATACATCCTTTGAGATATATTTCACCAGATACTTTGACTCCATTACATTTAAAAGTCTGTTTTCAAGCAAAGGACCTCTCTTTGATAGACATCTATTATTCCCATTTTTACTTTTGGTTTGACTATGCTACTCAGGGCAAATCCTAGAAAACATAACACAATAGGTAATTGTTCACCTTTATACTTTCACTCTCCTTCCTGAGTTCTATTGACTTTTTTTTGCACTCCTTCACTAAAGTATAATGATCCTGACATGGAAAAAAAGGATAAAATATACCTAAATCAATTAAGCCTTACTAAATTATGTGTCATCTTACCTCAGAACATGTACTATATGTAAATGTGGCATATGCTGATGGTAATACTGAACTGAAGATCCAAGATTTTCAAGTGATAGCGTTTAGGGTCTTATGATATAAATCCGATTAAATATGCCATTATTGTTAGATTAAGAAGTTTCCACAGCCATAATGAACTAGGATTTCAGGCATCTTTTGTAGAAAACCTTATATACTATCCTTATATAATATTCTGGCCATCATGTTGTTTTATAAATAATAGTTGTTCTGTAGTGATTTATTATACATAAATTGAATGGAATTATAATGTAGAAAAATGTGAAGTAGATAGAATTTGTATCTGGAGGGTCATCTCTAGTGGAGAACTATAGGACTCGGATATTGGACTTAATCATTTCCATTTTACCGAAATTGTAATTAAGACAAAGAATGTAGATAAGCTTATAAAATTTGTGGATGACATAGCTTGACAGAATACAAATATACAGCTAAGATTCAATAGAAAAATCTGACAGGCTAAAATGATAAATCAAAACTATAGTGATGGATTCTACTAGGTTGTAAAAATTAACTGCAAAAGTATAGGAGAATGATGAAATTCTTTAGGAGCCGCTTATGTAAAATATATGTTTATATAGACTCAGAGTGAATGCAGGAAGCATGTATTGTTGCTTTGAAAATAGTAAGGGGCACCTGGGTGGCTCAGTCAGTTCAGCATCTGACTCTTGATTTTTGCATAGGTCATGATCTCATCGTTCATGAGTTTGAGCCCCACATTGGGCTCTAAGCAGAGCCTGCTTGGAATTCTCTCTCTCTCTCTCTCTCTCTTTCTCTCTCTCTCTCTCTCTCCTCTCTCTCTCTCTCTCTCTCCCTACCTCTAACTCTCTCTCTCTCTCTCTCAAAATAAATAGATAAACATAAAATAGAAAATAGTGAAGTATTAGACTGCATTCACATAGTGGAAGGTCCACAATAAAAATAGTTCATCTTCTTTCACTGGTCAGACGACACAGTTAATGTTGGGGAGAAATGCCTTTTAAATTTTTTTACACTTTAATTCCAGTATAGCTAACATACAGTGTTATATTAGTTTCACATATACAATATAGTGATTCAACAATTCCATACATCACCCAGCGCTCATCATGACAATGTCTTTTAAAAGTGACATAGTTGGGAAGGAATTAAGATGGCAGAGAAGTAGTACTCTGGACTTTCCTCATCCCTCAATCACAGATGTATTGAGGTCAAATTACTTGGAACTCCCAGGAAATCTATCTGTGGAGTGGTAGAAGGATCTCCACAGTTGGAGGAAGACAACTTGGCAAGTGCAAAGTGTGAGACCACAGAGGGAAGGGAAACTTTTCTGTGGAGAGACCAAAGGGAGAGAAAAAGAGATGTGTTAAGATAGTGTGGCACCAAGTAAGCACAAGAGGAAAACTTATCTGGACCATGTACTGGGGATTGAGACTTACTGAGTGTCCCATTTCTTTTTTGCAAGCAACATTTGGAACTCAAACTCTGAGGTTTTGGAAGTGAGCAAATTTCTCCAGAGCAGAGCTGTGCATGTGCTCCTGGGGAGGAGAGAGCTGGCTCCAGAGTGCATAGCATGGTGTAGAGATCTTTGAGGTGCACTGGAAGAGAACAGTCCCCTTCCTGGAGTGCTTTTGGAAGAGGGTTTATTGCCTCCCCAAGGACAAAAGACCCTGCAGATGCCAGCCAAAGGCCTTTCATCAGCAGGTTGGATAGGCTGTACTCCAGAGGAAGGGAGCAGTCCATGTTGTGCTGGGTCCTTTAAGACTTTGGGTTTGGAATACCAACTGTGTGCCAAAGAAAAAAAATGCTCAAGAGTTGTGGTGCAGGGAAAGCTGACTGCCCTCCCTATTCTGTGAGAGCTGCCTAAACAGGGGGGTGTTGAGATCTCCAGTTTGGGGAAAAGAGATTGGGGAGGTGGCATTTTCCCACCAAACACCAACATGGTGGGATCCCAGAGAGCAATACAGCAACCTCCAGTGGAGGAAGGACCCGTTTACACCAAACCCTGCCCCTCTGTGCCTGGCAACTGCTTATTAACTGGAGAAATACTGACTCTGAGCCAATGCAGCTGGCCTGTCCTCCAGACCAGCACAGCCAGCACCCACCAGACAACAGACAATTGTTTTTCTTTTTTTTCTTTTTTTGTTCTTTTGGAATCAGACTGATAGTTTCATATTTGTTTTTTGTCATTTCCTTTTCTGTCTTTTTTTTTAAATCATGTTTTATTATTCTTTTCCTTTCTTTTTTCTTCTGCCTTTTTTTTCTTTTTTCTTTTCCTTTCTTTTTCCTTGCAATATTCTTTATAATTGTTTGAGTCTCTGTTTTATTTTTTGTTGTTCCCTTTCCATTTCTCTTTTTATATGATTAGGCTTCCCCACCTTATTTTTCAGGGTTACTTCAACAAACAAATCAAAGCACACCTAATTAAAGGTCCAAGCACTCCAGCACTGCAAGCAATGAGGAGCTCTGCAGAGGAGTAACCAGTGGGAAAGAGCAGCCAAAATGCAAAGCAGACACCAGAAACACTTCCTGGAGTGCCAGGGCTTGGACAGTGTAAGACCCCTTTTTAATACAGAAGTATTCTCAGGTGCAGGAAACATAAGTTTTAGAACACACGAAAGACAGAAACTTAGCCAAAATAACAAGACAGAGGAATTCTCCCCAAAAGAAAGGTCAAGATGAAATTACAGCCAGGGACTTGCTCAAAGCATATTTAAGGAATATATCTGAATAAGAATTTATAACAACAGTCATAAGAATACTATCTGGGCTTGAAAAAAACATAGAAGACATCAAAGAAACCATTGCTGCAGAGATTGAACACCTAAGAAGTAGTCATGATGAATTTAAAAATGATATAACTGAGATGCAAAATAAACTGGATACAGTGATAGACAGGACTGAGGAAACAGAGGAGAAAACACGTGAAATAGAAGATAAAATGATGGAAAATAATGAAGCTGAAAAAATAATGAAAGGAAATTACTAGATCGTGAGGGGGTCTTAGAGAACTAAGTTATTCTATGAAACCAAACAATATCTGTATCATAGGTGTCTTAGAAGAAAAGCAAGAAAAAGGGGGAAAGGGTTTGTTTGAACAAATTAAAGGTGAGAACTTGCCTAATCTGGGGAAGGAAACAGGCATCCAAGTCCAAAAGGCACAGAGAACTCCCTTCAAAATCAACATGAACAGGTCACCACAACATGTCATAGTGAAACTGGCAAAATACAAAGGTAAAGAGAATTCTGAAAGCAGCTAGGAAAAAAAAGGTCCTTAACCTACAAGGGTAGACACATAAGTTTAGTAGCAGATAAGTCCCCTGAAACTTGGCTGTCCAGAAGGGGGTGGCAGGAAATATTCAATTTGCTGAATAAGAAAAAGATGCAACCAAGACTCCTTTACCTAGCAAGGCTGTCATTCAGAATAGAAGGAGATATAATGAGTTTCCCAGAGAAACATAAGCTAAAGGAGTCCATGACCACTAAATCAGCCCTGCAAAAAAATGTTAAGGGAGTCTCTCTGACTGGAGAAAAAAAAAGAAGACCAAAGCAGCAAAGGCTACAAAGGACCAGCGAACATCACCAGAAACTCCAACTCTACAGGTAACACAATGGCACTAAATTCATACCTTTCAATAATCACTCTGAGTATAAATGGATGAAATGTTCCAATCAAAAGACACAGCGTATCAGAATGGATTAAAAAAAACACCAAGATCCATATATATACTGACTACAAGGGACTCATTTTAGACTTAAAGAAACCTACAGACTGAAAGTGAGGGGATGGAGAACCACCTACCATGCTAACGGAGGTCAAGAGAAAGCTGGAGTAGCCATAATTATGTCAGACAAACTAGATTTTAAAACAAAGACTGTAACAAGAGATGAAGAAGGGCATTATATCACAATTAAGGGGTCTATCCATCAAGAAGATGTAACAATTATAAATATATATACCCCCAATTGAAAGCATCCAAATATATAAATCAACTAGTCACAAACATAAATAAACTGATAATAATACCATAATAGTGGGAAACTTTAATATCCCACTTAAAGCAATGGACAGATAATCAAAGCAGAAAACCAACAAGGAAACAATGGCTTTGAATGACACACTGGACCGGATGGACTTAACAGATATATTCAGAACATTTAATCCTAAAGAAGCAGTATACATATTCTTCTCAGGTGCACATGAAACATTCTCCAGAATAAACCACATTCTGAGTCACAAATCAGCCCTCAACATGTACAAAATGATTGAAATCATGTTATGCATATATTCAGACCAGAACACTATGAAACTTGAAATCAACCACAAGAAAAAATTTGGAAAGCCATCAAATACATGGAGGTTAAAAACATCCTACTAAAGAATGAATGGGTTAACCAGGAAATTAAAGAGGAAATTAAAAAAAAAATACATGGAAACAAATGAAAATGAAAACATGACAGTACAAACCCTTTAGGATGCAGCAAAGGCAGTCTTAAGAGGAAAGTACATTGCAATTCAGGCTTATATCAAGAAGCAAGAAATCCAAATTCACAACCTAACCTTATACTTAAAGGAGCTAGGAAAGGAACAGCAAATAAAGCCCATACCTAGGAGAAGAAGAGAAATAATAAAGATTAGAACAGAAATAAACAATATAGAAACAAGCAAAAATAGAACAGATAAATGAAACTAAATGCTGGTTTTCTGAAATAATAAACAAAATTAATAATCCCCTAGCCAGACTTGTCAAAAAGAAAAGAGAGAGGACCCAAATAGATAAAAACACAAATAAAGAGGAGAGATCACAACCTACACCACTAAAATACAAACAATTATAAGGGAATACTATGAAAAATTATATGCCAACAAACTGGATAATCTGGAAGAAAAGGACAAATTCCTAGAAACACATACAACAAAACTGAAACAGGAATAAATAGAAAATTTGAACAAGCTGATAACCAGCAAAGAAATTGAATCAGTCGCAAAAATCTCTCAACAAATGAGTCCTGGGCCAGATCACTTCCCAGGGGAATTCTAGCAGACATTTAAAGAAGAGTTAATACCTATTCTTCTCAAACTGTTCCAAAAAATAGAAATGGAAGGAAAGCTTCCAAGCTCATTCTATGAACCCAGCACTACCTTGATTCCAAAACCAACGTCCCCACTTAAAAAGAGAATTATAAGTAAGATCCATGATGAATCTGGATGCAAAAATTCTCAACAAGATACTAGCAAATCAAATTCAATAGTACTTTAAAAGAATTATTCATCATGATCAAGTGGGATTTATTTCTCAGATGCAGAGTTGGTTCAATATTCGCAAATCAATCTATGTGATACACCACATTAATACAAGAAAGGATAAGAACTACATGATCTTTTCAATAGATGCAGAAAAAGCATTTGACAAAATACAGCATCCTTTCTTGATAAAAACCCATAAGAAAGTAGGGATATAAAGAACATACCTCGGCATCATAAAAGCCATGTATGAAAGACCCACAGCTAATATCATCCTCAATAGGAAATAGCTGAAAGCTTTCTCCCTAAGATCAGGAACACACAGGGATGTCAACTGTCACCACTGGTGCTCAACATAGTATTGGAATTCCTAGACTCAGAAATCAAACAAAAGACATACAAATTGGCAAAGCAGAAGTCAAACTTTCACTTTTTTGCAGATGATGTGATACTCTACATGGGAAACCCAAACAAATTCAGCAAAGTCGCAGGGTATAAAATCAACGTGCAGAAATAGGTTGTATTTCTATACACCATTAATGAATCATCAGAAAGAGAAAGCAAGTAATTGAACCTATTTATAATTGTACCCAAAACCATAAGATATCTAGGAATGAACCTAACTAAAGAGGTAAAAGATCTGTATCCTGAAAACTATAAAAACTTTGTGAAAGAAATTGAAGAAGACACAAAGAAATGGAAAAACATTTCATGCTCATGGATTGGAAGAGCAAATACTGTTAAAATGTCTGTACTATCCAAAGTAATCTACACATTCAATGCAATGCTTATCAAAATACCACCAGCATTCTTCACAGAGCTAGAATAAACAATCCTAAAATTTGTATGGAACCAGAAAAGACCCTGAATAGCCAAAATAATATTGAAAAAGAAAACCAGAGCTGGAGGCATCACAATTACAGACTTTAAGCTGTATCACAAAGCTGTTGTCATCTAGACAGTATGGTTCTGGCACAGAAACAGACACATAGATCAATGGAACCGGATAAAGAACCCAGAAATGGACCCACAAATGTATGGCCAACTAATCCTCGACAAAGCAGAGAAGAATATCCAATGGAATAAAGGCAGTCTCTTCAGCAAAGAGTGCTGGGAAAACTGGGCAACGACATGGAGAAGAATGAAACTGGACCTTCTTCTTACACCATACACAAAAATGAATTCATAATGGATGAAAGGCCAAAATGTGAGACAGGAAATTATCAAAATCCTAGAGGAGAAAACAGTCAACAACCCCTTTGACCTCGGCCACAGCAAATTCTCACTATACATGTCTCTGGAGGCAAGGGAAAGAAAAGAAAAAAATGAACTACTGGGACCTCATCAAGATAAAATGCTTCTGCATAGCAAAAGGAAACAGTTAACAAAACTAAAAGGCAACCAATGGAATTGGAGAAGATATTTGGAAATGACATATCAGATAAAGGGTTAATATCCAAAATCTATAAAGAACTTATCAAACTCAACACCCAAAACACAAATAATCCAGTGAAGAAATGGCAAAAGACATGAATAGACACTTCTCCAAGGAAGACATCTAGATGGCCAACTGACACATGAAAAAATGCTCCACATCACTCATCATCAGGGAAATACAAATCAAAACCACAATGAGATACCACCTTACACCTGTCAGAATGGCTAACATTAACAACTCAGGCAACAACAGATGTTGGCGAGGATGCAGAGAAAGAGGATCTCTTTTGCATTGTTGGTGGGAATGCAAACTGGTGCAGCCACTCTGGAAAACAGTGTGGAGGTTCCTCAAAAAATTAAAAATACATCTACCCTATGACCCAGCAATAGCACTGCTAGGAATTTACCCAAGGGATATAGGAGTGCTGATGCGTAGGGGCACTTGTACCCCAATGTTTATAGCAGCACTTTCAACAATAGCCAAATTATGAAAAGAGCCTAAATGTTCATCAACTGATGAATGGATAAAGAGGTTGTGGTTTATATATACAATGGAATACGACGTGGCAATGAGAAAGAATGAAATATGGCCTTTTGTAGCAATGTGGATGGAACTGAAGAGTGTTATGCTCAGTGAAATAAGTCATACAGAGAAAGACAGATACCATATGTTTTCACTCTTATGTGGATCCTGAGAAACTTAACAGAGGACCATGGGGAAGGAGAAGGGGAAAAAAAGTTACAGAGAGGGAAGGAGGAAAACCATAAGAGACTCTGAAAAACTGAGAATAAACTGAGGGTTGATGGGGTATGGGAGGGAGGGGAAAGTGGGTGATGGGCATTGAGGAGGGCACCTGTTGGGATGAGCACTGGATGTTGTATGGAAACCAATTTGACAATAAATTTCATATTAAAAAATAAAAAAGAATATTGAATGGCATTTATAATGAGCTATTAATGCAAAAATGATATGTAGGATACAAGGTGTTGATTTTCTTATCAGTTGTATAGGAAAAGAATAACTCTTGGTACTGTTGAGATTCATTACAGAGGTTTTTGGTTTGATTCATTGCATCATTCTTTATAGTCTACTGATTCTTTGGATTTACATAGTGTTTTCTTGTATGGAAAGCAAACAACAATAATAATTTTAATTCATATCTCCTCATAACTACACCATAAATTAGGAAGGACAATTTTTTATTGTAAGATTTGAAAGAGAGAGGAACTGAGAAACAGAGAATGATTTTTTTTTTCAGGGACACATAGCTATGTGTCATCAGAGGTAGGACAAAAAGCCAGATCTGTTTATTCGAATCTTGTATTTTTTTAAAAAACAAACCAATGTGCCAACATGGTTCTGTTTTCTTAAAGATCACTTATAATCTTTTTTTTAATTATTAAAGAAGTTTTTTTTATTACAATGAATATTTTAACCTGATTTCAAGGAGTATCTAGCAATCACGTTGAGGGCTAAAATCTGGAAATTCAATATTAAGGAAATCACATATTTTCTTAATGACAAATGTTTCAGCTATAGAAAGAGTGAGATACTAGGGAAAAGAAAGATGAATAAACCTTTCCTTTTTATAAGCATTTCTATAATATCTTATTATACAACTCAGTAAATAACTATTTTTATGAAGTTACAATTATCCTTTACACTTAATGACCATTTGAGATTGTATATTGTAGTTGTAAAATGCTAGGCTTACTTTCAATTCAAAAAAAAGAAGGAATCAATGCTACATTTTCCTTACCAATTGAGAAGAGAGGAGTTATTTTTCAAAGCATATAAAGACATAGCACGCATATTTTAAAGAACATAAAGGAGATGCTTTTTCTGTCTGTGGAGGTTCTTTCCTAATCAACAAAGGCCAGGTACATTTTTGACACTTTTCAAAAAAGGAAACGACCCACAGCAACATTATTTCCACCAGAAGATTCCAATTTTTTCAATTGGAACTTTCTGTACTTTCTGCTCAAAATGATTCTGGAACAATGGGAAGCCGCTTATCAGGCATTTTTTCTCCTTCATGCTATGCCATTGATTCCAAATGCTACTGTCTTAGCTCCAGCCAGGACTAAAATTGACACGAGTGGTTTCATCCTTTTCTCTTCCCATGGGAATATCATTGCAGGACTCTTCTAATTTTATATAAAGTTACACGTGGAGCCTCAGGAAGTGCTCACAAGTGATTAAAGTGAAAACCTGCTGTTATTCCTTAGGAGGTACCTGCCCTACTTTCTAGGAAAATCTAAAATTAATTTTTAATCAGTGGGTCTGAAAAAGAGATTTTGGTGTACTTAGTGCCCCAAGAAAAAATAGATATAAATTGTCTTGGAAGATAATCACTAATGAAAACAATGAGAACAACATAATAATACAAAATAAAACAATAACAACAAAATAGTAGAAATCATGTTATCAGTCTCCAGAACCACATTTAAGAAATATTTCTCATTTATATTGCTCCTCCCTAGGAGCCTTATGGAGAAAAACAATTTAAATCTAACAACTAAAGTAAAAAGTCTTCAGAACTGTGATTATATTACCCCTTTCAAAACTCTCAGACTTTCTCCTAATTCTCCTGCCAGAGAAAAATAATGGAAATCATTTTTCCCCTCAAAACACAAACATATTTTGCAACGAGCTTTGAATATTATAATCGATGGCAGTAAAGGGGTAGTATAAAATCGTCAGTTTCTCCCCTACACAGGGAGTAAGACTTTGAACCTAGCAAAGAAAGCCAAGTTGATATTTAACTATCTTGTTCTTTTTACATGAAAAAAGTATTGTTTTTACATATAGTTAACAATTTTTCATGAACAATAATATTCCATTGATTTCTGACTCTATGTTAGCCTTCAGAACACAAAATAAGATGCCTGCCCTACAGGCATACAGGGCAAGCAAACACACATTACAAAAGAGCATAAATGCTATGATAGGGAGTAGCACAGGACACCAAAAAAACATTGAGGAGGTTTTCTAATTCCCATTGGGGAAGGGAGAGGGAGAGGTCATATTTTTAAAAGTTTAGATAGATTTTAAGTTGAGGACTTGGCTCACAATGGTTGGGGATAATGCCAGTATCACCCTTACACCTAGACAAAAGGAGCCCTCTGCCCCAGATTCAGGACCCTGCCCTAGCCCTACTGTAGCTGCAGCTCTTCCCAAGGGGTGAGTGAGTTGCAGAACCTACAGAACCAACTGTGTGTTTACTTGGAATATGTGCCATCTCCTTCTAGGCTGCTCAAGTTACTCAAGACCCTAGAATTCGTTGCTTAAATGGTACTCAGTCTACTTCCATAGTCTAATCAGGCCTCTTGACTGTTTGTGGCATGTATGGATAAAACTTTGTTTTACAGGCTAGAGTATCCACACTCATACACACATGTGAAAATAAATAAAATAAGTGAGAACAAACAGAGCCCATTTATTCACAGCTTGCTTTAGCAGAGGAGTCAGTTACCTTCACTTCTGTTTGCAATGACTCAAAGGTAAGCAGAGGAGTGGTAAAACTTTATAGTGAAAAAAGGGAAGGTTCCTAGTGTGGTCTGATGGGAGGTTGTTGGTATGAGGAAGTTTTTCTATGTGTTAATTAGAATCAGGGCATCCTAAATGATTGGTTTGGGGAGCATATTTTGCTTTCTCTGATTTGTTCTATATAAAAAGTGGGAGCAGGGGTAAAACTTAAGGAAACTGGCAGTTATTAATCAAGTACTAACCATTTGAGGCTGATTGTTGCAGAGGTTATGGTTTGGTTTCCCAGGTTGTTTGCTGCAAAGGCTGTGGATTAGTGTCCTATTGTCAGGTATATTCTGGCCATTTCCATATACTGTATATATTTAGTCTCTCACACATGAAGTCCCTCAACTGCTGAATGTAGTTGGTAGTGGGAAGATGAACTTGAAAACTTCTCACTCACACTACTGAATTCTTGTATGGAATTCCAGGGAGTCCAGAAATTCTTATTTAAGCCTGTCCTTCCAGATCTTTATGCAGGTATATTAACACAAGACAGTAGGTAAAATTTTATTTAAAATTTGATATTTCAGTGTCTTGCTTTTACATTTTAAATATCTATGCATATGTTATATGAGCTTCCGTGTGTACTTTGGCTTTGGGCCTCACAAGCAATAGGGGCAGGCTAGGCAAATGCACTAAATACCTCAATTACATTGTTCTTTTTACATGAAAAAAGTATTGTTTGGAAAACAGTGGCTCCTTCCACTGGTTTCTGACTTATATGGATTCTGGCATGTAGTGCAACCTACAGAATATAATGCTAAAGATAGGGCCAAAGATTCTGGCTAAAAAATATTTTTAGGTATAGTTTTCCAGCAATTGAATAATATAGCATAGCCGTGGATAGCTGGGAAACCACAGCTATAAAGTATCCATGCAGTTAGGAACAAAACTGACACCATTATTATTAAATTCATTGTTCCGACATTCTGGATGCATTTATTTTATTAATTTAGTTTTATTAGCATACCAGATTAATTATATAAAACAGGATATCAGATTAATTATATCACTTTCTTTTCTGAAAAGTACCTGCTCACTTCCCTATGCTTCCAAAATTAAGTCAAGGCTTATTAGCTATTTGCATGTTATCATCCTGCTTGAGAAAGCCCTGTAATTAGGAATTATTGCCTTGACCCTCACTGCACACGTGCTGTTGTTCACTTGTGTGACTGTTTTGTCATATTTATATCAGTTCTGTCTGACCTTGATGATCCATCATTGTCCTCCAACACAGCTAGCTAATTTGCGGTTGGTATTCACTGCTTTAAACAAATTGGCAAGCTGGAATTGATTGCTTTGTTATTAATTTATCTAGTTTACAGCATAAAGGTATACAATTTAGGATTAAAACCTTAGTGCAAAACTTAGGCCCTGTAAATATAATCTAACCCCATGTATTCTAAAACCCAGTTCTGTTACCTGACTCTCCATAACTCATTGTTTTATGGAAATATCAAATTAATGTATTTTTAGCATATTGCTCAAAGGTGTGTACACTCTAAATCAAGTTATGTGTATTAATGCCCTGTCAGTGATGTGAGACACTGAGATATAGGCATAAGAATTGAGGGACTAAACATATAACTCTAGAGAAAGCTTCAAATTATTCTGGATTCACCTAAAAAGGTTTCTACCTTTAAGACCTTTTCCCCAAAATTCCAAATTTGTACTTGCTGGAATGGAAACAAGATGAACAGGAATCTCTTCTTATTTAGGTTTGTTTTTACAAATAATCATAATAATGGAATTAGTGTATATAATACATAAAAAGTTGCCTATCAGGCAGTGTAGAAGTGAGTTTTCCTTCTAAGAAACGGAAAATAATCCTGAAGGCAAGTAGAATGCAGACAACAGAAAAACCCCAGATTTGGGAAGTTGTCAGCCATTATTTCTCCAAATATTTTCTTTGCATTAACCTCTTTCTCACCTCCTTCAGGAAATTCAATGGCGCAAGTGTTAGATATTTTATTATGCCTCCACAGGTTCCTGAGTCTCTATTTTTTCATTCATTATCTCTCAGTTTTTTCAGATTTTTATTGATTTGTCTTCAGGTTCACTGATTTCAGCCTTGCCTCTCCATTCTGCCATACAGGCCATGCAGTTAATTTTTTATTACAGACATTGTATTTTTCAGTTCTATTATTTATATTTGGCTATTTTTAAAATAATTTCTGTATGTCGACTGAAAACTCCTATTTCTAATTATTTCAAGAGTGTCATATTTATCTCATGAAATATGGCTAAAATAGCTGTTTTAAAATATTTTGTAATTCCAATACCTTGGTCGTCTTGTGATTTGCATTTAGATTTCACCTTCAGAATTGGTTTTGCTTTCCCGGTTCTTTGTATGTTGAGTAATTTTGGACTGTATCTTGAACATTTTGAAAATTATGTTATGACACTCTGGGTTATGTTAATATCCTTTAGAGAATGTTGGGTTTTGTTTTTTTGTTTGTTTTAGGAGAGACTCAATCCAGTTAGAGATGAAGTTTCTCTCTCTTGACTTCAGTGGGTGGTAGATTTAATATCAATTCAGTGTATAAGCATTTGCCATATTCTTTGGGCCAGCCTCTCACATGAACCACTCGAGGGGTCATATGAGATTTGGGTGGTAGTTAATATTGTACTTTGGTTATCAATGTCTTTCCTTTATTTATTTGGGTTTTTTCTACATATGCACAACTTGGGAATGAGTTTGGGACATGTATCAGTTCATATACAAAATTAGAGAAACCCTCTAGCCATCTTTCCCTTTCCCAAGATTTTTGTCATACTTTCCAGTTTCCAGAGGATCATTTTTTCGCTCTCTGGCTAGAATTCTGAGACTTCTCTGACACATTTATCCCCTTGTCCAGCCATACATTTTTGCAACACTAAGCCTGAACTTGAAGTGAGGAAAACAAAGACAACATTCTTTCCAAGTTTCTCTAGCCAAAGGAATGGGTTTTCTCTTTAGAGTCTTAGGGGGCCCATGCGCCACCACTGCAGTTTGATTTTAGCTGCCTCAGAAAGACTAAGAGAGATAAAATAAAAAGAAGGGAATTCACACACACACTGCAGTTTACAAAGGCCTATTTCCTGGTCCTCTTTAGAAGGATAGAGTTTCTCTCATACTTTTTACTATCTATGGTTGATACATGTCCTGTTCCACAGCTGGGAGACAGGAAAATATTCAGGAAACACATCATAGCTGAAACATCACTCTTCTTTTGACCCTTCTCTTGACCTGCTATATATTTTTGTTTTTACTTATCAGAGTACACATGTGGTTTTCTGCATTTTTTTCCAGTTTTCAGTTGTTATCAATGGGAAAAATAGGATGTAGTGGGTTTATTTAATCTTGACCAAAACTGGAAGTTGTAGGTTTATTTTAATACATTAATCTCAAGGATATCCCAAATTCATACTATGATGGAGTTTCTCATAAAAATTACCTATAGCATTGCTAGTATTCATATAATTTTTTTAGTTTTTATTTAAATTCCAGTTAACATATAAGTGTAATATTAGTTTCAGGTATACAATATAGTAATTCAACACTTCCATATAACACCCAGTGCTCATCACAACAACTTCACTCCTTAATCACCATCACCTATTTAACCCATTCCTCCCCATCCACTTCCCCTCTGGTAACCATCAGTTTGTTATTGATAGTTAAGAGTCTGTTTCTTGGTTTGCCCCTCTTTCTTTCTCTTTTTTTACCCTTTGCTCCTTTGTTTTGTTTCTTAAATACCACACATGAGTGAACTCATATGGCATTTGTCTTTCTCTGACTGACTTATTTTGCTTAGTATAATACTCTCTAGCTCCATCCATATCATTGCAAATAGCAAGATTCTATTCATTTTTTATGGCTGAGTAATATTCTATCTGTATCCAATCATCAGTCAGTGGACAAATTTGGCTATTGTAGATAATGCTCCTGTAAACATTGGGGTGCATGTATCCCTTTGAATTAGTATTTTTGTATTATTTGGTAAATATATGGTAGTACAGTAGTTGGAGTGCAGGGTTGTTCTATTTTTAAGTTTTTGAAGGGACTTCCACACTATTTACCACAGTAGCTGCACCAGTATTCATTCCCACCAGCAATGCAGGAGGAATTTCCTTTCTCTACATCCTTGCCAACACCTGTTATTTTTTGTGTTGCTGATTTTAGGATGCTGACAGGTATGGGGTGATACTTCATTGTAGTTTTGATCTGAATTTCCCTGATAATATGCAATGTTGAGCATCTTTTCATGTGTCTTTTGGTCATCTGTATGTATTCTTTGGAAATATGTCTATTCATGTCTTCTGCCCATTTTTTAATATGATTATTTGCTTTTTGAGTGTTGACTTTTATAAGTTCTTTATATGTTTTGGATACTAATCCTTTCTCAGATAAGTTACTTGCAAATATCTTCTCCCATTCCATAGATTGCCTTTTAGCCTTGTTTATTTCTTTGGCTGTGCAGAATATTTTTATTTTGATATGGCCTCAATAGTTTATTTTTGCTTTTCTTTCCCTTGCCTCAGGAGACCTATCTAGTAATAAGTTGCTATGGCTGATGTCAAAGAGATTACTGCCTGTGTTCTCCTCTAGGATTTTAATGGTTTCATGTCTCACATTTAGCCTTTTAATCCATTTTGAATTTATTTTTGTCTCTGGTGTAAGAAAGTGGTTCAGTTTCATTCTTATGCATATTACTGTCTAGTTTTCCCAACACCACTTAGTTGAAGAGACTGTCTTTTTCCCATTGGATATTCTTTCCTGCTTTGTCAAAGACTAATTGACCCATATTATTTGTGGATTAATTTCTGGGTTTTCTATTCTAATTTTTATTACTGATCTATGTATCTGTTTTGTGCTAACACCATACTGTTTTGATCACTACAGCTTTGTAATGCAACTTGAAGTCTGTAATTGTGATGCTTCCATCTTTGCTTTTCTTTTTCAAGAGTGATTTGGCCATTCAGGGTCTTTTGTAGTTCTATAGAAATATTAGAATTGTTTGTTCTCATTCTGTGAAAAATGATGTTGGTGTTTTGATAGACATTACACTAAATGTGTGGATTGCTTTGGTTATTACAGATATTTTAACAATATTTGTCCTTCCAATCTATGAGCATAGAAGGTCATACCATTTCTTTGTGTCATCTTCAATTTCTTTCATTGGTTTTTTATAGTTTCAGAGTATAGGTCTTTAACCTCCTTGGTTAGGTTTTTTCTAGGTATCATTGTTTTTGGTGAAATTGTAAATGGGATCAATTCCTTGATTTCTTTCTGCTGCTTCATTTTTTGTGTACAGAAATGCAACAGATTTCTGTATGTTGAGTTTGTATCCTGCAACATTAATGAATCCGTGTATCAGTTCTAGCAATTTTCTAGTGGAATATTTTAGGTTTTCTGTATAGAGTATAATGTCATCAGCAAATAGTTTTACTTCTTCCTTACTAGATTGTTTACTTTTTATTTCTTCTTGATATCTGATTGTGGTGGCTAGGACTTCCAGTACTACGTTAAATAACAGTGGTTGAAGTGGACATCTCTGTATTGTTCCTGATCAGAGAGAAAAATCTCTAAGTTTTTCTTTATTGAAAATGATATTATCTGTGGGGTTTTCACATATATTGCCTTTATTATGTTGAGATATATTCCCTCTAAACCTACTTTTTTGAGGGTTTTTTTTTTATCATGAATGGATGTTGTACTTTGTCAAGTGCTTCTTCTGCATCTACTGAAATGATCATATGGTTCTTATCCTTTATTAGTGTGGTTATCACATTTATTTGCAAATATTGAACTACCCTTGCAACCCAAGAATAAATCTGACTTGATTGTGGTGAATGATTCACTCAATGTATTGTTTGATTAATTTGCTAGTATTTTATTGCATCTATGTTCATCAGGGATATTGGCCTATAGTTCTCTTTCTTAGTAGAGTCTTTATCTGATTTTGGTAATAAGGTAATACCTCATAAAATGAATTTGGAAGTTTTCCTTTCTTTTGTAATTTTTGGAATAGTTTGAGAAGAATAGGTATTAACTCTTCTTTAAGAGTTTGGTAGAATTTCCCTGTAAAGCCTTGTGGCCCTGGATTTTTCTTTGTTAGGAGATTTTTTTTTTTAATTACTGATTTAATTTCACTGCTGGTTATTGGTCTGTTCAAGCTGTCTATTATTTTCTGTTTCAGTTTTGATGGTTTATATGTTTCTAGGAATTTATACATTTCTTCCAGATTGCCCAATTTGTTGGCATATAATTTTTCATATTATTCTCTTATAATTGTTTGCATTTCTGTGCTGTTGTTATTTCTCCTCTCTCATTTGTGATTTTATTTATTTGGGTTCTTTCTCTTTTCTTTTTGATAAGTCTGGATAGGGGTTTATAAAGTTTATTAATTTTTTCAAAAAACCAGCTCCTGGATTCATTGATCTGTTCTATTGTTTTTTTTTTCAGTTCCTATATCATTTATTTCTGCTTTAATCTTTATTAATCCCTTCCTTCTGCTGGCTTTAGGCTTCATTTTTTGTTCTATTTTTTAGCTCCGTTAGGGGTAAGGTTAGGTTGTTTGTTTGAGATTTTTCTTTCTTCTTGATATAGGCCTGTATTGCTATATACTTCCCTCTGAGAACTGCTTTTGCTGCATTCTAAAGGTTTTGGACCATCGTGTTTTCATTTTCATTTGTTTCCATGTATTTTGTATTTCACGTTGATTTCCTGGTTGATCTATTCGTTGTTTAGTAGCTTATTGTTAACCAATGTGTATTTATCTTCTTTCCAATTTTTTTTCTTGTGGTTGACTTTGTTTCCTATCACTGTGGTCAGAAAATATGTATAGTATGATCTCAATCTTTTTGTACTTGTTGAGGTTTGATTTGTGACCTACTATGTGAAATATTCTGGAGAATGTCCTGTGTGCACTTGAAAAGAACGTGTATTCTTTTGTTCTAAAATAGAATGTTCTGACTATATCTGTTAAATCCATTTGGTCCAGTGTGTCATTCAAAGCCATTGTTTCTTTGTTGATTTTCTGTTTAGATGATCTCTCTCTTGATGTAAGTGGGATGTTAAAGTCTCCTAATATTGTATTATTCTCAATGAATTCTTTATGTTTGTAATTAATTTTTTTTATATATTTGGCTACCTCCTGGCTGGGTACACAAATATTTAGAATTTTATATCTTATTGTTGGAATTTCCCCTTTATTACAATATAGTGTCCTTCATCTCTTGTTACAGTTTTGGTTTAAAGTCTATTTTGCCCTATGTAAGTATTGCTACTCTGGCTTTCTTTTGATATACACTTGCATTATAAATGTTTCTCCATCCCCTCATTTTCAATCTGCAGGTGTTTTTAGGTCTAAAATTAGTCTCTTATTGGTAGCATATGGATGAGTCTTATTTTTTTATCCATTATGACACCCTATGTCTTTTGATTGGAACATTTAATCTGTTTACATTCAGAGTAATTATAGATATGTTTTAGTGCCATTTTATTACTTGTTGTTTTTGGAGATTTTCTGTTTTTTTTTTTCTTGTCTTTGTCACTTTTGGTCTTTCCTTTCCACTAAAAGAGTCTCCTTTAATATTTCTTGCAGGGCTGGTTTCGTGGTCACAAAGCACTTTAGGTTTTGTTTGGGAAACTCTTTATCTCTCCTTCTATTCTGAATAATATCTTTGGTGAATAGAGTATTCTTGGCTGAATTTCTTTCCCATTCAGAGTATTGAATATATCATGCCATTCTCTTCTGGCTTGCCAAGTTTCTTTTGAGAAATCTGCAGCTAGACTTATGGGTTTTCCCTTGTAAGTTAAGGATTTCTTTGGCTGCTTTTAGTTTTTTTTCCTTTATCACTATATTTTGCAAATTTAATTACAATATGTGTTGGTGTTGGCCTGCTTTTGTTGATTTTGATAAGAGTTCTCTGTGCCTCCATGATCTGGATGTCTGTTTTCTTCCCCTGTTTATGGAAATTTTAGCTATTATTTCCTCAAATAAATTTTCTGTTCCCTCTTTTTTCCGTTTTCTTCTGGGACTCCTATAATACGAATGTTATTCTATTTGGTGGAGTCACTGAGTTTCCAAGTACATTCTTGTGTTGCATAATTCTTTCTCTTTTGTCCAGCTTCATTATTTTCCCTTCTAGGTCACTAATTTGTTTCTCTGCTTCTTCCAGACTGCTGTTTATTGCATCAAATCAGTTTCCAATCTCAGTTACTTCATTCTTCATTTCTGTCTGATTCTTTTTTAACTCTTTCACCTCTGTGGATAAAGTCTCCCTGATGTTTTCCATTTTTTTCTAAAGGCAAGTGAGTACCCTTAAGATTATTGTTTTTAATTCTTCACCAAACATATTATTTATATCTGTTTCACTTAGATCTCTAGCCATGACCTTATCTTGTTTTTTCACTTGGGATAAATTCTTCTGTTTTGGCATTTTCTCTAAGTCTCTGTCTTCTTCTCTGTGTTACAAAAGTCTGTTATGTTTCCTACTTCTGAGAGTAATGGCTTTATGAAGAAGAGTTCAGGGGTTCCTGGGTGGCTCAGTCTGTTAAGTGTCTGACTTTGACTCAGGTCATGATCTCATGGTTTGTGAGTTTGAGCCCTGCATTGGGCTCTGCACTGGCAGTGCAGAGCCTGCTTGGGATCCTCTCTCCGTCCCTCTCTCTCTGACCTTACCCTGCTCGTGCTTTCTCTCTCTCTGTCAAAATAAATAAATAAAGTAAAAAAAAAGATTAAAAAAAAAAGAGCTCATATAATATCCAAGGCCTGGTGTTTCAGGGAGTGTCTCTGGTTTATGCTGTGTGCACTCTGCTGCTGTTTTGGCTGCTGTATCCTTCAGGCCAGTCATCTGTGGAGGTTCTCCTTGCCTACAGTGGGCAGTGTTTGGTCCATGGCCAGAATGTGAGTTTTAACTAAGTGTGCTTTGTTCTGTTTGTGAAAAGAGACCTGATATTACTTCCACTAAACTGACATCATGCAGAACTCTCTGATTGGAGACTTGGTGTAGGCAGGGGTTTGTGCTGGTCTCCTAGGGAAGGGGCCTGCCCCACTGGGACTGAGGCAAGTTTTCCCAAGAGTGACTATCCTGCCAGAGTGCTCAGGTGTGGGACTTGTTATAGCAGGTTAGGCAGCAGGTTAGGTTGGGCCATGCACTGCTTACTGCAGGTGTCTCTGTGTTTATGGTGAGGGGCAGGGGAGGGAAAGGGAAATGGCACCAGCCAGCTCCTTTGTTCCAGGAGAGATGTCTTCGTAAAAGTTGCCTCTCAAGGAAGCACTCTGAGAAGAGTGAATAATCTCCCCACTGTGTGATCTAGGTGTTTTTTTCAGATCACTGTTTCCACACTGTCTGACCATGGGTTGTTTTTCTGCCTTCTCTCCAGGAGCAGCACAGTGCCTTGGCTCTATCCCAGCTGTGCCTACTACTGACTTGATACACTCCAGGCTTTAGAGATGCGGTGTGGGCAGGGGCTTGTGCTGGTCTTCTGGGGGAGGGGCCCACCTCACTGAGACTGAGCCAAGCTTGACTGAGAAGAGCAGTTGCTCAGAGTGCAGTTGGGGGGGAGGGGTGTAAGCAAGTTAGGCAGCCAGTGTCCAGGCTGTGCTGCTTCCTGCTGGTGGCTTTGTTTATGCTGAGGGCAGGGGAGGGAAATCCTGCAGACAGATCCTTTGTCCCCAGAGAGAACATGCTGCCTCTCAGGGACATGCTCCAAGAAGAGGGAATAATCTCCCCCTTGTGTGCTCCAGGAGTTCCTCAGATTGCTATTACCAGTTACCATGCCATCTTCCCCTGGGTTGTTTCCTGCCCTCTGTCCAGGAGTAGGGCACTGCTCTCAGGGCCCTATCCCAACCAAGCCTACTGACTTTTAAAACTCTAGTCTTTAAACCCAGCTGGTTGCAAGAACTCAGGAAAATCAGCCTCTCTCATTTTCCCAGCCAACGGCTTTGGGGAAATGTTCTGTTTGTGCCCTGCATGCTCTTTTCTCTCTCATCTTTCCCTGTGACCAGAGCTCCCTCCCCTCCACAGCACCTGCTCTCCGTTTCTCCCTAAACCACATCTGCACTTCCTACCTTCTTTGATGTGGCTTCTCTCTCCCTTTAGTTGTGGAGTTTGTTCTGTCAGTCTTCAGGTTGATTTCTGGGGTATTTAGAATGATTTGATAGTTATCTACTTGTGTTCAAGGGATGATATGAACCTAGGGTCCTCCTACTCCTCTATGGTCTTCTCTCATCCCCTACTTATTGCCATTTTTTTTGACCATTAAAGACAACAAAGAGCTATCTCAATTTTATTTTTTTTATTTTTTTATTTTTTAAATTTTTAAATTTTAAATTTATTTTTTTAAATTTACATCCAAATTAGGTAGCATATAGTGCAACAATGATTTCAGGAATAGATTCCTACCCATTTAGCCCATCCCCCCTCCCACACCCCTCCAGTAACCCTCTGTTCGTTCTCCATATTTATGAGTCTCTTATGCTTTGTCCCCCTCCCTGTTTTTATATTATTTTTGTTTCCCTTCCCTTATGTGGCAGCCATTTTAATTAGTATGTTTTGTAATATGGATGTTCTTTTTTAATGTTTATATATTTTGAGAGAGAGGGAGAGAAAGAGAGAGAGAGAGAGCATGCACAAGTGAGCAAGTGGGGGAGGGGCAGAGAGAGAGAATCCCAAGCAGGGCCAGTACTGTTAGCGCAGAGCTCAACATGGTGCTCAATCTCACGAACAGTGAAATCATGAACTGAGCCAAAATCAAGTTGGACCCTTAACCAACTGAGCCACCCAGGCACCCCTAATATGGAACTCTTTGAGTTGAATTTCCAGGGGGAATCTCTGTGCCTCCTGGATCTAGATATCTGTTTTCTTCCCCAGAGTAGGGAGTTTTCAGTTATTTCTTCAAATATAATTTCTGCCCCTTTTGTCTCTCTTTTTCTGGGATCCTTATAATGTGAATGTTATTATACTTGTTGGAGTCACTTAGTTCACTAAGTCTGTTGTCATTTTGCATATTTTTTTCTCTTACTTGTTCAACTTGATTACTTTCCATTACTCTATCTTCCAGGACATTAATTCATTCCTCTGCTTCCTTTTGCATGCTATTTATTCCATCAAGTGTAGTTTTAATTTCATCCATTGTGTTCTTTATCTTCTTGTTTCTTTTTTATCTCTTTGTTAATGGTCTTACTGATGTCCTCAACTCTTTTCCCCAGTCCAGTGAGTATCTTTATGAACATTAGTTTAAATTCTCTATCAAGTATATTTCTTATAACCATTTTACTTAGGTCTCTTGCTGTGGCTTTGTCCTATTCTTTCATTTGGGATATATTCCCTTGTCTAATTTTGTCCAACTATTTTGTGTCAGTTTCTGTGTGTTAGGAAAGTCAGCTACATCTCTTGCTCTTGAAGGTAATGGCCTTATGAAGAAGCGGTCCTGTAGTGCCCTACAGTGCAGTGTCCCCTTTTGCCCAGGACCTGGTGCTTCAGGGAGTATCTGCTATGGGTATTGCTTGTGCCCTGCCGATGAGTCCTGGATTCTTTTCCTTTCAGTCTAGTTGTCTGCAAAAGCTCTCTTTTCCTGTTGTGGGCCATGTTTAGTCCCTGGATGAGTGGGGTGCATTTTAACAAGCTATGCATTGGTCTGCTTATGAAATGACACCTACCACCACTGCCACCACTGGAACCAATGCCCTACAAAACACATGGGTCAGGAGAAGCAATGTTGGTCCTATTTGCACTGATCTTCTGGTGGAAGGCCCCACAGTCCTGGGACTGGGGCAAATAGTACTGGAAATGGCAGATTCCCCTGAAAAGTGGGCAGGGCTTAGTATAAGCAAATGAGGTAGGGAGTGAGGGCTGTATCCTGGTTCCTGTAGGTGACCTTGTGCATGCGGAGGGGTGGAGGAAGGAAATGGCATATAACAGCTACTTCCTTCCTGGAGGGGTCTCCCTGTGATTCCTTTGTCTCTGAGATGAGTAAATCTCTCTCCCTCCCTTGTGCCACAGGCATTTTTCAAACTATTGCTTCTATGCGGTATCTCTGCTGGTTATTTGTTCTTCTGACTCTTTAATGGCAGGGACTCAGCTTTTTAATGCCTTTTGGCTGCTTTTTTTAAGTTCTAGGCTTTAGGTCCCACTGATTGGAAGAATTCAGGAACTTCATCTCCTCTTGCTTTCCAAGCCAAATATCTTGCTTGTGTGGGCTCCACCATGTGATAATCTAATTCTTACCCTTCTCCTTGCCAATGGCTCACTCCCTACCATGGATGTCCAGAAGCATTTTGCTCCCAAACCTTGTCTCCAGCTTTCCCACCTTTATCAATGTGGCATCTTCTCTACCTTTAGTTGTGAAGTTTGTTCTGTCAGTCTTTGGTTGTTTTCTGGGTTATTTAAGCTAATATGAGCGTTATCTAGTTGTATCCATCTGACAATGCATGCTTAGGGATTTCCTACTCTGCCATCTTCCCAGCCTCCTTATTCATGCATTTTGAAGCATTGTTACTATTGGCATACTCTTTTAGTATTGGTAACTCATTATTATTTTGATCAAATTCCCATTTATTATTATTTTCTTTCTTTTTGAAGAATTAAAAAAAATTCTTTTAGTGGTGGGGCGCCTGGGTGGCTCAGTCTGTTAAGCATCTGCCTCTTGATTTCAGCTCAGGTCATGATCTCATGGTAGTGAGATTGAGCCACGTGTCAGGCTATGTGCTGGGCATAGAGACTGATTAAGATTCTCTCTTTCCCTCTGCCCCTACTCCATTCGTTCTCTCTCTCTCTCCCTCTTTCTCAAAAAAGAAAACAATTCTTTTAGTGGTGGTCTATTGGCAATTAATTTTATCACCTTTTGTTTTTCTAAAAAAGTCTATATTTTACCTTCATATTTTTAAGATATGTTTTTGATAGGTATATAAATTTAGGGTTCTTTTTCCCCCCAGTATTTTGATGATACTTCTCCATTGTCTTTTGACTTGTAAAATTTCTTATGAGAAGTTTTCTGTTGTTCTTATTGTTGTTACCCTCCTTGTAATGTTCTTTTTAATTAGCTGCCTTTTATCTTTACTACCGTTATTTTTAGCAACTGTTATTAGTCTTATTGGTATAATTGTCTGTATATTTAGTATACAGGGGGGTCATAAAGAACTTGGAGTTTAGGCTTATTGTTTTAATCTAATCTGGAAAAAATAAACTTTGATTATTATTTCTTCAAATTTTTTTCTATAGCCCTTTCCCCCAGACACATCCTGAGACTTCAATGTCATGTATGTCTATAAGATCATTTGATATCATCCCACAAGTCGCTGATGCTCTGTTTGGTTTTTGTTTTTTTTGTATCTCTGTGCTTCTTTATGGCTAGTTTATATTGCTGTCTTCAAGTGAACTCATCTTTTCTTCAGCTTTATCTAATATGCGGTTAATCCTACCCCAGTATATTTTTATTTCAGATACTGTAGTTAAAAGTGCCATTTTTGTCTTTTTAAAGTCTTCCATTTTTCTTCTTATAATGTTTATGGTTTCTTCTACATTCTTGAATATATGAAATATATTTGCAATAGCTTTTTGTCTCCTACATCTATCATTTCTCTCATACCTGGAACTGAATTTATTGGTTGATTTTTCTTCTAGTTCTGGGTCATATTTTCTTTTTTCTTGAATTCCTGATATTTTTTTCAAATTGGATAGCAGATGTGATTTTTACATTATTAGATGCTAGATTTGTTAAATTTATTTAAAGAACTTTATTTAAAGACTTTATTCTGGCAAGCAGTTATGTTAATTGCAAAGTTTTGTACTTTCAAAACTTATTTTTTATGGTATGTTGGGAATACCCAGGGTTATCTTTAATATAGTGCTAATTTATTCCCACTTTAAGGTAATAAATTTCTGAGAACTGCCTGATGCTTTGTGTATGAGAAGGCCTCACCATTCTGGCTTGTGGAAATACAAACTATTCTCAGGCCTTGTGTGAGCTTCAGAAAACGTGCAGCCTATTATTCTCCACTGATTATTTCATGGAGATCTTCATGGAGATCCAACTCATACCAGCCTAGACCAGTATTCAGCCAAATATTTGAGGGAACTCCTCTGTAGTCCTTCAGAACTCTCTTTTTCTCTCTGTGGAATTCCCTCTTCTACGATATTATGTCTTATAAATTCTTTCTCAGCCCCCCAACCCTCCACATTCTGATCTCAGTCCCCTAAATGCAGCTAGAATTCAGGGCTCTGTTTTGGTTTAACCTCCCTGTACTTCAACGTGGAAATTGCCTTTAGGAAGTTGCCTTTACCTGGGGGCAATTATAGTGCTCTATTCCTTTGTTTCCTCCTAGAGATCACTGTCTGTGCTTCCTATGGCCAAATGTCTGAAAACAGTTTTTTTCATATATTTTACTTGTGTATCACATTGTTCACAGTTTTAAGACAGTTCCTGTAATAGTTCTTCATGGTTGGAATTAAATTATTTTACTTTTAATTTGTTTCATTTTTGTAACAAGCTACACTTTTTAAAATAACATACAGTTGTTATTTTTAAAATCCATTCAGATAATTTGTGTTTAAGTCATTTACATTCAGTGCCATTATTATTATAAGCATTTATATCTATCTTTATTTATATGTTATCTATATTTATATGCTTTTTGTAAATGTCCCAGCAGATCTTAGTCCATTTGTTACAATTTGTCTACCTTTTTTTAATCAGTTTTTAAACTTTATTCCATTTTACTTTTTCTATTTGAGTCTTAGCTATATAACTTTTTAAATAGTTTTAGTGGTTAATCTAGAGATGACAATATGCATGCTTAACATATTATGGCCTACCTTAAATAATTACTTCTTAATGAACAATGCAAGAAACTTAGAACAGTTGAACTCCATTCAATACTTTTTGTATTATTGTTGTTACAAATTTCAAATTTTTCTTCTATGTAAATTATAACTCCATAAGACATTGTTGATTTTATCACTTTTAATTGTCTATAAAGTCTTTTATGTATAACATATTTATCATTTTTGGTACCTTTTATTCTTTTCTGTAGTTTAATGACTTAATCTGGAATTATTTTCCTTCAGACAGAGTGCCCATTTATTTCCAGTGAAAATATTTATATAAATGGGACTAAATATAACTTATTATTTTTATGTCCTATTTTTTTTGTTATTTTTCTGTTTTTAGTGGAAATGGTGGAATTATTTTTTATTCCAATATTTCCCCTCTATTAGTTTCTTCTTTCCACTCTGCTTTTCACTGACTTTTCATCGGTACCTTTTTGCTACTAAAACTTCCAAGATGGGGCACCTGGGTGGCTCAGTTGGTTGTCAGACTCTGGCTCAGGTCATGATCTTGTGGTTTGTGAGTTTGAGCCTTACATTGGGTTCTGTGCTGACAGCTCAGAACCTGAAGCCTGCTTCAGATTCTGTGTCTCCCTCTCTCTCTGCCCCTCCCCCTGCTTGTGCTCTCTCTCTCAAAAATAAATATTAAAAAAAACAAAACACTTCCAAGGCCCCCATATGGGTTAATGATACTCAGTATTTGTTTTGTTTTGTGTAAACAAAGAAGAAAGAAAAAATAAAAAGAATAATCATAAATATAAAACCTATGTGAACATATAAATAGAAAAGTTCCAAAATAATTTAAATTTGTATTTTGTTTCTACTTCTCTCTCACATTTTTTAGGGTAGCATTAAGGAATATATGATGAAATTCATTACATTATAGTAAAGCAAACACATTTTTAAAATTTTAGCACCAATTACCTTATCTTTGACAGCTCAGTCACTAGCTTTGCTGAGGGGATTATTTTTATTAATATTGTTGGGCGGTACACCAGAAAGCTGCATATTTAAAATTGTGGACAATTTTTAATTAAAAAAATGTAAAAAATCAAATATTTCATTTTGCTCTGGCACCAGAAGATTTATTAGCTTTTTAATAAAAAATGTAGCTGATTGGCAATTATTTAGCTTGACTATCTCAAAATACTCTCTGCAAATGTCCTCTTCCATGAATGTTAATTTGACATTTGAAAGTATATTTGAGGATATTCACATAATTCTTTGATTCGTAATATTCAGACAAATATTAAGAAGAAAACACTAGGGAACTGTAAGTTTAAGTTCACTTTTTATATCTGATGATTGTTACAGAGTTTATCCAAGAGATGCTGTATTTGATTTTTAATATAGCTAATATATCATGCAACAATCAAAATAATCATACTGACATTTTTACATGAAAAAATATTTACCAGGAAGAATGACATTTGCAAAAGAATCTTAAAGAATTATTGTGCCTAAGGGAATGTTCAGTTTAAGTTGATGTGACATTTTCAGTGATGAAACTCAAAATTATTACTATGCATTTTTGTTAGAAATTTTTGTGTTAAAATAATGTTTGTTTCTTTAAATTATTAAAATATGTTATTCCACATTTTAAGCTATTTACACATTTCTGTATTTTGTTTTCACCTATTGTTTTATCTTTTTTCCCCTTTGAAGTAATTCTTTTATTTCACTCAAGTTCTTGGTGCAGAACCAATGAATTCCTTGTATTCTAAATAAACATTACTTATGCTTACCATTATTTCCACCTCTCTTTGCTTACCTAGACATAAAAAAAATATGTATTTCCCAGTCTTGTAAATTGGATGGGACCACATGACTAATTCTGATTAATTGACTGCGACTGGTGGTAATATGTATTACTTCAGGGCTGACACACTTAAGAGCCAGTGTGTCATGCTCTCTTCACCTGCCAAAATGGACCCTGAAGCATTGTGTTGGGATGGATGTGCTATAAAATAAAAGCAGCCTGGAAGACTTAGTCACCACATGGAAAATATATTCCCTGAAGTCATGGGGACTCACAACAGAATTTTCATGAGCAAGAAATAAACTTGTTTACTGTTAAGAAAGTGAGATTTTGGTATTCCTATCACAGCATAACCTAGTGTTTCCTGACTGTTATTATACATCTTAAAGACCTAAGGTGTAGATACGAAGTGGAGTGAGAGTATGGAGAGATTTTGACATGTTACTAGCTTCATTTATTATATCTAATGTCTTGCTAAACCTGTCAACTTTATTTTTATAATTTGATTTTCATTTTCCATCTCTATATCCACTTCTAAACTCTAAATTTTACCTAAAATTATATACAAAAGTACAAACACATTATGTAATCAGATGGGGTGACACATATTGTTGTAGGAAAAACAGAGCTCTGAAGCCCAAATTGTTTCATGCTTTTACCGCATTGTGCTGCCACCTCAGAGGCTGCAAGTTTATGCTTTATTCCCTATAGAGTTTATAAATATAAAAATAAATATATGCAAGATGCAATTTTGCATGCTACAAAACCTTAAGTCTCTAGGAATTTTAAGCTAGTGAAATTCACCTGTAGTTTGGGAAATCAAGACAGTATTAACCACTTGATTGCTCATCTTGACGTATTGATAAGGTCATCTGATTTTTATTTTTGAAAAAAAAATTATTAAATGAGTAAAATGTTATCACTATTTGCATCTAAAAATGAGAACAAAAATCAAGGAAGAAAATAAAATTTACATAGTTTATGTATTTAGAAGTGCTATATGCTTTCAGTTCCTCATGCTTCTCTGTTCATCACTCAGCCAGCTGGTATTCTCATGCCATAAGTACCAAGACAGAGAAAAATATAGATGCTGGTTATTGAAAAGAGATTATCATGTTGCACATATATACTATTATATGGAAGGAAGGGCCTGACAATGATATAGGTTAAATGGAGGAGATACATTTTCCCAGTACCTCATATATTCCTTAATGTCACCGAAAATACATTTGCATAAACATATCCATTTTACCTTTTTAGGGAAGTCTCTCTGCTTTTTTATTGCCTTTAATTATACCAATAAGACCTGGGGAAGATGGCGGTGTAGGAGGACGCTGGGCTCACTGCACCTCCTGCTGATCACTTAGATTCCACCTACACATGCCTAAATAACCCAGAAAACCACCAGAAGACTAGCAGAACGGATTCTCTGGAGCCAAGCGCAGATGAGAGGCCCACGGAAGAGGGTAAGAAGGGCGACAAGGCAGTGCGTGCTACACGGATTGGCGGGAGGGAGCCAGGGTGGCCTGCGGGCCAAGCAGAGCCCCTGAGTCTGGCTTGCAAAAGCAGAGGGGCCAGACGGAGTGTGTTCTGACAGCAAGCGGGACTTGACATCAGGAAGGTTATAAGCTAACAGCTCTGGTAGGAGAACAGGAGGGCTGGAGGGCAATGGGAGCGAGAGTTGTTGAGCCGCAGACGACAGAGCACAGCTTGGAGGGGAACAAAGGCGCTCGCCAGCGCCATCTCCCTTGCCCATCCCCCAGCCAAAATCCCAAAGGGAACCAGTTCCTGCCAAGGAACTTGCTTGCACCGCACAAACACCCAAGGCTGTGCTTCTGCGGATCCATCCCTCCGGTGGGTCTGACTCCCTCCCAGTGCCGCAGGGCCCCTCCTGAAGCGGATCTCTGAAGGAAAAGCAAGCTGACCCTGCTCGTCCCGCCCCTGTGCACCTTGCCAATCCACCCCAGCTAATATGCCAGATCCCCAGCACCACAAGCCTGGCAGTGTGCAAGTAGCCCAGACAGGCCACACCACCCCACAGTGAATCCCGCCCCTAGGAGAGGGGAAGAGAAAGCACACGCCAGTCTGACTGTGGCCCCAGCAGTGGGCTGGGGGCAGACATCAGGTCTGACTGCAGCCCTGCCCACCAACGCAAGTTATTCAAGACAGCACAGAGGAAGTGCCCCGCAGTTCCACACCACTCCGGGGACTATCCAAAATGACAAAACGGAAGAATTCCCCTCAAAAAAACGTCCAGGAAAAAACGACAGCTAATGAACTGATCAAAAACGATTTAAACAATTTAACAGAAAGTGAATTTAGAGTAATAGTCATAAAATTAATCACTGGGCTTGAAAATAGTATAAAGGACAGCAGAGAATCTCTTGCTACAGAGATCAAGGGACTAAGGAAGAGCCAGGAGGAGCTAAAAAATGCTATTAATGAGTTGCAAAATAAAATGGAGACAACCATGGCTCGGATTGAAGAGGCAGAGGAGACAATAGGTGAATGAGAAGATAAAAGTATGGAAAAAGAAGAAGCTGAGAAAAAGAGAGATAAAAAAATCCAGGAATATGAGGGGAAAATTAGAGAACTAAGTGATGCACTAAAGAGAAATAATCTATGCATAATTGGTATTCCAGAGGAGGAAGAGAGAGGGAAAGGTGCTGAAGGTGTACTTGAAGAAATAACAGCTGAGAACTTCCCTGATCTGGGGAAGGAAAAGGGCATTGAAATCCAAGAGGCACAGAGAACTCCCTTCAGACGTAACTTGAATCGATCTTCTGCACGACATATCATAGTGAAACTGGCAAAATACAAGGATAAAGAGAAAATTCTGAAAGCAGCTAGGGATAAACGTGCTCTAACATATAAAGGGAGACCTATAAGACTTGTGACCAATCTCTCTACTGAAACTTGGCGGGCCAGAAAGGAATGGCAGGAGATCTTCAATGTGGTGAACAGAAAAAATATGCAGCCAAGAATCCTTTATCCAGCAAGTCTGTCATTTAGAATAGAAGGAGAGATAAAGGTCTTCCCAAACAAACAAAAACTGAAGGAATTCGTCACCACTAAACCAGCCCTACAAGAGATCCTAAGGGGGATCCTGTGAGACAAAGTACCAGAGACATCGCTACAAGCATGAAACCTACGGACATCACAATGACTCTAAACCCATATCTTTCTATAATAACACTGAATGTAAATGGACTAAATGTGCCAAACAAAAGACATAGGGTATCAGAATGGATGAAAAAACAAGACCCATCTATTTGCTGTCTACAAAAGACTCATTTTAGACCTGAGGACACTTTCAGATTGAAAGTGAGGGGATGGAGAACTATTTATCATGCCACTGGAAGTCAAAAGAAAGCTGGAGTAGCCATACTTATATCAGAAAAACTAGATTTAAAGTAAAGGCTGTAATAAGAGATGAAGAAGGGCATTATACAATAATCACAGGGTCTATCCATCAGGAAGAGCTAACAGTTATAAATGTCTATGCACCGAATACGGGAGCCCCCAAATATATAAAACAATTAATCACAAACATAAGCAACCTTATTGATAAGAATGTGGTAATTGCAGGGGACTTTAACACTCCACTTACAGAAATGGATAGATCATCTAGACACAGGATCAATAAAAAAAACAAGGGCCCTGAATGATACATTGGATCAGATGGACTTGACAGATATATTTAGAACTCTGAATCCCAAAGCAACAGAATATACTTTCTTCTCGAGTGCACATGGAACATTCTCCAAGATAGATCACATACTGGGTCACAAAACAGCCCTTCATAAGTATACAAGAATTGAAATCGTACCATGCACACTTTCAGACCACAATGCTATGAAGCTTGAAATCAACCAAAAGAAAAAGTCTGGAACACCTCCAAAAGCATGGAGGTTAAAGAATACCCTACTAAAGAATGAGTGGGTCAACCAGGCAATTAGAGAAGAAATTAAAAAATATATGGAAACAAACGAAAATGAAAATACAACAATTGAAATGCTTTGGGATGCAGTGCAGGCAGTCCTGAGAGGAAAATACATTGCAATCCAGGCCTATATCAAGAAACAAGAAAAATCCCAAATACAAAATCTAACAGCCCACCTAAAGGAAATAGAAGCAGAACAGCAAAGGCAGCCTAAACCCAGCAGAAGAGACATAATAAATATCAGAGCAGAAATAAACAATATAGAATCTAAAAAGACTGTAGAGCAGATCAACGAAACCAAGAGTTGGTTTTTTGAAAAAATAAGCAAAATTGATAAACCTCTAGCCAGGCTTCTCCAAAAGAAAAGGGAGATGATCCAAATAGATAAAATCATGAATGAAAATGGAATTATTACAACCAATCCCTCAGAGATACAAGCAATTATCAGAGAATACTATGAAAAATTATATGCCAACAATTTGGACAACCTGGAAGAAATGGACAAATTCCTAAACACCCACACGCTTCCAAAACTCAACCAGAAGGAAATAGAAAGCTTGAACAGACCCATAACCAGCGAAGAAATTGAATCGGTTATCAAAAATCTCCCAACACATAAGAGTCCAGGACCAGATGGCTTCCCAGGGGAGTTCTACCAGACGTTTAAAGCAGAGATAATACCTATCCTTCTCAAGCTATTCCAAAAAATAGAAAGGGAAGGAAAACTTCCAGGCTCATTCTATGAAGCCACTATTACTTTGATTCCTAAACCAGACAGAGACCTAGTAAAAAAAGAGAACTACAGGCCAATATCCCTGATGAATATGGATGCAAAAATTCTCAATAAGATACTAGCAAATCGAATTCAACAGCATATAAAAAGAATTATTCCCCATGAACGAGTGGGATTCATTCCTGGGAAGCAGGGCTGGTTCAACATTCGCAAATCAATCAACGTGATACATCACATTAATAAAAGAAAAGATAAGAACCATATGATCCTGTCAATCGATGCAGAAAAGGCCTTTGACAAAATTCAGCAACCTTTCTTAATAAAAACCTTCGAGAAAGTCAGGATAGAGGACATACTTAAAGATCATAAAAGCCATTTAGGAAAAGCCCACAGCTAACATCATCCTCAATGGGGAAAAACTGAGAGCTTTTTCCCTGAGATCAGGAATACGACAGGGATGTCCACTCTCACTGCTGTTGTTTCACATAGTGTTGGAAGTTCTAGAATCAGCAATCAGACAACAAAAGGAAATCAAAGGCATCAAAATTGGCAAAGATGAAGTTAAGCTTTCACTTTTTGCAGAGGACATGATATTATACATGGAAAATCCCATTAAATTTTTTTTAAAGAATTTGGGAGGGATTAGAATTAATTCTTAAAATTTATGGTTGAATTCAACCATGAAGTTATCAGGCACAGGGCTGTTCTTTATTGGGAGATTTTTGATTACTGCTTCAAACTCCTTATTCATTACTGATCTGCTCAGATTTTCTATTGCTTCATGATTCAGCCATGGTAGGTTTTATGCTTTTAGGAATTTATGCATATCTTCTAGCTTATCTAATTATTTGGTGTGTAATTGTTCCTAGTAGTCTCTTATGATACTTGCAGTACCAGTTGTAATATTCCCTCTTGCGTGTGTAATCTTATTTGAGTCCTCTTTTTCCTTCATTATTTATGATAAAGTTTTGTCAATTTTATTTATGTTATCAAAAAAAACAAGCTCTTAAACTTGTTGATATTTTATACTATTTTTCTGGCCTCTATTTTATTTGTGTTCTATTCTAACCTTTGTTATTTATTTTTTTTCTGCTAAATTTGAGCTTAGTTTGAGACTTTCTCTCCCTCTTTCTTCTTTGACGTATAAACTTAAGTTGTTGATTTGAAATCTTCCTTCTTTTCTTAGTATACACATTTATCACAATAAAATTCCCTCCTAGAACTGCTTTACCTGCATCTTATAAGGTTTGACATGTTGTGCTTCCATTTTTATATGTTTCATTACACTTTTTGATTTATTTGATTTTTTTTCTTTAGCCCATTTTTTGTTCAAGAATGTGTTGTTTAATTTCCACATATTTGTGAATTTTCCAATTTCCCCCATTATTGACTTCTAATTTCATATAATTTGGTCAGAAAAGATACCTGATATGATTTAAATCTTCTTAAATTTGATAAGATTTGTTTTGTGGTCCAACATATGATCTATTGTGGAGAATGTTCCATGTAGATTTAGAAGAATGTATATACTGTAACTGTCAGATAGAATATTCTTTATATATGTTAGGTCCATTTGCTCTATAGTGTTATTCAAATCCACTATTTATTAATGTTATGTCTGAATGATTTATTCATTGACAAAAGTCAGAGTACTGAAGTCCCTTACTATTATTGTATTGCTGTCCATTTATCTTAATAGACGCTTAAATATTTGCTTTATTATTTGGGTGATTTAATGTTGGGTGCATTAATATTTATAATTGTTATATCCTTTGACAAGTTGACCACCTTATCATTATATAGTGATTTTTTTGTGTGTTTTGTTACCAATTTTGACTTTAAGTCCATTTTCTCTGATATAAAATATAGCAAACTGTACTTTCTTCTGGTTACACTTTGCATGGAAAGTCTTTTTCTATCTATTCACTTTCATTCTATATGTGTCTTTAAAGTGAAATTGAATCTATTATAGACAACATATAGTTGGGTTCTTTTTTTTATCCATTCACTCTATATATTCTGATTGGAGAATTAAAATCTGTTTTTCACTTAATTACTGATAGGTAAAGACTTACCATTACCACTTTGTTCATTGTTTTCTGGCTGTTCTGTAGTTCCTTTGTTCCTATAATCCTTTCTGCTGTTCCTTCGTGATTTGTTGATTTTTTATAGTGAAATGTTTTATTTCCTTTCCTAATAAAGATTTTTTCTTTAGCTATAATTAGGCTTACATAGAATATCTTATAGTTATAACAGTGTATTTTAAGCTTATAGTAACTTAAGTTTGATTGAATACAAACTCTTTACACTTTTACTCCCTCCACACATTTTGCTATTGATGTCACACTTTATATATGTTCATATTGTGTATTATAAAATTTTGTAGTTATACTTAATTTTAATATTTTTTAACATTTATGCTAGAGTTAAAAGTGATTTATGCACAATTACAATATTACAGTATTCTGAATTTGACTATATATTTACCTTTGCCACTTCTACCTTGCTTTTTCATTCTTTTTTTCTTTTTGTTCTTCCAACTGGCTCATTTCAAATGCTTTGTCATCCAGTTCCCTGACTCTTTCTTTTGCATAATTGAGTCAATCTATCAAGAGGATATAACAATTGTAAATATATATATATATATATATATATACACCTAACACGAAGCACCTAACTATATTAAGCAAATAGTAACAGATCTGAAGGAAGAAAGAGATAACAATACAATAATAGCAAGGGATTCCACACACTACTTTTAAGAATGGATAGGTTATCCAGACAGAAAACCAAGAAGGATACACGGAATTTGAACTCTACCTTAGACCAAATGGACCTCACAGATATATATATGTGTGTGTGTGTATATATATAACATTCCATCCATAAGAAGCAGAATAGACATTCTTTTCAAGCAGCAGTGTACCATCAATTTTTCTGCAACACTTTCTTGTGGTCAGTGTTTAATGTGTAAACCGCCCAAACATCAATTATTTTACTTCCATGCTTAATAAGTACTATATATCTCTACCCAAACTCTTCTTCACTTTTCTACTTTCAAAAGCCTTTTATCACACTCTCTGGAAATGGCACTCCATAATCATCAAATTTTTCTGTATTCTTAAGAATTTGGAATATTTTCTTCAACTACTCCCTATATCCTAAGATGCTCCCTTCTATTTCTTGAAATCATACAGTTTTTATTATTTATTTTATTCTTCTCCAATAGATGGGACTGCTCCTTTCCATTTCCTTTATAGGCTCCATAATCATCTTTTGATCATTCGATGTCAGAGAATTCCAAACATCTCATCTGAGTTCAATATCTATCTATCTATCTATCTATCTATCTATCTATCTATCTATCATCTATCTATCATCATTTATCTCTATCTATCATCTATCTATCTCCATCTACCTAAATAATTTGATATATTTTTTGAGATTCAGATTCCCAATATGAGCTTAATACTCATATATCCAATTACCTAACTGATATATCTAATTGGATAACTCAGTGAAAATCCAAACTCAACAGGACCAAAGTAAAATTCATTATTTCCCTCTCCAAAACTGTTGTTTCAGTGTTTCCTTCATCCAGATGCACAGATCAGAAAACTAGGAATCAGCCTTGATACTTCCCATTCTCTAATATTTCATATGCAATGCATTGTCAAATCTTTTTAAGCCTTTCTTTATACCTTCTACTTTTTTCCACTTTGTTCATTCTGGTCCAATATATTATCTTCTCTAGCCTAGAATACTGTAACAGTATAATGAATGGTCTCTTTGCTTTCCATTCTGACCCAAACCCTTCAAGCAGTTCTCTGAACTACAACCAGAATGGTATTTCAAAACATAAATCTAATCATATAATCTTTGGAAAAGTGTTATAGAAAGCCTTAAACAGGTTTTTCTAACCAAAAGCCATTCTTCCTTCCTTCCTAGAGAGAGCCCAATATTGTCCATTCTTCTCTAAGAGATTGTCCTTCAGGGAGAGTTTGGCCCCTTTCCAGGTAGAGTGGGTAAATCTTGATTGCTGTAACCCAATGATCATGATTTTACTTCCATTTTCAAGTAACTGTTTTAGTAATGAGAATGTGATGGAGTTTTGTGCAATAAGATATGAGGGGAATCATGCTGAGAATCCTCTAAGAAGGTTTCACTCACTCTTAAGAAATGATTCTGAGACTAAGATGTTCATTGTTCTTCCTCTGGATATTGTGGATATTGACATTAACAAATGTTGCCTAGAGCTACAGCAGTAATTTAGGACCATAGGAAGATTCAGCCTAAGAGGATAAACTGACAAATATAGGAGGGATGAAATGAAAAACAGAAAGGATCTCTGTCCTTCATGACTTTTTTTTCTGAGAGAGAGAGAGAGAGAGAAAGTGAGAGCATGAACAGGGGAGGGGTGGAGGGAGAGGGAAAGAAAGAATCTTAAGCAGGCTTCACACTCAGTGCAGAGCCTGATGTAGGGCTCAATCTCATGACTGTGAGGTCATGACCTGAGCTGAAATCAAGAGTTTGACATTTAACTGACTGAACCACCCAACCACTCCTCTTGATGTTTTTTTTTAAGTCAATGAATTAACTAACTCTGGAATCTATCTGTGGGCTTTTTAATGAATAATTATCTTTACAGTTTAATATATTTCTAGTTGGATTTTATACTGGTTATAGCTAAAAACATCCTAATTGGTTTACAAACATTGCTTAAAACCTATCAGTGGCTTCTAAATTATGCTAAGGGCAAAACCAAGATCCTTCATGTGGCCTCTAAAGCCCTGAACAGTCTAGCCACTACCTTATTGCACAGATTCATATAACACAATTCCTTGCTACACTATGTTTCCTGGCCTTCCTCCAATTTGTCACATTTCCTGCCATAGAACTTATATTAGTTTGCTCAGGGCTGCCCTAACAAAGTACCACAGACTGGGTGGCTGAAACAACAGAAATTTATTTCTCACAGTTCTGGTGGTTGAAGTTCCAAGATCAAGGTGTCAGCAGGTTTGTTTTTTCCTAAGACCTTTTGGCTTGGCTTGAAGATGACTGCCTTCTTGCTGTGTCCTCACATACTTTTTCCTCTGTATGTATACATCTCTGGCATCTTTCATGTTTCTTAATTTCCCCTTCTTATAAGAATACCAGTCCAATTGTATTAGGTCCCACACTGAGAGGGTGCTTATTTTAATATAATCACCTCTTTAAAGGCCCTATCTCCAAATACACCCATTTTGAAATACTGGGGGTAGGGACTTCTACATATAAATCTGGGAGGAAACAATTCAGTGTATAACAGGGCCATTATAATTGTTAATTCCTCTCTCTGGAATGCTTTTTTTCATCTCCACACTCCCCACCTCCTCAATTTCCACACACCTAACTTTTTTAGTTTTGTAGTTGAGTCCCATTCATGTTTTATACACTAGATTAATAATTGTTTATGAGAATCTTTCCCTAATGACTCAACTTCCAACTCCACTTTGTATTTATACATTCATTAGTGTAATGATTTGTTATTATATACATATGCTACTTAATGATCAGTAATATGAAAGGAAGAGTCATATTCATTTTGGCTCATCAAAGTGTTTGTGATTGTTAACATAATACATGGAATACAAGACATGCTCAATAAACAAGTTTGAATAAATGTATGCCTGAATGAATACTATATCACGTAACTGGAAAATATGAATATTGTTTTTCAGTGATAGTTTCTTATTGAGATCTTTATCCTCAATATTTGTCACAGTGAGTAGGACATAATAGGTTCTGATTTCATGTTTTCTCTGAAGGAATGAATGACTGTCTGTCTTGTGGTTTAAGTAAATATAATTTAGCATGATTGGTTGACTGAAACAGTATTTAAAAAATTGGGACTCAAATTTAAACTCCAGATTTATTTCAGCTTTTTTTCTTATTTGTTTTCTATAGTACTTATTGCTTTTATATTTAATACTGGATTCTATTTTCTTATCTCTATACCATTTTAACTTTATTCCATGACTCTTGTTGCCTACCTAGACTCTGAATTTGATACCTCTATTTGGTACTGATTACGCATTGATGTTCAGTAGTCCTCAAAGACACACTTTTTATTTTCCTATCTCTGATTTCATGTACTACAACTAAGGATGGAAGAGGACAAACCCATCATATATAATCTTCTACAGCCCCAGAGGTTCATAAAGGCCACATTTTTCCCCAAACTTGACCATTTTTCACACAGAAGGAATTAAACAAAATGAAGGTACTTCATTACCCAAAACATATGGCATAATTTTTATTTATTTATATGAGTAATAGAGCTTTCTTAGCTTTTCAGAAAAAAGAATTGTGTGTGTGCATGTAGAAAGAGAGAGATCTCTAGTAAATATATTTAATAATGAAATTCTAACATGTTTGAAATATAAAAAAAGACTATAGTTACACACACTACCCAGAATTTAAAATTGTTAATGTCCGTTCTTCTGAATAACTGTATCAATGGGAGGAAATAATGAAAAGAATGTCTCTACAAATTAATAATAAATAATTGACAGAAATGACTGAACACATTTGAAGAGTTTTGCTATACATATATCAAAAAGATAAAGATGGATGATAGGCATATTTAATTCAACAAATGTCAGCCTGAAAGTAAATGTATATTATTGAGAACAGTTTAAATCATATAAATAAATCCTTCAAAATGAATCAGTGAAAAAATAGATACAAAGGAAGAGAGCATCATTTCATCTAAAAGTCTAAAAGAGTGATCAGTACAGATTTTTGCATTGTTTTCTGGCATAAGGTCATAATTTTCAATCATGTCTCTTTTGATTTGTTATATAATGCAAATGTCCTTCAAATGAAAGGAAATATAAATATACACCTTTTAGACCAGAGAATCACTAGTTAGTATCTTATGTTAAGTTCCTAATGATGTTTGTACACTCCAGCCCAAAGTTTCAAGATAATAGGAATTTGAAACTTTAGGTCATGGTTTAAGATGGGGTTTTTCAAAAATATATGTGCTCTGTCTAATCTATGTATTTACACTTGAGTTTGTCTGTCTAGGATTTTTCCAATTCATTTGGCTTCTCATCACAAAAATACACCATAGCACATACATACACTCAAATTTAACTAGGAAAGATTAAACACAGAGAGAAGGAAGTATATACATAATACTGTATTCATCATCTATTGTTGAATAGCAAAATACCCCAAAACTCAGTTACTTAAAATAGCATTTATCATCTCAGTTTTTGTGGCTCAGTCATAGTTTAGCTGGTTACTGCAACTCAGGGTCCCTCGCAAAGCTTTAATGAAGGAATGTTCTGTGGTTGCAGTCATCTCAAGGCTCAATCTGGGTGTTTGGAGTGGTGGATCAGCGGGTTAGGATCTACATCTAAGCTTACTCACCTGGCTATCAGCAGGCCTCAGGTCCTCACACTCTATTGAACAGCGATATCAGTTCCTGGCCAGTTTCTAGAGGGATACAGCAACATGGCAGCTTGCTTCAGAAAGGGAGGGAGAGGATGAGGAAAAGAGAGAGAGAGAGAGAGAGGGAGAGATTAAGTCTGAAGCTATAGGCCTTTTGTCACCAAATCTCAGAAGTGGCCTCTTGTTGCTTCTGCCATATTCTATTTATTACAAGCTAATCAATAAGTCCAGCCAACACTGAAGGGAAGAGAATTAAGTGTGTCAATTTCTGGATACATAATTGTGTCAATTCCTGGATACAGGGAGCATTGGGACCAATCTTACAGATTACCTACTACAAATACTACATAAAGGCAGAACAGGATAAGACTAAGGGAAAAAGTGAATTATAGAACTTGCTATATCACATTAGATCACACAATGTTTTATTCTCAAAATGCAAATGTGATCATAAAAACCTCTGCATATTATTTAGTATTCAGGAGATTATTTCAACAGTTAACTGGATAGCTATTATGTGCCAAAGATTAGAGAACTATGGCCTTCAACCCTGGTTTTGTAAATAAAATTTTATTGGAATACTGTCATGTTCATTTATGTATTTTCTATGTACTACTTTTGTACTAAAACACAGAGATGAGTAGTTGATACTATGATCTATGACCTGCAAAGACTAAAATATTTATTGTCTGGTAATTTAAGAAAATGTTGCAAGACTAAATCAATGATAATAATTATGAGTTTCTGCAAGAAGCTAAGATTTTGTGGAGGCATTTTTCCTTATATTATAGACCCAGTTCTCACCATTTCATATCTGGTAAGCAACTATCCAGATAAGTCAGTCTCAAGTAGATATTAGCCCATTCAGCAAATTTTCCTAGCCACTAAGGATGGGTTAGATGGCTTTCCTCTGTGCTACTGTGACTGACTGACTGAACCACCCAGGTGCCCCTGAATAATTAAATGGATTTACTAATTTTATTCGTATATTCATTAGTTGATAGGCATTTGGGTTGTTTCAACTTTTGAGGTAATATGCATAGAGCAGCTATGAATATTTGTGTAGAAGTGTGTAGAAGTGTTTGTTTGAAGGGCACCTGGGTTTCTCAGTGGGTTAAGTGTCTGACTTAAGTGTTCCATATCTTGTATTCTTAGAAAGAGTTTGAGAAGGATTGGTGTTAATTTTTCATTAAATGTTTGGTAAAGTTCATCAGTGAAAGGCTTTTTTTTTTTTTTTTTTTTTTTAATTTTTTTTTCAACGTTTTTTATTTATTTTTTGGGACAGAGAGAGACAGAGTATGAATGGGGGAGGGGCAGAGAGAGAGGGAGGCACAGAATTGGAAACAGGCTCCAGGCTCCGAGCTGTCAGCACAGAGCCCGACACGGGGCTCGAACTCACGGACCGCGAGATCGTGACCTGGCTGAAGTCGGCCGCTTAACCGACTGCGCCACCCAGGCGCCCCTAGTGAAAGGCTTTTTTTGGGGGGGAGACTTTGATTACTGATTCAATCTCTTTTGAATCTCTTGCTATAGACATATTCAAATTTTATATTTATTATTGAGTCAGTTTCGGTAGTTTGTGTGTTTCTAGGAGCTTGTCCACTTCACCTAGGCTATCTAATTTGCTAACAAACAATTGTTCAGGAATTATCTTATAATACTATTTATTTAAAGTTAATAGTAATGTCTCTACTTTCATTTTTGATTTTAGTTATTTGTATCCTCTCTTTTTTTCTTAGTATAGTTAAAGGTTTGTCATATTATTGTTCTTTTCAAACAACCAACTTTTGGTTTTATTGCTTCTCTCTGTTATTTTTCTGTTCCCTGTTTTGTTTATCCCTTTTTAATGATTATTATTTCCTTCCTTCTATTTTCTTTGAGTTTAGTTTGCTATTTGTTTAAAATTCCAGTTTAAGTAACATACAGTGTTATATTAGTATTAGCTATACAATATAGTGATTCAACAACTCTACACTTTACTCGGTGTTTATTATGATGAGTGTACTCTTAATATCCTTCATCTATTTCACCCATCTTCCACCCTCCTCTTCTTTGGCAACCACCAGTTCTCTATATTTAAGAGTCTGGTTTTTGTGTTTGTTACTTTTTTCTTTGTTTTGCTTCTTAAATTCCACATTAATGAAATTATATAGTATTTATCTTTCTCTGACTGACTTACTTCACTTAGCTTTACACCCTCTAGATCCATCCGTGTTGTTGCAAATGGCAAGATTTCATTCTTTTTTATGGCTGAGTAAAATTCCTGTTTTTGTGTGTATGTGTGTGTGTGTGTGTGTGTGTGTCACAAATAATGGAATATTGTACATTGTATCACATCTTCTTTATCCATTTATCTCTGGATGGACATTGGTTGCTTCCATTGCTCTTATTTTTCTAATTCCTTAAGGTGTAAAATTAGGTCATTGATTTGAGGTCTTCTTTTTTAATGTAAGCACCCACAACTACAAATTTCCCTCTGAGCACTGCTTTTGCTAAATCCTCTCTTTTTGCATGTTGTGTTTTTATTTTCATTTGTCTCGAAATATTTTTTAATTTCACTTGTGATTTCTTCTTTGACCTATTGACTATTTAAAGTGTGTTGTTTAAGGGTGCCTGGGTAGCTCAGTTGAGTGTCCAGCTTTGGCTCAGGTCACAATCTCCTGGTTTGTGAGTTTGAGCCCTGTGTCAGGCTCTGTGCTGATAGCTCAGAGCATGGAGCCTGCGTCAGATTCTGTGTCTCCCTCTCTCTCTTCCCTTCCCCTACTCGTGCTCTGTCTCTCTCAAAAATAAACATTTAAAAAATTTTTAAAAATAGTGTGTTGTTTAATTTCCATATGTATGAATTTTTCAGTTTTACTTTTTTTGATTAATTATTGACTGTTAGTTATTATTATCAAACCTTTCTAGTTAATTTTTCATGTCACTTATTGTATTTTTCAGCTCCAAAAATATCTGTATGGCTTCTCTTTATAATTTCTACCTTTTTATTGATATTTTCTATTTGTTGAGACACTGCTTTCATGATTTCCTACAGGTTCCTTCCCCTCTTGATATCCTTTAGCTCTTTGAGCATAGTAATATAGTTGGTTTGGTGTTTGTATAGTTAGCTCATACATTAATTTATTATTTTCATATTAATCTATCTTTTCCTTTCCATCAGCTATAATTTATTTTTTGCCACATGCCTTATAATTCTTGTTGAAAATTGGACATTTTGAATATTATAATGTGGCAACTTGGAAAATAAGATTCTGCTCCATTTCCAGTGTTTATTTTCATTGTTTGTGGTAGACATTTTTGTTTATATTCTGATTTTACTAATTTGTAATGTCAATATTCTTTGCCATCTGAGGCCACTGATTTCTCTTTTACATTAGCTTATGGTTTGGTCATAAGGTACATTAAGTCAGCTAGTTATTTGAAAGATATTTAGTTGAACCAACCAACAAACAAATAAACAACTCTCAGTCTTTGCAGATCGACTCTGTGTGTGTGGCAGGTAATGCTTTCAACACTCATCTAGGCAGTTTAAAATTCTGCCCTTAAAATATATAGTACTTACACCTTAAACTTACACACTTTTACATGTCACTTATATCTCAATAAAGCTTAACAAACCCCTCTGGTTTAGCTTTTACTTCCTGCTTCTGCTGATCCTAAAAGGTTATCCATAGGTGAGAGCTTAAGGCCTTCTCAGGTTTACTTTGAACATGTGCCCACCCCTGCGCATAAGTGTCACCTTCTAGGTTTCTATCTCATTCTCCATCCTTTCTCCCGAAGATTTTTGGTTTACCTATTGTTTCCCCCAACTGTTATACTTTACCAATGGTGTCAGTGGTTCAGGAGTTTGTCTTGAAATGCTTTTGACAAATGACCCTTGGAAAATTGTCTCCACCATGGGAGAGTTCTAAGTTAGGTGGAAATAAAAATAGTTTTTTTAGTTGGTCTTTCAGAAAGCCACCCAACATCTCAAAACAAGCTGCCACAAATCTTTGAGAATAAGATCCATTTTGTGCCCCGTGGTACTAGGAATCTATATGAGTAATGTGGAGTGCTGCTCTCAAAGCCATGAGGGAGTAGGGGATATAATCAGGCTAAGATGCCACAGATCTCTTTTACCAAGATTCAGGTGTTTGTTTATTTATTTATTTATTTATTTATTTATTTATTACTTAACTAAGCATTCACCTGATTGCTGTAAACTTTTAATTTGTTTCTGGAATTCTGATAAAGTTTTTTCTCAGAGTGTTTGCTAGTTTATTCTCTATTTTTGTGGAAAGACAGATTTTTGGAATTTCCTACAGCATCATTTTTGCTGACATCACTGAATATACTTAATCTTAATTATCTGTTTCAATCTCTTTCCTTGGCTTCAATGCCATGAGCCCCTGGAGAACAGAGATTATATCTTGGCCATCTTCATTCTCCAGATACCACCAGAGATCCAGATACATAGTAAGCACCATAAAATTTATGTAAATGAGTGAATAAATTAATAATTGAGTCGAAAATACATCCTATCTTATAGACAATTACATAAATCTTCCAATGCTGGAAAAATCATTGAGGGTGTGTATGTGACTGCTCATGCTTTTGGATATGTGGATAGGAATGAGGGAAATATGGACTTTCTGCATAGCTATGTTGCATCCGTGAATTAAGCTACTTATTTTAATCAGATTACTAAACTGGTGGATTAGAGAACGGTTGAAGACATAGCATGTCAGTATTACATTTAGTTATGCTATAGAGTCTAATTTTTGCCACATATTAGATGCATTAATATTAATTGAAAGTAAGTACACTTAGGTAGGCTTGTAATTGCTGAATATCTTATATTGTATGAGTTCACATTAGAGATCAATATTAAAACTGGGGCAAGGTACCTAGTGATGTACCACAAGTCACTATATTCTACATTAAAACAAAATGCCAGTAAGTAAGGGTATTTTGCTGTAGACTAGCTGGATGCTCATCAAACCTATTTTCACTTTTTGAAAAAGAAAATAGGAAGACTATGTTTTTCAGTCTCCCTAGCAACTAGTTTCAGTATGTCTGAATGGGTTCTGACTAATGAAATGTGAGCATATATGATATACATGCTGGGGCTAGAACTCCTCTCCACCATTATTCATGGTCTCTTTCCCTTTTGCATTCATTATGGGAGCCACATTTTGAAGAAAGCAATATCATAAGATAGAAGGAACTGGAATTGCTGAGTCACTGTTTAGAGAAAATTACCCAGTGGAATAATTTGATCCATTTTTACCAGTGGCATGAGCCAGAAATAAGTTTGTATTGATATTAAGCCACTAAGGTTTAAAGATTATTTTCATAGCAGCCACTGTTACTGTCCTAATACAGTTAACTACCATAATACTTTGTTGATAGGCCTTGTGCTCCAAGGATCACAACAGACTGGAACCATGAATCAAATCAAACAAAAATAGGCACAATTGCAAGTCTTCAACATATGTCTACACTAAATAGCAATCTATACAATTCTACATTGAACTGCAGTTCAATTCGGATTCAATATAGAAAAATGTTTGTGAAGAATCAGAGCTCTATAGCAGTGATGTTACTGCCTAAAGAGTTAGTGATGTCTCTGTCATCAGAGGCATCCAAATGAAGGCTACATGCACTACCACTTTCTAAGAAAGAAATAAGTGGGGTTCATGCCTCAGACTGGAGTCAGTCTGTGAGGGACATTTTTATATTTGGTAGTCTTCGTTTCTAGGAAATGTAACTTGCAGTGTGGAGGAACGGAACAGTTGAGGAAGAGGACAGTCTAGTCAGGTTAAGCCATAAGAAACACCCTCAAAATTTTAGTGCCTTACAAAAGGAGAGATTGATTTCTCACCTTAGATACCCTTTGTAGACAAGTTTTTGCTCTGTTCACTGCTTTGTCATTTGAAGTCTCAAGTTGAAGGTACAGCCCTTATCTGAGGCATGCATGGCTTGTTGCAGAGCAAAAAGCTAGGGTAGAACCACACAATGTCTCTTACTGCTTCTGCTTGGATGAGGCATATATCCGTTCCACTCATTCTGTTAGCCTAAGCAAGTCGCATGGATAAGCCTGACAACACTATTATGGGAATGATAGTCTTAACATGAGTACAAACCCCAGGGAGATAGTAATGGACCTTGTAGAGTAGAGTAGAGATTATTTTTGGGCAAATAATATAAACTACCACAATGATATATAATTCCACCCAGGAGTGATTCTTTTATATGTGTAGTAGGCTTTTGAGGTATGATTTCATATAGTCAGACTTTTTTCTAAGTATCTCTTTTCAGCATATCAATGATACTACCCCCAAGCAAATTAATTTGAGTTCCTCTGTAACATCAATGGCAGAGAAGAAATGGCAGTTTTGATTGAGGAAAGAATATTAGAAAAAGCTCTCAGTTTCCATTTTCAATTCCAGATCCATAGAGTGAGAATATTTTAAGAGCAGTTTTAGACAAATTTCTAGCCCTCAACTGTCACAAAAGGAGACCCTCATCTCAGACAATTAGCTTTTTTATTTGCCAAACAGCTTTATTACTGTTTAACAATCTCAAGGCCCTTTTATTCTCATTTAAGTTAGGTTTTGTACTATAATTTTTGTTCTATTCAATATTGGTCTTTGTCCTATGACTGGCTGACTCTTTTTCTAGTTCTGGCTCCTTTAACATTTGATTTACTTTCTGTCATGGCACTAATACAAACAAATTCATAGTGTAGCTTTATCGCCTAGATAGCCTGGCGCCACATGTTGCTTTTGTCTTCAGTTACCCAGCTCCTTCTTCATTCTGATTGAAAAACTCATTCACCCGGTTACCCAATAGAACTGCAGGTTCACACACTAAGCCATGCTGTACCTTTTCTACTAGTCTGGGTTTAAATCCTTATAATCATATCAGTTATCCTGGCAAGTGGGATGATTCTGAAGAATATCACTATTAGGAGAAGAGGAAAGGCATGGAGCAGCTGAAAATAATTTGGATATACAGAAGAAAGTGGACATTACTAACAGAACTAGGCCCTGAAAGAGACTGAGGATGAGGGAATCTGCTGTAAATGTTGAAGTGTCACCCTTGGATAGAATAAATGAAAACTGTGAAAGAAAAAGAAATGATAAAGGAACTGTAATAGATAGATATAGATATACTGTAGGATTATATATATAAATACATATAAACTGAAGGATTATATATATATATACATATAATTTATACATATATATATATAATTGATATAAAATATATATGTGTAAACTGAAAGATTCCATTCATGATGGCCTCACTTTTCTCTGTGAAGAAGGCTAAGTGAGGGATGGAGGATAAAGGATTTAACTAAATGAACATTATCTGGAATAGCCACTTTAGGAATTGTTTAAATAGCTAAATAAAAATAAATATATATTAAGAATATAGAGTATTAACCAGAGATTGATATTTTAGGATCCAGAAATAAACCACAGAAAGCAGAAGGATACACCATTAATGTATAAAATATTTTTTTGTAAAATGAAACTGAAGTTGGAGCTATGTGTATCATTTTGTGTATTTTAAGTTTATCTCATGTTAATCCTATAATATTCCTTGGTTTATTTATTTTTCAACACTGGCTGTGTAAAGAAATGGAACTCTGAGAACTATTTCCATGGCACTTTTAACATACTAAAGCGAAAGACAACCAAAATAATTCACATTTAAATGAATGGAAGGGGTACAAACGCACAGCTGGAAACTGGATTTGATGGTGAGTATCAGTGATAGACTATTTTCTGTGGATGGTATCACAAAATAATACAGTAGCAGTCAAAATAATACTCTTTGTAACACATTGCACTGGCTTCATTTATCTGTTTAATGAATAGGAAATCTACTTAAGCCAAGTGCCCAGATATGCTATTTCTTTTACCTCGAATGCATTTTTCACATTGCCTTTGTGATAATGGAAAAAAAAAAGTGTTATAAACAAAAAAGAATGTCTTTTATCCCACAGGATACTTAATTTATGCAGTGAAGCTACTAGCTGAGGTTTCAGTTTGGTTTTTAAGAAATTGAATAATTTAAGATTCATGTCAACAATGAAGCATTTAAAAATGGATATATAATGTCAATAATTAATTCTATATACTAGTTTTGTGTGAAATATGGAAATTTAGGGGAATATGGCAAATGTTTGGTATATTAAAATCATTAGGTACTTCCACACAATACCAAACTTTATAATGAATTTTGTCTGTTCTTTACAGATTTATATTAACAGAACTTTTGTGTGAAGTTCTAAGTTTTATTTCATTTTTAAATTTCTATTGTCCTCTGATAAACCACTGGGATCGTATTCTCTAAAAGGTGCCTGATGTTAAATGTAAGAAAAATAAAAAGGTAGAATGGTCTAAAAACTAGCAATATAAAAACATAAAGAAGTGCTAATTTGGGTCTGCTTGGGAGAGAATGATGAGGGTAAGCATTGTTAACAGTCTTAATGTCGCAATATCTCATCAGTATACCATGTAGCATGGTTATCCATGTTTGTCAGATACATTATGTGATTCAACCATTTGTGTGCATCAGTATTATATAAGACATTTAGTAAAAGAGAAGAAGTGAATGAAATTTCATATTGAGTTAAGAATTATCTATATTGTCTTTCCAAAATCAAAGGTAACTCATAATCCAAGAGATGGATTTAATATTTTTTTTAATTTTTTTTCAACGTTTTTTTATTTATTTTTGGGACAGAGAGAGACAGAGCATGAACGGGGGAGGGGCAGAGAGAGAGGGAGACACAGAATCGGAAACAGGCTCCAGGCTCCGAGCCGTCAGCCCAGAGCCCGACGCGGGGCTCGAACTCACGGACCGCGAGATCGTGACCTGGCTGAAGTCGGACGCTTAACCGACTGCGCCACCCAGGCGCCCCTAAGATGGATTTAATATTTTAAAAGCAAGCAAAGGGTGCCTGGGTGGCTCAGTCGGTTAAACATCTGACTTCAGCTCAGGTATGATCTCATGGTTGGTGAGTTCGAGCCCTGTGTTGGGCTCTGTGCTGACAGCTCGGAGCCTGGAGCCTGCTTTGGATTCTGTGTCTCCCTCTCTCTCTCTGCCATTTCCCAGAGTGTTCTCTCTCTCTCTCTCTCTCTCTCTCTCTCTCTCTCTCTCTCCCCAAAATAAATAAATATTAAAAAAAAATAAAAGCAAGCAAAGGCCTTGGATGTAACAAGATGCTATCAATTTTCACTGGAACCGATGAATATTTTTAATTGGTGCTTTTTCAAACTACCTTGGCAATGTACATAAATAAAATAGAAAAGCGTGCTAGTTATATAAAATAAAAACAACTATCCTTCATGTCCAGACAAATAAATAATTTACTTGTATAAAAGTGTCCTCATTGGGCTACACCTACACTGGAAATTTCTCCCTGACATATTTGGCTTTGATTGATGGTTGTGGAATGCCAACCTATTTAAACACATATACATCTACACATTCAATCAAATTTTGGGGCATGAATTGATTATTCTTTGGCTTTGATAGTCTACTCAGAAGATAAGATATCAGAACACGTGGTCGCAACTCCCAGATTACTGATATTAGCATTTTGTATGCCTAGACAAAAATATATTGTATAGTTTAGATATTTACAAAGTGGGAAGATAATTATCTATCACTTGTAAAAATCACGACAAGGGAAAAACAGATGATAACAGATATATGAAAGGTATTTAGTAGGAAAGCCTTTAGTAAATTATAAGAACAATAATTCTATAGGTGGACTTTTTTCAAGTACAGATGTACTCTGGAAGAATTCTCAAAACACTTTAAAAATCACAGAATCCTATTGGGAATGAAGAGGTAAGGGAGGATTGGAGAGATTATTATCTAAAGGAACTGTGTGGTAAGATATTTTGAAAGTGAATAACAACGGAATATGAAATATTACCTTTCTTTTATTATTTTTTTGAGAGAGTGAGATCACGAGAAAGGGAGGAGCAGAGGAAGGAAAGAGAGTCTTAAGCAGACTCCATATCCGACAATTTGCCCAATGCAGGCCTCGATCTCATGACCTTGAGATCATGACCTGAGCTGAAATCAAGAGCCCAATGCTTAACTGAGTGAGCCACACAGGCGCCCTGAAATATTACCTTTCTTAAATAAAGCTTTAAAATTTCTCCCACCAACCTGTGTTAATATTTGGGCCTGTCATAATGTTAAAATTTGAAAAGGACTTTGTTTAAAAGAGAAGAAAAAAGTTAACAAGGTTTTGATGGTAAAATACCCACAGTTTCCTATGTAGATTAGATTATTGGCAATAACATACCAGTCATGCTTTTGCCTCACAACCTTTGTACTCACTCCTCCCACTGCTAAAATATTGTTTCCTCAAATAATTGTGTGATGGTGCCTTTCATTTTATTCATGTCTCTGATCAAATATCCCCTTATCAGTGAAAAATTCTCAGATAGCATATATAGTAAATATATATCAAATATATAATTATATACTATATATTCCAATTATATATTATATTATATATTGCATATCATATATCATATATATCATATATATGAGGTCTATATATATAAAACACAATGCACACACACCCCTGTATTCCCTATATCTATCTGCTTTTTCCATTGCATTTATTATTATCTGACGGAACAAATTATATATTTATTGTCTGACTCATCCCAGCTAAAATGTAGGATCTAGGAGAACAAGTAAATATATGTATGCATAGTAACCAAAGTACCTCATATCTTTATTTCAGTTTATCATCTATTATCTATGTATTATTTATCTATTATCTATCTATCTACGTATCATCTATCTAATCTGTCATCCCTATATCTGTTCTTATTGATATCTTTGATGCCACTTCAGCCAACGGATTTATTCTAGCCTTTCATCTTATTGTGACTTCTTTCTGAGACTCTCCTTATCCATAATGTATTTACTTATTTGTTCATTCACAGTATAGTTGTAAGAAGTTGTATAATTACTTACTGATACCCCTATAAGAAAAAAAAAAACATATAATAGTTCCTTTTGTCTTTAGCTTTTATAATATCCAATCAAAACAGAAGAGTCCATCTCACCCCAAAATTCCCTTGTGCAACCCTTTGTAATTTAACTGGTCTCCCAACCCCAAATCAAGGCTTCCACTGATCTGTGTTCCTTGAAAATGACAAATGGAATCATTTGATATATAACCTCATGACTGAGTTCTTTCACTAAGCAAAATGCAGTTGAGAGTCACTGATGTTGTTTCATGTATTAATAGTTTATTCCTATTTATCGCTGAGTAGTATTCCATTGTTTGGGTGTCTGACAATTTGTACATCTATTCAGTTTGAAGGACATTTGAGTTGTTTCTAGTTCTTTTTTTCAAATATTAATAAAACAGCTACAAACAATTACATACACAAGTTTTTGTGTAAACATAAGTTTTCAGTTTTCTTGGGTAAATGCTGAGGAGTGGGTTGGCTAGTTCTTATGGCAAATATATGACTACCTTTATTAGAAACTGCCAGACTACCTTCCAAAGTAACTATACCATTTGCATTCCTGAGAGGAGATACAAACATTGCAGTTGCTGCAAATAGTCTTTTGTAGTTGTTAGCATACAGATAATGCATGTATCTTGTTGAGATTCATACAAAAGTATTTCATCTTTGGTACTATTGTTAATGAGTATGTTTTATAAATTTTGACTTCTAAGTTGATTACTACTGTACAGGAATACACTTTATGAATATTGACCTTGGCCCTATGGCCTTGGTAAACTCACTTGTTTGTTCTAGTATCTTTCAGGTAGACTTTTTGGATTTTCTATGTACACAATTATGCTATATGCAAATAGAGAAAATTTGTTCCTTTTCCATTTATATGCCTTTGTTTCCTTTTCTCATTGCATTGAAAGTAGTTAATATATGATGTATCAGTGGTGAGAGTGAACATTCTTTTTTTATTCCCAATATTGTTGGGAAAGCATTCACATTTTCAGCATGTAATATGATATTAGCAGTCAGTATTTTGTTGATACCACTTAAGTTAATCAAGTTCCCTTCTATTCCTGGTTTGTAGAGCTTTTAAAATTCTTTTTAAATATTTATTTTTTGAGAGAGAGAGAGCGTGAGCGGGGGTGGCAGTGAGAGGGGGAGAGACATCCGAAGCGGGCTCTGCCCTGACGGCAGAGAGCCCAATGTGAGGCTCAAACCCACCAACCCTGAGATCATGATCTGAGCCGAAGTCGGTCACTCTACCAACTAAGCCACCCAGGAGCCCAGAGATTACTTTCTACTTTTGTTTTTGTTTTTTCCTCTATTTATCTATAATCTATCTATCTATCTATTTATTTATTGGCTTGGTATTATATGTCCTTTAATGTGTCTTCCCATTCCATCTATCTTGTCAGGTTTATTGGTATAGAGCTGTTCTTAGTATATCTTTATTATCTTTTTAATGTTTATATGTATTGCAGCAATGCTCTTACCTAAGTAATTTCTGCTATTGGTAATTTGTATCTTTCTTTTTTTCTTGGTAAGTAAGGCAATTTTAGTAAATTTTTTTCAAGGAACTAGGTTTTGTTGCATTTGTCTATTTTATATTTCAATTTCATGGATTTCAGGTATGATCTTGATTATTTCCTTTCTTTTGCTTGCTTTGGGTTTAATATCTTTTTTGTTTGCTTGCTTTTAGTGTACTCATTTAGGACTTTTCTTCCTTTAGTATAACCATTTATGTTATAAATTTCCTTCTCAGTACTGCTTTAGTTGCATTCCACAAATTGTGATATATTATAGTTTTGTTTTTATTTAGTTCCAAATAATTTGTTAACACCCTTTGAGACTTCCTTCTTGACACATGGTCATTTAAAAATCAGAGCCCAAATGTCCATCAACTGATGAATGGGTAAAGAAGATGTGGTATATATATATATATATATATATATATATATATATATATATATATGCAATGGAATATTATTTGGTGATCAAAAAGAATGAAATCTTGCCATTTGCAAAGTTGATGGAACCTGAATGTATTATGGCAAGCGAAATAAGTCAATCAGAGGAAGACAAATATATTATTTCACTCATATGTGGAGTTTAAGAAACACAACAGATGAACATAGGGGAAGAGAAGGAAAACTAAGATAAAAACAGAGAGGGAGAGAAACCATAAGAGTCTGAAATACAGAGAACAAACTGAGGGTTGCTAGAGGGGAGGTAGGTGGGGGGATTGACTAAATGGGTGATGGGCATTAAGAAGGGCACTTGTTGGGATCAGCAATAGGTGTTATATGTAAGTGATGAATCACTAAATTCTCTCCTGAAACCATCATTACACTATAGGCTAACTAACTTGGATTTAAATAAAATTAAAAATGAAATAAAATAAACTTTAAAAATGTGTTATTTTCAATATATTTGGGGATTTTTTAGGTATCTTCCTTTTGTTTAAATCTATTTCATTCAATGTCAGAGAACATTCACTCTATGATTTCTGTTCTTTAAAATTTTAAGTGTTGCTTTATGTTTAAGAATATGCAGGGGCACCTGGGTGGCTCAGTCAGTTAAGTGACTGACTCTTGAGTTCAGCTCAGGTTGTGATTTCACAGTCGTGGTTTTGAGTCTAGTATCAGGCTCTGCCCTGAGCATGGAGCCTGCTTGGGATTCTCTCTCTCTCTCTCTCTCTCTCTCTCTCTCTCTCTCTCTTTCTCTTTCTTTGCCCCTCCCCTGCTCGTGCAAAATAAATAATCATTAAAAAAAGAATATGCTGTATTTTGTTGAATATTACATGTGCATAAAATAAATATATTCTATTTTTGGATTGAATGTTCTATAAATGTGTTTTAGGTCCAGTTGCTTGATAATGTTTTTCAGGTCTTCTCTATTCTGACTGATTTTCTACTTGGTGTATCAATTACTGAGAGAAGAGTGTTTATGTCTCCAACTGTAATTCTAGATTTTTAAATTTCTCCTTATAGTTCTTTCATGTTTTCCACTTGTGTTTTGAAGTTCTGTTGTTAGGTGAACACATATTTAAATTGTTATGCCTTCTTAGAGAACTGGCCTCTATTATTATATAATGTCCTTCTTTTCCTTGGTAATTTGTTTTGAAGTCTACTTTGTATGACATTAGTAAAGATATTTCAGCTTTATTTTTTATCAGTATTTAAATTGTGCATATTTTTTTAAATCTATCTATATATTTATATCTATCTATCTATCTATCTATCTATCATCTATCTATCTAGTGGTTTTCTTATATACATAATATATGTTGGTCTTGAATTTTGTATTCAATATGGAAATCTCTATTTTAATTCCTGCATTTAGACAATTTACCTTCAATGTGATTATTGATATGGTTTGATTAAAGTTAATCATTCTGTTAGCTCTTTTTATTCGTTCCACCTGTTCTTTTTCCTCTTTTTTTTTTTTACTTTGATTTGGATTGAGTATTTTGACGATTCCATTTTATCTCCATTACTTATTTATTCTGTATTAATATTAGTGGTTATTCTACAGTTTAAAACATACGTCTTTAATTAATTAGAGTCTACCTTTAAATAATATATTACTTCAGGTATAGTATAAGGTCTTTACAACCATATATTCCAAATTCTTTCCTCATAACTTCTGTGCTATTTTTGTACTAACTTCCACTTTTGCACATATTTTAAAAACACAGTGCTTTGGTACTATTTTTGTTTTAGACAAGTAAAGCAAGACATAGAAGTAATTAGAGGAAATAGAATTTGGACAAAAAAGTTACCTTTATTATTATTATTTTAATTTTCAGGGATATTAATTTCTTTGTGAAGATTCAGACTTCTTCCTGGTATCATATTCCTTCTGCGTAATGGACATCTTTTAACATTTCTTGTCATATAGGTATGTAGCAATGCATTCACTCAGGTTTTATTTTTATGGAAATTATTTCTTTCTCATTTTTGAAAGATATTTTCACTGGGTATAGAACTATGGGGTGTTTTTAGAAAAACATTCAGCACTTTATAAATGTCATTCCAATACTCTGTGTTACATGGTTTCTGACAAGAAATCTTATTTTTATTGTCAGTGTTCTTCTGTATGTAATGTATATTTTTTCTCTGGATGACTTACATTTTCACCTGATTGAATATAAGTCCAGTTTTGTGTGTATGCATATTTGTGTGTAATTGGTAATTATTGTACTTGGTTTTCTCTGAGCTTCAATACTCTGTGGTTTGTTGTGTGGCATTAATTTTGACAGTTTGGTAAAAGCTGACTATGGCTTGAAAGAGAATTTAGAACCCCTGGAAGCACAGGTATAAGAGAAATTCACACTCATTGCAGGCTGTTTAATATCATTAGTCACTCAAAACAAAGATTGGTGAGATCCTGAGTATTGGTGATTGGTGAGATTCCTCATAGTATAAGTCTGGATGAAAGGAATAATAGCAGCAAATCCAATGTCTCCACAAATATTTCTCTTTCCTTATTCTTTCTTCTCATTTTTGGATTCCAGTTGCATATATGACAAATCATTTGATATTGTCCTTCAAATTGATTGCTTTGTGTTTTCATTTTCACCCTTTCCCTCTTTATGTTTGTTTGGATAATTTCTATGGGCATATCTTCAAGTTCATTGGTTCTCTCCCTAGCTGTGTTCAGTCTACTGATGTGCCCATCAAAGGCATTTCTGTATTGCATTTACTGTTTTTCTTTTTTAACACTTTACTTGATTATTTCATATAGCTTCAATTTTCTGCTGAAATTTGCCATATGATTTTGCATGTTGCCAACTTTATCCATGAGAACCTCTAATATATTAATCATAGATATTTTAATTTTCTTTCAGATAGTTCCAACATTTGTTTCATACTTAATTCTGGTTCTATTGATTGCTTTATCTCTTGGCAGTATATTGTTAATTGATTTTTAAATATCCCTCATAATTTTCTGTTGAAACCTGCACACCTCATACAAAACAGTAGAGATTAAAACAAATAGTTCTTGTGTCTAGAAATTGGCATGCCTTTGTTTATACTAGGCTATTGGTGTGTTTGTGTGTGTGTTTGTGTGTGTATAATTCTAGTCAAGAGTGGAATAGGGTTTGGAGTTTCTTGCTGCTGTTGTTAATCTTGTTACCATGGTGTTCCAGGTCTCAGGTTCCTCTAGTGATACATTGTATTTAGAGTGGGTTCTAGTTGTCCAGGCTTTTTATCAATGTCTGCTCCACAGCTGTAGGCCTTCCCTTTGAGCTGTGCCTCAAAGAGGCTCTTCTTTCAGACTTTCATCATTACTACATTGTTTCTTTACTTGCTTCCTGTTAGTCTGAGGATGAGGGTGCTCTCCTTTGCTCTAATTAATCCTCTATCCTAGGCAAGAATTGTGTCCTTGGGTCTTGAAGATGTGGACTTATTATTCTTGCTCTTCATTAAATATAGTTCTTCTGTCCTCCCTATGGGTAGAGTTATTTTCCCCTGTTCCCATTTACCTGCTGTAGTGCATTTTCACCAGTTCCTTAAGGCTGACATTTTGTGTTGCCTTTTCCTCTCTCCCAGTTTAAAGTTGTTCCATAGGTGAAAGAGGCAAAACAGATTCGGGTAGGATTTGCAGCTGATGTTCTCCTCACCCAGACTTGTTCTATGAGGAATGCCTTTTAAGGATCTCAACAGTCTTTGTTTTGAGTGTCTGATGATGTTTATGGAGAAAAGCCTGCAATGAGTGTGTATTCCTGTTATATCTGTGCCTTCAGGGGTTCTATATTCTCTCTCCAGCCATAGTCAGCTTTTAACAATTTGTCAAAAACTTGTAAATCAACTTTTAAAATTGAGATACTCTTAGAGATTTACAAAGATTTATACTAGGCTATACAAAATATAGATTTTATAGATTAAAAAAAAAAAAAACCTCTGCAAAATAGTAGAGTGTTCCTGTGGGTAAACCATTCACTCATCTTCTCTTTTTGTTAACATCTTACATAACCATAGAACATTTATCACAATTAAGAAATTATTCTTGGTACTATACTATTCACTAAAAAAAATTGCTTACCTCTCTTAACGGTGTCTGGTAATATCTTTTCTATATAAGTATTTGCATTTGATTTCTTCTTGCTTCTTCTCATCCTGTCTTTCCTTAGATTTCAAGTTATTATGACCTGTGTCTTGTCACCTCAGTTTTCTGACAGGTTAAAGAAATTATGAATTTGCAATTTGTCTGGCTTTGCTGTTTTGTTGTTGTAAAGATGGAAGTGCTGCTCTTTTCAGCTATGCATATTCTAAGTAGAAATCATAATAGACAAATATTTTTAAATGAATGAATGATTTGTTTTCCACAGATAAATTTGATATATATGGGAAGACAGACAATTATTTAAATATTAAGGTATTTCATGCAGCTTGTTTTCTAATTTAGTATATGTATGTAATAACATAATAACCCATTTGGGAATCCTTCATAGGCTAGAACTTAAATGTAGTGTTTAAAAACACTTCACAAAAAGGTTTTGGCATTTTAAGTAAACACCTACTCAAAAAGTAGCTTCTTTTTTCAAATTTGAGATTATTTTTTTTAATTTATTTAAATTTCAGTTAACATACAGTGCAATATTAGTTTCAGGTATACAATATAGTGATTCAGAAATTCCATGCAACACCCAGTGATCATCACAACTGCACTCCTTAATCCCCATCACTTATTTATTTTATTTATTTATTTTTGAGTGGGTGAAGAGCAGAGGAAGAGGGAGAGAGAGAATCTTAAGCAGACTCCATGCCCAGCGCTGAACCCGATGCAGGGCTTGAACTCATGACCATGAGATCATGACCTGAGCCAAAATCAAGAGTCAGACACTTCACCAACTGAGTCACTCAGGTGCCCCCTCATCACTTATTTAACCCATATCCCCAGCCATCTCCCCTCTGGTAACTCTCAGTTTGTTCTCTATAGTTAAGAGTCTGTTTTTTGTTTGGCTATTTTCTCTTTTTTCCCTTTCTTCATTTGTTTTTTCTTAAATTCTACATATGAGTGAAATCATATGGTATTTGTCTTTCTCTGACTAACTTATTTCATTTAGAATTATACACTTTAGTTCCATCCACATCATTGTAAATGGCAAAATTTCATTCTTTTTTATGACTGAGTAATATTCCATTGGGTATGTATACCACATCTTTTTGATCCATTCATCATTCAGTGGACACTAAGCTATTTCCATCATTTGGATATTGTGGATAATGCTACAATAAACATTGCGGTGCATGTGCCAATTTTAAACAGCATTCCTGTATCCTTTGGGTAAATACCTCATAGTGAAATTGCAGGGGCATATGGTAGTACTATTTTTAATTATTTGAGGAACTTCCATACTATTTTCCAGAGGGGTTGCACCAGTTTGCATTCCTACCAGCAGTACAAAAGGGTTCCTGTTTCTCCACATCCTCGCCAACATTTGTTGTTTCCCGAGTTGTTAATTTTAGCCACTCTGACAGGTGTGAGGTGGTATCTCATTGTGGTTTTGATTTTTGTTCCTATGATGAGGAGTGATGTTGAGCATTTTTTCATGTGTCTGTTAGCCATCTGGATGTCTTCTTTGGAAAAGTGTCTACTCATGTCTTTTGCCCATTTCTTCACTGGATTATTTGTTTTTTGGGTGCTGAGTTTGATAAGTTCTTTATATATTTTGGATACTAACCCTTTATCTGTCATATTCAAATATCTTCTCCCATTCTGTCAGGTGCCTTGTAGTTTTGCTGATTGTTTCCATCTCTGTGCAGAATCTTCTTATCTTGATGAGGTCTCAATAGTTCATTTTTGCTTTTCTTTCCCTTGCCTCTGGAAACATGTCAAGTAAAAGTTGCTGTGGTTGAGGTTAAAGAGGTTGATGCCTGTTTTCTCCTCTAGGATTTTGATGGCTTCATGTCTTACATTTAGGTCTTTCATCCATTTTGAGTTTATTTTTATGCATGGCATAAGAAAGTGCTTCAGGTTCATTCTTCTGCATGTCGTGGTACAGTTTTCCCAACACTATTTGCTGAAGAGACTGTATTTTTTTCCCATTGGATATTCTTTCCTGCTTTCTCAAAGATTAGTTGGCCATACATTTTGTGGGTCCACTTGTGGGTTTTCTATTCTACTCCATTGATCTATGTTTCTGTCTTTGTGCCAGTACCATACTGTCTTGATAATTACAGCTTTGTAATAAATCTTGAAGTCTGGAATGGTGATGCTCCGGTTTTAGTTTGCTTTTTCAGGATTGCTTTGGCTATCTGGGTCTTTTCTGGTTCCATACAAATTTTGTGATTGTTTGTTCTAGCTCTGTGAAGAATGCTGGTGTTATTTTGATAGGGATTGCATTGAATATGTAGATTGTTTGGGGTAATATTGACAGTTTACCAATATTTGATATTCGAATCATGAGAATGGAATGTTTTTCCTTTTTTCTGTCTTCAATTTATTTCAAAAGCTTTCTATAGTTTTCAGTGTATAGATTTTTCACCTCTTTGGTTAGGTTTATTCCTAGGTATTTTATGGGTTTTTGTGCAATTGTAAATGGGACTGACTCTTTGATTTCTCTTTCTGTTGCTTCATTATTCATGTATAGAAATGCAACCTATGTCTATACATTGATTATGTGTCCTGCGGCTTTGCTGAATTCATGTATCAGTTCTAGCAGTTTTTTGGTGGAGTCTTTTAGGTTTTCCACACAGAGTATCATGTTGTACGTGAAGAGTGGAAGTTTGACTTCCTCCTTGTTATTTGGATGCCTTTTATTTCTTCATTTTCTCTGATTACTGAGGCTAGGACTTCCAACACTGTGTTGAATAACAGTGGTGAGAGTGGACATCCTTGCCTTGATCCTGATCTTAGGGGAAAAAGCTCTATGTTTTTCCCCATTGGTGATGATACTAGTAGTGGTGGGTCTTTTTTATTATGGCTTTTATGATCTTGGGGTATGACACTTCCATCCCTACATTATTGAGGGTTTTTCTCAAGAAAGGTGCTGTATTTTGTTAAATGCTTTCTCTGCATCTATTATGTGGATCATGTGGTCCTTTTCTTTTATTAATGTGATGTGTCACATTGATTGATTTTCAGATATTGAGCCATCCCTGCCTCCCAGGAATAAATCCCACTTGACTGTGGTGAATAATTCTTTTAATGTATTGTTGGATACCGTTGGGTAGTATCTTGTTGATAATTTTTGCATCCATGTTCATCAGGGAAGTTGGTCTGTAGTTCTCCTTTATAGTGAGGTCTTTGTCTGGTTTTGGAATTAAGGTAATGTTGGCCTTGTAGAATGAGTTTGAAAGTTTTCCTTCCATTTTTATTTGTTGAAACAGTTTCAAAAGAATAGGTGTTAACTCCTCTTTAAATGTTTGGTTGAATTCCCCTTAAAAGCCATCTGGCCCTGGACTCTTGTATGTTGGGAAATTTTTGATTACTGATTCAATTTCTTTACTGGTTATGGATCTGTTCAAATTTTCTGTTTCTTCCTGTTTCAGCTTTGGTAGTTTATAATGTTTCTAGGAATTTGTCCATTTCTTCCAGATTGCCCAATTTTTTGGCATATAATTGCTCATAATAATCTCTTATTATTGTTTGTATTTCTGTGGTGTTGGTTAGGATCTCTCTTCTTTCAGTCGTGATTTTATTTATTTGCATCCTTTCCTTTTTTTATTGATCACTCTGGCTAGGGGTTTATTAATTTTGTTAATTTTTCCAAAGAACCAGCTCCTGGTTTCATTGATTTGTTTTATTGTTGTTGTTGGGGTTTTTTTTGTATCATTGACTTATTCTCTAATCTTTATTATTTCCATTTTTCTGCGGCTTTTGAGCTTTATTTGCTGTTCTTTCTTCAGCTCTTTTAGGTGTAAGGTTTGGTTGTATATATGAGACCTTTATTCCTTCTTTAGGAAGGCCTGGATTGCTATATACTTCCCTCTTGTGACTGCCTTTGCTGCATCCCAGAGGTTTTGGGATGTTGGATGTCATGAACTTTTAAATTTCTTCTTTAATTTCTTCATTAACTCATTCATTTTTAGTGGAATATTCTTTAATCTCCAAATATTCATGGTCTTTCAAAATTTTTTCTTGCGATTGATTTCAAGTGTCATAGTGTTGTGACCTGAAAATATGCAAGGTATGATCTCTATCTTTTTGTACTTGTTGAGGGCTGAATTGTGACCCAGTATGTGATATATTAAGGAGAATGTTCCATGTGCCCTAAAGAAGAACGTGTATTCTGTTGCTTTAGGATGAAATGCTCTGAATATGTCTGTTAAGCCCATCTGGTCCAGTGTGTTATTCAAAGGCATTGTTTCCTTATTTATTTTCTGCTTAGATGATCTGTCCATTGCTGTAAATGAGGTGGTGAAATCCCCTACTATCATGGTATAATTATCAATGACCACATTATCAATTGTGGTTAATTGATTTATAAATTTGGGAATCTCCACGTTGGGAGCATAAATATTTATAATTGTTAGATTTTCCTTGTAGATAGACCCCTTAATTATGATATAATACCTTTCTTCATGTCTTGTTTTAGTCTTTATTTTTAAATCTAGTTTGTCTGATATAAGTATGGCTACACCAGCTTTCTTTTGATGACCATTAGCATGATAGATGGTTTTCCATCCCCTTACTTTCAATCTGCATGTGTCTTTACATCTAAAATGAGTCTCTTGTAAGCAGTATAGAGATGGGTCTTATTTTCTTGTCCATTCTGATACCCCATGTCTTTTGATTGGAACATTTAGTCCATTGACATTTAGAGTGAGTACTGAAAGATATGAATTTAGTGCCATTGTGGTGCTTGTTGGGTTGGTGGTTTTGGTGATGTTCTCTGATCCTTTCTAGTCTTTGTTGCTTTTAGTCTTTTTTTTTTTTTTGTCTTTTCTCCACTCAAAAGTTTCTCCTTAAAACGTCTTGCAAGGCTGGTTCATTGGTCATGAAATCTTTTAGTTTTGTTTGTCTTAGAAACTTTTTATTTCTCCTATTTTGAATGTCAGTCTTGCTGGATAAGGAATTCTTCCCTGCATTTTTTTCTGATTCAGCACGTTGAATATATCCTGTCACTCTTTTCTCGCCTGCCCCATTTCTGTGGATAAGTCTGCTGTGAACCTGTTATGTCTTCCCTTGTAGGTTAAGAACTTTTTTCCCTTACTGCTTTCATAATTCTTTCCCTGTCTCTGTATTTTGTAAATTTGACTATGAAATGCCTTGTTGATGGTCAGTTTATGTTGATCTAATGGGAGTTCTCTGTGCTTCTTGAATTATGATGTCTGTGTCCTTTGCCAGATTAGGAATGTTTTCCCCTACAATTTGCTGCCATAAACATTCTGCACCCTTTTCTCTCTCTTCATCTTCTGGGACGCCTATGATTTGGATGTTATTCCTTTTTAATAAGTCACTGAGTTCTCAAAGTCTTGTAGTGTGATCTTTTGCCTTTGTTTCTCCCTTTTTTTCTGCTTCATTATTCTCCATACTTTTATCTTCTAAATCACTGATTCACTGCTCTGCATTTGTCCATGCTTGCCGTCATAACATTCTGTCGAGATTGCATCTTGGTTGTAGCATTTTTATTTCTGTCTTCACTAGACTTTATTTCTTTTATTTCTGCAGAAAGGGATTCTATGCTTTTGTCAATCCCAGCTAGTATTTTTTTTTTGAATTTTTAGGCATTTTATTTAGTTTTGAGAGAGAGACAGTATGGGCAGGGGAAGGATAGAGAGAAAGGGAGACACAGAATCCAAGAAGCAGGCTCCAGGCTCTGAGCTGTCGACACAGAGCACAATGTGGGGCGTGAACTCGTGAAAGACAAGATCATGATCTGAGCCAAAGTTGGATGCTTGACCAACTGAGCCACCCAGTGACCCCTAGTATTTTTATTATTGTGATTCTAAATTTTAGTTCAGATATCTTGCTTTTATCTGTGTTGATTAAGCCCATGGCTGTCATTTCTCCCTGTTCCTTCTTTTGGGTGAATTATTCTATTTGTCATTTTGGATGAAGAAAAAAATAATAAAATAAGAAGTTAAAATTAAAAATTAAAATTAAAACAAAAAATCAAATAAAGGAAGCCAGATCCTAGATGTGTTTTGGCCTGCTTGTTGAAGGAAGCTTGGTAGAATAGAGAAAAAAAGGAAAGAAAAAAAAGGTAAGAAAAAATTTTAATACTTAAAATAATTACATAATAAAATAGAAAAAATGAAATAAAGAAAATGAAATAGGGCAAGGAGAATGAAACTGCCATGGTTGGCTTAGATCAATCAGGATTTACCTTGATGGTACATGCACTGAGCACAGTGTTTCCTGAAAAAGGGGCTGCTACCAGGGTGACTACTAAAGTGATATTAGCAGAAGATGGCAGCCTAGGAGGATGCTGGGCTCACCTTGTCCTGCTGGTCACTTAGATTCCACCCACATCTGCCTAAATAACCCAGAAAACTGCCAGAAGACTAGCAGAACAGACTCTTCAGACCCAAGTGTAGACAAGAGGCCCACGGAAGTGGGTAGGAAGGGCCAACAGGCGGTGTGTGGTACTCGGACTGGCGGGAGGGTGGCGGGGTGGTGGCGGGGCAGCCTGCCCAGCAAGGCAGAGTACCTTGCAAAAGCACAGGGGCTGTACTCCATGAAATCTGACAGCCAGCAGGACTTACAATCTGGAATGTTAAAAGTGAACAGCTCTGCTCTCAGAGAGTGGGAGGGCAAGAGGACACAAGGCAGGAGAGTTGTTGAGCCCTGGAAGGCAGAGCTCAGCTTGGCGGGGAACAAAGGCACTGAGAAAAACCATTTCCCTCTTCCATCCCCCAGCCAAAATTCCAAAGGGAACCAGTTCCAATCACCAAACATGCTTGCACCATCAAATGCCCAACATTATGCTTCCTTGGATCCATCCCTCTGATGAGCTTGCCTCCCTCACTTGTTGCAGAGCCCCTCCCACAGGGGACCACCCACGGCAAAGCTAGCTAAGTCTGTACCTCCTGCCACTGTGCACTTTGCGGATCCACCCTGGTTAATACACCCTTGGGCAGATGCTATCGAAGCAGTACCACAAGCCTGGCAGTGTGAAAGTAGTCCAGAAAGGGGCCACACCACTCCACAGTAAGGCCTGCCCCTGGGAGAGGGAAAGATAAAGTACACACCAGTCTGACTGTGGCCCCAGCAGTGGGCTGGGGGCAGACATCGGGTCTGACTGCGGCCCCGACCACCAACACAAGTTACTCTGGACAGTACAGGCGAAGTGCCCTGAAGTTAGGAGCCACCCCAGGGACTACCCAAAATGATGAAACAGAAGAATTCTCCTGAAAAGAAACTCCAGGAAGTAGCGACAGCTAACGAATTGATCAAAAACGATTTGAGCAATATAATGGAACAAGAATTTAGAATAATAGTCATAAAATTAATCGCTGGACTTGAAAAAAGCATAGAGGACAGCAGAGAATCTATTGCTACAGAGATGAGGGGACTAAGAAATAGTCATGAGGAGCTAAAAAATGCATTAATGAGGTGCAAAATAAAATGGAGGCGACCACAGCACGGACTGAAGAGGCAGAGGAGAGAATAGGTGAATTAGAAGATAAAATTATGGAAAAAGAGGAAGCTGAGAAAAAGAGACATAAAAAAAATCCAGGAGTATGAGGGGAAAATTAGAGAACTAAGTGATACAATCAAACGAACAACATCCGTATCATAGGAATTCCAGAAGAGCTGAAGAGAGAGAAGGGGGCTGAAAGTGTACTTGAACAAATCATAGATGAGAACTTCCATGATCTGGGGAAGGAAAAAGGCATTGAAATCCAAGAGGCACAGAGGACTCCCTTCAGACATAACTTGAATTGATCTTCTGCATGACATATCATGTGATACTGGCAAAATACAAGGATAAAGAGAAAATTCTGAACGCAGCTAGGGATAAACAGGCTATAACCTACAAAGGGAGACCCATAAGACTAGTGGCAGACATATATACTGAAACTTGGCAGGCCAGAAAGGAATGGCAGGAAATCCTCAATGTGATGAACAGAAAAAATATGTAGCTGAGAATCCTTTAACCACAAGTCTGTCATTCAGAATACAAGGAGAGATAAAGGTCTTCCCAAACAAACAGAAACTGAAAGAATTTATCACCACTAAACCAGTCCGACAAGAGATCCTAAGGGTGATTCTGTGAGTGAAATGTTGCAAGGACCACAAAGTACCAGAGACATCACTACAAGCATGAAACCTACAGACATCAAAATGACTCTAAACCCATATCTTTCTATAATAACACTGAATGTAAATGGACTAAATGCTCCAACCAAAGACATAGGGTATCAGAATGGATAAAAAAAACAAGACCCATCTATTTGCTGCCTACAAGAGACTCATTGTAGACCTGAGGACACCTTCAGATTGAGAGTGAGGGGATGGAGAACTATTTATCATGCCACTGGAAGTCAAAAGAAAGCTGGAGTAGCCATACTTACATCAGACAAATTCGACTTTAAATTAAAGATTGCAAAAAAAGATGAAGAAGGGCATTATATAATAATTACAGGGTCTATCCATCAGGAAGAGCTAACAATTATAAATGTCTATGTACCAAATATGGGAGCCCCAAAATATATAAAACAATTAATCACAAACACAAGCAACCTTATTGATAAGAATATGGTAATTGCAGGGGACTTTATACTCCACTTGCAGCAATGGATAGATCATCTAGACACAGGATCAATAAAGAAACAAGGGCCCTGAATGATACATTAGATCAAATGGACTTGACAGATATAGTTAGAACTCTGCATCCCAAAGCAACACAATATACTTTCTTCTCAAGTGCACATGGAACATTCTCCAAGATAGATCACATACTTGGTCACAAAACAGCCCTTCATAAGTATAAAAGAATTGAGATCCTACCATGCATACTTTCAGACCACAATGCTATGAAAGTTGAAATCAACCACAGGAAAAAGTCTGGAAAACCTCCAAAAGCATGGAGGTTAAAGAACACCCTACTAAAGAATGAGTAGGTCAACCAGGCAATTAGAGAAGAAATTTTAAAAAATATATGGAAACAAATGAAAATGAAAATACAACAATTCAAATGCTTTGGGATGCAGAAAAGGCAGTCCTGAGAGGAAAATACATTGCAATCCAGGCCTATCTCAAGAAACAAGAAAAATTCCAAATATAAAATCTAACAGCACACCTAAAGGAAATAGAAGCAGAACAGCAAAGACACCCCAAACCCAACAGAAGAAGAGAACTAATAAAGATCAGAACAGAAATAAACAATATAGAAGCTAAAAAAAACTGTAGAGAAGATCAATGAAACCAAGAGTTGGTTTTGCAAAAACATAAACAAAATTGATAAACCTCTAGCCAGGCTTCTCAAAAAGAAAAGGGAGATGACCTAAATAGATAAAATCATGAATGAAAATGGAATTATTACAACCAATCCCTCAGAAATACAAGCAATTATCATGGAATACTATGAAAAATTATATGCCAACAAACTGGACCACTTGCAAGAAATGGACAAATTCCTAAGCACCCACACACTTCCAATACTCAAACAGGAAGAAATAGAAAACTTGAACAGACATAACCAGCGAAGAAATTGAATCAGTTATCAAAAATCTCCCAACAAATAAGAGTCCAGGACCAGATGGCTTCCAGGGGAATTCTACCAGACATTTAAAGCAGAGATAATACATATCCTTCTCAACCTGTTCCAAAAAACAGAAAGGGAAGGAAAACTTCCAGACTCATTCTATGAAGCCAACATTACTTTGATACCTAAACCAGACAGATACCCAACAAAAAAAGAGAACTACAGGCCAATATCCCTGATGAATATGGATGCAAAAATTCTCAACAAGATACTGACAAATCGAATTCAACAGTATATGAAAAGAATTATTCACCATGATCAAGTGGGACTCATTCCTGGGCTGCAGGGCTGGTCCAACATTTGCAAATCAATGTGATACATCACATTAATAAAGGAGAAGAAAAGAACCATACGATCCTGTCATTCAATGCAGAAAAAGCATTTGACAAAATTCAGCATTCTTTCTTAATAAAAACCCTCAAGAAGGTCAGGATAGAAAGAACATACTTAAACATCATAAAAGCCATTTATGAAAAGCTGACAGCTAATATTATCCTCAATGGGGAAAAACTGAGAACATTCCCCCTGAGATCTGGAACACAACAAGGATGTCCACTCTCACTGCTGTTGTTTAACATAGTGTTGGAAGTTCTAGCATCAGCAGACAACAAAAGGAAACCAAAGGCATCAAAATTGACAAAGATGAAGTCAAGCTTTCACTTTTTGCAGATGACATGATATTATACATGGAAAACCCCAGAGACTCCACCAAAAGTCTGCTAGAACTCATACAAGAATTTAGCAAATTCACAGGTTACAAAATCAATGTACAGAAATCAGTTGCATTCTTACACACTAATAACGAAGCAACAGAAAGACAAATAAAGAGACTGATCCCATTCACAATTGCACCAAGAATCATAAAATACCTAGGAAGAAACCAAACAAAGATGTAAAAGATCTGTATGCTGAAAACTATAGAAAGCTTATGAAGGAAATTGAAGAAGATACAAAGAAATGGAAAAACATTCCGTGCTCATGGATTGGAAGAATAAATATTGATAAAATGTCAATACTACCCAAAGCAATCTACACATTCAATGCAATCCCAATCAAAATTGCACCAGCATTCTTCTCGAAGTCAGAACAAGCAATCCTAAAATTTGTATGGAACCACAAAAGACCCCAAATAGCCTAAGTAATTTTGAAGAAGAAGACCAAATGGGAGGCATCATTATCCTAGACTTTACCCTCTACTACAAAGTTTCAATCATCAAGACAGCATGGTACTGGCACAAAAACAGACACAGAGACCAATGGAATAGAACAGAGACGCCAGAATTGGACCCGCAAAAGTATGGCCAACTAATCTTTCACAAAGCAGGAAAGAATATCCAAAGGAAAAAAGACAGTCTCTTTAACAAATGGTGCTAGGAGAACTGGGCAGCAACATGCAGAAGAATGAAACTAGACCACTTTCTTACACCATTCACAAAAATGAACTCAAAATGGATGAAGGACCTGAATGTGAGACAGGAAACCATCAAAACCCTAGAGAATAAAGCAGGAAAAAACCTTTCTGACCTCAGCCGCAGCAATTTCTTACTTGACACATCTCCAAAGGCAAGGGAATTAAAAGCAAAAATGAACTATTGGGACCTCATGAAGATAAAAAGCTGCACGGCAAAGGAAACAATCAACAAAACTAACCGACAGAATGGGAAAAGATATTTGCAAATGAATTATCGGACAAAGGACTAGTATCCCAAATCTATAAAGAACTCACCAAACTCCATACCTGAAAAGCAAACAATCCAGTGAAGAAATGGGCAGAAGTCATGAATAGACACTTCTCTAAAGAATACATCCAGATGGCCAACAGGCACATGAAAAGATGCTCAAAGTCACTCCTCATCAGGGAAACACAAATCAAAACCACACTCAGATACCACCTCATGCCAGTCAGAGTGGCTAAAATGAACAAATCAGGAGACTATAGATGCTGGCGAGGATGTGGAGAAACGGGAACCCTCTTGCACTGTTGGTGGGAATGCAAACTGGTGCAGGCGCTCTGGAAAACAGTGTGGAGGTTCCTCAAAAAATTAAAAATAGACCTACCCTATGACTCAGCAGTAGCACTGCTAGGAATTTACCCAAGGGATACAGGAGTGCTGATGCATAGGGGCACTTGTACCCCAATTTTTGTAGCAACACTTTCAACAATAGCCAAATGATGGAAAGAGCCTAAATGTCCATCAAGTGATAAATGGATAAGGAAAGTGTGGTTTGTATACACAATGGAATACTAAGAGGCAATGAGAAAGAATGAAATATGGCCTTTTGTAGCAACGTGGATGGAACTGGAGAGTGTTATGCTAAGTGAAATAAGTCATACAGAGAAAGACAGATACCATATGTTTTTACTCTTATGTGGATCCTGAGAAACTTAACAGAAGACCATGGGGGAAGGGAAGAAAAAAAAAGGTTAGAGCGGGTGGGAACCAAACCATCAGAGACTCTTGAAAACTGGAATAAACTGAGGGTTTATAGGGGGTGGGCAGGAGGGGGGGGTGGGTGATGGGCATTGAGGAGGGCACCTGTTGGGATGAGCACTGGGTGTTGTATGGAAATCAATTTGGCAATAAATTTCACATAAGAAAAGAATATGAAATAGAATAAAAATTTATAAATATAAAAATATATAACTAAAAATAAATTTTTCTCTTTCTTCATTCAAAATGAGGAAAAAAAGAAAGAAAGCAATTTAAGCAAAAACAGAAGCAAAGAAAATGAATAAACAAACCAGCAAACAGAATGAAACCCAAATGAAGTTACTTCCAGTTTCCCTTAGAACTGAAACTATGAAGCCCTGTAGAGTCCTTACACTAAGCAGGTGAAGTGACTTGTGTTGTCTTCTAGGGGATGTGCTTTGAGGACACAGTTAAAAGGGGCTTGGTGTAATGGTTCCATTTTCCACTAGCTGGTGCTGCTTATCTTACTGGGATGGATAAGTATGGTGAACATGCTGAGTGGGAGAGGTGGAAATTGCTTCACCCACCTCCTTAGTTTCTTGCACAGGAACTTTGTGTTGTCACCAACCTGCAATCAAGCACCCATCTTTTGTCTCAGGCCTCCATCCACTCCCCACCTTTACCCCGTCCATGTCCAAGCTGCCCGCCTGCCAGATGGCACCTCCCTCCAGAGTTTTATCTCAGATGGAGTTGTGTTTCAAAACCTCACACTTCCAGAGTTTTATCTCAGATGGGGTTGTGTTTCAAAACCTCACACAAGACCCTTGTGGCTTGGATACATATTGACTCTCTGGGGGAGAGTCTCACTGAGCAATGGACAGGTGCCAGCTTGCCCCAAAAAACGTTCGTGTGATCATGCAGCTACAGAGGTTCAGAGATTATGGCAAATCCCAATACACAGCTGGCACCAGGTTTCACTGCACTCTGGTGTCTTTGTCCCAATACCAGCAACATGGCTCTTCTGGCTCTGCTGGAGAGGCATTGCACTTTTGTTTGAGTGCTTGCCTAAAAAAAGCCTACCAGAACTTTTATATAAAACATTTTTTACATGTTTTGGAACTGTCCATAGATTAATTTAGGTGTCATACATAAAAATCAGTCTTGTTACTTTAAGTCGTGTCTCATACACTTAAATTGTTGGCAGAAAATATGTATAAGGGAAAATTTATATTAGCCAAATTCTCTCTCTGTACTGTTAGCACAAATGACAAGCATCCACAATGCACAGTAATTATATACTCCCTAAGATTCTCTGTTCATTAAACATAAAGGGTATGCAGGATGGTAATTGCCACTTAATCTGCACTCTGTTTTAGAGGAAAGAAATTAACATATATATTTTGCAAATACAGCAGTGGCTAAAACTGAACTGATTTCACAACAAAATATTTTTTTCTTATTTTAACACAAAAACTACAACAAAGTTTATTATAGCTCAAAAATATTATATAAAAATATTCTGTACATTGATATCCATTTTGTTTAAAGGAACATATTCCTATTCCCTATGACATATTAGGCCTCAGATAACATCATAAAACTAAAAATACCTAGGTTTTTTCAATGAAGATATACCACCTTATGTTTACATGAAATGCAAAACCCCAATTGCTTGTAATAGTATAATGCTATATGATTTTATACAATAAATATTTATTTTGCACCTACAAACCTAGATTTGAGGTTGCATTAGTGAAGAAAAAGGACAAAAATCCATATCATGAAGTTTACATTTTAATGAATGAGGCAAAAAATAATCAAAACAAATAAAATATATATTATGTTAAATGGTAATAAAACATTTTTAATTCCCAATAAATGATAAGGGAAATAAATAAAGCCAAGGAGCATGATATGAAATATTTGTGTGCCTAAAATTAAAGTGGGGGGGGCGCTGAGGAAAGTTCAAGAAGGTGGCTTTTGAGTAAAGACCTGAATGAATGGAGGGAACTAGTCATGAGTATAGCTGAGGAAAGAGACTTCCAGAGAGAGAGACAACATATACAAGACCCTAAGGCCAGAGTATGAAAAGCAGGTGTGAAGAAGAAGAAGAAGAAGAAGAAGAAGAAGAAGAAGAAGAAGAAGAAGAAGAAGAAACTTGAGTGGCTAGATAACAGAGATTAAGGAAGATTGAAAGATAAAGTCCTAGAAAATGAGATTAGAATGGTAATAGAGGGCTAAATCACGTAGGGACTTGAAGACCATAGTAATGAACATGTCTTGTTATCTGTATGAGATGGGAAGCTATTAAATTGTTAAGGTAATGAAAGATACATTTCAACGTATGTTTTCTGTTAGAAGGAGATGAATACTATGGTAAAAATAGAACAGAGTAAGGAAAATCAAGAGTTGTGAGGATGAAGGCAACTGTACTATAATTACAAATTGAGTGGTGAGAATAAACTTATTTGAAAAAATAAAATTTGAACAAAGACCTTGAACAGATAAAGAAGTTAACTTAATAGATATTTGGGGAAGAATGTTTCAGAGGTCACAGCCAATACAAAGACTCTAAATTTGGAGATTCAAATATATATCTGGGGAAAAGCAAGGATGCCAAAGTAACTAGAAATAGTTGAATAAGAGAGAGATACAATCAGAGACCTAACAGGGGACCCGAGCATGTTAAACTCTGAAGGACATGATAAAGACCCAGAATTTATTCTGAATTTATTAAAAGCCATTCGTTGAAGAATTTTGAGCAGAAGAGTGATATGTTCTTTTACTTTAAGATCACTCAGCTGTTGTACAAGAAGAGACTGTAAAAGTGTCAAATGAGGGAGGAGGGGACCAATTTTGAAGCTATAGAAAAAATGTCCAGGTGAGACATGATGGTGGCTTGAAACAAAGTGGTAGCAATGATGGTGTTAAAACTGGTTGAAATAAACATATATTCTTAATGTAGAGCCAACAGGTTTTATTGACAAAACAGATGTGGAGTGGGAAAGAGAAGTGAAGGATAACATCCATAGTTACTTATTGTGGTTTAAAAAAAAAGACATAAAATCTACACCCTAGCCATTTTTAAATATATAGTTCACTAGTTTTAAAAAATACTCACATTGTTGTGAAACAGATCTCTAGAACTTTTTCATCTTGCAAATCTGAACTTTATGCCCCTTAAACAACTTCTCTTTTTCTCTCTCCAGCCCCTGGTAGCCACCATTTTACTTTGTTTCTATTAGTTTGACTACTTTAGATGCCTCATACAAAGTAGAATTTTACAGTATTTGTCCTTTTGTGACTTAGTTATTTCTCTTAGCATAGTGTAATTACGTTTCATCCATGATGTTGCATGGGGCAGAATTTCCTTCATTTTTAAAGATGAATAATATTCCATTGCACATGTTTACTATAGTTTGTGTATTTATTTATCCCATGATGGACATTTGGGTTGCTTCTACCTCTTGGCTATTGTAAATAATGATGCTATGATTACGCATAGGCAAATATCTCTTCAAGAGATTTCACTTTTGGGGCTTTATACCCAGAATTGGGATTGTTGGATCATATGTTAGACCTATTTTTAATTTTTTGAGGAAATTGTATACTGTTTTCCATGGGGGGGTGCCATTTTATGATCTCCCCAAAAGGGAACAAGGGTTTTAATTTTCTCTCATGCTCACCAACACTGATTATTTTCTGTTTAGCAACCAGATCATTGGTGACTGCATGAAGAACAGCTTCAGTGGGGTGGTTGGGATCAAACCAAGTAGGTATAAGATCACTAGAGAATGAGAGGGGAGAAATTGAATACAGCTAATACAGACAATTCTTTTAAGTTTTACTTTAAATGAGAGGAGATAAGAATGCTAGATTGAGGAGAGCACTTGTTGGGATGAGCACTGGGTATTATGTATAGGTGATAAATCACTGAGTTCTACTCTGGAAAACAATACTGCACTGTATCTTAACTAACTTGAATTTAAATAAATACATTTTGAAAAAGAATGTTAGCTGGAGAGGGAATGAAGTCAAGAAAGTTTTTTTTTTAAAGAAGGAAGCCATAACTGAATTTTGCATGCCTATATACTGATGGGCCCATTTGATGAAGGTCTCTATTGAGAAAACAGGAAATAAGGGAGGGAGTATAGAAAAAAATGAGTGAGTGTATGAATGAGGAGTGATCAGAGGCAGAGAAGAAGAAAGGAAACTAATAGTTAATAAGTGCATTCTATGAATCTGGCATCAGACAAGCCATTTTCAAATAAGTTATCTTTTTTTAAAAATGTTTATTTATTTTTGAGAGAAAGAGAGAGAGTGCGAGCAGGGGAGGGTCAGAGGGAGAGGGAAACACAGAATCCAAAGCAGGCTCCAGGCTCTGAGCTGTCAGCCCAGAGCCCAACACAGGACTGGAACTCATACACCATGAGGTCATGACCTGAACCAAAGTTAGATGCTTAACCAACTGAGCCACCCAAGCGACTCTCAAATAAATTATCTTATTCCACACATGTCTACAATTTAAGTATTATTATTATCATTATCAATGAGTAAAGTAAGATTCAGAAATTTTTATTAGTTTGCTAATAAGCTGCTAAGTATAGCTAATAAGTTGCATAAAGAAAATTAGAAACTAATATTTGGTATTTGAATTTCCAGAATGGGTATTGTGATTGTGACACTTAAGACTCTCAGAGTTTCAGACCTACATGGTAGTATGACTGGGTAACCAGTTTTGAGACTTCAAGTCTTTTTGTTTTATTTATACCAAATACTAGTCAGACTCTACATTTGAAACTTTCTCAATCACTCCTTCTTCCTGCCTTACTTTAATGTAACTTGGAATCCAAGTTACCTAGGATGGAGAGCAAGGGACCTGAAATAGCAACTCCCTATGACCAATAACAAAAGAAGATTTGGAGCATGTATGGGATGTCAGGCAAGGATACCTCACTGATTAATTATAGAGATTACACATGGAAATGCCTATCTTAGGAGCAAATGGAAGGAAGCCCATTTACTAATTCCAAAGTAGCTTCTAATGTTTAGGGCCATATAGAAAAATTTGGTACAGATATATCTGAGATATTTTAGAGTACCAGTTTGTATTCCATTTACTTTATCTCAGAATTATTTGAAATTCAGGGGATAAATTTATACCTATGTTGTTTCAATCTATAGTACCAACACCATTTTAATTAAAATATCAGTATTATATTAGCCCTTTTATCCTATTTATTAACTAATGTAATACTGTATTCTCTAAAAGTTTATATTATTTTATATATCCAGTGTATCATATTGAAAATAATTATATTTATTTTACATATCCAATGTATCATATTGAAAATAATTATATTATCCAGTTATCTTTGCAGTCTCCTTACATAAAAACCTACTATGATTTGTGTGGGTTTTGTTTCCTCTGGACTTTACCTGACAAGTTCTTTTGACAAATTGTATAACTTATCTCCTATACTCTTACTGATTGAGCACTTTAGCATCTTAATTATTAAAACTTTTATCCTGTTTCTTCTCATTGGCCACTCTCATTGCATCCGCAAAGACAGTTCTCACTCCTCTGGTGTTACCTATGAGACTATGGCAGACACTGGCTAACTATTCACCAAAATCATTGCTTTCCATTTAGGTACACCACTAAACTGAATTTCTCAGCCTCTTGAGCAGTTAGGTCTGGCCTATGGAATGTGAACAGAAGCAGCATATGCCACTTCTAGGTTGATCTATAAAATCCTCCTATTCAATCTTCCATTATTTCCTTTTCTTTCCATCCAAGGACTCTGAGAACCTAGAGAACCAAATGAAGGAAGGAACCGACATCCCTGAATGACTATGAAAACATAACTCTTATTCCCTCATAGTGCATGTTGTCACAGTGGCTAATACTTATTAAGTATTCCACAAATATTATTTATTTTGGTTATTATACCAGATCATATCTTAAAGCATTTCCTTTGCTCTTCTTCTACCTTTTAGTGTTACTAAAAAAGACAAACTCATAAATAGGTAATGGTTAATTACCTAAGTTTTCATTAATTTTTATATTTGTTCTCTGTCACCAAAACACATACATGCCTATATATACACACATACATTAAAATGGACAATATAAATTCATTAGATATTAGGAGATAACACCAAATTCATTTATAACACCATTTCATTAGTCACTGAGTGTCCACATCCAGGACTAAATTCTCGAGATGGTACTCCACATTTCAGAAGTTTCCTTTCTTTACTTCTCTAACATATCCAAACTTCATTCATTATGCCTATTCTATAGAAATTTACTCACTACACAAACTGGGTAATTAATACCTGATAAAGGACTAAAAGCTGATAAAGTCTTATTTTTTACACTTAAAAGGGGCTTCCAAATAAAGAACTAATTGTTGAAATTCAGAGCACCATGAGAGTTCAATATAGGAAGTTTGGAAAGGAGAAACTTTTGATACTCCTTTATTATTATTATTTTTACATTTGATGCATTTAATATTTTGATTATACTAATAATTCTGCAATAAATATTAGCATAAACAAAAAATAGGTCCTATTCTTGCACATATTTTTCTATCAAAATCAAGTGACAGCATGATGTGACATCCTTCACTTCATGTTTGAGTGACAACACCTCCATAAATGGGTTTTTTTTCCACAAATTTTTAGAACTCTACCATTTTTTCAAAGATTATCTCAATTCATAGATATTCAAATCTAAATTTCAGTGGCCTGGAGCAATTATCAATCACCTCATTTTAGTTAAAGTTTGGTCTGAAACATTCTAGGTACCAAACAGATTTCCAGAAAGGAGTCAAATCCAGAAGGAACAACAACAACAACAAAAGCCAGAATTTGAAACTAATTGATTCATCTTTTGGAAACTAAAAACCACAAATATATTAGTTTGGTTAATAGTGACAAAAATACAACTTTGTGTTGCCTAGGCTAATAAGGTATTTATTGGCATACAGAATTCAAGTAATAGGATATTTATGGGCATACAGAATTCAATTGCAGGAGGGCACTGTGAAGCAGCTTGGTTGATGGAACTTTTGGAAGCAGTACCATTGTAATGTTTTTACTCCTCACCAAGGGTTAGCTTTGTTTTTTCATTATGGACAAGTTTGCTCTATGTGGTAGAAAACACTGCATCCATAGATAGTCACTTTTTTTCTGTGCAATTGTTATTCCAGTGTCATTGAGATATAATTGACATAAAATATTCTGTAAGTTTAAGGTGTACAACATACTGATTTGATACATGCATATATTGCAAAATGATTATCACAATAAGGTTAGTTAACAGATGTTAACACATCACCTCACATAAGTATTATCTTTTTATAGTGACAACATTTAAGATTTACTTTCTTAGCAACTTTCAAGTATATTATACAGTATTGTTAACTGTAGTCACCACTCTATACATTAGATCCTCAGAGATTATTCATCTTATAAAGGAAAGTTTGTAAACTTTGATTAACATCCCATTTCCCCCAACCTCATCCCTGGAAGCCACCAGTTTCCGTAAGTTTGGCTTTTTTAGATTTCAAACATAAGTAGGATAATACAGAATTTGTCTTTCACTATCTGGCTTATCCAAGGTCCATCCATATTTTCACAAATGGCAGGATTTCCATTTTTATTGCTGACTAATATTCTAATATATATATACACAGATATCTCTTTAAGATAGCAATTGCATTTCCTTTGTATATATACACATAAGTGGGACTGTTGGAGCATATGTAATTCTAGTTTTAATTTTTTTGGAGAAATTTCCATACTGTTTGTTTTCCATAATGGTTGTCCCAATTTACATTCCAACAAACATCACACAAAGGTTCCTTTTTCTTTACATCCTTCCTAACACTTGTTATCTCTTGTCTTTTTGATAATAGTCTTTCTAACAAGTATGAGGGAATAGATCACTGTGGTTTTGATTTGTATCTTCTTGATGATTGGTGATGTCAAGCATCTTTTCAGTTACCTGTTGGCCATTTGGATGTCTTCTTTGGAAAAATGTCTACTCAGATCCTGTGTCCATTTTCAAATAGAATTTTATTTTGCTATTGAGATGTATGAATTCCTTATATATTTTAGATACTGATTCCCTATTAGATATATGGTTTGCAAATATTTCCTCCAATTTCATAGGTTGCCTTTTCATTTTGATTAATTTTTTTGTGCAGAAGCTTTTTAGTTTGATGTATCTCCACTTGTTTTTGCTTTTGTTTATTGTGCTTTTAATGTCACATTCAAAAAATTGTTGCCAAAATGAGTGTCAAGGAGATTTTTCCCCTATCTCTTTTTCTAGGAGTTTTATGGTGTCAGCCTTTACATTTAAGTCTTTAATCCAAATTAATTTTCACATATGATACAAATTAAAGGTCCAATTTAATTTTTAATTTTCTTAATATAGACATTTATTGCTGTAAACTTCCCTCCTAGAACTGCTTTTCCCGCATTACATAAGTCTTGGCATGATGCATTCCCATATTTGTTTGTTTCAAAATTTTTTAAATTTCTCTTATGACTTTTTCTTTGACTTATTGTTAATTTCTACATATTTGTGAATTTTCACATTACATCCTATTACATCTAGTTTTAATCCATTGCAGCCAAAATGATTCCTAGTATTATTTCAATCTTATGTTTGCTTAGACATGTTCTGTATCTTGGAGAATGTTTCATTTGTGCTTGAGAAGAATGTTTATTCTGCTATTGTTGGATAGAATGTTCTGCATAGGTCTGTTTGGTCCATTTGACCTAAAATTTAGTTCAATTCCAACATTTCTTCTTTGATTTTGTCTGATGATCTATCTAATGCTGAGATTGGGGTGTTGAAGTCCCCTACTAAAATTGTATTGTGTATTTCTCCCTTCATAGCTGTTAGTATTTGTTTAATATATTTAGGTGCTCCAATGTTGGTTACTTATATAATTGTTATATTCTCTTCATCAATTGATCCCTTTACCATTGTATAAGGACCTTCTTTCTCTCCTGTTAGAGATTTTGAACTAAAATCTATTTTTTTCTCATATAAGCTTAGTTACCCATGTTCTTTTGGTTTTCATTTGCATGGAAAAAATTTTTTTTCCATCTTTCCATGTTGAGCCTATGTGTGTCCTTAAACTGAAATTATTCTCTCATAGACATCATGTAATCTTTCTTTTTGTCCATTCAGCCATTCTCTGTCACTGAATATAGAATTGAATCTATTTGCATTAAAGTAATTATTGACAGGTAAGGACTTATTGATGCTATCTCATTAATTGTATTGTGGCTGTTTCATACTTCCCTTGTTTTTTTTCTTCCTTTCTTTCTATCTTCCTTTGTGAATTGATGATTTCCCAGAATAGTATGCCTTCATTCCCTTCTCTTCACCTTTTTTACATCTACTTCAGGTTTTTACTTTGTTGTTACCTTGTGGCTTACATAAAACATCTTATAACAATTTATTTGAGGCTGATAACAACTTAACTTTGCTCCCATTCCAAAATTATTATAGCTATAGTAATTTTTAATATTTGTATCTTTTAATCTTTATAATAGAATAAAATGGTTAATACACCAAAATATAACACTATTATTCTTCATGACTATGTACTTAACCTTTATCAGGGGGATTTATATTTTCATATGTTTTATTATTACTTCTTAGCATCCTTTCGTTTAAACTTGAAAAACTCCAGCAATTTTTGTAAGCAGATCTAGAGGTGATGAATGTTTTCAGCTTTTGATTGTCTAGGAAAGTGTTAATATTTCCTCATTTCTGAAAGACATTTTTACAAGGTAAAATATTCTTTTTTAGGTATTTAAAATTTATTTTGAGAGAGACAAAGACAGCATAAAAGGAGGAGGGGCAGTGAGATAGGGAGAAAGAGAATCTCAAGCAGGCTCCATGTTGCCAGTGCAGAGCCCGACAAGGGGCTTGATTGAACCCATGAAATCGCCAGATCATAACCTGAGCTGAAAGGAAAAGTCAGACGCTTAACCGACTGAGCCACCCAAGTGCCCCACAAGATAAAATATTCTTGATTGGCAATTTTTTTTCCTTTCCACACCTTGACTATATCACCCCACTTTCTCCAGATCTGTAAGATTTCTGCAGAAAATCCAGTTATAACCTTATGTTTCTTCCCATGTATGTGAGGATTTCTTTTGCTACTTTTAAAATTCTCTCTTTGTCTAAGGGATACCTGGCTAGCTCAGTTGGTAGAGCAGGTGACTTTTGATCTTGGGATCGTGAGTCTCAGCCCCATGTTGGGTGTAGAGATTACTTAAAAATAAAACCTATAAAGTTATCTCTTTGTCTTTGATTTTAGACAATTATATTATAATTTATCTTGGAGAAGAACGTTTGTGGTTGATATTTAGGGGTTTCCTATGATCTTCATGAACTTGGATGTCCAAATCTCTCACCAGATTTGGAAATTTCTCAACCATTTGCTTTAAGTATAATTCCCTTTTCTCTCATTCTTCTCCTTCTGGGACTCCAATAATGTATAGATTGTTTCTTTTAATGGTGTCTGATGGTTTATGTAGGCTTTCTTCATTCTTTTTCTTTTCTTTTTTTTTTAGTTTTTTCCTTTTTGGATAATTTCAAAGAAACTGTCTACTCACAGATTCTTTCTTCTGCTTGATCCATTCTGATATTGATGCTCTTAATTACATTTTTATCATTTCATTTATTATATTCTTTAACTCTAGAATTTCTGGGTTCTTTTATGATTTTTATTTCTTTAATTTTTTATGTTGTTCATGTATTATCCTGATATTATTGACTTGTCTTTGTGTTTTCACGTAGTTCACTGAGTTTCCTTAAGACAATTATTTTGTGCTTCCTTATCAGGCAAATTGTAGATCTCCATTTCTTTGTTTTGGTTACTGGAACATTGTGCTTCTCTGGTAGTATCACTTTTTTTCATGTTGTTTACAGTCTTGTATTGCTGTGTTTATATTTGAAGAAGCACTCACCTCCCCTATTATTTACTTACTGGCTTTGGGAGTGAAATATATTCCATCAGCCCTGTTTCAAATTCTAAGGCTTTTCTCAAACCATTTCTATGGATACTTCTTTTTCATACTTCCTTTTTCCCCTGTGGCAGAATTCTTAAGCTTGTTTGCTTTCTCTCAATCCTACAAAACCAGGCCAGTTATTGACAACATCCCTTCTACTTTTCCTAAGGTGGTGTTGAATATTACAGTTTGTGTAATTTCTCCCAGGTCCACATACTTGGGCAGGCTTTCTACATATGCTCATTAGCCATCTGCAAAAGGTCACTCTCACTGCCATTGGGTATGTACAAAGAGATCCAAACATTGGGTGGGAGATGTAGGTGGGTAAGGATTATTGAGAAATGAGTGTGTCTGTGGGTCAGTTGGGGGGATCTGAAGGCAAGGCATACTAAGTAGTTCTTGGTCAGACTTTTTGATGGAGTCTGAAAAGCAGTAAGTAAGACCTGTGTCCCTTTGCTGACCTCTGAGAAGTCCCTCTGCTATTCTCCCATGTGCTTTCTGCTCTCTAGTCATGCAGCATATTTCAGTATTCTGGATGGGGCAAGAATGAAGTGAGTCTCTTTGGCAGCATTCCACATAGCTGGAGAATTTGGGTGCCCACTTACACATTTTCACTTTTCCCCACAGAAGAAATCTCAGACCAAGTAGGTCTCTCTGTCTCTAAGCTGTGCTGCCTGTGGGTAGGGGTTATGTGGGTAAAGTGAAACTGCTTCTTATACATTCTTCAATATGTCTAATCTCAGATTTTTTTTTTGTCCCAATGGTTTACTAATACTTCTATTCTGGACTCCTAGACTTCCAAAAAGACTCTGTCACCCACGGGTGACTGCCTAAATCAGTGTTTCTTGGAGAGAAGATGTTAGAAAACTTATTCTGCCATAATGATGGCATAACACTTGACCTTCTTTCTTTGGTATTCCTTTTTTAGGGGTACTGTCAGCAAGGTTAGCCCTGTCTCCAAATATATTTTGATATTTTCTTATAAATATAAAAATTGCATGTGCATGTTCCTTAAAACAACTTTTCTTTTTCATTATTGTATATTTTTATAAACTTGGCTTATTGATATATTTTATTTAATCACAAATATTGACAAATACTATTAACTGGTCTGATAATTCCAGTTAACACTTATCTCTCACTTCTTTAACTCTAATATATCCATTGTTTTTATTACTCAAATAGTACCTTATTAAGCAGCATTAGTTTTTCCAGTTTTATTGAAAAATAATTTACATAGGTCACTGTGTATATTTAAAGCATGCAGCATGATGGTTTGATTTACATATGTTGTGAAATGATTACCACAACAGTTTTGGCTAACATCCATCTTCTCATATAGATACAATAAAAAGGAAAGAAAGATAATAAGAAAGAAAAACACCCTTTTTCTGGTGATTAGAACTCTTAGGATTTACTTTCCTAACAATTTCCCGATAGATTATACAACAGTGTTAGCTATAATCATCATGTACTTATAACTGGAAGAATGCAACTTTTGACCACCTTCCTCCAATTTCCCACCTCCCACCCTCCACCTCTAATAACTACAAGTCTGACCTCTTTTTCTATGAGGTTTTTTTTTTACATCACACATGTAAGTAAGATCATACAGTATTTGCCTTTCTCTGTCTGACTTATTTGGCATAATACCTTCAAGGTCCATTCGTATTGCAAATGGTAAGATTTCATTTTTTGTGGCTGAATAATATTCCATAGTGTGTGTGTGTGTGTGTGTGTGTGTGTGAATCTCACAACTTATTTATCCATTCACCGATCAATGGATAGTTAAAAACTAGAAGAGTTGCATAGTGGAAGGCTGTTGGGCCCATCAATGGACAGTTAGGTTGTTTCCATCTCTAGGCTAATGTAAATAATGCTGTTATGAACATGGGGGTGTAGATATCTGCTTGAATTGGTATTTCTTTTTTCTTCGGATGTATTCCCAGAAGTGGAATTGCTGGACCATATAGTAGCTCTATTTTTAATTTTTGAGGAGTCTCCCTACTATTTTCCATAATGGCTATTAACAATTTGTAGTCCCACTAACAGTGAACAAGGGTTCCCTTTTCTCTACATCCATGTCACCATTTGTTATCTCTTGTCCTTTTGATGATGGCCATTTTAACAGTCTTGAGGTGATACCTTATGGTGGTTTTAAATTGCATTTCCTTAATGACTAGTGCAAGTACCTGTGGTCTTTCATTTATCTTCTTTGGAGCAATGCCTATATAGGTCCTTTGTCCATCTTTTAATTAGTTTTTTTTTTTGTTTTTTGCTATTGAATTGTATGAGTTATTTATATATTTTGTATTTATTTCTGCTTTATTCTTTTATTATTTCCTTTCTTCTGCTGACTATGGGCTTAGTTTGTTCCTCTTTTTCTAGTTCCTTAAAACATACAAGTAGGCTGCTTATTTGGGATATTTCTTGCTTCTTAATGTAGGCATTAATTGCTGTGAGCTTACCTCTTACAACTGCTTATGCTGCATCCCATAAGTTCTGATATGTTGTGTTTCAATTTTAATTTGTCTCAAGAAACTTTTTTATTTCCACTTTATTCTTTGATCCACCATTTGATCAGGAGAATGTTGCTTAATTTCCCTGTGCTTGTGACTTTTACACTTTCCTCTTGTTATTCATTTCTAGTTTCATATCATTGTGGTCAGAGAAGATTACCCAGTATGATTTCAATCTTTCTACCTTTCCTAAGATTTGTTTTGTGGCCTAACATATGATCTGCCCAAGAAAATGTTCCATGTGCACTTGAAAAGAATGTGTATTCTGCTGTTGTTGGTTAGAATGTTCTATATATCTCTGTTAGGTCAACTTTGTATATAATGTTGTTCAAATCCACTGTTTCCTTATTGATTCTCTATCTGGATGATTTATCCATTATTGAGAGTTGGGTATTAGAGTCCCCAACTATTGTTTTATTACTATTTATTTCTCCCTGTATTTCTGTTATTTTTTTCTTTATATATTTAGGATCCCCCAATGTTGAGTGTATAAATATTTATAATTCTTATATCTTCTTGATGTGTTCATCCCTTTCTCATTATATAATGACCTTCTTTGTCTCTTTTTACCATTTTTTTTAGTTTAAAGCCTATTTTGTCTAACATAAACATAGCAACCTTGATTTTTTGGGGGTGGGGATTACCAGTTGTTTGAAATATCTTTTCCATCCCTTCATGCTCAATCTATGTGTGTTTTTAAGGCTAAAGTGAGTCTCCTGTGGGCAGCATATTGTTGAATCTTTTTCTTTTTTTAATCCATTCAACCATTGTATGTCTTTTGATTAGACAATCTAATCTGTTTACATTTAAAGTACTTATTTATAGGTAAAGACTTACTATTGCCATTTTGTCCATCTTTTTTATTGTTTTGTAGATCTATGTTCCTTGTTTCTTATCTTGCTTTCTTTTTGTGTTTTCATGCCTTTTGGTATCTCTATGTTTTGTCTTCTTTATTGTGTTCCTTTTTGTAATTACTACAAGATTTTCCCTTGTTATTACCATGAGGCTTACAAAAAATACCTTAAATTTATAGCACTCTATTTTAAACTGATAACAAATTAACTTCAATGGAATTCATAAACCTTACATTTACTTTTCTTCCTCAAATTTTAGGTTATTGCTGTTACATGTGTTTTATATTGTGTAATATATATTATACAGATTGTTGCATTTATGGTTATTTATATATCCATCATTACCAGTGGGATATACACTACGTCTTTATGTTTTAATGATGTTACACAGCCTTCTTTTACTTACACTCAAAGAACTGCCTTTAGCACCTCTTATAAGACAGGTTTGGTGGTAATGTATGCCCTCAGCTTTTGTTTGTTCAGAAAAGTCCTTATCTCAACTTCATTTCTGAAGGGAAGCTTTACTAGGTACAGAATTTTTGGTTGACAATAGTTTTCTTTTAATATTTTGAATATATCATTCTTTTCTCTCTTGGCCTGAAAAGTTTCTGTTGAGAAATCTGCCTAAAGTTTTATGGAGGTTCTGATATATTTAATATCTCTCTACCTTCTTGCTGCTCTTAAAATTGTCTTTGACTTTTGACAATGTAATTATAATGTGTTTTGGTGTGACCCTATTCAGGTCCAACATATTTGAGGTTCTTTGGGCCTCATAGATCTGGATGTCAATGTCTCTCCCCAGATTTGGGAACTTTTCAGCCATTATTGCTTTAAATATACTTTATGTCCTTTTCTCTTTCTCTTCTCTGTCTGGAATTCCCATAATGCAAATATTGTTTCTTTTCATTATATCTCATAATTCCCATAGGCTTTCTTCACTCTTTTTCATTCTCTGCTTCTCTGTGTAATTTCCAATATTCTATCCTCCAGGTTGTCAATTCTTCTACATGGTCAAGTATACTTTTGAAATTCTTTATTGAATTCTCCAGTTCATTCATTGTTTTTTTCTAAACTCTGAGATTTCTTTTTGTTTTTGATGGTTGCTATTTCCCTGCCAAACTTCTTGTTTTGTTAATGCATTGTTTTTCTTTCTTTTTTAAAACAAAATTAAATGTTTATTTATTTTTTAGAAAAGAGAGAGAGAGAGTGAGCACAAGAGTGGAGGAGAGGCAGAGAGAGAGAGGGAAACACAGAATCTGATGCAAGCAAGCTCTAGGCTCTGAGCTGTCAGCACAAAGCCCAAAGTGTGGCTTGAATCCACAAACCGTGAAATCATGACCTGAAGTGAAGTCAAGAGTTGAATGCTTAACTGACTGAACCACCCAGGTGCCCCAATGCATTGTTTCTTTAATTTTGTTTAGTTATCTCTGTTTTCTTGTAGTTCACTAAATTTCCACAAGAGAATTGTTCTGAACTCTTTGTCTAGCAGTTCATAGATGTCCATTTATTTAGGTTCAGTTATTGGAGCTTTATAAGTTTCCTTTGGTAGTGTCACATTTACTTAATTTTTTGTGATCTTTGATTCCTTATGTTATTTGTGCACTTGAGTAATTGGACTCCTCTTCCAAAATTTACAAATTTGCCTGGCAGAAATAGTTATTCACCAGTAAGCCCAGTTTGAGTTTCTAGGTGTGTCTGCTGGTAATGTCCTTAGGCAGGTGGAACCTGCTGTTATGGTCTATTTTAGGCCAAGGCATCTGTTCAAGCTCTGAGGATTGGGATGGAGGTTTTGATTGGATGAGAATAGTTGGATAGAACTAAAGGCTTTGTTCCCTACCCAAATGATGCTGTAGGATAGGTTCTGCCTTTGTCTGGATTCTTTTGGCAGGCTTACTAGATGCTCTGGAATAAGTACTATGTTCAGTAGTAGATAGGGAGATGAATTAGCTTCCCGACCTGGCAGAACAGCAGGGCAGGACTAAAGGTCTGTATATAGCTCATTGTTTGGAAAGCATACCGGGGAAGATATGCATTGTGCTCTCTGTTCAAGTGCTACTGTATATAAGGCTGTTAAATGGGCTATGCAGATTTTCATGTGCTTTGGTTAAGTTCACTGGTCAAAAAGGCTGAAGGCTATATTCAGCAATAAGGAAGGCTATAAATAGGTTCCCTGCCCAGGTACAACAGAAGAAAGCTCTAAAGCCAGTATAGCTCTTTTAAAAAAGCAAGTAAAACTCTTTCTTTGTTGTCTTAACTCAAGCTGACCTGCACCCCACGTTCCCTGTCAAACAGGGCCACTGGTTTTACTCTGAAAACTATCCTCAGCCTTGACTGTGAATTAATCCTCGTTCCTGTGTATAACATGGGAATACTCCATGACTAGTACTCGTTTTGCTCTGTGGGTGATCAGCTTTGCTCACCTACCTCTTGGCTGGAGTGCCACTGGGTTACACAGCCTCCAAGAGGTGTCCCCAGCCCTCTGGTCAGATGGGGCCAAAAATCTCTTTCCACAGCAAGTGGGGCTATGTTTTAGCTACTCAATTCCTCAAGAACACTCTGTGGTTGGGAGAGGTTGGGATCTACCCGCAGCCTTGGCTATGAATTAATCCTACCTTTGCATAGCATAGGAACACTCCATGCCTGGTATTGCCTTTGTTCTGGGGATGATCAGTTCTGCCTCCTTGTCTCTTGGTTTGAGGGCCTCTGTGCTGCACTGCTTCCAAGAGTTGTTACCAGATCGGATGGAGCCAGAGACATACTTCATAGTGAGTGGAACTGTTATTTAGCTTCTTGCCTGGGCATAGGAAAACCAGGCTCTAGGGCTGGAAAAACTCCTTTTTGAGCATCTGAATTAAGCAGATCTTAGGCAGATCTATTTAATGATTGATATTTTCAAAATAATTGCTGTATGTGAAATTAGATTATAAATACATTAGATGGAGGTGCTACATTTTTTGTTAGTTTAGTTAAGGTTAGCTCTTTTGTATTTCCACAACACTTAATATACTGCTAAGCACATACTAACAATTCAATCATTGTTGGTTGATTACAAAACAGAAATTGAAGATCACCACAATAATGAAGAGTATAGGAATTAATTGTGTATGTCTCCTTGAGAAAGACCCTTATATTTTCTAAGATAGCAAGCATGTTGCTAAGATATTGAGTCTTCAAACATGGAAGAGTAAACAAGAAAAGGAAATAATTAAAAAATTCTAGTAAATCTTCATGACTAAAGCCTTTAGTTATTTATATGTAGTAATTTTTCTTGACAATATTAAAGAATGTTAGAGACTCAAAGCTAGAAACTACACATATGAAGGTACAAAGCAACACTGTGTTCAAATGTAGCTCTACCACCTATCAAATTGTGAGTTTGGACATTATTTTAAGTTTCCTGAGCCTCAATTTTCTTATGTATAAAAAAATGAAATGTTACTGACACCTAGGATTAAATGAGATGAGCGATGTCCCATTCCAAGCCAATACAGAAATTGTGTTTTATAATGCAGGTGTTGCTAACTTAACCACTAAAGATATAGGAAATGATTTTTCATTTCATAAAATAATCATTAGCTTTAAATATAGATTTCCAATAATATCCCTTTAAGTGTTTTTTTAAATCAGTGTGCTTTACTATTCTGATTTATGTAACCATTTTAGGAACATGGTTATATGTATTTTGAATTATTCATCTATGGAATTTTAAGCACAAATCTATACATTTATGAAATAAAGCAATATCTGGTTTAGAGTAACATTTTCTCTCAGTTATATGGACACAGTCTTAAAGTGTGCATATATATAAATAAATATCTTTTTGGTATAAAATGAATAGGATTCAATGTCATCTATGGAAAATGTTTTGTAAATTAAATGTAATGATCTACTGAGATAATTCAGGAGAGATAAACCTAACCAACACTTGAACCATTTTTCAGGCAGAAAAGCCATCTCAAGTTCAATTTAACCAGGGAGCATAAGAAACTTCCCTAAAATTTCCTACAGAAATCATCTTGCCTCAAGTTCTACAAAGTACTTATTTCAGAACCATTATGTGGAAAGTTTCACAGACTCCAAATTTGGAAAATGAGAGAGGTGATTACCAAAATGTTAATGTGTTAGAAAGAAGTGATTTAAGGGTGCCTGGGTGGCTCAGTCAGTTGAACTTCCGACTTAGGCTCAGGTCATGATCTCGCGGTTCCAGAGTTCGAGCCCCGCATCGGACTCTGTGCTGACAGCTCTGAGCCTTGAACCTGCTTCAGATTCTGCGGCTCCCCCTCTCTCTCTACCCCTCCCCCGCTCACACTCTGTGTGTGTCTCTCTCTCAAAAATAAATAAACATGGAAAAAAATTAAAAAAAAAAAGAAAAAAGTGATTTAGGTTTTTGATTTAGTCTGGCTCTACACTTTCGAACATTTCCCTCCCTCAGGAAAGGAAAACGCTGTGTAGCATTGATGCAAAATACACTTGGATGGATTCTGTATAGTAAATGTCAATTCAATTCAATTTAGTGAAGATACACTATGCCAAAATTGCATGTATTAAAAATAAGTTGCAAAATAAATTCTTATCTTCTAGAAGCCTATAATTATACAAATGGTTATCATTAAAAAATAATTTAAATATAAAAGGAGAAATGGAAACTCTGAAGTATACCTATGGCAGTTTAAAGTAGAAAGCAAGAGCAAGAGCAAAAAGGAGAGAAAATTACTAAAGACTAGGAAGGATTTCATGAAAAAGGTGATACAGAAAGAGCCACAAACCTACTAAACTTTTACTTTTTAGATATCTTAGTAGTTTTCAAGTGTAAGATAGTCCAGTGTTGTTCAAACTATTCTATAGAAACCTCACTTTGATTTGAATTAGAATTTTGTCATTGAAAAAGATCTTTACTGTTTAAAAATGAGATATAAACTCAAATGTATTATACACTCACATTTAAAATTCTGGAGAATTGAAGTATTATTATGTATTGCCAGGTGAGGATTTTTTTCATACATGAAAATAAAATCTATTGTAGCATCTCTATGGAAATATCTGATTTTCTTATGAATATAGGATTAATTTAATATATTATAGTCCAATTTATTTTTATTCAAAACTATAAAACTTCTGTTCTGGTTAAGATTGTGTAATAGGTGTCATATTTACCCTTTCTCCAGACAGAATTAAGGTTCCAAGCAAAATATAAAAATTAAACGAAGCATGATTCTTAATACATTGCAAATCAGACAGTGAAGAAGTTATCCCTGAGATCTGGGAAACAAATGAGTTGAGGCCTACATTTGCCCCAGATTTCTGCCTGGAAAGAACTTCCAGGACGTTATACAAAAAGAGAAAACAAGGACAGCCCAGTAGTCTCCTTACTTTAGAAGACAGAGCTGGGAGTCAGAGGCACCAAGCTGGCTATAGTTCAATATTCAGAGTATTGGAAAGGAGAGAGAAGCATAGAGAGAGAGAAATCTGGAAATCTAAAATATCTCAAGTCTTCACCTGAGTATTATGTTTGGAGGTCACACAAGCCTGGGAAGTTTTAGTTCCCTTCAATCAAAATGAGGCACCTTATAATCCACATAGCATATACTATAGCACTAAGGATTTTGCCTCAGTAATGGGCTAAAAATAGCCATAGACAATGGTATTCTGGTTCTGCATAACAAAATTTAAAAGCAGGCCTCAAAAGGATCAAACTCTTTCCAAGTAACTTCACCACATCCTAAAAAAAGCTAAAGAATATTTATAGGAAAACAAAAATGTAAAGCATCTAACAATGTAAATTATGTCTGACATCCAATTAAAAAAATCAGACAAGTAAAGAAGCAGGAAAAACAACTTTTAATGAGGGAAAAATCAATCAGGGAAAACCAACTGAGAAATAACATGGAAAGAAGAATCCACTAAAACTGTTACATTAACTGTATTCTATAAATACAAAAAGCTTTTTTGTGTGAATGATTAAAATTTATAAAATCAATTTTTAAATAGCTGTAGAATGTTTTAACTTTTCTAAATCTTATGTCAACTTAGGAATTGTCCATTTCATCTAAACTTTCAAATGTGTAGGCATCGAGTTGTTTGTAATACCCTTTTATGATTTTTAAAAATATTTGTAAGTTCTGTGTTTTCTGGGTTTTTTTTCTGTCCTCTCTCTCTCTCTCTCTCTCCCTCAGACCACAATTAATGGATTTAAACTAGAAATCAAAAACAGAAAAGTAGTTGGAAATTCCCCCAAATTATTAGAGATTAAATGACACATTGGAGATTAAATAGCACATGGATCAAAAAAGAAATCTCAAGAGAAATTTTAAAATATTTTAAAGTACCACTTTACTACTATGATGGTATTATTGTCACCTAATATATAGTGTCTGGTGTCTTACATGAAGTTGTGTTTTATACTTTGAATTCATTGATGGTATATCTATATGTGTATAAACTTTGGATATTGCCTAACATGTATGTGTAATTGTTAACCACTTGTTTCATTAAATTTTCACATCTCAAAAAATTATGTATTTTGAAATAAATGAAAATGAACAAAAACAACTTAGTGAAATTCATGAGATGCAATGCTTAGCAGGACATTTATAGCATTGAATGTATATATTAGAAAAGAAAGATCTAAAATAAATGTTTTAAGCTTCCCCCTTAGGAAACTAGATAAAAAAGAGAAAATTAAACCCAAAGTGAGAAAAAGAAAAATAATAATTAGAGCAGAAATAAATTAAATTTAAAACATGAAATCAATAGGAAAAATCAATAAATCCTCAAGTTTGTTCTTTGAGAAGATCAATAAAATTGTGAAGTCTTTAGCCAGGCTAACTAATAAAAGGAGGACACACAAATTATTAATATTAGAAATGAAAGAGGAGCCATCATTACAGATTATATGTGCATTGAAAGGATAATAAAATAATACTATAAGGGCGCCTCCGTGGCTCAGTTGGTTGGGTGTCCCACTTCGGCTCAGGTCATGATCTCACGGTTTGTGGGTTCAAGCCCCACATTGGGTCTGTGCTGACAGCTCAGAGCCTGGAGCCGGTTTCAGATTCTGTGTCTCCCTCTCTCTCTTCCCCTCCCCCACTCGTGCTCTGTCTCACTCTATCTCAAAAATAAATAAACATCCAAAAAATTTATAAAAAAGAATACTATGATTATTCCTGCAAATTTGAAAATGTAGATGAAATGGACCAATTTTTTGAAGACACATATGCCAAAACTCACACAGGAAGATATAAACAATATGAAATGGCTGATATATATTAATGAAATTGAATCAATAATCAGTAACTGTCCAAAATAGAAAGCACCAGCCTTAAAAAATTTCAGTGGTAAAATCTCCCGAATACTTAAACAAGAAATTATACTAATTCTCTACAATCTCTCCCAAAATGTAGAAACAGAGGGAATATTTCCTAATTCATTTTATAGGGACAACATTACCCTAATACCAAATTACAGAAAAATATTGCAAGAAAAGAAAACTATAGAGCCATATCTTTCTTGAACATAGACACAAAACCTTCACAAATATTAGCATATGAAATCTAACAATGAATAAAATATTTATACACTACAATCAAGTGATATTTTCCCAGGTATGAAGGACTATTTCAAAATTCAAAAATCAATCAATGTAATCCAATACAACAACAGACTAAAGAAAAAAAAATCCGTAAATGCAGAAAGAGCATTTGGCAAAATCCAACATCCATTCATGATAAAAAAAGAAATCTCAGCAAACTTGGAACAGAGGGAAACATTTTCAATTTGATAAAGAGCAACTACATATGCACACAAAAACCCCAGCTAACAACATATTTAATGACGAGATACATGAAGTTTCCCACTAGGCTCAAGAATAAAGCAAGGTTTTCCCCTCTCACCACTGCTTTACACACCATATTGAAAGTCTTAGCTAATGCAATAAAACAACAAATGGAAATAACAGGTATATAGATTGAAAAAGGAGAAATAAAACTGTCTTTGCAGACCACATGATTATGTAGAAAAATATAAAAGAATTGACTAAAAACAACCCTCCTAAAAGTAATGAGCAATTATAGCAAGGTTGTAGGATCCAAGTTTGGTATACCAAAATTCAACAGCTTTTCTATATACCAACAATTAAACAGTGAAATTTGAAATTAAAAACACAGTACCATTTATATTGGCATTCCCCCAAAATGGAATACTTAGGTATAGATATAATAAAATATATACAAGATATATGTGATGAAAACTACAAAACTGTGATGAAAGACATAAAAAAACTAAATACATGGCGTGATATTCCATGTTCACAGGTAGGAAGGCTCAATATTGTCAAGATGTCAGTTTTTCCCAACTTGATCTATAGATTCAATACAATCTCAATCAAAACCTCAGCAAGTTATTTTGTGTATATTCATACAGTGATTCTGAAGTTAACTTGGAAAGGCAAAAGACCCAGAATAACCAACTTGATCTGGCAGGGGAAGAACAAAGTCAGAAGAATGACGCTACCTGCCATCAAGACTTAGTATAAATCTACAGTAATAAAGACAGTGTAGTATTAGCAAAAGAAAAGACATATAGATCAATACAACAGAATGGAGAGCACATAAATAGGCCCATATATATAGTCAACCAATTTTTCACAAAGGAGCAAAGGCATAAAATGGAACAGATAGTCTTTTCCACAAATGGTGCTAGAAAAGCTGGACATTCACATACCCCCTATCCCCCAAAAAAAGAAGAAAAGAAAAGAAAAAAGAAACTAGACACAGACCTTACATCCTTCATAAAATTTATCTCAATATGGATCACAGACCTCAATGTAATATGCAAAATTATACAATTCTTAGAAGATAACCTTGGGTATGGTGATGCCTTTTAGATACAATGCCAAAGATACAATCAATGAAAGAAATAATCGATAGACTGGACTTCATTAAAATTTAAAACTTCTAGGGGGGCCTGAATGGCTCAGTTGGTTAAGCATGTGACTCTTGGTTTCTGTTCAAGTCATGACCTCAAAGTTCATGAGTTTGAGCCCTGCCTCAGGCTCCACACTGACAGCACAGAGCCTGCTTGGGATTCTCTCTTTCTCCCTCTGTCTTTGCTCCTCCCCTGCTTGTTTCCCTCTCTCTTGCTCTCTCTCAATAAATAAATACATAAATAAATAAATAAATAAATAAATAAATAAACTTTTTGAAAATTTTAAAACTTCTTTTCTGGGATAGACAATAACAAGGGAATTAGAAGACAAGCAACAGGCTAAGAGCAAATATTTGCAACATCAGATGCAAATATCTGAAAAAGGATGTTTTCTGTTTTCCAAAATATACAAAGAACTCTTAAAACTCAACAGGATAAAAATGAGCAACCAGATTTTAAAGAATGAAAATGGACAAACAACCTTAACAGACACATCACCAGAGAAGATATACAGAAAACAAGTAAACATATGAAAAAATGCTTCATATTATGTGACATTAGTGAATTGCAAATTAAAACAACAATGAAATAAGGGGCGCCTGGGTGGCTCAGTCAGTTAAGCATCAGACTTCGGCTCAGGTCATGATCTCACAGTTTGTGAGTTTGAGCCCCACGTTGGGCTCTGTGCTGACAGCTCAGAGCTTGGAGCCTGATTTGGATTCTGTGTCTCCCTCTCTCTCTGCCCCTCCCCCTCTTGTGCGCTTGCTCTCTCTCTCTCTCTCTCTCTCTTTCAAAAATAAATAAAATGTAAAAAAAATTTTAATAAAAAGCAACAATGAAATATCATTGCATACCTTTTAAAATGGCCAAACCCAAAACACTGACAATACCAAATGCTGACAAGGATTTGGAAAAATAAGAACTCTCATTTATTACTTGTAGGAATGCAAATTGTTACAGGCACTTTGGAAGACAGTTTGGCAGATGACCACAAAACTAAACATACTCTTAACATATGATCCAGGAATTGTACTCCTTTGGTATTTAGCTAAGTAAATTGAAAACTTATGTCCACACCATTAGTGCACATGAATATTTATAGCAGCATTATTTATAATCGACCAACTTGGAAGCAACCAAGATTTCCTTCATTAGATGAATGGAAAATTTATTGTAGTACATCGAGGTGATGGAATGTTACTCAGTGCTAAAAAGAAATGAGCTATTAAGCCATTAAAAGACATAAAGGAAACTTAAATGCATATTACTAAGTGAAAGAATCTGAAAAGGCTAAATGCTGTACAATTCCAATTATATGACACTCTGGAAAAGGCAAAACTCTGGAAATGATAAAAAGATTAGTACATGCCAGATCTTATGGGGAAAAGAGGGTGAATAAACAGAGCACAGAGGATTTTTAGGGCAGTGAATCAATACTATATATTACATTGGGGGGTACATGTAAATATTAATTTATCAAAACCCATAGAATGTGTACCAAAAGTAAACCTAAATGTAAACTACAGACTTTGGGTGATAACGTATCAGTGTAGGTTCATTGATTGTAACAAATGTACCACTGTAGTGTGGAATGTCTATAGTGCGAGAGTTTGTGCTTGTGTGGGAACAGGGAGTATAAGGGAATTCTCTGCACTTCCTGTTCAATTTTGCTGTGAAACTAAAAGTGCTCTAAAAATTAAGTTTATAAATTAAAAAAAATGGTTGCCAGAGGGGAGGAGATGGGGGGGATGGGTAAAATTGGCAAAGGATAGTGGGAGATACAGACTTCCAGTTATGGAATAAATAAATCATGGGAATAAAAGGCACAGCATAGAGACTATGGTCACTGTAGCTACACATGTGATGAGCATAGCATAACATATAGAGAAATTGAATCACTATATTGTACACTTGAAACTAATGTAACATGGTGTGTCAATTATACTCAAATTTTTAAAAAACTAATTGCAGTTAAAATAAAAAAGAAACAAATGGCAAGGTTGGAACTGAAAAATACAACATTTTAAATTAAGAACTCAGTGAATAGGTTTAACAGCAGATTGGACACAAATAAATGATTAGTGAGTACAAATGGAATCACTGAGAGAAACACAAAAAAAAGGAAAACTCAGGGAAAAATATAAAACATATATAGAACAAGACAAAGTGTTCTTAATAGTTGTAATGGGTGCTCCAGAGGTGAATAACGAGGAAGAAGCAATATTAGAAGAGAATGGTTGATGAATTTCTATAACTTATGAAAAGTCATCAAGCCACAGATTCAAGAAGTGACAAAAATCTAAAGAGGATAAATGCAAAAAAACCACAACTAGCTGAATCATATTAAAACTCCTAAGTATGAAAGACAAAGAGAAAAATCTTAGAAAAAAAGACAGTAATCTCAAAGAAGGTAAAATAATACTAATAGCTGACTCAACAACATAAATTTTGGAAGCTAGAAAACAATATTTTGACATCTTCACCATCCTGAAAGAAAATAACTGCCAACCCATAATACCATATCTAGGAATATATAGTCTTCAAAAAGGAAGGCAAGTTAAAAATATTTTCACACCTGCACAAAATGAAATACTGAAGTCTTTTTTAGTCCAAAGGAAAATTGCCCCAGATGGTAGTGTGTAAGGTATGTTTTATGAGCCAGAATGTGCTCGATATTGGTAACTATTCTGTATGAGCTTCAGAAGAATATTTAATCTGCAATCGTTGGAATGAATAGTCTAGAAATATCAGTTATATCCACTTGTATGATGTTGCTGTTAAATTCAACTATGTCCTTACTGATTTTCTGCCTGCTGGATCTGTCCATTTCTAATAGAGAAGTGTTAATGTGTCCAACTATCATAGCGAATTCATCTATTTTTCTTTGCAGTTCTGTTAAGTTTTTGCCTCACACATTTTGATGGTCTGTTACTGCCACATACACTTTAAAGATTGTTATGTCATCTTAGAATATTGACCCCTTTATTATTATGTAATGCACCTCTTTCTTGATAAATTTCCTTTTATTGAATTCTGTTCTCTCTGAAATTAATATAGCAATTCCTGCTGTCTTTTGGTTACTGTTACCATGGTCTATGTTTCTCTATCCCTTTAAGTCTAGATTAAATCTTTATATAAAATGGGTTTGTGATTGACACCATGTACCCATTGGTGGTTGTTTCTTGTTGTTTTTTTTTATCTTTAACGTTTATTCAGATTTTTGAGAGAGAGAGAGAGAGAGAGACACAGAGCATGACTGGGGGAGGGGCAGAGAGACAGGGAGACACAGAATCTGAAGCAGGCTCTAGGCTCCAAGCTGTCAGCACAGAGCCCAATGCAGGGCTCAAACTCACAAACCCTGAGAACATGACCCGAGCCAAAGTTGGACACTTAACCTACTTAGCCACCCAGGCTCCCCTCTTGTTTTTTGACCCACTCTGACAAACTTTTTAAATTGATGTATTTAAACCATGGACATTTAAAGTGATTATTTATATGTTGGATTAATATCTACCACATGTATTAGCTTTATATATGTTGCCCTTGTTTTTTGTTCTTATTTTTGTCTTCCACACTTTTTCCGCCTTGTGTGGTTTTAACTGAGCATTTTATATTAATTCCATTTTTCTCTTCTTTCTTGGAATATTAATTATACTTCTTTTTTTTAACTTATTTTAGTTGTTGCCCTAGAGTTTGCTGTATATGTTTACAACTAATCTACAACCATTTTTAAATAACACTATATCTATTTACTGATGGTGTAAGTACCTTATAATAACAAAAGATTCTTAATTCCTTTTTCCCATCCTGTGTATCATTGTTGACAGTCATTTCACTTATACATAAGCATACACACACACACACACACACACACACACACATATTATTTGTATACAAAGTCTTTCTTTCTTCACTTTTGAAGGATAATTTTGTAAGTTTCAGATTTAGGTTGGTGGACTTTTTCCCATACCATACTTTCATGAAACTGTCTTCTTACTTGCATGGTTTTTGAGGAGAAGTTGAATGTAACTCCTTTATAGGGAAGGTGTTTTCCCCTTCTGTCTTCCAAGACTTTTTTTCTTTATCTTTGATTTTCTGAAGTTTGAATGTGATATTCCTGGTTGTGTGGTTTCTTTTTAAGGGGGCTATTCATCCTGTTTGGTGTTCTTTGAGCTTCCTAATCTGTGGTTTGATGTCGTAACATTAATGTGGGCTAATTCTCAACTATGATTGCTTTAGATATTTCTTTTCTTTTCTTTTCTTTTCTTTTCTTTTCTTTTCTTTTCTTTTCTTTTCTTTTCTTTTCTTTTCCTTTCCTTTCTTTTCTTTTCTTTTCCTTCCTTCCTTCCTTCCTTCCTTCCTTCCTTCCTTCCTTCCTTCCTTCCATCTTTCCTTCCTTCCTTCCTTCTTTCCTTCCTTCCTTCCTTCCTTCCTTCCTTCCTTCCTTCCTTCCTTCTTTCCTTCCTTCCTTCCTTCTTTCCTTCCTTCCTTCCTTCCTTCCTTCCTTCCTTCCTTCCTTCTTCTGGTATTCCCATCACACATATGTTATACCCTTTGTAGTTGTCCCTCATTCTTGGACATTCTGTTCTTTTTTTTCTCTGTACTTTTAAGTTATGGATGTTTCTATTGTCATCTCCTTAAGTTCAGAAATTCTTTCCTCAGCTGTCCAGTCTACTAATGAGCACATCAAAGGCATTATTCATTTCAGTTTTAGTGTTTATTTCTATTATTTCTTCATGATTTTTTCTTAGACTATCCATATCTCTGGTTATATTATGAGGATATTTTTCTCTAGTAACCACTGCAAAGATATGGTTCCTGGAGGTAAAACTCACAAAAGTGTAGGGGTACCTCTATGTCTAGGCCTCCTGAGGTTTTTATCTCTCAAACTTGTTTATACTAAGCTTTTAGCACTTCAGTTCAGGTCTTCCTAACCTAGCACTAGTTCCAGGAGATTTCTGCTTCTTGGTTTCTTTGCTGGTTAGCTGTATTTCTCTATATCTGTCTGTTTCTCCTCAATTTGAGGGTCAGCAGTTTTCTTGTGATCTTACTTTTCTGACAGATCCAAAAAGAGTTGTTAATTTTTTTCAGTTTGTTTAGATTTTTACTTGTTGAAACGGAGTGGTGACTTATAAGTTCCTTACATGCTGAACCAGAAAACAGAAGTACTCATATATTTGTTATTTACAGCTTCCTATTATGTACTGTAATTCTCATCTTAAGCATATTAGTTATAGTTATTTTAAATTTTGTGTTTGGTAACCTCCACCATCTAGGTTTCCTATACACTTACTTCTATTATCTAGATTTCTGTTGATATTAGTCCCCTGTTTTATCTGTTTTAGTATATTTATTGCTTAAATGGTTTATTTATTGATTACATAAAATAGTATGTTTATTGTTTTTATTAGATGCCAGAAATGGCATATAAAATCTTATAAAGATACTTTGAGGTTCAGAATTATAGTCTTTCCCCAAAGAGGATTTGCTTCTGATTCTTGCTATCATGAGAATATGGGCATAACACCTCTATAAATTCAGTGATTAATCTCATTAGAAGCTGAATTTAATCTTTGTGTATGTGTGTCTTTATCTAGTATCCTCTTTTCCTTAAAGATGAGCCTTGAAAAGTCTAAAATGAAAATAAAGTGTGTTTGAGAGACACTATTCTCTTTATTGACCCTGAATTCCAGTTGTCTCCCCCAGACTTATAAGATAGCTAAAAGCTTTGATGTCTTCTCAGCCTCTCAGCAGCCATATAATGAATGATCAGTTAATGGATTGAAGGGGAAATGAAATGCCCTGCTTACCTTTATACTTTTCTTTTTGTTTCTGGATCTTAGCCCTTCAGATTCTTACTACCATAGTAGCTCACTCATACCTTATAAATATTTAAACAATATTTTCTACAGCTTCTCCAGTTGATTTCTGTAGAATGGTTTGTCTGAGTCAAGCCAATCTGTCACTGCTGGAAATGAAATTCTCATGTATATATTTTGATATGTTATTTGTTACATAAAATTTCATGGCTAAATCCTTTAACCATATTTGCAATCTTCCTTGGTTGGAGGAGTTATTTATTTGTCTTGGAATACAGGGTGCGAGGGAATATATTCTAGATATGCTTGGTCGAATATTTTATTCATAAGTCTTCTAATTTCCTCTTGCTCTTGTTACCAATATCAAAGGGCCTATCAGTTCAAATGGCTACTTTCCTGCCCTACTTTCTAAAGATATAATGCCAATACATTAAAAACTTAAATTAGTATAATATTTTAAATGGTAATAATTTTTATTGATTTAAATTAGGCTTTATCACTATGCTTTTCTTTAAATGTATCACTGACTAGACTATATTCCATGTTTATTCAATCAAACATTAATCTAGGTGATGCTGGAAAGTTATGCTGATGACGTAAAGTCCTTAATCAGTTGACTTTAATTAAGCAAAGGACATTGCACTGCAAAATTGGGTGAGCCAGATTTAACCAGTTGGAAACCTTTAAAAAAAGAGGGTGACTTGACAAACAGAGAAATTTTGCCTGTGGACAACAACCCATGGCTGTGGTATCCAACCTGCTCTTACTGCCCACGTATGGATTTTATGTTTCCTTAGCCAGCCCCACAATCATGTAAGCCAGTTTCCTTTAATAAATATAAGAATTTATTCAGAAAAATCTGAAGCTTTCATATATGTATATATATTCTACTTCTCTAGTTGAATCTCAACTGATAAAATGTCAATGAACATATTCTTCAGAAAAAAAGGAGGTCATATAGTGTAAATGAGCTCACGAGTATGCTATAGCCATGGAATGCAATCTGTGGTATTATATTTAAATGGGTTCCTTTGTCTTATATCTGGCAGAAATGATTATAAGATACATAATTAAGTCAGACTTCTTTAAAATAATTAGCTTTGGGATTAGAACTGGAAATAGAAACACAATTAATGAATATGCTAATTTCACCCCATGAAATGTCAGGGGATAATCTTTATCCATGGCTTAAAAATGCATACCAGATTAAATACGATTCCCATAAATATTTTTTTGATTTCTAAAGAACAAAACAGAAAAATTCTATTTCAAGGCTAAACTTAAAACAATGGGAGAAAAACATCAATTTATTATCCTTGAGATTAATTAAATATGAAGTATTATGAGAAAATATTGACTAAATACCAGAAGACTGTATTTATGCTATAAAAGAGTACGCAGCTAATAATGATTCTTAATAATGCCCAGTGAGAATACAATCCCACCACTCTCTATTAGTGCACACTGTTTTTTCTTTTTTGCAAATAAGAAATTTGCATAATTACCATAACAAGCATGTAAAACATCATAAATAACTAAGTGTGTATGCAGGAATAAATTACTACTTCTCTAAGAAACTGTAACCAGAGGGAACAAATATTCTTTTGGATTTGGGGCAAGCAAAACTCTGTAGCAAAATAAAACATTAATTCCTTGGGAAGAATATGAAGTTTTCATTTTGGAGTCATTCCCCTCAGATGATTTTATAAATCTGGCTTTAAGTAAAGTATTTAAAAACAAATCAATCAGAAGTTATCTAAAACCTTCTTTTAGAACTCAGTTAAAATGAAGTACAGTGTTCCTTAGTTGCTCAAATTGGCAATTTTTGCAAAAGTAGGTACCTTATGTTCACATAAAATGACACTTTAAGCGTGTGCAAAAGATATCATTATTCATTCAACAAAATAAATACATAACATACTAAAATCATATTTTAATAGTGATTTTAGCAGAAATATCTGGATTAGGCTTAGACCCAGATTTTGTTAAGTCTTATAGTTCCAACTAAAATTGTCCTTTGACTTTCAGGTGTTTTATACTAACCTTTCCCTCTGTAATGTACATTCATAAAAATAAAACAGTCTAATATTTGAGTCTGTGGAGAATGATTCAACATCCTAACAATTTTACAAAACCAAACAAGTAATAGTCAAGGGAAAGTAGAAAAAATTAACAACACACCAACCTATAGTACACAGTATGGTTTTTTCCTAGAGTCAACTTTAATACCTCTTGAAGTCTTATAACTTTGATGATTGCTATTATCATCATTTGCCTCCTTCAGTAGACCATGTACTGTACAGTAGGAATTATCATTAAAATAAACTTCAAGTATGCTGCACAAACCTTTTTTATAACAGCATGAAATAAATGTCAGCTTTTATTTTACTATGGCAAGGTTTTTCTTAACAAGCACTGGTGAGACAAAGTCTTCCTTAAAAATACAAATGCTACTATACCTAGCTCAATTATTTAGCTCCAGGTTTTAATATTTTTTAATGTGCCTTAAAAGGATAATCTCATGACAAAAGAGACTTTAAAATACCTTTTTTCCTTTCTATACTGCCCCCTGAAATAAAAGAAGTTATTTGACATTTGAGAAATATTTCCTATCTTAAATAAGTTGGATTCTCTACTACAGTCATTTATCCATAGGACTCACAGTTCTTTTACTGATTTTAAAGAAGATCCATTCTTGATTTTTTGTGTATATTTAATTTTTATTCTGGAGTATATTTGATAACTAATGCAAAAACACCCCCACAAAATCAATAAATAATGCATTGCCTCCTCATGCTCCTACATCACGCTGCTAATTAAGGGAGTCCAGTTTCTAGATTCTTAATGACACTTAGGACATTATGACTATCGGAAGCATATTGATTAATCAAAAATATAGCATTGTCTAAATGAATATTGGTACTTTGAAAATTTAGGAAAATAAGAGAACCAATATTCTCATTTTCTCTGTGTAGAATATGCTTTATTTGTCTTTAGGAATTATGAAATTTATCAACCTCAAAGGTTACTTATTTCCAATAGACACTCTTACCTTCCTACATAAATGTATATCCACAAATCTCTACTTTTTTGTTAAGTTTTCTAATTAAATGACTTTGAGATGAAAACACCTCTCTACCATCATTTTCTAAATATTATAGATATACCACACAAAGATATCCAATGCATTCAAAGTTTATGTATTTTATTTAAATTTTTAATGTTCATTTATTTTTGGGAGAGAGAGAGAGAGACTGCGCTTGAGTGGGGGAGGGGCAGAGAGAGATGGAGACACAGGATCTGAAGCAGGCTCCAGGCTCTGAGATGTCAGCACAGAGCCAGACACGGGGCTCGAACTCATGAGCCATGAAATCATGACCTGAGCCGAAGTCATTCACTTATCTGACAGAGCCACCCAGGTGCCCCAGTTTTAATTCTCTATTATGTACTATTATATACTAATATGTATGTATTATGTCTATTATAGCATTATTATATACTAGTATGTATTATGTCTATTATAGCATAAGCATGTTTTTGCATGAACTGTAATCCAATAGAATCATTTCTTACCAATCTGTGAGCTGTTCTCTGGTAACTTAAGATGCTTCATTATTGCTTCCATGATATAGTATTGGCAACTTAGGGATGCAAGACTTCAAAAACTAATTGACATAATTAATTTATCCTTTTATTAAGCACGATGAAAAAAAGGGAAATTGTATGTCAATTTTGTCTTGGCATTATAGAAAGAAAAGAAAATGCAAAGGCCTAAAGTTGAGAGGGAGACTTTTATTAAAGAACTTCAAGGAAGGTTGTGGCTAGAAAAATATAGTAAGGGACAAATAGTAGGAAATGAAATCAGAGAAAAGTAACGGGGAAGATAAATATTGTTTAGTGTTTAGGTCATCTTAAGTACATTTGTTTACACTCTAAGTGAGATCAAGAGGCTTTGTAATGACAAGATTTGTTGCTGTGTGAATACTAGACTGTGTATGTAAGCAGAGGTGGAGTGGACAAGGGTGGGGGCAGATAGAGTAGTTAGTAGGCTCTAAATCAATCAAGAATAATGGTTTCTCGGATCGTCGTGCTAGTAATAGAAGTTGTGAAAAGCTCTTACGTTCCAGATTTATGTAGAAGGCAGAACCAAAATAATTTGTTGATAGACAGGGTATGGGGAGTGAAAAAGAGTTGCCAAAATGAGAAAATACTGTAGACAGAATCTTTTTAGCATGGAAAAGATAGGAATTAGATTTTGAATATATTAAATTTGAGGTGCCTAATAATAAATTAGATCTACCATGGAGAAACCATTTGAGAAGACCTACAGCATCTACAATCTTAATGTTTTTTGATAGTTTTTTATTAATATATCAGTCAAGATTTCATTCATGGTATTATAAATATTGACAATCTTTATAATCATATATTATAGTATTACATATACTCTCTTATATACAGAATATAAGAATTAAATCGAATCTTGGGTTTAAAAAGAAGTGTCTCCTTGTTATCATGGCTTTGACAAGTAGTGACAAATGTCTTCTCCAAATTGGAAGCTAGTTTAACTAGAAAGGGATGGGTGGAAACATTTCTATCATAGGCATGCATCTCATCTTTCAAGTGGAAACATAGAAACTCAAATATAAAATTTTAAAATGGGGAAAACTCGTGGGTCCATTTGTATTAAAGCACTGAAGGATGCAAACTGTTTGTGATACCCTGTCATCTAGCCTTATCCCTAACTCCCCAAACTTGCAAAAAGAATTTTACTAGCTTCTAGTGAGTGACACTAAATCTCCTATACCATGACAGGCATAATCCTTCGATAAAATAGGTTTCTTTATCTGTAATGTTATCATCTGTCAACCAAAGTGATGTGATATTACATCAAGGACAGAATATATAATATGATTTGGGTATGGATACACCAAGTTTTCTTTTGCATGAAATAATCTGATTTAGAGATATCTGACAAGTACTGTAATTATTTAAAGTACTTATGACAAAGTAGCATAATTCGTCAATATTGCAAACATAATTGCAATATGAGTAGTCAAAATAATTGTGATTAAACCACTCTTTGGACACTCTTTAGAAGAGGATTAAATGAGAATGACAAGGAACTGTGGTTACTGACATTTAGAACTCAGGAAGAATTTTCAACCTATCTATAGGGATTGCTTTCATGAAAAATGTTTCTCAGTTCTGATTTTGATGTTACAAAGGTATATAATAGTGGCTGTGCATTTATATGGGATTGTCAAATAAATTCTGCATTTTACATGATGTGACACACAGTTTATAATTACCATTCCATCATGATATATCACTCTAGAAGAACACCACCATTTGTTCTCTAAGAATCTTATTTTATTTTTCCTTAAAGAAACCTAAATTAAATGGCAAGTGCATTGCCAAATACTTACATTAATCTTCATCTGAGTCTACTTATGGATATTTAATCATTTTATGTAGACAGCTGAACACTTTGGTTTCAAATGGATATCATATTCTCATCACTTTAAAGTACACTCTTATGTACTTTATCTGCAATGATTTATCAATTATGCATGTATACTTACTTTTATTGTTCTGACTGTTGTAAAGATATAGTTTTGGGGGCACCTGGGTGGCTCAGTCGGTTAAGCGGCCGACTTCGGCTCAGGTCATGATCTTGCAGTCCGTGAGTTCAAGCCCCGCGTCGGGCTCTGTGCTGACAGCTCAGAGCCTGGAGCCTGTTTCAGATTCTGTGTCTCCCTCTCTCTGACCCTCCCCTGTTCATGCTCTATCTCTCCCTGTCTCAAAAATAAATAAAATGTTTAAAAAAATTAAAAAAAAGATATAGTTTTGTTTATACACATGGCTTAGATTACTTCTCTTTCTTGCTTTAATTTTTAACTTGTATCATACTAGCATAGGCTTCAAATTCATAAATACTGATTTGTGTGATTGTGACTAAGTACATACAAGATCACTTAGTCTCCAAAAGAAAACTATAAATACATATTTCTGACAATACAATGAACTATTGACCATGCAGACTGAACAATATGTAACTTATCAGGATCAGTTAAACACCTATTAGAAGAATTGTCCTTCTAATACTGCATGAAAGTTGAGCATAAGCATCATTGTAGAAATATGGTTCTGATTATAAGCTTTAATAAAAGATCAGATCTCAAACTTTACACGACTGTCCACAAAATCTTCCCTTCAGTAAAAATATGTGTGTGTGTGTGTGTGTGTGTGTGTGTGTGTGTGTGTGTATTAAATGTGTCCTTTATGAGCACCCTAAAAATGGGACACACATCACTGTCTCAAAGGAGAAATCATTCCCAAGCATCCACAACTAATCAGAAAATCATATTTGATATATTTTTCTCAGAATACTTGAATCTGTAAAGTTTGATGTTAATTCACTTGAAGTTGTTTTCTAGATCATTGATCTGACTCCTCTATACTATATAATCTTCGGTGCGTTGTTAGGATCATGAATTACATTGAACTGACATTTCAGTATTTTCAGCTTTCCTCTCTATATATTATCACAGGGCTTAAATCATTGAATTCAGTGTCTCAAATTACATGTAACAATTGGATGACACCCTATAGGGTATTTCAAAATAAACTAAACAGTTCATAACAATTTGTCCAATTCCAGATCTGATTAGACACAAGTCTAAAATCCTTGGGAGTTCTATTTATGCCTAAAATTAAGTATTGCTATGGCTATGAAACAAATTTTCACCTGAAGTGTTTATTTATACTAATATTCATACATGGTGACACCATTATTTACATTATTTACATGCATTATACCCTTTTTCATATTACTAATAACACTAATGGGTAACATGATATTCTTCTGGCTCCTAAGTAGACATCCTGGTAAATTATAATAGACTGCCACTAATTGGGGCACTTGTTTTACTTATGCCAATTAGATTTAATTTAATAAATAACATTGGATTTAAAATACATTTCACCATATTTATTCTGACTCTACTACTCTTCGTGGCAAATGAAGAAATTAGACTTTGAAAATAGGATGGAATTCTCAGATACCTTTTTTTCGGAACTTTATCCCTATACTCATTAAAACAAATATGTTGGAAAAGATTCTTTAATTTAAAGTTATAGTTGATGTCATTCAATGCATTTTGTATCTTGCTTTTCTGTTACTGTTTCAATCAACTGATAAAGAATAGAATTTGGGAGGCTAAATAGCTTCACAAATCTAAGATGATGGTCCACATTCAAAGACTTTGTGCTATGGTATTGCTGAATTCCAGACTGCCCTTGAAATACCCCTAACATTAGGACCAGGACCCATTTGCAGTCTACTTGCTTATTCAGTTACGGGTATATATGAAGTTGTCAATATGTCCTGGATTTGAAGTCTAAATAACTTTATTTTTATAAACTAGAGAGTGGAAAGAACTTGCTGGATATGATACGAAAATATAGAAGTGCCCATTATTCCAAAGAAAAGCTTGCATAACATGATCTTACTTACTTACTTCTCAAGGTAGAACTGACATTAAATTTGAAATTATTCTTAACAGAGAAGCTAACCTCTAAATAAACATTCTAATATCTAACATCTAAGGAAACATGGAAGCAGCATTCTCAGACTATCTGAGCTGAGCTAATTCAGATTAAATATGATTTCCCTAATTTTTTTGTAGAAATGTAGGCCCATCATATAGCAATTCTTAGGTCATTACATTCAGTTCGTGGAGAAAGCCATAACATTTTAATCTGAATTTGCTGACAAATTTGGGCAGGACTTTATGACTGTCAAATGATAACTAAATTGGTAATAATAATCAGCATATAACCATCCAAGATGACTACATCAAATGGTAGTTCAGATAATTGGATGCATAGTTTCTAGTATGATTGCTAAAAATAAGATGCATTATGCCAGTTATACATCAAGCTTGCATAGTTAACCTTAAAGAACTGTTTCTAAGGAAGAATTGAGAAATCTTCTTCACTCCTGATTTGTAGAAATAGTGTCATCATTGCTATTTATATTATTAGTTGAATCTGTATAATGCTAACTCTGATATACAAACCAAGCCAACTTAAAATATTTTCAAGGTAGGTGAAACTATTTAAAATGATTTATTTACTTTTTGTCCTAAATTATTACAATGCAATTAAATAATAAGCCCAATATATCATTTTAGATGATATTAACATGAACCTTTGTAAACTACATATTACCCTCAAACATGTTGAAACTTTAATAAGAGGGTTCCATTTTTCAAAAGTACATAATTTTGCTTGAAATCTTTTAAAATATCTCATACTTTACAATTTTGGATAACTATTATTTTTCAACATACTAATAATCCACCCCCTTTTGGGAACATAGTAATCCTATTTGAAGAAAATACTAGCAGAACCTTAATAATAATTATAATGACTATTGTAATCTGTTTGAAATGAATCAGCCTAGTAATCATGTTCTTTTCCTGTTACTTTCCCCAGTATATTTTAATTTCATTTTCCACTACTGCTGCATTGTGTTTCTTTCAACAGGCAAGATTGTAAAAACAGAATCCAGCAGTACTTTCTGGCAGGAAGTCAAAGGTTTTAGAGACATTGGACAAAGGATACATACTGTGTGCTATATAGTTTAAAAATATGTATATTCAGAGCATTGAAATCTTGTTAGTAATGTAAAAGAGAACAGGGTGGAGTGCCTGGGTGGCTCAGTCAGTTGAGCATCTGACTTTTGATTTTGACTCAGGTCATGATCCCAGGGGTTGTGGGATAGAGCCTCACATCAGGCTCCACGCTCAGCGTGGAACCTGCTTAAGACTCTGACTGACTCTCTCTCTCTCTCTCTCTCTCTCTCTCTTCCCCTCTGCCTTTATCTCCACTTGCTTTCTCTCTAATATAAAAAAGAAAACAGGATGTGTTACGTATGAACCCTGGGACCTTTGCATTAGGAGGTCAGCCTTACTCTTACTGAAAAGTAAGTCTTGCTCTCAGTAGATCATAACAACTTGTATGGTGACAGATGGTAACTACACTTGTGGTGAGAATTGAGTAATGTATAGAATTGTTAAATCACTGTGTTATACACCTAAAATTAATATAACGTTGTATATCACCTATACTTCAATGAAAAGAAATGGTAGGAGGGGTAGAGACTTGGTCAGGAACAAAATTCTTGGGGAGACTAACCACAAACAGAAAGGACACCACAAGCACAGAGAAAGGAGAAGAACAGACCCCACACTAGGCACCCCAGACACAGTGGACTTGCACTGGGAAGACGAGTCCCAATAACATTTGGCTTTGAAAACAAGTGGGACTTAACTCCAGGTACTTTATTTTTTTTTCACCAGGTTTTTATTTAAATTCCAGTTAGTTGACATACAGTATAATATTAGTTTCAGGTGTAGGATTTAGTAATTCAGCACTTACATACAACACCTGGTGCTCATCATAACAAATACCCTCCTTAATCCCCATCACCTTTTTAATCCATCCCCCCACTGCCACACCCACCTCCCCTCTGGTAACCATCAGTTTATTCTCTATTAACTCCAGGTACTTTAAAAATCAATGAGTGCAGCTCTGGAAGAGCTAGAGGGTATGAAAAACCGAGTCTTTACTCTGAAAGAAACAGCATAACAAACAACCTCACCAAAATACAGCACAGAAACAGCAATTTGAAAAGCACCTGGGGTATATGGGAAGAAAATTTATTTTCTAATTTCAGAATATGTGCTGGAAAGGCAGGGATATTTAAGAGACTTCTCCAAGAACAAAAGAGCTGGCAGGTATCATCCCCCCAAGCCTCCAGCCTAGATACCCAGACACCTGTGAGAACTAGCGAGAACAGTCTGCATAGCTTACTAACACAGTGTGCCCTGTGCTGTGTTCTGCAGACTCACCCCATCCAACACACTCCACTCAGTAGGAGTCCCTCAAACCTGTGCCTGGTGTATCTTATTCTGCAAGCAGCACAAGTAGAAAGCTCTGTATTTTAGGGGTCACTGCAACCCCAACATATGGACTGGGGGCAGACATATGGTCTGACTGCAGGACCTGCCCACCAACAAAAGCCTCTCATGCAATGCATGATACAATGCAGGGAGACACCCTGCGATTTGGTTCAACCACAGCCCCAGCAATGGACTGAGGGTGGGCATCTGTTCTGACCCAGACTGGCTCTTAATAGCACAGGGACCTAATTCTACCCACAACAGGCAAACAGAGGCATTGCAGGTGACTAGACTGAAGGCAAACATGGCTCAACCACAACTGCAGGGCACATACAACACATAGAGAAGACATCCTGAAGTGCCTGGTTCTGGTTTGAAGAAGGGACATTGCAGTACAGGGCAGTACAGGACCTCTTTTTCATAAGGCCACTACATTCAAGATCAGGACATGTATCTGACTTTCCTAATATATAGAAACAAATGCAGAGAGTTAGACAAAATGAGGACACAGAGGGATATGTCCCAAATGAAAGAACAGGACAAAATTATAGCAAAAGAGTTAAATGAAATGGAGATAAGCAATATGCCTGCTAGGAAATTCAAAGTAATGGTCATAAAAATACTTACTGGACTTGAGAATAGAGTGGAAAATCTCAGTGAAACCTCTAACAAAGAAAGAAAATATAAAAAAGAACCCATTAGAGATAAAGAACACAATAACTGAAATTAAAAATACACTAGAGTAAATAAATAGTAGGTTAAGGAAAGCAGAAGAATGGATCAGAGAGCTGGAAGAGAGAATAATGGAAAGAAACCAGGCAAACCAGCAGTATATTTGGTGACATCATCAGCTTAATAAAATTCACATTATAGGGATCCCAGAAAAAGAAGAGAAAGGGGGCCACAAAGTTTGTTTCAAGAATAATAACTGAAAACTCCCCCCATTTGGGGAAGAAAACAGACATCAAGATCCAGGAGGCACAGAGAACCACCAACATCATCTGAAGGTGGTCCACACAACCACACATAATTAAAATGGCAAAAAGTAGTGATATAGAGATAATTTTAAAAGTAGTAAGAGAAAAGAAATTTACATACAAGTGAAACCCCATAAAGCTATCAACAGATTTTTTTTAGCAGAAATTTTTCAGGCCAGAATGGAGTGGAATGATATATTCCAAATCCTGAAAGGAAAACACCTGCAACCAAGAGTATTTTATCCAACAAAACCATCATTCTGAATAGAAGAAGAGATAAGGTTTTTCAAACAAAAGTTAAAGAAAGGAGTTCCTTACTGCTAAACCAGCTTCACAAGAAATGTTAAAGGATATTCTTTGACTGGAAAGAAAAGGCCATAATCAGGAGTAAGAAAATTAGGAAAGAAAAAAATTCCACAGGTAAATACAAACATAATAAAAGTAGTAGATTAATCATTAATAAAACCAGTATGGAGGTTAAAGCACAATACCAATAAAATAAATTATATCCATAAAAGTCAGTCAGGAGATTCAGAAAATAAAAAGACGTAAAGTATGACATTATATCCATAAAATGTGGGGGGAAGTACTTTTAAAATTTAAAACTTAGAATTTTAATTTTTAAAATTTAGGGGAGCCTGGGTAGCTCAGTTGGTTAAGCGTCCAACTTTGGTTCAGATCATGATCTCGTGGTTTGTGAGTTCAAGCCCTGCATCTGGCTCTGTGCTGAAGCACAGAGCGGGGAGCCTGGTTTGGATTTTGTGTCTCCCTCTCTCTCTGCCCTTCCCCTGCTCACATTCTGTCTCTCTCTCACACAAAAATAAGCAAACATTTAAAAAAATTTAAAGTTTTAAATTTAGTGCTTTTAGAATAGTTTCAAACTTAAGCTACCATTAACTTAATATAGACTTCTATATGCATAGGATATTATATATAAAACTAATGGTAACCACAAATCAAAATCCTGTAATACATATGCAAAAATAAGGAAAGAGGAATTCAACCATATAACTAAAGAAAGCTATCAAACCACAATGGAAGAGCAAGGGAAGAAAAGGAAAAAAAAGAGAACTGCAAAAACAACCATAAAAGAACTAACAAAAAGTCAATAAGTATCTACCTATCAGTAATTACTTTAAATGTAAATGACCTAAATGCTACAATCAAAATATATAAAGTGACTAAATGGATAAAAAAGCAAGACCCAACTATATGCTGCCTATAAGAGACTAACTTTAGACCTAAAGACATATGCAGATTGAAAGTGAAGGAATGGAAAAACATTTACCATATGAATGGAAGTGAAAAGAAAGCTGGGTAGCAATATTTATATCAGAAAAAATAGACTTTAAAACAAAGACTGTAATAAGAGACAAAGAAGGATACTACATAATGATAAAGGGTAAATATTTATGTATTTATGCAATAAACATGGAACACCCAAATATATAAAGCAGCTATTAACAGATATAAAGGAAGAAGTTGATAGTAATACAGTCATAGTAGGAGACATTAACACCCCATTTACATCAATGAATACATCATACAGACAGAAAATCAACAAGGAAAGAGTGGCTTTGAATAACACATTAGACCAGCTGGACCTAAAGATATATTCAGGACATTCCATCCCAAAACAGCAAAATACACATAATTTTCAAGTGCACATTAAACATTCTCCAAAATAGATCACATATGAGACCTCAAAACAAGACTCAACAAATTAAAAGATTGAAATCATGTCATTCATCTTTTTTGACTAGACAGTATGAAACTAGAAATCAATCATAATAAAAAATCTGAAAAAACACAAATATATAGAGGTTAAACAACATGCTACTAAAGAATAAATGTGTCAACCAAGAAACCATAGAGGAAATTTAAAAATACATAAAGACAAATGAAAATGAAAACACACCAGTGCAAAATTTTTGGAATGGAGCAATAGCTCTACTAAGAGGGAAGATTATAGTAATACAGGCCTACCTCAAGAAGCAAGAAAAATATCAAATAAACAGCCTAATCTTATACATGAAGGAGATAGGAAAACAACAAAGGCAAAAGCCAGTAGATGGAAGGAAATAATAAAGATAATAGCAGAAATAAATGATATAGAAACTAAAAAAACAATAGAACAGATCAATGAAACCAGGAGCTGTTTCTTTGAAAAGCTCAACAAAATTGACAAACCACTAGCAAGACTTATTAAAATAAGAGAGGACTCAAATAAACAAAATTAGAAATGAAAAAGAAGTAACAACTGACACCATAGAAATAAAAAGGATTATAAGAGAATATTGTGAAAAATTATATGCCAACAAATTGGATAATCCTAGAAGAAATGGATAAATTTCCCAGAAATACACAACCTTTCAAAACTGGATCAGGAAGAAATGTAACTCATCAAGGAATAAATGTTATGTTAAAATTGGATTTTTTTAGGTTTCTAAATTCAGAAAAAGGAAAGTTCCTTTTGTACAAAGAAATGTGAAAAGTAAATTATTTTAATAAACCACAGTCACTCTTCAAAAAAGCATATATTTTGGGGTCAGGCAAATCTGATTTGAATTTGAGCTTTACAATTTACTGCCTGTGTGAACTGGGACAAGTTACTCAATTTCTCTAAGTTTTGGGTTGCTATTCTGTGAATAGGTATAATAAAATTTACCTCCAAATGTTGTATTGAGTTTTATGTGGGATAAAGAATACAGATTAACGTTAACTCTCAATATTTACTGTAAGATAGAAAAGCTTATCAATATAAGTGTGTTAAAAACTTTTTATTTGAGTATAGTTGACACACAATGTTCTGTTAGTTTCAGGTGTGCAACACAGTGATTCAATAAGTTTATACATTATGCCATGCTCACTACAAGTGTAACTACCATCTGTCACCATACAACACTATTACATTATCAATGACTATATTCCTTATGTTGTGCATTTTATTCCTGTTACTTACTCATTCTATAACTGGAAGGCTGAAGGTCGCACTCCCCTTCCCCATTTTTCCCACCCTCACTCCCTCCCCTCTGGCAAACATCAGTTTTTCCTCTGCATTGGCCTGATTATTACTGGTCTGATTCTGCTTTTTGTTCATTTGGGTTTTTTGATTCCACATATGAGTGAAATCACATGGCATTTGTTTTTCTCAGTCTGACTTATTTTACTCAGCATAATACCCTCTATGTCCATCCATGTTGTCACAAATGGCATAGTCTCATCTTTTTATATGGCTTCACAATATTCCATTGTGTGTATATGTGTATGTATTTATATATAATGTTATAGATACATATAACATTTTCTTTATCCATTCATCTATTGATGGACATTTAGGTTGCTTCCATATCTTAGGTATAAACATGGAGAGGACATATAACATTTAAGATAATGTTTTCATTTTCTTTGAGTAAATACTGAGTAGTAGAATTATTGGATCATATGGTATTTCTATTTTTTATTTTTTGAGGTACCTCCATACTGTTTTCCACAATAGCTATACCAATTTACATTCCCACCAATAGTGCATGAGTATTCCTTTTTCTCCATATTCTCACCAACACTTGTTATTTCTTGTCATCTTGATTTTAGCCACTCTAACAAGCATAAGGTAGTATCTCACTGTGGTTTTGATTTGCATTTCCCTGATCAGTGATATTGAGCATCTTTTCATGTGTCTATTGGCCATCTGTATATATTCTTTGGAAAAAGATCTATTCAGATCCTCTTCTCATTTTTTAAATCAGACTTTTTGTTCATTTGGTGTTGAGTTGTATACATTCTTCATATATTTTGGATATTAACCCCTTGTTGGATATATAATTTTCAAATATCTCCTTCTATTCAGTAGGTTGTCTTTTTGTTTTCTTGATGGTTTCCTTTGCTGTGCAAAAGCATTTTATTTTGATATAGTCCCACTAGATTATTTTCGGTTTTATTTACCTTGCCTTAGGAGGCATATCTAGAAAAATGTTGCTATGGCTGATGTCACAGAAATTACTACCTGTGTTTTCTTCTATGAGTTCTATGGTTTCAGGTCTCACATTTAGGTCTTTAATCCGTTTTCAGTTTATTTTTGTGTTTGATGTTATAAAGTGGTCCAATCACTCTTTTACATGTAATTGTGCACTTTTCCCAGCACCATTTATTAGAGAGACTATGTTTTCCCCATTGTTTATTCTTGCCTACTTTGTCATAGATTCATTGGCCATATAACCATGGGTTTATTTCTGAGATCTCTATTCTCTTTCATTGATCTCTGTATCTGTTCTTGTGTTAGTACCATAGTGTTTTGATTATTACAACTTTGTAGTATATCTTGAAATTTGGAATTGTAATTCCTTCCACTTTGTTCTTCTTTCTCAAGGTTGCTTTGAATATTCAGGGTCTTTTGTGGTTCTACACAAATTTTAATATTATTTGTTTCATTTTTTTGAAAAATTTTGTTGATATTTTGATAAAGATTACATTGAATCTGTATATTGTTTTGGGAAGTGTAGACATTTTAACAATATTAATTCTTCCAATTCATGAACATGACTATCTTTCCATATGTTTGTTTCATCTTCAGTCTCTTTCATCAATGTTTCAGTTTTCATACTACAGTACAGGTTTTTCACTTCTTTAGTTAAGTTTATTTCTAGGTATTTTATTCTTTTTGGTGCATTTGTAAATGGAGTTGTTTTCTTCATTTCTCTTTGTCTGACTTCATTATTAATGTATAGAAATATTACTGATTTCTGAGCATTAATTTTTTATCCTGCAACTTTATTGAATTCATTTATTAGTTCTAGTAGTTTTTGGTGGATTCTTTAGGATATTCTATGTGTATTATCATGTCATCATGTATTATCAGTTTAACTTCTTTAGCAATATGGATGCCCTTCATTTCTTTTTCTTATCTGATTGCTGTGGCTAAGACCTCTAGTACTATGTTCAATAAAAGTGGCAAGAGTGGGCATCCTTGTCTTGTTCCTGACCTTGGAGGTAAAATGTTCAGTTTTTCACCATTGAAGATTATGTTAGCTGTGGGTTTTTCAAATATGGCCTTTATTACATTGAGGTATGTTCCCTCTAATCACATTTTGTTGAGTATTTTATCATGGATGGATGTTGTACTTTCTCAAATGCTTTTACTTCATCTATTGAGATGATCATAAAATTCTTTGAATATAAAATTATTGTCAAATTGGTTTCCATACAACACCCAGTGCTCATCCCAACAGGTGCCCACCTCAATGCCCATCACCCTCTTTCCCCTCCCTCCCGCCCCCCACCAACCCTCAGTTCATTCTCAGTTTTTAAGAGTCTCTTATAGTTAGCTTCCCTCCCTCTCTTTTTTTCCCCTTCCCCTCCCCCATGGTCTTCTGTTAAGTTTCTCAGGATCCACATAAAAGTGAAAACATATGGTATCTGTCTTTCTCTGTATGACTTATTTCACTTAGCATAACACTCTCCAATTCCATCCACATTGCTACAAAAGGCCATCTTTCATTCTTTCTCACTGTCAAGTAGTATTCCATTGTATATATAAACTATAACTTCTTTTTTTTTAAATTTTTTTCAACGTTTTTAATTTATTTTTGGGACAGAGAGAGACAGAGCATGAACGGGGGAGGGGCAGAGAGAGAGGGAGACACAGAATCGGAAACAGGCTCCAGGCTCCGAGCCATCAGCCCAGAGCCTGACGTGGGGCTCGAACTCACTGACCGCGAGATCGTGACCTGGCTGAAGTCGGACGCTTAACCGACTGCGCCACCCAGGTGCCCCTAAACTATAACTTCTTTATGCATTCATCAGTTGATGGACATTTAGGCTCTTTTCATAATTTGGCTGTTGTTGAAAGTGCTGCTATAAACATTGGGGTACAAGTGTCCCTATGCATCAGCACTCCTGTATCCCTTGGGTAAATTCCTAGCAGTGCTATTGCTGGGTCATAGGGTAGATCTATTTTTAATTTTTTGAGGAACCTCCACGCTGTTTTCCAGAGCGACTGCACCAGTTTGCATTCCCACCAACAATGCAAGAGGATTCACGTTTCTCCACATCCTTGCCAGCATCTATAGTCTCCTGATTTGTTCATTTTAGCCACTCTGACTGGTGTGAGGTGATATCTCAGTTGTTTAACATAATGTTGGAAGTTCTAGCATCAGCAATCAGACAACAAAAGGAAATCAAAGGCATCAAAATTGGCAAAGATGAAGTCAAGCTTTCACTTTTTGCAGATGACATGATATTATACATGGAAAACCCGAGAGACTCCACCAAAAGTCTGCTAGAACTCATACATGAATTCAGCAAAGTCGCAGGATACAAAATTAATGTAGAGAAATCAGTTGCATTCTTACACACTAATAATGAAGCAACAGAAAGACAAATAAAGAAACTGATCCCATTCGCAATTGCACGAAGAATATAAAATATCTAGGAAGAAACCTAACCAAAGATGTAAAAGATCTGTATGCTGAAAACTATAGAAAGCTTATGAAGGAAATTGAAGAAGATACAAAGAAATGGAAAAAATATTCCGTGCTCATGGATTGGAAGAATAAATATTGTTAAAATGTCAATACTACCCAAAGCAATCTACACATTCGATGCAATCCCAATCAAAATTGCACCAGCATTCTTCTCGAAGCCAGAACAAGCAATCCTAAAATTTGTATGGAACCACAAAAGACCCCAAATAGCCTAAGTAATTTTGAAGCAGAAGACCAAAGCGGGAGGCATCACAAACCCAGACTTTAGCCTCTACTACAAAGCTGTAATCATTAAGACAGCATGGTATTGGCACAAAAACAGACACATAAACCAATGGAATAGAATAGAAACCCCAGAATTGGACCCGCAAATGTATGGCCAACTAATCTTTCACAAAGCAGGAAAGAGTATCCAATGGAAAAAAGACAGTTTCTTAAACAAATGGTGCTGGGAGAACTGGACAGCAACATGCAGAAGAATGAAACTATACCATTTTCTTACACCATTCACAAAAACAAACTCAAAATGGATAAAGGACCTGAATGTGAGACAGGAAACCATCAAAACCCTAGAGAAGAAAGCAGGAAAAGACCTCTCTGACCTCAGCCGCAGCAATGTCTTACTTGACACGTCTCCAAAGGCAAGGGAATTAAAAGCAAAAATGAACTATTGGGACCTCATGAAGATAAAAAGCTTCTGCACTGCAAAGGAAACAATCAACAGAGCTAAAAGGCAACCGATGAAATGGGAAAAGATATTTGCAAGTAACATATCGGACAAAGGGCTAGTATCCCAAATCTATAAACAACTCACCAAACTCCACACCCGAAAAACAAATAATCTAGTGAAGAAATGGGCAGAAGACCTGAATAGACACTTCTCTAAAGAAGACATCCAGATGGCCAACAGGCACATGAAAATATGCTCATCAGGGAAATAAAGATCATATGATTTTTATTCTTCATTTTGTTGATGTGGTATATGAAATGTGGTTTACCAATATTTTGCTCAAAATTTTTGCATTTGTGTTCATCACAGATATTGCTGCTGTATGCAGGGCATGCTCTGGCAGAACAGCTAAAGCTAAAAAGTATGCACAAACCAGTGTTGTCCCTGGGCACTCCACCCAAAATGTGCCCTGGCAGGACAGCTGAAGCTGAAGTGCTTGCATGCCAGGTTGTCCCAGGGCTCTCCACACCAAGGGCAACCTGGTGGGATAGCTGAAGCTGAATGAGTGCAAGCCAGAATGTACCAAGGTGCTTAGTGTAGGGCGTGCTCTGGCCAGGAGACTGGAGCCAAGGCCAGTATGGGTGGGAGTGTTCTGGAGCACTCCCCACAGGAGGCGCCCTGGTGGGGTGGCTGAAACTGAAATCACTTGAGTAAGAGGCTCCCGTGGTGCTCCATACAGGGCACCCTGGGAGGGAAGCTGGATCTGAAGCAGACATAAGTGAGGGATTCCAGATTGGTCTGCACCAGGAGTGCCCTAGCAAGGCATATGAAGCTGAAGTGGTGTGGGCCTGAAGTGTTCCAAAGTGCTTTGCTCCTGTGTCACCTTTATGTCAAAGCTGAGGCTATAGTGAGCGTTCACCAGGTGTGTACTACCCTGTGGCTACCTTGAAGGGATGTCTGGGGCTGGTGTGGGCTAGGGGCCTGGGGCTCACTGAGGTGGCAGGCCAGTTAGGGAAACTGTGCTATGCACTGTTCTGTGGTCTCAAGGTGGATAAAGAGGAAAGACAGCCCATCAGCCTCATTCACCTGGAGGGCATTCCAGCAGCTTCCCTTGCCATTTAATGAAGTTCTAGGGCTGGCTTTTTTGTATGCTGATTGCCCTATTAAAACGGACTTTTCTTCTGTTCCCCAGTACAACTGGGGCTAGTATGGGCTTGTGGACCCAGGGCTCACCAAAGTGGCAAGCCAGCTATTGTGATCAGACCCTGCTCTGGTCTGTGCTTTTACGATGGAGTGAGAGCATAAACCATGCAGGTCTCTAGTCCCTCTGACCTGGAGTGTTCCTGAAGCTCCTCTGGCATTTTAAACCGTTGCTTTTTTACTATTCCACAGTGCAACTCGGCTAGTGTGGGTTTGTGGACCTGAGGCTCACTGAGGTGGCAAGCACATCCGGCTCTGGTTTGCACTTTTAAGGTGGTGGAGGAGTATAAACTGTGTCATCCTCCAGTCCCTCTGCCTGAGGAGTGTTCACAGCACCTTCACCATGTGGTATAAAGTTGTAGTGTTTTCTCTTTTATCCACTAGTTGCTTTTTTAAACCACCTGTTTTTCTGTGCCCAAGGACAGAGGAATCTTTTCCCAGTCTCTCATTACTTATTATCCCTCTCCACTGAAGTGCACATTGTTGGGGACTTGGGACTCCCCTGACTCCATCTCTCCTTTTTTGCTGTCTTCTCTATATTTTGTTGTGCAGAAGCTGTCCAGTTGTCCCTCAGTTCTCCTTCAGGAGGAATTGCTTTATAAATACATGTAATTTGGTATGTTCCATGGAAGGGTGAGTTTGGAGTCTTCCCATGTTGCCATCTTGGACTGGACACTTAATTTAAGTGTTTTGTTAACTGATTTTTATAAACTTATTGTAATGAGACTAGATGTCTGATAAAGTCCTAGCCAGTCCAAGATCTTTGTCTTTGTCCTGTCCTTGCCCTTGCCAGAATTCATCCTGGCCTTTTAAATTAACATTTAAAGAGTAGATCTCTTTACACTGTGGTTTTGAGCTTATGAAAATTTGTTTTAGAATTGAGTTTTCCTTCCAGAATTTCCAAACACTTTCATGGATCTAAATTATTTCCTTTATCCTAAACCAGAAGTCACAGTGATTTAGACTTTTGGGAATTCAAAACAAATACGTTTATCCAACCTATGGTATGTTAAAATATAAGCCCTCAAGTACTAGGCAATGAACAAAAACAACAAATCAGAAAAGACCTCTTTATCTTTTAAATAAAAGTCTATTTTTAGAAATATAGACAAAGTAGTTGACATCAGGACCTGCTGGACTACCATGCCTCTTGAAAGTTAAAGGACAATTAAACATGCAGGGTTGAAGTGGGAGTGTGATTAGATGGGTTAGATTAGGAAGAAACAATATATCTTTTTTTAAATCAGAAAGTAAGGGACGCCTGGGTGGCTCAGTCGGTTGTGCATCCAACTTTGGTTCAGGTCATGATCTTATGTTTGTGAGTTTAAGCCCTGCGTCAGGCTCTCTGCTGACAGCTCAGAGACTGGAGCCTGCTTCAGATTCTGTGTCTCCCTCTCTCTCTGTTCCTCCCCTGCTCACACTATGTCTCTCTCTCAAAAACAAATAAACATTAAAAAAGTAAAAAATAAGGGAAAATAATGGGAAATGTATAAAGCAGAATCATGGGTGAGAATAAAAGGGCTGGCCCAGAAGTGATCTCTTAAGCATCTAGAAGAAGTCCATAGTATTTTTTGATCTATCTAAAATATGAAGCTCCTGATAGTTTTCAAACTATACTATGGCCAGACTATTATTTTTAACCCTGGTACAATCCAGTTATATGATTTTTATATAAAGGACCATTTGCTAATTTCTAACCAGGTCCCCTCATAGTTTTCTCTTAGTTTCAGTACTTTCAAATTAAAGATATGCACTCTACAGAATATTGTCAAAAAATCCCTGAAACTCCCCAAATACTGTATGTACATTAAATTTCATTTAAATGTTGCTCCTTCTAATTCATTTTCTGCCTGCACAGACTTGATAATTTTGCAACTTGCTAGGAAGACTTCATTTGGAATTGTATATTGGAGTTATTAATGCTTTCACTAAATATTCCAGTTTGCCCTTCCTAGAGGCACAAAGCAGGATTGCATTTTCTGTACTGCCTCCTTGTGGCTGAATGGACACATTACTAGTTGTGGCCTGAGTTGTGAGCCATTTACTTGCCAAATTTAATTTGAGATGAAAAACTTTCCAGCACTTTTTTCCACCTATGCTACAATGGCTGATATTGATTGTTTAAGTTGGTGATTGTTTTCTCTGCCTGGATTTTGGAGTAAGGTGACTTGGAGCAGAGCCATTCAACAACAAACAATAGACCAGTATTGTGTGGGAGAAATGCATCTGTTCTAAGAACTAACATTTTGGAGTTGTTTGTTACTACAAAATAATTTATGATGATGAAATTATAAAATTATTTTGAGCATCACATGTAAGCATCAAAGGTATGTATAAATATTCCAAAAAAAAATAATACAGCCATCAATGATTAAATGCTTTTTGTTTGTTTCCTTACATGATATTTTTTCAGATAGGGGTTGGGCTGTATGTATAAAGATGTTTTAGTTAAGTCCACATTTTTTAGTGCTTGACATTATATCAAAGAAATACAAGAATTCGCCAAGAGAATATAGATGTACAGTTTGGAAATAGACTTTAGATACTACATTACCTGACACTGTGTGTATTTTTTGGTTGTACAAAAATTATAATATCTTCCAAATGACTGCCTTCATTTTCTTTTAAATTACCTAAGAGCCCAAAAAGTCCACAGAAACAGAAAGTGTTTCCTGACATAAAAGGTAGCTAATGAATCCTAAAAGTATGTTTTCCTCTCCCTTGTTGGGGAGAAGAGAACACTTCAATGCCTATCAAACATTTACAATATAAGACATCAAATTGTTACACAGAATCAAAATTTTTTAAGGAACCAAGGAAAGTGGCAATTGCTACTACATCTTCTTTTTTCCTTCCTCTATTTTCTTCCCTTCTTTCTGTCTCTACAAGTCTCCTTCATATGGTACTCATGGCTTTCTCTCAATTTCTCCTTATTTTCATTATATGTTAAAAAGTATTTAAGAATCTCTGGAAATTGAAAATAACATAGAAAAGTAATACTAAATTATTTGAGCTTATATGGATTTTAAATTCCTGGCCTAAGGGATCTATGCAAAGAGCTAACTTAGACACTTTTATCTTGATCTGTACGGCTAGTTGGAGTTGACATGTTTTCTACACAAAATTTTAAAAAAATACTCGTAGGGTTTTCCCCAATGCTTGTTTGAAATTTTATTAAATGAGAGTTAACACATATCTTTGTAATACTGTTTAGACTGTAATGTTTTTCTTAAGTCTATAAAAGACTGAGTAAGAGCATCATAAATTGCCTGAAATTCTTATTGCATTTACAAACAAGGAGATGGAGAAAAGCACTGCTGAGAAGGCAGACCTTCTGATAAGGAGTTTGGCTTAGTGAGTTAAAAAGAACAATGAGAATGCATAGAAAAGGTTCATAATTTTTTTCATAGTTGCGTTTATTTCTTACACAATCATTTAATTTGTGAAAAACAATAGAACGATCCTGATATTTCACTTTTTTTAACCAAGAAAATCTTAAATTACATTATTAAAAAAATTAGATTACTCCAGAACATAAAGCATTAAGAAATATCTTTCTCCACTCTTTTTTTCTCCTAAACCTGACAGATAAACTTTGAAGGTAGTTCTTCATTTAGAGGGAAGGATTATATATGCTACAGAATCACAGATGAGGAAAGTCTTCCCCGCATTTAGGGAGGGCTTCAAAGAGGAGGTGGGGTTTGAAACATAAAATGTAGTAGCTTCTCATATGGTATGAAATTTTACAGGCAAAGGGAACAATATAAATCAAGACACAAGCATTCAAATGTATGATGTGTTCAAGAACATGTGCTATGCGTAGAACATATCACATTAGGGAGGAGTACTAGACAAGGATTGAAGGAAAGCTGAGCCAAGCTGGAAAGCACCTTGTATAGCATTGTTAGTAAGGGTATAGTGCAGGAAATATATGCTTTAAATTTTCCCACACAACTAATAGTTAACAGAATTGATATTTGAATGTAAGCAGGCTTGTCTCCAGAGTTTGTGCTCTTAACCCCAGAGTTTGTGCTCTAAATCACTATGCTGTAGATAAATGTATGGATAATAGCTTTTATGAATAAAGCACAAGCTAAGGATCAGGAAGCAAGGGGTGACTGTGTAGGGTGGCATTCATTATAATTTTGGGGGAAGTAAACTTTCGACTGATACTTGAAGTATGTTATTTTCATTATGAGCAGAGAGGAAGCACAAAGTAGCCAAAAGAAGAGCAAATACCTCATTTGATTCTTTGCTTTAAAGTAATCTTGCATTTTCTCTCTTCTCTTTGTTACCCTCCCCTGCCCTTTATTCCCTGCCACCTCTTCCTCCTTCTCCTCTCTCTCTTTCTCTTCTGTCTCATTTGTATATCATATTATCAAGGGGCTGTAATTCAAGTCACCAAGCCATTCTAACTTTGTTTGCAATTTAAAACAAGAAATAGTTCTTTCTGAGATATATTTTGCAGTTAATAGACAAATGGAAACATATAATATATTTCTAGATCATATTTACAAACTACAAATGTTTGGGATCTTATTTCTCTTTAGAGCTCTCACTATGGTGTTTTTATAATACATTGTGGATCTGCATTACAATCACATTAATGAAGAATTCCATCACCATATCTACTTATTACATGCAATTATAAAACCTGAGCTGCTTGGCTAAGGTATTCATTAACCTTTTCAGAGCTTATTATAGGAAATCTAATCACATGGAGATTTTAGACTGCATTGTGAAAATGAGTCCAGTTGTCATGTACAGTAAATTTTAATACCCAAATTCTCTGTAAATTGGGCAGTTTCCTGAAATTGAACGAGGAAGCTCTATTTAATCAGCTTAAAATATGAAATTTGAATTCATTTGCACGGTAAAAATAATACCTATATCTGAGATAAATGCTAAAAGAACATTTTACTTTTTATTCTAATTAAAGTTCCTGCATTTATTAATTTTATTTCTCTTTATATGTTTTAAACCTTATAAATTCTGATTGAAATTGTAGATTCAGTAATAAACATTGTAATTTGTGTTTCCCATTCCAACATTCACTTAAAATACGGAAAGAATGTTAAGTATTTTGTTTTTAATAATCGCATTTAAGTTTCATATTGTTTCTATAGTGTATAATGCAGACCAACTTTGTTTATTTACCATATGTGGAGTACCTTTAATTCAAATTATTTGTTCTTAAATTGTTACTATTGCTTGAATCAGCACTACTGCACTATATATAAAATTCTATATAGAAGAATGATTTAACAATCATAGTTACTTTCAGTCTTCAAACTGCTTACAATTTCCAAACCATTTGGCATTGTTAGTAAGTCTCAACTTCTAGAATGTTAATTTTCCCTTGTTTTATAACTACTCTCCCCTTTTTCTCCTACCTCTTTGAACATCTTTTATCTGTTCTCGTCAGTTACCCTTTTACTGGTAATTCTGGGCCTCCTTGGGGCTCTATGCATGTCCATTTTTATATTCTGATTCTGACAATCCTTTCTAGAATACTTCTCTTATTTTCTCTCTCTCTCTCTCTCTCTCTCTATATATATATATATATGTATATATATATGTATATATATACATATATATATTAAACAAATTGTTAATTTTTCATTTAACCACTCATTCACTTATTTAAGAAATATTTTTGAGCACCTACTATGTGTTAACTATTTTGATATGCATTGGATTAAGCATAGTTCCTATCTTCTAGGAACTTATAGACCAATGAAAGACTCAGGAAAATAGATGTGGGGTTTTAAGGCCAAGTTAAAGGCTTTGGTAAGTACTTTTGTGGTTGCATCTGAATATATAGGAATGGAGTATTAAGAAATAAGCACAGTTCTTTTTAAACATTTGAAGAAATATTTGCAGTCAGAATTTTATTAAAATAATATTTAACTTGTGGGGCGCCTGCATAGCTCAGTTGGGTGGGCGTCTGACTTCGGCCCAGGTCATGATCTCATGGTTCGTGGGTTCAAGCCCAGCATCGGGCTCTGTGCTGACAGCTCAGAACCTGGAGCCTGCTTTGAATCCTGTGTCTCCCTCTCTCTCTGCTCCTTTCCTACTCACATTCTGTCTCTCAAAAATAAATAAACATTGAAAAAAATTTTTAAATAATATTTAACTTGTATAATATATACATATAAATGTTTTGTAATAGTGACAGAAATATCTTAATATTGGTAATAGCCATTATTCATTTTAACAGTCTTCTGAAAACTAAGTTTAGTGGTGCCTTATTAATGTATTCTCAAGATATTCAATAAAAACATAAGAAAGTTGTGACAAAGTTCTTAAAAATGACAGACATTAACATAGAGATATTGATTATTACAGTGAAAGTTGTCTTACCATTAAGCATTTTAAAAATGTGAGTTGGTGACAGACCGAACATGTACTCATCTACTTGGATCTTTACTTATATTCTTATTTTACCTATTCCAACTAATTTCATCATTAAATATTTTGAGAATTATTTCCAATGTAAAGATGCAGATTATCATTTAAGAATTCTTTGAGCCAAATATTGGCATAGGAAAGACCCCACTAATATGATCTTGCTATAAAATACATTATTAAATGCCTGAATCTATTGGCAATGAGTTCTAAAGGCCATTATGTGAAGAGCAGAGACAACTACCTGCACATTTAAATATTCCCTTTTCTTAATGGCAGTGCAAGGGATGTTAAAAGTCAGTCATCAAATGATGCTGTGAATCATATCAGCAATTTCTTGTATAAGTGACATGGAAATTGGAGTAGATGGAAATGTGGATAATTTATGAATTTTAATGCCACCTGTAAACGCAGTCATGATTTTTGCAATTATATTCTATTTCACTTTTAGTTGACTAATGAAAGGATACAGATAATGAAAGGATTTCTTGTTAAAAGCAGAAGAGCAAGCTTATCTTTAAAACATCAAGGAACCTAAGTGCTAAAGTACTATCAATTGAGTTTTCAGCCCTGGACATTAATAAATGCCCCTGGAGTAAATTTCTCTCATTATAAGACTGAAAGAAAGAGAAAATGCTGTTGAGAAGTACAGTGGTCAAGAAGACAGACTCAGAAGCTAGACTGTATTGATTCAAACTCCACCTCTACCAGTTATTGATTGTGTCTCTTGAGCAAGTAATTTAACTTTTTAATGCCTCAATTTAGTCATTTAAAAATTAGGGCAATAATTAGAATACCTGCCTCATAAAGTTGTCGTGCAGATTTAATTTTTTTAATGTTTACTTATTTTTGAGAGAGAGACAGAGACAGAGAGAGAGACAGAGTGTGAGTGGGGAGGGGCAGAGAGAGAGGGAGACACAGAAGCTGAGGTAGGCTCCAAGCTCTGAGCTGTCGGCACAAAGCCTGACGCGGGGCTCAAACTCACAGACCACAAGATCATGACCTGAGCTGAAGTCGGACACCTAACCAACTGAGCCACTCAGGCGCCCTGATGCGCAGATTAAAGAAGATTAATATAGACAGAGCACTTACAACACTTCTTGGTATGTTCTTGCTATTACATTTTTAGAACCAGTACAAAATGCAAAATGTTAAAAAAAAATGTAATGCTTATAATTTATGTGAAAGTAATTTGGAAACTATAAGCATAATAAAACTAAAAGTTTTAATTTATATATTTCAATAGTTATGGATTAAAGTTTAAGATAATGGAATGCTAGAGCCATCTAAATAATCTGCCAATGACACAAATGTTATCTCATGAAAATGCAGATCTCAATGAAACATGTTCCTAAACATCCTTGGTAAAATTTATGAACAGAGAGGACAAAAGAAAAAATAGAAAGTGATACAATATCCAGAGTTAAAAAAAAAAAAAGTTTTCTCTAGAGGACTAAAGGTCATCAGGGATCAGATATCTCATAAGCCGCAGTTGAAGACAATTTTAACCTATGTATTGAGTTCTAAAGAAAAAAAAAATTCCCTATCTAGAAATCTATACTACATACTATTTGATCATTGTACTAGAAAGGCAATTAGAGCTTTTTAGATATTGTTATATTATCTTCAGGACTGTGATATTACAGATAAACCTAGGGCCAGCTTTCTTTTTTTTAGATTATCTTTATTATTTTTTCCTTTCCAGATGCCTGCAGCACTTTAAAATTTCCTTATAATGTAAGAATTTAACCACAATATATTTGGGTATGGGTTTCTTTTCGGTATTTTTGTGTGGAAGTTATTAAGATGTCTCAAAGTATGTACACAGGTATTTCTTCAATTCAGGAAAGTTGTCTTCCACTATATTTTGTATTATAATTTCTGTGATATTTGTTCCTCAGATATACCAATTATTCATAGACTAGATCTCTATTTTTTCCATAGATACCATTTTCCCTCTCATATTCATCCTTTTTCCTTTCCTTGGGGCTCTAGTAAAACTTCCTAAATTTTTATCCCACATTACTAATTTGATATTCTACATTATATTTCTTCTTCTTAATAACTCAAATATGCATTTTAAATTTCCTGATCTTCTATTACATTTTTAGTTTATTGATATTCTTCTTTATCTTGCTCATCTCCCTTTTCACCTATTTTTATTGCCTGTATATCTCAGAATGTTGCCCATATGACTTTGTGCTTTTGTACCTCCAAAATATTTTTCCCCCCACTATGTTTAGTATGTCAAAGAATTATAAGATATTTTTTTCTGGATCTTGGAGGAACTCAATTGCTGTGATATTAACTTTTGAATTTTATGTTCCATTCCCCTCTTTTCTCTGAATTTTTGGTAGCCCATGTGAAAAGATTTTTCTCTTAACTCATTTTCAAATGAAGCAAGTTCTCTTCAAACAAAATATTTGGCAACAGAACCAATGAGTTGTTTGCCTTTGGTCTCAGTCTTTGCCAACCCAAAGAATGGCTGAATAGCTTTTTTGGTCCATAGTTAGAGGAGAAGTTAATGTCCACATATTTTAGCCCCATTTGCTTCAGCTGTCATGTGCTTAACATAGTTTTGCTTTAATTTGGTAGCTTTTCTCCACATGCAACCTTGTTCCATAGTGTACTATGAAAATTTATAATGTCCAGGACCTAGCTATAGTGGTTTATTTGTGGGCCTCACATGTTCCTAGAATAAATTATGCTACTACCAATTGCCTATCCAGTCATATTTCTGGGAGTTGCTATATCTCAATGAACATAGAAAGATGGATAGCATATAAAGAAGCACCTTCACAGTAGAGATATGGTTGTCTACAGTTCTGGTTAGTATAGATCTTGGGACTCTGAGCTATGGGCTATGGTGTAGAATTACATAATCTCATCTATATAACCCCCTAGTCATCTTACTTTCATGAGACAAACTTTTGCTAGTTTCTTAGTCTAGTCTCATTACCGCAGATACTGACATTTTCTCTTTGTTTTGTTTGTTTTTATCTTTAGCTCTGTGTGTTCTTATCATTTTCTGTGGATTCATTATATTTTTACAGCAAGTTAGGAAAGACTTCATCAGGGGCTAAAACCCATATATATTTTAAGCCAGAAATTGCCCATCAATTATTCAATATAGCATATGTTACAGATGGACAAAAGAGTTAGACAGAAATGATGCAAATTAATCATCACTACCGGGGAAAACATCTCAATGCTCTACTATTGGTTGTTTAATAGTTTCATCATCTTTTTAGATTGATGGACTGTCACACATACAAAAATTACTACCTTGATCTGAGTAGTCCTAGAGCAAAAATCTAGCTTAGAAAACCTACTTACTACCATTGTTTCAAGTGATGTGAATATCTCATTTTACTAACATAAAATATAAAATATATAATTAGAGTTAATTTGCTTAACTTATGAAGGCTATAGTAAGGATTCAAGTGTAACTTTATAGTATTAATAAGCAGCTTATAAATTCATACTTGACCATGACAACTTAAAAGTATTAGAGTACATTAAAAATATGCCCCCTGCATCATGCATAAGAGTTTGGTTAACCAAAAACCTCAAATACTCTCTGCTTACATTAACTGCCTTTTTCATACCATACCTAGAAAAGAATATCACTTTACTATCTTTTGTAGGCCTCATACTCACCATATCAGCTGCTAAATCCAAGTTGGCATCCTCATCAGAAGGGAGTAGACTCCTTTAGTGCCTTCCTTGTGCTTTGTGTTAGTAGCCAAAAGCTCTTTTGCTTTGCCCAAATTGTCAAGTCCATCTGCCAGTAGCCTCTCAGCTCATTATGCCATCTGCTAGGCACTGACCTGTATCACTCCCCTTGGTCCAGATGCCACATTGTATGTGTCTGGCATCTCAAAATATTCCCTACTGTTTCACATTCTTCCAGAATATAGAGAAATGACTCAACCTGACATTTGAAATCTAGCTACAGCTGGAGCAAAAAGAACTGGTATTTTACTCTGTGAAGCATTCCAACTATTCAATGCAATAAGTATTTTCTCAAAATAGCAGTGGAGTGTTTCACTGTAGAATAAGATAGTTGGGATTTTTTTCTAGGAAATACTGACTGAATGGGAGGCAAATATTCATGTATATCCAATGACTTTCCTGAGTAAACATGAAAGCAATTTTGAAAGGGGTATATGTTTAAAGGCTTTAAGTTAAAATTTAGCTTTCTAAAATGCAGTGTTAACATTACTGGGAGACATCACAGAGTAAAAAAGTAAACACAGGCTTTGTGGTAGGAGGACAATGTTGGGCTCTCAGCTCTCTCTTACTAGTTCAAGGATCTTGGGCAATGTGTTTAATCTTTCCGAGTTTTAATTTATTCGTCTGCAAAATGGGAACAGAAACTTACCTCACAGGATTGCTAAGAGAATTAACTAAAGCTATGTACCCTAATACAGTATGTTAATTTAAAATATTTTTAATGTTTATTTATTTTTGACAGAGAGACAGAGTGATAGTGGGGGAGGGGCAGAGAGAGAGGGAGAACTGAATCTGAAGCAGGATCCAGGCTCTGAGCTGTCCGCACAGATCTCGATGCAGGGTTCAAACTTACAATCTGTAAGATCATGACCTGAGTTGAAGTTGGATGCCTAACCAACTGAGCCACCCAGGTGCCCCTAAATAGATATCCGTTTTGAGCACTTACTAGGAATATGGGACAGTGCTAAGTGATTTATACACATTTTGAGTTTGTTGGTTTTCCCTCTTGCTTTACTTTTATATTTGATTTTTACTGTATTCTTTATTTAAAATTTTTTTTTAAACTTTATTCATTTTTGAGAGACAGAGACAGAGTGCAAGTGGGGGAGGAGCAGAGAGAGAGGGAGGCACAGAATCGAAGCAGGCTCCAGACTCTGAGCTTTCAGCACAGAGCCTGATGTAGGGCTCAAACCCACAAACTGCAAGATCATGACCTGAGCCGAAGTCGGATGCTTAACTAACTGAGCCACCCATGCGCCCCCAGTATGTTAATTTTAAAATACTTACAGTCACTCACTACTTGGTAGGTTTTTAGAGAGGCTCAACACTAAAAAAGTTACTGCCCTTACCTAAGTGACTAACTCCTGGAGAGTAACTTAGATGCTGCAAAAAGAGCCCCCTACAGTACAAAATGAGCTTTGAGTACCCTTTCATTTTTCATATTGAGTTCTGGTATTTCATTGGAGGTTAGGCAATAAAGTACAATGATATTACAACACCATAAAACCCTCTATGTATTGAAAGAAGTCTGTTTTGTGGATATTTGTATCTCTAGCTGAATTTAAAATTTGCATTCCTTCATTTGTGATGGGTGAGGTATTAAAGAAACAGTAAAGTGAATGAGAGGTCATTGGCAGCTGTATCAAAGATAGCAGCAGAAAATTTTAAAATCAAAACACATACACACACACACACAAGAACACACACACATTTTAAAATGAGAAAGTAGAGGGTTGATGGGGGGTGGGAGGGAGGGCAGGGTGGGTGATGGGTATTGAGGAGGGCACCTTTTGGGATGAGCACTGGGTGTTGTATGGAAACCAATTTGACAATAAATTTCATATATTAAAAAAAATAAAATAAAATGAGAAAGTAAAGAAGAACATTATTTTGAAATATCAACTTATTAAAAAATGGCATTTGTTATCTAAATATCATGAAAAGTAATTCAATGAGGCTGTGACAATCAAATTGTCATCCTGTTATGCCAACATTCACTGACATTCACTAAATAAAAAGATAAAGGGGCATAAGTCAGCTACTACCATGAAACTCAATGAGATGAAAAAGATGTACAGATTTTTGTTTTTATATTGCAGTCGAGGACCATTTTCCTGATGTGTAAAACAACAATTGTGGCATTTTTATAAAACCATTAGGCAAATAATGGCATATTTTAATAAATTGCATTTTAAACACTCTCCAGCACAAATAAAATGAAAATACACGTCTAAGACCTACACAAAGACCTATACATCTACATATAAATACACATGAAAAGAATATTGCACACTTTAAGATTTTTAGTTTTCCATTTTATTTGAGCAAAGAAAATATTTAATATAAAATTCAGACCAAATAAGGAGTATTCAACTTAAAATGACCAACACCAACAAATATCTCTCACTGCCTTTGGTCCCATCTACCACAACCAGAATTCTCAAAGATCCTATATTGAAGATGATTCTTAAGAAAATAGAAAACATTCACTTATGAGTAGGAGAGACAGAACAAGAAAAAATAGTAAAAATTTAAGGCTAGTATTTTTTATAGGCCTGGCCTACTTGCAAAAATATCTGTATGTAGTTAACTCCTAGCCTATGACTGCTTACATAATTCCTGAAAGTTTTTCTATATCTCCTAGATATATTAAACACTATTATTGACTAGATAAAGTGTATTGCATTCTTAAAATTTCTTAACTCAAAACTATTTCACTAAGGGAATAAAAATACTTTTAAAAGGAGACTTTTTTTGCTATAACTGAGATGTAAAACTGACTGGATAAAGTCACAATGGGGATTGGAGAAGCAGAGGAGAGAATAGGTGATATAGAAGATAAAATTATGGAAAATGATGAAGCTGAAAAGGAGAGAGAAAGAAGACTATTAGATCATGAAGGGAGACTTAGAGAACTCAGGGATTCCATAAAGCAAAACAATATCCATATCATAGGAGACCCAGAAGAAGTGCAGGAAAAATGAGAAGGTTTGAACAAATTTTAGCTGAGAACTTCCTTAATTTGGGTAAGGAAACATGTATCCAAGTCCTAAAAATCAACAGAAATGGGTTTACACCATGACGTATCATAGTGAAACTTGCAAAATACAAAGATAAAGAGAAAATTTTGTAAGAAGCTAGGGAAAAAAGGTATTTAACCTGCAATGGCAGACACATAATATTAGTAGCAGACCTGTCCACAGAAACATGACAGGCCAGAAGGGAGTGGCCGGAAATATTCAATGGGATGAATGGGAAAAATATGCAGACAAGAATTCTTTATCCAACAAGGCTGTAATTCAGAATAGAAGGAGAGATAAAGGGTTTCCCAGAGAAACAAAACTAAAGGAGTTTATGGCCACCAAACCAGCCTTGCAAGAAACTTTAAGGGGCACTCTTTGAGTGGAAGAAAGAAAACAAAAAAAGACCAAAGCAACAAACACTACAAGGGACCAGAGAACATCACCAGAAACACCAACTCTACAAGTAACTCAATGGCACTAAATTCATATCTTTCAATAATCACTCTGAATGTAAATGGACTAAGTGCTCCAATCAAAAGACATAGGATATCAGAATGGATGAAAAAAAAGAAATAAAATCCATCTCTATGCTGCCTACAAAAGACTCATTTTAGACCTAAAGATACCTGCAGATTGAAAGTGAGGGGATGGAAAACCATCTTTCATGATAATGGAGGTCAGAAGCTGGAGTAGCCATACTTAGACAAACTAGATTTTAAAACAAAGACTATAACAAGAGATGAAGAAGGCATTATATCATAATTAAGGGGTCTATCCATCAAGAAGATCTAACGATTGTAAATACTTATGCCCCAACTTGGTCCACCAAAATATATAAATCGATTAATAACAAACATAAAGAAACTCATTGATAATAATACAGTAATAGTAGGGAATTTTGGCCTTTCTCTTTCTGCCATCTTGGAAACTTTGGAGGCCTTCTGGGAACAGGACTCCTGAAATGACAAATACGTCTGGAAGGCTGTGATACAAAGCCATTTTTGCTGGCTATAAACGGGGTCTCTGGAACCAGAGGGCACACACAGATCTTCTTAAAATTGAAGGTGTTTATGAAACTGAATTCCATCTAGGAAAGAGATGTACTTATGTGTACAAAGCAAAGAATAACACAGTAACTCCTGGTGGCAAACTGAATAAAACCAGAGTAATCTGGGGAAAAGTAACTTGTGCTCATGGAAACAGTGGTATTGTTCATGCAAAATTCCAAAGCAATTTTCCTGCTAAAGCCATTGGCGACAGAATCTGTGTGATGCTGTATCCCTCAAGGATTTAAACTAACTGAAAAGTAAATAAATAAAGGTGTGGATTTGTTCTCTTTATAAAAAATAGTGGGGAATTTTAACACCCCACTTACAGCAAAGGAAGATTAGAGCAGACATAAACAATATAGAAACAACAAAAACCCAGTAGAACAGATCAATGAAACTAAGAGATAGTTTTTGGAAAGAATAAACAAAATTGATGAAGCCTTAGCCAGGCTTATTAAAAAGAAAAGACAAAGGACCCAATTAGATAAAATCATAAATGAAAGAGGACAGATCATAACCAACAACATAGAAATACAAACAATTACATAAGAATACTATGAAAAATTAAATACCAGCAAACTGGATAATCTGGAAGAAATGGACAAATTCCTACAAACTTACAAATTTCCAAAACCGAAACAGGAATAAAAAGAAAATTTGAACAGGCCCATAACCAGCAAAAAATGAATCAATAATAAAATTCTCCCAACAAACAAGAGTCCTGGGCCAAATGGCTTCCTAGGGGAATTCTACAAGACATTTAAAGTAGAGTTGACACCTATTCTTCTCAAACTTTTCCAAAAAATAGAAATATAAGAAAAACTTCCAAACTGATTCTAGAAATCCAGGATTACCTTGATTCCAAAACTGAACAAAGACACCTCTAAAAAGGAGAATTACAGGCCAATATCTCTGATAAACATGTTTGCAAAAATTCTCAACAAGATACTAGCAAATAGAATTCAACAGTACATTAAAAGAATTATTCACCATGATCAAGTGGGAATTATTCCTGGGCTGCAGGGCTGATCCTAACTAAAAAGGAAAAGGTCTGTACTCTGAAAACTATAGAACACTTATGAAAGAAATTGAAGAGGACACAAAGAAATGGAAAAGCATTCCATGCTCATGCATTGGAAGAGAAAACCTTGGTAAAATGTCTATACTATCCAAAGCAATCTAGACATTTAATGCAATACATATCAAAATACCAACAGCATTCTTCACAGAGCTAGAACAAACAATCCTAAAATTTGTATGGAACCACAAAAGACCCTGAATAGTCAAAGTAATCCTGAAAAACAGAAAACTTGAGGCATCACAATTCCAAATTTTAAGCTATACTACAAAGCTGTAGTCATCAAGACAGTATTGGGGTGGGGGTGCCTGGATGGCTCAGTCAGTTAAGCGTCCAACTTCAGCTCAGGTCGTGATCTTGCAGTCCATAAGTTCATGTTCTGTGTCGGGCTCTGTGCTGACAGCTCGGAGCCTGAAGCCTGCTTCAATTCTCTCTCTCTCTCTCTCTCTCTCTCTCTCTCTCTCTCTCTCTCTCTCTCAAAAATAAATAAGCATTAAAATTTTTTAAAACAAAATGCAGTATGATACTGGCACAAATACTGACACATAGATCAATGGAACAGAATAGAAATGGACCCACAACTATATGGTCAACTAATGTTTGACAAAGCAGGAAAAAAATATCCAATAGAAAAAAGGTCTCTTCAGGAAATGGTGTTGGGAAAATGACGGCAACATGCAGAAGAATAAACCTGGACCACTTTCTTACACCACACACAAAAGTAAATTCAAACTGGATGAAAGACCTAAATGTGAAACAGGAAACTATCAAAATTCTAGAGGGGAACACAGGCAGCAACCTCTGTGACCTCAGTCACAGCAACTTCTTACTAGTCATGTCACTTAAGGAAAACAAAAGCAAGCACAGACTATTGGGACTTCAAGATAAAAAGCTTCTGCACAGCAAAGGAAACAACAAAACTAAAAGGCAGCTAACAGAATGGGGGAAGATAAATGACATATCTGATAAAGGGTTACTATCCAAAATCTATAAACAACTTATCAAACTCAGCACACACACACACACACACAAATCCAGTAAAGAAATGGACAGAAGACATAAATAGACACTTTCCCAAAGAAGACATCCAGATGGCTAACAGATATATGAAAAGATACTCAACATCACTCATCATCAGGCAAATACAAATCAAAACCACAATGATATTCCATCTCACACCTAAATTCCTAAAATTAACAACACTAGACACAAAGGTTGTTTATGAGAATACCAAAAAAGGAGGACACTCTTGCACTTTTAATCAGAATTAAAACTGGTGTAGCTACTCTGGAGAATAGTATATAGGTTCCTCAAAAAGTTAAAAATAGAACTACCCTATGATCCAGCAATTGTGCTATTAGGTATTTCCCCAAAGGTTACAACGATACAGATATGAAGGGGTATATGCACCCCAATGTTTATAGCAGCATTATCATCAATAGCCAAACTATGAAGAGAGTTCTGATATCCATCGACTGATAAACGGAAAAAGAAGATGTGAAGATGTGGTATAGATATATATATTATATTATACATAATGGGATATTACTCAACCATCAAAAAGAATGAAATCTTGGCATCTGCAATGTCGTGGATGGAGTTAGAATGTATTATGTTAAGCCAAATAAGTCAATCAGAGAAAGACAAATACCATGTTATTTCACTCATGTGAAATTTAAGAAACAAAACTGATGGACATGTGGGAAGGGAGGGAAACAAACCATAAGAGACTCTATTTTTTTTTTTTTAATTTTTTTTTTCAACGTTTTTTATTTATTTTTGGGACAGAGAGAGACAGAGCATGAACGGGGGAGGGGCAGAGAGAGAGGGAGACACAGAATCGGAAACAGGCTCCAGGCTCCGAGCCATCAGCCCAGAGCCTGACGCGGGGCTCGAACTCACGGACCGCGAGATCGTGACCTGGCTGAAGTCGGACGCTTAACCGACTGCGCCACCCAGGCGCCCCATAAGAGACTCTTAATGATAGAGAACAATCTGAGAGTTGATTAAGGGAGATAGGTGGGAGATTAGCTAGATGCATGATAGATATTAAGGAGGGCACTTTTTGTAATGAACACTAAATGTAAGTGATGAACCACTGAAATATACTCCTGTTGCCAATATTGCACTGTATGTTAACTAGCTAAAATTTAATTTTAAAAAGTGAGACATTTTTTGAGGGATGATAGAGTATTGATTAAAACTTTCTTTAACAAGACTTTTGTATTTTTAATCACTTTATAATGTAAATATTCATATTCATGTATATGAATATTATATAAAACTACAACATTTAATCTCTCCAGAAAGCCCTGTTTCTAGGTTCTTTTTTTTAAATATGAAATTTATTGTAAAATTGGTTTCCATACAATACCCAGTGCTCATCCCAACAGGTGCCCTCCTCAATGCCCATCACCCTCTTTTCCCTCCCTCCCACCCCCCATCAACCCTCAGTTTATTCTCAGTTTTTAAGGTTTCCCTCATTCCCTCTCTGTAACTTTTTTTCCCTTTCCCCTCCCCCACGGTCTTCTGCTAACTTTCTCAGGATCCACATAAGAGTGAAAACATATGGTACCTGTCTTTCTCTGTATGACTTATTTCACTGAGCATAACACTCTTCAGTTTCATCCACATTGCTACAAAAGGCCAGATTTCATTCTTTCACATTGCCATGTAGTATTCCATTGTATATATAAACCACAACTTCTTTATCCATTCATCAGTTGATGGACATTTAGCTCTTTCCATAATTTGGCTGTTGTTGAAAGTGCTGCTATAAACATTGGGGTACAAGTGCCCCTATGCATCAGCACTCCTGTATCCCTTGGGTAAATTCCTAGGAACGCTATTGCTGGGTCACAGGGTAGATCTACTTTTAATTTTTTGAGGAACCCCCACACTGTTATCCAGAGTGGCTGCACCAATTTGCATTCCCACCAACAGTGCAAGAGGGTTCCCGTTTCTCCACATCCTCGCCAGCATCTATAGTCTCCTGATTTATTTATTTTAGCCACTCTGACTGGCGTGAGATGGTATCTCAGTGTGGTTTTGATTTGTATTTCCCTGATGAGGAGTGACATTGAGCATCTTTTCATGTGCCTGTTGGCCATCTGAATGTCTTTTTTTTTCTTTTTTTTAATTTTAACGTTTATTTATTTTTTTGAGACAGAGAGAGACAGAGCATGAACGGGGGAAGATTAGAGAGAGAGGGAGACACAGAATCTGAAACAGTCTCCAGGCTCTGAGCTGTCAGCACAGAGCCCGATGCGGGGCCTGAACTCACACACTGCAAGATCCATGACCTGAGCCGGAGTCGGATGCTTAACCGACTGAGCCACGTAGGCGCCCCTGAATGTCTCCTTTAGAGAAGTGTTTATTCATGTCTTCTGCCCATGTCTTCACTAGATTATTTATTTTTTAGGTGTGGAGTTTGGTGAGTTCTTTATAGATTTTGGATACTAGCCCATTGTCCAATATGTCATTTGCAAATATCTTTTCCCATTTCATCCGTTGCCTATTAGTTTTGTGGATTTTTTCCTTTTCAGTGCAGAAGCTTTTTATCTTCATGAGGTCCCAATAGTTCATTTTTGCTTTTAATTCCCTTGCCTTTGGAGATGTGTCAAGTAAGAAATTGCTGCGGCTGAGGTCAGAGAGGTTTTTTCCTGCTTTCCCCTCTAGGGTTTTGATGGTTTCCTGTCTCACATTCAGGTCCTTTATCCATTTTGAGTTTATTTTTGTGAATGGTGTAAGAAAGTGGTCTAGATTCATTCTTCTGCATGTTGCTATCCAGTTCTCCCAGCACCATTTGTTAAAGAGGCTGTTTTTGTGTATATAAACCACAATTTCTTTATCCATCATCAGTTGATGGACATTTAGACAAAATGGAATACTACTCAGCAATGAGAAAGATTGAAATATGGCCTGTTGTACCAACGTGGATGGAACTGGAGAGTGTTACGCTAAGTGAAATAAGTCATACAGAGAAAGACAAATACCATATGTTTTCACTCTTATGTGGATCTTGAGAAACTTAACAGAAGACCATGGGGGAGGAGAAGGAAAAAAAAAAAGTTAGAGAGGCAGAGAGCCAAACCATAAGAGATTCTTAAAAACTGAGAATAAACTGAGGGTTGATGGGGAGTGGGAGGGAGAGGAGAGTGGGTGATGAGCACTGAGGAGGGCACCTGTTGGGATGAGCACTGGGTGTTGTATGGAAACCAATTTGACAATAAATTTCATATTAAAAACATAAATAAAAAGTAAAATTAAGCAAATACTAAAAAAAAGAGACTTTCTTTTTTCCATTGGATATTCTTTCCTGCTTTGTCAAAGATTAGTTGGCCATACTTTTGTGGGTCCAATTCTGGAGTCTCTATTCTATTCCATTGGTCTATGTATCTGTTTTTGTGCCAATACCACGCTGTCTTGATGATTACAGCTTTGCAGTAGAGGCTAAAGTCTGGGTTTGTGATGCCTCCCATTTGGTCTTCTTCTTCAAAATTACTTAGGCTATTCGGGGTCTTTTGTGGTGCCATACAAATTTTAGGATTGCTTGTTCTGGCTTCAAGAAGAATGCTGGTGCAATTTTGTTTGGGATTGCATTGAATGTGTAGATTCCTTTAGGTAGTATTGACAGTTTAACAATATTTATTCTTACAATCCATGAGCATGGAATGTTTTTCCATTTCTTTGTATCTTCTTCAATTGCCTTCATAAGCTTTCTATGGTTTTCAGCATACAAATCTTTTACATCTTTGTTTGGGTCTTCCTAGGTATTTTAGGATTCTTGGTGTAAATGCGAATGGGTTCAGTTTATTTGTGTTCTGTTGCTTCATTATTAGTGTGTAAGAATGCAACTGATTTCTGTACATTGTATCCTGTGACATCGCTGAACTCATGTATCTGTTGTAGCAGACTTTTGGTGGAGTCTATTGGGTTTTCCAATATGGTATCATGTCATGTGCAAAAAGTGAAAGCTTGACTTCATCTTTGCCAATTTTGATGCCTTTGACATCCTTTTGTTGTCTGATTGCTGATGATAGAACTTCTAACGCTATGTTAAACAACAGCGGTGAGAGTGGACATCACTGTCATGTTCCTGACCTCAGGGGGAAAGCTCTCAGTTTTTCCCCATTGAAGATAATATTAGCTGTGGGCTTTTCATAAATGGCTTTTATGATGTTTAAGTATGTTCCTTCTATCCTGTCTTTCTTAAGGGTTTTTATTAAGAAAGGATGCTGAATTTTGTCAAATGCTTTTTCTGCATCAATTGACAGGATCATATGGTTTTTATCTTTTCTTTTATTAATGTGATGTATCACATTGATTGATTTGTGAATATTGAACCTGCCCTGCAGCCCAGGAATAAATCCCACTTGATCATGGTGAATCATTCTTTTTATATGCTGTTGAATTTGATTTGCTAGTATCTTGTGGAGAATTTTTGCATCAATATTCATCAGGGATATTGGCCTGTAGTTCTCTTTTTTTGCTGGGTCTCTGTCTGGTTTAGGAATCAAAGTAATGCTTCATAGAATGAGTCTGGACATTTTCCTTCCCTTTCTATTTTTTGGAACAGCTTGAGAAGGGTAGGTATTATCTCTGTTTTAAATGTCTGGTAGAATTCCCCAGGGAAGCTATCTGGTCCTGGACTCTAATTTGTTGGGAGATTTTTGATAACTGATTCAGTTCCTTCTCTGGTTATGGGTCTGTTCAAGTTTTCTACTTCTTTCTGTTTGAGTTTTGGAAGTATGTGGGTGTTTGGGAATTTGTCCATTTCTTGCAGGTGGTCCAGTTTGTTGGCATATAATGTTTCATAGTATTCCCTGATAATTGCTGGTATTTCTGAGGGATTGGTTGTAATAATTCCATTTTCATTCATGATTTATCTATTTGGGTCATCTCCCTTTTCTTTTTGAGAAGCCTGGCTAGAGGTTTATCAATATTTATTTTTTCAAAAAACCAACTCTTGGTTTCATTGATCTTCTCTACAGTTTCTTTTAGCTTCTATATTGTTTATTTCTGCTCTGATCTTTATTATTTCTCTTCTTCTGTTGTGTTTGGGGTGTCTTTGCTGTCCTGCTTCTATTTCCTTTAGGTGTGCTGTTAGATTTTATATTTGGAATTTTTCTTGTTTCTTGAGATAGGCCTGGATTGCAATGTATTTTCCTCTCAGGACTGCCTTTGCTGTATTCCAAAGCATTTGGATTGTTGTACTTTCATTTTCATTTGTTTCCATATATTTTTTAAAATTTCTTCTCTAATTGCCTGGTTGACCCATTCATTCTCTTTAGTAGGGTGTTCTTTAACCTCCATGCTTTTGGAGGTTTTCCAGACTTTTTCCTGTGGTTGATTTCAAGTGTCATAGCCTGTGGTCTGAAAGTGTGCATGGTAGGATCTCAATTCTTCTATACTTATGAAGGGCTGTTTTGTGACCCAGTATGTGATCTATCTTGGAGAATGTTCCATGTGCACTTGAGAAGAAAGTATATTCTGTTGCTTTGGGATTCAGAGTTGTAACTATATCTGTCAAGTCCATCTGATCCAATGTATCATTCAGGGCCCTTGTTTCTTTATTGATCCTGTGTCTAGATGATCTATCCATTGTTGTAAGTGGAGTAGTAAAGTCCCCTGCAATTACCACGTTCTTATCAATAAGGTTGCTTATGTTTGTGATTGTTTTGCATATTTGGGGGCTCCCATATTCGGCACATAGACAGTTATAATTGTTAGCTCTTCCTGATGGATAGACCCCGTAATTATTATGTAATGCCCTTTCATCCCTTGTTACAACCTTTAATTTAACGTCTAGTTTGTCTGATATAAGTATGGCTACTCCAGCTTTCTTTTGACTTCAGGGAGCATGATGGATAGCTCTCCATCCCCTCACTTTCAATCTGAAGGTGTCCTCAGGTCTACAATTAGTCTCTTGTAGGCAGCAAATAGATGGGTCTTGTTTTATTTTATCCATTCTGATAATCTATGTCTTTTGGTTGCAGCATTTAGTCCATTTACATTCAGTGTTATTATTAAAAGATATGGGTTTAGAGTCATTGTGATGTCTGTAGGTTTCATGCTTGTAGTGGTGTCTCTGGTACTTTGTGGTCCTTGCAACTTTTCACTCACAGAGTCCCCCATAGGATCTCTTGTAGGGCTGGTTTAGTGGTGATGAATTCCTTCAGTTTTTGTTTGTTTGGGAAAACCTTTATCTCTCCTTCTATTCTGAATGACACACTTGCTGGAAAAAGGATTCTTGGTTGCATATTTTTTTCTGTTCATCACATTGAAGATTTCTTGCCATTCCTTTCTGGCCTGCAGAGTTTCAGTAGATAGATCCGTCACTAGTCTTATCAGTCTCCCTTTATATGTTAGAGCCTGTTTATCCCTAACTGCTTTCAGAATTCTCTCTTTATCCTTGTATTTTGCCAGGTTCACTATGATATGTCGTGCAGAAGACATTCAAGTTACATCTGAAGGGAGATGTCTGTGCCTCTTGGATTTCAATGCCTTTCTCTGTCCCCAGATCAGGGAAGTTCTCAGCTATGATTTGTTCAAGTACACCTTCAGCCCCTTTCTCTCTCTCTCCTCAGCCCTTTTGGAATTTCTATTATATGGATGTTGCTCCGTTTGATTGAATCACTTGGTTCTCTGATTCTACCCTCATACTCCTGGATTTTGTTCTCTCTCTTTTTCTCAGCTTCCTCTTTTTTCATAATTTTACCTTCTAATTCACCTATTCTCTCCTCTGCCTCTTTAATCTATGCTATAGCCACCTCCATTTTATTTTGCACCTCATTTATAGCATTTTTTAGCTCCTCATGACTATTTGTTTTTCCCTTGATCTCTGTAGCAATAGATTCTCTGCTGTCCTCTATGATTTTTTCAATCCCTGCGATTAATTTTATGACCATTATACTAAATTCATGGTCTGTTATGTTGCTTAAATCGTTTTTGATCAATTCATTAGCTGTCACTACTTCCTGGAGTTTCTTTTGAGGACAATTCTTCCGTTTTGTCATTTTGAATAGTCCCTGGAGTGGTGTGGAACTGCGGGGCACTTCCCCTGTGCTGTCTGGAGTGTGGTGGGCGGGGCTGCAGTCAGACCCAAGTCTGTCCCCAGCCCACCGCTGGGGCCACAGTTATACTGGTGTGTACCTTATCTTCCCCCTCCCAGTGGCAGTACTTACTGTGGAGTGGTGTGGCCCCTCTCTGGGCTGCTTGTACACTGCCAGGCTTCTGGTGCTGCTTCAATGGGATCTGCCCAAGGATGTATTAGCAAGGGTTGATCCGCAAGGAGCACAGTGGCAGGAGGTACAGGCTTAGCTAGCTTTGCAGTGGGTGGTCCCCTGCGGGAGTGGCCCTGCAGCACTGAGAGGGAAGCAGGCCAGTCAGAGGGATGAATCCACAGAAGCACAGCTTGGGCGTTTGAAGGTGCAAGCAAGTTCGGTGACTGGAACTGGTTCCCTTTGGAATTTTGGCTGGGGGATAGGAGAGGGAAATGACGTTTGTCAACGCCTTTGTTCCCCTGCCTAGCTTTGTTATTCCGGGATTCAACAATTCTCCCTCCCGGTGTTCTCTTGCACTCCCTGCTCTCCGAGAGCAGAGCTGTTGAATTTTAAAAGTCCAGATATTAAGTCCCACTGGCTGTCAGAACTCATGCAGTCCACCCCCTCCACTTTTTCAAGCCAGACTTCGGGGGATCTGCCTTGCCCAGTGGGCTGCCCTCCACTGCCTGGCTCCCTCCAGCCAGTCCGTGTAGCATGCACCGCCTCTCCACCCTTTCTACCCTCTTCTGTGGGCCTCCTGTCTATGCTTGGCTCCAGAGAGTCCGTTCTGCTAGTCTTCTGGAGGTTTTCTGGGGGTATTTAGGCCAATGTGGGTGGAATCTAAGTGATTAGCAGTCCAAGGTGAGCCCAGTGTCCTCCTATGCCACCATCTTCCCCTGTTTCTAATTTTTAGGTACTTTATAACCAATATATATTCTTTAACTCAGTGAAATGCTCTTATTGAGCACCTACTAAGTGTCAGACACTATGCTTGGTGCTAGGTATACAAGACAAAATGCCCATGATGCTTGTCCTCCTGGAGCTTGTAGAATTACTATATCCACATTAAAATTGAAAGAAAAGACAAATTGTTGTTTACTGTAATTTTAAGGAAAATTTACATTAGAATCTTGTGAATAATTGGCCCTAAGTTCTAAGCTTTACAGTTGGCTACATGCTTAACAACATTCTCTGAGCATTTCATTGGGTTATCATATCTATTTTCAGCCAGTCTGTCTGTTTTCATAAACAGCCAACATGAATGTACAGATGTGGCTTTATAAATAAAGCCCTAAGGTTTTATATTTGTCATCTGTCATTCTCAATGTCAAGAAGGAACCATATAAAGTATATTTGAGTAGGTAGCTATCTTTGTACCTATCACTCAATATAAATGCAGATGTCACCCCTGTTTTAATGTTGCATTTTCTGGGATCTCAAGGACAGAAGGCACCTTGAGGTGTTCTGATTCCATAATACAGAGAGGTGTTCATTTTTCATGAAATTTCAAAGGATTTTTCCCTATTTCTATAATATCTTAGAGATTCGTACTTAATAGTATGAAGCTCTTAGTGTGAGGATTAATACTGTAAATATTCTGAAGCTTCAGATTAACTATTGGTTTGCTGGTATTGTGTTTATTGTTAGCATATTATATTTCAATATGAGGAAATATACTAATAAACATAGAGAATGCTGTATATAAGTTAACCCTATTAAAAATCTTCTAGACAATGTCTATTTTCAATCCTTCACAGATACTCAAGAATGAGATCATATTTATAGAAATATAAACAATCACATAATAACTATATAAAAGATTATTTCCAACTACATAGTATTGATTCTTTATTCACTGAGTCATTGTTTATTTCTCCCATATAAATTATGTAGTATGATATATAGATTTGTGGGAATAGATTGAAGTCTGTTATTTATAATTTAAGCATCATTAATTTTTAATGTAAACATAATTGTGAAACTGGTTAAACATTAATTTAATTAAATTATAACAATTACTTAGCAATTACCTTAAGTTAGATAAAAAAGGGTATAGGAAATGACTACTAATTTTTATAGTATGTCTATACATGAAGCAATATGAAAATATAATCATGATATAATATTGATTTAAAAAGCAAGATAAAACAGAATGTAAATGGTAAGATTAATATGTAACTGTATTTAAACACATATAAATATATTTCACTGTAGAATGAATTAAAGAATACTTAAGTATTAACAGTGCTTGTCCTTCAATTGTAGGAATATGGATGTTTTTGTTTTCTTTACACATTTCTATATTTTCCAGATATTATAATGTGGTCATGTGTTACTTTATATCTATGAAACATGTCAAACAAGACTTATACAAAATGATACAATGTTATATCAATTTTATAATGATTCATCTTAATTTTTTTAACGTTTCTTTATTTTTGAGACAGAGAGAGACAGAGCATGAATGGGGGGAGGGTCAGAGAGAGAGAGGGAGACACAGAATCCAAAACAGGCTCCAGGCTCTGCACTGCCAGCACAGAGCCCGACATGGGGCTCGAACTCACAGACCACAAGATCACGACCTGAGCCGAAGTCGGACGCTCAACCGACCGAGCCACCCAGGCACCCCTATAATGATTCATCTTAAAAGTGGTTATAATTAAAAATCTTGGTGATTTAAATGATAAGTTGTAGTTATCAAGAAAATCCACTTATGTGGAACTACTCAATTCACCACAAAGCCAAAATGAGAGACATTTTATTTATTTATTTATTTATTTATTTATTTATTTATATTCTTTAATGTTTATTTATTTTTTGAGACAGAGAGAGAATGTGGGAGGGGCAGAGAGAGAAGGAGACACAGAATCTGAAGCAGGCGCCAGGGTCTGAGCTATCAGCACAGAGCCCAACAGGGGTTGGGCTCAAACTCATGAACTGTGAGATCATTACCCGAGCCGAAGTTGGAGGCTTAACTGACTGACCATCCAAGCACCCCTGATATTTTAAATTCAGAATTAAAGTCCAGATTGCCACAGCTGTAATTGTTCTAGTGAAGTAACAAGACTACTTCATTAGAAGTTGATGGGAAGAAGGAGGGAACAGACAAATAAATAAATCACTCTTCAAATAAATCAGATCTTATTACTTTGTTAGCATTAAGGCATGTTGCTAGTTTAAAAAAACAAACAGAAATAAAGAGGAGCCAAGATGGTGGAACAGCATGGAAGCTTTTTGTGTGTCTCGCGTTCATGAAATACAGCCAGACCAACACTAAAACATCCTACACACCTAGAAAACTGATTGGAGGATTAACACAACAATCTGCACAACCTGAACCACAGAATTCACCAGGTACATGGTGCGGAGAGGTGAACTTGGGGAGAGAGAAGCCGGCGGCGGGCAGGGAGCTGCCTTTGCAGGTGGAGAGAGGACAGAGAATGGGGCGGGGCGGGGGGGAGAATCCTGGAAGAGCACCCCTTCCCAAAAGCAGCTGTAGGGAAAGTGGAAAATTGGAAACAGCCGCAGGGACTAAACTAAAAAGTGAGAAAGAAGAAGGTTTAAATTCCATTAAGACTGTAAACAAGGGGAGCGCAAAGTGTAATTCCGCAGCTCGATACCTGGCGGTGCTCTGGTGGGAAGGGTGAATCCCCTGGTAGAGAGTGGGGTCTGGGAGGTTCTGGGGCCACACGGGGAGAAGCGGTTCCATTGCTGGAAGGACATTTGGTAGAGGCTATTGAAGCCACATGGTCCCAGCAGGCCCCAGAAAACAGCCACATTTGCTGGTGCTGGAACAAGGTCATTAAGGGTGAAGCCTGGTGCCAGATGTGTGTTGTGATTTTCCATAATCCCTGAAAAGCTGCTGCTACACTATCTCGCAAACATTTTCTAGGTCAGGCTGGCACCTGGCCGCACTCTCAGGGCACAGGCAGCAGCAGGGTCCCACAAGCATTCCTGGGTGCAGCCGACATTAGGCCATTGCTCGGTGAGACCCTCCTGCAGAAAGGTGGAATGTGTCAAAGCCACAGTCCTTCAGAAGTAAGAGGCCGGGGAAAACAGCCGCATCTGAGACAAAACTCAGGAGAGAGGTACTGCCTGGGGCTTGGTCATGGACAGTGAAGAAGCGGGGAGTGGATGAAAGCTGAAGACAAAGGACGGGTGTGCAATAGCTGATCAGACAGAACAGAGTTCCCATACTAGAGACTGGGTAGCTGGGTGATGCAATTTTCACTGCTCCCACACATGCGCATACGCACCTACGAGCACTGCAACAATCCACCCCAGTAGGCTAGCACCTCCATCTAGTGGAGAATGGAGCTGTTACACTGAGCCACGCCCAACTGGGCCAACCTCCTTCTTCAAGAACACAAGTCTCACTGCCTACTTAGTTTATGGACTACAAAACTCTACATAGTCTGACTGCTAGGAGAAAATGAACTAATTTCAGTCCTATTTCAATCTGTTAGCAGGTCCATCTATTCAATTTTCTTTCTTTCTTTTTCTTTCTCTTTTACACTATTCTTTTTCTTGAATACAGAAAGAGAAAAAAACCATTTTTATTTTCAATTTTTATTAAAAATATTTTTCTTTCAATTTTTTACTATATTTTTTATTTTGTGTAAATTTTTTCAAATTCTATCTTACTTTCATCATTCTATTTTAGTCTACTTCAGTGTATTCACCTTTTCAAATTTTCAAACCATTTCCTTGTTTTCTTTTTTCCATTTCGTTTTCCTTTTTTTCATTTCTTTTATTTTTCTTGAATGAAGAAAGTGAAAAACTTCATTTTTACTTTCAATTCTTTTTTTTTAAAATTTTTTTTTTCAACATTTTTTATTTATTTTTGGGACAGAGAGAGACAGAGCATGAACGGGGGAGGGGCAGAGAGAGAGGGAGACACAGAATTGGAAGCAGGCTCCAGGCTCCGAGCCATCAGCCCAGAGCCTGACGCGGGGCTCGAACTCACGGAGCGCGAGATCGTGACCTGGCTGAAGTCGGACGCTTAACCGACTGCGCCACCCAGGCGCCCCTACTTTCAATTCTTTTAAAAATATTTTTCTTTAATTTTTTTACTATATATTTTTTGCTTTTATGTAAATTTTTTCAAATTCCATTTTACTTCCATCATTTTATTTTAGTTTACTACAGTGTACTCACTTTCAATTCCCAAACGATTTCCTTTTTTTCCTCTTTTTTCTTTGTAATTTCTTTTCTTTTTCTTGAACACAAAAAGATAAACAAATTCATTTTTATTTTTAATTTTTATTGAAAATATTTTTCTTTAATTTTTTCCTACTATATTCTTTACTTTTGTGTAAGTTTTTTCAAATTCTATTTTACTTCCATCATCTCTTTTTAGTCTACTTCAGTGTATTCATTTTTTCAAATTCCCAAACGATTTCCTCCCCCCCCTTTTTTCCCTAATCTCTCAAACCACTTTCAACACCCAGACCAAAACACACCTAGGATCTATCATCATTTATTAGATTTTTGTGTGTGGGTTTCTAATTTTTTCATTTTAATATTTTTTTATTTTAATTTTTTTAAATTTTCATTCTTCTACCTCATTAATTCCTTTTCTCCCTTCAAAATGAAAAAACGAAGGAATTCACCCCAGAAGAAAGAGCACGAAGAAACAACAGCCACAGACTTAACCAACACAGATACAAGCAAGGTATCTGAACCAGAATTTAGAGTCATGATAATAATACTAGCTGGAGTTGAAAATAGATTACAATCCCTTTCTGCAGAGATAAAAGAAGTAAAAATTAGAATGAAATTTAAAATGTTGTATCTGAGCTGCAATCACAGATGGATGCAGTGGCAGCAAGGATGGATGAGGCAGAACAGAGAATCAGTGATATAGAAGACAAAGTTATGGAGAATAACAAAGCAGAAAAAAAGAGGGAGCTGAAGGCAAAAGAGCACGATTTAAGAATTAGAGAAATCAGTGACTCATTAAAAAGGAACAACAACAGAATCATAGGGGTCCCAGAAGAGGAAGAGAGAGAAATAGGGGTAGAAGGTTTATGTGAACAAATCATAGCAGAAAACTTTCTTAACCTGGGGAAAGACACAGACATCAAAATCCAGGAAGCACAGAGGACCCTCATGAGATTCAACAAAAACCGACCATCAACAAGGCATATCATAGTCAAATTCACAAAATACACAGGCAAAGAAAGAATCATGAAAGCAGAAAGGGAAAAAAAGTCCCTAACCTACAAGGGCAGACAGATCAGGTTTGCAGCAGACCTGTCCAAAGAAACTTGGCAGGCCAGAAAGGAGTGGCAGGATATACTCAGTGTGCTGAATCAGAAAAATATGCAGCCAAGAATTATTTATCCAGCTAGGCTGTCATTCAAAATAGAAGGAGAGATAAAAAGTTTCCCAGATAAACAAAAAATAAGGAGTTTGTGACCACTAAATCAGCCCTGCAAGAAATTTTAAGGGGGACTCTCTGGGGGGAGAAAAGATGAAATAATAGATATATAGAAATATATATATATATATATATATATATATATATATATATATAAGAATTATATATATATAATATCTTAATAAATAAATAAATAAATACCAAAAGCAACAAAGATTAGAAAGGACCAGAGAACAATGCCAGAAACTCCAACTCCACAAGCATCATAGTGGCAATAAATTCATATCTTTCAGTACTCACTCTAAAAGTCAATGGACTCAATGCTCCAATCAAAAGACATAGGTAACAGAATGGATAAGAAAACAAGATCCATCTATATGCTATTTACAAGAGACCCACTTTAGACCTAAAGACACCTTCAGATTGAAAATAAGGGGATGGAGAACCATCTATCATGCTAATACTCAACAAAAGAAAGCTGGAGTAGCCATACTTATATTGGACAATCTAGACTTTAAAATAAATACTGTATGAAGAGATGCAGTAGGGCATTATATCATAATCAAGGGGTCTGTCCAAGAAGACCTAATAATTGTAAACATTTATGTACCAAAAGTGGGAGCACCCAAATATATAAATCAATTAATCACAAACATAAAAAAAACTCATCAATAGTAATACCATAATAGTAGGAGTCTTCAACCCCCCACTCACAGCAATGGACAGATCATCTAATCAAAAAATCAACAAGGAAACAATAGCTTTGAAGGACACACTGGACCAGATGGACTTAACAGATATATTCAGAACATTTCCTCCTAAAGCAGCAGAATATACATTCTTCTCCAGTGCAAATGGAATGTTCTCCAGAATAGACCACACACTGGGACAGAAATCAGCCCTAAGTAATTACAAAAAGATCGAGATAATACCGTTCATATTTTCAGACCACAACACTATGAAACTCGAAATCAACCATAAGAAAAAATTTGGAAAGGTAACAAATACTTGGAGACTGAAGAACATCCTGCTAATGAATGAATGGGCTAACCAAGAAGTTAAAGAGGAAATTAAAAAGTATATGGAGGTCAATAAAAATGATAACACCACAACCCAAAACCTCTGGGATGCAGCAAAAGTGGTCATAAGAGGAAAGTATATAGCGATCCAGGCTTTCCTAAAGAAGGAAGAAAGATCTCAGATACACAACCTAACCTTATGCCTTAAGGAGGTGGAAAAAGAACAGCAAATAAAAGCCAAAACCAGCAGAAGAGAGGAAATAATAAAGATTAGAGCAGAAATTAATGCTATCGAAACCAAAAAAACAGTAGAACAAATCAATGAAACCAAAAGCTGGTTCTTTGAAAGAATTAACAAAATTGATAAACCACTAGCAAGTTTGATCAAAAAGAAAAAGAAAAAGGGGCGCCTGGGTGGATCAGTTGGTTGAGCGTCCGACTTCAGCTCGGGTCATGATCTCACGGTCTGTGAGTTCGAGCCCCACATCGGGCTCTGTGCTGACAGCTCAGAGCCTGGAGCCTGCTTTACATTCTATGTCTCTTTCTTTCTCTTTGCCCCTCCCCCGCTCATGCTCTGTCTCTCTCTCTCTCTCGGTCAAAAATAAATAAACATTAAAAAAATTTTTTTGTAAATAAAAAGGAAAGGTCCTAAATAAATAAAATCAAGAATGAAAGAGAAGAGATCACAACCCACACAGCAGAAATAAAAACAATAATGAGAGAAGATTATGAGCAATTATATGTCAATAAAATGGACAATCTGGAAGAAATGGACAAATTCCTAGAAACATATACACTACCAAAACTGAAACAGGAAGAAATACAAAACTTGAACAGACCCATAACCAGTAAGGAAATCGAATTAGTAATCAAAACTCTGCCAAAAAAAAAAAAAAAAAAAGAGTCCAGGGCCAGATGGCTTTCCAGGGGAATTCTACCAAACATTTAAGGAAGAGTTAACACCTATTCTCTTGAAGGTGTTCTGAAAAATAGAAATGGAAGGAAAACTTCCAAACATTTTCTATGAAGCCAGCATTACCTTGATTGCAAAACCAGACAGAGACCCCACTAAAAAGGAGAACTATAGACCAATTTCCCTGATGAACATGGATGCAAAAATCCTCAACAAGATATTAGCCAAATGGATCCAACAATACATTTAAAAAATTATTCACCACGACCAAGTGGTATTTATACCTGGGATGCAGGGCTGGTTCAATATCCGCAAAACAATTAACATGATTCATCACATCAATAAAATAAAGGACAAGAGCCATATGATCCTCTCAATAGATGCAGAGAAAGCATTTGACAAAATACAGCATCTTTCTTGATAAAAACCTTCAAGAAAGTAGGGATAAAAGGATCATACCTCGAGATGATAAAAGCCATATACAAGTGACCCAATGCTAATATCATCCTCAATGGGGAAAAACTGAGAGCTTTCCCCCTAAGGTCAGGAAAAAGACAGGGATGGCCACTCTCACCACTGTTATTCAGCATAGTATTGGATGTCTTAGCCTCTGTAATCAGACAACACAAAGAAATAAAAGGCATCCAAATCAGCCAGAAGGAGGTCAAACTTTCACTCTTCGCAGATGACATGATACTCTATATGGAACCCAAAAGATTCCACAAAAAAACTGCTAGAATTGATTCATGAATTTAGCAAAGTTGCAGGATATAAAATCAATGCACAGAAATCGGTTGCATTCCTACACACCAACAATGAAGAGACAGAAAGAGAAATCAAGGAATCGATCCCATTTACAGTTGCACCAAAACCCATAAAATACCTAGGAATAAATCTAACCAAAGAGGTGAAAAAGCTATATACTGAAAACTATAGAAAGCTTTTGAAAGAAATTGAAGAAGACACAAAAAAATGGAAAAAGATTCCAGCTCCTGGATAAGATGAAAAAATACTGTTAAAATGTCGATACTACCCAAAGCAATCTACATATTCAATGCAATCCTTATCAAAATAACACCAGCATTCTTCACAGAGCTAGAACAAATAATCCTAAAATTTGGAACCAGAAAGACCCTGAATAACCAAAGCAATCTTGAAAAAGAAAAGCAAAGCAGAAGGCATCACAATCCCAGACTTCAAGCTATACTACAAAGCTGTAATCATCAAGACAGTATGGTACTGGCACAAAAACAGACACTCAGATCAATGGAACAGAATAGTGAACCATGAAATGGACCCACAAATGTATGACCAACTAATCTTTGACAAAGCAGGAAAGAATATCCAATGGAATAAAGACAGTCTCTTCAGCAAGTGGTGCTGGGAAAACTGGACAGTTACATGCAGAAGAATGAACCTGGACTACTTTCTTACAACATACACAAAAATAGACTCAAAATGGATGAAAGACCTCAATGTAAGACAGGAAGCCATCAAAATCCTCAGGGAGAAAGCAGGTAACAGCCTCTTTGATCTTGCCCCCAGCAACTTCTTACTCAACACGTCTCCAGATGCAAGGGAAAGAAAAGCAAAAATGAACGACTGGAACCTCATCGAAATAAAAAGCTTTTGCACAGCGAAGGAAACAATCAGCAAAACTAAAAGGCAACTAATGGAATGGGAGAAGATATTTGCAAATGACATATCAGATAAAGGGTTAGTATCCAAAATCTATAAAGAACTTATCAAACTCAACACCAAAAAGACAAATAATCCAGTGAAGAAATGGGCAAAAGACATGAATAGACACTTCTCCAAAGAAGACATCCAGATGGCCAACCGACACATGAAAAAATGCTCTACCTCACTCATCATCAGGGAAATACAAATCAAAACCACAATGAGATATCACCTTACACCTGTCAGAATGGCTAACATTAATAACTCAGGCAACAACAGATGTTGGCAAAGATGTGGAGAAAGAGGATCTCTTTTGCATTGTTGGTGGGAATGCAAGCTGGTGCAGCCACTCTGGAAAACAGTATGGAGGTTCCTCAAAAAAGTAAAAATAGAACTACCCTACGACCCAGCAATTGCACTACTAGGCATTTATCCACGGGATACAGATGTGCTGTTTCAAAGGGACACAGGTACCCCCATGTTTATAGGAGCACTATCAACAATAGTCAAAGTAAGGAAACAGCGCAAATGTCCATTGATGGATGAATGGATATAGATGTGGTAAATATATACAATGCAGTATTACTCGGCAATCAAAAAGAATGATATCTTGCCATTTGCATCTACGTGGATGGAACTAGCTGGTATTATGCTAAGTGAAATTGGTTAGTCAGAGAAAGACAAAAATCATATGACTTCACTCATATGAGGACTTTAAGAGACAAAACAGATGAACATAACGGAAAGGAAACAAAAATCATATAAAAACAGACAGGGGGACAAAACAGAAGAGACTCAATATGGAAAACTTACTGAGGGTTACTGGAGGGGTGCTGGGAGGGGGGATGGGCTAAATGGGTAAGGGGCACTAAGGAATCTACTACTGAAATCATTGTTGCACTATATTCTAACTAAATTGGATGTAAATTAAAAAAAAATAAACAAGTTTAAAAAAAGAAAAAAATACTGAAATACATTAGCTTTAGGATATGAATACTTAGAATCTTTAAAGATATACAATATATTCAGGTATGTATCCACAAAAATCGGCTTCAAAATGTAAAAGAGATCAAGTTACTAAACTACACTAACAATCAGCTATCCTCCTACTGAGTGATCCTTAGATAAATATTTGGTAGTTTGCCAAGCCAGTAATAAGTTTAATTTTAAAATAGTTGTAATCATTTGCCCTGAGGCATCAGGACCCCCATGCCAATAGTGATAAAGCAGCATAACTTTGCTATATTTTTAAATGAAAAATAATAATCAAAGAGTAAAGCCCATACCAGCATTTATTAAAGGAAAGGAAAAATGAAAAGTTATACATATTTATATTACCCCACCCCCACAAGTAAACAATACACATTAAAGATGTGACCTTTCATTAGACATCTGCTTCTTTGTTACTTTGTATCATTACATATTTATTGAAGTATAATTTATATATAATAAACACATACTTCATGAAGTAATTGTACCTATGTGTGTATATATATATATATATATATATATATATATATACTCTTGTAACCATTATCTAGAGCAACATTACATTTTCATGACCCCTAGAGATGCTGTTTCCCAGACAACACCTTTCCCCATCAATACTCCTCCAATGTAAACCACTATTCTGATTTCTAATGCCATAATTAACCTTGTTTGTTCCAGAACCTTATATAATTTGGATCATATAACATATACTCTTTTGTGCCTGGCTTCTTTTTTTGTTTGACACACTTTTTTAGATTCATCTATGGTAGTCCATATATCACCAGTTTTTACTTTTTATTACTGGATAACATTCCATTTTGTGAATAAACCACAATTTGTTTATTTCTGCTTGATGGATATTTTGGTTGTTTCTAGTGTTTGCTTAACATTTTGGCTATTATCAACAAAGTTGCTAAGAGCATGCTTGTACAAATCTTTCCTTGGACACATGTACTCATTTTCATTTTTCTTCAGTATGTACCTAGTAGTGAATTGCTTGGGATAGATATACTTTTATGTTTTGCGATTGTCAAATACTTTTCCAGTGATTGCAGAGCCATTTTATAATCCCATCAGCAATATATAAATAAGAGTTCTGTCTCTAATTTTAATTGGCTTAGTTAGATTTTCAGCTAAAATTATTAATGAAAGCATTGCTTAAATATCAGATTTATAATTATTAATATGTTTTGCCTACAAGATACCCCTCATAACTGAGGCAGAATATTAATAAGTAAATTATTTTATAAGACTGCAAGCTTGTTCATATTTGACAGTTTATTACAAGTTGCCCACTTTATGAACTTCTATATCATTTTCTCTGTACCTTCCTTAAGGTACTTAATACTTTCTAACTTTTTGCAGTTTATGAAATCTAGACTAACTTTCTGAATATGCCTGCATACTGGCATCAAAGTGGATGGGGCTACATGGGAAAAATAATCTCTCACCAAATCCCTAGGAATGCAGAACTGATTTCAGAAGGACAGAGAAATGGGATAATATAAACAACTGCTAGATTGGTCTCCTAACAGGATACAGCTAATAGAGTATACATTCAGTAGAGCAAATCTGCAAAGATTATGGCAACTACTGATAAGAAACAAGAGATTCTTTGACAGCAGCAGTATTAATATCATAGGATGGACTGTGCTAATGCTGTTAAACCCTCAGTTACTGAGTGGTTACTATATGCTTGTCTATTTAATCTTCAGATTAAAGATATGAAGCAGCTGCTGCTATTACCCCATTTTAGATATGGAGAAATGGAGGCTTAGAAATGTTAGGTAAATTATCTAAGGTCAAACTACTAGTAAGTGTTAGAGCTAGAACTGGAACCCAGACTATGAATCCAGGACAAGTGCTTTCTCCCTGACATAATATTCTCTCCTCAGAGATGGCTCTACTAGATTAATGTGCCTTAGAATTCCAATTTGGACACATATGAATCAGAGTGAAATAATGTGATAATGAGTTACCAAGATACACAGCTGTGAAAATGACAATAATAATGTAAAAAATAAATGTATATGTAAGTGTTGATTATGTAAAGCAAGGTGTATAAGTCAGTGGTAGAGGAATACAAGATATATACATGTGATTTGTGCTAATTAATGAAGAATCCCCACAATAGAATATTTTTTAAACAAGATTTTAAAAGAAATCAAGTATAAATATGGCCAGGGAGAATGGTCAGGGAACAAATAAGTGTTAACCTGTGGAGACAGAGATAAAAAAAAAAAATTTCAATAGGGATAAGAAAGTTTTCTTGTCTAGAGAACAGATCATGGTAGAGAGCATCTAAAAATAAAGTTAGTGAATTGTAGTACAGTGACATGGGAAAGTGAGAGCTAATGGAAGCCATAGATAGTTGATAAGAGAAATTTTGCAAAAAGCAATGGTAACAACTGTAAGGCTTGAAAAGGGAAATGACATGGCCAAAATGGTTTTAAAGTAAAATTATTATTGTTTTGCTGAGCAGCAGAGCTTTAGAAAAGGCAAAGGACAAGTAAACTAGCTACTCTTACTTCTCAGAAAATTAGGCCTAAGGTTTTGATGTGCTTTAATGTCATCTATCAAAATATTTCCTATTGCAAAATATATCTTGATCACAAAATGATTTAATGAAACACAAAGATTTTGAATGGCTAACTTTTATCATAAATAGATAAAAGTCTAAGCATGTGAAAAACAATATTATTATTATTTTATATTTGATACACTTGCCCAAATCATGTCCAGAAAGTGAAATTTAAGTATAATTTAAAATTTTCATTTAAGAGATTTAAAATATTTTGTGGATAGTGTCCTTTGGAGGTTTATGTTTTTAGAACTATATTTACCTTTTTAAAAATATATAAGTGGCTTCTAAACAGAATAGAATTTAAAGGACCAAATAAGTAATGTTATGCTAAATAAAATATGATAAAAATAAATTACATTGGTAGCCTGATATACAATGAACTTTTTCCTTAAAAAATCAGATCACAATTTGTAACATTATCTGAATTAATAGCTTTCCTTATTTAAACAAAAGCCACTTATATTTCAATGCAAGATAGGAGTAGTATAATTAAGAAGCCAATATAATAGCACAGGAATATTCTCATTTGGAAACTGATGCTTTGTGTGAAAATACTTTTCTAAATGGAAACTAATGTTTTGTTGGAAAATACTATTCTACAGACATGGATGACTTCACTGATGAACAAAATGAGAGAGTGAAAAGCACACAATGCAGTGTCAATTACATTTGGTTCTACAGATATTTTAAAAGTTCCATTTATAAACCTAAAGGGGAATGCTATAATGAAGCAGCTTGATCTGATAAGCAATAGGACCAGGTAATGACCACACAGAAAAGTATATATCATGCTATTTATTTTGTAGGTGGCATATAGAAAATAGAGAAGACTACAAAAATACTACTTTTGTCCCCTCAATTTTTCTTTTTTTTCATATAGGTCTTTATAAAACTGCTAGTAAGCCCAACTTTGCTGGACTTTATTTTTAAGAATTTAATGTCAAGGAAATTCTGGCCTTCTTCATATTAAATGAAGCTCTGATTTTTTCATTTATCCATCTACTTAGCAGTTAACATATACAAGACATATGTTAGGGCTATTTTCTAACATTTTTTTTCTTTCTTCATTCTTTCTTCCTTGGCAATACAGCTCTGACCTTTCTCTCAAACTCCAGTCCTATATTTTCAATTTCCTGATTAATATCTTTCTTGATGTATCATTGACACCTCGAATTGCACATATCCAAAACTGAATTCATCATCTATCCCATCATAATTTTTACTCTATATTAGTCATTAATTTGATTTGTATTTTTTTTCACCTTCCTATCCATTCTATACATTCAATTATGACTCTTGCGAAAATATCACCGGTACTGAAAGCATGTTCAAAATAACTAATTGGGACTTCATTTCTGTCCATGATTTCCTAATTTAACAATGAGAAAGCTAGACAAATATATTAAACAGATGTATTTTTATATTGTAACATCAAAAACCACAAGATTAGAAGTCCTGCTTCAAGCAAAATGGAAAAACAAACAAACCAGGGAACAAATTTACCTCCCACCTGAAACAGCTAAAATTCTGGGCAAATATATGAAACAACATGTTCTAGATATCAGAGATTAGCAAACAGAGGACAATGATTTCTGAGGGGGATAAATAGATTGAGCCCTACAACTGCCTCTAGCTTACCTCTTAGAGAGAGGTTCCATGTTGCAATGCAGTAGGCAGCAGCTGGAAGGAACCCGATAATCTCTGAGTTGAAGAGATGAGTGGAGAGACCAAAGAGGTGAAAAAGGCTACAATTCACAGGATTGAGTAATGGAGAGGCAAGAGTCCCATTGAAAGAGTGCTATGGAGATCTGCAGAGGGTTCCTCTTGAATCTCTGAGTGAAGTATTGATCAGTGTCTGCATGTGTAGAAAAGTACCTGATGGCCTGAAAAAGCACCACCTAAAAGGAGCAAAGGGAACAATTCATGTCATATAGGGCCAAGAAAATTATCTGTTCCCATCAGCCAGCAAAATTCCTTGTAATTCACAAGGAATTGGGTACAGTATTCAAAAAGATATTGACTCATTAGTGAGGCAAAAGTATCCCTAGACTAAAGGCTATTCTGGCCCTACTTTACAAACTTAAAGGTAAGTCTTTAAAGAATCAAGCTGAATCTCAATAACCTATGTCTCAGAATAAAGATCAAGAATATTCATAGGAATACAAAAAATCTGGCACCTAGCAAAGTAAAATTCATAATATGTAGAATTCAATAAAAAAATTACCCAGCAAGCAATAAATCAAGAAAATATAAGCAATAATAAGGCAGGGACTCAATCAATTTAAATAGATTAAAACATGATAGAGATGATAGGATACCTAGGTGTCTCAGTCGGGTGAGAGTTGGTCTCTTGGTTTTGGCTCAGGTTTGGCTGATGGTTTGTGAGTTCAAACCCTGCATTGGGTTCCACGCTGACAGTGTGCAGCCTGCTTGGGATTCTTTTCTCTCTCCCTCTCTCTGACCCACCTGCTCACACTCCCTCTTTCTCTCTCAAAATAAATAAAACTAAAAAATGATAGAGATAATAGAATTAGGGGTCAAAGACATTAAAAGAGTTACTACACACATATTTAAGAAGGTAGAGGAAAGTTCAAGCATGTTAAGTAGAGAAATGGAAAATACAAAAATTTCAAATAAAATTCTAGGGGTGAAAAATAAAATATCTGAGATAAATATACTGACAGCATTAAAACAGATAAGGAATTGTAAGAGAGAATATTAGTGAATTTATATAACTAGCAATGGGAAATATCTCAAATGAAACATAAAGAGAAAAGAGTGGAGAAAAAATGAAAATAGCATCAGGGAGTTCTGGGACAAATTTCAAGTAGCCTATTATATGTGTAATTGGAGTCCTCAAATGGTATGAGAAGGGGATGAGCAAAAAAATATTGAAGAAATCAAGGCTGAAAAATATCCAAATTTGATAAGTACGTCACAAAGATGAAAAGCATAGCATAGGGACTATAGTCAATAATATTGTAATAACATGGTATGGTGACTATATGTATCATGGTGAGCACTGACTAATATATAGAATTATTGAACCACTATGTTGTACACCTGAAACTAATATAACATTAGTTATCATTAACATGTCAACAATACTTCAATAGTAAAAAATAATAACACAGTTTAAAAAATATACCCAAATTTGATAAAAACTATAATAAACCCAGTGATCCCAAAATTCAATAAAATCAAAATATGACATCAAAAGCATATTCCATAAAAGAAAAATGATATATCAATCTTTATAAGATTAGGATTCTCACTCTTCAAAATAGTGTTGAGAGAATAAAAAAATACAGAGCACAAACTGGGGAGTAATCTTTTGTAAATCTCATATCCAATAAAGGACTTGTGTATAGAGTATGAAAGAAATCTCTCAAAATGCATTAATTTGAAAGCAAACAACCCAATAAAAATGGGCTGCAGATTTCAACAGACATTTCATCAAATAATACATGTAAGTGGTAAATAAACACATAAAAGATGTTCAACATCACTATTTATTAGTGAAATTATCATTAAAACCACAGTGAAATACCACTGCACCCCAACCAGAATGCATAAGGTTAAAAAAACTGACCATACCAATACCAAGTCTTGGTGATGATGTGGAGCAACTGGAATGTTTAAAGACTGCTGTTGGGAGTATAAAATGTCACAACTTCTTAGAAAAAAATTTTTGACAGTTCCTTTAAAAGTTCAGCATAAGTCTACCAATAAATCTAGACATTCTACTCTTAGGTATATATCCAAGAAAACTGAGAACACAAGCACAAAGGCTTGTGTGAGAATGTGATGATTTTATTAGCAATATTCAAGAAATGGAAGCAACCAAATATCTTGCCATATGAAAATGCATAAACAAAATGTGAATGTGACACATATAGACAATGGAATATTGTTCAGAAATTAAAGTTAATTATATTGACATATGTACCAATATGGGTGAATTTCAAAGTAATTAGCCTTAGTCAAAGAAGTCAAGCAAATAAAGTATGTATAGTAGTATCTCATTTATTTAAAAGTCTAGATATTGCAAATTATTCTATAGTTCCATAATGCATATCAGTAGTTGCCTAGAATCTTTTGTGGGAGGAAGAAGGGATGGAAAGGATATAAGGGATTATAACCCTTTTGCAGTTACTGGATAGTTCACTGTCTTGATTGTGTTGATAGTATCATGGGTGTATGCATTTATCAAAACTTATCAAAGTGTACATTTTAAACATGTAAATTACATCTCAATAAAGCTGGAGATAAAACAACTTCATCATATATTAGTAGGGAGTAGACTGGACCTATGCTTCTAAGGCTACAGCCCCTTCAGCACCATAACACATTTCTAGAAACCCTAGCCTTTTCCCTCTTTAGTAGTGGTATGTGGGGGAAAAAGGAAATATAAATGTAATCTTGAGAGGAAAACAAGTGATGTGAGTCCCACAAGTGCCCCTGGGTCACAACAACAGAGGGAAATCAAGCAGATAGCAGTGGTCTAGCTTTGTTGACAATTCAGGGAGTAATGCTCAGTGAGATTGAGGCAGAAGACAAGAGAATAGAGAGCTATACACAGAAAAATTGTAAAAAAATCACATATGCATCCCTAAGTGTTGCTTAATACTAAGTGACACATGCATAAGTTGAAATCCCATAAGGTTTGGGAAAAAACTATAAGTGAGCTATCATCTGAAAAATTCATAGAATTCACATTGGGTTGGGAATCATTCAAATCCTCACCCGTCAGACTGCACAATTTCCTTAAATATCCAGAGCACCTGGTGGCTCAGTTGGTTAAGTGTCTGACTCTTGATTTCAGCTCAGGTCTGATCTCACAGTTGGTGAAATTGAGCCCTGCAAGGGCCTCTGTGCTGATAGTGCAGAAGCTGCTTGGGATTCTCTCTCTCCCTCTTTCTCTGCTCCTCCCCTGCTTGCAGGCATACACTCTCTCTTTCTTTCTCAAAATAAATAAGTAAATAAACATTAAAAGATAAAAAGTTAGGGGTGCCTGGGTGGCTCCATCTGTTGGGCAACCGACCACAGCTCAGGTCATGATCTTGCAATTCGTGAGTTCGACCCCCACATCGGGCTCTGTGCTGACAGCTCAGAGCCTGAAGCCTGCTTCAGATTCTGTGTCTCCCTCCCTCTGCCCCTCACCCGCTCACACTCTGTCTTTCTCAAAGATAAATAAATATTAAAAAAAATTTTTTTAGGGGCGCCTGGGTGGCTCAGTCAGTTGGGCGGCCGACTTCAGCTCAGGTCATGATCTCGCTGTCCGTGAGTTCGAGCCCCGTGTCGGGCTCTGTGCTGACCGCGCAGAGCCTGGAGCCTGTTTCGGATTCTGTGTTTCCCTCTCTCTCTGACCCTCCCCTGTTCATGCTCTGTCTCTCTCTGTCTCAAAAATAAATAAACGTTAAAAAAAAATTAAAAAAAATAAATTAAAAAAAATTTTTTTAATAAAAAAATAAAAAATTAAATAACACAAAATTTAAAGGTACTAGAGATACTACTCTAACAAAGCTTTAAAACAAGCTATAAAAGGATCAGTTTGGTTTGTAATTAACCTAAACATCTGAAAAGAAATTTTCAACATTTATTCAAGGGTGACAACATAATTCAGAAATTGAACAACATAACTTTACAGTGTTCAGAATCGAGTCAGAAATTACTAGACATATGAAGAGGTACAAGAGAAAAAAAAATTCAACAGAATATATAATATTCAATAGAATACATGACAGATTGTCCGATTAAATAATAAATGACTTAAAGAGCTGTTAAATGTTAAGATTTAAAGAGAAGTGTGTGCATAATTAAGAGATAAGTGAAAATATAATAAGTGAACAAATAAAATATCTAGAGCTAAAATACAATATCTCAAACAAGTTTTACTATTTAAGTTGAATAGCAAATTAGACAATGCAGAACAATGATCTGTGAACTTGAAGTTCAAGTTTTGATGATAATGAAAATCATCAAAATGAAAGGCACAGAGGAAAAAAAAATATTTAAAATTAACAGAGTGTCAGTGACTTGTAGGACAATATCAAGCTATCTACCATATATAAAATTGATCCAGAAAGAGAGAAAGAGGGTTGAGAGCAAAATGTATTTAAAAAACTAAATGGCCATTTTTCTAAATTAGTTGAAAACAATAAACTCACATACCAATAAATTCAACAAACCACAACTAGGATACATATGAATAACACACCAAGGCATATCATAATCAAATTGCTAAAAAATCCCTAATACAGAGAAATCATCAGAGAAAAATGATACGTTATTATAGGGGAATAAAAGCAAGAATGAATGCAGACTTATTGTCAGAAATAATGCAAGCCAGAAGACAATAAAACAATATGTAAACTATTGAAAAAAATAAAGAATGATGAGAATGTTAAATATGTAGGCAAATATAAAGATTTTTTTCTTTTCATAAGTTTCAAACATGTTATTGGCAATTTAAAGCAAAAATAGCACTGTATTGTGGGGCTTATACAATATGTAGTAGTAAAACTTTGAATAATAATAACAAAAAAGGTGAGTAAATCAAAATATTCTATTATAAAGTCCTGAAAGTACTAAATTATATGTGAAATACTATATTATTTGAAGGTAGACTATGATAAGTAAGAGATGCACATCACAATCCCAAAACAAATACTTAAGTAAAATAAAGTGGGAAGGTGGAAGAGCAGGAGGATCCTGAACTCAGCTAATTCCATGGACACACCAAGGCAACAGCTACACCTATACAACTCTAAAAATGACTTCAAATTTGACAGAACAGATCTTCCACAGCTAATCATAGAAAGAAGGGCATAACAAAAAGGGTAGAAGGGGCAGAGACACAAGTGGGAACGAAACCCTCATATGTCACACCACAGATAGGGGAGACATCACAGGCAAACAGAAGCAAAAGGATCAGGTCCCACACCACGTACTGGTGACCCACACTGAAAAGATAAATTGCTGTAACATCTGGCTTTGAAAACCAGAGAAGCTTAATTTTGGAAGCATTAAAATTCAGCAGGGAATAACTCCAGAAGCTTCAAAAATCATTGGGCTTAACTGATACACCTACAGTTCCTGGGCCTCTTAGCTGGTTGTGCAGGGAACAAGCCCTGCCCTTCAGTGTGCATGCAGCTATGGCAGAAAGGCTAATTACACAGAGCTAGGCTGACTGCTGGCCTGAATACCAGTGAACATACAGTGGCTTCAGCCAGATGTCTCAACAATTCAGAGAATAAACCCTACCTAATGTGCCCATAATATGCAGATGGGTCATTGCAGTTGGCTGGGTGGAAGGCAATCATGGCTCACCCATAATAGGAAGGCACACACAGCCCACACATGAGACATCCCTGGAGCACGTGATTCTGGTGACCAGGGAGAATTGTGTTATAGGGCACCACAAGACTTCTTCTAACACAAGGTCACTACTTTTAAGACCAGTAGAAGCAGCTGACCTACAAAATACATAGAAACAAACACAGCAAGTTAGACAAAAGATGGAGACAGGAATATATTCCAAATGAAAGAACAAGACAAAATCACTAAAAGAGTTAAATGAAAGAGATAAAAGCAATATGCTGGATAAAGAAATCAAAGTAATGGTCATAAAAATACTCACTGGACTTGAGGAAGAGTGGAAAAACTCCATGAGAATTTCAATAGATAGAAACTATAAAAAGGAACCAGTCAGAAATGGATAATTCAATAATAAATTTAAAAACACACTAGAGGGAATCAACAGCAGATTACAGGATGCAGAAAGACAGATCAGTGATCTGGAAGACAGGGTAATGGAAAGTAGTCAAGATGAACAGCAAAAATGAAAAAAAAAGAATAAAAAACGAGAATAGATGAAGGTAAGTCTGCAACATCATCAAGCATAATAACATTTGTATTATAGGGATCCCAGAAGAAAGAAAGAAGTGGGCAGAAAACTTATTTGAAGAAACGATAGCTGAAAACTCCCCTAGTCTGGGGAAGGAAACAGGCATTCAGGTCCAGGAAGTATAGAGAGCCCAAGAAGATCCACACCAGGACACATAAAAATTAAAATGGCAAAACATAGTGATAAAGAGAAAAATTTTAAAGTAGCAAGAGGAAATAAAGCAGTTACATACAAAGGAAACCCCATAGCCTATGAGTTGATTTCTTAGCAGAAACTTTGCAGGCCAGAAGCGACATGGCATCATATATTCAAATTCCTGAAAAGAAAACAATCCTACAATCAAGAACACTCTACTTAGCAAAATTATCATTCAGAATTGAAGGTGAGACAGTATCCCAGACAAACAAAAGTTACACTTCATCTAATCTAGCCTTATAAGAAATGTTAAAAGAAATTCTTCAAGTGAAAATAAAAGGCCATAGCTAGAAGTAAGAAAACTATGAAAAGAAAAAAATTCACAGGTAAGGGCAAAAATACAGTAAAGAAGGTAGATTAATTACTTATAAAGCCAATATGGAAGATAAAACACAAAAGACTATAATTAATTATATCTAAAAAAATTAGTCACGGGATACACATAATAAAAACATGTAAAATATGACATCATATGCATAATACACGGATGTTATAAATGAACCTAATGGTAACCAAAAACAAACAAACAAAAAATTATTATAGGTATATAAAGAGAAAGGAATCCAAGCAGAACATTAAAGAAAGGTATCATACCACAAAGAAATAGAGCAAGGAAAGGAGATAGAAACAGAGAAAAACTATAAAAAAAACAGAAAACAATGAACAAAATGGCAATAAGTACCTATCTATCAATCATTACTTTAAGTTTAAATGGACTAAATGATCAAATGAAAAGACATAGGGTGACTGAATAGATAAAAAAGAAAAAAAAAAAAAAACAAGACCCATCTATATGCTGCCTACAGGAGACTCATTTCAGACCCAAAGCTGCATGTGACTAAAAGTAAAAGGATAGAAAAAGATATCCCATACAGATAGAAGCAAAAATTTTAAAAACCAGGGCTCAATATTTATATCAGACAAAATAGACTGAAAAAAAGACTGTAGCAAGAAAAAAAGAAGGGCATATATAATATTAAAGGGATCAATTTAACAAGAGGATGTAACAATTGTACATATCTATGCACCCAACATAGAACACCAAATACATATAGTAAATAACACAAATAAGGTAGAAATTGACAGTAATACAATGTTGGTAGGGGACTTTAACACCCTACTTACATTGTTGGGTAGATCATCCAGACAAAATCAAAGAAGGAAACAGTGGTTTTAAGCAGCACATTAGACCAGATGGATCTACCGGACTTATATGGATCATTCCATCCCAAAACAGCAGAATACATTCTTTTCAAGTGCACATGGAACATTCTCCAGGATAGATCACATGTTAGGCCACCAAATAAGTCTCACTAAGTTTAGGAAGACTGAAATCATATCAAGCATTTTTTGACCACATTAGCAAGAAACTAGAAATAACAAGAAAAAAATGTGGAAAAAATAAAAATATATGGATGTTAAACAAGATGCTCCTAAACACCCAATAGATCAATGAAGAAATCAAAGATGAGATCAAACCATACATGAGGACAAATGAAAAGGAAAACACAAGGGTTCAAAATCTTTGGGATGCAGCAAAAGCAGTTCTAAGAGGCAAGTTTATGGTACTACAGGCCTACCTCAAAAAACAATAAAAATCTCAAATAAAAAACCTAACCTTAACACCTAAAGGACCTAGGAAAAAGAGGAACAAAGCCAAAACCTGGCAGAAGGAAGAAAATACTAAAGATTAAAGCAGAAATAAATTGAATACAGACTAAGGAAATAATAAAAAATATTAATTTAACCAAGACCTGGTTCTTTGAAAAGAAAAACAAAATTGATAAGATGTTAGACAACTCATCAAGAAAAAAGAGAGAGGACTCAAATAAATAAACTCAGAAATGAAGGAGGAGAAATAATAACCAACACAGAAACACAAAGAATTGTAAAAATATTATGAAAAATTGTATGCCAACAAACTGTACAACCTAAAAAAATGGATAAGTTCTTAGAAACATAGTCTTCCAAAACTGAATCAAGAAATATAAATTGAATCAGACCAATTACTAGTAACAAAATTGAACTGTTACTCAAAAAACTGACAAAAAATAAATGTTTAGGACCAGATGGATTAACAGGTGAATTCTATCAATCACTTAAATAAGGGTCAATACTTATTTTTTTTCAGATGATTTCAAAAAAATAGAAGAGGAAAGAAAACTTCCAAATTCATTCTGCAAAGCCAATATTATGCTGATTCCAAAGCCAGACAAGACACTACCAAAAAACAAAATTACAAGCCAATGTTATCTGTGATTAACATAGATGCAAAAATTCTTAACAAAATATTAGCAAACCAAATTCAACAATACATTAGAAGAATCATTCACCATAATCAAGTGGCATTTACTCCAGTGATGCAAGGATGGTTCAATACTTGCAAATCAAATCAATGTGATATATCACATTAACAAAAGGAAAGAAAAACTATATGGTCATCCCAATAGATGCAGAAAAATCCCTTGATAAAATACAACATTCATTCATGATAAAAAAACACTCTCAACAAAGTGTTATAAGAGCAAACATACCTCAACACAATAAAGGCCATATATGAAAATCCCACAAATAACATCATACTTAATGGTAAAAAACTGAAATCTATTCCTCTAAGTTCAAAAAAAAGCAGGTATGTCCACTCTCACCACTTTTACTCAACATAGTACTGGAAGTCCTAGCTACAGCAATCAGAGTTGAAAAAGAAATAAAAGTCATCCAAATTGGTATGGAAGAAGCAAATCTGTCACTATTTGAAGATGGCATGATACTGTATATAAAAAACCCTAAAGACTCCCCCAAAACCTATTAGAACTGATAAATGGATTCAGTAAAGTTTCAGGATACAAAATGCATATACGGAAATCTGTTGCATTTTTACATACTAATAACAAAGTAGCAGAAAAAGAAATTAAGAAAACAATTTCACTTACAATTGCACTAAAAAAGTACACAGGAATAAATTTAACCAAAAAGGTGGAAGACCTATGTAATACATTGATGAAACAAATTGAAGATGACACAAAAAAATGGAAAGATTTACCATACTCAAGGATTGGAAGAATTAATATTGTTTACATGTACATACTACCTAAGGCAATCTGTAGATTCAATGCAATCTTTATCAAATTACCAATAGCATTTTTCACAAAACTGTAACAAATAATCCTAAAATTTGTATGGAACTACAAAAGACCTTGAATAGCCATAATAATCTTGAGAAAAAAATAACAAAATTTTGCAGATTGTAAAAATATATTAAAAAGCTATAGTAAGCAAAACAACATGGTAGTGACACAAAAATGGACATGTAAGTCAATGAAACAGGAGATAGCATCCAGAAATAAACCCACACCTATATGGTAAGTCAGTTAATCTATGATAAAGGAGGCAAGAATATATAATGGGGAAAAAACAGTCTTTTCAATAAATGGTATTAGGAAAACTGGACAGCTACATGCAAAAGAATGAAACTGGATCACTTTCTTACACCCCATGAAAATAAACTCAAAATGGATTTAAGACCCAGCTGTGAGACTTGAAACAATAAAACTCCTAAAAGAACACATAGGCAGTAATCTCTCTGACATTAGCCATAGAAACATTTTTCTAGATAGGTCTCCTGAGGCAAAGGAAATCAAAGCAAAACTAAACTATTGGGACTATATTGAAATAAGAATCTTTTCCACAGCAAAGGTAACCATCACCAAAAAAAAAAAAAAAAAAGGCAACCTACTGAATGAGAGAAGATATTTGCAAATAATATATCCAAAATATTTAAAGAAGTTATACCACTCAACACCAGAAAAAAAAATCCAAACAAAATGGGCAGAGGACCTGAATAGATATTTTTCCAAAGAAGACATATAAAAAGCCAACAGACACATGTAAAGATGTTCAACATCACTAATCATCAGGGAAAAGCAAATCAAAACCACAATGAGATAATACATCACACCAACCAGAATGGCTAGTATCAAAAAGATAAGAAATAACAAGTGTTGATGAGGATGTGGAGAAAAGGGAACCCTTGTGCACTGTTGGTGGAAATGTAAATTATTTCAAGCACTGTGGAAAACACCATGGAGGTTCCTCAAAAAATAAAAACTACAATCCAGTAATTCCACTACTGGGCATTTACCCAAAAAAACAAAAACACTAATTTGATAACACTAATTAAATACACAATATATAAAAATACAATACACACACGCACACACACAAAATGGAATATTACTTAGACATTGAGATGGATGAAATCTTGCCATTCACAATAACATGGATGGAGCTAGAGTGTATGATGCTAAGTAAAATAGGTCAGACAGAGAAAGACATATACCATATGATTTCACTTATAAGTGGAATCACAAAACAAAACAAATGAACAAAGAAATTAAAAACTTGACTCTTAAATCTAGAGAACAAACTGGGTGGTTACCAGAGATGAGGTGAGTGAGGGAATGAGCAAAACAGTTGATGGGGATTAAGAGGTAAAAACTTCCATTTATAAAATTAATAAGTTACAGAGATGAAAATACAGCATTGGGAATATAGTCAGTAATATTGTATGATGACAGATTGTGACTACACTTATGGTGAGCACTGAGTAATGTACAGAATTGCCAAACCAATATATAGTACACTTGAAACCAATATAACATTGTATCTCAATTATACTTCAGTAATAAATTTAAAAACAAAGTAGAATAGCTATTAAGTAAAAAGTGGAGTTAAAATGGAATATTAAAAAGAAAGTAATACTCAGTTGCCTCAAATGCAGGAAGTGATGGAAACTAGTGAACAAATAAGATATGGGGAAAATAGAAAAACATAAGAAAAGGTAGTTTTAAAGCCAACAACATAAAAAATTGCATAAACATAAAATTTATAAACACTCAAAAGGCAGAAATTTGAAACTGGCTTAAAAAGTAAAATCTATGAGATCTTATGATCTTATTTCTCATTATGAGAAAAATCCCTTAAACATAAAGATGGAAGATTATTTAGAAGTCAAATGATAGAATAAGACATTCTGTGCAAACCTGAATCATAACACAGCTGTATTGGCTATATTAATATCAGACACAGTAAATTTCAGGACAGCAAATATCACCAGAGGTTAAGAGGGCCATTTTATGAGTATAGAGGTTCAATTCTTTAAGAAGACCTAACAGTCCTAAATGTTTATGCACATAATTACAGATTTTCACAATACATAACACAGAAAATGACAGAAAGAAAGAAAAAATAAGCAAATTCCCATTTATAGTTGGATATTTGAGCACTTCTTTCTAAGTAATAAAATATAAAAATAAATAAGGATATATGAGACATAAAAACACTATGAAAATTTACCTAATTGATATTTATAGGAGCAGAATACATGTTCTTTTCAGGTGTATATGGACATTATCCAAGCCTGACCATGTTCAGGGCCACGTGGCAAGTCTCAGTAAAGGTAAACATATTAAAACATGCTGTGTATTTCCTTTAAACCTGAATAAAATTAAATTAGAAGCCAATAGCTAAAAGATATCTGAAATATACCCAAATATTTGGTAATTAAACAACATCTTTTGCTCAAATAAGAAATCACAAGGGAAATTAGAAACTATTTTGAAATGAATAATAATGAAAAAACAAACATGTGAGATACAGTGAATGCACAGGAAATTATATATTAAATGCTCATAAAAGAAAAAAAAAGTATAAGATCAATTATTTAAGATGCCATCTTATAAATGGTGGCAACAAACAAGCAAAAAAACCCTAAAATAGAAGAAAATAGCAAACATAAGAAAAGAAACCCATGACAGATAAAATGAATAAACAATAGAGGAAATCAAAAGCTGATTCTTTTTTTTTTATTTTTTTTTTATTTTTTAATATATGAAATTTACTGTCAAATTGGTTTCCATACAACACCCAGTGCTCATCCCAAAAGGTGCCCTCCTCAATACCCATCCCTCCCACCCCCCATCAACCCTCAGTTTGTTCTCAGTTTTTAACAGTCAAAAGCTGATTCTTTAAAAAAAAAAATGAAAGGTCAGTAAAATTGATAAGTTTCTAGTTAAATGGATTAAGAAATAAAGAAAGGAAACACAAATTAGCAATGAAAAGGATAAAATAACTGGAGGTTCAAAATATTTTAAAAGAATAATGGAACATTATGAATAAATGTATTTTGCCAATAAATTTGATAACTTTGATGAAATGAATAAATTCCTTGAAACATGCAAACTACTAGAACTGAGCCAAGAAAACAGCTAATATAAATACAACAACATTCATTAAAGGAATGGTATTTGTAATAAAGTATCTGTTCAAAAAGAAAACTCTAGACCCAGATGGTGGTTTCAGTGGTAAAATCCATTAAATATCAAGGAAGAAATAATATCAATCCTTTAAAGACTCTTTCAGAAATATAAGAGGAGGGGATGCATTTCAGCTATTTTCATGAAGCCAGAATTAACCTTACCAAAATTTAAAATATATAAGCAGATTAAAAAGGAAAAGTATAGACAAAATTACTCATGAATAAAGATACAAAAATCCTTAAAATATTAGCAAATCAAATATAGCAATGAATAAAAAGTATAATACACTGTGACAAAGTGGAGTACATCCTAAGAATGCATGCTCGGTTTAACATTTGAAAATCAATGTAATTCATCATGATAGCAGAATAAAGAAAAAAAACCACATGCCCATTTCAACAAATGCAGAGAGAACATTTGATAAATCAACATCCATTCAGGATAAAAACTAACAAGATTAGGAACGGTAGGAAAATTCTTGAGCTTAAGAAATGACATCCTCAAAAATCCTACAGTTAACATTGTACCTAATGGAGAAGGACTGCATTCTTTTCCTAAAAATTGGAAACCAGCAAGAATGTCAGCTCACATCACTTCTATTCATCATAATACTGGAAATTCTACAGAGTGCATTAAAGCAAGAAAGAAAAGAAAACCATGTAAATTGTAAAGAATTATACAAAACTATATTTGATGACACCATGATCATGCATGTAGAATATCATAAAGAATGTACATGAGAGTGACTAGTGTTTACACATGAATTTAACAAGGTCTGTATATAAAAGTCAATTTTATTTCTAGATGAAAACAAGAAGCAAATAGAAAGGTAAGCTTTAAAAATAAAATTTGAAATAGTTTTCCAAAACCATGAAATACTTAACAGTAAATTTAACAATATTGACAGACACCTGTACATTAAAATAATTTTAAAAATGGTTGAGAAAAATTAAGGAAGGCCTAAATAAGTGAATGTTTTAAAATACTCATGTTTAAATTTTGGAAGACTCAGTATAGCTATGGTGCTAATTATCCCCAAGTTTAACTGGATCTAATTTAATTTTGATTGTATCAACAAGCTGATATAGAATTCATATGGAAATGCAAATGACCTTGAATAGCCAAAACAATTTTGGAAAGGAAGAAATTGGAGGATTGAACTACCAAATATCAAGACTTACTATAAATCCACAGTAATCAAGACAGTGTGTTATTGGCATAGAATATACATATAGATCCATGGAACAACATAAATACTCCAGAAATAAAACCACACATATTTGGGTAATTGGTTTTATGTAAAAGTGCCAAGGCAATTTGAAAGGAAAGTGGTAGGCAGAATTTTGGCTCTTCTGATTTTTGTCCCTTTATGTTATGCCTGTGTGTCAAAGGGACTTTGAAGATGGAATTAAAGTTACAGACCATAAAGAGGGAGATCATTCTGGATAATCCACATAGGCTGAATATAAACTTAGGGGTTCTTAAAAGCAGCAGAAGGCAGACATGTCACTCAGATAGATGTGATAGAAGAGGCAGGAGACATTCAAACTGTGGTGGTACTTGACCAACCCAACCATTGCTGGCACTGAAGATAGAAGGAAGACACAGGAATGGAGGTGGCATTTAGAAGTTGGTAACAACCCTCAGCTGACAACCAGTAAGGAAACAGGGGTCTGATTCCTATAAGCATAAAAAACGAAGCTCTGTTAATAATATGAGCAAAAAATTGATTCTCCTTTTAAGGGCTTTAAGCCTCCAGAAAGGAACCCACCCCTGAGAAATCCTTGATTTGGGCCAGGTGAGACCCATGTCATATTTCTGAGCTACAGACAATAAGATAATACATTTATGTTGATTTAAGCTCCTAAGTTTGTGGGAATTGTTGATAAAAAACAAATACAGAGAACAATAGTATTTTCAACAAATAGTGCTGGAACAACTGGATGTCCTTTTGTAAAAATATAATCTTCAACTTGTACCTCATGGCATAAATAAAAATTAACACAAAATTAAAATCTAAAGATAAAAGAGAAAACTGTATTATTTATGGAAAACGATAATATCCTATCATAAAATATATTTCCTTAAATCAGAAGTGGCCAGATATTTCTTGTATAGGATACAAACAGCAAGAATTATATAAGAAAAAAATTGATAAATTGAACTTCATTTAAATAAAAAATTTTGCTTTTTGGAAGATGCTAATAGTAAAATGAAAAAGCAAAATACATACTGGGAAAAAATATTGGTAGAACATATATCCAACCAAGGATTTATATCTAGACCATATAAAGGACTACTACAGACCAATAATGAAAAGATAAACAACCCAATAAAACTGGCAGAAATTTGAATATGATCTTACAAATGAAGATGTAGAAATTATTAATAAGCACACAAATCAATGTTTAACATTATTAGTCACAAAGGGAATTAAAAATTAAAACCATACTGAGATATTACTGTATACCTATTAGAATAGCTGAAGTTAGCAGGACTGATAATATCAATAGCTGAAAGGGATTTGGTAACTGGAACTCATATCTTGTTTGTCAGAATCTAACACAGTACACACACTGAAAATTATTTTGGAAGTTTCTTATGAATTTAACATACATTTATTATATGACCCAGATACTACACTCCTCAGTTTTTACCCAAGAGAAATGAAAATATATGTCCATACGAAGACTTGTATACAAATATCCATAGCAAATTTCCTTACAGTTGCTAATATCTGGAAAAATCCAAATGTCCCTCAACAGGTAAGTTGATACTCAAATGTGGTATATCTACACAATGGAATACTATTTAAGAATAAAAAGGGATTATGTACTGACACACATGACAATTTGGATTAATCACAAAAGTATTGAGTGAATGAAGCCAGTCAGAAAAGTGTACATATGATATTAATCATGAATATTCATTTTTAGACTAGCCAAAATAATTTATATTGACAGAAAGCAGATTAGAGGTTGTCTCTGATCAGCAGAAGGAGGTGGAATTTATATGCATAGTGACATGAGGAGACTTTTAGGGTGCTGGGAATATTTCTTATCTTGATTGCAGTGGTGCTTACATAGTTTATACATTTGTAAAAACTTCTCAAATTGTAGTTTCAAAATGCATTCATTTTATGTATAAATTATAACTCCATAAAGTTGATTACAATATGATTTGCATGGAAAAACAAACAATAACAGTGACAGACAGATGATATGCTGAAGCTTAGCAAGTTCTAAATGTCTAATTTTGGCTTTCAAGACACTGCCCAATTTAGACCAAACCCACATTTTGATACTTTTCTCCTGCCACTGACCTGCATACACCAAAAGTAATTTCCAAGTTTACAGGAAAACATGATTATTTGTTTTGATATTTTCTATTTTCTCTTCTTCCTTTTCAGACTCTCTTTCTCTCTTTTGCATCTGATATTCTTTCTCTTAATTCCAGTTGTCCAAGTCTTACTTCCACAAGCTGCATGGTCCACTTAAATGTCAACTTCTCTAGGACACTTTTCCTGAATCCGCCCCTTTTATATGTACTTCTCATGATCTGCCTAAAACTTTCCATTTTGTATTAAATTTGCTTACATAAATCTTGAAACTAAGATACATATTTTGCTACATATCACAGTACTTTGTCCATTTTATTGAATACAATAGCCCCAATATAAACAATAAATGGACAAATGAATTAATTAATATATAAATATGAAAAGGTGTAAGAGGCAAAAAAATTATAACAAATGTTCATTGTTCAACAAAAATTTGCAGTTTAATAAAATTGTTCTCTCCTAATTTTGGTTACAACTTGCAAGATGTAACAAAAAAATTCTGCCAAGCATCCATGGACATATTAAGTACAACTGATGATTGTCACAATTCAAAAGAGCAATGTTCAGGGCCATCTGGGTGGCTCAGTCAGCTAAGCATCTTGATTTTGCCTCAGGTCATGATATCATTGTCATGAGATTGAGCCTGGCATTGAGCTCTGTGGTGGGTGTAAAGTCTGCTTAAGATTCTGTCTCCCTCTCCCCCTGCCTCTCCCTCCCTAAAACAAACAAACAAACAAACAAACAAACAAATAAAAACAATTTTCAAAAAATGAGAATATCCTCTGGAAAATATGGTGGGATTGACAGCTATATGCCTCAGAAAATTAACTGATCTTTTGAATATCCAAAATTCTTTCTCATGCTGAAATAGTGACCACTGAATTGTGTTATGAATTGTCACATTTTGGTCATTCTCTACTTTTCAGTGTTAAATACTATCACTATACCTTCCCTCTTCTCTCTCACACCCACGTCCTTTACAAATCCATTATGTTTGGAAGATCTTTGTCATTCTCAAGAAGTACTTTTGCAAAGGTGAATGTTGAAATGATTTTATTGTTGTGATTGATAAAATATTTTTCCTATTTTGTTAAAAATTAAATGGAGGCTAATAGGGTCTAAAGAAAATGGATTTTCATTTTTCCTTTTTGTTCTTGAAAATGATTTATGAAGTACAAACACATTCATAAAATGGGATACCATACCCTAGGGAAAATAAAGTAGAATTTATTCTATTGGTGGTGGTTGGCATTATAAAATGGTCTCTACCAAATTTACATGGTGAGTTTAAGTTATATTTAACCATATAATGTCAGATGATGAGAAATGGGAAAAGCAAACTTCCATCTGTTATCCACATCAAAAACCTTAGAGTAGTTTGGAATCATGTGTCTATTTTACATGGTTGAATCTAAATACATCACCACAACTGAGTTTAGTTCATTAAAGTGTATCTTATTCAGAGGAACATTATTCCTGATGTATTTTCATATGACTTGAGCTATTTATTCACATTATGTTTTCACAAAACGACACAGAAAATAACAGCATCACCGAATTGAGGTGGGTTTTTAATCTGTATTTATTGTACCAATCAGAAAAATCACAGCCTGGATTTTTTTTTTTAATTTTCAAACTTATTTCTCTTAAGTTTATGGTCATCCTGCCCTTGAATTTTCCATTGACTACAACCTCATGATGCCCTAAATATTGTAAGAAGATAGGTATACCTTTTCACATTATCTAGAAGTAATTCAGCAATAATCTAAAATAGCTCGTGCAGTTTTCACTGTGATTATCAAAAATTTAGAGAAAACCTGCAACAAAAGCAAGGACCATCTAACAAATTGGTACAGTTATCAGCATGACCAGCCAAGGGGGGAAACTGCATTTGAATAAAATAGGTCTTTGATTTTCCATCCACCTCCTATTACATGTCCTTGTTCAAGGTCACTCACCAGATTAAAATCCTTCTTTAGTTTGTCATTGCCTAGAAGTAGGGTTTGCTTGGGGCAATTCCAGTTTATACCTGTAGTCCTGGCATTATCATTAATAGTTCCTCCTTTGATTCTCAAAAGTGTTCCAGTTTAGATGCTATATTATACGGTTAGCCTATCCATAGGATAGAATCACTAATACTATTTATGAATTTCTTTATAGTCTGGCCCCAGGCTATACTTCCCATTATGTCTCTTCTACTTTTACTGTACCCTCAAAGCACATGAAACTATTTACTCTACCCTGAAAACCCCATGCATTGCTCTAGCTTTATTTTCTTGCACAAATATTTCTTCCTGTCTGAACTCTACTTCCTCTTTTTCATATATTTATTTCTTATTCATTCTCAGAGACACAAACACTAAGTCCTCTGGGATGACTTACTTAATTACCCTGGGCTAAGAATGAAAAAGCAGTTTCAACTTGTTTTGTCACAAATGGATTGTTAAACCATATTTCAGTTGGGTGAGAAAGTTCCTGGAGCCATTAGTAAAAGTGTTCTGCCACAGGCAAGGGAGTAGAATGTGGCAAGTGAGTCTGTTACTTTGCTATTTCTGCCTTAAGCAGTGTTTGATGCCCCCTGTTCTGGTTTGGCACATTTAATTTGTTTATATCCTTTATATCACTGTGCTATGCAGAATTCTAAGAAAGACTTCAAGATTTCCACTCTCTGGTATATATGTCCTGTATTATCCTCTTACCTTGAGTGGAGATAGGGCCTGTGAATATAATTGTATATCACTCCCATTATTAGGCACTAGTATTAGCTAAATTTGAGCTAATCAAAAATGATATCCTGGGTGGCCTGATCTAATCAGGAGAGCCTTTAAAAGGGACTGAGTCTTTCCTGAGGTCAGAGAGTTTTGAAGTGTAAGAGTGTGAGAAGGCCTATAGAAGATGACATGTCTCAAAAAACCTAGAGTGGCCTCTAGTAACTAAAAGAGTAGGTGAGAGAGAGCTGAGAGTAGCTGGCTGGTAGCCAGCCTAGAAAACATCTCAATTCTTCAGCTGCAATGAGTTTACTTTTTCTAGCAACCTAAATGATCTTTAAAAAAGGATCCTGAGCTCCAGATTAAAACACAGTTAAACCAACACTTTGATTTCAGCCTGGTGAATCCCTGATCAGAGGAGTCAGCTAACTTATGATTGGACATCTGACTTACAGAACTGAGATGTAAGAAATGGATATGTAATAAGTTGTGAAGTTTGTGGTAATTTGTTACATAGCAATAGAAAACAAATACAAACATGTAACCCATTGATTAATAGTTTATTTTTGTTTAATAATTATGTAGTTTTAATAATTGCTTAGTAATAGTTGCTGTGAATTTCTTGAGGACAGGGACTATATTTTATTTTCCTTATTCTGCTCATCCCCATAAGAATCTGTGTACTAATGAATATTTATTAAACAAATGAATGACAGTCCCTAATTTCCTCTTGTTGCTTAGGGCCCCAAGATACAGCTAACCACATGGGTCCAATTACCCTAGATAATGTCCCACATCCTGAATATCTCCATCCTACTTTTTCCCCAATCTAGATTTATCTACTGGCAGGTTATGGTTATTTAAAATCCATTCTCTGCTTTTCTATCAATACCTGCTATCCTTTCTCAATAGGGTTCTAGAGAATTAAGCACAAAAATGTTCTAAGGCATTTCTTGAATGTAATAAAATAGCTTTACTTGTGCATCTAGAACGGTTCTACTTCTCTACCATCTTTGGGAAAATTGAGAAAAAATTTCTCAAATAATTTTTTTATGTTCTGTGTTTTATATGAGGAACCCATTCACTCTAAACATGAATGGCTTTATGTATTATCCCTCCTAGTACCAAATCTTTATTAAAAATCAAGGATTTTTGAAGACTTTATCTTCAGTGGAATGAACATATTTAGAATCATTTCAAGTACCATACACATACAAAGTTACCCATTAACTATTTTGGATTAATGTTCAGAATTCTTCAAATAATTGTACATAGTCCATTTTGAGGACCAGCATAAAGTCCAAGACCTTTACATTTAAAATTAAATATCAAATTCAACCGCCCTTTTCGCTCTGTGAATGCTGATATTTGTACACATTTTTGCACAATTTTTACTTCTTTAAGATGTACAGGTAGACATGGTATGATGTATATTTCAAAATTGTCCTCCAGAAAGGTGGCATACATTTAAATCACTCAGCCTGTATATAGGCTGATCATTTTCTGCATTCTAGTCAAAAACATTCATCAACTTGTTTAGAGAATGACATCATCAAGATGATGAAAGAGGTGGGTCCTAACTACAGTTCCCCTCACAAGTAGACCAACTAGCAACTACTCATAGACAAGGTATCATTGTGAAAATCTCAGAACTTCAGGGTGTGGCTGAAGCAACCACTTGGACGACAGAGACCAAGAAGGATCTCATTAGAAGGGTAAGAGGAGTTGTGTCACTTTGACCACATCACCCCCCTATCAAGCCATCACAGTGCCACACTGAAAAGACTCCTTGGGCCTAAGATTTTTCTAGTAGAAAACAGAGACCTCAAGGTAGACATCCAGCTTCCTTACCATTGCAACACACTTCCTGGGAGGCCCACTTGGTTTTCAACTCACAGTGATCACTGGGTGAATCTGTGGAGTTGGGCCACTGGGGATCAGGTAGAGAAAGGGGAAAGGGCTTATAGCAACAAGTGCTCAGATGGTGAACCATGTTACTGCAGGTGGTGGTCCCTGAGCAGAGGTCATATCCAGTGGCTCAGCCCATCTGCAGAGGCTACTTGGTGCCCTTATCTGGCCAGGAAGCTCAGAAGGCAATTCTGCCTAATTTGGGTCTCTAGCCAACATATCATACTGTCAATAGAGCCCCTCCTATAGCCCTACTCAGGCAGGGAATAAAGTTCACATCCCTACCCAACTGCACAACATCTGATCTAACCTGCTAGGACACCTGGCCATAGATGTCTGACAGCCATGGAGCACGTTCTATGACCCTCCTGAACAGGGAAACAAGTCAGCAGCCCAGCCCAACTTTTGAGCATAGCCTTCAGTTCTGCTCAACCAGAAATCTTAGACAGGGAACCAGAGCAGTTACAGAACCCATCCTATACTGTGTCTCACAAGAAATGCCCAGCCTATGGCCTTGTCCAATTTCTGAACAGTCTGTGTGTGGCCTTGCTCAGGCAGTAAGCCCAGTCAGTGATCCAGCCCAATCATGGGGTATAGCCTGTGGTCTCATCCAGTCAGGGATACTGAACAGTGATCCTACTCCACTGCAGAGCATAGCGTCCAGCCTGACCCAAATGTGGAGTATAGTTGGAGGCTCCATCTGACCAGAGAAATTGGCCAACAATTTTGTCCATCAGTAGAACACAACCAGCAAGCAGCCAGATTATGGAGCCCAAAATGTGGTCCTGCTCAACTTTAGGCACAGCCTGTGGCCCTGACTAAATGCAGAATCCAGCCAGTGATACCATCTGGTCAGGGAATATAGCCTGAGGCTCCACCCAGCTGGGATCAACTAAGAGCTCATCCTATAGCCTTGCCCAATCACAGAGTCCAACTAGCCACAGTGCCCTGCCTCAGAACACAGTCTGTGACCCTGCTCAACCAGAGGTGATTATGAAGCCCAGCTAGTGGCCCCACCTAAACATGGAGCCCAGCCAGCAGGGCCACCCCACCGTGGATCCCAGCCAGCAACATCCAGACCCCCAAACTCAGAGCAGGATCATTTGCCTTGGACAGCTAGAGACCCTGACAGCAAGCCCTGACTACCCACAAATACCAGCTGACCTGTCCATAATCCCAAACTAAATTGACTGGTGAAGGTCTTTCCCTGCTGAAGGGAATCTATAAAGTTTGGAAGAGGAGAATGATTACTCAAATATGCAGTGAAAGGATCCATGCTTCATGAAGATTCAGATGAACATGACACCACCAAAGTGAAGTAATAAATCTCCAATACTTGATCCTAAAGAAGTAGAGATCTATGAACTACCTGAGAAAGAATTCAGTATAATCCTCCTAAAGAAGTTCAGTGAACTGTAAGAGCACACAGACAAAATGAATTTAGGAAAACAATGCATAAACAAATTAAGAAGATCAAATTGTTTGAAAAGAAATAGAAACCATAAACAAGTGAAAATCATAGAACTAAAGAACAGAATGAATGAAGAACTCGGTAGAGAGCTTCACTAGCAGACTCCACCAAGCAGAAGAGTCAATGGACTTAAAGACAAGTCATTTGAAATTATTTAGTCAAAGGAGCAAAAGAACAAAAAACAAAAGAGGGTGAAGAAAGTCTATGGGACTTATGAGATACCATCAAAGACAACAATATGCACATTCTGGGACTCCCAGAAGGAGAAGACAGTGAGAAAGGGACAGAAAATCTATTTAAAGAAATAATGACTGAAAACTTCAAAAAATGGGGAGAGAAATTGAAATCCAGATTCATTAGGTTTAAAAGTCCCCAATTAGGTTGAACCAAAAGGGGCTACAATGAGACACATTATAATTAAGATTTCAAAAATAAATGACAAAGAGAGAACATGTCACATCTGTTAGAATGGCTATTATCAAAATGACACAAGATGGCATGTGCTGGCAAGAATGTAGAGAAATGAACTCTTGTGCACCGTTGGTGGAAATGTAAGTTAGTAAAGCTACGATAGAAAACAGTATGGAGGTTTCTCAAAAAATTAAAAATAGAACTACCATATGTCTCTAATTCCACTTCTGACTATATATATGAAGGAAACAAAAACATGATCTCAAAAAGATATCTGCACCTTTATTTTCATTGCAGCATTATTTATAATAGCCAAGATATGGAAACAAGTGTCCATCAATGGAGGAAAACAAAATGTGATGTGATGTGATGTGTGTGTGTGTGTGTGTGTGTGTGTGTAATATTCAGCCATTAAAAAAAGAAGAAAATCCTAACATTTGCAACAATATGGATGGACTTTGAGGGCATTTTGCTATCTGAAATAAGTCAGACAAAAATTCTGTATAATTTCATTTATTTTTGTAATCTACAAAAGCCAGATTCATAAAAACAGAGATTATAATGATGATTACCAGGAGCTGGAGGTGGGGAAATGGAGAGATGTTGGTCAGAGGATACAAACATCTAGTTAAAAGATGAATGAATTCTGGGGATCTAATGTACAGCATGATGAATATAGTTACTAATACCATATTACATAAGTGAAAATAGCTAAGAGAGTAGATCTTAAAAATTTCATCAGACAAAAAATAGTAACTATATGTGATGATGGATGTGTTAACTAACCTTATTGTGGTAATCGTTCACAAGGTATATGTGTATCAAATCATCATGTTGTACCCCTGAAACTTAAAAAAAATTATATGTCAATTATATCTCAATAAACCTGGAAAAAATAAAAAAAAAATTAAAAAATAAAAATAAGAAAACAAAACAAAATATTCATCAATGTGTTTGGCCCCAAAACACTAGCTTATTATTTTATTTTTACTGATTTATTAATATGGATGGATTTTTTAAATATTTTAATCATATGTAATTTTTTCTTTTGTTTATGCCATTATATAAACTATGATAATTTTTCTATTATAATGTTTATCTTTTTTTAATAGTTCCTTACTTATTGATAATATTTACTGTCAAATATGTTGCTTTATTAGTTTTCCATTCTGTGCAACAATTCACCCCAAGATTAGTGCCTTAAAACAACACACATTTATTAACTCACAGTTTCCATAGAAAGTTCCACGAAGCCTTAGCATGACTTAACCTGGGACCTCAGATAAGAATCTCATAAAGCTGCAATCCAGTTATCAGCAAATCTGCATTCCTTTCTAGAATTTGGGTGTTCCTCTCAATAGCCTCACCTGATTGTTGGCCAAATTCTGTTCTTTGCAGTTGTAGGACTGATGTTCTCAGTTCCTTGAGACTGTCCACAGTCCTCTGTGACTGTCCACTTGGTCCTCTGCATAGGCAATTCATATCAGAGCAGCTTATTTTCTCAAGGCCAGCAGAATTGCTTGCTCTACAGTCTGTCAAGACTGAGCCTTGTAGGTTATAACTAAATCATGGAAGTGTCAAGCCATCACCTTTGCTATAGAGCATAACCTAATCAAGAGAGCGACCTAGATTTTACTGGTTAAAAACAAGTCACAGATTCTATCCTCACTTAAGGGGAGAGGATTACACAAGGGTATGACAGATTGGAATTCACCTAATGATACGTTTGCCATATTTGCATTTTCACAGATTACCATTTTCTTTCTACAATTTTGTTTATTAGAATCTCCTGATTTTGCAAAAATTTTAAGCAATCAATATATAGTGCTTTCTTTGTTGGTGTTTTATCTTTCCATTGTATTCTGAACTTTCCAATCTTGAAATGATATATTGACCATATTTTTCATTAATTGCTTTCTCATTTTATTCTTATACTGAAATATTTTTACTAAACTCTTTAATAATAATAGCTAATGTTTGCATAGCATTAGTAGAGTTAAGCACTTTTTTACTGTTTCTTAAAGATTTTCACATGAGTGTAGATTCACATGAAGTTTTAAGTAATTTAGAGACATCTCACATGCACTTTACCCAGTTTGTCCCAATGGTAATATCTTGTATATTTATACTATAATATCATGACTGGAATATAGACATGGATAGAGTCAATATGCAGGAGGATCCCTCATGTTACCCTTTTGAGCTACACCCACTTCTCTTGTACCTACCTCCCTTTTCCTTAACTCCTAGCAACCACTAAATTGTTCTCCATTTCTATAATTTTGTCATTTCAAAAATATTACATATATTGAATTATACGAGACAAACTTTTGGGATAGGCTTTTTCACCCAGCATAATTCTCTCTATCTATAGTTCACTTATTTTTATTGACTATTCCATGTATTACAGTTTGTTTAAACATTTCACCTGCTTAAGGACACCTGTTGTTTGTTTGTTTGTTTGTTTGTTTGTTTGTTTTTCAGTTTGGGGCTATCACTGATAAAGTTAATATAAGAATTCATGTGCATGTTTTTGTATCAACATAAGTCTTCATTTTTCTGGGATAATTGTCTAGTAGTGCAATTGCTGGGCCACATGGTGGTATATGTTTCATTTTGTTAAGAAACTGGCAAATTGATTTCTTTTTTTTAAAATGTATTTTTTTTATTTTTTAATATTTGAAATTTACTGTCAAATTGGTTTCCATACAACACCCAGTGCTCATCCCAAAAGGTGCCCTCCTCAATACCCATCACCCACCCTGCCCTCCCTCCCACCCCCCATCAACCCTCAGTTTGTTCTCCGTTTTTAACAGTCTCTTATGCTTTGGCTCTCTCCCACTCTAACCTCTTTTTTTTTTTTCCCTTCCCCTCCCCCATGGGTTTCTGTTTCATTTCTCAGGATCCACATAAGAGTGAAACCATTTGGTATCTGTCTTTCTCTGTATGGCTTATTTCACTTAGCATCACACTCTCCAGTTCCATCCACGTTGCTACAAAAGGCCATATTTCATTCTTTCTCATTGCCACGTAGTATTCCATTGTGTATATAAACCACAATTTCTTTATCCATTCATCAGTTGATGGACATTTAGGCTTTTTCCATAATTTGGCTATTGTTGAGAGTGCTGCTATAAACATTGGGGTACAAGTGCCCCTATGCATCAGTACTCCTGTATCCCTTGGATAAATTCCTAGCAGTGCTATTGCTGGGTCATAGGGTAGGTCTATTTTTAATTTTCTGAGGAACCTCCACACTGCTTTCCAGAGCGGCTGCACCAATTTGCATTCCCACCAACAGTGCAAGAGGGTTCCCGTTTCTCCACATCCTCTCCAGCATCTATAGTCTCCTGATTTCTTCATTTTGGCCACTCTGACTGGCGTGAGGTGATATCTGAGTGTGGTTTTGATTTGTATTTCCCTGATAAGGAGCGACGTTGAACATCTTTTCATGTGCCTGTTGGCCATCCAGATGTCTTCTTTAGAGAAGTGTCTATTCATGTTTTCTGCCCATTTCTTCACTGGGTTATTTGTTTTTCGGGTGTGGAGTTCGATGACCTCTTTATAGATTTTGGATACTAGCCCTTTGTCCGATATGTCATTTGCAAATATCTTTTCCCATTCCGTTGGTTGCCTTTTAGTTTTGTTGGTTGTTTCCTTTGCTGTGCAGAAGCTTTTTATCTTCATAAGGTCCCAGTAATTCACTTTTGCTTTTAATTCCCTTGGCAAATTGATTTCTAAAGTGACTGTACCATTTTATATTTCTACCAGCAGAGTTATCCAGTGTTTTGTGCATCTTGGTCAGCATTTGATGCTGTCATTGGTTTTTATTTTTAGCCATTATGTTAGGTGTGCCATAATAGTCACTGTGTTTTTAATTTGCATTTCCCTAATGGTTAATATTTTTGGACATCCTTTCAGGTGGTTATTTAACAACTGTATATCTTCAATGAAATGGCTTTTTCTGCCTTTGTCTATATTCTAATCAGACTGTTTACTTTTTTACCTTTGGGCTTTGAGAGTTCCTAAAGTATATTAGATATGAGTCCATGTCAGATATGTAGTTTACACATATTTTCTCCCAATGTGCTAGTATGTCTTTTACAGTTGTCTTTCACAGAGCAACTGTAAAATTTTTCATGAAAACTAGTTTATCAGTTTTTTAAAAAAATTTTTTAATGTTTATTTTTGAGACAGAGGGAGACAGAGTGTGAGTGGGGGAGGGGCAGAGAGAGAGGGAGACACAGAATCAGAAACGCTCTAGGCTCTGAGCTGCCAGCACACAGCACGATGCGGGGCTCGAACCCATGAACCGTGAGTTCATGCCCTGAACCAAAGTTGGACGCTTAACCGACTGAGCCACCCAGGTGCCCCAATTTATCAGTTTTTTAATTTATGGAGTATGCTTTTGGGTATCAAGTCTAATAAATCTTTGCATAGCCCTGGACTTAAAAAGAATTTATTTTCTGTGTTTGCTAAATGTTTTCTGGTTTTTCATTTTACACAAGTCCATGATCTATTTTGAGTTAATTTTTGTGTAAGGTGTGAGATTTAGGTTGAGGTTTATTTTTGTGGGGTCTATGAATGTCCAATATCTCCAGCATCATGTTGAAAAGAGTATCTTTCCTCCATTGAATTGCTTTGGCACCTCTGTCAAAAATCAGATGTGCATATTTGTGATTTATTTTAGGATTCTTTATCCAGTTCATTCATATATGTGTCTATCCTTCCACCAGTATCATACAGACTTTAGCACTGTATCTATATGAGTCTTGAAATCAGGAACATTGACTCCACCCACTGTACTCTTCCTTTTCAAAATAGATTTAGCTATTATAATTCTTTTAATTTTCCATATAAATTTTAGGAAAATAACAGCAGCAAAAAAAAAAAAAACTTACTGGGATTTTGTTAGGAATTGTATTAAACCTGCATTTCATTTTGGGAAGAACTGACATTTTTATTATGTTGGACCTTATCATCAGTGGGCATAATATATATCTCCATTTATTTAGATCTATGATTTCTTTTTTTTTAATGTTTATTTATTTTTGAGAAAGAGAGAGAGAGTGCAAACAGGGGAGGGGCGGAGAGAGAGGGAACCACTGAACCTGAAGCAGGCTCCAGACTCTGAGCTGAGCTGTCAACACAGAGCCGGACGCAGGGCTGGAACCCATGAACCATGAGATCAGAATCTGAGCCGAAGTCAGACGCTCAACTACCTGCACCACCCAGACGCCCCTGATTTCTTTCATACACAAGTTACACACATCTTTTGTTAGATTTACACCAAAGTATTTCACTTCTTTAAGAAATTGTAAATGATATTGTAATTTTAAATTTCATTGTCTATGTATTCATTGCTAGCATGTAGAAGTAACAATTGATTTTTGCATGTTTTCATATATTGTGCAATCTTGCTGAAATTAATTTATGTACTCTATGATTTTTTGTACATTCCTTGGGATTTTCTATATACAAAATCGTGTCATCTCCAAATAAAGACAATCTTATTTTTTCCTTTATGATTTATATACCTTTCTTTCTTTTTTATTTTTTTTGCCTCATTTCATCATCTACAACTCTCCTCACTATGTTAAATGAGAATTGTGAAGACTGTTAAAAACTGAGAACAAACTGAGGGTTGATGGGGGGTGGGAGGGAGGGCAGGGTGGGTGATGGGTATTGAGGAGGGCACCTTTTGGGATGAGCACTGGGTGTTGTATGGAAACCAATTTGACAGTAAATTTCATATATTAAAAAATAAATAAATAAATAAATAAATAAATAAATAAATGAGAATTGTGAGAGTGGACATCTTTGCATTTTCAATGATCTTAGGAGAAAAACATTCAGTTTTTCACCATTATGTATAATATTAGATGTATTCTTTTTGCATATAGTCTTAATTAAAATGAAGAAGTTTCCCTCTAGTCCTATTTTTATGGGATTATTTATCATGAATATGTATTGAATTTTGTCAAATGCTTTTTCTGCATCAATTGATATGATTATGTGATTTTTATCTTTAGGCTTTTAATATGATGAATTACATTAATTGAGTTTTGAATATTTAATCAGCCTTGCATCCCTGAAAAGACCTTAATTACAAGGTCATGTTGAATAATTCTTTTTACACATTGATGAATTCAGTTTGCTAATATTTTTAAGGCCTTTACATCTATATTCATGAGGAATTATTTCCTGTTGTTTTCTATTCTGATATTTTGTCTGACTTTAGTATGAAGATAATATAGACTTCATAAAATGAATTGGGAATTGGTGTTAATTCTTCTTTAAATGTCCATAGATTTCTTAAGTGAAACCATCTGAACCTGGAGATATTTTAGGGGAGTTTTTATTTTTAAAATATTTATTTATTTATTTATTTATAATGCTTATTTATTTATTTTGAGAGACAGAGAGCATGTGTGGGGAGAGGGGCAGAGAGATGAGAGAGAGAGAATCCCAAGCAGACTCCAAGCTGTCAGTGCAGAGCCCAACATGGGGCTCGATTTCACAAACCATGAGATAATGGCCTGAGCTGAAATCAAGAGTCACTTACTTAACCGACTGAGCCACCCATGCACCTTAGGGGAGTTTTTAAGTTAATAATTAAAATTCATTAATAAGTACAAGGCAATTAAATATTAGGTAACTTGTGGTGGTTTTTGTTTTTTCAAGGAATAGGTCTTTTTCACTTAATTTGTCAAATTTATCTATGTAGAGATGTTTGTGGTTTTCCCTTATTCTTTGCTAACTTTATAGTCTGTATTGATCTCCTTTGTTTCATTCCTGATATTGACGATTTTTTTCTTTGTTCTTTGTCAAGGTTGCTAAAGGTTTGCCAATTTTATTGAACTTTTCAAAGAATTAGATCTTTAGTTTCATTGATTTTTCTCTATTGTTTTCCTGTTTTCAGTTCTTTTTTTTTTATTATATCCTTCCTTGTATATTATCTGGGCCCATTTTGCTCTTCTTTTCCTTGGTTTTTGAAATGAGAGCTTAGATTATTGATTTGAGACTTTTCTTCTTTTCTAATTTGCACATTTAGGGATATAGATTTCCCTCGAAGCACCTTTAGCTGCTTCCTGCAAATTTTGAGATTTTGTACTTTCATTTTCATTCATTTCAACATGTCTTTATTACCTTGAGACTCTTCTTTAACACACGCATTATTTAAATGTGTGTTGCTTAGTTTCCAAGTGTTTGGAGATTTCCCTATTGTCATTTTACTTATTTTAGCTTGATTCCATTATGTTCAAAGAATACACGCTGTATGACTTCAAATCTTTGTATTTGCTGAGTTCTCTTTTTTGTCCCAGGATATGGTCTATCTTGTTTATATTGTATGGAAACATGTAAAGAATATGTATTCTGCTGTTGTTACGTACTGTTCCATAAATGTCAATTGGATACTGTTGGTTGATGGTATTGCTGAGCTCTTCTGTGCCCTTGCTTATTTTCTATTTAGATGTTTAATCAATTTCCAAAATAAAGACATTAAAATATTATGGATTTGTCTATTTCTTCTTTCAATTCTATCAGTTTTGCTCCTTTAATATTCAGCTCTTTTGTTTGGTTCAAACATATTTAGAGTTTCTATCTCTCCTTAGGTGATTGACTCTTTTATATAATGTCCTTCTCTGTCTTTGGTAATATTCTTTGCTCTGAAGTTGACTTTATCTAATATTAATATAGCCATTCCTACTTTCCTTTGATTAAATTTTCTATTATATATTTTTTATATTCAACCTGCCTATATTATTATATTTGAAGCAAGTTTCTTGTAGACAGAATATAGTTGGATCAGTCTTTATAAACCCATTTTGCTAATCTCTGTGTTTTAATTGATGTTTTTAGATCACATACATTTAATATATTTAGTGGTATGTTAGGGCTTAAGCCTACCATTTTATTCTTTTAAATCTTTGTTCTCTATTTTTTGTTTCACTCTTTTACTTTTCCTTCTTTCTTTGGTTTATTTGAACATGTTTTATAATTCCATTTTGATTTGCTTATAGTATTTCTAAATATCAAAAGCTCAAAAAGACATGATCCCTGCCCTTGAGGGGATCATAGTTGAGAACTAGCAGTACTTCATATCCTGTATGAACATTAGGATAACCTGTTGATATATATAGATGATAGATGATAGATAAATACTATGGAGATTATATAGCTACATGTTATATAACTTATATTTTACCTATAAAATATAATATCTACTATCTATATCTATCTATTTATTTATCTATCTTTCTATATCCTGAATAGAGATTCTGCTTTCTGGGACTGAGTTAGAATCCAGGGTCTGATGTTTAGAACCTCTGTAATTTGATTCTTGTTGTTGTTTTCTTTATAACAGCTTTATTGATATATAATTCTTATATCATAAAATTCACCACTTTAAAATGCACAATTCATTGTTGTATAGTATATTTACAGAGTTTTGTAATAGTTTCACCTACCTACATTCTATCTTTATGGATTTGTGTTTTTTTTAGTCCTTTCATATAAATAGAATCATATATTACGCAGTCCCTTAGGACTAGCTTCTTTCACTTAGTATAATCTTTTCAAGGTTAATTCATGTTATAGCATATATTATACTTTGTTTTTAAGTATTACTGAATAACATACCATTGTATGAGTAATTTGTTTATCCATTTTTTCAGTTGATAGGCATTTGGGTTGTTTTTACTTTATGATTATTATTAATAATGTTGCTATAAACAATGTTGTACAGACTCTGTATGTGTCCAAAGTTTGACTGTGATATCCTAACTAAAACCATGAACCAATAATCTAGAGCAGCACCATCTAACATGATATTCTGTAACGATGGAAATAGTATATATCAGCAGTATCCAAAGTGGTGCTGCTGGCCAGATGTAACTATTATGCACTTGAAATATGAGTAGTGTAACTGAGGAACTGTGATAAAATTTTAATTTTATTTCATTTTAATTATGTTAGCCACATGTCACTAGTGTCTGTTATACTGGACAAGCACAGAAAAGAACCTGGATTTAGAAAGGTAAGTATTAACAGTAAAATACAGATTGGCAAAGAATTAGGCTATAGGCAGGAAGACAAAATAGGAAATTATAAATCCCACTTTAAGAAGATGAGGGTCAGAACTAGACCAATAGCAGTGGAGATAGCCTGAGGGGAAAGATTCAAGAGACAACTTAGTTCAACAGGAATAAGTTGCTGACTTAAGGGTAATGGAGAGGGAGGAGTCTAGGAAGATGTAAGTCCTGCTATATGTCTAATCCTCACTTTATATTTGTACATAAGTTTAAGTTTGTCGATATTTAAAAACATAAAGGAGTTCCTTCAAAATTCTGCCGATATACAATTAGTTGAAATCTGAAACCCACTGACAGAATAACTGTATTCACTACAGATTGGAACACAGTAACAGTTACCATTACAATTTTAATGACTGCCATTTTTTAAATTTAACTAGAAGTTTCGATATTTGTTGTTGTATATAAAAATACACTTAACATACCATGCTTGTGCTATTATTATATTAAAGAAATAACCAAGGAAGAACCTGTGACTTTTACTTCAGCAGGTAAATTTGTAATTTACAAATGTCTTCCTATCACTATTGTCCAAAGACAGACATTCTTCAATTATATATTTTCAAAGCACAGCAGGAACTCGGGTAGCAATTGCATACATAGTAGCTTCTGTAAATATAGTACTGAGTTCACAGTGCATATTTATTCTTTCAGGTTCCATCATTCTGTTATTTAATTGTTAATGGAAAGAGAATTAGGAAACAGTGCATACTTGTTTTGACAGTGGCAGCTCTGATAATTAGTAGAAGTATAGTCAACAATACACATCTTAGGGAAAAGCAATAAATACACAATCATCCCTTTCCTCACCTCAACCATGTTTTTTTTTTCAGAACTTATTCATCTTATAACTGAAAGTTTGTACCCTTTTACCAGCTTCTACCTATTTCCATATTTGTTTATCAGATTGTGCTTCAGCCATAGAATATATTTATAGTACAGTGATAAAAACTAATGTAGATGTATAACATGTGTTCTATTTACATTTATTGAATGACTATGAGATGAAAGTTCTTTTAGTGGGTTTTAGAAAAGTGACATATCTCATTTCTTAACTCAAACTTTTAATCTTTGCTCTGCTTCTTAGCTATAGGACATGAGTGAACACATTCACTCTGGTTTAACTTTCATCATCTGTAAAACCACCTGTTTGCCAGCAAACAAGGATATTCAAACTAAAACAACAATAACACCATATTTTATCCATCAGATTGGCAAACATTATTTTATGAAAAAAATATCAAGTGTTGGTGAGAATATGAGGTAAAAGGAAATTTTAGACACTGCATAGGAGGATAAAAATTGACACAGCGTTAGATTTCTACTGCTGCCTAAGAAATTACCACAAACTGAGCAGCTTAAAACAATCCCCATTTATTACCTCACACTTCTGAAGGCTGGAAGTGCAGGCATAACCTAACCAGGTTATCTTCTTAGAGACTTACTGGGATGAAATCAGTATCTTGGCCTGCTCTGTTATTGGCTGCAAACTCTGGGAAGAATCTGCTTCCAAGCTTGTTCATGTTGTTGGAAGAATTCATTTCCTTGCAGTTGTAGGACTGAAGTTTCCATTTTCTTGCTGGCTGTTGACTAGAAGTCACTATCAGCTCCTAGAGGACACCCTCAGATCCTATTTGTGTCACTTATCCATCTTCAAAGCCAGCAACAGAGATCTCTCTTGTGTCAAAAACCTCTCACACTTCAATTTTTTCTCTTCTTCCAGTTCCTTTTAAGAGTTCACCCAATTAAGTCAGGTAATATCCCTATGTTAAAATCAACTCATTTGGGATTTTAATTATATCTTCAAAATTCCTTAACAGCATCATCCAGAATATTCCTTGTATTGCAGGGAAAATGTGCATGTGTAGCTGGGGGCAAGGATGTTTGGGATCACCACACTTCCTCTTACCATAGCAAGCTTAAGGTTCTGTTTTGGTAGCATGAAGCAAATTGAAAATGCATACACTCTATGAAACAGAAAATCCACTTCTACATTTTGAAAAATACAGAGCAGTGGGGTTGGTTCAGTCAGAAGAGTATGAGACTCTTGATCTTGGCGTTATGAGTTCAAGCCCTACAGGGGGTGGAGAGATTACTAAATAAATACATAAATAAATAAATAAATAAATAAATAAATAAATAAACTTAAAAAAAATAAGAGAGCAGTTACTACATGTGTGCATCACAAAATGTTTTCTAAATGTGTGTATTGTAACATAGTTTGAAATACAGAAAACTAGGTAGGAACAGATACATACACATATCATTAAAGATCTCAAATACATGTTAAGTGAAAAAATAAAATTGCTGAAAAAGTTCACACTAAATTAATAAAAGTCATTCTATATATTATAGATGGAAACATGCACATGTACAAACTGACCCTAGATATAACTATGCACCTTATTACTTATGACCTTGGGCAAGTTATTTAACTACTCCTTTGTAAAACAGTCATCTGTAAAATGTGGATTACCATAAGGATTAAATGAGCAAATCTTTGGAAAGTATTAATAACTGGCACATACTAAGTACTTAAGTATTTATTAAATAAATATAAATACATAGCAGTATAAAAATTGAGTTGTACAGAAATTTGCTGAACTATTACAGTTCAGCATACAGTTTACCTGTGGGGAGGTGAGAAGAGAATTTATAATTATAGTGTTCAGTGAGGGCTTCTATTTCATCTATGATTTTACTTTTAGTTAATTCTAGATGTTAGAAACATGAATTTTTGTTACATTACATGTACGTTTTATTATTTTCAAAATTAAAAGTCAGGAAGCACATTTAACATTACCGCTATAAAAGTATGTTGATCTTGGGGCACTTGGGTGGCTCAGTTGGTTAAGCATCCGACTTCGGCTCAGGTCATGATCTCATGGTTTGTGGGTTCAAGCCCCGCGTCGGGCTCTGTGCTGGCAGCTCAGAGCCTGGAGCCTGCTTTGGATTCTGTGTCTCATTCTCTCTCTGCCCCTCCCTACTTGTGCCCTCGCTCTCTGTCTCTCAAAAATAAATAAATGTAAATAAAATTTTTTTTAAGTATGTTGATCTTTAAAGATCAGTGTTATATGATCTTTAATAGTCTTTATAGACCTATACAATTTTATCATTCATTAATCCTACTCTTGGCCATATATTCTGTAGGTACATGTTAATAATAAGAGATGAACGAATTGTCATAATAATTTACCATTTTCTTTTTCTCTATAAGAACTGACCTTAGGAAAAGCTTAATTGGTAGAAAAGCTTCTAAAAGATAGTCATTTACCCCACCTGATCTCCTGTAAGCACTGCATAATACACTGTGTACCTTGATTTTTTTTTTTTTTTAATTTTTTTTTTTTTTTTTGGGACAGAGAGAGACAGAGCATGAACGGGGGAGGGGCAGAGAGAGAGGGAGACACAGAATCGGAAACAGGCTCCAGGCTCCGAGCCATCAGCCCAGAGCCTGACGCGGGGCTCGAACTCACGGACCGCGAGATCGTGACCTGGCTGAAGTCGGACGCCCAACCGACTACGCCACCCAGGCGCCCCTGTGTACCTTGATTTTTGACATTCACAACGCCAGAACTAACTGCTATTATCTGAGCAGCAACTCAAAATATTGAAGTAAGAAGAAGGCTCAGTTGTTACGTAGCTTTGAAGCTTTGAAATTTTTTAAATGTTTAAATATTCCCAAAGAATAGTAGTGCCAAGTTATCATCATTACTCAATACTCAGCCCAGCAAATTGGAAAAAACACAACAACAATAACAGATGTTGTGGGTGACTACAGTGCTCTGCCATTAGTTTGACTTGTGTTTTTCATTTTGAGACTGGGTGAGTCACCCACAGAGAGTTATAAACTAAAACAAAGAAGATTCAAGATTTTAATAAGACATCACCTTGAGCTCCTCATGTTGAAGATAGTTTATCTCTGTCTGTATGCAAGTGTTTATATATGTAAACACTCAAAGATAGAGACCCCAATAAACAGGCACAGTCATAAAATCTCTTTGCAAGTGAAGATGAAATACTGGCTGCTACATACATGTCACACAGTATCATTATTCTATTGAGATCCTGAAGGTCAAATATATGTCTCTATCTAATGTCCCTTCTCAGCAGAAGGCTCTGATCCTACTATGATGTCTCTGCCCCTTTGCTTATGGAAGTTCCCTTTTACAAAGGGAATTATTTAATCCATGATCTCAGACTTTTATCTTATTCTGTATATAATATTTATTTGGTTTTCCAGAACAATATTATATTCTCAGGTTGCCAAATTCAAAACAGCTAGATGGGTTGGGAGAGATTATTAGTTATTCAATTGGTAGTTTTGTCCACATTAGTATAAATTACTGATTTGAATGATTCTTGGTGAACTGATTCATCTGTTTATAGCTACATCAACCAACTATTACATTGTGTGTCAATATTTTGACTAATTTCTGGATAAAACCTACTGAAAAGCAAGACAAATGAACAAATTTAGGTATTGTATCTCTGTTTTATTTTGTATTCCCAATGATAAATATTTGTGATATTTAATTGAAGACTCATGCATTGATTATTGCCCTTCATAAGTGAAAGTGTGTAGATTTCAGAAGTCCTTTGATTAACAACAGGGAGGTATGTGCACTAAATATGCTCCCATGTATTGGTAGTACTCAAGTCCTAATACTGAGAATAAAAGACTTTATGAATTATCTTTCTTCCTTTTCTTTGTCTATACACTCAATATAACTTCTCAAGTTCTGAGTGATTATTTTTCTCCTTGCCCCTTATAAATATGAAAACCAAGTCCTATTTTTGTCATAGTTTAATGTAATGTACGACTGCCCTTATTATCAGTAAAGGACATCAGAGATGGGAACAGATTTAAGTATTATAGCAATGAGTAAGAATATATCTTGGCTTATTCCAAAGCTAAAATTCTCCTCTCCACTATAATTATAGTTGGGATGTGGGACTAGGGAAGATTAATGGACATTTAAGCATTAAGGCTCAAACCAAAATTATGGTCATATAATAAGCAGAGAAATGTTTTGGGGAAAATATGAGTGTGCCAGAAAATTGGATTTCTATAGTGTAACAGGTTCTCCAAATCAGCTTCTAGCTATGAATATTATATATATATATATATAAATTATATCACACATTATATAGAGATTATACATAAATATTATAACATAGTTTATATACCATGATTCTATATCATTAAAACCTATTATATATAATATATACAATATAACCATATATGTAAAATATATACCTTATATATGGCAGGAAAGGTTGAAGAACAACATGGATTCCTGAAATTGGTAGGTGCTGGATCATGTACTGCATTGGGGTCAGGAACATTTGTAGCATTATTCTGTAGACAGTGAGGTAGTGCCTATGTCATTCTCACACTACTTGCCCAAAATCAACTGTTTTGAGGAGATGAGAAGAAAAACATAGAAAACCACAGTTCTGTCAGGTGTTAATAGGACAAAAATTTCTAAGGCCAATTTTGAGACACACTGAATTGTTTATCCCTTCTTGGAGGGAATACAGTTGGTCACTATTACAATTGTTTTGGCAAAAAGCCTTCATGGACTTCCATATTACATAAAAATGAATTTTTCTCATCTCCAGCTTTTTTAGCTTCTGCTGCATTGAGCACCATTGATCATTCCTGTCTTCTCCTTCTCTTCCCCACTCCAACTAGGCCTTTCAAAAGGTATCTTCATTGTTTTTCCCCTTGTTTGCTTAAGAAATACATATTAGACTGTTCAAACTTTATTTAAATATGTAAAATATGATGAAAGTCCCCTATATTATATACTATGTCTTACAGACACACATTAACCCTTTTGTACATATTCTTGTACATACTGTAAACTTGTTATCTTCGTCCTCCTTTTTTAAACAAAAATGGATTTGAAATTTGCTTATTTCATCTAACATTATCAAGGCTACTTCTCCATGTCAGTACATAAAGAATGAGCTCCAGAATTTTAACAATTGTATAGTATTCCACTATTTAGAGAAATGTCCAACTAGACAAGCCCATCCATGGACACCCCTCCAACTATGCTTGCGATTTCAAAACTCACTCCTTGTATTGATATATGTCAAAGTATATAGCATGGAATCTTTGTGGGAGACTCTCTGTGAATACTGGCTTCCATCAAAATGACAGCATTCTGATAGTTGTATCTTAGGCTTATGGTAACCCTGATCAACTTTATTTATCAGAGTGACCCTATCTATTTTCTATTTTCCAGAACATTGTCAAAATATCTGATCTGATATTCACGGCACTCTTTCTTATAGCATTAACATGCAGTTTTTCGATTTAAATAATATTGATGTCACTTCTATAATATCCTTATAAGGAAGCATCTTGTTTTGAACCACAAGCTCCACTGAATTGTTAAACTGATTAGTTTTGCATATGGCCAACATCATCTTTGATTTTGATTATTAGAGTTACCTACTAACTGATGCCCCTCCTTCTCTGTCTTCTCCCTACTACAGTTTATAATATATTATCAACACAGCATCTAGCTTTCCTTCTAAAACATAAATCCCTTGTTCAAAACCCTCCTTGGCTTTTCATTTCATTCAAAGTAAAGTCCAAGATTCTTATAATTTCTTCCCGATCTCTGCATGATATTGTCTTCCATTACCTCTCTGACTCTACCCCTTTCTTCATGCACTCTGCTCCAACAATACTGGTGTACTTTCTACTGCTCTAACACACACCAGGAACGGTCCCACCTCAGATCTCTGTATTTGATATTCCCTCCACCTGCACACTCTCTGATATAGCTGCAAGACTCATTTTGTCACTTCCTTCAAATCTCAGCTGAAATGTTAACTTATTGAGCAGGTTTTCACTAACAACTTTATTTAAAATTGCATCTCATCCAGAATTCCTAATTCGTATTCTCTTTTGTAATAGAATAGAAAGGCCAGAAATAAACCCATACATATATGGTCAATTAATTTATGACAAAGGAACTAAGAATGTAAAATGGGGAAAAGACAGTTTTATCAGTAAATGGTGTTGAAAAAATTGGACAGCACTTGCAAAAGAATGAAATTGGACCACTCACTATCTTACATCATACACAGAAATCTATTCAAATGGGTTAAAGAGTCTACAACAAACTAAAAGTCCTCTGCATTGCAAAGTGAAACCATCAACAAAATGAAAAGCCAGCCTATGGAATGGGAGAAAATATATGCAAATCATTTATCTGATAAAGGGTTCATATCCAAAATATATAAAGAACTCACGCTACTCAACAGCAAAAATCTGATTAAAAGTGGTCAGAGGATCTGAACATAATTTTCCCAAAGAAAACAGACACACAATGGCCAACAGACACATGAAAAGATGCTCAACATAACTAATAATCGGGTACATAAATGCAATCAAAACCGCAGTGAGGTATCACTTCACACCTGTTAGAATAGCTATTATCATAAAGGCAAGATAACCAGGGTCAGCAAGGATGTGGAGAAAAGTGAACCCTTCCTTATGCACTGTTGATGGGAATGTAAATTGGTGCCGCCACTATGGAGAACAGTATGGAGGCTCCTCAAAGAATTAAAAATAGAATTACCATATGATTCAGCAATTCCACTGTGGATATTTATCCAAAGGAAATGAAAGCACTGACTCGAAAAGATATATGCACCCCCATGTTCATCACAACATTATTTATAGTAGCCAAGGCATGGAAACGACCTAAGTGTCCCTCAAGAGATGAATGGATAAAGAAAATGTGGTATATATATGCACAATGGAGTACCATTCAACCATAAAAAGGAGATCCCATTTATAACATGGATGGATATGCTAAGTGAAGTAAGTCAGACACAGAAAGACAAATACCATATGACTGCACTTATAGGTGGAATCTAAAAAAAATGTGCTCACAGATACAAAGAAAAGACTGGTGGTTGCTAGAGGTACAGGGTGTGGGAAGAGGGGTTGGTTAAATAGGTGAAGGGAGTCAAAAGATACAAACATCCAGTTATAAAACAAATACGTCCTGGGGATGTAATTTATAGCATGATGAATATAGTTAATAATAATGTATTGTATATTTGAAAGTTGCTAAGAGAGTTAATCTTAAAAGTTCTTATTATAAGAAAAAAACTTTAACTGTGTATTGATGGGTGTTAAATCATTTCACAGTATATACAAAAATTGAATCATGTTGTACACCTGAAAACTAATATAATGTCAATTATATCTCAATAAAATATTAAAATTACATCTCCCCCAGAATTCCTATCCCCTCTTCTCCTTTACCCTCATTTATTTTATTAGCATTGGTAACCATCTGATACACCATTGTTTTGCTATTTTGTATGTTTATTGTCTCTTTCCTTCTCAGTGGACCACAAACCTCATGAGGGCATGGCTTGCTTATCTTGTTCACCATAGTATTTCCAGAACCTGGAACAGTGCCAGGTATAGGGTAAGCATTCATGAAATATTTGCTGAATAAGTAAATAAGTAAAATAGAAAAGTATTGATGTTTCATACATTAATTTCAAAACAGAACACCTTACTACAATATTTCATTGTTTCAGTTGGCTCTTTCGGATGATTTTTTTACAGTCACATCATCTGCAAGTAATTATAACTGCTTTCTCTTCTCCAATATTTATACCTTTTATTTTTCTATCTTTTCTAATTGCTGTATCTAGAATTTTTATAATAATATTAAATAGTGATGGTGGTTTTTAGAATCCTTGTTTCATTCCTTACTTTCATTGGAATTCCTCTGATACTGTATAATATAAGAGGACTCTGGTTAAGATTGGAAACAATAAGAAACACATACACACACGCACACACACACACACACACACACAACCATTAGAAGACTATATTACCTCATACTTTAAGAAAAATTTTATCAAGAATTTTAGTAGGGTTTTATTAAATTATTTATTGGAATATACTAGCACGAGCCTGTGTCTTCTCACTTAACCTGTTAATATGATACATTACAAAAACAGATTTCTTAACAGCCAACACTCTTTGCATCCCAGGAACTAGCTTCACTTTGCCATGGTTTGCATAGTTTCTTTTTAATACACTGATGGATTATATGCAGTGTTTTTTAAGACAACTTGCATTTATCTATCTATATATGTAAAACAGGTCTCTTAATTTTGTGTAATTTTAGTCAGTTTTGTTATTAATAGTATGTTGGCCTCATATAGAAAAGAGTAAAATTTACTCTATGCTCTAAATCGGCTCAAAATTAAATATTCCCTGACAATGTGAAGTAATTTATTTATGACACCACCAAGCCTAGCATGCCTATTATATGCTTATATGTTTAAATGCATGATTTTCTTAGAGGAAAGAGCATATTAAAAAATAGCTTTCACAATTTTTTAGGGTTAATGGTCCGTTCTGGTTTCTAATTTATTCTTGGAAAAAGTTTAGTTATTTAGTCTTCTGATAATTTTCACTCAGAGGTTACATTTACCTGCCTAGCAAATAAATCTGTGCCTGTGATTATTTCTTCTTTCTTCTAATTCTTTGTATTTGTGCTCTTGTGATTGTGATGCTGAGGAAAGGAGCATCTTCCGCCGGATACTTCCTTTGTCCTTTGGCAGCCTGGGAAAACTGGCAGAGACCCGCCCGCACCTGTGGCATTGAGGGAGGAACTCAAACACGAGCTAGTAGCAGCTGGTGATGAGGTGATACTTCACCTCTCTGAGGCTGCCAGGGCTTCAGCATGGCTGCCAGAGATGCCTGTGCCAGGAAGCTGTTGGGAGTGCTGGAGATATCTCAGACCAGTAGGCTAAGTGGTCCAGAAATCACTGTGAAGTCCTGCTTTGTAAATAAGGTCTGACTTTTCATTCTCCAAGAAGGTACCAGCAGTTGACCAATGAAACAGCTTAATTAGTGGACTGATGAGAAGTCCTAGGTAAGTATTTAGGGAGAATATCTGGGAGAAAAACTGCCCTTTGCTATGGGGGTTAAGACTCCAAAATTATTATAAATTATTATAATTTAATTCAGTATTAAAGAAATATTTTGCTATCTCAGGCTTATGAGGTGATGGCCTTTGAGTAAAATAATCCTCTTCTATTTTATATTCTTCCCACCTCTATTTTTGTTCTCCATTTCTTTTTAGGATCCTTGATAGGTTTTTCTATTCTGCTTGCTTCCAAAAGGGAAAATTTCCCCACATTTCCTATCACTCACTTTCCCAGCAGTGAGAAATCTCATTCTGGGATATATAGCCAGTTCTTCACTGGGTATGTTCTTCTGATGTCAAATAAGCAACTCAAATTCAACATGTCCCCAATCGAGTTGATCCACGTATATCCTCTGTGCTTATAGTCCCTAGATTTGTTTGTCACTAGTCATTTACATTCAAGCCAAAGCCTTAGAGTCCACCTAAATTCTTTGCCTTTCTTCACCCTCCACATGAAATACCAATACGGTTCATTTTATTTTCACCTCATTTTTCTAATAACTTCCTTCCTCTCCACTTACCTCAAATATTCTAGCTCAGGCTCTCATCATCTCCTTCTTGGATTTTCTTTACTGACATGTGATGCATTGAATACAAGTGAAATAAGGGTACAATAAACCAAAGAACCCTACTAGGTCCAGCTAAGAATCTAAGGAAGACAGTCCTTTGTAATCCATCTCCAGATATGTGAACCTGAACTGTAGGTGTTATTGGTCTTTGGTTTGACAGTATTTTTATTGTTTGCCCTCATTTCCCCATATTCTTGATCTGTTTCAGAACCTACTTGGTACTCTGACCACAAATCTAACCCAGCCACAGTGGCTTAGAAAGGATCAGGATCAAGCAGATATGTGATTGTCAAAGAGCACAGAGTTTGATGACCCACAGCTGGCAAGGGTATGGTGAAGTAGGCATGCATACATTATTTATGGGAGGTTAATCTGGTAGTACTTCTTTGGATGGTAATTTGGCAATGGCTATTAAATATAAAATTGATCCAGTAATTCCATTTCTAGGAATTTATCCTGCAGATCTACTTACACATGTGCACAAAAATGTATGCACCTAAGTAATCACTGTAGAATAGCTTATAGTTACAGTAAATAAGAACCAATATACATGCTCATTAAAGGTATAATGAATAAAGTATGTGCCAATCATACAGGGAAATATATACAATTAAAATTAATTAGGTAGATAGGTATAAGAAAATATCTCTAAGATTTTGTGATAAATGGCACATTTATATAAAAATTGCATACACACATACATATATGCTTATATATGTATTGACTATACAAACACAAAATATACTGCTTGTGATCTATGGGCAGGAGATCAGGGATCCTAGGGTATGAGACTTACTTTTCACCTTACACTTTTTATACAGTTTGACTTGTTTGGTCATGTGCATGTATTACTTATCTCGAATAAAACAAAACTAAAGACCAAGTCTTGATAGACATAGTTTAAAATATTAGGAATATGTGCATATCTAAAATGGTATACACATGTGCCTTTTTTTCACATGGGAAGTAACACAAAGACATACACAAATACACAGCATATGTGAGTAGGTAGCTATAAACACAACATGTACTTTTTTTTGTAAATAAAGTTTTTTAAATCATCTTAAAAACATAAGATACCAAATTGTCCCAACCTATAGCATGTATATTTTGATAAGGCATTCAAGATGTTATTTCATCTTTTCACCCATGATAGTAGCATAAGTTTGCTTTTCAAAAACAAATATACAGAGTAATGTGTGCATAGCTGATGTTTCAGTTTCATCTGGTCTCTTGGAAGATTTTGACTTTGATAAATATATTCCTAGAAGACAATTAAGAAAAAAATAGATATGTAAGCATTTAAAAACCTTAGCCTAGTTCTTAATTGCTAAAATGCTAAACAAGTTTTATTTTTTCTGCAATCCATCACATACACAATCCTGATAAAAGAAATACCTATGTATATAATAAAAAAAATTGTCAACAACATCTACATTGAGCACAACAGCGGGCCTTTCTGTATAAATGGCTGCCTGGATAGTGTTACCTAAACTTTAAAGAAATGTTTACCCCAAAAAGAACTTCCCTGATTGTCCTGCCATGTATAGGCCAGTTTTGATTAGCTATGGAAATCTGTAGCATAAATGATACCCAGGAAAGCAGGCTGTGTTATAGCAGCTTTAAACAAGAAGGCTGAGGACCTGGGGCTAAATTTTACTGAATAAAATTTACTGAATAAAATAAAATTACTAATCAAAATTGTGATTAATAGGATGAACACTATTCTAAGATTTCTTGACGAAGAAAACATACTCTTAAATATTTTATGTACCAAAAATATACAAACAACAAACAACCAGGTTCCAAATCCAAATGAAACAGGCCCCAAATGGTGGCAATCCAGATCTTAAAATGCATTTTCTAGAGCAGAGCTATATACCTGTTCTCTTATATATATGAAGGGTAGTTCTTCCAACCAGCCCCAAAGATACTTTTTAGCATACATTTTCCCAAAATACCATACATCTGAAATGTGTAGAAGACCTGAACATACTGTTGAAATATTGGTAAAAAAAGTATTGAATTGTAGGGGGTACCACCTCTACAACAGCCCAAAGAAAGAGCATATGTCAATCACTCAGAGAACACAATTAAAGATTAGACAAAATTCTTTGTAAGAGGAGGCAAAAAACATGGTGGTGTTGGGAGAGGTACAGAAAAATCTTAAAGCCAACTTTCGATTGCCCAAAGATCACCTTTGATTTCTCTCTCTCTTTCTCTCTCTGCCTAATACACTAAACACAGGTAAGCTGGGCACTTTCAACCTAGAAGACAAATGCCACAGTGAGTTAAAAAGCACAAAGCACAGCGTGAAAAAGAAAGTGAGAGGGGACTGGAAAGTAAATCTGGGCACTTTGAGAATACATTGGCCATCTTTAGCTCCAGAGGCCTGCGTAGTTCCCGTGGAGGCCTGAAGGGAGAGGCCCTCCAGCCACGAAGAGCTTCATCTCAGGCCAGTTGTAGCAGTGGGTGTAGAGCGCGTTGGGGAACTCCCCTATACCGCCAAAGTAGTTCACCCACAGGTCATCGTGGTTGAGCCAGCCTCTGCCACAGGTGAGCTTGAGCTTCCTTCCTGAGGGCCCAGGACAGGAGTCTGGGCTGCCCGACGCCCTCTCCTCCAGGAACTTCTGGGCACGGATGTCATAGAAGAGCAGGGAGCCATGGCCTGTGCCCACGGTGATGATGTGCTGGTAGAAACTCAGCGAACGCACCCCTGTGCCGCCCTCTCGGGAGCACAGGGGCCGGATATTCTGCTGGCGTTGGCGTGGATCTAGGAAGGAGACATGGGACTGGGAACCCACTGCATACAGGGACAACTCTTCGCAGTAGGTCAGGCACACATTCTCTCGGCAGTAGGGCAGCCTAATGGACAGCAGCCTAGACAGAGTGCTCCGGGCTTTCCACAGGTGGAAGTAGCCGTCCAGGGACACGGCTCCCAGCTCCTGGTTCTTGCCACTAAAGGCCAAGGCCCGCACCTTGCGGTTACTGGGGCTGGTGCTGGACCTGGGGATGGTCTCCATGTCCCTCGGACGGATGTGGGCGTACACAGGAAGCCCCGCGTCATTGTGCCAGGCGATGCTGCCATTGAACATGTCGGGGTCCAGCCGCCACAGAGCCACAGTGCCGTCGCGGGAGCCGCTCACAGCCACTGTATCGTTCATCCAGGCGATGGTGAAGATCCAGTCCTTATGGCCGTGGCGGTCGCCCAGGCACACGGGGTCCAGGGTGGGCAGCCGGTAGACGGCCAGGCTGTTGGGATTCTCTCCTCCGGTGGCCAGAAGCGTCTTGGAGGGATTCAACTCGATGGCGTGGATGCCGCAGCTCGGCTGGGCCCGGGCCAGCCAGGGCCCCCGGTCCCGCATCAGGGGGATGCGCGTGATTTGCCCCGAGTGCACGTCCACCACGAAGAGGGTGTTACATTTGGTGCCGCACACGACCTGCCTGGCGTTCAGCCACTGCGACGCGAACACCTTGTTGAGGGTGCCCAGGGCCAGCTCGCGCTCCCTCAAGAGTTCGGGCAGCTTCTGCACCGCGTAGCCGCGCAGTTCGCCCTTGGAGCCCGACAGCCCGGCGCCGCCCCGCGCGCCCACCTCGCGGTCCTTGAGGTAGTGCACCAGCGAGCGCCGCGTCGCCGGCCGCTTCTGCTTCTTAGGCAGCAGCGGCCCCTCTGCGTCCGCCGCCGAGCCCTGAGACGACGAGCTCTCGGCGGGCGCTTTCCGCTTCCTGCTACCTGTTTGCTGCGGGGCCATGGTGGGCGGCGGGCGAGTGGCCGCGGCGGCGGCGGCACGGCGGCGGCGGCGGCGGCGGCGCGTGGCACCCGTGTTGGCCGTGGTGGCGGCGGGGACCGCGGCGCCTCCGCGTCAGCCGGGAACGCGGGCTCTCAGGGGGCAGGCTCGACCGCAGGGCGCGGAGCCTACCGAGTCCGGGACGCGGCGGCGGCGGCGAGGGAAGCGAGAGCGGCGGGCGGGGCGAAGAACGGGGACCGGAGGGAGCGGGGCGCGGGCGGAGCGCGAGAGGAGTGCGGCGATGAGGGCTCAGGCGGCGGTGGCCGGGATCTAGGCGAGGGCGGGAAGTGCGGCCGGCCGGGCGGCGGGAACGAAGTCTGAGTGGGACAAGGACGACGCAGGGGGAACCGAGTGTGAGGGGGTGGGGGCAGCGGGAGGAGCCGGCTAGGAGCAAACGGGGGGCGCAGGGTAGCACACGCCAGGCTGGGAGGGGTCGGGAGGGGGGCGGGAGGTGGGGAGTGGAGCCCGCGGTGGGGATACTCACCCAGGGCCAGCGCTCCTAGATCCCTGAGCCGAGCCGTCTCCGGAGGACACATCCTAGTGCGCCTGCCCAGGCCCTCTGCTATCCTACTCCAGTCGTTTCACTACCCTCAGGATAGCAAACAACTAGCCTTCTTAAAATCCCTACTTAAATAAAATCTGAAAGGAAAAATAAAGTATGAAGCTAGAAGGAGCTCTAACAATTATATGTCGAAGGAACAAACGTGTGCTTAGTGCAATCCTGGGAGACTCTTTGCAGCAAAGAGAATGGAGATGTTTAGCAGAGGCAGGGAGACCCTCCCCCTTAGGTCTGTCCTTGCAGCTCACCTGCCCCAGCCCTTCCGCTGGGATTCTGTTACAAATTTTCAGTTTTTTTTTTCTTTTTTCTCAAACTGAGGTCCCTCAGTTCCTGCACCAGAATCTGAGGGGGTGTGTTCCAAATGTAGTTGCCTAGGCGCCACTTCCTGCCGGGGGTGGAGTCAGGACCCTGTGATCCAAGGCAGCCTCTGGAACCTAGAGAACTGCGTTTAAGGTGGGGTTGGGGGCTGGGGTAAGACAAGTGTTCCTCCATGGTGTTGAGTTCTCTTGAGCCTCAGGGTGGAACAGTGGAATGGTGTGGGAGAGGTCCAGAAGAAGGATACCTCTTTCCCTGCTCCAGGGAGGAAAGGTTCAGTCCCCACTGTCAGTCCCAGGAGAGTCCCAGGTGCCTGAATTGTCTTGCATGGGAGGCCCCCTGGGGGATTGGGGCAGGGATATACAGATTACTCTAGGCACAGATGGTGAAGAACTTTCCAGAACGAGGTAACCACATAGAACAATGGTGGAGTGTGGGTGTTCAGACTATGGGTTTAGCAGCCTCACGATTTGGATGCTGCATATCTGGCTTTGCAGCTTCAGAGCAACCTATTTGGTTGGCAAGCCTAAATTTAGACGTACTCAATTACACAGTGACACGAGTGGCTGGTAGCTGACACCAACTCTGCATGCAGACACCCCAGTCCTTCTCTCCAAAACCTTGTTTGCTGTGTGGGTGCATGTGGGAAGTTGAATTGCCTTTTCTGACCGAGGGAGAGCTTAGAAGTTACTTTGTTATTGCTTTTCTCCCCCTTCTCCCAGCCCTTTTTGCACCCTCACCTCAAATGCACAAACTCCAAGTACAAAAACCACATGCCCTTTGCACCACCCCCATCCAGCTGCTGCATCCTAGTACCCACTGCTCACCCTTATTCCTCCCTATGTTTAATGCCCTATCCAGAAGCTGAGGGTAGTGGAGAGGGAGTGACTTGACAATGAAAAAAATGTTGACAACTTCATAATTAGAACTGATGTTACTAGAGAATAAATGACAAATTCCTTTAACGTAATCTACCATAATGTGTTTTTTTTAATTACACCTCAGAAAAATGGATACTATATAGTATAAATTCATAACGTACTTTTTACTGTTGTGGTAGAGCAAAATAGGCTGAACATTTTGGGAGATTGATAGATACACATAGGTACAGATTGCTAGATATATATTTTAATTGTGAAAATAATTCCTATAACAATTACTATTTATTGAGAGCCTTTTTGTGTCATTGGCTGGAGGACTGTGCTAAACACTTCAAATGTACATTCAACTTCACAAAAACTTTGTAAGGCAGATTCTACTTTTATAGCCATATTTTAAAATGAGGGCACTGAGGCCCAGAAGAACTAATGACTCCCCTATGGTCGCACAGTTAATAAATGGTAAAGTCATGTTGTGACTTTATGTGTGACTCCAAAGTTTTTACGACTAACAACTGCTCTATATTATTCAATAAATGCAATTTTTCTATTTCCATGTAAACTACCCCTATGATGGAAATTTTACAGACATTACAATCTCATGCACTTATGAAACATAGCCAGAATTCCTAAAATAAATGAATAAACCCTGAATCAACTTATGTACAACACTCCATATGATACGTAAAGGCAAAAATAGAACCTATGAGACATATTTTCTTTCACACAAATTTTTTAATTAATATTTATTAAAAATAATAACAAATGCCTACATTTTTAAAAAAAATAACACTCATATAGACTTGGTATTATGTCTCTCCACTCCTTTGATAATATAATTGCTCAATATTTATGTATGTTTGTAGTCACTGTTCAGATTTCTATTTTGTATTGATAAATGAGGTGTGATAATTTCATCTAGAATACAATACACGAAATACATTTCAATTATGTCTACACTTTCAAATTTCTCAGAGTTTTTTATTTGAAGATGTAAGATTTACAGACCAAAGTCAAATGGTATGGAGAGATTTAGAGTGCTGTATATCAGCTTGCAAATTTGAATCTTTATTTGTATCTGATTGCTTCCATTTTTAGGAAAACACAATGTCTGCTAACACCTAAAGTTATACACAGTACATTTATAGTTAAAGTAATAGATGTAATGGCATAACAAAACTTCAGCTGTCTGCATAGACTTCTGAGCATGAGGGTCTCCATTAGGTATTTTTGTTACCTATGAGGGCCAATGTGTATGAGTGTAAACATCTTGACAATCATTACTGATCTATTTCTGTATTCATCACTGCTTTTTGCTAGTAACATTCCCTGGGATAAATTTGTATTAGCCTCACCTATCTCCCTTATGCCAGAATCCCCTTCATTGGATGGAGTTCTATGTGAGTGGTTTCAGACCATTGTCTCATCCTGTTCTCTAGTTACTTCATATGTTTAAATGTTATTTTTTAATCATATAGTAAAGTTCACAAAGAGTTACATAACATTTCCTGCTTCGTTCATACCACCACATAGTTCTAGGTTTCCGCTAAATGGTTTATAAAACTTGTGTTTGGGGAGCATCTAGGTGGTTCTGTCAGTTGAGTGGCTAACTCTTGATTTCGGCTCAGGTCATGATCCCAGGGTTGTGGAACTGAGCCCCGCGTTGGGCTCCACACTGAGCGTGGAGCCTGCTTAAGATTCTCAATCTCTCTCTCTCTCCCTCTCTCTCTCTGTCCCTCTCCCCCATTCATGCTCTCTCTCTCTCTAAAATAAAAACAGAGAACAAACAAGAAACTTGTGTTTGTCCTGTTGATAAACTAATAGAATAAAAGAGAGAAAGCAAAATGAAATATCAAAAAGAAGATATTTTGAAATCAAATTACTTGAGTGGTGAAACTGATTTGTAATAATGCCACATAACTTGTTTGAAGTTATCCTGTAGATAATCTAGACAACTTCAAATTCTATCTACCATCTATCTATCTATCATGTTTCTTTTCAGCGTTTTGGACAATTTAATCAACTGTGTCTGTCCAGCTTTCTAATCTATGAATGAAGAAAAGGATCTATTTATTCAGAAAACAAGTTAGATTACCAATTTAAAATTAGTTAAGGCGGAAGATGTACTTTACTATGGTAGCATGAATATAAGCTTGGTTAGTAAGTATGATGCAAATTGTTTTGAAAATATTACTATTTTTAGCATCAAAGGTAAAATAAAAAGTACTGAAAGAGAAAGTAGAGGTAACGGTAGAACTTGTGGGTCAGTAATTAGTTTTTTTGAAGAAGTATTCAATTATGAAAGTTTATTTTATACATTCAATACAAAAATAGATCTTATGAATACAGACTTTATAAATTGGGGCAGATTCTCAAGTACAAAGGCATCTGTCTTCAGAAATGGGGTTATATAATTATTTCCAATATATTGTATAAAGAGGTAAAGCAAGTCTGTCCTTAATATTTTTGACATCTTCTCTACATTTGTATTGACAGCCCTTGCATTATCTTTATCAACAAATATAAAACACCAAAAAATGAAATGTAGTTAATTAGGCTTATTTAAAAATAATATATGACAATGATACCCTGTTATTTATAATAGACATTAGGTAAAATGTTCTTGAATTATTAAATTGGATAAATTTTTACTTGATCTCTAATTATAACACAGTCCTACCATTTCAAGCTGTGGCCTTGAACCTGGTTTACAGTCAGATGAGAGGCTTTCTCTAAACCTCATGATGCAGAAACTGGTAGAGATGACTCAGCAGGCTATGTTTCCCCTACAAAGGCACTACTAAAAGGCATATCATGTCAGATGGTGGAATAAAGGAAAGATTTATCACATTATTTCATTTACTGGAAACAGAATCCTATGGAAGGAGATAATTTTGATTCTATGACCTCTTCTTTGCCCTACTCCTTTCCATCTTCTCCAGGAGGAAGGAATGTGTCAGAGACCAAGCTGGAGCTTTGTTTAATAAGAGGTAGATTCAGCGTTGTTATTTGTTTTATGGGAGGCACAACAGTGTAGTGGTCACAACAGTGGACTTCAGAGCCACATAATTCAGTTTAAATTCTGATTCTGTGGTTTGCTGGCCTTGGAACTGGATCAGTTGGTATACTCCCTTTACATTTATTCCCTTATCTATAATCATGGGATGATAATAGCACCTGTGTCCTGGGGTTGTTTTGATGATTAAATGAATATATATATATATATATATATATATATATATATATATATATGCATGTGTGTATATACACACACACGCATACACACACACACACACACACACACACACACACACACACAAATATTACCAACAACATATAAACCCTAATGGCTTTTCCTCTTTTCCCTTATTTAGTTTTTCAAGGACAACTTGGCTATGGTAATAAGGATCTTTGATTGCACACTGCAGTGTAATGCACACTTATTCACCATTACCAAAGTCTAGTACATGTAGAGATAAAATATTTGTAGAGCTAGCTTCTTGTCTACTCATATACAGCTCATCAATCCCTATTATCTTTCCAAGCTATAGATAAATATTTATATGGGAAAATGTATCATAGGAACAACTTTATAGTGTCCTAGTAGATTATCAAGGGATAGTTTGTTAGGTTTCATTCTGTGAACCAGCCAGACTGTGGTTTCTATTGTTAATAGATAGCAATATAAATATGCACCTCTGTACAAAGAATAGATCTTCATTTGGATTTTCCCACCTGTTAATAGTAGTTGAATTGGACAGAAGTGACTGAAGAAAACTATATAGATTATGCTCTAATATCAGGTAAGGTACATAAAAGTAGGCCTGAATGAGATTATGCCTATGATGTCCATTGATAAACAATTTTATTCCATGCTCTGTAATGTCTTAACTGGATATAGATACCAAATTATTATTTTTCTTAACTTAGATACCACTTACTCCTAGCTTCAACTCCACCATATATATCAATTTCTTCTAATTTTTTATGTCCATCCCATACCAACATGTCCAACGTTCTACTTGACATTTTGAATATCAAAACATAATTTCACATTCAGCATGTATACACTCAAGATCTTGATTTCGACCCCCACACACCTGATCTTTTATTGCTTCTTGTCTTAATGAATAGTACTACCATCCATCCAGGTGTGTAAACTAGAGTCCTAAAAACTATCCTTAGACATACAATGCTTTCCTATATTCAGGTCCAGCATCCATCTCATAACATTTTTGAAATCCACTCAATTCTCACTCTCTCCATTACTGCCACCTTTTCCTAAACTGCTGTTCTGTCTTGACTAGGCAACTGAGATAGCTTCCTAACTGATTTTCCTGCAACCATTTTGGCTTTCCTCCATCCAGTTTTCCACACTGCAGCCAGAGTGATGTTTTCAAAATGCAAATATGGCCATGTCACTGTATAGACTTAAGCAAACCAATGCTATTGTCTTAGGATACAGACCCAAATCCTTAATGCAACCTTTAAGGCATATGACCTATGTTCTCCAGCCACATTTCTATCTTCTCATTACTTTTTCTGCTCCAGACACACTGGCCCCTTTAAATTTCCTCATTATATTTCATAACTTCACGTCTCAGATCCTTTTCTGCATGTTGTTCTCTGTACCTGGAATGCTTTCTGCCTGCAGGTCTTCCCACCTTTTACCCTCCACAGGTAACTTACCTTGCTAACTACTTACCTTTCAGATTTTAGTTAACATGTCACTTTATTAGGGAAACCCTTTTGATTCCTCAGACTAGGTCAGGTCTATCATACATAGAAATCTCCTCTACTTTAATGGCATTTACCACAGGTGAAATTGCATGGTTATTTCTGTGACTCTTTGTTTAATATCCCTATATACCAAAAGATTGAACAAAAACTCCATGAGGGCAGAAGCAGTATCCACTGTGCTCCCTATTGTATCTCCAGTGTCTAGCATGTCATAGAAACAATCAATATTTGTTGAATAATGATGGCTGAAATTTTAGAGGCCCTCGATCTCTATTGAACTGGTATATCAGAACCCAACCCTTCATGCTATTTGCTCAACCACCTCTAATTTAACACAGCTTGGAGGGAAGAACTTTTGCTACCTTCAAGTAATATCTCAAAGATTACCTCCTCTGTGATAACCTTTTTGACGCTGCCTGATAGGTTTAAGGGCATCTCCTTTTGTACAATAAGTACATACTTCCCTAATGGCACTTAACATTCTTCATTGCAGGAGTTGATTTGTCCATTCTAAAATAAGTGCAAGCCCTTTGAAGTAGAAATATTTTTAAAAACATATTTGGTCTCCCAGAACCTAGCACAGAACCTGGCATATAGATGGCCCATACACGTGTGCTGAATGAATGAACAAATGAATTTGGTTTTTATCCAAGCCCTTGCTAATAAAATATAATAGCCCTCTGAAGCCTGATTCATGTACTTTCAGTTTTATTCTTGAATTACCTCAGGCCACCAGAAGACTGGATCATAGGATTGTATTAGCTTAGTATTTGCTGAATCAATTTCACTCGCTTGCACTTTAATGTTATGCTTTAGGCAGTTATCAAAGGTCATTTAAAAAATAGCCAAACAGTTATATGTATATCTCTTCTACATTTATTGTAAATCTCTTATGAAGGGCACAGTTTATCATATTGCTCAGTGTCCCCTTTATACAATGTCACACAGAAAATTAATTTTGTAATTTAATGCTGAAAGCTTTTATCTCTGTGGAATTTTATATTTTCTCCTTTCTGACCATGAGAAATATATGAGTGCAGTCTATGAAGTCAGACAGTCCTTGATTTGAATCTTGGTTCCACTTGGGAGTTTAGTTTTGTGACACTGGACAAGACAGTTTTTCCAACGTTAGTAACTTCACCGGTAAAATGAGGATAACACCTAATTTCCATGGTTGTAGTGAAGACAGATATCATGTCAAAGCACCTAGCAACGTTTCTGGCACATGTGTTCAGTATATGGTAAAAATAATTTACTTTTTTTTTCTCTTGGCTACTAGGAAGCACAAAGACAAATCCACTGCAACTACAAATCATAGCAACTATATCAACTTTTCCACTTTCTCTCCTCCTTGATCCTGATTTATATTTTTAGAATTTTCTTCTCTTTAAAATAAGTTTTTAATTTTAATTCCAGTATACTAACATACAGTGTTATATTAGTTTTTAAGTGTGCAATGTACAATTCAACAATTCTATAGGTTGCTCAGTGCTCATCATGGTAAGTATGCTCTTTAATCCCCATCACCTATTTCCCCCATTCCCCCCACCTACCTCCCATCTGGTAAACATCAGTTTGTTCTCTATAATTAAGAGTCTCCTTTTTGGTTTGTCTTTTTTTTTCTTTGTTTGATTTCATAAATTCCATATGTGAGTGAAATCATATGGTATTTGTCTTTCTCTGACTGACTTATTTCACTTAGCATTATACTCTCTAGCTCTATCCATGTTGTTGCAAATGGCAAGATTGCATTCTTTTTATGGCTGAATAATATTCCATTGTATATGTATACCACATTTTCTTTATCTATTCATCTATCTGCTGAATTTTATTCTTAAAGGCTACCCCAATTAAATATGAGATAAAGGAATATAAAATATATAAATAGATTATTACCTATGAACTCTGAGCAACAAAAATCACCATTAGTTAGAAACTCTTAAGGTTATAATTATCATAGACTGACATACAGTAGGAAATGTTGAGATTTAAGGGACAGAGAAGAAAACCTCAATATTTCTACAACTTCCCCACTTTAAGTACCACAATATCATAAATACCACCACTATTGTTCCTCTCCTGGCAAGACTTGAAATGTAAATACATGACTATACATTAAGGTGTTATTGACTTGTTATCATCAATATTAATAGCATCAATATTAAAGAAAGGATTGCCTAGAAGTAAAGGGCATGAAGAAAAAAACAATAAAAAGACATGAATAGACACTTCTCCAAAGAAGACATCCAGAAGGCCAACCGACACATGAAAAAATGCTCCACATCACTCATCATCAGGGAAATACAAATCAAAACCACAATGAGATACCACCTTACACCTGTCAGAATGGCTAACATGAACAACTCAGGCAACAGCAGATATTGGCGAGGATGCAGAGAAAGAGGATCTCTTTTGCATTGTTGGTGGGAATGCAAGCTGGTGTAGCCACTCTGGAAAACAGTATGGAGGTTCTTCAAAAAAGTAAAAATAGAACTACCCCTATGACCCAGCAATTGCATACTAGGCATTTATCCATGGGATACAGGTGTGCTGTTTTGAAGGGACACATGCACCCCAATGTTTACAGCAGCACTATCAACAATAGCCAAAGTATGGAAAGAGCCCAAATGTCCATCGATGGATGAATGGATAAAGAAGATGTAGTGTATACACACACACACACACACACACACATATATATATATATATATATATATATATATATATATATATATAATGGAGTATCACTCAGCAATCAAAAAGAATGAAATGTTGCCATTTGCAACTATGTGGATGGAACTGGAGGGTATTATGCTAAGTGAAATTAGTTAGTCAGAGAAAGACAAAAATCATATGACCTCATTCATATGAGGACTTTAAGAGACAAAACAAGTGACCATACGGCAAGGGAAACAGAAATCATATAAAAACAGACAGGGGACAAAACAGAAAAGACTCCTAAATATGGAGAACAAACTGAGGGTTACAGGAGGGGTTGTGGGAGGGGGGGATGGGCTAAATGGGTAAGGGGCACTAAGGAATCTACTCCTGAAATCATTATTGCACTATATGCTAATTTGGATGTAAATTTTAAAAAATAAAAAATAAAATTAAAAAAAGAAAGAAAAGAAAAAAGCATAAGAAGGGAAAGAAAATGTTTGAAATATTTTATGAAGAAAAAATCACATAAAATGAGAGAAGATCATGGAATATTGACTTTGCTTATTCTAATTTGCTTCAGGTTGACCTTATAATACCATTCTTTGGGATATGACTTAAAGATGAAACAATCACTTTACAATATGTTGTCTAACTAAAGAAACATATTGTACAATATGCATTGGAATTCATCACAGATATCTTTGTGGAAAAAAAACCCAGAAAAGTGGGCAAGATGATAGGGAAATAAGGTAGATTGAAATGGGAATGATTAATTGTTGTATTTATTCCATGCATGTGATATGCAGAGAAGGGATTAGATATTGGGAAATACAAATATTAATGAGATATAAAGTTTTTCCCTTCAATGAATTGTTATTCTAGTATGATAAAGAGATACAATGGAAGGGCCAGGAGAGAAGGCCAAATTTTTTCATCAAACACTTATATGGATAACTACTATGTATCAGGAACGTTTCAAGGACCTGTGGGCACATTATATATATTTTACATTAAAATATGTCATGCACATATATTTGCATATATTTAAGTATATATACATTTTGTATTTAATTATAACAGCTTCCAGGTTTTGATAATCTATGTTGCACTATAGGCTTTACATATATTATCTCTTTTCTTCACAACAAATCTGCACAATAAAGGGCATTCTTTCCATTTTAGAGGTGAAAACGTGGAGGTTTAGTGAGCTGAAACAAGTAATAAATGGTAGAGGTAAGAGTCCAACCCAGGCTATATTCAACCTCATTTGGCTAATGATGTAACTGAGACATAGAGTTTTCCAATTTTGCACAGTTAGTAAAGTAGCAAAGCTTTGATTATACCAAATACTGTGACTCTGGAGTCAGCATTCTTAAACAGTTGGCTATATTGTCTCAACTATGCTATGTATTCTCAGTATATTTCCTAGAGGTTTGCAGATAGTTCTCTCTCTCCCAGTTTTTTTTTTTTTGATAAAGACATGAAAGGAATAGTGATCATATTTATAGATAAAATTGAACTTGGAAGCAGGATGAATATTATACATAACAGGAATATGTATCAAAGTATCAATAAATTGGGGCAATTTTCCAAATTTAGCATGGTTACATTTAATAGGAGTATATGCTGTATTTGCGTATTTAAAATATTTAAGTATAAAAGGTGTTTTTTTAAGTATAAGGGTAGTACACTTTATTAAGTATAAAAGTTGGTATAAAAGTGTGGCTTCACACTTAAAAACTCTAGGATTTTATTTAACTGTAAGCTCAAAGAGTGAATAAGAAAGTCCTTTGATTTTACACTGTAATAATAGAAGTGCAGTGTGTAGAATGAAGCAAGAGATAAGTTTACTTTTTATAAGTAGATTAGATTATATGTGAAGTTCTGCATTCAAAATTGGCCACTTTATTTTAAATAATCTTAGACCAACTAGAAGGGTGCGCTATCAAAGCATGGGTGGGGGGCTGCTTCCCCCAAGGGAACACTTCGAGAATTTTCGGGTGTGTTTTTGTCCTAAAGTTTAGTTGTACCTTACACATTGTAAGCATTTTATTTTATTATAAATTTATTTCATTGCATTTCTCATTTATATTAAAGTTCAAGTATATATACTTTTTAATAGATTATGTGTGTAGATAGGTTATATTATCTATGAATTTAATTTCAGTAAAAGGGATATTGCAAAATATGATCTTTAGATCTGATGAGCTTGATAAGAACAACACTGGAACATATTTAGGGTAGAGTGAGCAAGGTCGTGAGGTGACTTCAAACTGTATTATTTTGGAAACTGTGGGAGGAGTTGAGGTGGTGTCACAAAGAGAAGAGAAATGGGGCGCCTGGGTGGCGCAGTCGGTTAAGCGTCCGACTTCAGCCAGGTCACGATCTCGCGGTCCGTGAGTTCGAGCCCCGCGTCAGGCTCTGGGCTGATGGCTCGGAGCCTGGAGCCTGTTTCCGATTCTGTGTCTCCCTCTCTCTCTGCCCCTCCCCCGTTCATGCTCTGTCTCTCTCTGTCCCAAAAATAAATTTAAAAAAAAAAAAAAAAAAAAAAAGAGAAGAGAAATATTACTCTATGGTAGCATGAGAGTTATTTTGAATATTGATGGTTTGTCCTGCAGAACAGTTACTAGAATTATTTTATGTTATTCTAATAACTAAAATGAGGTGAACAAAGGAAATTCCAGAGAGCAGATTTCAGTGAAATACAAGGGAGAATTCTCCAACACAGCATTCTATGATAGAATGCCCACCTTCACACAGTTTAAAGTTGCAAGTCACCACATGTAGTCAAGTACTATCTGCTTGAGTGACTAGTACATGTGAGGTATTCAGTGAATATGTGTTGAATAAATAATTATATTTCATATAAGAGATTCAAACATTAGATGGGTCATTTGAATTAGGTAAACTCCTAGGTTCATTCATACTCTTAAAGTCTGTAATTAAGATTCTAATGGAAAAATACTAGTATGTTATATACTGCTGTAAACCATGTATTTAAGAATGTGGAGCCCACACATGTGACAATAAAAAGAAAAATAAAGGCATATATGATCTACACATAGAAAGTTCAACTACCTATAGTGCAAATAGGTGATGACTATCAATCTGCACAAAATTACCAAAGTCTGTTCTAATAAAGCATAGATTATTAGCTCAATTTTGGTAAAAATTTTTTAAGTGGACAGACTGTATAAAACAAAGAAATACTTTTGTTCTGCTAAATTAAATGATGGAAGAAAGCATACATGTCAAGGGTTTTTATTTACTGAGTGGATGGTTTAGGGGGTAAGTTAAAAATTCAGAAGTGAGAGTTAACTCATTTAACTCTCCTTATCAATAAATATTGATACTCTATCAATAGGTACTCATTAAGTATCTGCTAAATGTCTAATGATATGCTAAGTTCTGTAGAGCATCTGCATGAAATAATGGCTAATGCCTTTGAAAAGCTTCTACTTTGGTTAAGAAGATAGGATGAAAATAATACAACACATAAAATAATTTTTTAAAATTCCCAACTATAAAATTAAGTGCCAACATAAGGAGTCATAAGAGAGTTATAAAATGTCTTATAGGAGAGTAGAGAAAGAAATTACTCACTACAGGCTGTGGCATGGAGAGAATTCATGGAGGAGATATGACCTTCTTGAACCTTCAAGGTTATTTGAATAATATGAGCAGCACCTTGTAGAAAATAGCCTAATGGAAGCAGAGTAATTGTGTTATGGAAAAGTGGGAAATTGACTTGAACAACTAAGCTAAGGGTCATCCAATTCATTGAGGGCCTTGGAAGTCATGCAGAGAAGTACCAGCAAATAGGCAAATAACATAGGTTTTTGAGAAGATGAATGATACAATGGGTGTATCATTTGAAGGAAATTAGATTAGCCATGGTTTACTGGGTGGGCTTAATTAGGGAGAAAACAGACTGTAGAGACAAGTAGGCTGTAATAATCCAGTCACGGGGGCATAGTGTTTTAGAATGACATACTTTCTTTGGGAATAGAATTTGAGGTACAATGTCTAAATAATACTACCAAGACTTGTGTATTGTGTATTGCTTGGACATGGAGAAAAAGAATTAGTCAAGTGACTAAAAAATTCTGAACATAAGAATTGAAAGAGAAAATAAAATTTAAAAAGACAAGGAAAATGAGGAGGGGGATTTCTAAATTGTTTCAATAATGAGCGAATGAATTTGAAAGGGCTCAGTAAAATCATCTTCATGACTTGCAAAATTCCTTGGAGATATATCTATCTTTTGATTTCCTCACAATAGCAGCCACAAGTACAAAACCATAGCATTCTTTGGCTTCTTATACTGGAAGATATAACAGATAAAATAGACTTTCAAATTTGTTAGTTAATAATGCTAAAAATCATGTTAAGAATTCTAAACAGAATATAGTGGTAGGTATTAGGGAAAGCAGGAAGCTACTCCAGCACCATCATTGTTCTCCTTCTTTAGAAACTTAGTAAAGGATAAAAAAATAGAGAGGGATGGAGGATAGAGAATTGAAAGAGGTACAGGATTGAGTGCTGGTTGTAATTTCATTTCATCCAGATGTTCTCATTAACCATTTCTTTATCTTTGCAAGAAAAACTCTGCTCTGCTTTAAAAAACTGCCTTCAGCATCAGTGTTTTTTAAGTTTATTTATTTATCTATTTTGAAAGAGCACAGGAGTGCATGTGTGCGCAAGTGAGGGAGAGGCAGAGAGAGAGGGAGAGAGAGAATCCCAAGCAGGCTCTGCACTGTTGGCATGGAGCCTGACTTGGGGATCCAATCGTGAGATCATGACTTGAGCTGAAATGAAGAGTTGGCTGCTTAACTGACTGAGTCATCCAAGGTGCCCCAACATTGTTGCTTTTTGAAGGCAGATACCATTAGTTTGGGCAGTACCCAAGTGATAGAGGAAATATAGGAAGTTGACATGATTTGGGAAAGGATTCTATATGCATGTGGGAAACTTAAAAGTAAGCAGCTTATTTTTCATATCCAAATGTCCTAGGAAATTACTAATGGAACTATAAAACATGAAGAATAAATAAGATAAAAATCAAGACGTTTGAATATCTAGAATTTAGGTCCTGTCTACATTATGTAAAAACATCTATCTGGTTTAAAATTCTAAGAAAATTTCATTCAAACCAGTTTGATAATATATTTGACTAGAGTGGATCACAGTGCACTGCACATAGTAGGCATTCACTAAATGAAAGTAATGATAGTGATGATTTAATCAAAATTTAAGCTTTTCAACATGTTGAGTTGGTAAGTAGCTAAAGTCTTAACTCTGTTGTAAAAAACACTAGGCAACTAAAACTCTCTGTTTTGTGCCCTTTAACCATTTCCTCCATCTCCCTGCTTCTGTAAACACTGTTCGACTCTCTGCTGCTATGTACTCTACTTTTTTAGATTCCACATATGTGAGATCGTGTAGTTTTTTTCTTTCTGTGTCTGGTTTATTTCACAAGTTCATCCTTGTTGCAAATGACAGGATTGTCTTCTTTTTTAAGACAGAATAGTATTTCATTATACTTACATATCTCACAATTTCTTCATTCATCCATTGCTGGTTGCTTGGTTGCTTTCATATGTTGGCTATTGTAAATAATGCTACAGTGAATGTAATAGTGATTATTTCACTATATATATATTCATAGCATGTCATCAGGTTGTACATCTAAAATATGTATGCTTTTTATTTAAAAAGAAAAGACAAAAATAAAATAAAAAATAAAAAGCCTGGAATACCCTGCTTCCCTTTTGGACTGTGTATGGAGTCCTGGTTCACACAAAGGGAATTGGAGTAGAACTTTTAAGATCTTAAAATTTGGTTCAGTCTCCTTTCTCTTTGGACAAATTGTCATGTCCAAGAGTAGAAAGAATGAAAACAAGGTAATAGATGGAAACATGTCATGGGTGACAAGAGAGAGAGACCTAAAACTCTTTAAGCTTCGAAACAAAGGGAGCTTAATTTACATCTACAGAACCTTAGGCACGTAAATGAGCTGTTTTTGTTTTCTTCCATGCAATCTCTCTTGTTCCTGCTGGGTTCCAAAGACAAATCAAAATAAATTTACAGTAATAAAATTAAGAGCTTAACCATGCTGTTCTTGTATGTATTCATAAAGTTTTTTCCCACCTACTGCTACTTGCCAAGGAGTTTCAAATACTCTTTATTTCCTTGGTAGGAAAGCTATTTTATCACAAAAGTACAAAATGTCATTTTGAAAGCTTAATAACTTTTTAAAAACTACATTGTAGACCATAAAGAATACAATTTGTGGTTGTTAAAGAAATGTTACTGAATGCATTTAATTAACATATGCAAACAGCAACAACTATCCTTTCTTTTTTAACTTTCCAGTCAAATAAAAACATTTTTCGCAAGTTTTAGATGAAATCATGTTCTGAAATTTAAATCATATGCTTTCCTTGGCATGAGAAAGACTACTGACCTTCTTTAAGTACATAAAGCAGGGTGTCTCATGTTGTTTGAAGATATTTTGAGTTTACTTGTTAATGTGAGCCCTATGTGAACAAGGAGCCTTGCTTGAGCGTGTTTTGAAAGTGGAGGGAGTGCCAGATCCCAATTCTCCAGTGGAGAGCTGGCAGGTTGCCCTACTCAATATTCATCCACTGAGCAGAAAAACATTGATGTTCACAGAAGAAGAGAATTAAATATGCATTTTTAAAGTGTAAATAAAATGTGTCACTTTATAAGCATTTAAGGATTAGGAGGAATCAGACATTCCAACTTTTATTGACACATTGACACCAGCAATGGTAAAAAACGAGATAGAATGTCATAAGGTTTACTTGCTGTGTCTTGAAATTCTCATACTAATAAAAGTATTATTACTGGAAGCATATAAATATATAAGAATTATCTAATTTTACAACCTCTGCCAACAAAACAGAAATCTAAAGTTATTATAAGTAGAGAGGGAAACAGAAGACATTTATTGCTCTTTTTTAGCCTTGTGCTTTTATTATTGATTAATTTAGTCCTCTCTGAGCTATTGACTCATTGATTTACAAAACTCAGGACATGAAGGTAGGAAATTTCACAGAGTGTTTTGTTTGCTTGACCTGATAAGCAGAGATTATTGGGACACTTTAAATGTCCACATACATATATTATTGTAACACTGAATTATATTTCCTGCAATGTGTAAATTGGTCCAAGATGTTACACTGAAGTTTAGCTATCCCCAAAACCTCTGACCTTGGCAATTAACAGTCTTCACAACACTATATCACTAAACAAAACTGGGGCAGACAGTGACTCTCAACATACATTTATTATGCAGCATGAATAAGTGAAAATAATGTTGCTTTTTGTTTGGGAGCATCTGAAAGTGATGCTGTTAACAAATTGTTTTAAATTGACATGGAACTGTAAAAATGAAAAACTAGAATGATTAAAAAGTTCCAGAAAGTATTTCCCTTCTTCTATTTCATGAGTGATTAAAGTACCAAAGTAGATATAACCTCATTTTCTTTGTGCTCATCTTTCCATTAGATGCTCAATAAATATTTCTTGAGTAAATGAATGAATGAATTTCCTATTAGCTTCTTAATGAAAGGAGCCATGATTTAAACATGTATCCTCAGAGCCCAGTGGAGTTTATGACACAAACCCTCAGCAAAGGTTTATTCCACATTTATTCAAAAATATAGAAGAAATGTATAAATTCATCCCAAGCTTATCATCAGGTTTCTCCCTATAAACCTCAAGCTCTGCAAGATACCTCTTATATTGAATTCTTAAGTATCTGAGGAATCCCATTTAGGGCTACCTATATATTTAAGAAAAACATCTAGATGTGAAACACACAAATAGTGCCTATCCAAGGAAGTACATAATATCAAAGTAACTTTTTAAGTTTATTTAGGTGTAATTGACAAATAAAATTGTAATATATTTAAAGTGTATAGTGTGATAATTTGATATATGTATACATTGAGAAAGAATTTCCACCATTGAGAAAATAACTCTTTTCTTGATGGTTTACATGGCTTAGGAAAGAGCAAAACTTTGAGTAACAGACATATTTGTTTGAATTCTGGCTCTATCAAGTTATAAACTGTGCAATTTGAGGTAAGTTAGCAAACCTTTCTGAGTCTGTTTCTTCATATATAGAATGTGGTTAATAATATTCCTTTGTTAACTAAATAACAAATATAAAAATTCATTGGGGTATATATAACTGGATAGAACAGATATTCAGATACAACTGACTTATTCAAATTTATGATTTCCTAATGCTTTGTTTCTTACTATCCATAGTTTTGTGAATATTGCTAAGGTGCATTTAATTAAAATGCAGTTATTTGGTAACTGATGTTTGGATTCTGACAAGGATGCTTAGGCATTTGTCTAGAGACAAATTATAAATTCTGCGTTTGTACTATGCCTTAGTATTAATATCCCTGTGTTTGGAGGCAAAAAGATCTACATTAGAATCCTGGCTTTTTCACTTTCTAGCTCTGACTTTGGAAAGTAATTTAACCTCTGAGTTTTACATCCCACACCTATAAAATGAGAATAAATATACCTACTTCACCTGCTTCTAAGCTTGTTCTGAGAAACAAATGAGGTAATGGCCATGAAAATACTTTGTAAAGGGGCGCCTGGGTGGCGCAGTCGGTTGAGCGTCCGACTTCAGCCAGGTCACGATCTCGCGGTCCGTGAGTTCGAGCCCCGCGTCGGGCTCTGGGCTGACGGCTCGGAGCCTGGAGCCTGTTTCCGATTCTGTGTCTCCCTCTCTCTCTGCCCCTCCCCCGTTCATGCTCTGTCTCTCTCTGTCCCAAAAATAAAAAATAAAAAAAAATAAAAAAAAAAAAACGTTGAAAATACTTTGTAAAGTGCCAAGCACCATGAATCTCCTAAGTATTTATTATCATTTCTTTCCCTGTGTTATATTTGGCTTGATAGTTATGTTCAGTCATTTGTTAGAACCTGTTATTTAATGGTTAAGAAAATTGATGGAGAATAATGACAGAAATTGCTTAAGAGACACATCACATATCATCTAAATAATAGACTTTTATTTCAGTCTCTAACATAGATGTGATACGTAACCTTGAAAAAAATAAATTACTTTTTCATTTTCTAGTTCTCAAAATGAAAGTAAGAACAACTCTAATTAGTGTAGGTTAATATAAGGATTTCAAAGCTAATAACACATAGATACTAGATTAAGAGGAACACTGTTATTGCAAATGTATCAGGGTGTTTCTTAGTATCAATAAGAATTTTTCATTATCCAATCTGTTTCTTTGGCTAAGAAAGGCATTGAGTCAGATTTTCCTCTGCTGCTAAACTACTATGTTAACGTTTTACTAAATGGAACTGTAGTAGTTCCAAAATGCAATATAAGTAGCTCATTCACAGAGAGTAGCTTTTCCATTGTAAAAATCTGGCTTATTCATTCATGATAAGAACATCCCAAGAATGAACCCTTAACATTTACTATAAGATATTTCTCCAAATGTATAACCATTTACATTTAGAATTGACATTTAGAGTTGTCATATATAAGGTGTTGAAACTTCAGTTATATGTTAAAAATCAAAGAACTAATTAAAATAAGCTGACAGAGAGCCGTAATTCATACAAAAATCTGAAATGATGTTTTATTGCCAAGTGATGAGTTTTCTGATAGTAGCTGGGTAAAGGGTGAGGGCGGGTGTGGAGGCCATGAAGAGGTGGAACACTGTTGGTAATACAGACATTTAATCAAGAATCTATTGCAACTAATAATTGAAAAATAAATCTTTATCTATTGTAATCAGACTCTATATGTAGATCTGGGATTTGTATGGGTGACAGAAAGATTGAAATCACTAGAAGCTTTCAGCCATGAAGGAGTTGTGCACTGTAAACACGCAAATCAAGATCTTTCATCCATGACAGAATGGCTTGTTACTTTGCACAAAGGACAATAAACTGGCTCATAAGCAAAGTGAGTAATTTTTTAAAACACTTTACTGCATGTATAACAATCCTTGTAACATATCTGTCAAGCACATCATTTGTAAATACAAAGGGAATTCAAAAATAAATCTTAAAGCCAAAAAATCAGGGAGAAAAACTTGAGTGGAAATCAAATGGATCCAAGAAATAGATAATCACAAAATCTGACAAATTACTGTTCACAAATTACCTTCTTGCTGATGTACATCCAAAATGGAAAATATTACTGAAAGATGGTTGTATTTATTTACTGGGAGGGCGAAGAAACCAGGGGTTAGAATATATATTTAAAAAATTTTTTCCATCTTCCTGATGAAGCTTTAGTGAAAATAAATATGTAAGTCATAGACATACATCTATTTTCTGTAGATACAAATGACCCCTAGTTAATGGTACAAACAAAAACATGTTTGCTAAAGTTAAGAGAATGCTCCCATAACACAATTTTGAATGTAGATATAACTTTAATTTTCCAGTAAAAGGAAGCTAATGTTCTTTTTCCTTTGATAAGATGCTGCGAAAGATACTTTAGTCAAGTGCAAAACAACAACAAAAATAATAGAAACCAGAAGTGTTTTGAAATGGAATCAAAGATTAGGATAAAACAAAACCAAAAACGACTTGCACTCCTAAAGAATCAATTAACTTTCATTTGAATTACATCAAGGCATAATAAAGGCTGTTTCCCAAAAGTTATTCCATATTTGAGGAATTTACTTATGCTTGAAATAAATTATACTTTTAATAGATCAATATATTCATTTTTTTAAAGTGTGAATGAAAGTAAAAAATTACTACGAAAGTTTCCCCACATTTAGCCTAAAATTAAAATTTAACAAAGTCTCATTATTGTATATCTTGGTGGTTAGGCTGAAGGATGAAGAGTTGACATATACTTCACTTCCTCGAATTTTAGTATACCTCACTTACTTGAATTCTCTCCTTAACAAAACTAGAGTGTGTTTTCTCACCACACTCCTCTCTCTCTCTCTCTCTCTCTCTCTCTCTCTCCTTCTAATCCTCTCTCCCTCCCTCTAGCACACTTGCAGACACACACATATACACACATATACATGGACATAGGCATATATACACACATACTATGCTTTCAAGGAAAACAGTCACTGTGAGAATATTTTCAATCTACATAATAATCCTTTTTTGTCAATATACAAAAGAGTTACAAGATATGCAATTTTTAAAATTTGTTACCGAATAACTTTAGGAAGCTATTCTGAAATGGTATATAAGAAAATAAAAATCATTATAAATGAAAACATAGAAATTTAGCTGTCAATAGAGCTTTTTGTGAAAGATGACTGACTTATGAAATAAAAATGCACATTTAAGTCACTTTAAAATATGCTGAACTTAGTAAAACTTCAATTAATAAAAATGGTTGAGGGGCACCTGACTGGCTCATTCAGAAGAATGTGTATTCTCTTGATCTTGGGGTTGTGAGTTCGAGCCCCATGTTGGGTGTAGAAATTGCTTAAAAAAATGAAATCTTAAGGGTTACCTGGGTGGCTCAGTCGGTTAAGTGTCTGACTCTTGGTTTCGGCTCAGGTCATGATCCTCCAGTTTGTGGGTTCGAGCCCTGAGTGGCGCTCTGCACTGACAGCATGGAGCCTGCTTGTGATTCTCTCTCCCTCTCTCTCTCTCTCTCTCAAAATAAATACAAGTTTAAAATAAATACTTACTTTAAAAATCTTTTACAAAGAAAGAAAACATTAAAAAATTAAAATAAAAATGGAGGAACAAAGAGGTATTAATGGAAACCTGGGGTTTTATTTGCTGTTGTTTTTTGTTTTGATTGATCAAATCTTAAGAAAGTTCTCTTGTTTCAGTATCAGATGTTGAAGACATTTTTTATTTGCTTTTCTTTTCTCTTTTATTTATATTTTTAACCTGAGAAGGTGAAATTTATTTTTTTGCAACTTTATTTACGTATAATTGGCAAATAAAATTGTAATATATTGAAAGTGTACAACATGATGATTTAATATATGTGTACATTGGGAAAAGAATCAATAATAAGGAAAACTTTAAAAGTTACAAATATGTGGAGATTAAACAACAAGCTCCTGAACAACCAATGTGGCAGAGAAGAAATATTTAAAATATTTTCAGACACATTGGAAACACATTATACCAAAACTTATAGGATGCAGAAAAAGCAGTTCTGAGAGGGATGTCTATAGTGATAAATGCCTACATTAGGAAAAAGTAAGATCTCAAATAAATAATATAACTTCATACCTCAAAGAACTAGAAAAAGAACAAATTAAACTCAAAGTTAGTAGGAGGAAGGAAATAACAAAGATCAGAAGTAAAATGAGACTAAAAAGACAACAGAAAAGAGCAACAAAACTTAAACCTGTTTTTTTAAAGATAAACAAAATTGACAAACCTTTGGCTAGACTCTAAAAAAGACAGAAGACTCAAAGAAATAAAATCAGAAATGAAAGAGGAGACATTACAACTGATACCACAAAAATACTAAGGACAAGGAACTACTATAAACAATTACATGCCAACAAATTGGATAACCTAGAAGAAATGGAAAACTTCCTAGAAACATACAACCTACCAAGACTGAAGAAATAGAAAATATGAACAGATCAATTATAAGTAAGGAGATTACATGACTAATCTTAAACCTCCCAACAAGGAAAAGTCCAGTACCAGATGGTTTTATTGATGGATTCTACTACACATTTAGTGAAGGCCTTTCTGAATCGTACAGTCTATATGCTTTTCTTTTTTTAATTTTTATATGTTTTTATTAAATTTTTTTAATGTTGGGGCACCTGGGTGGCTCAGTCGGTTAAGCATCCAACTTGGCTCAGGTCATGATCTCACGGTCCGTGAGTTCGAGACCCTGTCGGGCTCTGGGCTGACAGCTCAGAGCCTGAAGCCCGTTTCAGATTCTGTGTCTCCCTCTCTCTCTGCCCCTCCCCTGTCCATGCTCTGTCTCTCTCTGTCACAAAAATAAATAAACGTTAAAAAAATAATAATTTAAAAAAATAATTTTTTAACGTTTATTTATTTTTGACAGAGAGACAGAGACAGAGCATGAGCGGGGGAGGGGCAGAGAGAGAGGAGGACACAGAATCGGAAGCAGGCTCCAGGCTCTGAGCTGTCAGCACAGAGCCTGACACGGGATTTGAACTCACAGACCGCAAGACCATGACGTGAGCCGAAGTTGGACGCTTACCGACTGAGCCACCCAGGCGCCCCTATTTGCTTTTCTTTATAAGGTATTACAGCCATAAAATAATCAGGCCATTAATGTAAACTGTGGAGTGCCTGGAAATTACTGTTTTACGTATTTGTTCTCATAGCAGAATAGTATGGATAGATAAAATATACTTCATAGAACTTTAGCTATAAAGAATTCTAGCTTTAAGGACCTGAAAGTAGGTCTTTAAAACAGATTCCTGATATTATCTCATTTCCTTTACATTAAGAAAAGAAGGGAATTTTCTGCTCCCTAAAGAATATAATCTAACCTTGTGAACTTTGGATGTTTATTACTACTAGATTGTTTTGATAGGAGAAAAGAATAAATAGAAAACAGTTTCTCAGAATAGTTTATCAAAATTCATACCATAATACAGGAAAACTGAGGATATTATTATTATTTTAACACTGAAGATATTATTACATTAAAAACTATTATGTTAAGCAAACCCAATAATCTATGACTTGTGAAATGTGACCACCTGCTCACTGGGTTTTTTATGTAACAGATTTATTTTATTTATAGGCCATACACTGTAAACTTCTATTTTAAAAAATCATATCCTCTGCATTTTAGAAATTAGTTACTTGTACCTGCAAGCATAGCAAGTTTAAAAAAAAATCTTTGTTATTTAAATCACAAAACAAATTCATATCTTCCCAAGATGGTAATAGTTCTGTTTAGTTCATTTTTGTCTGCATAACTATGGATCACACAAATGTGTATAAAATGTTGCTTTGATTTATGAACCACATTACAGATCTAAAGGTTTCAATTCATTAGCAGTGAATATAACGACTTTGGAAGCATTGAGGTGTCTCATGTCATATGTAGCTATCTAATGTCCAAAAGCCCTGCAGTAAAAGTCTAATATCCACTGGGTAGAAAATTTATATCAAGACAAAACTTTTTACGAATAAAAATGTCTTTAAAGTTGTTTTGTGAAATGAACAAAAGCCATCATCTGCCTGACACGCAGGGTAGTACTGATTGTGGTTTTTTTCCTTAGAGTGTGAAATTCACATCACTTTGCTTTCAGCTTTAATCTGTTGTATTGTTTAAATAATAGGAGTGCTAGAACATAAGATTGGGATCAGATGCAAGGTCACATAGCCATTCCTATATCCTTATACAAGAAACAGATTTGTTGGACAATTTTGCTTAAGGTAGGAATGATTTTCACATTTCAAATTAATAGACAGATTTGCAATTCTTACTCTAAAAGCTCTTAACCAGTACTTGATATTATTTAATTTATAAAAATTTAATATTCTCCATTAATACTAGGAAATAGGAAATCACATAATTTGGACTCTGTGTATACATGGCATTTCTAAAACATCATAAATTAGAAAGGTTTTGGTGAAATTGGCTGCATGATAGTCATGACAACAATTTTTTTAAGTTTATTTATTTACCTTGATAGCACACTGAGAGGGAGAGAGAGAGAATCCCAAGCAGGCTTCACACCAGTAATGTGGAGCCCTACATGGGGCTCGAACTCATGAACTGTGAGATGATACCCAGAGCCAAAATTAAGAGATGCTTAACTGACTGAGCCACTCAGGGGCCCCTCATAACAACAAATTCTTAAAAAGGAGTTGGACAGTCAAATCAATTTTAAGAGTACCTATACCACAATCTACTCATGTATGCTAGTACTTGATTGCCTAAAGATAGATAATAACAACACATTTATGGAATGCTTATTATGTACCAGGCACTGATAAAAGCATTTTATATTATTATCCCCCCATATTATAGATGAAAGATATGAAGCTAAAAGAGATAATTTCACTTGCCTAAAATCACTTGACCTGTATTTGGTGAAAACAAAGGTATTTAGACTCTAAAGCCAACATTTTAACCTCTAGACTTTATTGCCTCTAATGGCAATCCACTGGGATTGAGGGAAGCCATACAAAACCACTTCAGTTTTCAAGTTTTTCTGCTGATATGGGGGCATCAGATTTTACCTAGGCTCTGAAAATCACAAACAGCTCTCCTTTGAACAAGTCATCTCATCCCTCTGACCCTCAATTTCTGCATTTAGAAAATAAGAGTCTGGGGACACCTGTGTGACTCAGTTGGTTAAGCATTCAACTCTTGATTTTGGCTTGGGTCATGATCTCAGTTTGTGAAATAGAGTCCCACCTCAGACTGTGCTGACAGTGTGGATCCTGCTTGGGATTCTCTATGTCCCTCTCCCTATGCCCCTCCCCGGCTCACGCTCTATCTCCTCTATCTCTCTCTATCAAAACAAATAAACATTAAAAAAAAGAAAAAAGAAGAGTCTGAATGACATGGTATTTAAATTTCCTTCAGTTTGAAATGTTATGTTTATGTGAAGTAGGAATCAATGTATTGACTACTTACAGTGTAGAGAACGGAGAAAAAAAAAGACTATTGATTTTTATATTCATTTTGACTGATGCCACGCAAATGGACATGAAACAAGCTTATAAACATAGTATTTGAATGTTATTATTTCTGTTTAGAAAACGTCCTTTCTCAATTCTTTATTTGGCTCATTCATATTTATGCTTCAAGACTTCTATCAATGTGTACCTCATTCAGGGAGACTTCTCTTTTCTTCAGGAAGCATTCTTTTTTCACTGCTGTACCATATACTAGGAGAGATGACCTTCATTTTAATCATATCTATGCTTTACACCTTTCTTCTTGTTGCTCTATGCAGCTCGACATCTTTTATTGCCTGGCTGCCTCTACTCATCTTTTGTTAGCTTAAGTAATATCTCTCAGTCTCTCTCCTTTCCTACCTGGTTGAATGTCTCTCTTTAGAGTTCCAATGCCATCCTACCCCTATCTCTTTCAGAATGCTCAACAGATAGTATTAAAATGAGGTATATATACTTGGCTTTCTCAATCTTATGATCTGAGAAGACAGGGGTCATATTTTATTCATTTTTATAAACCTAGAGACATTGCCTTGAGTGGAATGTGATCAATCTATATTTGATAAACTGAATTTAAGTGGTGATTCAATGCAGAGGTACCTCAGGGTGGTTCTTTACCACACCCCAAAGAGAGGGAAGTCACATCTTACTTATATTTTACCTTATAGAAAATTACGAGAATTAGTGAGACAAACTACTAGTGTGAGGTGTTAAGACTAGATGATACACAAAGATGCAGTGCATAAGTCAGCTACCATAATCCTTAGTAAACATCTGAGCACTGACAGCCTTTCCAGTAAGTTATATCTCACAAAGGTGGATTTATTTTTTAGGGTACAAACACTAAAAGGGTTATAGTGAACTTAGTGGGTGAATCTTATACATAAGTCAATTTTTTAAAATAAATGCTTATTCAAATAGAAATTAGCAAGCATAGTATGCTGGCTGTTAAACTTTCCCACTGGTGCTCTCAGTAGCTATGATCTGGGGCTTAAGAGAAAGATAAATCCACTAAAGAGACTGCTGATAAATTAATGAGGAACATGGGCATAGCTCATTACAAATTCCTAAGTGGAGACTAACATAAGGAAGAGAATCCAAACTTGAAATCCTTAGAGCCATATAGTAAACTATGTTTACACAGCACAGTAGACCAATCCCTTGGCTGCTGTGAAGCATAACTCTTCTCTCCCTTGCTCCCTCACTCCCTTCCTTCTATCATATGACAAACACAGGCACTTTGACAGACCCTAAAAAGAAGATTGGGATTCAAAGCTTAATACATCGTCTCTAAATCTTCTCAAACTTATGAAACATATAGACACTCAAAAATATAGTTCACTTTGACCAAGGCTAACAGGCTCAACAAAAATAACTTTATCATTAGTATAGACATAGCTTTACTTGTTTATATGCTGCCAATCCAGAATTAATACATGTCATCTTCATTAAGTCACTCCAAATTGGTGTGAATATAAACATTTCATATCAATTCACTTGGGGTGTTATTTGTCTTTTGTGGAAAATAATTGTATATTTAGGTTTTTACTTTAATGAAAAACATCCCATTATTATAGACTATGAGGGAAAAGGGTGGATACTTTTTGACTTTGTTTTCATATTTACATGTTTCCTTAGATTTGGGTTTAGGAAATGATATTGCATTTTTAAATGACACCTCTGATTATATCATTACTCTGATATAGGCAATGTTATTCAGTAAAACATAATACTCCAAAGAATTGTCAGATTAAGTATTTCAAAAATGATAAATTAGCAACATGAGAATTTAAGGACATAATGGTGGATTGGGCAGAAAGCCTTTAAGTATGACCCCATGATGTAAGAAAATATGCATATGATGTATTATGAGAACACTAGAATTGTACATATTTTTTTTTAAAAAATTGCATTTAGATTGTTAATTGTACCCATCACTACAGCACCAGAACATCATAGAATCTCCATGAGATAAAGTAGAATATTCATTTTGCAATATACATTACGATTTGTGGTATATCAGTGACATCAATAATTATTACCTTAGGCTACAGCAACAGCAACGAAGGAAAAAATAAGTCTGTGTGGTTCATTTCATAACAGAAGACATAGAGTCCTTGGAATTGAGATGTCACACTTGAACACATTCTGTGTTCAGCAAATAATTTCTGAATGCCACTGATACTAGATCATTTTTAAAAAGCTGCTTCCCCTTACTTTGAAAGATGGGTTATGTTGAATTTCATTACTTTTCTCCTTACCTCATTCTTCTTTTGTTTTAAAATAAGTGATGAGGGTTTCGGTGAAGATTAAGTACTAGCAGGCAGTAATGCAATGGTGCAAACAGGGTTTTAATTGGAACCTCAAATCCTGTGGAAAAATAAGAAATTAAATCATTAATAAAATTCATTTCCCAGAAGACACTAAGTTGATATATGTTATGTTAAGAAGCCTTATTTATTTTCTCCTATGAGATTCCTATAGACATATTTGTGAAATCTAAAATTCACTAGCCAAGCCATATTAAGGTTATGTAATGAAATTACAGCCCTTCTAAAGTTCCAAATATGAAGGAGTAAATAAGAAATCCATCCTTTTACAAAACTTTAGCATTTTTATGTCAACATTAATCCTCATGTTTCCCTACAATGTTACAGTACATTCATTACTTAATGCAATCCTGGAAGTACTACAGAAGTATTTCAACATGACTCAAGAAAAACCATGGCACAGTGTTAAACAATTCAAGCTGCCACATGGCTGAAAGTTTAGAATGAAATGTCATTTTTCTGAAGACTTGCAAAGATTCTAATTACAAATGCCCCCATTAAAGAAAATCATATGAACAATTTTCTGGTGAGTCGTAGGTTATACCAGGTATGTGGCTAAAGCACATTATACAAATAAAAATGCAGAAGACACAAGAGGGGTAGAATTATGATCTTATCTAAAAAGCACTTCACTATGCATTTGATCCACTAACAATTATTAAGAAATTCTGGACCCAGTTTTGCTTAAAGGCACTGTAAAAAGAGTTTATATTGAAGAGTTTAAATCTTGTTGGGGGAAGCAACTGTAAATGTTACGACTACAAATCAATCTGTATATATTGGAGGTAATGATTCTAAGGTAATGATTAACCATTCAAATGGCATGTTATTACACTTTATAATTACTTTGAGTGATCTATTTTAAATTTTTTTAAATATTTATTTATTTTTGAGAGAGAGAGAGAGCGGGGAGGGGCAGAGAGAAAAGGAGACAATCCGAAGCAGGCTCTAGGCCCTGAGCTGTCAGCACAGAGCTGGACAGGGGGCTCAAACCTACAAACCGAGAGATCATGACCTGAGCTGAAGTCAGTCATTCAACCAACGGAGCCACCCAGGCGCCCCTTGGGTGATCTATTTTAGAGAATAGGACTTTGTTTTTGTAAAGGATGTGTTTCTCTCTTTTTGAGTACTAAGATGAGTATGTATGTATAAGATACATGCTACATTCCATAATATGTTCTATAAAGACATGCACATGCCACTTCTATGTGTCACCTTTTACTTTTTGGTCGTAAATATAAACAATTAAAAATGATATGTAGTATAAACACCTAACATTTTTACTTTCCCTTGCGCCATTGATTTCAGTAAGCTTATTTGCTTGATAAACCTTCATACAGATAAATCTAAAGTCTATACTATTGGCATTTAAAAGGTCATACATTTTTTTCAAGTGTATTCTATCAATTGTAACCTGCCACGCTACTGTATTTATTCTGTCATATGCTGATGAGAGGGTGTATCCCAAAGATTACCATCATGATTGCAATTTTCCTCTGCTTCTGTCTGCTGTTTCTAATGTATTATCTTCATATCCCAACCGTTCTTGGCATTTTGGTAAACACATTCAAGTCCATTATTTCAACATACATTTGTTGATCACTGCAAACATTCGACTGAGTGCCATGCAAAATAAAATGAAATAAAAAATGAATCAGACATGAATTCTGCCTTCAAGATGCTTATAGTCTAGAAAGGGAGATGACAGCTCTCCTAAAAAGAAGGTAAAATATGAGTATCATAAGAACATAGTGAGCAAAAAACTAAACTAGTTCAGAGGAAAAAAGTTTGCTTCCAACTGTAAGGATCAAGGAAAATTCTAAGGAATATATGGCACTTCTGAAGGTCTTAAATTGATTTGGACAATTGGAGATAAAATAATATATTTGACAGAGAGAAAACTGCATGAGAAAAAGGTTTTAAGGGTAAAGGACAGGACAGATTTGGAAACTAGTGGGTAGCTTTATTTAGCTGAATTACATGGTACTTGGATTAAGGTAATAGAGGTAAGGCTTGAAGGACAGATGATTTTCAGACAATGGATAGACTTAAATAGAAGCCTAAGGAAATGGAACTTGTATCTCTAGACAGTAAGACGCACTAAAGTTTTTGTGATCCAGGGTGTGACGTGATAGAATTTTGTTTTACAAAGATTAATCAGGCAGAAACATGAATAATGAATTTAAGAGTGGGAAGTAGATGATAGGCATGGGTGCAGTTAGGAAGCTATTTGTGGTTACCTATCTGAGAGATATTAAGGACGTGAATTAAGACTGAAGCAATGAAAATGAAAAAAAGATGGGACAAATGTGACAAATACTTCTCTAGATATATCATAACTGACTATGCTTCTGAAATGTTGAGCCTGGAGAACTGGGACGATGGTGATATTAGCAACAGTGATGGGAGTATAAGAGAATGAACTACTAGGTATTATATAAGAGGACAAGAAATAAATTTGGTTTATTTTAAATTTGTAGTGCTGGCAGGAGGTGGCCCTGAAGGCATATGGAAAGGTATAACTGGTATCCAGAGAGTTCTAGACTGCATAAATAGAAGCATCTTCATTCATTCATTCAATTAACATTTAATGAGCACCTAAGATATGCTAGATATTAGAGGTGTAAGGGTAAATAATATACCGCCCCCTGTCTCAGGGAGCTAATTGTCTAATAAGGGAGAAAGTCTTAGTAATAGAAAATTATGATTAAATATGTCAAGTTCAATCATTGAGGTTTGAATTAATATAATCATAAATATGGGGCATCTAATACATCTTGAAAAAGAGGATACATCTGAGAAAAAGTGACACCTGACCTGAGTTTTAAAGGATAAGAAAATATTCACCAAGTAAAGGGCAGTATTTTAAGTGAAAGAAACAACAGGATCAATGATGGCATAAACTCTTTGGTGTGTGTGAAAATATTACAAGTTTTTGCTGTAGCAACAGGAAAGATTTAGGAGGAAATAGTACAAATGTGGTTCCGGGTAGATTGTTTATGTTCTTGAGCATTCAAATAAGGCACTTGGATTTATTTAGTAATCAATGGAGAGTTAGTAAATGTTTTGAGGTACAAGGGTGGTTTAATTATATCTGTGCTTTTTTTTAAGATTATTTATTTATTTTGAGAAAGAGAAAGTGGGGAGGGGCAGAGAGGGAGAGAGAGGATTGCAAACAGGCTCTGCACCATCAGCGTAGAGCCCTATGTGGGGCTTGAGCTCATAAACTGTGAGACCATGACCTGAGCTGAAGTCGGACACTTAACCAATTGAGCCACCCAGGTGCTCCTAATTGTATCGTGCTTTAAGAAAATTAATTTAGTAGAGGAGTGCAAGATCAATTAGAATGAGAAAAACCTGTAGTTATGATGACCACTGGGTGTCATATGTAAATGATGAATCACTGAATCCTATACCTGAAACTAATATTACACTGTATGTTGACAAATTGGAATTTAAATAAAAACTTGGAAGAAAGATTGAAAAAAGGAAAAACCTGTAGATGGAGGGGACAGTTAGGCTGCATCAATATTCCAGATGAAAATAATGAGGGATAAGTAATAGAAACAGGAAACAGATACAAGATATATTATAGAGGCAAGATTGACTAGAATTGACTGTTTTGATGTGGTAGGAAACCATAATTATACTGTTTATAACTGCATTCTCAAACTATTTTGAAATTACTTATCTCAATGTTGGTTACACAACACATCAGACAAAAAATTGATGTGAATCAACCTCTCTTACTAAGCTAATGCTATATTAGATCTAAAATCACTCCTTACCTTAGTTCTTATCCACATGTACATAGCTGTGATAGCATCATAATTCACTTAGAATTCATGAAAAAATATTCATAAGTACAATGCTTTTTTAAATTTTTCCTTTACGTTTACTGTAGAACTAGGAGTGTTGGCTTTAAGCAAACACATGTTTGGAGCAGCAGCTCCATAGAGTCCAAGTGGAACTCAGTTTCAATTTAATTTAAGATTCATTATTACTTGACCTATGAATTTAAAAAGCTGACAAGGACACATAACCCATGTTTTTTTCTCACGTTTATGCATACTTATTTTGAGAGGCAATTTACCATTTAAAATGGTAAAGTAGTGTATATAATCTTTAGATAGATGTAGAGACAGGTAGAGAGATATAGACATAACTAGATAATTAGATCTATAGAGAAAGACATTTTACTCTGGTGGATTTCATCATAGCTGAAGCACACTTTCAGTTTTGACTTATTTTAACCATTTGGGGTAGGAATTTTTCTAAACTCTATTTAATGCTCTTGTGCTTGCTTTATAGAGAAAACATTGCACATAAATTTGACACTTCCCTAATGGCCCTAAGTCATCTGTTTTAGCATCAATTATTATAGTATTTATGAGAGCTAAAGGGGCTATTGAAAAATATAGAGATGGTTAGTGAAGCTGTCTTCCACTTAATGGACTAGATTTTTAAGTAATTTGATTTCATTTTAGATTGTTTTCGTCTCCTTTCCTATCAAGTTGTTAACTGTCACTTATTGCCAAATTGGTATAGCAGGTTCTGATAGTTTCTTCATTCCCTCTAAATTTGGTGCTTGTAATATACTGGAAATTGGGGAATGTCATACAAAATTTATTAGATTTGTCTAAAATAAAAGTAAATATGGTCTGTGTAAGGGCCATAAGAATTGGTTACATGCAAAGCACAAGAATCATAGTAATGGGATTCTGGTTCATGTATATTATTGGGCCTACACCTAGAGTTCATAATGTGGCTTCACTGTTTCTGTGTTGTTCTGGAAGTTATGCCTCTGTTTTTATATACTAACCCCAATAGTGATGTAATGATAAAAATGTCAAGTTTGGGGATGAGGGATCTAGTACAGAATTTAATACAATTTAGTAGCCAGTTGATCTAGGCACTAGAGTCATAAGCCTTTGAGAAGCCTATAAAATGGTTATGAAGACAAAACAGACACATATGCATACACACACATGTATTTTCCAGCTTCCTAATCAAAGGCCTATAAAGGGAGAAATTTAAAAGAAATACTTCTTAGGACAACACCAGTTTTTCTCTAGACCTTACTCTTGGCCTTCATATATCTTAATGTTCCAAAACATAAATGAAAGGGTTAGGCTGGATGGGCTTTAAGGTTACTTCTATCTCTAACATTCTAAGAGTCTGTGATTATGAAAGGACATAAAAACACCCAATCTCTGAGCCAGAAACACATTTTGAATTATAGGGTTTGATATTTTGATTTGAATTTTGGAAATTTTAAGCTGAATGACTAAAACCTCAGAGGAAATAGGACCTTTCAGAATCTGGCTTGAGAATAGATCAGTAAAAATTAACCTGTCAAATAAGCTTGTTCATTACTTTAATTTTTTCTAGAGGTAGTAACTAGATTATTTGTGTCTAGTTACTTGTGTTTTAGTATAAAAGATGAAGAACTTGGTCCAGTTGATCACCAGTTTAAAAAAAAATTCATTTTGGCCAGCAAATAGAGCTATTTGGTCGAATGTCGTAATTGCATTAGTAAAGTCCTTAGGAGATCAGACTATCTTAATTTCCTAAACTAACATACCATATATTGAAAATAACACTGGGAGAACAAATAGAAAAAAAGTTGGAGGCCTTTACATTTTTCATCATTACGTGGACTAAGAAAGTGTCTAAAATAACACTAAAACTATTTGACCAACAATTTTGAAATTATATTTAGTCTCTTCTTCCTGGGCAGAACTAAAATCAAGATAATGTATAATAATTTAATCTCCAATAACTGGAAAATCATCACAAATAAAAGGTAGTATTTACTGAACACTTACTATGTATTGGAATTGTTCTAAGTGCTTCAAATTCACCTCTTCTTTTAATTATGTCAAAGGCTTAGTGAGGTAGGCACTATTATTATCCTGAATTTAGAAGTAAGGCAATGGCGACACACCAAGATAAATAAATTGCCCAAGATCAAATAGCTAGTAAGTGGTGAAGTCAACATTTGAACTCTTTGGTCTATTGAGCTGAAGATAAGGTTGAGCTGAAGTTTGCTATTGTGTTTTGATAATAAAAATCCTGTTTGAACAAATTAAAATAAATTGCAAATAAAATGGAAAAATATTTACCCTATTTAAAACAAAAGTAAGTTGTCTTAAATGCATTATTTATTTGCAAGTAAACAATTAGGTCAATCATAGCTGAGTCTTATCTGTTTCTTTAAGATTTTTATAAGATTTACATATAAAACTTTTTTTTAAAGCTTTTATTTAAATTCCAGTTAGTTAACATACAGTGTGATATTAGTTTCAGGTGTACAGTATAATGATTCAACACTTCCATAAAACAGCCATTTCTCATCACAACAAATGCACTCCTTAATTCCCATCATCTATTTCACCCATATTCCCCCACCCCCTTCCCTCTGGTAACCATCAGTTTGTTCTCTCTATAGTTAACAGTCTGCTTCTTGGTATGCCTCTCTCTCCCTCTCTCTTTTTTACCCTTTGCTCATTTGTTTTGTTTCTTTTTTTTTAATTTGAAATTTATTGTCAAATTGGTTGCCATACAACACCCAGTGCTCATCCCAACAGGTGCCCTCCTCAATACCCATCACCCACCCTCCACTCCTTCCCACCCACCATCAACCCCGTCAACCCTTAGTTTATTCTAAGTCTTTAAGAGACTCTTATGTTTTGGCTTCCTCCCTCTCTAACCATTTTTTTTTAATTCTCTTCCCCCATGGTCTTCTGTTAAGTTTCTCAGGATCCACATAAGAGTGAAAACATATGGTATTTGTCTTTCTCTGTATGACTTATTTCACTTAGTATAACACTCTCTAGTTCCATCCATGTTGCTACAAAAGGCCAGATTTCATTCTTATTGCCACGTAGTATTCCATTGTGTATATAAACCACAATTTCTTTATCCATTCATCAGTTGATGGACATTTAGACTCTTTCCATAATTTGGCTATTGTTGAGATTGCTGCTATAAAGATTGGGGTACAAGTGTCCCTATGCATCAGCACTCCTGTATTCCTTGGGTAAATTCCTAGCAGTGCTATTGCTGGGTCATAGGGTAGATCTATTTTTAATTTTTTGAGGAACCTCCACACTGTTTTCCAGAGTGGCTGCACCAGTTTGCATTCCCACCAACAGTGCAAGAGGGTTCCTCTTTCTCCACATCCTCGCCAGCATCTATAGTCTCCTGATTTGTTCATTTTAGCCATTCTGACTGGCATGAGGTGATATCTGAGTGTGGTTTTGATTTGTATTTCCCTGATGAGGAGCGACGTTGAGCATCTTTTCGTGTGCCTGTTGGCCATCCGGATGTCTTCTTTAGAGAAGTGTCTATTCATGTCTTCTGCCCATTTCTTCACTAGATTATTTGTTTTTTGGGTGTGGAGTTTGGTGAGTTCTTTATAGATTTGGGATACTAGCCCTTTGTCCGATATGTCATTTGCAAATATCTTTTCCCATTCTGTCAGTTGCCTTTTAGTTTTGTGGATTGTTTCCTTTGCAGCGCAGAAGCTTTTTATCTACATGAGGTCCCAATAGTTCATTTTTGCTTTTAATTCCCTTGCTTTTGGAGATGTGTCAAATAAGAAATTGCTGCGGCTGAGGTCAGAGAGGTCTTTTCCTGCTTTCTCCTCTAGGGTTTTGATGATTTCCTGTCTCACATTCAGGTCCTTTATCCATTTTGAGTTTATTTTTGTGAATGGTATGAGAGAGTGGTCTAGTTTCATTCTTCTGCATGTTGCTGCCCAGTTCTCCCAGCACCATTTGTTAAAGAGACTGTCTTTTTTCCATCGGATATTCTTTCCTGCTTTGTCAAAGATTAGTTGGCCATACTTTTGTAGGTCTAGCTCTGGGGTTTCTATCCTATTCCATTGGTTTATGTGTCTGTTTTTGTGCCAATACCATGCTGTCTTGATGATTACAGCTTTGTAGTAGAGGCTAAAGTCTGGGATTGTGATGCCTCCGCTTTGGTCTTCTTCAAAATTACTTTGGCTATTCGGGGCCTTTTGTGGTTCCATATGAATTTTAGGATTGCTTGTTCTAGCTTCGAGAAGAATGCTGTGCAATTTTGATTGGGATTGCATTGAATGTGTAGATAGCTTTGGGTAGTATTGACATTTTAACAATATTTATTCTTCCAACCCATTAGCATGGAATGCTTTTCCATTTCTTTATATCTTCTTCAATTTCCTTCATAAGCTTTCTATAGGTTTCAGCATACAGATCTTTTACCTTTTTGGTTAGGTTTATTCCTAGGTATTTTATGCTTCTTGGTGCAATTGTGAATGGGATCAGTTTCTTTATTTGTCTTTCTGTTGCTTCATTATTAGTGTATAAAAATGCAACCGATTTCTGTACATTGATTTTGTAACCTGTGACTTTGCTGAATTCGTGTATGAATTCTAGCAGACTTTTGGTGGAGTCTCTCGGGTTTTCCATGTATAACATCATGTCATCTGCATAAAGTGAAAGCTTAACTTCATCTTTGCCAATTTTGATGCCTTTGATTTCCTTTTGTTTGATTGCTGATGCTAGAACTTCCAACACTATGTTAAACAACAGTGGTGAGAGTGGACCTCCCTGTCGTGTTCCTGGTCTCAGGGAGAAAGCTTTCAGTTTTTCCCCATTGAGGTTGATATTAGCTGTGGGTTTCTCATATATGGCTTTTATAATGTTTAAGTATGTTCCTTCTATCCCAACTTTCTTGAGGGTTTTTATTAAGAAAGGATGCTGAATTTTGTCAAATGCTTTTTCTGCATTGATTGACAGGATCATATGGTTCTTTTCTTTTCTTTTATTAATGTGATGTATCACTTTGATTGATTTGCAAATGTTGAACCAGCCCTACATCCCAGGAATGAATCCCACTTGATCATGGTGAATAATTCTTTTTTATGCTGTTGAATTCGATTTGCTAGTATCTTATTGAGAAGTTTTGCATCCATATTCATCAGGGATATTGGCCTGTATTTCTCTTTTTTTGCCGGGTCTCCATCTGGTTTAGGCATCAAAGTAATGCTGGCTTCATAGAATGAGTCTGGAAGTTTTCTTTCCCTTTCACATTTTTGGAAAAGCTTGAGAAGGGTAGGTATTATCTGTTTTAAATGTCTGGTAGAATTCCCCAGGGAAGCCATCTGGTCCTGGACTTTTATTTGTTGGGAGATTTTTGATAACTGACTCAATTTCTTCACTGGTTATGGGTCTGTTCAAGTTTTCTATTTCTTCCTGTTTGAGTTTTGGAAGTGTTTTGTTTCTTAAATTCCACATATAAGTGACATCATATGGTAATTATCTTTCTTTGACTGACTTATTTTGCTTAGCAAATACTCTTTAGCTCCATTCACATCATGGCAAATGGTAAGATGTCATTCTTTTTTAAGGCTGAGTAATATTCCATTGTATGGAATATGAGAACATATTTGCCAATTACACATCTGATAAGGGTTAGTATCTAAAATATACCTAAAACTTTCTAATCAAAACAATTTGTTATGTTTTTTAAGCTTAAAGTTATATGTATAAAGCTATTCTATCTATACATGTATATATGTACATATGTTTTATTTCAAATTGCTATAATTCAGTCTTTTCTACTAATTCAAATAAGTGTTAGATTGAATTATTCAACCTAAGTAGAGTTCTAGTATGCACTGTCCTTCACTTAAATGGCTCCTTTTCTTTTCTGAGAATAATTTTTTCTTCAACTTTATTGAGGTAAAATTGCATATGATAAAATACATCCACTTTACGTACACAGTTAGTGTTTTAACAAATGTGATTATTGGTAATGTTTCAGCACCAATAGAATATAATCAGTAAGCCATTTTTACTATTAAATAAAATTGTGTTTCTATTATTCAGATGTCAGTGAAAGCTAACTATCAATCACATAATAATCATCAAAAATTTTAAGCATCTCTTGTCTCTATAACAGATACAATTGTTCAAATTTTGTATCGCTATTTTCTGGGGTAAGAGTGAATGCAGGATGCTTCCAGAAGAGTAGAAGGGACACTAATGTATCCCAAGAGTCTCAAGCTGTCTGGCACATAGTAGGCTTTCAACAAGTATTTATTGGATGAATAAATGGAATGAGACAGTGATAATAAAAGTGAATGTGAGACAGTAGTGTGGAAACAAATATAGACACCTTACCAAAGAGATATATTCAAGGTATTTGAGAATAAAATCCAGTGAATAGAGATGAATGATGAAGACTTCCCATAAAAGTTACCTGCAGAGGCATCTGAATTGGAAAATAGATGTAAAATTATCTCTGTTTGAAGATTAAATGATCTTATATGTAGCAAACTCTAAAGATTCCACATAAAACTGTCATAACTAACAAACAAATTCAGCAAACTAGCAGAATGCAAAAACAACACTCAAAAATAATGTTCCATTTCCATGCACTAACAATGAACAATCCAAAATGAAATTAAGAAGCAATTCCATTTACAGTAGCATCAAAAAGAATAAAATACTGAGGAATAAACTTAATCAAAGAGGTTATAGACTTACAAACTAAAAACTACAAAATGTTGCTAAAAGAAATTTAAAAGACACAAGTAAATGGAAAAGCATCTATCTTTATAAATTGGAGGACAATATTGTTAAGACATCAACACTACCCAAAGTGATTTACAGATTTAATACAGTCCCTCTCAAAATCCCAATGAAGTTTTCTGCAGAAAACTTCCATCCTAAATCTCAAATGGAATCTCAAGTGACCCCAAATAGTCAAACCAACCTTGAAAAAGACGAACAAATGGGGATGCCTCCCACTTTCTGATTTCAAAACTTGGTACAGAGCTACCATAATTAAGACAACAGTACCGGCATAAAGACAGACAAATAGACCAGTGGAATAGACTACAGAGCCCCAAAATACCTCCCTGCATATATGGTCAAATGATTTAAAACAGGAGTGCTAAGACCATTCAAGGGGGGAAGAAAATCTCTTTAACAAATGGTGTTGGGAAAACTGATATCCGCATGTAAAATAATGCAAATGAACCTTTACCTTATGCCACATACAAAAACTAAATGAAAATGGATTGAAGACTTATATGTAAGAGCTGAAACTATGAAGCTCTTAAAAGAAAAATCAGAATTGGCAATGATTTCATAGATATAACACCAAGAAATGGCCAACAAAAGAAACAAATAAGTTAGAATTCATCAAAGTTGAAAACTTCTGTGCATCAAACAACTCTATTAACAGAGTTAAAAGGCAATCCATGGAATGAGAGAAAATATTTTCAAATCATATATCTAAAAAGGGATTGATACCCAGAGTATATAAAGAACTCCTATAACTCAGCAATAAAAACCCAAACAACCCTATTAAATGTAGGCAAATAACTTGAATAAACATTTCTTCCAAGAAGATATACAAAATGCCCAATAAACACATGAAAAGATGCTAAACATCACTAATCATTAGGAAAATGAGCACCGGTGTTGTATGTAAGTGATGAATCACAGGAATATACTCCTGAAACCAAGAGCATGATGTATATACTGTATGTTAGCTAACTTGACAATAAATTATATTAAACAAAAGAAAAATGAAAATCAAAGCCACAATGTGATCCCACTTCATACCCATTGGGGTGGCCATTATCAACAAAAAAGAAAAACAAACAAACAAAAATACAGAAAATTACAAGTGTTGGTGAGAATGTGGAGAAGTTAGAATTCTTGTATATTGCTGGTGGGAATGTAAATGGTGCAGCCACTATGGAAAACAGTATGGCAATGTCTCAAAATATTAAACATTGAATTACCATACTATCCTAAAATTCCACTTTTGAGTATCTACCCAAAAGAAATCAAAGCAAACACTTGAATAGATATTTGTTCACCTATATTTATAGCACCATTCTTCACAATAGCTTAAAGGTGAAAACAACACAAGTGTCCGTAGACAGATGAAGGGATAATCAAAATGCTATATACAGTGAAATACACAATGGAATCTTATTCAGCCTTAAAAGGGAAGGAAATTCTGACATGTGCTACAACATGGATAAACCTTAAAGACATTACTCTAAGTGAAAGTAGCCAGTCATAAAAGGCCAAATATAGATTCCACCTATGAGGTACCTGGGGTAGTCATATTCACGGAAACTGAAAGTAGAATGGTAGATGCCAGGGACTAAGAGCAGGGAAGAATGGGGAGTTAGTGTTTAATGGTTTATGAAGTTTCAGTTGAGGAACATGAAAAAGTTCTGGAGATAGATGGTGGGGATATTTGTGGAGCAATGTGAATATACATAATGCTATACAACTGCACACTTAAAAATGGTTAAAATCTAAATTTTACCACAGTAAAAAATAAATGTTTAAAAGTTACCTACAGACAAACAATGGCACAGGAATCAGATCCAAGCATTGCTACCTATTCGGCTATGTGATCTTAGGCAACTGGCTTGTGCAAGATACTTTATTTCTCTGAATTGATTTCTTTGTGAAATTAGAACCATATTAACATTTTCCTCATAGGCCGTTTTGGGGATTAGATGAGATAATACAAGTTAAGTGTCTAGCACAATGTTTGTGACAAAATGCTTAATAATTTGTTATTGTTCTTCTCATCATTGCTCTAGATGATGTAATTAGAGGCTGGAGGATATGCTGCCATACATACACTTTCCTAAGATAACCTCAAGGAAAATGGAGCATATTCTTCAATGCTAGGAACATTAAACAGACTGTAGTCATTATATTCCGAAGACTCTATGTTGTCTTCTGCCAATAGCCTGAGGAAAACATTGGCAGATTTTGTTGACTAACTGGATATTGGAAGTACTGAAAAGAAGCTGTCTGCATTCATTATTGAAGAAAATGCTCAATTAGAGATTAGTGAAAAATAATGAATTAGTGAAATATTTTCTTTTATATATCCATGAGCTCTTTGAATTTAGGTTAAGAATCCTCAAAGTAAAGAAAAGGAGCGATGATGGCTATATATAGGAGATAAGGGAGATAAAATAAAAATAACTTCAAGTTTTATTCCTGATTAATTGGCAGCTTTAGTTAGTTCTCTGTAAACAGAGATAGGTTCTTCAAAAGGACTATTAAACTTGGTGCAGTGGTGTGAATATTTGTGCCCCTCAAAATTCAAGTTAAAATCCGAATCCCCAAAATAATGGTATTAAGAGGTGGGGCCTTTGGGAGGTGATTAGGTCATGAGGGTTGTTCCCTCATAAATGGGATTAGTGCCCTTATGAAAGAGACACTGGAGATATCCATTTCCCCTTCTGCCATGTGAGAACACAGCAAGAAGTTGGTTGTCTGGACCTAATAGAGGGCCTTCACCAGAACCTGACCATGCTGGCTCTCTAATCTTGGACTGCCCTCCTCCAGAACTGTGAGAAATACATGTCTGTTGTTTATGAGCTTCCAAGTCAGTGACATTTTGTTATAGCAGCCTGAAAAGACTAAGACACTTGGGTATTAAGAGGTGACGTATGAGAACTTCCCATGGGACAGAGGTGTGAAACTAGAGTGCAGGAAAGACTTTGACTTAAGATAAACACCAAAAAGTAATTTCTAATATTTAAGACCTGAAGCACCTGAATAATCAACATTTGTTTGAAGAAGAAAGAGTAGGGCTCTTCAGTATATAATAGTTGCAAAAGAGAAAATAGATTTTTCCATTGATAGTTGGGAAAGTTATTTCCCCTTCAGGAGGAGATTGAACAAGATGACCTCTTGGTTTCCTGCCATCTTTTATTTTTATATTATGAGATTTAGAAAAAATTGAGAATGGAGCATGTCAATGCTAATGTTAAGGAGAAAGATGAGAGGTGCTTGGTTGGCTCAGTTGGTAAAGCATGTTACTCTTCATGTCGGGGTTGTGGGTTTGAGCCCCATGTAGGGTGTAGAAATTGTATAAAAATAAAATCTTAAAAAAAGGAGAATGATCATACAATAAAGCAAATATGTAGGATGTGGTCACAGGAGTGGGAAGAGATCCAAAATAGTTTAGGGTTTAAGAAGTGAAGGAAGAAGAGAGTTTGAAGAAGGATAAGGTTAGCTATAAGTAGAAGAGAGATACTTTGTGATCTTCTATAAAACATATTCATCAGAGTTGTAAGGGACAGAGACAGGTTTTAAGCAATGAAAAGGTGATAATTTGGTGAAGAGAATGAGGCAAGAAATGTAGATTATTACTTGAAAATATTGTTGTCCATAATGCTAAAAGAGATCTGGCTTTTGATCATCTCTCCATAGTTTTTGTTTCTTGTTACTCTTATCTTGCCTCTTAAAATCTGTTGTGCTGCTTGTATTTTACCATGTGTGCCCAGTATGTTCACACTTGCCATGCTACTTTTGTCTCCTTTCACAATAAGGAGCTTTCCATAGCTAACACAGTGACTGGAACATGTGAATACTTTATAGATATTTGTGGAATGGATACAGTGATGAATGTGTGATAGTAGAGTAAGGTGAATTTGTACTGTTCCTCAGATGTGCTGATGAATGGATCACTGTTGGCCAATGGGGAGGTCTCACATGTTGCCTGGTTCTGAATTTGGTCCTATCCTGGTCAATATTTATATCCATGATTTCAATTAACAAATGGAATACAAGTTACCTAATCTACAGGTAACAAAAGCTGTAGTGCTAGATGCTAGATGATAAATGCAAAATTCACAAAGCTCTCAAGACACTCAGACTAGATGATGAGAGGAGATAGTTTTATATGCACAATATTTGCATATAACTTCAAAGGCTAGAGTGATGGACTAAAAATTAAAGTCCAAAAAATAGTAATAAAAAGCAATTTCACAAGGAAATATGTAAAAGCATGTATTTAGATGAAAAAAATCAACATATTGTATTTTGGTTGAGAAAAGCAGTCTTTGTACAAATATACTAATAAATATGTAATGTTCAGACTGATGGGGCTTGGGCATCAGTCCACTCTCCTCTGACTGGGTTGTTGGACCTCTGTTGCAGTGGAGTGCTCAGTCATAGACATCATACTCTAGGAGGGACATGTGGCAAGGGTAGTGAGGATGGTGAAGGAAACCTGGTTATACCACTTGTTAAGGGTTGAATTGTGTCTCCCCGCCTTAAAAATGACATATTGAAGTCCTCACCACCCCCCCATACATCAGAATATGAACTTGTTTGGTAATAGGGTCTTTACAGAGGTAATCAAGTTAAAATGAAGTCATTAGGTTGGACCTTAATCCAATGTGACTGGCATCCTTATAGAAAAAGGAAATTTGAACACAGGCACACATAGAAAGAAGATCATGTGAAGAAACATAGGGAGAATGTATTGTGAAGATGGAGGCAGAAACTGGAATTATACTTCCAAAGCCAACAGACTTCTGGGGCTTTATAGAAGCTGTAGGATGGAAGAAAGCATCCTTTATGTACAGGATGCTAATGCCTTGATTTCAATTTCAGAACTCTGAGGCAATGATTTTCTGCATTTTTTAAATAAGGCACCCAGTTTGTGGTACTTTTATTATGGCAGTCCTAGGAAACTAACAAACAAGTGAAGAATAGTTGGAGATCTGAGGAAGAGTAGCTTAGTGGATAGAGGGGTTGTAAAGGCTGCCATTCAGTGGTTTTAGTCAATGATACTTAGTAGCAGTTCTGGCCCAGGAAAAGAAGATTACAACTTCAGAAAATAAAGAAAAAAGTAAAAATTTTAGTTTCCTGCACTGAAAGTTATTTTTGGCTTAAGGGTGTGAGAAGAGTAGAATTTAAGAACTGATTGCCAGTTAGCACTGAGAATTATTGATTTGTTTAGTTTAATTTTTAATCTTCACCTTTTTTTCCTGTATACCCTTTTCTTTATTGTATATCCCGTGTTTGTGCCACTGACATATTCATATTGGTATATATATGCACCATAATAAATTTCTAAAATATTTATTACTTTCCCCCAGAGTTACATGTATTTACTTGTTTTCTACTTCTATATAAAAATTAAAAAAGTACAGTCACACAGTTCTGGTTTTAGAGGACAAGGCTCAAACAAAGGATGCTCTGTACATAGCTGTAAACCGGTGGCAGCATTAAGCATATTCAGTAGTTCCACACATTTGAGTAGCTACAATTTGAGTCTGTTTAGCTCTGACTGATGCATTACATTTTTTTTTTCTAGGTGAATAAGGAATCCAGGGAAAAACAGGCAGGCAGCCAGTCAGCAAGCCAGTGACATCCATGAAATATTTGTTCATCTTGGCAGTCATTCTGGCACTGTGCTTGTCTTCTGGGAATAGTTGTCTGATTGACAGATATTCTTTTGATGTAACCAACGAATGAAATGCCATTGGTAGCCACTAAGCCATTAGTTTTTGACTAACTAATATACCCAACCAACCATTGATTACTGTGAGAATACATAGGGCCTATGGACCTGGAGGTAGAGTAGGTAGAGATAAAGTTAATACCTGTAGTTTTCCTAAAGAATACAAATACTGCCCAGGCGCCTGAGTGGCTCAATCGGTTGAGCCCCGGACTTCAGCTCAGGTCATGATCTCGTGGCTTGTGAGTTAGAGCCCCGAGTGGGGCTCTGTGCTGACAGCTCAGAGCCTGGAGCCTGCTTTGAATTCTGTCTCCCTTTCTCTCTGTCCCTCCCCCTCTCACTCTGTGTCCCTCAAAAATAAATGTTAAAAAAATGAAAAAGAAAAGAATACAAACACTGCAGAATTTGAACACACAAGTAACTGTTAGCCCGTTTAAAATAGTTATCCTCGAAGGCTAATCTGGATACTCCATATTTTTTAAAATGCATACGTTTTTGGAGATTGTCAAGGTGTGGAAAGCAAACCATTCCTATGCAAAGCCATTCCAGTAGAGAAACTAGTGTGAAAGGCTTAAGAGATGCAAATTACCAACTGTTTTGCCTCAGTGCCTTTTTAGGCCTACCTGGAAAACAAACTAAAAGACTTTTTACAGAAATAGTCTCAAGACGCCTCTCGGTTGCCCAGAAAGGTTGGGCCTCAACCATCAGTATGTTGCGACAGAGCACGCTGTACAACTTCTTCCCAACTCTCCAACATTGAATAATGCCAACAAGTCCCCAGTCAGGACTTGGAAGTTAAGGCTGCGGTGCCGCCCTGCCACCCGGCGTCCCCTTCCCCCAGCGGGGATTCAGCCTCAAAGAAGCTGGGCTCGGGGCAGGCTCCACGTCGCCTCCCCTTGAGGCCAGGAAATTCTGCCCAGGTAGGAAGTGCGGGCTGTCCACCCCAGGTAGCAGGAAGGTGGAAGGCAGGGTCACCGCAGAAGGGTACCCGGAGGCCAGGAAAGGGATGCTCTCCAGTATGTTGGGGGGGGGGTGGTGGTGCGCGGCCAAACCCTGGGCTTGGAGGAGGTGGCTTGAAATGGCAGGTGTGCTATTGGGGTGGGGGGGGGTGGTGTAGATTGCAATCAGCGTAAAAGGGGAGGGGAGACTGGCAGAGTTTGGAGGAAGAGGAAGAGATGCTGGAGGAAGAGGCGGTCTGATTGACCTGGTGGGGAGTTGGGCGGGGAGTTGCAAGCTGCTTGGGGAAGGGAGAAGAGAGAAAGGTAAGTTGGATGTGCTGGGGTCAGGCTGGAAAAAAGGAAAGAAAAAGCCTCTACAGCTGTTTGCAGGCATTGCAGGGTCTGGTGAAGATGGTGCATTGGAATGTAGGAAGAAAATATTGCAATGTGTATTTAATTGTAATCTTAGTAAAAATTTATATTTTTGTGGAGCTTTATGATGTACTTAATAATTAGTCACCAATACATAAATATAATTTATGAATGAATAAAATGCATATATTGGGGTATAAGTTCATTTGTAAAATGTGGAAAATAGTAGTACCTAATTCATAAGATTGTGTCAAGATGAAATGAGTTAATACATGCCACACACTTAAAGAGTGCCTGGAAGACAGTAAGTCCTATATAAAGATTAGCCATTATTATAGTAGTCAGTTGTAGGTAGTTTGGTGAGCTCCACTCCCAGGAATAAAAGAGGAGAATGGCACTCAATAAACATTAGCTATTATCATTGAAACAATTTCTAAGCAGTTTATTTATATTCCAAATTCCACTGAAATGATGGCAGAAATATAAAATAAGAATGAATCAGTAACAACACCTGGAAAACAGGTAGGTAGCATTAATAAACCAGAAGCTCTGAGAAATGTCTACATATTATGAAGTAGATGGGACCAAGTTGACAGTGAAACAGGGACAAGAAACTGCAATATAATACATGTTGAAACAGACACTGATGAAAAATGAGTTTTCACAGGATAATCTGGACTAACCCCAAAATTAGAGACAGAAATGATTAGGCAGGAAGACATCGATAATTTATGGGAATGATCTAGGGGATAATTAGTTTTAAAAGTGTTGAGAGTGTGTATGAGGGGGTCCTTGCTGACAGAATATGCCACAACAGATACAGAAGCTCCGTTCACTACTAGTGAAAGAGTTAATATCACAGCTTCTAGGAAAACTCATTCCAGCTACTGAATGTGGTCAAATAAGACTCTCATTTGTGAAAATGAGCTGAAAACCAAGATTCATCACACTTTTGCAAGAAAACAACAGAAATAAAAAGGGGCACACATTGACCAGAGAAAACAATCCCTAAGAAAACCAAGTTACTAAATGAAACAAATGAGAATCTTTAGAACCAGTTTAATATATCCTTAAGGTCAAGAGGGTACTGAGTTTTAAAATGGGCTTAAATGATAATGAAACAAGCAGAAAACTCTAAATAATTATGGGAAATTAAAAACATGATAGTTGATATTTTAAAAAATCAGGAGGAGGGCTGAAATAGCAGAATTGGCATACCTAACTACTAAATTTATGATCTAGAATACTAAACCAAAGCATTTTCCTGGAATATACTGAAAAAATATTAAAATTATTATCTTTTTAAAAACAAAACTTCAGAAACATTGAAAGTATATAATATATCTTAAACAAAGAGAGAGAAAGAGAGACAGAGAGAGAGAGAGAGAAGAAGAAGAAGGAGGGGGAGGGGAAGAAAATGGAGATGAAGGAAAGGAAGAAATCTATTTTCTTGAAAGACTTTTTTCTCTTGGCTTCTGGAAAATACTGTTTCTTGCATTTCCACTTACTTTATTGGATATTCCTCTGTCTCACCCTCTTCCTAACCTTTGGCTATTGGATATTTCAAGACTCACACCTCAATCTTGTCTATCTGAACTCATTATTTAGATGATTTAATAAAATTGCAAGGATTTATACACCATATATATGTGGATGATTTCTAAATTTTTATCTCCATCTATATTTCTTTCTTGGATTCACATATTTTGTTGCCCACACAATATGTGCACTTGAAGTAATAATGGGCATAGAATATTTCACGTGGCCAAGCTAAATGTTTGCTATCCCCTTCCAAATATGCTCCTTTTGGAGTATTCCTGAACTCAGTAAATGACCGAGTTCATTTATTCAGTTGATCAGGTCCCAAGCCTAGAAGTTGTTATTGATTTCATTGTTTCTTACCTCCCCCAAACCATACTTTCTGCAAATCAAGTGGATTCTACCTTCAAAATTTATCCTGTGTGCAAAAGAACTGTGTGCTTTCCCTGCCATCCAGACGTTTCTTCAAGATATCCTGGTTTCTTGCAGTGGTGAAATATAATTTAAGCACTAAGAGCTTGTTTACCACATATACTCATTGTTATGGGAGTTTCATTGCTTTTAGGCTTTTTCAGCAAACACCGCTAAGAAGTACCCCATTCTGTATTTGTATTTCCTTTATTCCACAGTGAGAACCCTGCCTCCCAATAATATCAATATTTTCTCTATCCTAGAATATACACAGTTTCAGAATACTAAAACAATATGAGTTCTGAAAGCAAACATAATGAGTAAAGTTCAATATTTCTTTATATTTTTTTGTGTTTTGACACCATCCCTGCCAGAGTACAGCCAGTGTACTATTTTAAATGTTACTCAAATTAAGATTTTTTTCTTTATGTGCTTGTGTTATTTATTTGATATAATTTATAATCTTACTAATTTTTAAATTGTACTCTTATTTATTCATCTTTTTGATTTAATTTTATTGTTTAAATTTTGAAAACAGTTATATGGTGCAAAAATCAAAACTATGTAAAAAGATATACTCAGAAAAGTTTCCCTTCCATCCCTGCATCCTCCACCCTAATCCTATAGGTTATCATTTCATTGGTTTCTGATTCATCCTTTCTGTGTTTCTCTTTGACAAAAAAAATCTTGAGACAGAAAGCAAGAATGTACTAAAACACTAATGGGGTCATGTCAAAAGGACACAGAAATGGTTTGAAGTGGCTGCAGTGAATACATTTGAGATAATTTGGGCATCAAAAAGAGTCATGATGACAACAAATTGAATTTAAAAATAATGAATCCATAACAAAAATCGTGAGATTGGGGAGGAAAGACAGAGGGGAAATTTCTTTGCTGAAGGATGGCAGCTAATAAATGTAGAAGGAATAACAGCATTAGAAGATCACCTTTATATACCCCTTGTGTAAAGATTAATTTGTGAAAAGATCAATACTGGATGATAAAACTATTTAGTGAAATGTTGTTAGTAAATGGTATATTTACATGGTCCAAAAATATTACCCCATAGTGTACTTATTATAAGGGTGAAAATATCCGCTTTACAATGGAGAGAATTAGCGGTAACTACTTTAACGAAGGGTTCATGTTTAGATTCTCCAGTTGTGAAATGTCCTTATATTTATGTGCCCCCGATTGTTACGCAGTGAGAAGTACGAAACATCACCTATATGGTGTTTTGCTGGAAATTTTTTACCTGAACATAATTTCATGTTAGAGGAATCCAGAATGTAAGATGTTATGTAGAACAATTGGCCTGGACTCTTGAAAGTATTCAATGCCATAAGAAACAGAGGAAGTAGGGGCGCCTGGGTGGCGCAGTCGGTTAAGCGTCCGACTTCAGCCAGGTCACGATCTCGCGGTCTGTGAGTTCGAGCCCCGCGTCAGGCTCTGGGCTGATGGCTCGGAGCCTGGAGCTTGTTTCCGATTCTGTGTCTCCCTCTCTCTCTGCCCCTCCCCCGTTCATGCTCTGTCTCTCTCTGTCCCAAAAAAAAACCAAAAAAAAGAAACAGAGGAAGTAGAGGGGGCTTTATTTGGATTGGGGGAGACAAAAGATACATTAGAATCAAATGCCATGTGTGAAACTTGCACAGATCCTGGATTGAAAAATATCAATAAAAACAAAGACTTAGGGGCGCCTGGGTGCCTCAGTTGGTTAAGCATCTGACTTCGGCCCAGGTCATGATCTCACAGTTTGTGAGTTTGAGCCCCACGTGGGGCTTTGTGCTGACAGCTCAAAGCCTGGAGCCTGCTTCTGATTCTGTGTCTCCTTCTCTCTTTGCACTCCCCCCCCCCCCCCGCTGCTCACGCTTTGTCTCTCTCTGTCTCTCAAAAATAAATAAATGTAAAAAAACAAAGACCTATAAAGTACATATTTTGGCAGTTGGGATAATTTGGGTAAGAACTCTATGTTGAATAATGATTTTGAAGTAATGTTGACTTTCTTAGGTAAGGTAAGGTAATTCTGCTGTAGTTGTATAGGGGTATGGTCTTTGTTGTTGGGAGATGTCTGGTGAAATAGTGTTTAGTGGTGAAGTGTCATGATGTCCGCAGCCTATTTTTGGATGGTTTAACAAAAGAGTGTGTGTGTGTGTGTGCGTGTATGTGTGTGTGTATGTATGTGTATGCGGGGGAAAAGAAAGAAAAATGTATGTCAAAACCTCATAACAGCTGAGTCTAAGTGAATGGTATATGGGTATTCATTGTACAGTTCTCTCAGTTATTTTGGAGGGTTGATCATTTCTAAGTAAATAAATAAAACAATGTATCCAGAATCCAACAATCCTCACTGTCTTCACTTCTAGCGTTTAGTCCAAGCCGCTATCATTCAGAATGTCGATTATTGCAATAGCATCCTAACTGGTGCCTCTGCCTCTACCTAAAGCTCTTCACACACCAGTCAGAGTGGTCCAGTTAAAGTGTAAGTCACATAATATCAGCTCTCTGCTCAAAGCTCTCCAGTGGTTTTCTAGGGATAAAAGTCAAAATCATTAAAATGCACCTTCTGATACTTTTAAATTTATTTTTATTTTTTACGATGTTCCTTGAGAGATGAAAATTAAGATGACTTCAAATCACTTTGGCTTGCTGGTATGTGTGTGTGTTTATATACTGATGATGCAGAGATGATCTATGTAAATCCCCAATTTTTAATAACATTCACATTAATTTCACACAATTTTGGGGAAGATAGTGAAGATGCGGGAGCAACCCCATAAATCTCCAGAATGACAAGATACATCCATGTTATTTCTGACTTCCACATGGCCAACCAACTGGTTAGACCATAAAATGGTTAGACCATGTAGACCATATAATCCTCAGTGAGGATTTTAGCTTATAGAAGCTGATTATAAAAGCAGAGATAACCTAATTAGCAACATACTTATCCTCCCCTTAATCCTTGCTTCAATCATAAAAGCTCATTTCCACGTTCAGTCTTTTCAAGCAATCATGAGCAGAAGTGGGAATGGAATGAGATGTAGTAAACCATCATTTAAGGGATGGAGGCTTGTAGAAGTGATTCCCATTCTTTCCTCACCAAGGCCCAGTTTACTTTAGGCACATTCCACCAATTTGCTCTTTAACTTCAGAGCTATTACATAGCTATTATATAAACTTCGCTCTTAGTTAAAATCCACTTGTGCAACCAGTGTAGGCCACAGAGAATTTTCTAGCTAGTAAATATTGTTCATCATTTTCTTTCCCATTAAGAAACATAAGTTTTAGAATCAGGCATTCTTGATTACAGATCTGTTACTCATTTGCTGTGTGGCCCTGTATAGTCTTTGTCTATAAAGAAGGTTCAATATATTACCTTCTTTATGGCTGGTGGTTAAAAGCTTGAGCTCTGAAGCTAGATTTGCACAATTAGTATCCTAACCTTACACTTCACCACTTACCAGCTATGTGGTCTTGCAACTTGCAAGTTGCTTACCTTCTCTGAATGAGTTTCCCTCAACTGTTAAATGAAATAATAAGACTCACTTCATAAGGTTATGAGGATTAAATATTAATAAACAATTAAAAATGTAAGCATTTTTCTTGAAAACTCACTATGTTCTAGATTCTGTGCTGAGTGCTTTACATGTATTAACATATTTAATAGCATGTGCAAAGGCCCTGATTGGTGTTTGAGAAAATAAAAGAGGCTGCGCATGTGTAGTAAGTAAAGAAGTCAGTAAAGAAGAAAGTATCCCAAGATTAGGTATTTGAGGTAGGCAAGAGCCAGAGCATGCTCCTTGTAGGCTATATAAAGGATTTGGGATTTTATTTTAAGCATCATGTAAAACCTTTGAATGGTATTAAGCCAGAAGTATACTATATTTTAAGAAGTAGTATATCCAATCATGTTAAAGGCAACTAAGAAATGTCAGTGAGATAAACACAAAAGAAAGAACATTGTATTTGTCCAATAGGGAGTCAGTATGTGATCTTGTCAAGAGTTTATTTGCAGCTCTGTATGCTGAAACTCTAGTATAATCTCTAATTGTAATGCCTATAGTACCTAAGAAAAATAATTTGTTCATATTCATTTTGATGTTGCACTCACCTGAAGGGAAATATATTAAAAGACTTCTGTAAACCTCTTACAGTTCTCTAATTCCAAGATGTTCATGCTTTTTTCTGTTTGCAATTTTTAAAATGGAAGTGAAGTCTTGCTCATAGACAGCATTACTATTGTTGTTAATAAAGCAGCTATTATTTCCATTTACCAACCTACATGGCTTGTTTATTTGATGAAAGTTTGGTCAAATCTTTCCCTGAGCATTTTTATTTCAGAACTAATGGACAGGGCCAAACCATATAATATAAAATTCATCACTGCATAATACCCATTCAAATGGTAATAATAATTCTCAGGTATCTATTCCCCCATTTTTTTGGTAATTTATTCATGCCTTTTATTTTATTTTCTTGCTACAGTTCACTCTTTGGCAATTTCACTGTTCATTAGCATATCTATCAGATAGTGAACAAGAAAAGCAAGGAAAATAAGTTGAAACAAATCAGATCTCAAAAAGCAGCTGTAGGAAGAGATTGGAAATTAATTTTTGAATGGGCATTTTGGATTATCTCAGTCTTAGCTTATGCGTATGTATCAAAAAATAATCAACTTTATTATTGACAAAACTAAATCTGGTGTTCTTGATCTCATATTTGGTAGACTGCTCTTTCAATAGTACAAATAACAGAACATTTCATAAATATTTATTTCACTGCCAATCAATTCAGCAATATTTATTAAACTTTAAAAATTTCTGTAGATGTAGAATGCCTACTGCAGAACTAGAAGAAACAACAGATGTTTTTGATATGGTCACTGCCCTCAGGGAGTTTATGAACTAACTACGGAGTCTGACTTATACACCAGGATATGAAAAGACAGTCAACTATCATTTAACACCAATGATAAAGCAAAATGTGTACTAACAAATAAAATAAAAAGATATGAAAGACATTTAACATTCTATATCTAATTTCTGAAATTAACTATTATTGTACTTCCATTCTAATAGTGAGTCCATTAGTAACAGAATAAAGTGATTAGAGATGGTTTCTTTGTCTTTGTCAAGCATGGAGTCAACTGAGATTTTGCTGAGTGGATCAGATGATGTTTTTACTATAGGAAATGTCATTGGTTTGGCAGGCTTAGATATGTTTAGGTTTTTGGTGGAATTAACTGCTCTGACCTAATTTTTTTTTAACCAAGAAAGAAATCATTGTCCTTTGAATTTTTCTTGGGTATAAAACTTAGCATTTGGCTTGAGACATCAGTATGTTGATGAAATATGGTTTACAATAGTATTTTCCTAAATTATTTGATTAATAGGACACATTTGGACACAATTCTGAATAATTAATACATTTAAGAAATACTTATTTTATGCCTATTATATGAAGCAGATTCTTTGTATTATATATTCTTCCCATTTCCTTTACTTTTAGTGAAAATAGACTAATTTTCCAAAAGTTATGAGACAAACACCACTCACTCTCTGTGAGAAAATGAGAAAATGCCCAATATTTATAAAATATTATAGCAAAATTATGATTACATATCAAGTGAAAATCATATATTGTCATGAGGTAAGAAATATCTGAACTTTGACATGCAGAAAAAATTTCATTTTATTTTTTAAATTAAGACTTTTGGTAATTATGTTCCCTAAGCTGTGAGTGTCTATATGATGATAATGAGGGCTGGGTGATGGATTCTATCCAGTGTTGGTTTATCAAGAGAATCATCTGAATTCTTAAAAAACAAAAAACAAAAAACAAAAAACAATTTTTTGCTTTTTAACCTTCCTCAGAAAGTGTGAACAGCTTGGTTGAAATCTTTCCCCACCCACCTCCTCCTGGAAAAACACGTCACATTTTATGGCAATGCCAATATCATCATCTGCATTAAAAAATAAAAATGAAATAAAATAACAAACAAATATTAGCAACACAGTAACAGATCCATTGAAATTTACACTATGTAATTTCCTTTAACGTTCTATTAAAATTACTGTTTGGTTTAGTTAAAATGATCTGGTTCACATCAACCAAATTAAAAAAGCCTTAAATATGTCTTGTATTACTTCTAAGTCTGTCTACACAAAGTTTAAACAACCCAGAGCAAAATGAAAAGTTCAATCAACCCACTGTTTAGGCTATATGACACCAAATTACCAGTTTGAATTTTCCCTATTGAATTGGCCTGATGTTTTAGCATTGTACAGACACAGCCTAAGAACATATTCAACCACTTACTCTCAGATGATTGTATCAGAGGGTGGGAATTCACATGCCTAGCCACACCCATGCAGGCAGTAATACACCCTTTGCATAAGGTGAAGCACACTGTATAATTTTATGATGGTGTGTCAGTAGCCATATTTTGTCTAGCACAGGAATTATGAGGACATACTGCAGTCACATAAAACAGAATCTTGTTTTAATGAATTAAGTTCTGATGAATTAAGGTAATTTATTGTGCATAGTTTTTGCATGTGCTTAAAATGCCTAGAATACATAGTTGTTTATACTTTTTTGAATTAGTGATCTGAAGATTTTTCTAATGATAGAATTGTGAGCCTCAGGCTGAAATTCTAAAAGAAAATGCGATGATGGATTTACAATTCAAAGGAACATAAAAGAACAAAAATGCCTTAAAAAAACAGCTGTCTACCTGACTGATCCAAGAAAATGAACAGTGAAAACAAGCAGCTGCCCTGTAGTAGACTTTGTGATAAAACTGATCACCCTGAGCATAATGAATTTATTTTCTTTTGTGCTTATTATGAACTTGGCAATGTTTCGCTGGTGTAAATATTTAAATGTACCAGTGAAGAGAAACAGCAATGGCCCAACATCCAAGAGAGTGCCAGAACTGTTTCTGGGAACTTTGAAGTCTCTGAGAAAGCTTACTTTCAAATTGAAATTCTCCTTTTAGAATTAGAGTTAGGAATTGCTTTATCCTTAAGGTCCTACTGAGCCCAATTAAGGCATGTACATTTCACTGTGGTGTATAAAGGAAAAGAAAAGGGGAATGGACAGGAGTGAGAGAGTGATAACAGAGAAATGATGACAGGGGAAAAGAGAGAAAGTGTGAGGGGAAGGAATGGGAAAGCGATAGGAAGGTGAGAGAAAAGAGGACAGGAAGGGGCATCAGCCAGTGGGTGTAAAGCACTGGCGTTTTTGGAGAGTAGTGTACTAAGTATGTATGGCCTAAGCTGTCAAAGTCACATTTACTCTTCTCACGGTATTCAAGGAGTCTTGGATATAGAGCAAGATTAAATGATTTCCTGTGATTCCATGTGCAAAAGTACTCAACATACCATTATTTCTTCTTGAGTTTTAACACCATTTCCCAGTCTTCTTATTGCACACTTGCTAACACCATAATATACTAAACTCAATTCTTTTAAGTCTTAAAGCTCTTTAAAAAACAATCAAATTGCTTATAAGAAAGTTTTTAAAGCAAAAAATAGGGCTCAATTAAATATGTTAGTGTTTTCCTACAAGATTCTGGTATCAGAAATTCTAAATTACAGAAAACGTTATTAGGGCATCTGTTTATAAAGCAGCCTATATGGAAAAATGAGTAAAACATTTAAAATGTCAACACTAGGGCATTATTTTATATAGCAAAATTCAGCTGCTGAGATCTGTGATGCTTAGGAGTACCAAACAATTACATTTCTGTTTTTATTTCTGCCATATCTACCCCTCCCCCAAAAACATTTCAGCTGGCTTTTAACAAGACCTATAGTTGTATTTTAATCATTACAGCAAGGCACAATAGGTAACAACCTATAATAGACAGGTTGGTGTGCAGGTGGGAAAAATATATTTAGCTTCCTGGCAGTCAAAGTAAAGAAAGGAAAAATTATGGGCTAACTCTCATTTGTTAATAAAAGGAAGCAATACAGATTTTCAGATAAAGACAAACTGTCTAAGCCTTCATCTTTGGGATAAAGTATTGATGTGATCTTTCATATAAGAAGTATCAAACAGCAAATATTGTCTTGGATAATTTTACAAAATAAAAGCACAAGGACAGTCTTTATATGCTTTTCAGTAACGAACATGGATAAGAGTAGTGGGAAAATGTGAAATTGCATATTTACTGAGGTATTTCCATGGGAAACTACATTAGTATTATTTACATATGTAGCACTCTGACAACCAGATATGCTACAGCATAGAGACTCTAACTAGTACATCCCTATTTCAATGGCTTCCACAAGCTATCATCAAAATAATCTCAAGATCTTTAAAAATATACCTGTCTGGTTCTGATTCTCTAATCTGCTGTTTGACTATGTTTGGGATGGGGCAAGGGAATCTCTATTTTTAAAAAGCTTCCTCTTCTTGTTGGTTCCTTGGGCTATTTGACTCAGAATGCAACTAGTATGTTTGTGCCTGATGTAAACATTATGTTTATCTGAGTCTATTTTATTGTCATTTATTTCTTTTTCCTCTGGCTCCCAAGAAGATATATGGTAGACATTTATTTCCCCAGATGACCTCTAGGAATCCAAACTTTCAAAATCTTAAAATTTACAGCAATAGGTATAGCCCTGGCCTGACTGCCTGGAAACTCTATGCGGTGGCATGGCTTATTTATTTATTTATTTATTTATTTATTTTTTGTTTGGACAAACAAGTATACCACTTAAAGGATAAATTAAAAAGTAAATTTAAATACATTTGAGCAGGAATTTTATTACTGTGTGTCATGAATTGTATTACTTTATATATGTTATCTGATTTAAGCCCTCATTTCTGGGATAGTTATAATCCTCATTTCACATATGAGAAAATTCAAATTCATAGTGGTTAAGCCTTGCCCAAAGTCACACAGCTTATACATGGTAGAGCTAAGATTGAACTGTATTTAAAACAATGTTTGTACTACTTTCTTATGTTACTTCTATCATAAGCATGGTGTCCTACGTACTGTGGGTTCATGATGGTAGCTGATAGAATGCTTTAAAATCAGGCTAAAAAAGCATATAGTGCTCCCACTTACTAAAGAAGAGCAAAATAAATGATTTGTTTGAATATTAAACTTATTTATGAATCAATTGACCTCCAAACCCTATTGCAACTAAGATTTCTTCTCCATAATTGCCCCACTGCAAAAAGTTTAGGAAAGATGATCCTTTGATCATTCAATGAGGGTAGAGATTGTCTTCTTGCCATTGAGAAATGGATTAAACATATAACAGCAACCAGGTGTTAAAAATGAAAACACACAGCAAATTAAAACCCTGACTGAAAAATTTTGAAATAAAAAAGAATCTTAAAATCCCATTAATAAACAATTACCAAAGAGCCAGAATTTAAATAGATCTTGTTAATTGTGTTTATCTCAGTGTGAAGCCATGTCAGAAAGCCCAAAGCAAATGTATTTTGTTAAAAGTACTACTGGCACAGCAGGCCCTGAACATTAAAAAGAAAGCTTGTCATTATGGGGCTGCAACCAAGAGAGAAGACTAACACCAGTCTAAATCATTAATATTATATCTTAAACTTGAAATGCTGCAGTACAAAGCTATTTATGTCCAACTGAATTCCCTAATACCATGCATTTGTCTTAAAACTACTTGCGTTCAGCATTTATAATCTGTTTAAAATCAAATGAATCACAACTTAGAGACTTGGTTGTATTCAGAGTGTGTGCTTGGGAGTGATGCCAATATTAATTGATACAAAAATGATTTTTCCCTTCAGACAGATTGATGGATGTCTATAGTCTAACAACGGAGCTCTATAATCTGAGAAGAATGAAAATAGTTGATAGGGTTTCTGGTTCAAGATGACAGGTAGCACACATTTCTAGCCCCTTTTGAGGAAAATCTCCCTGGATAATAGTAATGAAGTACTAAAAATAGTAAACCTGTAAATTCACTGGAAACGAGAAAGGCATCAGAAGATCAGAGCTTTGGCATATTTTGGAAGATGGAAGAAAGGTGAGACCATATTGATGGATATCTACAATGGCAAAAGCCACAGATCAGGGCATGCACAGAGTGCTTCAGGAGAGGTTAGAGTTGCTTTCACTAGAGAGTTGGAAGGGGAATAAAATTATAAACCAGCATGATTGATGGTCTACTATTGTTGCCTCCAAGGTTGTGTGTGCTCATATAAGGAAGTGCACAAGATAATTCTCTGTGGTACACAGAAAAAAAATTAGTGTCCATTTCTACTTATTTTCTATAAAAAATAAGAAATATAGGGGCACCTGGGTGTCTCAGTTGGTTAAGTGTTCAACTCTTGATTTCATCTCAGTTCATGATCCCAAGATCATGGGATCAAACCCCACATCGGGCTCTGTGCTGGGTGTGGAGCCTGCTTAAGATCCTCTCTCTTCCTCTCTCTGCCCCTCACCCCCCAAATAAATACATAAACATTAAAAAAAATAAATATATTATACTTCTCAATATTTTATGAACAGATTGACAGTTGTCTCTGTAAGTGATTTAGAAATATATATATTATATATTAAATACACTTGATTAAATTAATACAAATACAAATAAATATAAATTCATACATATAATTATTGATGGATGTCCTTTTTTGGAACTGAACTGATAGAAACTATAAAATAGCTGTGTGGATGAGCAACACCCCTATACTGGCCTTTATTCGCAGGCAGAGGCCAGAATGCTATTGTCTAAAAAAATTTGTAATCTATTTGATAATCAAATAATTTCTATTTGATAATTCGTTTTTTCCTTATTTTTTAAAGAATTTTTAATGTTTATTTTTGAGAGAGAGAGACAGAGCATGAGCAGGGGAGGGGCAGAGAGAGAGAGGGAGACACAGAATGGAAGCAGTCTCCAGGCTCTGAGCTGTCAGTACAGAGCCCAAAAAGGGGCTTGACCTCACGAACTGCAAGATCATGACCTGAGCTGAAGTTGAATGCTTAAGCAACTGAGCCACCAAGCACCCCTAGTCTTTTCCTTATTAAGCACATGGGATTTTTTGCTAACTAGTTAACCCATAGGTAGAATCAGCAAATTTAGAAAATATTTGGAACATAATTATATTTTAAAAATTATTGTTTATCAGAAATTCAAATTTAACTGGGTTTCCTGTATTTTATCTGGAAAGACTACCCATACTCTGTTACTTATTTGATTCTGTTTATGATATATTTTTGCCAAACAATTAGGTAATTGAATTTATTAATCAGTTTCTGATAGCTTCTATTTTCCTGTCTTCAGAAGGTATTTCCTACTTTGTAGTAATATATTTCCTACATTTTGCAGGATGCTTTTATTATTTTACTAGTTATATATATTTATTTATATGGTTATTTATTTATTTGAGACAGAGGGGGGTTGTGTGTGAGCAGGAGTGGGGTAGAGAGAGAGGAAGAGAGAGAATCCCAAGCAGGCCCCACCCTCAGTGTGGAGCATAACTTGGGGCTCCATCCCATGATTGTGAGATCATGACCTGAGCCAAAATCAAGAGTCAAATGCTTAACCTACTGAACCACCCAGGCAACCCTACTCGTTACTTTTAGATCTTTAGTCCATCTGGAATTTATTTTTTATTATGTCAGGTAGTAGACTTTTTTCTCAGTGGAATAGTCAATTTTTCCAGCACTGTTTATTAAATAAATTATGCATTATCACCTGATTTAAAATGCCAACTCTGTCACATTTTAATTTCTATCTTAGATCTATTTAGACAATTATGCTTCATAACTTTTATATTCTTATCCATCTGATTTTAGAGTTAGTTTACTTTTTTTTTTTTTTTTAAGTAAGCTCCATGCCCAGGGGCTTGAACTCACAACCCTGAGAGCAAGACCTGAGCTGAGATCAAGAGTCCAATGCTTAACTGATTGAGCCGCCCAGGTGCCCCGAGAGTAAGTTTTCTTTGTAATATAGAAGGCCTTATATCCGTAATATTGTACTATTAATTTTAATATAATATTATTGACATTTGATTATTCTTATTAATCCCTATATATTTTTATCATTTAATTCAATTCTAAAAATAGGCAAATATTTGTATTCATTTTGGAATAATTTGAAGTGTTCATGGTATTAAGCATCCCTATGCAGGAAAATGCTATTCATTCCCACTAGTTCTGGTGTTTTTATGTCTTTCTATAAAATTTGTTTATTAATTTAAATAATCTTTATTAAGATAATATTCACATACTATAAAATGTATCCCTTTAAAAGTGTTTAATTCAGAGGTTTTAGTACATTCACAAGAATGTGCAACCATAACCACGAATTACAAAAATATTTCTATCACTCCAAAAAGAAACCATATACCTATTAGCCATCATTCCCCATTTCTCTCTCTCCTCATCCTTCCCAACCACTAATCAAATTTCTGTCACTATTTGTCTATTTTGGACATTTTATGTAAACTGTATCACATAATATGTGCTATTTTGAGACTGGCTTCTTCCACTTAGTGGAATGTTTTCAAAGTCCATCCATATTGTAACATGTACTAGTACTTCATTTCTTTTTATTGCTGAATAGTATTATATTTTTATGGCTATACCTTATATTATTTATCTCTTGTTCAGTTGATGGACATTTGAATTGTTTCCATGTTGGGGGTCTTTATTAACAATTCTGCTATAAACATTTGTGTACAAGTCTTTGTGTGAACATTTGTTTTAATTTCTATTGGGTATATAACTAGGAGTGGAATTGCTGAGGCATAAGGTAACGCTATGTTTAAATTTTTGAGGAACTGCCAAACTGTTTTCCATACAGGCTGCAACATTTTATATTTCCACCAGCAACATTTGGTAGTTCCAATTTTACCATATCTTTATCAACACTTATTTATTACCTGTTCTTTTATCCACCACCCTAGTGGATATGAAGTTGTAGTTTATGGTGACTTTTGATGGCACTGCCCTGACGGCTAATGATGTTCATTTTCCTTTTTTAACATTTTTTAAAAATTTATTTATTTTTGAGAGACAGAGAGAGACAGAGCACAAATGGGGGAGGGACAGAGAGGGAATGAGACACAGAATCCAAAGCAGGCTCCAGTCTCAGAGCTGTCAGCACAGAGCCCCATGTGGGGCTTGAACTCACAAACCATGAGGTCATGACCTGAGCCAAAGTCGGACACTTAACCAACTGAGCCACCCAGGCTCCCCAAGGATCTGTTCATTTTCTTAATTACCATTTATATGTACCTTCTTTGGGAAAATGCATATTCAAAAACTTTGCCCTTTTTAAAAATTGCATTGTAGACTTTTACTGTTGAGTTAGAAGGTATTATTATATATTCTGGATACTAAATCCTTATAGATATATGATTTGCAGATATTTCCTCCCATTGTGTTTTCAAATTTTTACCCTTTTGCTGATCTCTTCTTTTGATTGGAATATTTAATATATTTACATTTAATCTAATTACTGATAATTTAGAATTTATGTCTGCTATTTTGCTATTTGATTTTCATATGTCTCATGCTTTTCCTTCTATTTCTTTATTCCTTACTTTGTGGTAAATATATATTGTCTAGTATATTTTTCAATTCTTTTGCAGTTATTTTAATAAATATTTGAGTTATCTCCTTAGCAGTTTTCCTGAGGATGACAATTAACATCATAACTTGAAAACATGTACTTCAATATAATGCAATCTTAATTTCAATTATATATACACATTGCTCCTGTATATCTCAGTCCCGTATGCTACTTCCCATGAACTAGATCTTAATACATTATAAATATATCAACTCAGTTTATTTTTTGTATTATTTTTTACAGAGAGAGAGTGTGAGTAGCCAAGAAGGGAAGAGAGAGAGAGAGAGAGAGAGAGAGAGAGAGAGAGAGAGAGAGAGAATCTTAAGCAGACTCCATGTTCAGCATGGAGCCCAACGTGAGCTCAATCCCACAACCCTGGATTCATGACCTGAGCCAAAATCAAGAGTTGGATGCTCAAATGACTGAACCACCCAGGCACCCTTCAACTCAGTTTCTTAATTATTGTTTCATGCAGCTTTTAAAAATCAGATAGGAAAAAAGAGTTATAAACCAATAATGGACTTAATATCATATTTTATATTTTACTATATACTTACCATTACTAGTGCTATTGATGGATTGATTCGTTGATTAGAATTACCATATAGTGTCTTTTTATTTCATCCTCAGGACTCAATTTTCTGGCAAAAAATTCTCTATGTTTTTGTTTATTTGGGTGATATGTTAATTTCTCCTTTATTTTTGAAATATAGTTTTGCTAAGTATGGAATTCTTGGTCAACATTCTCTCTGTCAGCACTTTAAATATACCAGCTCATGGCCTTCTGGCCTTCAAGATTTTTGTTGGCAAATTGTTATAAATCTTATTAAGGTTTTCTTCTTTTTTAAAGTTTATTTATTTACTTTGTGGGGGGGGAGGGGCAGAGAGAGAGGGAGAGAGAGAGAATCCCAAGCAGGCTCTGTGCTGTCGGTACAGAGCCTGGTGCAGGGCTTCATCCCACAAACCATGACATCATGAGCTGAGCTGAAATCAAGAGTCGGACGCCCAGAAGACTGAGCCACCCAGGTGCCCCAAAATTTTCTTTTATGTGATGATTTACTTCCCTCTTTCTGTTTTTAATATTCTTTCTTTGTACATGGTTCTGAATTTTGATTATGATGCACATAGGTGTGGATCCCTTTGAGTTTATCTTACTTGGAGAGTTTTGAGACTTTTGGATATGGGACATAGTATTTTTCATCAAACTTGGGAAATGTTCAGCCATTATTTTTAAAAATATTCTTTGTGCCCATTCCTCTCTTCTCTCCCTTTGGGACTCATGAGATGTCTTTGTTGGTATTCTTGGTGGTGCCTGACAAGTTTCTGAGGCTCTGTTTAATTTTCTTAATTCTTATTTTCTTTCTGTTTATTGCAATGAATAGTTATAATTGACCTATCCTCAAGATTACTGGTTCTGGGGTGCCTGGGTGGCTCAGTTGGCTGAGCCTCCAACTTCAACTCAAGTCATGATTTCATGGTTCGTGGATTTAAGCTCCATGTCAGGTTTTGTGCTGACAGAGTGGAGCCTGCTTTGGATTATCTCTCTCTCTCTCTGCCCCTACCCTGCTCAAACTCTGTCTCTCACAAATAAATAAACATTAAAATTCTTAAAAATTTTTTAATGTTTATTCATTTTTGAGAGAGAGAAAGAAAGAAAGAAAAGAAAGAAAAGAAAAGAAAGAAAAGGAAGAAAGAAAGAAAGGAAGAAAGAAAGAAAGAAAGAAAGAAAGAAAGAAAGAAAGAAAGAAAGAAAGAAAGAGTGAGCAGGAGAAGGGCAGAGAGAGAGGAAGACACAGAATCTGAAGCAGGCTCCAGGCTCTGAGCTGTCAGCACAGAGCCTGATGTGGGGCTCAAACCCACGAACCACCGTGAGATCATGACCTGAGCCAAAGTTGGACTCTTAACTGACTGAGCCACCCAGGCACCCCAATCTTAAAATTTTTTTAATGTAGGGGTGCCTGGGTAGCTCAGTCTGTTAAGCATCTGACTTTGGCTCAGGTCATGATCTTGCAGTTCATGAGTTGGAGTCCAGCATCGGGTTCTATGCTAACAGCTCAGAGCCTGGAGCCTGCTTCTGATTCTGTGTGTGTGTGTCTCTCTCACTGCCCCTCCCCGACTCACTCTCACTCTCTCTCTCTATCTCAAATAAGGTAATAAACATTAAAAAATTTAAAAAACTGATATTACTGGTTCTTTCATTTGTCAGTTCAGATCTGCTGGGGAGTTCCTTTAGTGAATTTTTATTTCAATTATTGTACTTTTCAGCTTCAGATTTTTTAATGAATTTTCTAGCTTTATTTTATAGTCTCTATTTATTGAGATATTGTTCTCATACTTTATGTATAGACATGATTTCCTTTAGTCTTTGAACAAATTTATAATTGATTTAGTCTTTGTCTATTAAATGAAATGTCCAGGCTTTCTCAGTGAGACTTTCTTTTGACTGCTTACTTTACTGTGTATGGACCATTTATATTTGTTTCTGTGCGTGTTTCATAATTTTTGTGGAAATCTGGACCTTTATATAATATAATGTGGCAATTCTAGAAATCATAATCGACTTCCTTTACTCAGAATTTATTTTTGTAGTTGTTTGTTTAGTGAATCTCCTGTACTACATATTTAAAGTCTGTATCCTATGTCACGTATGGCCACTGAAGTCTCTGCTTGGTTAGGGTATCTGTCAGTGAATTACTGGAGAGATTTCCTTAAATATTTTTAACCAAAACATTTTCTAGGCTTTGACAAGGTGTTCTGTGTGCATGTTGAAGTCTGGTGTCAACATTCTGGCAAGCAATTGACAATTCTGCCTTAGTCTTCACTGTTTGCTGTATAGAGCCTCTATAGGACCTCCAAAGATGAGAGCATAGGGCATTTCAGATCTTCCTGAACATGCACAGACCTTGCATATGCACTTGGCCTCAATTTCCAGGAATATGCAGGATGTCTTCAAAGCCCACAATATTTGCCAACTTTTCCTTTTATGTTTTTAGTCATAATATTATTTGGTCCAACTGTTATCACTGTCTCAGGAAGCAATTATATTAAACAGTTGCCACTTATTGTTTTTGATTCTTTTGATAGCCCAGGGAAATGCTGTTCCCAGTAAGTTCAGAGTCAGATCAAGCAAAAACATTCCCTGAGAGTGGGGGTTTCTGAGTAATTGCTAGATGAGTCTAATAATGGCAGTTCTCTAGGGATGGGGTTTTAGGGAGTTCCAAGCCTGTATTTCCCCTTCTAGTATTAGTCAGTAGCTGGTGTTAATGCACTATGATTACTAGACTGATTTCAAGGATACCACAGAGCTGAGGAGAAGAAAATGAGTATAAGGGCAAGCAAAACCTGCTGTTATTTCCAAGATTAACCATTTTTCTTGAATAAATGCTTCTTGAATGCTTGTAAATATTTGGTTAATTTCCAGAGTTTTGGAAAAAAATGGTTTTAATAATTTTTACTACTGTTTTTGTTTTTGTGGAGGAGCTGACTTTCAGACGTCCTTACTCCACTATTCATAAGGTACTAGCCCCATTTTGTACAATTTAAAGATTTTTTTTGACTTTTCATCCTGGAACCATGGCCCAATTTGTCTGTAACCTTGAGGAGAAGGCCCTGATGCTGGTAAATGCTGCTGTGACTTATGTGAAGCCTTGACTGGCCACATTTTGGCACTATGCCAAGGTTGAGATGATTCACCTAACCCCTGCTGACATCCCTGCAGCTATTCAGAGCTTGAAAAAAAATAATCAAGAGTGCTCAAACTGTTAGCTTCAAACAGCTCACAGTTAAGCTCTGCTAACTGGTTTTGGTGGCCACTGAGGTGTGGATGCGGTTTTATGTCAGTGAAATCATGGGTAAGTGTGGCATCATTGGCTATAATGTTTGAGGACCAATCTTGAACATCTGTTTATGGTTTCTTATTTGAGTGTTCTTGGACCATGTGTGATCAGACTGGTATTTGAATAAAATAATATAATGTATCAAAAAACCAGTTTTTATATATTCTTATTATATTTATCTTTGATATTTTCTAATTTTGTTAAAATTTAAAGTAGGATAGATTACTCACTTATAAATTATGAAGTATAGTGAAGAAAAGAACCTTTTGCTTTTTGTTTATCCTGTACCCAGAGATCTTCCTAAATTACATAATCCATTTTGATAGTTTTTCTTTAAAGTGGAATTTCATTTTTAAAATAATTTTTTAATGTTTATTTTTGAAAGAGAGAGAGAGAAAGTGTGAACAGGGGAAGAGCAGAAAGAGAGGGAGACACAGAATCTGAAGCAGGCTCCAGGCTCTGAGCTGTCAGCACAGAGTCCGTTGCAGGCCTTGAACCCATGACACATGAGATCATGAACTGAGTCGAAGTCAGACACTCAACTGACTGAGCCACCAGGTGCCCCTAAAGTGGAATTTTTTTAGTTTTCTAGATCAACAATTAAATCAACCACAAAAACAAAAAAAGTTTCTTGGTTTCTAATATTTACACTAATTATTTTAGTCTCATATTATATTGAATAAAACATATAAACAATTGGCATGGTTGCCAATCTCATTGATTTATTTCTAATTTATTTAAATTGACTTCAGTAATCTACAAATAAAATATTTGATGTTGGCTTTTCATGAGTAGTATTTTCATAATTACTATTCATATTTTATTAAGAGTCATACTAAGAATTTGTTGTGGAATGCTATTAGATATCTTTTCAGTATTTAAATATATAACCATATGGTTTTCTTCACTTAACTTGTTAATATAGTGTGCCTTATTTATCTATTTATTAATGGTTAAAATGATGAACCATTCTTACAATTTTACAGTTAACTTTACTTGATTATTTTGTGTTATTCTATTTCCTGATGATTTGATTGTTAATATTTCATTTAAATGTTTTGCGTGACATTAATATATTGTTTTTGTTTCTAAATGAAAGAATAACTAAAAACTCAATTCAATTATAATTTCCTTATCTCTATCATTGAGGTGAGACTTTTAGATTGCTTTTATTACCTACAAACTCCCACTCAACTGGTTGATTTAATATATTTTGTACTTTTAGTTCCCAGCTGCTATTATCTATTGCACTAGTACATAGATTTTATTTCAACAATTCTTATAAGAACAATAATAAAATCTACAATAATTACTAGGAGTATAAGGAAAAGGAAGAGCAGATAAAATTGGTGATGGGTTAGTTAAGACCTACAAACAAGGGGTGATTGTCATTACTGAAGAATACTCCAGAATATCATATTAATAAGAGAGAGATACAGAGAGACAGAGGAGGAAATATAAAGCTCATTAAAGAACATAATAGGCAAAGGGAAAAGGTGGGATTCTTTTTTCCTCTAAGATTAATACCATGCCTATAACTGCATTCCATCATTGGACTATGGTCTATTTTCATCAGTTCTGTATTTAATGTCAGTCATTACAGAGACAACTATATATTTTCTGGTAGGTATGGTTAAGATGAACTATGTGATGTGAATATATTTTTAAGTATCATCTACCTTACATTATTAGAGTAGAATTAACTTAAATAAAGTGAATTAATTCCTAAAATAAGATTTGGGTTAATCATCTCTGATTCTAAACCTGGAACTCTGAGAGGTTTTAGTTGTTCTTGTTGTTGCTGCTGCTGTTGTTTTCCTTTTTATTTAAAAAAAATTTAGACTTACAGAAAACTGATAAAGTCATACAGAAGTCCTATATTTCCTTCATCTAACTTCTCCTAAGATGAAGCTCTTACATAACAATAGTAAAATTATCAAACCCAGGAAATTAGCATTGGAACAATGATTAATAAACTGTAGAACTTCCTTCAATTTTATTTAAGTTTTAACTAAACTCTCAACTTTTTTAAATTAAGTTTTTATTTTAATTTCACTACAGTTAACATACAGTGTTATATTAGTACCTGCTGTATGATACAGTGAGTCATAAATTTCATATATCACTCTGTGTTCATCCTGACAAGTGCACTCCTTAATCCCCATCACCTATTTTACCCATTCCCCTATCTCGCCTCTGGTAACCATCAGTTTGTTCTCTATACTAAGCTTTCAAGTTTTAACTTTTTGTCTTCTAGGATTTCATCTGGAGATTCATCTTCTCCAACATGTCACTGTTCCTTTTTTGTTCTGTATCTTCCATTACCTTGATAATTTTGAAGAGCAGGGGTCAGTTATTTTGACATAGATGTATTTGTTTTCTTTTGTAAGTTATAGAATAAAATGATGGAAACCAGAAGCCCTTCCTATGGTACAAGGAAATACTTTCTAGGTCTATAGAGAGCTACAAATTTAAATGACTAAGATCATTTAGTCTGCAGACTATATCTGGATGTTCTTCCCTTACAATGGAGAAAAATAGAAAGGGATTGGAAACCCAATGAACTTCCTAATATTTGCTCTGGTGCATTCTCCAGAATATTCAGAAACCTATTTTTGTACCTGAATTGAACAACTCAGTTCTGATCTGAATGGAAAAGGGATAATTTTCTCTCAAGATTGAGATATCGTAATTAAACTGATCAGAGAATAATTCATTCATTTGAAGAGATATGTGAAAATGAATATCAAGGTAACCATGTTTGCATATTCAGAGATTGGCCGTCTTGTTAGATTCATTATTCCCAAATAAATGGTAAAGTTATTAAAACCAGTATACTTTTAAAAAGACTGAAATTTAAAAAACAATAATAACGAAGAAGTATAGAAAGATTTCATGCAAGTACTGTAATCATATTACTGTTGAGGTGGAAGTAATTAGCTAGTATAAAAAATAAGGAAAAGTCACAGAGCTTAGGAACAAAACTATGGCTGGAGAAAGTCTGTTTCATGGAAAATAAACTATGAAAAAGTATCTTGATTTATTACAGTAAATTACTCTTCCTTTGTTCAATGTCTATTAAGCAAACTCAACTAATGTCACATGATTTTTTTCTACCTTGATATAAAATAGTTAACTGAGGGAGTCTGTTTTTTTTTTTTTTGAAAATTTTATTGAGATATAATTCACATATAAAATTTGCCCTTTTAAAGTGTTTGATTCCATGTTTTTAAGTATAGTAAGAACGTTTTGCAACATCACCACTATATAACTGCAGAATGTGTTTTCCATTTCCCCAAAAAGAAATCCCTTACCTAATTAGCCATCACTCCCAGTTGCCACCTCCACCCATCCTCTTGCAGCCACTAATCTAGTTTCTGCCTCTATGGATTTGCTTATTCTGGATATTTCATGTAAGTGGAATCATACAATGTGTGTTCAGTTGTATCTGGCTTATTTAACTGAGAATAATGTTTTCCAAGTTCAGCCACTTTGTAGCTTGTAACAGTACTTCATTCCTTTATAAGGCTGAATAATGGCCCATTATCTGGAAATACAACATTTTGTTTATCCATTCCTCAGTTGATGGAGATTTGAATTATTTCCACTTTTTAATTATGAATAATGCTGTTATGAATGTTCCTGTACATTTTTTTATGAAGACAAATATTTTCATTACTCTTAGGTATATACCCAGTAGTAGAATATTTAGGTATTATGGTTATCCTGTTTTATTTGAGGAACTGCCAAAGTGATTTCCACAGTGGCTGCACCATTTTACATTCCTTTCAGCAATATATAAGAGTTCCAATTTCTCCACATCCTCATCAACATTTATTAGTGTCTTTTTCTTATATATGTACATCTTTGTATATGTTTTTTTTTTTTTGGAGAAAAGTTTATTCAGATCCTTTGTCCATGATTTAATATTGGATTATTTGTGCTTTTATTGTTGAGATGTAAAAGCACTTTATATATTCTGGATACTAAACCCTTATCTGGTACATGCTTTAAAAAGATATCTTTCTGGGGCGCCTGGGTGACTCAGTCGGTTGAGCGTCCGGCTTCAGCTCAGGTCATGATCTCACGGTTCTGCATCGGGCTTTGTGCTGACAGCTCAGAGCCTGGAGCCTGCTTCGGATTCTGTGTCTCCCTCTCTCTCTGTTCTTCCCCAGCTTGCACTCTGTCTCTCCCTCTCTCAAAAATAAATAATAAACATTTAAAAAAATTAAAAAAAAAGATATCCTTCTACTCTGTGGATTGTATTTTCACTTTCTTGACGATGTCCCTTGGTGCACAAAAATTTTTAAGTTCAATTTATAAATCACTTAATTCTTTATATCTCTTGTGAGAATTATGAGTTTATATGTGAAAACTGTTTATAACAGCACCTGATGGTAAGCATTATAGAAGTGTTGGCTACTGTTGTTGTTGTTATATAGTTCATAATGTGACCTTTAATGCAAGAGAAGTATTTTCTTAATTTGAGTATAAGAAATATATTGGCTATAGTTATACTTATGAAGTATTAAATCAAAATGTTCTAACCAGCTATTATGCACCTAGGAGTATGGTAGGAATAGGGGACATTTATATATAAAATACAGTACTTGCTTTCAAGAAGCTAAGCTTGAAGAAATGACATAAGCATTTATCCATGCCTAATGTGGATAACCAAGCTCTGTTGATATACAAAGGAAAAACATAAGATCCCTACTCTCATGGAGCATCTAAATAAAAAGATAAACACATAAGATATATATTAAATGTCTAATATGCTGCACTAAAACAGGTACTATAAAATTACAGTAAATGGGCATAGTAATGAAAGTTCTACAAAGTAAAACTTATGAGAAATTAATATATTACATATAAGTCCTAAATTAATGACAGATATTCAGAAAAAAGTCATATATAAAGGCATTATTTTATTATGATTAGCTTGGCAGCAGCCTGAAGATTACATTACAGAGGAGTCCGGGAGGAAAGTTAAGATGATTTATCATGCATAAGATCATGAGTGTTTATTCTCCTTGTGTCAGGAATAAAAAGGGGATGTGAAGGGTCAGATAAGAAAAATATTTCAAAAGAAATGTCTACTGTGGCATTACAGATGATTCTCTAATTTCAAGATTGAGAGACATAGGGAATAGTTCCTTTGTTCATTTTATATTCCTTTCAATTAAGCAGCACTAAATAAATATATGTTAAAGTGTTAATATTTGGGATGTGTGTATGTACGCTTTTCAATATTTCTTGTTTGTTTCCAAGAAAGGTTTATATTGCTTTCATGAGAAGGAAAGATTTTTATTAATAAATATTGGATTAAATTTTGATTTTTTTTTGCTTAAGATGTTAGACAATCACAAATTATATTTGATATGCTTTAGTTTTATTGTGTTTCATCTAAATATGTCAAATATTTCCATTACTCTAGAGTAAATTTGAAATGTCAAATAGTTGAAGTAAAACAAACTATAATTATTTTATTTTTCATCAATTTTCTTCATTATACCTTCCTTCATATGTTGACACCATATTCAAATTGGATCTTTTTATTAAATTTAATTTGTTCAATAAAATTTTATCAGTCACCTACCATATACTCCTGAGACAAGGAAGAAAAACACACAGTCTCTCTTCTTTTCTTCAAGCTTACAATAAAAAGGGAGAGTCATGTTAAAAAAAAAAACAACTAAGAGTGATACACTAAGAGTTATAATGGAAGTTTTACAATGCATACTGGAATCCCCCCCCCCCCAAAAAAAGAAGTGATTAACTCTGGTAGAAAGAAGAGATGAGGAAATCTTCATAGAGGAAGTGATGCTTAATCCGAGTCTTAAAATATGAAGAGGATTTTAACAACAGAGAAATGGGGAAAGAAGTTTAAAGCAGAAGGTTAACTTATATAGAAGTGCAAAGCATGGAAAAGCATTGCAAATGTGGAAAATGGAGAAAAGTTCTAAATTGGCTATAAGGGTCTTGAGCAACTTGGTCTATTATGAAGACATAAAGATACAGGAGAAGGAAAAAGAATTTGACAGATGAAGGTTTTAGATTTAGTCATGTTGTGTTTGAGTTGCCCATGGAACACCTGCTTGAAAATATCCAATCATTGGTTTGAAACACATGCACATGTTCGCAGACACACAGAGACACACAGATAGACAGACAGGTGTACACACACACACACACACACGCACACATGCAGACTTTTCCCAATTCCCTTATGTTACCGTCCTTTTATCATATCTATCTATCCTGTATCAATCCAATTATCTTTTTTCCCTCTCACTATGGTTTGTTGATCACTTGATCGCTGCTGTGGAATATCATATAACTATGCAAGAATGTGCAAAAAACGTGCCATATAAATTTATGGTTTTCAATCTCATCCATTCTTCAGGGCCTATAAATAATTTCCCTATGCATCTCTAGTCAGTTCTTTCTTGTCTGGCATAGCAGTGATTTAAGCTCTTCAAACTTCTCCTCCCTCCTTCATCCTCTACTGAACAAATGACCTTACCTCCTTTCTGCCAACAAATATACACATCTCTCTGCATCCAACATATATATTTTCTTCTGTAAGATTGGAAGAGATATCCTTCTTCTTGTGTAATGCTATTATCTTTTTCAACTATAAGCTGGATATCATACCCTTCAGCTCCTCAAATAACTTTTCCTTGGATGATCCCCTCCTCATTATTTTCATACATTTCTTTGTAAAGTGTCTTTCTCTAGTGAATTTTAATATGATAAAAATTGGTCTTATTCTAAAAAAAATAACCTTGGGTCACCTGGGTGGCTCAGTTGGCGAAGCAGCTCACTCTTGATTTAGGCTCAAGTCATGGTCTCACAGTTTGTGAGTTTGAGCCCTGTGTTGGGCTCTGTGCTGACAGCTTGGAGCCTACTTGGGATTCTCTGTCTCCCTCTCTCTGTCCCTCCCTCTCTCTGCCTCCCTCTCTTGCTCTCTATCTCTCTTTCTCAAAATAAATAAATATTAAAAAATTTAAAAAAATAACCTCAACTTCTCCATTTGTTAAGCTTTCTCCTTTATATAGCTAAACTTTGGAAAGAGATTTTTTTTTTGTTCATGCTATATCCACATTTTCCCAGCCATTCCAATCTGCCTGTTTCCCCAAGGATACCATTTAAAATTTTTTTTTAATGTTATTTATTCTTGAGAGAGACCGAGACAGAGCATGAGCAGGGGAGGGGCAAAGAGAGGGAGACACAGAATCTGAAGCTGGATCCAGGCTCCGAGCTGTGAGCCCATAGCCCAATGTGGGGCTGGAACTCAGAAACCACAAGATCATGACCTGAGCCAGAGTTGGTCGCCTAACTGACTGAGCCACCCAGGAGCCCTTCCCCAAGGATACCATTGAAACTACTCTAGTAAATATCCTCCAACTTCCTTCTTATTACATATAATAAGCACTTTCTAATTCTTTCCCAATCTCTTAACTTTTGAGTATTGTCCATTCCTGTTTTTAATTGCTCTCTTAACACACTTTCCTGGTTTTCATCTTGTTTCTCTGGATGTTCATATTCACCATACTTGCTCTCAAGTTTCTTGGCTTGTATCTTTCTATATATAGTCTCCTTTGTAGATCCACACCTTATCTCACTTTGGGTAATCTTAGCCACTTTCATGGTTTCAATTATCTAATTCTAAGAGTGCCTGGGTAGCTCAGTCAGTTGAGCATCCAACTTTTGATTTCAGCTCTGGTCATGATCCCAGGGTTGTGGGATCCAGCCCCACACCAGGCTCAGTGCTGAGCATGGAGCCTGCTTAAGATTCATTCTCTCTCTCTCTGTCTCTCTCTCTCTCCCTCTCTCCTTCCCTCTCCCTCTGCCCCTCTCCCCCATTCACACACTTTCCAAAATAAAAAAAAATTAAAAATTAAAAAATTATATTTCTAGCCCAGAACCATTTCCCCTCAGTTTCAGATATATGTATCCACCTACTTAATGCCCTCTTTACCTGGATGTTGCTCAGTCACTTAAAAGTTACTTGCCACTTGGACAGGCCCATTTTGGTGATCATACAAGGGTAGTATGGCAAGCATATTTTAAAAATATTTTTACAAAGATTTTATATTTTAAATACATACTAAATATAGTTCATGCAAAATTCCTAAAACAGTAAATATACAGTGAAAAGTGAGTCTCTTTCACTGCCCTTTCTCCAGCTACTTAGTTTTCTACCAAAGGGACCACCACTTTACTAGTTTCTTAGAAGAATTTGTTATGCTATCCCCAATAATTAAATATTCATCTCTTTATTGAGCTGGATTTATGAACATTTTAAAGTTATGATACATGACTTCACAGTCTTTTCATCCCTAATTCTTAGTCCAGTGTGTGACACAGTAGGAACTTGATAAGTCAAAATTAAATAAGTGTTAAGTTATACACTCTAATACAACCAGACAATACAACAATAATCAGACAAATTAAGCAACAATTACATTAAGAAATAGTGTGTTTTCAAAAATAACTTGAAATTTAAATTGTATTAATTCTAATTTAGCTGCATATTCATTAAATCTTATTCTAAGCTGACTCATAGTGCTCTTTAATATTTGTAAGTAGTTCTGTTCACTAATAATTACTTTTATTTGAAAAAAAGCATAGTTAAAGGAAGAATTATGCTATAGTCTGATTCAGGTCATCAAGTTTATGGGAAATCTACAGGTTCAGATTATAAACTCCCCTGAACTGTAGTCTTAGTAGCTAGTCAGATAGAATAACAACTTCAGGAGTATTCTGGCCTTGAAAAACCAATAAAGTGCTAACAAATATTAATTTTTTTAAGAAGATGAAATGAATTGGCCTAATTAGGATATGTTTTGATGCTCAGTGAAGGCATCTGATTAAACTTGTCTTTCTCTTTTATTTTTCATGTATAATTTATATTATTTTTATGGTTACAAATCTGAAGAAAAAGCCCTTTAGTATTCACCTGATTCTTTTTAGGTCACTAAGTGAATATAAAGCTATAATTCTATCCAAAAGGTTCACAGATAATAAACCTTAAGAGCACAGGTTTTTGTAGGCAGTTAACCCTCCATTCTTCTTCCTTCCCAACTCCCTGTAAATTATTTACTTTTAAAATACATCCTGTTGGCAGAAAAAGTTCATAGTGCAAGAAACACATAAAGAGAGAGGGTAGCAGCATATTCAGAAGGATGAAAAATTGCTATTTGAGGACAGAGATCACTTGGAAATGCAAAAGTACAGCTGTTCCTATTGCAAAAAGTACATAGAAATTATTTGTGTTAAGTGAAACTTCCAAAGTTCCATGGAGACCTAAAGACCCTACAGTCTAGACATTCCATTGTGCTGTATGTCACCCAGACATAGCACGACTTGACCTCATTCTTCACTACACTGAGAGTGACTTGTAAAATGTAATCCCAATTAGCTCAGAGAATAAAAATACTAATTTTGACTTTAGCACATTGTAGAGGACCATAAGAGGTCAATAATTATTTCCTAAATCATTTGTTCCCCTTCCCAGGATTCTTTTCTTCAAACTGACTTTCCCTTATCCAAATCTGTTCATGTAGCAACAAAGCAAAACAAAACAAAACGCACACACAAAAATCTCACTTAGGGCTTAAAATTGTCACGTCAGCTGTACCTGATTTTAAATTTTGGTTTTGATTCTTTAAAAATGCTAGAATAAAATATTTTCAGCTGTGTCTGAGTTACATGAGCCAAATGATCACAGATTCAGTGGGTATGTATGTCTGATATTTATTCATTTTGTATGTGTTCTAAAATAGTTCAAGTAAAATGAAAATAGAATATTAAATGACAGTGCGTATCCAGTATGACCACAAAAGAACAGGATACCATCCTCTCCAGTAATCATGGGTATTTCATGTTTTTCTACTAATTTATCTAGGTACTCAATCTGTATCACTTGATATTGCTTACCCTTAGCAAAATTTTATGTTAGCTAAAAAAATATGGTGGATTATTCAGAAGAAGCAATCTGTGTAGATTTTAATTCTTTGTATATACTACAATGTTAATTCTAGTCTAGAAATAGTCCAAAGTTGGAGAAAGGAGTACAGTTCAGTATTACCATTCTCTGAGAGTGTGTGTGTATGTGTGTGTGTGTGTGTGTGTGTGTGTGTGTCTGTGTCTGTGTCTGTGTCTGTGTGTGTAGTTTGAGAAGGCTCACACCAGGAGATTCTCATAGAGTTCTTATACTACCACCATCATCCAATTATTTGTTCTTGTTCAAGTGTAAAGCTGTGCCCTGGAAACTGAATATAGTTGCTTATCTTTGCAGATAAACAGAGGAAAACAACAGAAGCCTTTGTGTTATTTGGAGATGCACAGGCATGGACCAGTTTCAGAGCTAAGCATATCCTACAACTACCAGCTCTGCAAATGTTTGAGGAAAAGAAGAGATTGCAATGTTTCTTGAGGTAAGGAATTAAATCACAGTTGAAAATTATTTTTCAAACTAAATACTAATATTTCAAATTTCTATTAAAAGATTTGGGGATGCTGTTGAGTTGAGAGTATATTGCAGGATTACGAATGATAGATAACCGGCTTGGACCAGATAGCAGTGGAAAGGATGAGAAGCGGTCATATTCTGAACAGAATATGAATGTAAGGCCAAAAAGATTTGTTGTGAGAGCATAATGTGGAATAGAGGGGGAAAAAAAGAATCAAGGATAACTCTCAGTTTTTGGTCTAAGGGACTTAAAGAGTAGAGTTGCCATTAACTGAGTTAGGAAAGCCCTAGTACAGGAACCAACTTAGGGATATTGATATGGAGTTTAGTTTTCATGAAGCTAAGTTTGAAAAGAGTTTCACTTTTTAATTTGAACAAGATTGGCCTATTCCATTTATCCACATAACAATAAATCTTCAAACTTAGTTATTTAAAATAACTATTTAATAATATTTTATGATTTTGAGAGTCAGGAACTCAAGCAAGGCTTGGCTGTGGCATTGATGAATGTCACTTGTTGGCATTCAGCTTGCAGAGGGACTGGTTTTGAGTCTCCATAAAAGTTTCTCTCACATGTTTGGCACTTTGGTGGGGATATGTGGAAATCTAGGCAGAGCTGGAACTGTCAGTCATAGCACAGCAAACTCAGAGCAGCTGGAGTTCTTACACAGAAGCTCAGAGCTATGAGAGAGTATTACAGTGAGCAGGCGAAACCTGCATTATCTTTCCTGACCTATCTTTGGAAGTCACATAACATCATTCTGCAGTAATCTATTGGTCAAATGAGACACAAGCCAAGTCAAGGTGAGAGGACATACATCTCACTACTTGATGGGAGAACTGTCAAAGATTTTGCAGTATGTTTTAAAGCTACCACAAATTCATTAGAGCATCTTTAGCAGAGGATCAGCTCAATATGACTTAAGTTTAAAAGTATAACTTTGAGTACTCTGTATAAAAAAGACTATAATGGGGAGAAGGCAAAAGCAGAGAGGCCAATTAGAAGGCTATTGCAGTGATGCATGTGAAAGATGGTGGCTTTGACCAGAATGGTAGTAGTGCAAGTGATAAGAAGTTTCTTGTTTTGGATACAGTTTAAAGATATAACTGACAAAAATTAGACAGCAAAGATGTGAGAAAAAGAGAAGAGCCAAGTTTTGGCCTAAGCAATTGAATGCATTTACTTTGATGTGGAATATTGCAGGACTAACGAGTTTCAGAATGGGAGAGTGGAAATCAGTAGAGCAGTTATTTGTCATGTAAGGTTGAGATACCTATTAGATATCAAAGTGGTAACTGTATATAAAAGCCTGGAGTTGAATGGACTGCTCATGGGTACTTATATAAATTTTCAAAATATAGATGACATTTAAAAATACAGGACTGTATGAAATCATCAAGGAATTCAGTCTAAATAAAGGCAGCAAGAGGATACATGATGATTGACTTCCAGAGAACTCCAATATTTAGAGTTTTAAAAGAGGAAGAGAATCAAGTAAATGATACTGAGAAGGAGCAGCCACTAAGATAAGACAAAATCAAGGAGAATTATGTGTCCTGGAACCAAAGTGAAAAAAGTAGATCTGTGATCAACTGTGTCAAATATTACTAATGGATCTAATAAAGACTTAGAATTGGCCAAAGCCTTTGGCAATTTGGAGGTTGCTGTTGACTTTGAAAAGAATAGCTTTAGTGTGTTGATGGGGAGAAAAGTCTGTTTTCAAGGAACTCAAGCATGAATTAGAGGGAAAAGGTAACATGAATATATAACTATCCTGAGAAATTTTCTATGAAGGGAAGGAAAAAAATGAGAGATAGATGAGAATGTGTGGAGTCAGGAAAGGGTTTTGAAACATGTAGGTATAGTACTTTTTCGTGATAAAAGTAAGAAAGAATGAATTTGTACTGAATCAATCCATGTAATTGTTATAATTTTTTTAACATTTTAGCTAATATCTGAAAGGTGTATTTAAATTTAAATACATATTATTAAGGTGACAGTGCATTTAGGGGAAGCAATCTACATGGGTCTGTCGTCTTAAATATTCTAAAATTTAACAAAAATAAACTCATATTATTAGACAAAAATGAATACTTAGTGAAGAAGAGATTTCCCGCCAAAAGATATTTTCTTTGGATAATTTACTTACTGGAAGTAACTAACCTTAGAAAAGAGGGGTTAAGGAAAATGACTATCTTGTCAATGGTCTTTTCACAGTATCTCTAATGTTCTTTTCATTGCAGTTCTCACTTTCATCACCTAATTCTGGCACTCTTTATCCCTTGACTGAATTATTACAGGGTAGTATTTTCCAGTTTATCCCTATACCAACTAACCTAATACTCGGCTGCAAATGTATATTGTCTAGCAAAATTCTAACTTGGATGTTTCAATCCCACCACAATGTAACCTAAGTGAGCTTTTAGGTTTATCTCCAACTACTCTTCTACCCCCCCCCCCCCCGAGTATACTTTTTTAAAATAAATTTTATTTTATTAAGTTCATATATTTTGAGAGAGAGAGAGAATCCCAAGCAAGCTTCACACTGTCAGTGCAGATCCCAACACAGGCCTCAAACCCATGAAACATGAGATCATGACCTGAGCCAAAATCAAGAGTTGTATGCTTAACTGATTGAGCCACCCAGGCACCCCACACAATATACTTTTATACTTTAGCTAAAAGTGACTGGTCGTTCCCAAAATTAGCCTTAAATTTCCCTGATTTCATGCCTTTCCCCATGACCACTACCTAAATGAGTCAAAACTGTATTTATGAGTAGCAGTGTAGGGAAGTGAGAGTGAAGTGAGGGGGAGGGGTGGGCAATCCATGTAGCCTGTTTTTTTTTTTTAATACTAGATCTGCCACTTTTAACTATGACCATGGAGAAGTTCATTGTTTAAATCACTGTGATTCTTTGTTTTCTCAATATAAATTAATTTGGTAGCATTATTGTGAGGATGTAAGCGTTATGTATAAAGAACCTCACAAGTATCCTCACAAATATCTGGCAAACTGAACTTGTTCAAAAGTGGTAGCTGTTATTGTTATTACAGACTTGATTTAAATGAAGCCTTCCCCCATGAAATCTTCCCAAATTACTTTGCTGTATTTCCATAGTACTTTGATGACATCATAATATTAATATTTCACAATCTCTCTTGAGCTGTAGTTACTTGTGCATGCATTTTTTTCTCATGCCAGGAAATGTAGAGTAGTACTGTTCATTAAGAACAGTGTCTCTGCAATCAGAAAGAACTGAAGGAAAATCCTAGCTCCTTTACTTACTAGCTGTGAGACTTTAGATGAGAAACCTCTGTGCCTGAGTTTCTTAATCTATAAAATACAGATAAAAACAGTAGCTAAACTCATGTGGGTTTTGGTAATAAATGTAAATGCTAGGTACAGTGTACAAAACATAATAAAGTCTCAATAAATGTAAAATGTACTTGGTTTTAAACTCTTAAAGGATGGAAAGTAAGTTTTGTCACCTTTGTTTTTCCACCACTATGTTTATTAGAATGTGCTGCACATTCTAGGTATTCAAATACTTCTTGAATTACAATAATTTATATTAAGCCAATGGTAAATATACCAAGATTATTCATCTTTTGACTTTGGGGTAAAAAGGAGAGTGGTTAAATTAGGGCTTGAAACAGGAGCCTGATCTATGTATACTGCATCAAGGAAGTTCTTTGTGCCTCATAGTGTGGGTATGGCACAGTATCTTATACTTAGTAAATGTGAGACAGATATTTATTGGGTGAATTAAATGACTGTTATTTAGTTGTAAACAAAATAAATTTATTTTTCAATAAAATAAGTTTAGAACCAACAAGCATCAAGGAAAGGAAAATATAAAACAATCTAAAGTAAAACTTCATAGAACCTTTATGATTCTGTGAATAAGATAACATACCTCTACATTTATCATTTAACCTGAGATTATAACATGAAGCTTAACTTTTTTTTTTTTTTTTTAAATTTTTTTTCAACGTTTTTTATTTATTTTTGGGACAGAGAGAGACAGAGCATGAACGGGGGAGGGGCAGAGAGAGAGGGAGACACAGAATCGGAAACAGGCTCCAGGCTCCGAGCCATCAGCCCAGAGCCTGACGCGGGGCTCGAACTCACGGACCGCAAGATCGTGACCTGGCTGAAGTCGGACGCTTAACCGACTGCGCCACCCAGGCGCCCCGAAGCTTAACTTTTAAAAGTGTGTGTTTACACCTCTTACACAGTAGGCTTGTCACTATAATAGCTGCTATGTGAACATGAGGTAACACTTAGGCATAGCAGATAGACTTTTCTTAGGTATGGGAAGCAGAGAGTGGTGGCAAGACACAGGGGCCTATAAATTGCATAGTTTCCTCAAGGTATCCATAAGAGGAATTATAAAAGGAAAAGCATCACAAATGTGTGCTTGTGTAAGTGAATGTAGTCTGTGTTTTTGCGAGAGTATATGAATTAATAGGGTTCTATCTCTGTGTAGGTCTAAGTAAAGAACAAGTAATATGGACAATGAAACACAAGTATTTTCAAGCCAACTCTGACACATCTTGCAAACTACTGCAAGGTTCAATTTCCCAAGGTACAATTATGGTCACAATACTACCGTTCATTTATTCATTCACTTGTGCCTTCAAAAATGTGTCTTGAAAGAAGAATGTGTCTTGAATATCTGCCATATGCAAGGCTACCTCAGGGCTGGAGATAGAATAATGTATAAGACTCAAAGGGCTCATTGTCTGGGGATACAGACAAGTAAACTGACTATGGGATTTCAGATATAACATTCAGGAGAACATCGGGTTGCAGATTGATACTGTAAAATCCTATAGATACTTGGGATAGTTGTAAAGGAGTAAGTGAGTCTCCTTAGGAATAATATGAAAAAATAACAACATGTAAGAGATGAGCAGGGAAAATATTTGGAGTAGACTAAGAAAGAACAGCCAGAGAAGTAGGAAAGAAAACTAAGACATAGTAGTGAGGAAAGAGTTTCAAGAGAAAGTTGCATTTTTTTCAAAGGCAACAAAAATAAAAAAAAAAAACAACCAAAAATATTCAGGAAATGTTAATGGTTCTCTAATTCCTATTAGTATATATAAACTTACCAGAGTTACACTCAGAAAAATTTCATAAAACTCTCCCATCTACTTTTCCCACAAGCATTTTCCTGTTTATATCCTTCACTTCTACTCTTGAAGGATTTGAAATACTCATTGCACTATGAACATGCTGAAAACTTGCCTTCCTCTGTGATTTAGCTGATGTTGTACCTCTAAGTAGAATGACCTCCCCCATTAGATAAGGCACATCTGTCCACTTTCTAGCAGTACTTATAGGCCCATGTCTTCTGCGAAAACTCTCTTGTTAATCTTTCCCACTTGTAAACTCCCATAGTACTTTTATTAATATCTTCCTTGACACTTACCATATTCCATACTGGATTATAGATATAGGTATACTGTATATACTTTCCTTATTCTTTCTATGATTTTTCATGCAAGAGTCTGTGCCATATTCATATTCAAAACCTCAGCATAGCACCATGTGTATATAGATGTTCAATAAATATATGCTGAATGCTGAATAAATAGATGCTTGAGTACCTGTAGAACCAACATGATGAATGACACATAGTTCATTCTCAATATTTGTTGTATAAAAAATTGACAAAACAATTTCCTATTATTTAGCCTTCAACTTCCCTTTCTGATTTTCTTTCAAGCCCAAACATTCATTATCTTTGTGGGAAATAACTCTGTGACAAAATTTCAGGCCAGTGTGTTGGATACCTTGACTTATATTTCTGTATTAACCACAGTAAAAAATCAATATTAGTTAAATAATTAACCTTAATTATGTGATAACTCTGACATGGGGGATGTCTATTCCATTATAATGAAAATGCTTCTTGCAAAAATTATCAAAAATAGAATATGGTGCCTGATGAATCAGTGGTTTGACAGTATTCAATGTCTTTGTGTAATTCTTGGTTCCCAGACTCAAAGACAATTTGTTAGGAAGGGTTACAGGTTATTCTTGGTTCATAAAAGAAGAATTCTATAAATTATTTTATGTTCATTTCAGTTAAATTATGTTTATTTCTTTCTACAAGATAGAATAGAACTTAATATTCTAGGTTTCTGAAAACTCCTAACACTAATCTTTCAATTTATTGTTATTAAAACAAATTTATTTAAAGAAACAATAGGGGAAGACATATATCACTATAGAAAAAAATTGGAAGTTGTTTCAGAATCTTATTCTATTATGAAATAAAAGTGGAATTTGAGGTTGAAGTTTATTCAACGTTTATTTTCAGGGGAATCCTTTCAATTTTTTTAGAAAAATTATTTGAAAGACCAATGCTATAATACCATTATGAAAACCAGACTTCTTAGGAAGATAGTCTTTTGTGCACTTCAAAATGATTTTGGTAGATGAACATAAAATTTTCATGGGTGGGGATGGATGTATCGATCATTTAGATTACAAACAGCTTAGAAATATCTCAAATTCCTTTTTAAAAATGTACTGAAAAGACATTATGAAAGGTGGAATAAATCATGGTTTTTCACAACTCTCCCAAATATTTATTTGCCTAAAACAGGTACAGAAATCTGAAAGTAGACATATGCATTGACATTTTCTTGACAGATTCATAACTCTATGGTTTCCAAAACTTTAATGTTCAATAACATTTCATTAGTATACTCCAGTGTATTTATTACTATGCATTATTAATACAGATATGTGCCTAGGAGATGTACAATTTGTAATTATTTTTCCTTTCAAAACATAATAGCTTCACACTGGGCTTGTTGCAGCTACGATATTTCATCTCTGAATTCTCCTTCAGACTCTCTGGGGTTGTGACAGAAATTTGTATTTGAATAGAAAAGCTGTCAAGAAGGTGCTGTGGTACTATCCATCACATTTTTAATCCTGACCATACTTAGATGCTACTGAGGTTGGCTGTCCAAGACACTAAACAAAGATTGAAATTATGCCTTCTGTTCTTACGCATCAAAGTTGCACCGTTATACCAAATTCAATAGGCCTGTATTACACTCTATTAATTTCCTATTAGTTCTCAGCTATGCAAAATGCAACCATGGTGTCACTATGGTTTAGACATGCAACCTTGATTCCAGCATCAAAAAAATGGAACCTGTCACTTCTAATAATTTTACAGGAGATTCTACAAATGTAAATCCTTTTTCATCTTGTCATCCTTTCATGTCTTTAATGAGTTTGCTCACTAACAGTGTAGAATCTTAATTTAACTTTCAGAAATATTAACAGCTATTATAATTGAGCATCTCTAGGAGTATACTAATTAATGTGTAATAAAGAGTAATTTATAATACCTGAAACATTTATCTTAAAAAAAATTCCATCAATAATTAACTATATATCAGAAAGAAAACAAAGACAGTAGTGAACTCAAGATTCCTAGCCAAATTGCTTATTTTGAGAGAAAGCATCATCTAGCTTAATCAGATGATCTACAAATTAAACTCAACCATTCGTAAAAGCCAGAGAACACTGTGTACTTGAAAAGCAAGTTAACCAGGGATTAGCATGTGAAAATTATTCACGGAAAACAGTTAACTCTTGGGAACAGGTGCTATAGTCAGTCTAACAATTACTATACATAAAATATTAGTATATTCTCTCATAGACTTTTATGCTTTATTTAGATTCAGTGACTTATTGCCACTATTACTGACCTTTAAATCTAATTAAAGTCCCTTAAAATCTAGATCTACACCATTTTTATCTCCCTTGACAGCCTTTAATTTGAATGTCTGTAAATGTCCACTAAAATTCATACTGTACCAGTAGCAAAAAATAGCCTTTGCTGTAAGAGGGTCTCAGATCTAATACTTTGCACTGAAGAAAACAAAGACTCAATTTTGAGCTATAAACTCCATTATTAAATTTTCTAAAGATTATATAGATTGGGTTTCATAGTAGAATTACACTGATTTTTCACTTTATTGTTCCCATTTCATAGCAGTTTAATTATTCTATAAACAATAATGTAACATCAATTTTAATACAGAATCAGTGAAACTGGTCTGGTATTCCAGAATACTACATTCAAGGAGTCTGAAGCCTTAAGTATTTAGTTGGGGAAGTAACATTATGCAAGTCAAGTCTGCCAAGCCACAATTGCTCAAGTATTCCAAATCTTGGCATCGAGATTTTACTGTGAATCTTAACTACTTTGTGCTTTATCGTGACACAAGAAGTTTTTTTTCTATATACATTGGACACAGAATACTTTATTCATTTCAATCTTTTCTGTCCATTACCATTTTAGGAGAGGTAAATGGCTGAAAGTTTGCCATTATCTCAGTGTCAACTTCCAGGGTTAGCTGAATTTCAGCATAAGTCATGATATGTAGTAGTTACAAAGTACACCACTTACTACACAATGTGTATTTTACTATTTGTCAATACAAAACATCTTTGATATTGAACCCCTCTAACTTAGCATTTATATTAAGGTTTTTACAAATAGAAAGAACATTAATAGTAAATAGCTATCAAACATTTTTGTTTTCAGGCACTAAGTGAAGTCCTTTGCATATATTACCTCATTTAATTTTTTCATTAACCCTATTATCATATGACATATGACATATAAGGAAACAGATGCACAAAACAGCCAACAACTTGTCCAACTTGTCCATACAAATCATATGATTTGTAAGTGTTAGAAACAAGATTCAAACCCTTGTCTTAACCACAGTTACTACTGCCTCTCAATGTTAATCAATAGAGTAAAATAACACCTTTTCCTTTTTAAAGATTTTCATGTATATGGCTTTTTCATTATGTACAACATTTGAAGCATTTAAAAGTCATATGCATCATCTTTTGTTTTTTTTAAATGTACTTTTTCTCTATAACAGTATCATATTTAAAATCACTACTTAGTCAAGTAGTTCCTAAGGGAGAAAGGTAGAAAACAATTGTTAGAAATGGTGTGAATGGGAGGTAGATGATTAGGGGCAGTAGGGACAAAAGACAGATGTTTTTCTGAGCAACTGGAATTGGGAATATTCATGTTCATAGGAACTGGAGAGACTGAATACTAAGAATAAAACTTCATAAGATATTGCAAGCTAGATAAATGGGTTAACATATAGCCCCCAATGAGATGGGGGCTATCATGTACACACTTGTGAATTTCTGGTCCATACAGGGCTTTCTTTATATATAGCCAGATATGAAAAAAATGCTATTCAGAAAACAGAATGTCTGCTTTGCCTCTGGTTCTAGGGAAAAATCAACAATCTCCTCAATGGTGAATATTACCTTTTTTCTTTTCCAAGGAAAAACTCACAATATACTTTATGGAGCCTTTTTGGTTGAAAAGTTTGAACCCTAAATGAGCACTAAATGATCCAACTTTAGAATGCTACCTAAGAGAGTGAGAGAGATTTTAAGTTCATGTAGGTAGCCTGAAAGAAAGGGCAAAAGGACACCCATGTGGAGATGAAAGTGAAGGAAACAAGTCTTGGGAGAGAGACAGAAAGAAACCTGAAAAGGTGATAGCCTAAGGAAAGGATATAGGCACCAAGAAACTCTTAATGCCAGGAAGGCCCAGTAAAATTTTAGGACAATGATATTTGATGCTAACTTTTAAGTTGCTTTCCATTGTGCTTCAATCCCACTATATTGCTCCAAACCTTTAGTGTAAACCTGATATATGTAAAAGACTTCTTAAGTGTTATTTGGTATAGAATGAAGGAATAAGGATAAAAGAGGGGTAAGAGGTACCCAGGAAAAGCATCAGCTTTCCACTTCTAAGCTGGCCCAAGCAAATTTTCAGACATAGGGAGTAGTATTATGACTAAGCTGCTATATTTGAATATTAAAGAGAATACAGAGGCTGTATTCTGAATTAGGTGCATGTGTACAAAATGTTTACATTGCTATTAGTAAAAGTTTCTATGTGCTTTGGGCAACATTTTTCAGCTAGCATCAGAAATCATCAAATAGTTGAATGTATGAGGAACTTCTGTTCATAAAGTGCAACATTAAGTATGGAAACATTGGTATTAAAGCAAATTATTGATGTATTGAATAGAATATAACATATTTGGAGATAGGCTTAGTGTAGGTTCTGTGGAAATAAATGAATCACAGAAACATCCGCAGTTGGATGCCTGAAATCACATTTTCTGTGAAATGGGATGTGTTATTCAATAATATTTTAGAACTTGGAGGTTAAATGTTATGCAGCTGCTAATATGTCCCTATTGTGAAGAAAAGAACAACACAAATGATGGCGCATGATGTTATGTAGGTTGTTATGCCCATAACATCTGAGTCATCTCATTTTAGAAATCTGATAAAGGAGACCATAACTTAATAATGTGGAGTATATATTCCTATAAAGTCAAGAAAATGGATCCTGGTAATGGCGTGTGCTCAAATTATGGGTCCCTAAGTAAGAATATTAGAACAGGCTTCTATTCCATTTCCTAACTGCAAAATAATCACTGCTTCAGGGAAAAGTTTTGTTTGGCTCTCATCATTTCTGCAACCTCCGCCCAGGTGAGTAAGAAGGAATTAGGCTGTGACCCCGAGAATGCAGACTATCCCTATGTTTGGAAATGTGTGTGTGTATGTGTGTGTGTGTGTGTGTGTGTGTGTGTGTGTAGTTTTCCACAGTAAGATATCATCCTAGCTTAATAAGTTATTTAGAATATAAATTTTAGAATGCAAGAAATATGTAAATAGGAGTTATAGTTCCTTGGTTGCATGTTGGAGTCTACTTTTACATAATGTATAGGGCTAACTCTTCTAACGTGTCACACTTTCAGAATGGTTTGTTCCAATGTCCTCAGGTATTGGAACCCTGAGTTAGCTGCTTCTCTGGATTGTATTTTTACAGGTCGTTCCCCTAGTCCATTAATGCCTGAGATAAGTTCCATCATCTTTCTTTACTTATGTGTTGTCTTGGCTTGCTGCATCAAGTCCTTCCTCTAGTATCTGACGGCCTTGAACTGCTGACTTTCCCCTTCACTTAAATCAATACCAATTTAAATCTCACTTTTCAGTTTCTTTCCTTTACCAACTTCTTATGTATACACTCTCCCTATTGTCCTGGTGTCTGTCAACAAACTCTGAGTCCTTCAGGAAATTAATATTTTTATCCCATTATGTGAAGAGTACAAAGTGTCACAAACTATGGATTGTTCAAGACAAGGTGCATCAAAAAGGCCACCCGTTTTTCATGTTCTCTTTCCTCCTTCCTCTCCCATCTCTAAAATATATGATAAAAAAGTTAAATATTGTAACAAAATAAATCTATAATTATTAAATGTCTAGAACCATAGACTGACAGAATAATAGATCTAGAAGGGGACCTTAGATATCTTTTACTTCAATCTTCTCATTTTATATTTGAATAATATAAACCTTAGAGAGTCATAGTGCATTGACAATGGCAAATCCAGGTCTCAGACCCCATTCTCCTGACACCCAGTTTAATGTTTTTTATTATACCACTGTGCTATAATAGACTTGAAAAATAAATCTCAAAAAGATGGCCTGAAGTTGACTACAACAAAGTAGTAAAAAATGAGGATAAACATATGTATGCATGCTTTTGGATTATAAGGACAGCAATTATTTGAATGACTGCAATATTTATATTCAGTGCATAATCTAATAAAATATTTTTAATTGGCGGTCTGGAAATAGAAATGAGAATCACATTTCTGATACAGTCATTTGGTATTACTCCCAATAGGTAAAGAAAATATAACAGAAAAGAACACTATTAATTGGAAATGATTATAGTGGTGCCTGGGTGGCTCAGTCAGTTGAGCGTCTGACTTAGGCTCAGGTCATGGTCTCATGTCCATGAGTTCGAGCCCCGCGTTGGGCTTTATGCTGACAGCTCAGAGCCTGGAGCCTGCTTTGGGTTCTGTGTCTCCCTCTCTCTCTGCCCCTCCCCTGCTTATGCTCTGTGTCTCAAAAAATAAAATAAAACGTTAAAAAATTTTAAAAAAAGAATTAATTATAAAATATTACAGGTTTTTAAATATTACACTCTAATTCACAACCAACCTATAACAGCTTTGGTGCATAATAAACCACCTCAAAAATTAATGACTTAATGAAATATCCATCTACTTAGTTTACAAGTTCATAGATCTACAATTTGGCCTGGGATTATGTGAGTAGGTCTCAGAAGTGCTAATTCAGGTATCTGTAGTCAGCAGGTGGTTAGGTAGGAGCTCTGCTTCTGGGGATTGGCTGGCTCTTCACTGGATTTACTAGGGCAACTGGAGCATGTTTATCATCAACCAACAAGAGTGGCCTGGGTTTGTTCACATGGCAGCTAGGCAACGTAACAGGAAAGACAGCAGAACATTCAAAACCTCTTGAAACCTAGGTTCAAATCTAGCTCAGTGTTGTTCCTGCAATTCTCTTATTTTAAACCCATCTCAAAGCCAGCCCAGATTCATGTGTTGGGAATAATACACTCTGAAATTTAATGAGAGAATCTGCAAAATAACATTGCAAGGGCCATGCATATAAAGGGGGTAATAAATGCAATCACTTAAAACTCTATGATAACATCCAAACAATTAACGACAAGTAACAAGCTCATTCTCTGTCTCTGTCTCTGTCTCTGTCTGTCTCTGTCTCTCTCTCTATTTATATATATTTAATACAGTTATTTATATATGAATATAATTATAAATTTAAATCCAATTTTTGTTGCCATTGTTCACTATTTTGTGTTCATACTTATATTACACATAAATTACATGTTTCTTAGCTAGTCACTGTTTTTTAATAAATGTTTAAAAATTTGAGAACACATTTAGATTTGTGAAGATACCACAGGGAGTTTGCATATACCTCACAGCATTTTCTCTTATAATCATCATGTAATACTGGAATGGTATATTTGATACAATTAATGAACCAAATTAATACCTTATTATTAACTGCAGTCCATATATTATTCATATCTATTTAGTTTTATCTGTTTTTTTTTCATTTTATTGAACTATCTATGTAGTTGCTGAAGCTACTACATGCAGACAAGAGAAAAGGAGCTTCCTTCCTTGGTCTCTTCCTCCTTAGTATTGATTTCCTCCTTGGCCAGGAGCCACTATTCCTTAGCCTTAGACCTTAGGCTGCTCACCCAGGAACTTCTTCTGGGTCTTGTTCCCTCTATTCCTGGTTTACTGAAAGTTTTCATCATGAATGAGTGTTGAATTCTATCAAATGCATTTTCTACATCAATTAATATAATCAAATGATTTTTTCTTCTTTAACCTCTTGATGTGGTAGATACTGATTGATTTTCAAATGTTAAACCAGCTTTTGAATCCCTGGAATAAATCCCACTTGGTTATGGGGTATAATTATTTTCAGACATTGTTGGCTAAACTGAATCCAATTTGTTAATGTTGAGAATTTTTATACCTGTGTTCATGACCTATGTCTGCACATTTTATTTCTTATAATGTCTTTGTCTGACTTTCATATTAGAGTAATACTGGCCTTAAAGGATGATTTGGAAAGGATTCCCTCTGCTTCTCTTTTTTTGGAAGAGACTGTGGAACATTGCTATCATTTCTTCGTTTAAGTGTTTGATAGAATTAGTCAGTGAAACAGTCTGAACCTGATGCTTTATTTTTTGGAAGATCATCAATTATTGACTCAATTTCTTTACTGGGTAAAGGACTATTCAGGTTATCAATCACTTCTTGTGTGAGTTCTGGTAGTTTGTGTCTTTCAAGGATTCGGCTTATTTCATCTAAGTTACCAAGTTTCTGGCCATAAAGTTATTCATAGTTTTCCATTATTATACTTTTCATGTTTGTGGGATTTCTAGTAATGACCAGTCTTTCATTTCCCATATGAGTAATTTGTGTCTTTCTTTTTTTCTTAGCCTGGACAGGGGCTTATCAATTATATGAATCTTCTCCAAGAACCAGCTTTTGTTTTCAATTATTTTCTCTATTATTTCCCTGTTTCAATTTCATTGATTTCTGCTCTAATTTTTATTATTTTCTTCTAGCTTATTTTATACATAATTTGCTCTTTTCTCATTTCTTAGGATGGTACTTAGGTTACTGAGTTTAGATCTTTATTTTTTTTTGAATGTATGCACTTAATTCTATAAATTTGCCTCTAAGCTTTGCTTTTGCCACATCCCACATTTTGAGAAGTTGTGATCTCATTACATATGTCATATGATTTATTTTTGTTTAAACTTGTTAAAGCGCGTTACCTGACCCAACATATGGTATACCTTAAATATTCCATGTGAGATTGAAAAACTGTGTATTCAGTATTGAATGGAGTATTCAATAAATGTTATTTAGATAAGTTGATTGATAGTGTTGTTCAGGTCTATATCCTTACTGAATTTCTACCAGTTTGATATAGCAATTAATTTTGGAAGGAGTTAAAATCTTTAATTATAATAGTGGATTTATCTATTTCTCCTTTTAGTTCTATTGTTTTTTAAAAATCTTTTAATGTTTATTTATTTATTTATTTATTTATTTATTTATTTAGAGAGCATGAGTGGAGGAGGGGCAGAGAGAAAGACACAGAATCCAAAGCAGGCTCCAGGCTCTGAGCTGTCAGCACAGAGCGTGACGCGGGGCTTGAACTCAGGGACCATGAGCTGAATTTGGACACTTAACCAACTGAGCCACCCAGGCGCCCTGAGTTCTATTGGTTTTTGTCTCATCCATTTTGATACTCTACTGTTAGGTGCTTACACATTTAGGATTGTTGTATCTTCTTGGAGAATTCTATCTCTTCAACATTATGTGTGTCCCTTTTTCATCTCTGATAATCCTCCTTCCTCTGAAGTCTGCTTTGTTTAAAGTTATTATAGATACTCTTTCTTTTGATTAGTTTTAAAAAGGTATATTTTCACAAACCTCTTTACTTTTAACTTGCCTGTGTCTTTTATTTAAAGTAGATTTCTTGTAGACAACATATATTTGAATGTTGTTTTTTGAGGTAGCTTATAACCTCTGCCTTTTTATTATTGTATATAGACCATTAGCCCTTACAATTATTATTAACATAATTGGATTAATATCTACCATCTCATATCTGTTTTCTAGCCATTGCATTTTTTTAATATTTATTTATTTTTTAAGAGAGAGACTGACAGAGTGTGAGCAGGGGAAAGGCAGAGAGAGAGAAGAAGACACAGAATCTGAAGCAGGCTACAGGCTCTGAGCTGTCAGCACAGAGCCCGACGCCGGTCTCAAACCCACGAACGGTGAGATCATGACCTGAGCCAAAGTCGCATGCTCAACCGACTGAGCCACACAGGCGCCCCTATCCATTGCATTTATTTCCCATTTTTTTTTTTACCCTTTCTTTTTCGCTGCCTTCTCTGGTTGAATTGAACATTTTTTTTATGGCTTGATTTGAATTATTTTGCATATCAATTATACTTTTCTACATATCAATTATACTTCTCATTAAAATTAACTTAGTGGTTTCCATAAAATTTACAATATACTTTTTTATTTTTTAATGTTTATTTTATTTTTGAGAGAGAGAATAACAGCATGAGTGGGGGAGGGGCAGAGAGAGAGACACACACAGAATTTAAAGCAGGCTCCAGACTCTGAGCTGTCAGCACAGCCTGATGCGGAGCTAGAATGCAGGAACCAGTGAGATCATGACCTGGATCGAAGTTTGCACTTAACTGACTGAGCCACCCAGGCGCCCCTACAATATACGTTTACAGTTAATCCCAGTCTACCCTCAAGTAACACTATACCACTCCATGAGAATTGCAGCTACCTTATAAAAGAGCGTACCCAATTCCTCCTTCTCATCTCTTATTACATCGCTGTCATTCATTTCAGTCTATGCTCTGTAATCACTCAACATATTGTTACTATTATTACATTAAATAGTTATCTTTCAAATCAATTAATAAGAAAAAGGAAAAATACTTATGTTCTTACCCATATTCCAATATTTTTCCTTTATGTAATTTCCAGTTTTTGATATATGTCTTTTTCCTTTTTCTTGAAGAACTTTTAACATTTAAGAGAAGTTCTGCTGGTGATGAATTCCTTCAGTTTTTGTTTTTCTGAAAGAAACCTATTTCTCCTTTAGTTTTGAAGGATAATTTCACTGAATGTAGATTATAGGATGGTGTTTTTGTTTTATTTTTCATTTCAACACTTCAAATATTTCAATCCACTCTCTTTGCTTGCCTGCTTTCTGAAGAGAAGTCTCCCTTAATTTTTTTCTTTGTTCCTCCATAGGTAAGGTGATCCTCCCATGCTGGCCTTGTTTTCAGAAATTTCTCTTTCCCTGGTTTCCTGCAGTTTAAATATGATATGTTAAGGTGTAGAATTTTTAATTGAAGCCTCTGAGAAGATGAACTACCTGGGTCTATGGGTTGGTGTCTGTCATTAAATCAGGAAATTTTTGATCTTTCATATTTCTAATATGTCTTGTATTCCCTTCCTCTCCTTCTTCTCCTCCTATCTTCTCCTTCTACTATTCCCATTATCTATGTGCTGCACCTTTTATAATTGTCCCACAGCTCTTGGATATTGTTCTTTTTTTTTTTTTTTTGGCCTTTTTGTTTTGGCAGTTTCTCTGTACGTATTTTCAAGCTTGCTGACTTCTTTTCCTCCTCAGCCATGTCTACTCTAATGCTAAGTCCACCAAAAGCATTCATCATTTTTGTTACAATATTACATTACTTTGAGGCGCCTGGGCGTCTGACTTTGGCTCAGGTCATGATCTCCCGGTTTGTGAGTTCCAGCCCCGTATCAGGCTCTGTGCTGACAGCTCGGAGCCTGGAGCCCGCTTCGGATTCTGTGTCTCCCCGTCTCCCCATCTCTCAGCCCCTCCCCTGCTCATGCTCTGTCTCTCTCTGTCTCTCAATAATAAATAAATGTTAAAAAAATGAAAAAAAAAACAAAAAAAAACAATGTTACATTACTTTTAGTTTCTTTCTTAAAATTTCTTCCTATTTATATCGGCTATCTGTTCTTGCATGCACTCTGCATTCTTTTAGAGCCCCTAACATATTAATTATAGTTATTTCAAATTCCCTTTCTGATAATTCCAACATCTGTATCATATCTGAGGCGGGATTCAATAATTGCTTTTTTGCTTAAGACTGTGTTTGCTCTCACCTTTTGGCATGTCTTGTAATTTTTGTTAAAAAGTAGACATGTATCAGAAATAAAAACTGAGGTAAATAAGTCTTTGGAATGAGGTTTTGTGTTAATGTCTGTAGGAATTGTGCTGTGTTTCGTGTTTGCTGTGGCTGATGGCACCAGAGTCTTCAAATTTCTCCTGTGTCTTTGTTTTATCTCCCTTCTTGACTTTGGAACACCCTGGGTATTCCCCCTGAAAGGCAGTCTGCATATTATTGTCAGCTGTAATTTGCTATTATTATATTGGAGCCCTGTTGGTATGGTGATAAGGTGTGGTGAAGAAATGACCTATAATTTTATGAACAAGTCTCCATCTTTTTGTGTCTCTGTGTTTCTGTGCTATGACCTTCACAAGGATTTCTCCATTGGTAGAAATTGTCCCACTGACTCCACCGCCACCCTGTGCTTAGATGATACAGGAAGGCTGGAGAAGACTGGAGTTGGATATTTGTCCTTCTGTGAGAAGGATAATACTCTGGTAAAGTCTTTTCCCTTGAGGGTAGGCTTTTTTACGGAAAACACTTTGGATATATTTTACAATGATTATTCTTTTACTCCTTCTGCCAGAGCCGTAAATCCATATTCTTGGATGTTCACCGTGAGAGCTTGGTGAGGTTCCCAGAGGTAAAATCCATGAGACTGTGGGGTTCCTTCTAAGACTGTGACCCCAGGAGTTTCTCACTCTCTTCATAGTTCACATTCAGCTTCCAACAATTCATCAAGTTGTTGGAAGTGCTTTTTACCAGTTATGGCTCCTGCAGCTTATGCTGCCTATAACACATCTCGGCTGTGACTCTCTGGATATACCTGTATCTGTACATCTCAGTGCAATGGTTTGCCAACTTCAGGTTTCTGATGGGTTCAAGAAAAGTAATTGGTTTTCAGGGTTTTTTTCTTATTGAAAGGCAATTTCCATGCTCTTTACATGTCAAGGTTTAAGCTAGAAGTCTCTCAATATAATTTTATATACCATTGTCTCAGAGTTTTGAAGATTAAATAATGTAATTCATATAAAGCACTAATATTAGTGCCTCACTCATTCTAAGAGTTAGTTCATGTTATTACTACTAGTATGATTAAGTTCTAGATAGTTTGTTATTTGGGATACAAAGATGATTAAAATACAAACCAATTCACATAGTCTGATAATGATTATTTGCATGATTAGATAGGTTGTTCATTTCTGTCATTTTATAGTTGAGGAAAATGAACATCAGAAAATTTAAATGACTTGCCAAAGTAACCTAGTTAGATAGCACTCTAGTAAATAAACATTTGCCACATATATCATATTTAGATTCTGAAGTTATAAAAATTATAACAAGTATTTGGGTTAAAATATTTTAGCTAATATAATAAGTTTCCTTTGAAAATTCATAAGATTTGTTTACTGCCTCAGTACATTTTTTAAACTCATTATTTAAACTATAATAATGTGAAAATTTTATCTTTGATAATTTATTGTACTATGATTGATAATGGGTCCAGGACATGAAAAGGAAGGTTTTAAGGAAATGGAAATGAGTTTAGAGTATCCAAAGTCATTTTTACATAACTCCTAGACTATGGAGTAACATGTTAAATGCGTTTGAAAATGGTGTAAACCTCAGGAGTTAATAAAAATATAAAGCTTATGAAAGAAGTTTATTCAGCACTTTTTGTGTGCCAGTTTTGTATTGAATAAGCCCTGAGCATAATTCCATGGTCCAGTCTATTATGCAACTGCAAGTGAAATTTACCATGAATTCCTGAGGATTATGTGATAGTTGGGCTGAATTGTCATTATCCACCTATTTCTCAAAAGCTCCTCATTACCTACAGGAAAAAATACAGACTTACCAATATGACCCTTCATGAACAGGTGGCTATTAACCTATCCATCCTCATCCATACACCCATTCTGTCCTGAGAACTTGCCCATTCACCTACAGGAGTGGTTCAAAGAAGTTTGTATAGTGGCATCCCATCCTCAAGATCCTATCACTGGCTTATGCCATGATAATCAGCATATCTTTCCTCGTAATTTTCAATTTTGAGTCAGATATTATAATTAAAGAGTTAATGTCTGATAATCACACCTATCATAATAATAGCTGAATTTATTGAGTATTTCATATTTGTTCATGACTGTACAGAGCACTTTGTTTTAATTTTCCCATTAAACTTTCTAAACAACTCTATAATATAGGTACCATGTATTCTTGTCTTACAGATGAGGAGACTGGGTCGTGAGATTAAGTAGCTGTTCATGTTCACTATGCTATTTTCTCATCACAAGGTCTTCTGCCTTTGAACAGTGGTCACATCTTAAAACAGAGGAATGCATTTTTAATGATGGAACTTTAGGTGTGGATGGAATTGAAGATCATAAGATGACCTATTGCTGCTTTTCAATTCATATCTAAAAGTTGATCTGCAAATCCACATATGATTACAGTCAGATTTTTTCATTCAACAGTATAAGTATACCCTGATATACTGCTTGATTTTTGCTTCTTACTCTCACCCTGAATAAGCCCAGACATAACTATGCTGATACCTAATACCCAGTATCAGACATTTGGCAACACAGACAATTAAATGACATTTACTGTGCTAACTGAGCTCTCTCTAAAAGGATTATTGAAAGCAAAGTTTTTTGAATTAATACTGTGTGTTTGATTTATTTAAATTATATTCATAATTAATGTTTATATTTTATGGTATGACATTTCATTTTCAGGATCAGAATACAATTTATAATATTGTAGAGATGGACAAAAAAGATTTAACTGAAGACCGTTAAGTTTGAAAAACTGTAGCCTAGCAACCAATTATGTCTTACGTTATAGAATACCTGTATAGATCTTCCTTGACTTATTATGGGGTTACATCCCAATAATCCCATCATAAGTTGAATATATTATAAGTAAAAAATGCATTTAATACACCTAACCTATTGAACATCATAGCTTAATCGAGCCTATCTTATACATACTCAGAACACTTACATTAGCCTACAGTCAGGCAAAATCATCTAACACAACATCTATTTCATAATAAAGTGTTGAATATGTCATGTAATTTATTTAGTGTTGCACTGAAAGTGAAAAATACAATAGATATATAGGTGCAGAATGCTTGTAAGTGCATCAGTTGTTTACCCTTGTGATCGTGTGGCTGGCTAGGAACTGCAGCGTCCTGCTGCTGTCCAGCATCACAAGAGAGTACTGTACCACATTGTGCTGTCCAGGAAAGGATCAAAATTTGTAGTGTACACTGAATGTATATTGCTTTTGTGCCATCGTAAATTCTAAAGCCTGTAAACCAAACTATCCTAAAATCAGAACTGCCCATACTTGTATCAAAAAAACAGGAACCACACTAAATATTTTAGCAATTATAATTTAATATAGGGAATTGATTACACAGGTATTGGAGGACTGAATAGACAAAAAGGTGACATTGAGCTAACACAGATGTAAACTAGAGGAAACAGCTATCATTGCTAAGAAACAAGGAAAGTGGAAAATCTAGGTTATTAGAATCTAGAAGCTTGGAGGAAGGGCTCTCAGAACTGGTTTTGGAGCTTTGATGAGTGGCTGCTGCTTAACTAGAGATGTCATCTGTGGGGAGAAATGATGAGAAGATCTGGGAGTGACAAAATGTAGTTAGATACTGGAAGAGATAACTTCTATCATGGTGAGGGACTATTTTCAGAGCATGAAACAGTAAGGAAAACAAGAATGTGCAAGTCCTTTTTATGCTTCTCATGTTTTCCAGTCTTTCTCTAGACCTGTTGTCCTCCAACCCCCTTCTTTGATTCTAACAATGAATCAGCTAGCAAAGGATAAATATAGATTGGAGAGTCACAGCTCTTGCATCATAAAACTGAGTATAGGAGGGTGAGTGTGGGGTTGAGAGGCAAAATGCTAGTTGGCACAATATTTATGAGTAATCATTAATTTAGACATCTTCAAAAATTATAATTTTGGACAATTCTGTTTTCATTTATTTAAGAACATATTTCTGAAATTGTCAAAGGATCATCAAGTGGCAAGGGAAAAAAAGGGGGCAAAGAGACCAGATCTCAAAACTATAGTAACTAGTATTAGCTTAATGATAGACAAAATGAACAATGGAACAGAATAGAGCATTCTGAAGCATTCATATATATATATATATATATATATATATATATATATATATTATACAGGCATACATATATTCTGTGACAAAGGTGACAGTTTTGTTCAGTGGGAAAAAAGATGGTCTTTTCAGTAAATGGTCTATTCTATTGGTTTGCAAATCTAAAATGAAAATAAGATATTAAAATAGAAAAGATTAAAAATACCAAGTTCTGATAATGATGTAGAACAACTGAAACCCCGATAAACTGTATATAGTGGGAGTTAAAATTGATAAAACCAATTTGGAAACCTGTTTGACATGATCTACTAAGTAGAAGATATATAAGTTTCATTTCCTAACAATTCCACCATGAGTATATATACCCAGAAGAGATGTGTGTGTTTGTTAACCAAAAATCATGTCTTGGAATGTTTACAGCAGCATTATTCATAAGAGTCCCAAACTGGAAAATTACCCAAATGCTCATAAATAGTAAATTGGATAAATTGTGGTATTTTTACACAGTTGAGTACTCTACAGCAATGAAAACGAGCAATGAACAGCTAAACTGAATAATGTAGATGGATGTCTCAAATTCATAATGTCGTTGAAGAAAAGAATCCAGACAAAAAAGAATTCACTCTGTGTGATTCATTTTATATGAAGTACCAAAATAGACAAAACTAACCTATTAAAAGCCAAATTAGTGGTTACTCTTAGAGATGGGTGACTAGAAGAAGATATGATGGTCACTTTGTGGTGCTAACAATTTTCTATTTCTTAATCTTGGTGCTACTTACATAATTGTGCTCATTTTCTGAAAATTAAGCAAGAGATATACTTATTACATGTACTTTTATGTGTATATATATATGTGTGTGTACATATGCATAATGTATACACTATACTTCAGTAAAACAGGCAAGAATAAGAATAGAGTGGCCATTATCCCCATGTATACATTTTCAACAAATAGGTTTTATAACACTTTACAAAATCTCAGATATTTTTATGAAGAGTATATATATATATATATATATATATATATATATATATATACAAATACATTTCCTGACCATAAGACTGCAGCTATTTCTTCAATAGTGAATGCTTTGTTAATCATTGTCATTTTCATTGTGGAAACTACAGCTACGTAATAACAGTGATTGAAGTAATTGCTCAAGCATAGATCTTTGTCTTTTTCATCCACTAATATCTACATCTAATGAATGCTACTCTGCCATTAACCGATGCAGACATGCTATGTAACATAACATCATAGTTCTGGAAGTCAGCCCTTTAAGCGCGTATAATTTTTGTCAAATAGAAGAGAACTGACCTGGATGGTTACACAATAAGAAAAGTATTATACAAAGAAATATGTATGAGTTTGTTTTCTAATGTTTCAATGACAAGGAAGCTAGACCTATAAATGCTGTTTATTTACTACCAATGACGCTTGGCTATATTTACTTCAGTTTATTTTGCACAGTCTTCTTTATGATATAATTACATGCACCACTTTCAGCTGATATGAGCTTTAACAGAAAGCATAGGTATGTAAAATATTTGGATACTTATATTTTCAGATGTTTATTCAAAAATCTGAAATTATACTTAAACACAAGGGTTGATAATATTGTAGTAGTATTGCACAGCAAGAGAACATAACACATGTCCCATGTATAACTATTGTTATTGCTAATTCAAAATGATTACCATATGTGCCATGGATATAGGCATTTTTTAATTCAAAAATAAGATTTTATTTCCACCAATATCAGATGGATATGCAGAGAAACCACTGCTAGTATACAGTACTTTAAACTTTTATCTCTCTGTATGTAAGTGTTTCTATATACCTTTTTCTTTATTAAAAAGCATGGCTAAGTTTATATTAAAGTCAAGAAGGTTAGAAATGGCAAAATAGTTCTATTACACAGAGACAGTCAAACTCTGGAGCAGGTGTTTGCCCTGAGGGTGCATGAAGATTGCCATTTTCCTAGAGACTGGTTTTAATGGAATAAGGTTAAGAAGAGATAGGTGGGAGGTCAGATGAAAAACCCCTGTATAATGCCTAAAACCACAAATGGTGACACTATCAGTGGATAAATTTGAAAAAAAAAAAAAGATCTCCCCACAGAGGAAAACAGTTGGTGTCAGAGCCAGTTTTGATCTTTGTTCTTTCAACTAATGAAGTTGACAGTTTCCCTAAATATTTGAAACAAAAGAATCAAGACAGTAAGCAATTGGGTAAGGCATACTGCAGAAAACCATGATGTTAGGATTATGTAGACTCTGATGTATTGCTTTTTAAAAAATTAGGATGTTTGCATACATTAAAGTAATAGTAATTAAAGCAATGTATATGAGATAGTGGCCTGCATAACTCTTATACATGGTAGAAAATGTATTTTAGAGTAGTGAATATGCACCAAATTAAACAGGATCCTATAGCCAATGTAACACCGCTTGTCATGTGACATACTAAGAGACATCTTAATGTTATTTGCTGTGGATTTTTGTGTCAAGGATGATAATTGCCATTGTGTGACTGACATTTCTCAAATTCTGACTGAAACTAAATCTAGATATATAAAGCAATATATAGTAAATCATTAAAATTTCAATGTACCATATGATTTTTGAGCATATATATTTTTAAAGAGTAATTTATCAAAAGATAGACACAGATTTTACATATATATTTACATCTCACATCTATTGCAGCTTGAGTGAGACAAAAAGAATGTATAAATGATTCTTAAAAAGTGTTGAGGTAGACAAGTTGATCTGTTATGGAACCAGGCTGGAACGCTGGTGGAAAAAACCAAGCAGCACTCAGAGATCTTGGTGGATCAGAGATTTATTTAACACGGTGGGCTCAGAGGAGACCGTTTCTCCAAAGATCTGAGCGCTGAATGCAAGAGGGAAGGGTAATTTATAGTTGTCATCTTCCATATCTGTGACGGGTTTTCGTGTGTGCAGCCAACAGGGCAAGAAGAACCCTAAAGAGGGGTCTCTAAGCTAGAGACCAGAGCTTGTTTTAGTCCTGTCAGCCATCTTTAGCGTAGTACTCTATTCATTTCTCCAACATTCCCCCCTTTGATGCCTTTTAAAAAAAAAAACTTTCAGTTTTACAGGTTGGTACTCTTGGAAGGATAAGATACGTGCTGTGGATTGGTGAGCAACAGTGTTTTCAATAAAACGTACCAGGGTATTTAGTATCCAGGGGCCGATGGTCACAAGTAAAGTTATGGAAAGGAGGGGCCCTGCCAGGGCAGGGAGCCAGGATGCCCAGTCTGTGAGATCCCATCCTCTCCATTGACTGATATTTTCCTGTTGTCTACATTGAATTCTTTCCTTGAGTTCCTTAACCTTAGTCCTGACTATTCCTGATTGGTTTACAAAATAGAAACATTCCTCCCCTAGAAAGATACAAGTCCCTCCTTTTTCTTAAGTGAGGAGGTTGAAGGCTAGCCTATTTTGGAGAGACACTGCTGCCAGGGAGTTTATTTGGCTTTATTAGATTACCAGGGTGTCTGCCATCCATTCCATGTCCTAGTTTGTTGGTGCAGTCTCTATTAGCCCAACAGCAAGAAGCAAGGTCAGGACTATGACACCAGTAAGGGGCAAGGGCTGGCGGAGTTGCATCCGAACCCCTGGGCTCGGTCCACATGTTGATTCCTCAAGCTTCTGCCGAGTGCAGGCCAGCCAGCTTCCAGGGTGTGGCTGGAGCAGGGCTGGAGATCTCAAGGATCAATGTCTTTTTGAGGGTCAATTTAAGCGGGTTGACTGGATCTGGATCACTTTGCCAGGTTGAGGGTTCCTTTGAGTTGGCCTTCTTAGCTCTGGAGTGGTGGACCCATGGGGTGATACCTGAAACTGAATCCTCTATTTGGTTGTATATCTGTAAAGTCCACCTCCAAGTCTTCGAAAGGGGCAGGTTTCTGGTAACTGTCCAATCAGGTTTAGGGAAGATATGGTTTGCATATTTAGAGATCCATCCTGTTTTCCAGTTGCTTAAATAATCATATGCCCATGGGGTCTTATTATTATCCCCAAAGAATAATAAGCACAGAAGACTGTCTATACGTGAAATACTGTGACAATTTTTCTGAAGTTTACCTCAAGTTGTCTAGTTTAGGCAAACAACAAACATTTAAAGACAATCAGAACTAGAATTTAACATCCATAACAGTGCATTGTTGAAACATAGTTCTCTCTAAAACCCGCCCTTTCCAGAGATAGCCAAATTGAGACCAATGCATTTGTAGAACAAATCCAGTCTTAACAAATCTGGCCTAATTATTTACATAAACTCAGCAAGAATAGCTATTGATCATGAGGATCTTTTAAAGTTTGCTTTGTTGGAACCTTTTATAAGGAATCTCTGGGTTGAACTTTTAGTAGCCTCTCCAGGCCAGAAGTCAAGCCAAATACTTGCCATCAGACAGGCCTGCAATACCTGTAGAATTGGGCAAATTCCTCTTCACGAGGTCCCCAAGATATCTTGAGGTTCCTGCACCTGCCAGGAAGTGGCCATCTTTACTCACCTGGTGAGGCTGCTGGGAACTCTGTAAGCAAGGTATCAGGCCAACATTTCCAAGGGGCTTTATGGCTCCATGTTTCATAAAGCCAACCTTAGTTCCTTAAAGCTGTCTGGTCATATCTGAGTCTAAGAATGTCACTCTCAAATATGACATTCCAGTCAAAGCCTTGGTAAAATAACCAGTATTTCCAAATGGTGACCTGTTATAAGATGAACAGACTTTTATTGAACTTATGCAAACAATTGTAATTGCCATGAAAGAAAGAAGACTCACTGAGAGTTTTTGAATTTCAGGGGAGTTATGTAGAGAAAAAAGATAAATGCTTCAGTTTACAAATGAATACTTTATGGCATTTCTGTACATCATAGATATCTTAAGAGAAAGTTTCCTTAATCTGGAAGAGGAAACATTAGAGAACCAGCAATATTTTCAACAAGAATCACAAAACTATAATCTTCCTCAGTTCATTTAATCCCATGTTCCTAATTCTTGTTCAATTTGAATGCCAGCTTTTTAGTTCTGGAAATTCTTACCCATTTTAGTATTAATCTTAAAGATGTCAAATAGCTGTATTTGTCCCCCAAGTCCTTTTCATAAATCTCCTTGAAGAAGAAACACGTTTGTGAGAGAAGAACAATTATAAGTGACAAAATCTCAGACATTGTTAAAGATCTGATGAGAGTTCATTATGATGCAATTGACAAAGAAATTCGGTTATTTCTTTGACACATAACACTTCAAGTAATCAGAATATTAAGTGATGACTTTATACCAAAACATTAAAACTTTAGGAATTGCATATATATTTGGGCAGTTACAGCATTTACTTGTGCATTACAACCCAAGGTTTACCATTGTATGACAGTGCTTTTCCAAGTAACTTAGCATCCCAAATAAAAGGGCCTAATTGGTCAAAAAGACTTCATTTACCATTTAAATCCTGGGAGGTTTGTTAAAACCTTAGGAAGTTATAAGTACATCCTAAATAGGATTACAGATCATTACAAATCTTAAAACTTTATTTATTCAACCAAGGTGGCAATAAAAGATCCTAAAATGAACGTTTAGCATTATATAGTTGTTACCAAAACCTAGCTCCTTTAACATTGAGAAGTTTTAACTAAGTAATCAAAGACCTGATAAAGATGAAACCTAAAACTTTGGTTTTCCAGGAAGACAAACCTTTGTTTGCATTGTCTTATCAAGAGCAGATCAACAGTCCAAGAAAACTTTGTCATTTGAGCAGATAGAAAAGCAGAATTTCAACCTTATACCAGTGTACTTTTAAAATTCCATTCATCTCAACCTTAGTTCATCCTGAGCACACATAAAATTCCTTTTTAAAGATTTCCTTTTATGAACCTTTTACAACTTTTTTTTTGTCTTCAAACTTTGTCCCAAAGCCATTTCTGTCCAAATAACCAGTCTCATTTAGGACAAAATTACTTTCTTCTACCCTGAACAAAAATGTATTTCCATTCCTTATATCTTTCTTACATATCTCCTACTTTCCTACATACAGGGTTGCTTTCCTTATTTCCATCAGTCAAGTACACTTAACGGAATTTAACTCTTAGGAAAACTTAGTCTCCAATTGAGGACTCAGTAACCAACTGAGAGGTGTTTACACCAGAATTTTTTAGATGGTAAATTCATGAACCAATTAAGTACAAAGCATGTTTTCCAATAGGCCCAAATAGCTTTAATTTCTCTTCAATAAGAGGTTAAAAACACAAACCTATGTTCAGTAATCAAAGCTTTAGCAATTCATTCTATTTGGAAAAGACCTAGATATCCAAGGGGGTGCACTTGACTCCTTGACCTTAAGGATGGGAGGAGGAGCCAATGGTGCCTGAGGCACTGAGGAGGGTATAGGAACCAGTTATGTAGACCACACCCAAGTTGGTGCAGAAACAGCAGGGGGAGGGGAAGGCAGAAGAGGCAAGGTGCCAGTAGAAGGCAGAGAAGGAAAACCTAATTCAAAACCTTAACTCACACAGGGGAGCAGATGCCATGTTTTTTTCCACCAAAATGGAAATATGGAGTCCACATCAGGCCAGAGAAGACTGGGAATTTCCCGGAAACAAATGGAGTTTCAGCAACTACTTGGGAACATTCCTTAAAGTCCCCATCCTGAGGTAGACTAACCACAGTTGGCTCCAATTATAGCTGTTAACCTGGGAAATGAGGGAGAATCCCTCACATCTATTAGGCAGAGGAACAGGGAGAGAGAGTCAGTGTCCCCTTCAGTCTGATTCTATCTTGGCCAGACCAATAAGGTCCCCTTCTCGAGGTTCCTCCTGATATCGGCTGGGTTTCTGGGACTTTCCCTGGTTGGAACATTTATTCTTTTAATGTCCTTTCTCCTTGCAGTGGGCTCACTGACCCCTTGCTAAGGAGGTTCTGGGCCTCCCCGCTTTTGGTGGCTAGACCTTCCCTGTCCCTTTGTCGTGGCTCTCTTATGCCTCTGGAGCAAACAGGGTATAAGCCTCGCATAGCCTCTCATAATAATCCCCGGGGGAATTCCCTTGCTGCTGGGCATATTCATGGGCTTCTCAGCCCCTGCTCTGATCTCCTGGAGGAGAGCCTCTTGGTACCAGTGGATGTGGACTGGCATCTGGAGAGCACCTGCACCTGGCCGAGGGCACAATCTGGCTGCTGGTCCTTGTGGGGGAGGGTTCTCCAGGTCCGGGAGGGGAGGAGAGATAAGCAGCGTCCAGGGCCAAAGGAAGAGAGACAGGGGAGGAGTTTCAAGCTCAGGGGCAGCAGGGAGGGAGCCTAGTGAGTCATAAGTTGGTGGAAAGATGGGATCTTCCTCTGGCTCTCCTGCAAACACTAGCGGAGCGGTGGGTTGCTTCTTTGGTTCCCTGGGTGAGTTTCCAGATAAGGCGGCTAAAACCTTTGCCTGACTCTGCTTGCTATGGATGAATCACACCCAAGGTGGAGGATTTCGGGCAATTTCAAGCCAGGAGCCTATGTATGGAAATTTATCAGGGTGACGTGGGTCTCCGGAGACTACATGCCAGATGCAGCAGACCATTGGGACATGCAAGGTTCCCTCAGAGGGCCCTCCTACACCAGAAGTGGGCAATTCTGACTCACATAGGATCCTTAAGGTGCCGGGGGTTATCTTAATTCCATAGTCTCCCCGAAACCCCTTCTTTGCTCTGTCCCAACCCCATAATGTTCCCGTGAGGCAGTCACAAATACAGACAGAGGTATAGGGGTGCCCCTGCTAATGAGGAGACCAGTCAGATGCCTGTCTGGCCATGTCCTGAAGGAACTTACGTGATGCTTAGCTGTAGTGGTCTCAGCTTTGTAACTTACGATTGGAAACTATTCTGATGCCGCCATAGACTGTATGCCATTCACCACAGAATCACAGACGGGCCCACTCAGACTCCGTGGTCTTTTGGGGACCTTAAGGGTGCCCGCCTGTGGAGCCACAGACTCAAACTCAGCAGGCAAGCTAGACTGAGTCGCACATTCACACTCACATACACATCAGAGGTTATTACATTACTTCCCACAGAATTCCTACCTGTGAGACCTCTGAGGTCTCTGGGGAGTGATCAGGTCCCCCTTCCACTCTTGCCAGTGGTCCTGACTAGATTGGGCCCCAGCCTTACCAATTCTGATGTAGGGTCCAGGTTGTCACCTGCCAAGTCTCCTTGAGTCCGGCGGGAATGGTGGAGCAGGGCTGGCCTGAGGTGGAGACTGCCGAAATTCAGGCAGGGTGTGCTTTCTCCCTTACGATTCCTTGTTCTATCACCATCTCACCATTCTCCCAAACCAGTATCAACAATGGGCCAGCTCAGTTGGGTTTCCCGGTCAGGGAACCAAATATGTTATGGAACCAGGCTGGAATGCTGGTGGAAAAAACCAAGCAGCACTCAGAGATCTTGGTGGATCAGAGATTTATTTAACACCGGCCGGCTCAGAGGAGACCATTTCTCCAAAGATCTGAGCGCCGAATGCAAGAGGGAAAGGTAATTTATAGTTGTCAGCTTCCATATCTGTGGCGAGTTTTCGTGTGTGCGGCCAACAAGGCAAGAAGAGCCCGGAAGAGGGGTCTCTAAGCTAATGACCAGAGCTTGTTTTAGTCCTGTCAGCCATCTTTGGTGCAGTACTTTATTCGTTTCTCCAATAGATCCACTGTTCTAATTCCATCAATGTAGAGAATGGCCCTGGTTATTCCAAAGGTAATAACATAATTTTTTGTTTCTGTAATTAAAGTTTTTAGTATGCAAATGTGTAAAGTAAAAGATGTGTTGAGATTGTGGAGAGGACAATATCAGTGTGAAGTACACTTACTCAGAATAATGCTCCTAGACACAAAGTAGGGCATAAATCCTCACCAAAATGACATTAATTGTAATCACCCATACTTTAGGGAGATATTATCATTTTAGTAAACAAAGTAAAATGCCAACAAAGACAAAGAAAATAGAACTTATTCAGAAAGATTTTGGGTACCCCTGGAGAAAAAGTCTCAAAAATGAAATGTAGCCAGTCCGGTTTAAAACAAATTATGCAAGTCCATCCAGCATCTTTTCACTTAAAAGTAGGTAGTAATAACCTTTGAGGAAAAACTGCAAAAACTACTTGTTTTCTCTCACCAAAAGAATTTGTGTATAAGTCTACATAATTTATTAGTCTGGGAGAAACCATATGGCTTTAATAATTTTGGATCCAATCATAAATCTGATAATTTAATCACAGGATGAAAAGCCAAGGATCCTTTGAAACCATATCTGTAATGCAAGTTACTATTCTATGACATGCAATTTTCCCTTCACTGAAGTTGAAACATAAATAAATGTGGATGGTTAAAATAGTACAAACTTAAAATTTTTGCCCGAGAGTTTGAAAATGGCCCTGAATCTGTATTGGGAATTTTAAACTCTGGACAACATTTATCTCCTTTAAACTTAACCTGAGTATACTACTTTGAGGAAGAAACCATTTCTATTGTGCTTAGATGTGATGTTAAAATCAGCATCAAGGGGCCCGACTTCGGCTTAGGTCATGATCTTGCAGTTGGTGAATTCGAGCCCCGCGTCGGGCTCTGTGCTGACAGCTCAGAGCCTGGAGCCTGCTTCGGATTCTGTGTCTCCTCCTCTCTCTGCCCCTCCCCCACTCATTCTCTGTCTCTGTCTCTCAAAAATAAATAAACGTTAAAAAATTTTAAAAAATCAGCATCAATAATTTTTGAGAAATCCTGGAAAATGGAGATAGAAGTCAGACAACCCCAATCCACTTATTTCCTAAAATGGAAAAAGACAAATGTTGACATTTAAAGACTTACTTGTTTGAAACATAGTCTGGCAAAAAAAATAGCTTAAATATGATTTACAAGCATTAAAATATAAAAGAATATGATGATCACCAGAAACCAGTAAGGATTCACTAAGAAGTCCTGGAAAACTTATATAATTCAATTTTTTATTATAGAAAAATTCCAAACGTAATAAATGGTGGAGAAAACAATAAAACTAACTCCATGATCTGGAATGTGTTTTTCCTGTGTGCTAGGGGCAACAGGGGTTACTGTTTCTCTCCCCTGCTGCTTAAATCTTTGGTTTCTTTTGAGAGAAGGGTCTAGACAGAGGTTGGGGGTTTAGGACTGACACTACATGGCAGGTGATCACCTCCTGTACACCTGTACTATAAAGGAGGGCTTTATATATTGTATCCTGCCCCAATATTTCTCATGAGAACTCGGAAAAAAAATCCATAAATAATGCCTTTGAGTACAAACTCCCTCTGGATCTGGGGCCCCCTAGCCTTTACAGACTGACATACCAACCTCCACTTATTTTTCTAATTATTAAGATTTTAGCTCATATCTTCTTACCAGTTTGTGTGAGAGCCAACTCCTTCTCTTATACTCTGCCACAGGTAAGCCAATGTACACATGTCATCTCTCTTTGGAGAGGTTTATCCCTTCTTGAAACTTAGACTATTTTGTTGACTTGAAACTTCAGGTCTCTGATGGGTCAAGAGAAGTTCAGATTTTGTAGTTTATCTGGCTTTTTCTTACTGTTAGTGGAGAGCAACACCCTTTCCAATTTGCTACATCTCAAATGGAAGGAGAAATTCAAAGTCCACTGCTTATATTTAAAATATATTTAAAAATGTATATTTAAAGATTTAAAACAGTCCACAATTCATCAGTGAGTATTTAATTGGTATGACAATATATTTTAGTTATGTAGGACAAGGTCGTTTTGTGTGATGCCTAAGGCTTCTTTAAGGGTAGGATATCATCATGTTCATAGTCTCTTTTGGAGAAGATTTTTTCAATATATCATGCAACAAAGAGCTCAGGTGATACTGTGATATAATAAGAAATACATATTTTGTTCTTAGTCCCTGGGTCCTGGCTAGAGCTACCAAAAACCCTTATAATTTCCTAAGTGATGAGAACAATAATTGTAATAACAGTTTTGTTCTAATATTTAGTTTTTCACCCCAGTTCCTGAAATAGCTCCAGAGCTTCAGAGTGATAAGGATGAAAGGTTTATACTTAGGTATTTATAACTAGCCTCTTTCAGCCACAGCTAAGTTTATGTTAATGAGGTAACTTTTCAAAAGCCCCTAAGGATAGGTTACTGGTTGCCAGAGGAATCAACTATATAACTAAAGGGTTGAAACTTTTAGTCCCACCCCATGACCTCCAAAGAGAGGAGAGGGGCTAGAGGTTCAATTAATCATCAATGGCCAATGATTTAATTGTGTCTATGTAATGAAGCTTCCATAAAAACTAACCAAAGAGGTTCAGAGCAATTCCGGGTTGGTGAACACATCCACATGTTGGGAGGGTGGCATGCACAGAGAGGACATGGGCTCAATATGAGCCCCTCCTTTGTGTCATGATAATTCAATGCATGAATACAGCTTGAAGGTGCTCCAGCCAGCCTTGCCCAGGGTCCCAGTACCTGTCTACATTTGGCTTTAAAACTTTATCTAGGACTGGTCGGCATAGAACCCATAGTGGTGAGAGGAGCGACAGGGTCATAAGACATATAGTTGGCCTTGGAGCTGTCCAGAGCAAAGAGATTTGCCTTCACTCCAAGGCCACATAAGTGCCAATTTCAACCATTTTCCTTAAAAATAACACTTTTCTGTGAAATGGTATGAAATACAGTTTTCCATTTTATTATGACAATTTTCAAACATAAAGAAAAGTTTAATACAGTTATATAGCTACCAAAATAGCTAAAATTAAAAAGACCAACAAAAACAAAATGAGTATGGCTGTGAAGCAACTGGAAATCTTGTATATTGCTGCAAGAAATATAAGCTGGTACAACCACTTTGGAAAATTGGCATTATTTTACAAAAGTTGAATCTATGCATACCTTGGGATTACCAATTCATTCCTGACTATAACTCAACAGAATTTTATGCACATGTTCCCCAAGAGACATATGCAAGACTGTTCCTATCAATATTATTCGTAGAAACTAAAAAATGGAAACAATCTGCATGTCCACCAGTAGTAGAATGATATATTCTTAAGATAAAATGTTATCTAGCAGCAAAAACGAATAACCTTCAGCTACATACAAAATATGGACAAATCTTGCAAATGTAATATTGAGCCAGAGAAACCAGACATGAAAACATACACATGTTGTGGTTTGCTGTCTATAAAGCTGAAGACTAGGAAAACCCAAATTATAGACATATAGTCTCTGAAAGTTAACTCTAGGGAGGAGCAAGAAGGTGGTTACTGAAGGGGGCTTGATGGCAGCCTCTGAGGTATAACCAAGTTCTAATTGATGGCCTGGGTCATAGGTACATGAGATATGATGATTCATTGATCTGTTCATTTTGATGGTTTACCTTTGTAAAAAAAAATAATATGTCAATAAGAAGAAAGGAGAAAAAATTTGAAAGGATCTTACAGTGCAAACCCATATACTCATTACTATATACGATAATAAACATTTTACTATTCTTGCTTTTTTACGTATCCATACATTCCTTTAGCCATCCATCAGGACTTACTATTATTATTGATGATGATGAAAAATGTTATTTTTGACATGCAGGTCATGAAACTAAAATTTGTGAAACAACTGAGCCTGGCCTCCTCACCACATTTCTTTGCCAAGTCAGGGTCACCCAAAAACCTACATCTTCCCTGTCACTATCTTCCCTGGACCCCCTTCCTTGTCCTAGTTTGTGTAGATGAGCACAAGAGTGGAGATTTTCTGAAGTTGGCAAAAACCAAGGAAACAAACTCCTTTTTGAAGTCAGACCCATCTGATCACAAATGTTTTCTGAATTACACCATCAACGTACACAAAACTTTGCCCAGTGAAACCAGCCCTGAAACTGCAAAGCTCATGCCCAGGTTTGCTAACCTCTGGAAGCCCAGACTGACTTGAAACATGTCCAAAGCCATCCTAGAAGAAGAAAAGATTACTGTTAATTATGAAATGAAATTTCTTCTCTTGGTTTTCAAGGATAGGGAGAGGCTGAAAAGTGTTGAGAATGCCCAACTGTCCTCTAAAGAAACTTTAATTCTTCTCCATGGAGCTGCCTGGAAGCAGCTATGTAAACCTGCTCTGGAAGTTTGGTTCCTACACGATGGGCCCTCCAGGAGTGATGCCTCGAGGAGAGGAGGTAGCCTGTGTGCACATGCAAGGTGGGAGGGTGGGGGATGACTGGGATTTTTAACCTTTTTTGTGCCTTGGAGCCCTTGGCTGTCCAGCGAAGAATTTGACGCCTTGTTAGAGTAGTCTTTTTAAGCATATAAAATAAATTCATAGGATTGTAAACAGAACTGATTATGCTAAAATTCAGTTACCAAAATATTTCTTCAAATTTGTGATAGAGGAAAAGATGACTTCCTTACTATATTAAATAACAAGATCTAGCTGTAGGTCTGATAACTATCATAACTTTGAGGTAGTGAAAAATGTAACAATATTCCAAGATATCCACAATGATGGGAATGAAATATGAAAACATGTATGATTTCTATTGTTATAGGTACTGTTAATACTATGCTATAGGTACTGATAATACTATGCAGCATTGCCTGCAGTCATATTTGAAGGAAATGGTACATTTTTAGTTATAAGTTAGTGACCATAAAGATGCCATATTTTTCACATCCAAGCTTACAAATCCCCTGAATTCTGTCCGTGGACCTGAGGATGAGAACTTCTGGAATATAGGGGCTTTCTTTTTGTCTCTTTAATTTTATTCTTGCTGATAAAATGCTCCCTTTACCTAGGCAGATACCCAAATGAATTATAAATTGAAACCAAACATATCCTTGTACACCAACATGAATAGCAGTATTAGTCACATTAGCTAAAAGGTACAAACCAAATGTCCACCAACAGATAAATAGATGAACAAAATATAGTATGTGTATATAGATAGGCAGACACACACACACACACACACACACACACACACACACATATGCACACATACTGGAATATTACTGAGACTTAGAAAGGAAGGAAATTTGGGGGCACCTGGATGACTCGGTTAAGTGTCCAACTCTTGGTTTTGGCTCAGGTCATGATCTCGTGGTTTGTGGGTTTGAGCCTTGCATCAGGCTCCGTGGTGGCAGTGCAGAGCCTGCTTGGGATTCTCTCTCTCTCTCTCTCTCTCTCTCTCTCTGTCTCTCTCTCTCTCCTTCTCTCTCTTCCCCTCCCCCCTCTCAAGATAAATAAATTTAAAAAATTTTTAAAAAGAAGAAAGGAAGAAAATTCTGACACATGCTCTAGTATGGATGAAACTTGAGGACATTACACTAAGTGAAATAAGCCAGTCACAAAAATACAAATACTGTACAATTCCAGTTATATGAGGTAGAGTAGTAAAATTCATAGAGACAGAAAGTAGCATTACAAGGGCTCATTACTAGGTGGTTTCCAAGGCCTAGGGATAGAAGAAATGTGAAGTTATTGTGTAATGGGGACAGAGTTTTAGTTTGGGAATATGAAAAAGTTCTGGAGAGAGATGGTGGTGATGGTTGCACAATAGTGTGAATGTGCTTAATGCTGCTGAACCGTGCACCTAAAAATGGTTAAAATGGTAACCTTTTTGTATCTTTGACCACAATAAAATAATTTACAAAAGTTTTTAAAAGACACAGAAGCTCTGTGATCCTTCCTTACACCTTGCTCTATACATCTTTTCCATATGGCTGTTCCTGAGTTGTAGGTTTTATAATAAACTGGTAAATGTAAATAAGTGTAGCCCTGAGTTCTGTGAACCATTCTAGAAAATTATCAAATCTGAGAAGGGGATTGTGAGAACTCACTGATTTATAGCCAATCAATCAGAAGGTTGGGTGGCCCAGCCATAAAATTGACAGCTGAAGGTTGGGGGAAGCAGTCTTGTGTAACTGAGCCTTCAATCTGTCGAATCTGGGCCTAATCCAGGAAGTTAGTATCAGAATTGAGTTAAATTATAGGACACCTGGTTGGTGTCTTCTGAGAACTGGAAAATTTCTTGGTGTGGAAAAACCTACACATTTGATGTCACAAGAGTAGAGTATACAAAGAGTGTTTTTCTATTAGCTAATATCCACAATATGTAAAGAACTGATACAGATCACTAATAAAAATTGGATAATTCAATAGAAAAATGAGCCATACCATGTGTGCACCCATGTCCCAGACCCTGGTACCACCTTCATGTGTGCACCACACCCCTCAGGAGAAAAAGAGAGAAGGAGGATGCCGGCAGCTATCACCACTGAGGATCCCAACAGTCTATACTGGTGCCACAAACACCCACAGCCCTCACTGCAGAGTACCCTTGTAATCTTTGCCAATACTGATTGCAGCCAACAAAGCTGCCTAGAATACATGTCACTGTGCCCCCCTGAAGTGAGAGTTACTGCTGCAATGTTGCCAGAGCAGGAGATTCTGCTGCATGCTAAACCACCCAAAGCCAGAGCAGAAGAATACACTGGAATCAGTGCTGCTGTACACTCCTGGAACTAGTGTTTTCATACATGCTCAGACCCAACACCAGACCTGGTGCCACTGCATACCCTACTTAGCCAGGGCACTGGTACTGGTATCTTTCCTCACTAAAGCCAGTTTGTAAAGTCTAGAAAAAGTGACTGCTCCTTCAAATGTATAGACACCAATGCAAAGCAATAGGAACACGAAAAATCAATGAAACGTGGCACCATGAAAGGGATACGGTAACCAAACCCCAAAAAGTTAAGATCTACAAATTAACTGTCAAAGAATTTAAAATAATTGTTAACATTGAAATGAAAATATGCTAAAGACCAATGTAAAAGCATATGAACATGAACTTTAGGGGCACCTGGGTGAGCATCCCAACTCTTGGTCTCAGCTCAGGTCATGATCCCAGGGTAGTGGAATCGAGCCCCACATCAGACTCTGTGCTGAGCATGAAGCCATCTTGGGATTCTCTCTCTCTCTCTCTCTCTCTCTCTCTCTCCCTCCTTCCCTCCCTCTGTCCCTCTCCCCCCCACTACTGTCTCTCTAAAATAAATAAAAATAAATAAATAAATAAATAAATAAATAAATCAGAGAAAACATAAACTTTATTTGTAATGTTAAATATATAGGCAAATACAAAAAAAGTAATTACTGGGTGAGCAATACTTTTACTACAAGAATAGTGTTGGGTGGGAGTGAAGGTAAGAATGTAAAGTTTTGTATGTGACTGAAGTTAAGTTGTTATCAACTTAAATTAAACTTATAATTTCAAGGTAATTTATGCAAGCTCAGGGTAACTATAAAAAGAAACCTGTAATAGACACACAAAAGATAAAGAGAAAAAACCAAAGCAAATAAGTACACAAAATCATCAAATAACAAAGAAGGCAGCAAGAGAGGAGAGAAATAACTACAAAACAGAAAACAATAAATAGCAGCAGTAAGTTCTCACCTATCAATAATTACTTTAAATATAAATGGGTTAAACTCTCTAATCAAAATGTGTAGAGTAGCTAAATATATTTAAAAAATCCAGTGATATGCTATCTACAGAAGGCTCATTTTTAGATTTAAGGACACATAGTCTGAAAGTGAAAGGATGAAAAAAAGATATTTCGTGCAAATTCATTCCAGAGTAAAGTAAGGTTGGCTATATTTATATCAGACAAAATAGACTTTAAGTCAGAAACTGGCCCAAGAGACAAAGAAGGTCATTACATAATGATAAAAGGATTAATGCAACACGATGTTATGACAATTACAAATATATATACATCCAACATCAGAACACCTTAAATATATAAAGCAAATAACAGATCCAAAGGGAAAAGTGACAGCAATTCAATAATAGTTGGAGACTTCAGTACCCCACTTTCATTAACATATAGAACATCCAGATATAAAATCAATAAAGAGAAAACATGAACAACATTATAGACCAAATGAACTTAACAGACCCATTTAGAAATTTCCAATCAACAGCAGAAGAATACACATTCTTCTCAAGTGCACACAGAACATTCTCTAGAATATACTACATATTAGGTCACAAACCAGTCTTGACAAAGTTAAGATGATCAAAATAATTCCATGTATCTTTTCCAATTACAGTGGAATGAAACTAGAAATCAATAACAGTAAGAAAATGTGAAAATTCACAGGTACATCAAAACTAAACAGCACATCCTTGAACACCCATTGGAGCAAAGAGGAAATCAAAAGGGAGTTAAAAAACTATCCTTAGGGGTGCATGGGTGGCTCAGTTGATTAAGTGTCTGACTTCGGCTCAGGTCATGATCTCACAAGACCTGCATTGGGCTCTGTGCTGACTGCTCAGAGCCTGGAGCCTGCTTTGGATTCTGTGTCTCCCTCTCTCTTTGGCCCTCCCCAACTCATGCTATTTCACTCTCAAAAATAAATAAACATTAAAAAATTATAAAAAAAACTATCTTTAGGCAAATGAAAACAAAAATACAACATGTATGTAAAATGCCATTGAATTTTATAACTCTAATTAAAAGGGTAAATTTTATGTTAAGTGCATTTTGCCACAATAAAAAATTTTAAAAAAAGGAATGAAGTACTGACGCATGGTACAACATGGATTAAACTTGAAAACATTATGCAAAGTGAATGAAGTCAGACACAGAAAGCCCCTTATTGTATATATAATACAATTTATATGAGATGTCCAGCATAGCCAAATCCATACACATATAGTGTAGATTATCAATAGCCTGCCCTGGAGGAAACCTGGAATGAAGAGTAACTGCTCATAAGTAGCATGAGGTTTCTTTTGGGGTGGTGAAAATATTCTGTAATTAGATAGTGGTGATGGTTATACACATCTGTGAATATAACTAAAGCTACTGAGATGTACACTTTTCAGCATGATTTTGACTATGCTTTATAAGGAAGTATAGCATAGGAGTTAAATTCACAGGCTTTGGAATCAGACAGACTTTAGTTTGGGCCTGGCCTCCAAAATGTAAAAGCTCTCTGATCTTGAACAATTTATTTTCTATCTCTAAAGTATTTTTCCTATGTAAAGAAGGAAATTACTATAACATATTTAGGTTGTTTCAAGATTTAGTGATACTATCCATTTAAAGCATTTAAAGTAAAAAAAAAGAAAAAAAAAGAAATAGTTTTACCAAATACTAAACAAAGAAGAAGCCTGAGATACTTAGCGTTCATAAAAAAGGCAGCTATTTTTGTTATAATAATCTATTATTCCATACATATACATAGATGAATGACTGGAAAGAAATACATATTGCTTGTCAAAAAAATAATCTCTAGATGGTAAGATTATGCATGATTGCTCTTTTCTTCAAAGTTTTGTTTATAAATATTCTACAATGGCCATTTTAATTTTATAATATAGCTAGAATAAACTTTGTCTAGTATTATTAAATTTTTGCAATGTTTCACCTTTAAAAAGAAGCAACACTGTTTTAAACCCCAGAAAATTCTGCCCAATGATCTTCTATGAAGCATTTGCTTAGTTTGTTGGGTGTGATTTCTGTTAGGGGGAAATAACCATGGAAATCAACATCTCAGAGTACCATCATGATTGCAACTGGTCCAACAAGTGGTACAATTGCTGACTGTGTGGCAAGGTCAGAAGTAACAGGGCTGAGGCTACTGCATCAGGCAGCTTTCCAGATTGTTGACAGTAGTTCTGTGATGGAATATGCAGCAGAGTGGAGAGCTGTGTCAGGCCAGCAGATTTAGTGGTCCACTATTGTTGATTGGTTGAGTGACCTTTTAATTGTAACCTAAGTAACTAGGAGTCTTTGTTTATGGAAGGTTTCTAGGACTGCAGTCTTTCATATGCATCCTTATAGCAGTGTCTATAGCACTGTTCAGTTTCTGCCTTTCTTTGGAAGAGACTGTAAATCTTGTGTTGCAAAGGTATTGATCCACAGAATTCCAGTGTGATAATACAAAAAATCTCCAGCATTTGCCAACATATATCATCTGTTTTTATGATGGGAAGTTATACGATATTTGTATAAAAAGATAGGTATAAATACATTTAATTTTATGGTTCATAGGATAGCACCATCATTGCAAAGATGGAACAATTCTTGTGTAATATCTGAAAAATACTATGAAACTTTCTGTTTTTCACCAAATACATTGCATGTATTTTATCTTCCTCAATGCTTATCTTTTCTTTTGTCCTAAAAGTCTTTTTTTAATGTTTATTTATTTTTGACAGAGACAAAGAGAGAGAGACAGAGAGAGAGAGACAGGGCATGAGCAGAGGAGGGGAAGAGAGAGAGACACACACAGAATCTGTAGCAGGCTCCAGGTTCTGAGCTGTCAACACAGAGCCAGATGCAGAGCTCGAACCCATGAACTGTGAAATCATGACCTGAGCTGAAGTCAGAAGCTTAACCAACTGAGTCACCCAGGTGCCCCTTGTCTTAAAAGTCTCTGACCAATAAACTAATCTATGGAAACCTTTTGTATTATTCTTCTGTTATTTGAGTAAAGAGTTCTTAAATTAAAATTCTTTACTCCTACCCTGGATGAGAACGTCATGTAGATTTCTACATGCCTAGTTCTGCTCTAATACTAAAGGAAAATCTGTGTCCCATGAAAAGAAAATCTCTCTTTTTCTAACTTCCACTCTTCAAATCATTGCTTTCTTGCAGCAACTGCAAGCCCTGCCTACCAGAGTACTTTACTCCTCCTAAACACAGAGACTAGTTTAGCAGTAGGTCAGTGATACAGATCATGCCAATCTGGACTTAACCATAGTGATTGTCTCAGGACATTAGGGCCAAGTTGATCTAAGAATAAATCCTGTGCCTTCTCAGGCACTACCAAGAGAATATAAGCCTGAAGTTGCAGTTGGTCGCCATAAGGAGAGGGCCTACCCTGGAGTAAAGCCAATGTAAAGGTAATAAATGCCAAAAAAAAAAAAAAATGGACACTCAGCCTTGACGACATCATTATAGTCCCTGATTCAAGCTGTTCATGAAGCTAATAATCCCTCACCCTTTTTCTTTTCCTTAAACCAGGGTTTGATTTTTTATATTTACTACTGAAATAATACTAACTGAATCATAGAAGTACTGTATATGCAAAGTGAGAAAAGGGCAAAAAGGAATAGATTACTAGGAAATTGTCACAAAAAGTGTCATTTACATTTAAATGATATGCTTTTATTTTCTTTTTATTAACTGAGCAATTATTCTATAACCATTTGTTAAGCAATTGTTGATTGCTATAACAATTTGTTAATAATTGTTGAGCAATTATTCTATGACCATTTGAATTTCTTTTCCCAGTCAATAATCTATGATCCCTCCTTTATCATATAAGTTCGTAAATATATTAGGGTCTATTTGAAAGTTATTGCTCATCAGTAACATTTTTCATGGTATCAGGGAAGTTTGTCACTGTAGGGAAATAAATTAATATAATGAAAATATCTTGGGGCACCTGGTTGGCTCAGTCTGTAGAGCATGCAACTCTAGATCTCAGGGTAGTGAGCTTGAGCTCCACGTTGGGTGTGAAGCCTACTTAAAATTAAAAAAAAAAAGAAAGGGGTTAGGGGCACCTGGGTGGCTCAGTCAGTTAAGTGTCCGACTTCCCCTCAGGTCATGGTCTTGCGGTTTCTGAGTTCGAGCCCTGTGTCAGGCTCTGTGCTGACAGCTTGGAGCCTGGAGCCTGCTTTGGATTCTGTGTCTCCCTCTCTCTCAAAAATAAACATAAAAAAAAAAAAAGAAGAAAGGGTCACCTGGGTGGCTGAGTCATTAATCCCCAGGCTCTTGGTTTCAGCTCAAGTCATGATCTTCCTGGTCCTTAAGTTTGAGCCCTGCGTCCAGTCGTAGGACTCCATGCTGACTGTGTGGAGCCTGCTTGGGATGCTCTCTCTATGCCCCTCTCCCGCTTGTGCACTCTCTCTCTCTCAAAATAAGTAAATAAATACAAACTTAAGAAAATATTACACCAATAATTCCACTATCCTCATTTAATTTTCCTTTGGAATATATTCATATGTACATATGTGTATGTATGTGTGTGCATGTATGTGTATATATGTGTGCACACTGAACATGATTTTTTATTTTTATAAACTCCACATAAAACCAACTATATTGTACTATAATATCTTGTTTTTTAAAATTGTATCTTTTTTTCTCATATCATGAAATTTAAAGTCACAAATGTAAATAGCTCCATATAATTCCATCTTAGGGTTGCACCATAATTTATTTACCTATTCCTGTAAATTAGGTTGTTATTCTTATAACATTAAATATTATTCAAAAACAGTTTTGAGTAGCTGCCTAACAGCTCAGCAAAAGGTTATTCTCACAATATTTTCTTTATTTATTTCCACAATTTTTGATGTTTAGGTGGTCAAAAAAGGGGTCAAGTTTTTGCTGTTATGAATGAAACTGCAATGAAAAATCTTTCTTGTAATAGATTGCTGAGGGTATTTTGATAATATCTTTAGAATAATTCCATAGATGTACAATTACTGTGTCATGTATATGCATTCTTGGCTAGCTATTCTGTTTTAATGTTCTATTTGTTAAATCTGTGCCAGTGTCAAATGGCTTTATAAAATGCCAATTTAGAGGTTGTCTCTTTCTCTCTCTCTACACACACCCTCCCCCCCACACACAGCCGAGTTCCCCTTTAATTATCTTTTTTATATAATTTTCTTAGTTTTTCTTACTTTTCTATTCTTATAAAAGAATTTCAGAATCATTTGTCACTTTAGTATATGTAATTGAAATTATCATTGGAATTGCCTTATTTGTAATTTATAAAGAAATGACATATTTACAATTCTTCCTCTTTCTATCTAAATTTTTTAAATTTTTTTTAATGTTTATTTTTGAGAGAGGGAGAGGGAGAGAGAGAGAGAGAGCAGAGAAGGAGCAGAGAGAGAGACACAGAATCTGAAGCAGGCGCCAGGCTCTGAGCTGTCATCAGCACAAAGCCTGACGAAGGGATCGAACCCATGAACAGTGAGATCATGACCTGAGCCGAACTTGGACACCCAACCGAGTTACCCAGAGGCCCCTCTATCTAGATTTCTGGTATGCCCTTTGATTGATTTAAAAGTTATTTTGTGTCATTCAGCAAGGTTTCATGTTTTTTTTTCTTTTTATGTAGATCTAGCACATTTCTTCTTAAGTGATTATTTTTAGGAATCTTATATATTTTATGTATTTTTTGTTTCTTTGTTTAAATACCATTTTTACTGTAAATACTTTGTTTTGTGATTGTTTCTGGTATATTTGAATTTTGATCTAATTTTTGTATTGTGCTAGCTCCTTGACCTCTCTTGTTACTACTAATTACTATTCTAGTTAGATAGTGATATGACCTATAAGTAATGATAATTTGGCCTCTTTTTCCAACAATTATTATTTTTTGTTTCATATCTTACAGCACTAAGTAGAAAAACAATAACAATTTTAAATTATGGTTTTAGATCTCTAATTTAAATGCTTCCAATGTTTAGTATTAAGTACAATGTTCATGCTAAGAAAATGTTTTTTAGGTTACCTAGAAAGTTTTTTTCTATATGAGGAGGAAATGTTATTTTTATCAAATCACTTTTCAGCATCTATTGAAGTGATTGTATAATGTTTTCTTTTGACTTGTAGATGTAAAGACTTTATTAATGATAATAAGAGCTAATGCTTATGTAGCTACATAAATGAAGTTGGACCTCTGTCTTACACTATACACAAAAATCAACTCAGAATATATTAAAGACAATATAAAATAAAAAACTTTGACACTCTTAAAAGTTTGCTGACATTGGCCTTGACAATGATTTCATGGACTTGACACCAAAAGCACAGGCAATAAAAGGAAAAATAAACAAGTGGGACTCTATCAAACTAAAGAGCTTCTCCACAGGAAAGGGAACAATCAGCAGAATGAAAAGGCAACCTATGGAATGTGAGAAAATATTTGCCAAACCAGATATCTGATAATGAGTTAATATCCAAAATATATAAATAACTCATACAACTCAATAGCAAGAAAACAAATAACCCAATTTAAAAATGGACAAAAGACCTGGATAGACTTTGCTGTAAAGAAGACATACAAATGGCTGACAAGTATATAAAAAGGTGCTCAACATCAATCAATAATCATCAGGGAAAAGCAAATCAAAACCACAGTGAGATATCACTTCACATATGTTGGGATGCCTATTATAAAACACACACACACACACAAGATAACAAGTGTTGGTGAAGATGTGGAGAAATTGAAATCCTTGTACACTGTTGGCAGAAATGTAAAATTTATGCATATTATTAAGAAGGATTAGGCAAAAGTTTTCATATTTCCTTTCTTTGTTCTTTGCATATCTCCAGATAATCTAGGTTACTCTAACTTCATACAAAAATTACAAATATTTTCATATTTGTAAGTACTTTGAAATAATTTAAATATTATTTATATCCTTAAGATTTTAAACTTTTGTAGATAAAAATTTGGAGCCCATAATCTTTTGAGACAAGTGATATTTGAATTCCTTTACACATTTTCTTGAATTACTATTATTCTTTTCAAATTTTCCATTACATTTAGTCTCAATCTTGGCAATTTATATTTTAAAAAGTGTGCCATTCTTATAGTTTAAAATTTCTTTTCTCCAATTTTTTCATACTGTTCATTTGAAATTTTTGCTCTTTTCCACATTTGAGAAGACTAAGGTTTGGATTTTATTAATTTATATATTTGTGTTAGAGCTTTAAACCCATGACTTAATATTATTTTGACTAAAAATGTTCAAACTGAAGGCAGAAACACTATCGAGTAATACATGGTTAAGAAATGTAGAAAATTTCAATTGTTCTAAAAATTTGACATTTTATAAGTGAGACAAGATGAATAGCATCTTTTGGGAAATTACCTTTCCTGGAAAACAAAGTATGCTTTAAAATAAAGTCCTTTTTTTAGGGCTGGGAGGAGAATACTAGAGAGAAAAGTATGCAAGTTTAATTGAATAAGACAGAAATCACTTTTCAAATTGTTTTTATAAACTTGGTTTTCTTGGTGTTGGTGGTATCCTTATGTAACAACTCACAAAAAAGGCAAATGGAGGTTTAATCTGGAACAGCTAGATAAATTCACCATGCTTGGCAGCATAAGAAACTTACTTGGCTGTATTTGTCTCAACAACTTTATACTTAACCATGCTCTAGGCAAATAAGAAACACACAGAATTGGAAGTTGCCATTTTTAATATTTTTAGTTAAATAATCTTTCAATGAATTTTTCTACTGTGTATTAATGTATGTATCTGGATTTAGAGATATGAGTATGAAAGTATGAATCTAAACAAATATGTATCAATTTTATATTTGAATTCTTATCTAGACTAACACATTAATCTGATGTAGGGAATTGACCTATTTCCTCAACACTGTGATGGTAGACTAAAAATAAATTACTCTGAAATCCTTACTACTTTGGTCTGGAGGAATTGTTCTGGGTTGCAAAATGTATGAATATGAAAGACACAAAGATAATAACCCAGAGCAAGTTAAGTTAAAATAAACAACACTCATACTGGGTGCCTGGGTGGCTCAGTTTGTTGAGCATATGACTCTTGCTTTCAGCTCAGGTCATGATCTCAAAGTTCGTGGGATCAAGCCCCAGCTCTGTGCTGACAGCATGGAGGCTGCTTGGGATTTTCTCTCTTCCTTACTCTTTGGCCCTCCCCGCGTGTGTGTGCACACACGCTCTTTCTTTCTCTCAAAATTAAAAAAATAAAAAAATTAAAATAACCACTCAGACAACGTGTAAAATATACCTGAATTGTAATTAATCATTTTGTCTCTGGTTATGAATAATTAATTCCTTTTGGGATGATGGTATGAACTAGCATGTTGTCTTTATTTTTAATTTGGTCCTCAGTACTTACTCTTTTATATTAACCAGTATAAATTAATAGATACAATTACATTTGGGTGTTATAATTTCTATGACATATTTCTTTATAGGCAATATTAATATATATAACTATGTGATATTTTGGATGGGATTTTCAATATAAATGAGCTGGCTTGGCAAAACTATAATATTTTATAATCTATTATATTTTACACGATTGAATTTTGCTTTTTCAGCCTAGTCAATTGAATTTTTTACAGGTATAATTTCATTAAACAAGAAATTGATTAAATTTAAGCTTTATGGAAGGAAAATTGGAAATAAATTGAATGATATTAATTCTAACAGAAAATAGTCCACTGTTCTGAAATTAATTTATATGGTGATGTCATTTCTGGGGATAGAAACTGTCATTGGTAAATGTGGTCATTATTATGGTATTTCATGTTATGCTGATTGGTGGTGACATCTTTTCATAAGTAAATCACTAATAATAAAATGCTTGGGCTGGCTTTCAAGTGCAGTCCTAAGAATATAATACAGGGAAGCCAGTGTATGGCATATTTAATCCATATGAATGATTGCATTTATACCCAGAAAGCAATTATAGTCATTTGGAAAGTTAGAGCAATTACAAGCTAAATATGTGGGTATTGTATTCAGATCTAAAAAAGAAATTCGAGGACAGAGGAATGGCAGTAAATTTGACCAAAGTCATATGCTATCTCCTCTCTAAAGTCTACCATGGCATCCTCCCTCCTAGACCTTATTCACATTTTTATTGCATTGTCACTATGTGTTTACCTGTATTTGTCTTTTCTACTTGCTTGATGAGCTTTTGAAAGGGAAAGATCTTGCCTTAATTATAGTGGTACCATATGTCATCATCTAGAACATTGAATTGTTCCAGAACCCAGGCAATGACAGATAATAAATGTGTTTTTTAAATGGTGTGCTTTAAACTGCATCATGGAATGAATTGGGAATAAGGGTGAAATAATATGAAGACAATTATTAAAAAAGTAAAATAGATGAAGAGAATTTCAAATTCCATTGAAGAATGTAACAACTTTAGGATTGTTTAAATCACAGGTCCCTTGAAATATCAGGTCCTTTGAGATTTTGTCCTTCCTCTCAAATTTATATCAAAAGATGACTGACACATTGAAGAGCAAATTTACTTGCAATACATTTTATCAAGTGTAGGACACACACTCTCAGTAACTGCTGTGTGGACCCACTTGGAACCCCAGAGTTAGTGTGCAGATTATTTTAATTTTTTTTAACGTTTATTCATCTTTGAGACAGAGAGAGACAGAGCATGAATGGGGGAGGGTCAGAGAGAGAGGGAGACACAGAATCCGAAACAGGCTCCAGGCTCTGAGCTGTCAGCACAGAGCCCGACGCGGGGCCCGAACTCACGGACAGTGAGATCATGACCTGAGCCGAAGTCGGACGCTTATCCGGCTGAGCGACCCAGGTGCCCCTAGTGTGCAGATTATTTTAAACTGAAAGCATTTGATAATCAACAGATGCAGAAAGAAGCTTTCTCATTATTTTCCTTATCTGACTAAAAGCAGAAATCTATAGGAAACGAAGCTGCCATAAATTCCCTCTTTGGGGTGGGACTACTGCCAGGAGAGAGACCAAGAATAAACCTATCATAAATCCCCCTTTGGGGGGAGTTTCATGGCCATGAAGAAGTCAGAAAGACCACTTGCACCTGCATAACAATATCACAAACTTTCTTATCTCCCATTTGTTGTCCTAAAAATTAATTTTTCTTTCCTAAAGAAACCTTATTTGTTTTTCCCATAGAAGCCTTTTGTCCCCACCATCCATTCCTTTAAGTTAGGTATATGAGCCTCTAACTTTAACCATTTAGCAAGCTAGCTACTTCTTTTGTTAGCTGCTATATGCATATGAATTAACTATCTTTCATTGGTTTAATTAGTAAGCCCCAAACACTAAACTTAAGAAGGTGGAGTAGAACATCACTGGTATGTAGGATATTTGAGTATTCAAATATTCATTTGGTGATAGTGAGACAATACACAGAGGAAACTGACATTGCCATTGAGATATGATAAAATCTAAATCACATAAATTTCTCATTTACTAAAATATTTAAGTAAAATAACCCTATGTGGGAGAGCCTGATTTTGATCATAGTTTTGAGGACATAGTTAACTGCAGTGTGAATATGATTAAGAGTAAATCCATACCCCAACTGACACCTGAGAGGTTGCCTTTTATTTGGGTTTCTTTTGTTTGTTTCCAGTATTTTTTTAAAAATCTTGTTAGTTAAAATATAGTATAACATTAGTTTCAGGAGAATTTAGGGATTCATCACTTTACGTATAGCACCCAGTGCTCATCACAACAGATGCCATCCTTAATACCAATCACCATTTAACACATCACCCTGCCCACCTCCCATCCCCAAACCCTCAGTTTCTTCTCTATATTAAGAGTCTGTTTTATGGTTTGCCTCTCTAATTTTTCCACAATATTCATCTGTTGCATATCTTAAATTTCATGTTAGTGAAATCATCTGGTATGTCTTTCTCTAACTGACTTATTTTGCTTAGCATAATACACTCTGGGTCCAAATCTATCATTGCAGGGGTGCCTGGGTGGCTCAGTCAGTTGAGCATCTGACTTCTGCTCAGGACATGATCTCACAGTTCATGGTTTCAAACCCCACGTTGGGCTCTGTGCTGGCAGCTCAGAGCCTGGAGCCTGCTTTGGATTCTGTCTCCCTCTCTCTCTGCCCCTCCCCTGCTTGTGCTCTGTTTCTCTGTCTGAAAAGTAATATAAAAAATTAATTTAAAAAACAAAAAGCTGTAAAAAAAAACATGTCATTGCAAATGGCAAGGTTTCATTCTTTTTCATGGCTGAGTAATATTCCATCACACACACACACACACACACACACACACACACATCACCTTTCTTTTTTAATTAATTTATTTATTAATGTTTATTTGATTTTGAAAGAGAGAGAGACAAGTGTGAGTGGCAGAGGGGCAGAGAGAGAGGGAGACACAGAGTCCGGAGCAGGTTCCAGGCTCTGAGCTGTCAACACAGAGCCCGAATTGGGCTTGAACCCATGAACTGTGAGATCATGATCCGAGCCAAATTCGGATGCATAACCGACTGAGCCACCCAGGTACCCCTAAATTAATTTATTTTTTAATTTAAATCCAAGTTAGCTAACATGTAGTGTAATAATGATTTCAGGAATAGAATTTAGTGATTCATCAATTCATCAATTCATCAATTCATAACACCTATTGTCATCCCAGCAAGTGCCCTCCTTAATGCCTATTTTCCATTTAGCCCATCCCTCTACCCAACACTCCACCAGCATCCCTCAGTTTGTTCTCTGTATTTGAGAGTCTCTTATGGTTTGTCTCCCTCTCTTTTTTTATCTTATTTTTGCTTCCCTTCCCCTACGTTCATCTGTTTTGTTTCTTAAATTCCACATATAAGTGAAATTATATGATATTTGTCTTTCTCTGACTAACTTATTTTATCATAACACACTCTAGTTCCATCTACATTACAAATGGCAGGATTTCAGTCTTTCTGATTTCTGAGTAATATTCCATTGTATATATATACCACATCTTCTTTATGCATTCCTCAGTCGATAGACATTTAGGCTTTCCATACTTTGGCCATTGTCCATAGTGCTGCTATAAACAATGGGGGTGTGTGTGCTCCTTTGAATCAGCATTTTTGTATCCTTTGGACAAATACCTGGTAGTGTGATTGCTGGGTCTTAGGGTAGTTCTATTTTTATTTTTTGAGGGAACTCTGTTTTCCAGAGTGGCTGTACCAGTTTGCATTCCCACCAGCAGTGCAAAACGGTTCCTCTTTCTCCACACCCTCTCCAACATCTATTGTTGCCTGAGTTGTTCATTTTAGCCATTCTGACAGGTGTGAGGTGATATCCCATTGTGGTTTTTATTTGTATTTCCCTGATGATGAGTGTTGTTCAGCATCCTTTCATGTGTCTGTTAGCTATCTGGATGTCTTCTTGGAAAAGGTGTCTGTTCATGTCTTCTGCCCATTTTTTCACTGGATTATTGGTTTTTTGAGAAGTTAAACTTTCACTCTTCACAATGACATGATACTCTATGTGGAAAACCCAAGACTCTACCTAAAAACTGCTCAAACTGATACATGAATTCAGCAAAGTCGCAGGATAGAAATCATCGTACGGAAATCAGTTGCATTTGTATACGTCAATAATGAAGCAGCAGAAAGAGGAATCAGGGAATTGATCCAAATTACAATTGCACCAAAGCCCATAAAATACCTAGGAATAAACCTAACCAAAGAGGTGAAAGATCTGTACACTGAAGACTATAGAACACTTATGAAAGAAATTCAGGAAGACACAAAGAAATGGAAAGACATTCCATGCTCATGGAGATTGGAAGAGCAAATATTGTTAAAGTGTTCGTACTTCCCAAAGCAATCTACATATTCAATGCAATTCATATCAAAATAACAGCAGCATTCTTCACAGAGCTAGAACAAACAAGCCTTTTACTAGGTTTTAAGCCCAGTGTCAACTGACTGGAATTTTGGGACATTGTTGTATAAGTCAGACCATGTTATTAAAGACAGTAGCTCCTAGAGTAAGAGAAATAGGGACTTGGGGGGAATGTGAACAACTTAGAACCAATTATATTTTGTTTAGTAAATATTGCTTTTATTGTCCTATTGCATTTAAAAATGATCTTATATGTGGAAGTTTTTACTACTAAATTGAAGTTCACTACTAAATAGAAAGATACTCAGTAAGTAGAATAATCCTGGGATCTCTTCATGATCTTGCTAAAAGTATTATAACTGCTATTGTCTTTTCTAAACTGATTCTAATATTACATATTGGGACATTGTTAGGTTTAATTACTGTCCACAGAATAATTGAAGATGAAGAAATACTAATTACATGAGTAAACTTCATAGTTTTTTAGTTACTATTTATTGTATAACGTTTGATATAATGTGTCAGATGACACTAGTTCAAGTTTAAAAGTTGACTGAGCTTATTATGAGATTTAATTCATTTTTGTCAGTAAACAGAGAACTTTGGCCTTCCAGCAAAATTTCATCCAAGCAGCTTGCCAGAAGGATGTAATTTGATAGGCAACTCTAAGCCACAAGAAGACAAGTTTAAAAAAAGTATAGCATCGATATAAATGTTCTTAGGCTGATGATACCCTGAGGCTAGGAAACCATTTCTACCATCTTGATTCCTTTCTCTTCTTTATCTGGCATTTTATGACTCACTTATATTTATTTGAATTGGATTTAGGTCCTCTAATGGTTTCACAAATCTGAAGTTACTGTTTAAAAAAGCCTCTTTTCGCTTATCTCTATGAAAGATTGTACTCCAAGAACAATTAGGTTGAGGAAAATCTTTTTAAAGGTATTCAGAATTTTAAAATCAGACAACAAAAACTTTACCTCAAGCCTTACTACCTTTTTTATGTAATCCTTTAATCAACCCAGGAACAATTATATATTTAATTCTGTGCAACATTCTAGGGTAGTTTAATACTTTAATTAAGAATTTACACATGGAAAAATTACAGAAGTAATTAAGGATATTCAGATTAATTAAAAGCGTTAAGAGGTATTAAATGTGAAAGAACAGATTTTTAATTAAATCTTTCAGGTTTTTTTTTTCTTTTCAAGATCTTCTGTACTGAAACAAAAGGTAGTAACAGTTTTATTTGAATCAGTTATGCTAGAAATAGCACATTTTTAAGTGAGCTGGCTGTCAACTTTTGTATTCACTTAAAGTTTTTTATTCCTCACTTACTAAAAATGTTTTAGTAAGATGAGCCTTCATTGCTGTTAATGAATAGTTCACTAGCAATGAAAGAAGTCAAAGGCCCAAAGGTTTAGCTTAAAAATCTCCCAAGGAGAATACCTGTAGGAAATATGGTACTGAATAAATTGACCATAGAGTGTTCTTTTTGTAGGAAAATTGGGGAATCCCATCTATGCAGCAGTGCAAGGAAGATAGGAGAGTGGAGTGCTAAGCTTTGGAAGTAGCTGCTACTTCAATGCTAATAGAATAGCCATAGTAGTAAGTCAAAGTAAGTTTAGATGAAGGAGGGAAAAGTTCATTCTCCCCTGAGCAAGATGAGACTGATGGAAAAGGAGGATATCTGTGGGCCTATTGAAGTAAATGACTCTTTAAGATTACAGTCCACACAGGTTCCTCAACTGCAGGTGGAGGTAATGAGAGGTGCAGGTGCAGGTGAGGGAGCTGTGAACCAAATTTAAAGTGCCAACAACTTTTTTCCTTCCATAAGTAAACTGAAATTTGGAGTAGGCTGCCTTTACAAACATAAAAAAAAAACAAAAGTAAAAGCAAAATCGTCTTCATTTGGAGAAGGAATCTAAAAGGCTTTGGAAGATGAACATGGTCCCATGAAAAGAACTACTCTGTCCCATCTGTTGCTCTTAGAAAAACAGGTAATTATTTAAGTTAGTGACTCATAACCAACTCTTCTCTCATTGTGATATTTAACAAATTTTATTAATATGCTTAAAATGCATGAGATTTAATTGTTGCCTGATATTCCACCCTAGTAATATACCATAATTAACTTAGCCATTTTACCATTGTTGGAGATTTAGGTTCTTTCACATATCACAGACGATGGAGTTTTGTTTACCCATCTTTGTTCACATCTCTGATAATTTCCTTAAGGTTGATTTCTGAACCTTTAGTTGCTAGGCAAGGGCAGGGAATATTTTAAAATTCATGAGGGGTTTGCTAATTTACATTTGCACCAACATAGCATAAAAATGCTCATCACTTTGAACCAAATACTGTATGTCACACCTTTTAATCATTGTTAATTTGATAGGCTAAGAGTTATTTCTGTTTGTATTTATTTGATGATTGAGAAGGTAACAGAAAGAATATAAAATATAATAGGATAAAGTGTAGAACAAGTTGCATACTTTATTTTAGCTCTATTTATTCATCATTGATTTATCATGTGTGTATTGAACTTCTATGGTACTTCTTTAGATCTTGAATCATAATATGTAAATCATACTAACTTAGAGTCTTTAAGAAACTCATAATCTATTTGTAGAAACAGGTATGTAAACAAATAACTATAGCACATTTGTATACCTCCCAAAAATATGTAGAGAGTTCTTTGAGAACACAGAGAAAGAAAACAATAACTGAGAACAGATAATGGAAAGATTAGGCTCCATAGAAATAGTAGCACTCAAGTTTAGTCTTGGAAGCTGAGATTGTTGATGTACAACTGTAAGAGGGAAAGGATGTTCCAGAATAAAAAAGAGAAGGGAAAGGATGTTCCAGAATAAAAAAGAGAATGTATAAATTCAGGAAGCGTGAAGGAAATGGTATGTTCAGAGAACTCCAAAGAGGTCAGTATGAGTAGAGTATGGAGTTCATTTTGGTGAGTAAAGATCATGGATTTTAAAAAGTGAGTAATGATCAGATAGTGTCTCTTAAACTCTGACTCTCAACATAACATTTTAACTAGGGCAAGTGTTTTTGCTATATATTTCCATAGCATTATGAGCATCTATTCTTATAACAGTTAACATAGTTTTTAATTTTCTTTTAATGTTTATTTATTTTTGAGAGACAGAGCATGCACAGGGAAGGAGCAGAGAGAGAGGGAGACACAGAATCTGAAGCAGGCTCCAGGCTCTGAGCTGTCAGTGCAGAGCTGGACATGGGGCTCAAACTCACGAACCACAAGACCATGACCTGAGCCGAAGTTGGATGCTTAACTGACTGAGCCACTCAGGTGCCCCTAACAGTTACCATATTTTAATTACGTTGTAGTTTCACTGTTTTTAGACTCTAACATCCATGAGGGCAAACAGTCTGTCTGTCAGACTCACCATCAAATCTCCAGTTCATAGCACAGTGCCTATTGAATAAATGAATGAATGAATGGATGGACTTCATAATGTAGGCATCAAGCATTTATTGAAGCAAGGACTTATTAAAGCAAATGAAAAACTACATATAAAATTAATTATAAATAAATATGTAAATATATTCATATAATATGGTGGGTTAAAGAGCAGCTGCCAAAAAGATATATCTAAGTCCTAACCACATCTGTCAGGTACCCAAAAATGTGACCTTATTTAGAAATAAGGTCTTTTTAGGTGAGGTTAAATTAAGGATCTCAAGATGAGATTATACTAGATTTAAGGTGGGTTTTAATCCAAGGATAGGGGTCATTATGGAGAAAGGAGAGGGAAATTTGAGACACAGGCACATAAGGGAGATAGCCATTTGAAGATGGAGGCCGAGATTGGAGTTATGCTGCCAATAACCACGGAATGCTTGAAACCATCAGAGGATGGAAGAGGCAAGGAAATATTCTTCCCTAGAGCCTTCAGAGGGAGCATGGCCCTGCCAACACATTGATTTTGGTGTTCTGACCTCTAGAACTATAGGGGAACAAACTGCTGTTTTAAGTCACCCAGTTTGTGTTAATTTGTCACAGTAGCCCCAGAAAATGAATACAGATATATAATCCATAATATGATATGTATTCAACTATATATGTTTAATAACTGGCAGAAAAGTGAAGAATAGAATAAAAAAGTAAAGGCTAAAGATAGAATAAAATTAAGGAGGGTTTTTAATTGTTAATGTACCAGGTAGGAAATGATAGGAGACTGAAAAGTCTTTAGCAAGGGACTATGTCTTATACATTCAGAAGTTAAAACTTATATATTGGATTTGGTGTGGGGAGAGTAAGTAACTGAGAGAAGATGAAGATGAGTCCCAAATTTCTCATACAAGAAATTGGTTGACTGATAATTAACAGAAGTGAAATGCAAGAAGAATTATGGATTTGGTAAATCTGCACCTCAGAAACAGATATTCTTTGTTATGTGTGGCCAGGGAAGTATCTTCTCCCTTAGTTTAGTGGCCAGATATTTATGCAGAGATTTCATAATATCCTGGAACTAATAAGTCTCCTGCTTTTTGCCTAGGGACTGTGTCTAGATGTTGGAGGGCATGTTTAAGAGTCAGCCAGGAAGTTGACAACTGTGCTTTATCTCTCACTTCCTGCTTGTACCGAATCTCAGTGTCTGCCTGAGGTGAAGGCTTAGCACTTTCTCAGATCTTTCTGGAGCATTCACATAACCATGATACGCTCGCAGTCCTACATGTAAGTACGGCCTTCTAGAGTTCCGGAAATATGTGTGATCTTTACAAGGACTTGTACAGACAACTCATTCCCCAGCTATTCCTTTTAAGGTTTTTGATTAGGCTGTTCTGTGTCCCAACTGTCATCCACTGCTTCAGGCAGCCATGAATTTAATCAATTGCTTATAATTATTTTTTACAAACTCCCCTTGGGAAAAGATTTTTTACTCCTGGTGACCCCCATGTCAGGTCAAATAAGCAGTCTTACAGCTAGGGTGTTCCAGGGAAACACTAAACAGGTCAAATAAATATGAATTCTTTTGGAATGAGGCTCTGAAGGAGCTCCAACTCCATCTGCACCTTCTGATGACTGCAGGTCTGTGAGTTTTCCTGGTGACTGCATGGTCATTGTGATATGTTAGTTCTCAAAGCTAGTGAAAATCTGGAGGTGGGTATTAGAATAGGGCAAGTTAAAATGCCACAAAACTTGCTGCTTTTACTGAGATTCATCTTTTTTATTTAAGTAAACTCTGAATTGCTGCAAGCTTTTGGGGAATTTCCAGATTTCTTAAAAAGTTGCTTCTGATAATTGTTGCCAGTTTTTCCAATCCTTTTAGGGAGGAGAGAATTTTCGAAGGTCCTTACTCTGCCATTTTTGCTGGTGTTACTTTATGCCAGTTCTCATCTCACATTTACATTTGATTAGATTTTTATATTAATTGCAATAGATCCAATTATTAATTTTATTTTTATTATTGCAAGTATACTTTGGTAATATGGTGCTAAGTAATATGGCCAGAGTTTCAAGGGCTAAGTCTCTTTAGTGGAAAAGGGTTTGGAGTATAAAGATCTCTTTAGTCTTCTTCAGCAGTGACCTTGCCCCCAATTCAGACCCTCATTATGTATATATGTCAAAATCAATCTTTAAAACTGCTTTTTATTACAACCTCTGAAAGTTTCTTGATTGTATATAGTGACATTTTATCTATTGTTCTTATTAAGTATATCAAAGAAGTCCTCACAGTGGTTTTTCTTTTGAACAAAAAAATCCAATCTTTCTCATTCCCTCTAAATGAATTCCATCACTGGATAAAAGAATTACTAAGATTGCTAGCTGGGCAAAATCATAGAGTTACTATAATAAGAAATAATAAAATAGAAAAATGCCTTATATCAACATCATAGAAAAAGACAAGTTAGAATTACTCATTTTTTAACATAGCTGTGTCTTCTGTATTAAGCATTACAGTTCTACAGCGAATAATAGATTTTCCTATGTGTTTTCATCTCTTCAGAAAAAAGAAATAAATAGGTTAGTCAATATCATGTGGCTAAAATTAAGGCAAACAATTGACTTTTAATTATTTGTATGTGGATAATCCATACAAGGGTTTTCTCACTTGTATTTCTCTATATCTGTCATTGTTCTCTTGACTTACTAATACTAAGGAGAAAAACCCTGGATGGAATGTCTGAATATGATATTCAAACATCCTAATTGATTTAGGATTGTTACTCTATAATACTATGCTATTTACCTCTCATTGGAATATGTACATTATGTAAAGACAAAAACTTGTTTCAAGAATAGCATTTTATTGTTACATTTATATATTTATACTTAACATCACTCAGTTTTAAAATCACAGATATTTTCCCATGAAAAGGACTGTGGAGATGAACTTCATGTATCTCTCATCCTGTCTCCATCAGTCGATGCTTCAGTCTTCAACATTTTCTCTGGGCTTTCCATCTACCTGGTTGCTTTAATATAAACCTGACTCTCCCCAGAAAATACCACCTCTCTCACATCTCAATAAAGTGTGAAATGTGTGTACTTCCATGTCTTATGTATTTTGGGGTTAGGAGTTCGTGTTCTGCTTCTACCGCTTTGAAATAAGTATTACCCTCTTATTTTACTTTCTTGTTAAATAATTATCCTACCTTCTTATTGAAACAAATAAAAGTCACACAAAACCATTTCATTGAGGATGCATCCTTCTCAAAGATCTGGATTTTTGCTGGGGTTTCCAGTTCAGCAGTGCCTCACTTTGTATAAGTCTTAAATCTAATTTCTGATTTTTGTTGGGATTGGCCATTTATCTCTGAAGCTTTCTTTTCTTGGTATGGGCAGCCCGTATTTCACTTACCACATCTGTTTCAACTCCTTATTTAATTTTTGTGACCCTTGGGCATTTCTCTTTCTTAAAAGATCAGCAATGTACTTAAAAGTACATTTTTAATATTTTAAGTAACATCTATGTGTTTTGCACTGGAATTTTGTTGTTGTTGTTCAGAATATCTAGTTCGCTGTTCTGTGGCATAAATAAGAAATTTTATTTGTATATTTTAATTTAATGCCCTCATGTACTGTTTGGATTTTTTTCTTGTGCCCATGTTTATTTTATAATACGTATATACATGCATGAAGACATGTATACATCATTACATAAATGAAAATCAACCCAATTTATTCCACAAAGATTTAATGATTCTGATACTGAAATCTTGATTTAATGCTATGCCTGTTGCAAATGAAAGTATGTATGTTCACACACACACATATCTTAAGAGAAACTCAGATTATTTATTGGTGAAATACTAGGTACATGCCCCTTAAATAAGGAACAAAGATGTTTGCTATTATACTTATTTATAATGTTTCAAGACTTATACAGATGATGTAAATGTTATATCAGAATTTTAAGTTTAGCTTTCAAAATAAACCTTGATTCAACTGATTTAATTCATCTTTGCTATTTGTTTAACATTGTCGTTGTTATGCTTTGATGCTCCCAACATCTCAGACCTGTTATATATTTCTCTGTCTTATCAATTAACTCTAATATGCATCATATGGTCATTTTCTACTCTTTGTTGGCATGATGGAGGGAAGCCTCAGTGGCCTGACATTGAGGGTCATTATCTAGAAATTGATGCTTGAATGACTCAATGACATTATACAAAAATATTTCCACATCAAGTAAGACATAGAGGATGATTTGTTAATTTGATTTCACTTCAAGAATGATGCTTTTCAGTATATATGCTATTTGATTTTTAATTTATAAACTTAAAAATTCTAAGTTTGTTTCTATGGTGAGAACTATCATGTTGGCACTGTTGTTGGGAAATGCATATTGCAAAGTGATGTGTTATTTTATTAAAATATATGCTATTAAAATTTTTTATTAAAATTCTTGCTAGCTTATTTCATGTCCCTGGTGACCAGACCTACCACTTCTTTATAACCCATGTTCTAGATCCATTCTTTGCTCTGGATATTGTAGTTTTTCTAGACCTTATGTGAAATTTTAGTTGTACATTTTTAAAGGATATGAAGAACTGGTGATTTTTCCAGAGAATAATAGAAATAATTGGTGTAATAGGTGATATATTATTTTAGGAATGTTAAAGAAATTAAGGTTGTTTAGCTTACACAATGAAGGATTAAGAACTGGTTAGATTGTAATTCCCGATATCATAAAAAGCTTCTAAGAAAAGAATATTGAAAAATAATGTGCATGTGTTATTAAACAAGGAGAGATTCACTTAAGTGGAAGTAGGAAATGTGATTTTTAGATAAACAGAGAAGATTGATGAAATCCTGAAAGGCAGTATATGCTTCTTGAGATCTTTAAAACAGTAGACAATCATCCATCCTGAATGGTTTAGCCTAAAGGAAGTGGGATTAGTCAGATAATGCCATAGTTTATATCTCTCATTTTATGAATTTCTACATGACTGATCTCATCCATAGGTAATACTAGCAGTTGGAAAAGGCCCCTTTTGACATACACTAATATTTGTTAGCTTGGGATGAGATGTTTTCACCCTCTCTAAGCACGAATAATTTTAATTCACTAAGAATGAAGGAACATATTTTCTTCATTGGAAGAAGTGTATTTCATCCTCCTTTTTTTCCCTTTGGGTCTTATTTCTAACAGTTTCAATATTAAACAAGATTAGCAATGAAACAACTCTCTGATCTTTGTTGGACATTTCACCTATATTGAAATCACCAATGATGAATACATGAAAAAAATCTACACCACAAGCTCATAGAATTCTGCTATGTCCAGAATATGCCCCAGCTATTGGATGATAAAAACCATTGTTCACCAATACACAGAATAGGATGCAGACTAAAATGTCTATATGCCAAATTGGTTATATTTCAAAAGTATATTCCATGCAATGCAATATTCTTGCCCCTGCCACTACCTCACATCCACTTAACGCCATATCTGTGAAAAGCTTTATGTTAAAACATTTCCATACTGAGATAAGCTAACCTAACACTATGGGCAAAGACTGGTTACAGTACACATTTTTATTATGCCATAAAATGTTGCTCATAGAGCATGACAACTTCTCTGACAAACTATAGTATTATTTTTGGTTTGTTGTTGTTGCTATTTTTTTGTTTTGTTTTTGTTTTTGGCATTTGGTTTTTAAATATTTTTGATATCCCTGACCAGTACCAATTCATATTGTCCATAACTTGAGTTTTTAATGCACATATCTCAATATAGTGTTTAAAATACCATTCCTGGGACATTTGGGTAGCTCAGTCGGTTAAGCATAGGACTCTGGATTTTGGCTTAGGTCATGATCTCATGGTTTGTGAGATTGAGCCCCGTGTTGGGTTCTGCACTGACAGCGTGGATCCTGCTTGGGATTCTGTCTCCCTCTCTGCCCCTCCCCTGCTCTCTCTAAGTATATAAATATTTAAGAAATAATAAAATAAAGTAAAATAAAATAAAATGAAATGAAATAATAAAATAAAATAAAATGAAATACCGTTCTTAAAAGGTACACTGACATATTAAGGCATGCCAACCTAGATTTTCTACAGAAGGTGAAATTAATATGTTTTAACTGTGCAAAACAAGGAAAGGATGATATTGATGATTTTGATTGAGTAAAATATTGAGCTGGTAAAATTTAAAGGGTCTGTGATTGGAGTAGATGGGAAAGTGGTATTTAATAAAAATATTTTTAACTTTGCCATCCCCAAATCTTCCCAGAATGCACTGGGTCTGGCATATTAAAATCAATATGATAATTTGATAAATGTGAAGGACTAAAGGTCCTATATCAATGCACTAAGAATAACAAGCTTTGACGTTATAAGTGTTTCTCTCCTTATGAACAAACATTCCGACATAAGAGTTTATAAAATATATAAGCTGGGGAGTAAACACATAAAGATTTGCTGTAAAGCTCCTTTCAGTAGTGAAGTGAAGTTATATAAGGCATTGCTTAGAGATATGCTTATGGGAAGCAGTTAACATTAATAGTTTATTAAAGATTCTTCTGACATGAAAATGAGTTGCCAACAAAATTCTAAAGTAGGTCAATAGAAAATGGGATTTCTTTTTTTTTTCAAAAAAGCAGGTGTTTCAGAACGTATATGTGGTGTGTAGAAGGTTGTATTTTATTCAACAGCTACATATATCGAGAATTTAGAATCATGTGAAATGGTGTTGTAGGAACTTCATTACCTTGCTACTAATCATAGGAGGCAGGAAATAAGCCTTTTCAGAATGACATAACAAGTGGGGGAAGCAATAAGGTAAGAATGAGTAAGAGGAACAACTAAGGATCAGAAGTTTTTGCTCTTTTCAAATTGTGCCTGGTGAAATATTAACAGATGGAATGTTGATAATTGAAACTTCGATATCCCACTTCCTGTCTCTGTTTCCTACATCTTTTTCTCACTGTAGCAAGGATAATCTTTTCAAACATTGCTTTTATCAGATTACACTTGCGTAAACATCTACAGATGAACTTCACACTAAATTCCTCAGATTTGACTTAAATTTCCCCTCTATATCATATCTATTACTTCAATTTATTTTGATACCACATACAAGGAAGATAAATATATTGTACCCTCCCACATAAATCTCCCTATTACATCACTATGTTATTATCTGCCCTCACTGCATTTGCTGTGAACATTTGTCATTACTTTTGGGTACTTACCTGAATTCCCATGTCGATGAATTTCTTGCCTTATGAATTTTGGCAGGAGAGAGAGCACACCTCACACTATAGAAGCTGAGAAAGTTTGCCTCCTCCTCCAACCGACCTTTTAGCTAGGGGATATGCATATGATAGGTTTGTCACCCACCATAGTTTTGAATTTGGTGTTATTCTCACTGTTTTTGTCATTCATCAATAGAGTGCATTCACCATTATACCCTAGCTCATTTTTTCCTGCTCATTACCCAAGCCTGTTTTTTAAATTTTTGTTGTGATTTCATGAGATATCAAATAGATTCAATAAAATATGTTTTTTCCTAAATTATCCTAAAACAGTTTTGGTTGCCTGCAATTAAAAACCTTAACTAAATCATTTGTGTACTTGGTCTTGTGGGTTTGTATATTTTTGTTTTTGAGGTTTCAGTTTAAACCTTTATTAAGATACGTTGGATAGCTTTCCCTTTTCAAAGTATGTACTTTTTTTTTTAACAAAGGAAAATATCTACAGTCCAGAAAGGTAATGTCCTAATTGCAGGGATTCAGGCATTTCTATGTAAATTTGTGGAGGAATTAATTTGAGGCAGAGGGGCATCCCCACATTACTTTCAAATCACAATTAAGAAGTGACTTCCTACACAGCCACTTCCAGACACAGCAGATGTCATGGCATCCACAATGTTTCACAATTCTTGGGATTGATTGTACAGACTTTCCCTTCAACGTGTATCTCTTATTTTTTAATTATAAGTGGATTATGTCCTGAAAAGAAGTTTAAAACCAGATGAAGCTTACCTTTTCAATCAATGTATTTGAGGATATTTTCCTTATTACATTTTCTTATGAACAATTTTCCTTATTACATTTTCTTATGAATATTCTAAGATTGCGATCATGCTATACATTCAATTTTGCATATTGTTCTTTCTATACTTAGCACTATGTACAAAAGATTTTTCATCAAAAGTTACAAGTAGAAAGACAGAACCAAAATTAGTAATAAGCCACTCTGTTTTTGTTCACTACAACCACTCTTGAATGGAACACCAAGGCTTTATTTGCTCTGTAAGAGAGCAAACTAACTCTGTAATAGTTATCTAAGAAGAGCAAATAGCAAACTGGGTTGGAATAATGTTTCATACTGATTATGATTTGGGGTGATGGTGGGGAGGTCCGGAGCTGATGGCCAAGAAAGAATTCTTGAAGACATCTTTGGTGCAAAAAGGTGATTTTATTAAAGCATGGGGACAGGACCCAGGGGCAGGAAGAGCTGCATTGGAGTTGTGACAAGTAACTCATTATATACCCTTAGGTTGGGAGGGAGTCAGGGATAGAGTAAGTCTCTAAGGTATTTTGGAAACAAGGTTTCCAGGACCTTGAGGGGCTAGCTGTTGCTAGGGAAACACCACTTATTATCATTTAATAAAACCGCAGTCATGAGACCCTTCAGATGTATATGGTGGGGGGCATAAGCTTGGAGTATGACTGCCGGCATGTATCTTGGGACAGGTGAGATAAAAGAGGTAGACTTACAGGATCCTCGAGGTTGGATAATGTTAAGCCAAGATTCCCTTTTGCCCCTAGTAAAGTGTCATCATGGAGGCAGCTGAGCTCCTAGAGGGAAGTCACTCTGTGGGTTTCAAGGACTTGTCAATGGGCTGTAGGCAGTAAAGGAACTTAATTTTTCATTTGCCTTAGTTTCCCACATCACCATGGCAAGCACTTAAACCCCTTTCTTTTGTGATTGGGTAGCCATGAGTGTCCAAGGAATATCATACATATTCCACCTGGGGTGTGTGTGTGTGTCAGCCTATATTTTGCCCTCAGCTTGCTCCACACTCCCTCATCAATACAACCAGTGAAACAAGAGAAGTCCAAAGAGAAGCATGACTGACTGTCTTTTGTTCCAGAGACTCTTGGACAATCCTACAAAATCAAGGCCTTTCTTGGCTGTTTTCCACAAGACAGTGAATTCTTCATCTGGGAGCATAAGGATTTGAAAATATACCAGGCTGGAATAGTATAGCAAGGTTTAGGCCTTTTCATACCTAAGACATAACTTATTTATGTTATAAACAAGAACTGGAAGAGATCATGGGGTATTTTGTAGTCTTTATGGTTTATATTATACTGTCAGGAAGGAAGGATCTCCTTTGTGCTTCAAGGTCCTGGCTGTACTAAGAATCAAATTGATGTCAGACAGATTAACAGGAAAAAAATCAAATCTAGTTCCAAAGAAATTCCAAAGACAATCAGGCAAAATGAGGTGTATATGTCATCCTGAACTAAGGAGAAGGGGGTAGGGGTCTGGGACTTCAAAGGGAAGGAATACAATTCACAGGAAGATGAAAAAGAGCAAATGTATGGTAAACAAATGTTTGCTGGGCAATTTAAAAACAATGAAACATAGAGGACTTTGACAAACATGCCTTGCTAGGTTCCTTCCTCTTTACCATACCTAGTTCATATTATAATGTAGTTATCTATGATGATAGCTCTCTTCATGGAGCAGGCCCTCCATCCAAATCCTTTTTAGGCAGTTGAGGGGGAAGGAAAGAGCTTTTCTTCAATCTTCTAGGTTTTGATTTCTTTTAATTTAAAATAATCTGCATGCCAAAGTGACTCATCTTGGGAAGGTCTGCCCTTGGCCCCTAAAATACCATGAGAACTTTTACATACATGTCAATTTGTAAACATCTCTGTAATTGTAGGAAACCAATGCATCAATGCCCTAATTAAGGCAATGTATCAATGCCCTAATTAAGGAAAAAATATAATTGTCTCCACTGACAGTCAATTTAGGCTCTAAAAAAAGGGAGGTAGGTTTTATAGAGGGAGAGGAGCAGAGACCAGGCCATGTCCATAATGACTGAACATGGACAAACTTTTAGGCTAAGACCAAGACTGTTTTCATTCTCTATTTAGATATCTGAAACCATTAAACATATAGTAGAGAAACCTCATCATTAAAGGGCTGAGAAATCATATCTAATTCTTGCTAAATATTATCCTAAATAGAAAATAAAAGAGCTTTGTGTAAATCTCTTTTGACCAATGTCTATCTCTGAAATTCTCATTCACTGCTTTATAAAAAGAATCTGTTTATTAGGGCCAGCTGTAGAGGGAGGGAAAAAAAGCCTTTTCTGCTAACGTTTTGGTCAAAATTTCTTCTAAAACACCTTAAACATTTACCTCAAAAGGCTTGGGATAGTTTTTCTTTTCTTTATTAACTTTGTTGAGGAATAACTGACAAATATAATTGTATACATTTAAAGTATACAATGTGATGATTTGGTATATGTATGCATTGTAAAATGATTACCAACATCAAGATAATTAACATGTCCATCACCTCACATGGTTAACTTTGTGTGTGTGTGTGTGTGTGTGTGTGGCGAAAATGTTTAGGATTTACTCTCAGCAAGTTTCATACTGTGTCATTCACTATAGCCAGCATGCTCTACAGTAGATCCTCAGAACGTGTTCTTCATATAACTGAAAATCTGTAGCCTTTCTAAATATCCTTAATTTCTGTTTAAAAATCTACTATAGATGTATCACTCTCATAATTATGCTTCTTTAAACTATTTAGAATATTCCCTTTATTTAAATAGTAATTCCTCTTTATTTGGAATAGTAATTCCACTTTTTTTAATGTGTTAAATGGTGAAGTAACATTTAGTGAACTCCCATTAAATATCTGGGACTGGAAATAATACTATCTCATTTAATTCCCAAAACCAGTTATAATTCTCTTTATTCTATAAATGAAGAGATTGAGATTCAGGGGCAAAGTAACTTGCCCCGAGTCATACAGCAGATAAGTGTTGGAGCTGGAATTTTCACTCAAACCTGTCTTACTCTGACATCTATATTCTTTTATTAAACCATGCAATCTCCTGTGGAAAATAGTTTTTTTTTTTCTCATGATCCTATTAAAAGACCTGTTTTATAATTTTAAATATTGTCTCTCGCTCTATAAAGCAAGATCCTAGACAGTAACACTTTACTGGAAAGTCCTTGTTTAAGGTTGTTCTATGGCAATGTCTCTCTCCTGTGATGATTTAAGTTTCCCCCTCCCCCGCCCCAGTTCTGTGTCTTCCTTTTGATCCCGTGATTATAACTGGATGCAGTATTCCAAGTACAGATGTTCTCTAGTTTTTCAACACAGGATATGTGTTGGTCTCCTCTGTATATGAAATAGTCAACAATAACTTTCAAATCCTCATTCTGGAGTTTGATGGATATTTCAGAGCCAGTCATTTAAATGTGGTTTAGATTAATTTTTCCTAAATGCATATGAACCATTTAGAGTGTAAAGGAAGTTGAGCAATTTTATAAAACCTGCACGATAGTATTCATCTGCCAAGTGGCTTAGTCATGTTAAATAGATACTTTTGTATTAAACCGAACTGTGATTTTTAACTTAGTTGTTAAGACAGTACACGTAAACACATTTATAAAAGCAAACAAAAAGACGATGTTTACAGTATCACAACATTTCATCAATTCATATATTTATACAGTAAGCATTCTTGGTTCTACAGAAATACTTTTTGTGAGCCAAACAAATCTGGAGTCACATAGCATTAGAAGAGCACAATTCTGTTCCTGTTTGTGAGAAAATATTAAAGTAGAACACTGAGTTTGCTGGTCAGTGACAACGTTAAGGTCTTCCCTTGAAAATTTTCCCTCTTTTTTTGATGCAAGATCCAGTTATCATTTACTCTTTAGTGTAGCAAAAAACTAGATTCAACTAAAGAGTTAGAGGGGGAAATTGATGTCTAGATAGATATTTAATCAGCTGAATCAAATCCTTTGCACAGCTATATCTGCATTAGATGATAATAAAACAGCCTCCAAATGTTATTAAAATCAGAAAGTTAAAGTTTTTAAGGTGAACATATTTCTTGCTTTTAGAATGCTTCACTGGTATATGGATATGTATTCTTTTTCTTTTTTTAATGTTCAGCCATTTAGTTTGAGAGAGAGAGAGAGAGAAAGCAGGAGCCAAGGAGGAAAAGAGAAAGAGAACGAGGGAGATCAAGACCTGAGCTGAAGTCTGAAGCTTAACTGACTAAGCCACCCAGGCACCCCTGTATTCTATTCTTATATATTTCTAATTAATCTAGATTTTCATTTATTTTATTTTATTTTTTTAACGTTTATTTATTTTTGAAACAGAAAGAGACAGAGCATGAACGGGGGAGGGTCAGAGAGAGAGGGAGACACAGAATCTGAAACAGGCTCCAGGCTCTGAGCTGTCAGCACAGAGCCCAACGCGGGGCTCGAACTCACGGACCGTGAGATCATGACCTGAGCCGAAGTCGGACGCTTAACCGACTGAGCCACCCAGGCGCCCCTAATTAATCTAGATTTTTAAGATGGATTTAAAAAATTATAGACCTTTTCTTATCTCACTTTTTAAGATATCCTAAGGGTCTAACCCAAAATATGAGCACAAGGGATCTACACAGTTATAGGACTGCATTCAATTAAAATATTAGGAAAAGTATTGATTTTCACAATGACAGCTTGTGTTATTTAGAATTTTATAGCTTACAAAACAGTTTCACAAACTGTTAAATCATTTGATCTTTAAAAAATTGGCTTATGAATTAAGTGGGGGTAGGGATATCTTCTATTTTCTGGTTGAGAAAACAGATTCGTCATACTCAAATAAATTATCCAAAGGTACAAACCCATAGGAACAAGCCCTAAAAATGAAGAATCTTCTAATTCTTAGTTCTCCAACACACATTATTACTTTACTTACATATATAGCTTCCATGATAATGTATTCTTTTTCTTTTTCAGTTCTGGTGGCAATGTTATTTTATTTTGGCAACACAAAAACAGGTATAAAATACGTATAGGTTCGGTTGCTCAGTGCTGTATTAACTTCAACCAAATTGTACCCAAATATACTTTCTACTATCTCTAGAAGAACAAATGCAGCTTTTTATATGTTGAAGTCATTCCTTGTAAACATCCTTCCCATGTTTTTTTATTATATAAGGATAGCCAAAACATGGCAGATAACATATTATATAACATAAAATATAAACAATATATAATATATATTAGACATATGAGTTTTTCTCCTGTTAGTGACAGCCTTAATAATAGAACCAACAGAATTAAATTCCTGTACTTATGTTTTGTTTAATTGCTCATTTATCTCTTATACTTTGTCATGAGTCTTCCCAATTAGTCTGTGAGGCATCAGTGGTATTTATTCTTCTCCTTCCATTTTTGCCACTATCAAAATTGCCCAAACCCATATCAACTTATGCCTGGATATCTGCAATAAACCAGCTAGCTGAGGTCCCAGAATTCAAGTTAAATGGCCATATCCACCAACCATCCTCCACCCCAATGTTTTTTTGCATATCACTGACAAATAAAGATAATGGTCTTCCCCAATACTGAAGTTATATCTAATTTTTGAAATTGTTTCCAAGTTTATTTATTTTTTTTTAAATTTCAAGTGATTTATTCCTTAAACATTTACCAACTATTTTAAGAGTTATGTACCAAATACTTTTATTTTTTCATTGTATTTGATTTTATTTAAATTCAAGTCAGTTAACATACAGGGCAGTACTGGTTTCAGGAGTAGAACCCAGTGATTCATCACTTATATGTAACACCCACTGCTAATCCCAACAGGTGCCCTCTTCAATGCCCATCACCCATTTATCCCACCCACTGCCCACCTCCCCTCCAACAACCCTCGGTTTGTTCTCTGTATTTAAGGGTCTCTTCTGGTTTGCCTCCCTCTCTGCTTTTATCTTGTTTTTTTCTTCCCTTCCCTTGTGTTCATCTGTTTTATTTCTTAAATTCTACACACATATGAGTAAAATCACATGATATTTATGTCTTACTCTGAATGACTTATTTCGCTTACATTATATGCTCTAGTTTCATCCACATTGTTGCCAATTCCAAGATTTCATTCTTTTTTATTTGATTCTTTTTGATACGGATTTGGGCAAGATTTCATTCTTTTTTGATATTCAATTGTATACCACATCTTCTTTATCCATTCCTCAGTTGATGGCCATTGGGCTCTTTCCATAATTTGGTCGTTGTTGATAGTGCTGCTATAACATTGGGATGCATGTGCCCCTTTGAATCAGCATTTTTGTATCCTTTGGGTAAATACCTAGTAGTGCAATTTCTGGGGCCTAGGGTAGTTCTAACTTTAAGTTTTTGAGGAACTTCCATACTGTTCTCCACAGTGACTGCACCAGTCTGCATTCCCATCAACAGTGCAAAAGTGTTCCCCTTTTTTTGTATCTTCACCAACATTTGTTGTTTCCTGAGTTGTTCATTTTAGCCATTCTGACAGGAGTGAGGTGGTATCTCACTGTGGTTTTAATTTATATTTGTCTGATGATGAGTGACATTGAGCATCTTTTCATGTGTCGTTAGCCATCAGGATGTCCTCATTGGAAAAGTGTCTAGTTCATGTTTTCTGCCAATTTCTTCACTGGATTATTTGTTTTTTGGGTATTGAGTTTGATAAGTTCTTTATAGATTTTGGATATGTAATTTGCAAATATCTTCTCACATGCCATCAGTTGCTTTTTAGTTTTGTTGATTGTTTATTTTGATGAGGTCCTAAAAGTTTAGTTTTGCTTTTGCTTGACTCTGGAGTCATGTCTAGTAGGAAGTTACTGTGACCTAGGTCAAAGAGGTTGCTGTGTGTTTTCTCCTTTAGGATTTTGATGGTTTCCTATCTTACATTTAGGTCTTTCACTGATTTTGAATTTAGTTTTGTGTGTGGTGTAATAAACTGATCCAGGTTCATTCTTCTGCGTGTCACTGTCCAGTTTTCCCAACACCATTTGCTGAAGGGAGTGTCTTTTTTTTCTATTGGATATTATTTCTTGTTTTGTTGAAGATTGTTTGGTCATACATTTGCAGGTCCATTTCTGGGTTTTCTATTCTGTTCCATTAATCTATGTTTTTTTTGTTTTTATGTCAGTACCATACTGTCTTGATGATTACAACTTTGTAATATAGCTTGAAGTCTGGAATTGTGATGCCTCTAGCTTTGGTTTTCTTTTTCAACATTGCTTTGGCTATTCAGGGTCTTTTCTGGCTCCAAAGAATTTTTATAATTTTTGTTATAGCTTTGAGAAGAATACTGGTGTTATTTTGATAGGGATTGCATTGAATATATAGATTTCTTTGGGTAGTATCCATATTTAACAATATTTGTTCTTCCAATCCATGAGGATGGAATGTTTTCCCATTTCTTTTTGTTTTCCTTAATTTCTTTCAAAAGCTTTCTATACTTTTCGGCATAGATATCTTTTACCTCTTTGGCTAGGTTTATTCCTAGGTATCTTATGGTTTTTGGTGTAATTATAAATGGTACCAATTCCTTGATTTCTCTTTACGCTGCTTCATTATTGGTGTATAGAAATATGACTGATTTCTGCACATTGATTTTATATCCTGCAACTTTGCTGAATTCATGTATCAGTTCTAGCAGTTTTTGGTGGGGTCTTTTGGGATTTCCAGGTAGAGTTTCATGTTAATTGTGAAGAGTGAAAGTTTGACTTCTTCTTTGCCAATTTGTATGCCTTTTATTTCTCTTTGTGGTTTCATGGCTAAGGCTAGGACTTCTAATAGTATTTAGAACAACACTGGTCAAATTTGATGTCTCTTTTGTGTTCCTGACCTTGGGGTGAAAGCTCTCAGTTTTTCCCCATTGATAATGATATTAGCTATGGGTCTCTCATATATGGCCTTCGTGATGTTGAGGTATGCTCCTATCCCTACTTTCTTGAGGGTTTTTATCAATTAAGGATACTATATTTTGTCAAATGCTTTTTCTGCATCTGTTGAGAGGATCGTGTTGTTCTTATTCTTTTAATAATGTTATGTATCACATTGATTTGTGGATATTGAACCATGCCTGGCAGCCCAGGAATAAATCCCACTTGATCATGGTGAATAATTTTTTTAATGTATTGTTGGATTTGATTTGCTAGTATCTTGTTGGGTATTTTTGCATCCATGTTCATCAGCGAAATTGGTCTGTAGTGCTCCATTTAAGTGGGGTCTTTGTCTGGTTTTGGAATCAAGGTAATGCTGGCCTCATAGAAGGAGTTTGGAAGTTATCCTTCCATTTCTATTTTTTGGAACAGCATCAAAAGAATAGTTATTAATTATTCTTTAAATGTTTGGTAGAATTCTCCTGGGAAGCCATTTGCCCCTGGATTCTTGTTTTTTGGAAGATTTTTGATTACTGTTTCAGTTTCTTTACTGGGTTTGGGTTTGTTCAAATTTTCTATTTCTTTCTGTTTCCATTTGTTAGTTCATTTGTTTCTAGGAATTTATCCATTTCTTCCAGATTGCCCAATTTGTTGGCATATAATTGCTCATAATATTCTATTATTATTGTTTTAATTTTTCCAGTGTTGGTTGTGATCTTTCACCTTCCATTGTTGATTTTATTTATTTGGGTCCATTCTTTTTTCTTTTTGATAAATCTGTCTAGGAGTTTATCAATTTGTTTATTCTTTCAAAGAACTAGCTCCTAGTTTAATTGATCTGATCTACTGTTTTTTTCTAATTTTGATATCATTGATTTCTTCTCTAAACTTTATTATTTCCCTTCTTCTGGTTTTGGGCTTTTTTGCTGTTCTTTCTCCAGATGTTTTGGGTGTACAGTTAGGTTGTGCATTTGAGACATTTTTCCTTCTTTAGGAAGGCCTGGATTGCTATATACTTACCTCATATGACTGGCCTTGTTGCATCCCAAAGGGTTTGGACTGTCATGTTTTCATTTTCATTGGCTTCTGTGTACCTTTTAACTTCCTCTTTAATTTCTTGGTTAACTGGTTATTCTTTAGTAGGATGTTCTTTAACCTCAAGTATTTGTTGTTTTTCCAAATTTTTTCTTGTGGTTGTTTTTAAGTTTCATAGCATTGTGTTCTGAATATATGCATGAAATGATCTCAATCCTTTTGTACTTGTTGAGTGCTGATTTGTGACAAAGTATGTGATCTACTCTGGAGAATGTTAAACGTGCACTCAAGAAGAATGTGTATTCTGCTGCTTTAGGATGAAATGTTCTGAATATATCTGTTAAGTCATTCTGGTCCAGTTTGTCATTCAAAGCCATTGTTTCCTTGTTGATTTTCTGCTTTGATGACCTGTCTGTTGCTATAAATGAGGTGTTAAAGTCTCCTACTATTATTATATTATTATCAATAAGTTTCTTTATGTTTATTAGTATTTTATTTATATATTTCTGTACTTCCAATTTAGGGGCATACGTATTTATAATTATTAGATCTTTGTGGTTGATAGACCCCTTAATTATTTTTTTTGAATTGTATGCTTTTTATTCTTTTTTTTCAATATATGAAATTTATTGTCAAATTGGTTTCCATACAACACCCAGTGCTCATCCCCAAAAGACCCCTTAATTATAATATGATGTCCTTCATCTCTTATCACAGTCTTTGTTCTAAGTCTAGTTTGTCTGATATAAGTATGGCTACTCCAGCTTTCCTTTGACATCCATGTGCATGATAAATGATTCTCCATCCCCTCACTTTCAATCTGCAGATGTCTTTAGATCTAAAATGAGTCTCTTGTATGCAGCATATAGATAGATTTGATTTTTTATCTACTCTGATACCCAGTAGTTTTTGATTGGAGCATTTAGTCCATTTACATTCAGATAGATTATTGAAAGATATGAATTTAGTGCCATTTTGTTACCCATAGCATTGGTTTTCTGGTCATGTTCTCTGGTTCTTTTTTTACCCATTGCTTTTGGCTGTTTTGTTTTGTTTTGTTTTCTCCACTCAAAGAGTCCCTCTTAAAAATTCTTGCAGGGCTGGTTTAGTGGTATGAACTCCTTTAGTTTTTGTTTGTCTGGGAAACTCTTTATCTCTTCATCTATTTTGAATGATGGCCTTGCTGGATAAGGAATTCTAGGTTGCATATTTTTCACATTCAGCATGTTAAATATATCCTGCCCCTCCTTTCTTGCCTGCTGTGTTTCTGTTAACAGATCTGCTGCAAACCTTATCTGTCTTCCCTTGTAGGTTAAGGACTTTTTTTCTCTTGCTGCTATCATGATTCTTTTCTTGTCTGTGTTTTGTGACTTTTACTATGATATGCCTTGGTGATGGACAGCTTTTGTTGAATCTAATGGGAGTTCTCTGTTCTTGGATTTTGATGTCTTATCCTTCCCTCTATTAGGGAAGTTTTCAGCTATCATATGTTCACATAAACCCTCTACCTCTTTTTCTATCTCTTTTTATCTTTTGGTACTCTTATGATATGAATGTTATTCCCCTTAAAAAGTCACTGAGTTTTCTAATTCTACCCTTGTGATCCATTACCTTTGTTTCCCTCTTCTTTTCAGCTTCATTATTTTCCATAATTTTATGTTCTATATCACTAATTCGTTCCTCTGCTTCATCCATCCTCACTGTCATGGCATCCATTTGAGGTTGCATCTCAATTACAACATTTTTAATTTTGGCCTGACTAGATTTTAATTCTTTTATCTTTGCAGAAAGAGATTCTTTGGTGTGTCTATGCTTTTTTCATTCCCAGCTAGTATTCTTATACTCTTGGTTAAAATTCTAGTTCAGACATTTTGCTTATATCTGTGTTGATTAAATCCATGGCCGTCATTTCTCCCTGTTCTTTCTTTTGGGGATAATTCCTCTGTCTTGTCATTTTGGAGGAAAAAAAATTAATAAAATAAAATTAAAAATTAAAATTAAAAATTAAAAACAAAACAAAACCAAATAAAGGGACTTAGTTCCTAGGCGTGCTTCAGTTTGCTTGTAAAGAGAAGCTTGACAAAAAAAGAGAAGAAAATATTTAAAAATTATTGTAAATAATAAAATAGAATTAAAAACAAAATAAGGAAAATTAAATAGAATAAAAAACTTTCTCTCTGTATCCAAGAAGGAAAGAAAAATGAAAGAAATAAAGAAAAAAGAAAACAAAAACAGAAACAAAGAAAATGAACAAACAAATGAATAAGCAAACAAAATGAAACCTGAATGAAGCTAGCTCCATTTACTTTAAAACTGAAATTTTGCAGCACACTATGGTCCATAGACTAAGCAGGTAGAAAGGATTTGTGCTGGTCTTCTGGGGAATGTGCCTGGAAGGTGCTAGTGGGCAGGGCTTGGTGTAAAAGCTCTGTTCCCTATTTGGTGGTGCTGCTTAGCTCACTGGGGTTGATTGATGTGGGTGTGCTAGAGGTGAAAATGGCTTCACTTCCACTCTCTAGTCTCTAGTGTGGGAATTTTATGCCCTCACAGACACAATCAATCAACGCCCCCCCCCCTTTTGTCTCAGGCTTCATTGCTCCCTTTCTCTACTCTATGTTTTTACAAGCTGTCTCTATACCTGCTAGGAAATGCCTCCCTCAAGAGTTTTATCGCTGATGGAGCTGTTTTTCAAAACCTCACACTTCAGAGACCTTGGAGGCTTGGGCCTGTGTTAATTCTCTGGGGGAGGGTCTCCCCAAGCAATGGCCAGGTACAGACTTGTCCCAGAAAACGTTGGTGTGATTGAGCAGAGGCTCAAAGTTTATAGTGAATAACAACACAATAGCCAGCGCCAGGTTTTGCTGCACTCAGCTGGCATCTTTGTCCCAATATCAGTAAACATGGCAGCTCTCTGGGGTTGGTAGACCTTTGCCCAGGGGAAAGCCATATCTCCTGTACCAAATTTAGTCCAACAGAGGAACTGCTTCTCCCTGTATGTCACTCAGGCCCCTGAGACTGCACTGCCTGCTCCCTGCTTCCTTGCCAAGCACCATCAGGCACTGAGTTCTGAAATGTCAAACTCTGTATTCCACTGTTTATAGAAAAATGGTGGTATAGAAACCCTGTCCTTTTTCTTTGTCAATGATTTTATGGAACAGATTTCTTGTCCAGTCCCCTGCGAATGTTTTCACTCTTTCTCTCTCTCTGTATCTCCAGCTACTTTCAGGAGAAGTGCTTTTCTTGCACAGTCCTGATGTCCTGCACACTATCCTTCTTTCTCTTTCTCTCTCTGTCTCTCTGTGAAAAGGGCTCCCTATCATCCAGGGCACCATGGCTTTTCTCTTCCCCAGTTCACCTCTCTGCACTGCATACCTTCCAATTTCTCTTCCTCAAGTCATGCAGATTGCTGCATTAATCTTCATATCATTTTCCTAGGTGTTCAAAATTGTTTGATGCTGATCTAGCTGTGTTTTAAGGATGAGACAAGATCAGAGTCCCCATACTACTCTGCAATAATGTGTTTTTCTGCTGTTTGTTCCTTATTTTCTTTTTTACAAAAAATTTTAATGTTTATTTCTGAGAGAGAGAGAGAGAGAGAGAGAGAGAGAGAGAGAGATGAAGCATGAGTGGGGAAGGGGCAGAGAGAGAGAGAGAGGGGGAGACACAGAATCTGAAGCAGGCTCCAGGCTCTGAGCTGTCAGCACAGAGCCTGATGCAGGGCTCGAACTCATGAACCATGAGATCATGACCTGAGCCAAAGTCAGATGCTTAACTGAGCAACCCCCCCCCGCCTTATTTTCAATAAGAACAAAAATTAAAGGGTAAATTCATAGAGTGGCACAAATCCTAACTGATTACAATTTGTTACTCTGATTTCAGACAGAACCAAATTCAAGGAATTCAAGGTTAATGAAGGTTTTTTTTTTTTTACCACATCCCATATATTTAATAGCTCAATTCAAATATTGAGTATGTTCCTCATGTCATGAAATTGTTTCTTTCACCAAACCTCCCATTTCACATGCTGAAAATTTAACCCTTTGTTTTTCAAGTGTTAGGGAGAAACAATTTTTTCTACCCTTCAAGGGGCTTCCAACTGGTCTAAGAATCAAATTAACAGAGACAGATTAACAGAAGGAAATAAAATTTAGTTACATATGTACAAGGAATCCACATAGACATGAGATTCTAATGACAGGCAAAATATGGTATATGTCATTCTGAACTAAGGAGTAAGAGGAAGTGGTCTGGGACTTCAAAGAGAAGGAAAGCAATTCAAAGGAAGATGAAAAGGAGTAAATGTTTAGTCCATCATTTCCTCACCATTTCTGATTACACCCAGTTAACTCAATAAATGTGTACAAGTTTTTGGGTCTAGAGGTAGCATTTGGAGTAAGTCAGCTGATGAAAGTCAGCTGAAGTCTCTGAGACAGCTCTACACAACAGACCATAAACTAGCCCAGAGTAGATGAAGATAGTGTACTTCTGGGAACCTCTCATTTGAGTGTTGTTCTTCTCTAACCTTTCTGAAGGCCTTGCCTGAAGATGTGTAAAATTATTAAACCTTAATTTGCTTCCTTAGCAATGACTCTTCTTTCTTCCCCATTATGTCTCAGGAGGAATAGGTGACTGGAATAAAGCTGGTTTGAGTTTTTAATATTATCTGGTGAGCCTGTGTCTGTATATAAGAGTCCACTCATTGTATTTTATATCCCCTTGAAACTAGAAAATTAGTGATTCATCAGATTAATATCCCCATTGGAGTGCAATTGTTCTCATGAAAGTCATCACCAGACTGTCTTCCTGCCAAATCTGCAGAATTATCTTCTCTGTTCTCATTCTCCTTGATCTCTCTGTTGTATTTGACACTAATAACAAATTACCCCATGAAATATTTTTTCCCTTTGGTCTTTACACAGTTCTTATTTTACTACTGTTTCTCCAACCACTGTGGGAAAAAATAGAAGAAAAAGCAAGGGAGTGAAAGAAAGCTCAAAAGAGAGAGAAAAGAGACAAAGAAGAGACCAAAGAAGAGGAAGAGGGAGAGGACATGAAAGTAGAGAAGAAGGAAAGGGGTTTATTCATGATAAATATTATCACATCATAATACCACCTTCAACATTTGCCTCATGTGTTACTCAGTAGCAAATGTTGCATAGGTTTAGGCAAATAAATGCAAGCTACCATTTCAGCACTTACTATGTGCCTGCTACTGAGAAGAAAATTAACATATTGTTTAATCCTCACAACATCCTTCAAAGGAGGTAACACTATTTCTATCTCAAATGTGAAGAAAATTGAAACAGAAAGATTAGGTAAATTGCTCATATGCCTACATTTACTAAGTGAGAAAGCCAAGGTTTGGCCCTAGTTTTATCTATCTCCAAAACTTATGCTCTATTATTTATATTATACTGTCTAAAGCATCCAGGAACTTATTATGAATCTTAAACATTAAAAAAATTAAGTTTATTTATTTATTTTGAGAGAAAGAGAGAGTGCACAGAGGAGGGGCAGAGAGAGAGGGAGAGAGAGAATCCCAAGCAGGTTCCATGCTATCAGCACAGAGCCTGATATGGGGCTCAATCCCATGAACCATGAGATCATGACCTGAGCCAAAATCAAGAGTTGAACGCTTAACTGACTGAGCCACCCAGGCGCCCCTGAATTTTAAACATTTAAAAGAGGGAATGTTTCAATGGTTTACTTACATTTCTAGAGATGTATAATTACAAAATAAATTCATAGGGTGCCTGGGTGGCTCAGTTGGTTAAGCGTTCGACTCTTGATTTTGGCTTAGGTCCTGATCTCACAACTGCCTCGGGCTCTGTGCTGACAGTGAGGAGCCTGCTTGCGATTCTCTCCCTCTGCCCCTCCCCCGCATGAACTCAGTCTCTCTCTCTCTCTCTCTCTCTCTCTCAAAATAAATAAATAAAACATTAAAAAAAAATAAACCATTGTCTGACTTTCTATTTTGGAAACTACTAATCTGCCATGTGGTTTGATCTGTATCTTAGATCACTTTAAATCTCTAGTGAGAAGTCTCCTTAGATCACACCTTATTGTTTAAGATCATTTTTTTCCAGATGGTACAAAATAGCAAACTCTGGTTCTTCACTATAATTAATTAGGGATTCCAGGGCACAATGGGGCATTTTACTTCAAAAAAAAAATTGTATTGAAACAGCTGCCTCTCTTATTACCAGGAGATCTGTACCCTTTCAGCTGCCAGTGCTGACATTTGTTTCCCCATTTCTTTACAAAATTAGCATCTCTAAGAATTCTAAAGGGTCTGTTCATGATTAACTTGCAGTTATATTTTAATAGAACATTTTGTGCATTTCATATCATAAAAAAATTATGTAAAACTGAAAGACTGATAAATTCCAGGACTTCATTTTGGTCAATGATTCAAACTTTTGGAGGAAAAAAAAAGAGAATTTCTCCTTTTTTGTGTGTGTGGCCAAGTCAAAGTTAAGAAGTAAGCCTTGGAAATCTATAATATTTATTAATGTAAAAATGTATAAAAACAAACAATAGCTGTGAATAAAGAAAAAAGCTAGCAAAGCTATGAAGCATAGGTCTCTTACTTATGAAAGTCTATCTTGTATACATTTGTCAGTATTAATTCTAAAGGCAGAATTCTAAAGATGTCCTTTACCCGATATCCCCATGAACAGTACTGTTAATAAGAGACTTTGCTAATGTAATTAAGGTTGCTAATCAGCTGAACTTAAAATGGGAATAATATCATGAATCTTAGAATATACAAATGGACCCATAAAAGCAGAAGAAAAAGACAAAAAATCAGTGAGAAATATGGGGCAGAAGTTGAAGTCAGAGAAGATTTGAAGTGTAGGAAAGACTTGACCTACCGTTGCTGGAGGACAGCCATATGGAAAGCAATAGAAAATCCTTATTCAGCAAGTAAATAACTAGGTTTGACCTGCATTGATTTCTTGTCATTCAGCATTCACCTTTGTGTACATGTACAAATACTAACTGGAAAACCTTTAAGAAAACATCCTAATCTTAGAGTCCTGGAAATACTGTAACATAAAGATGCATGCCAAAAAGAAAAAAAAAAGTTCATCCAATCCTAGGTGATACTGTGATTCAGCACAATGTCTTCCCAGTTCCCTTCCAATTTTTGTTTTTCCAGTCCTCATTTCGGTAACCCTATTTTTGCTTTTTGCTTTTTGTCTCAATTTAAGGCTTCTGAATCCTTATGCTGCAGCTTGGTAAGAAATCTGTCACTAGAGTTGTTCTGAATTTTTTTTTTGCTTATATAGTTGCTCATGGTATCACACGTTTCTTATTAATAATCCTTAAATAAAACTATTTTCCTTGCCTAATCCCCCCTTCCTGTTAAATGACAACAAATATATTCATTTTTGTGGGCACGTTTAAAAGAGGGGTTGTATCTCATTTACTTTTATGAATAAATATTTGTTGAATTTTAAAAAGTATAATGTCTGATAATGCCTTAATGGATTACCTTACCAGGATTATTTTATTTTAACAAGTCAGAATGTCAATACTGTATTTGTTGCATAGTTCCCATTTTTTAAACAAGTGTAAGATTTCAAAAGAAATTAAGTAGAAGGGAATCCTAGAAGAAATGAAGGAAATGCTTTTCAGTAAAATTGCAGTGATAGCACCAAAGTTCTCCATATTTCCACTGGGAAGGCTAGAAGATGTAAAAACAGGGTGGAAACCTGCCAATTGATGTACCACGAACTTTGAGGATTTCCTGTTAGTTTAAATAAGAAGAGGCCAAGTGAAGGAAAGATTAGAGCCCTGAAGAACAGAAAAATGCCTCCTGTGAAAAAATAATGTCTGAGAAGTAAATTGAGGTAACTTGAATAGTGCTTCTTAAAGTTTAAAGAAAGCTGAATTAATTGCTAGAGAGGGCCAAAGAACTTTAAAGGGCATATCACATTAATACTGCCTGACCTCTGTTCATGCACAGCATCTACACCTATAATTAGACCTGTGGAGAAGTGAGAGTAACTTAACTGACAGTGAAGGCTACTAGAAGCCAAAGGTCAATGCTACAGGCAGCTCACTAAGAAGGAAGCTGAGGATTGCCATTGTTCTTGGTACAGGGAAACTGATTATTGTGGGTTTGCTTCTAGGCTTGTTTGCACTATTTGCTCTCACAAATGAAGAAATAACACAGTGGCAAAGTTTCCTACTTGGTCTATTTAGAACTCTGAATCCTTTCTCAATCCCTCTAGACTATGAAGTCACTAACGATATAAATTTATGATAAATTATAAAATGTCCCCCTTCTTTGCATCTCGATCTCAAAGATTCATGCAAAGATCTATGCCAATTTCTTATAGAACCTATCTCTACTTAACTATGGCAAAGTAATGAGCAACCATAGATACTCTGATATGAGAATTTTTAAAAAGGGAGAACAACCACCCAATGTGTGAAGATATACTTCAATTCAAACAAAGGAAATTATCAAGAATCAGAAGAGATACCTCACTGGAAACACAGGTATTCTAAGTAACAGAAGAATGCTAGGGAGGTTTTATGATATTTTTCACAAGGTTTAAGAATATGATTGGTCCAAAAATAAATCAAACAATGCCAGAGCAAGTAATCATGAGAGATAAATTGGAGTTAAATACACAGATTTTTTTATTGTAGGATTATTAAATTTAAAACTTTAATGAAAGTGCCATATAATAAGGTAATAATTGAATTTTAAAAGTAGCACACAGATTCAAGAAATTCATCCGGAACTCTGAAGAAATGGCAAATTGGTGAAAAAGAGTAAGAAAAAATATGGCATATGTTGTGGACAAATTCAAGGAATCCAATACACACAAAATAGAAATTTTAGAAGAAGAGAATAGACATGATGTAACAGAAGCAAAAATCAAAGAACAGTGGAGAGAAAATTTCCTGAGATGAACTAATATTTGACACTTTTGTTTAAAAGAGATGACTAGGAGTGCCTGGATGGCAGTTAAGTTTCCGATTTCTGCTCAGGTCATAATCTCGTGGTTCGTGAGTTCAAGCCCTTGCTTGAGATTCTCCTTTTCCCCCTCTTTTCCCCTACTTGCGTGCACACGCTCTCTCTCTCTCTCTCTCTCTCTCTCTCTTTCTCTCTCTCTCTCAAAAATAGACATTAAAAAGAATAAAAGATGGCCTAATAGTCAAATTTATTGTGGGATGGGAGGAGAGAAAAGAAAGAGGGACAGAGAGGTAAAACAGACTTAACACCTAGAAATATTTTGAATCTCTAGAAAAATTTTGAATTTCTAAAGGCATTGATCACACTAAGCCAGAAAAATAAATAAAATTTAAAAATAAATGTTAATGTTCAATACTCAAGAGCTGTAACGCGCCAAGTGAAATATAATTTTAAATGTAGTTTTAAATAAGTGGAACTATAGGAAAAATCAAGAAAACCACCATATTTATAGAAAGGCATTTTAAGTTGCCCTGCAACTATTTTACAGATCACATAAACAGAATAAATTAAAAAATAATAAGTTGGGGTATAGAGGAATTCAATGTTATAATTAATACGTGGTCTTGTCAAAAAGATGGCCCAGAAGCCATTTTTCTAGAATTCAAATGAAGTGAAAGAAAAACAAAATAGTAGAGGAGATGCCTCATATCCAAGGAGCCAACTACAACACAAACTCTGAGAGATCTCTGTGAAATATCTTGAAGTGGGAAGAGACTGAAGGACCTCATAAAGGGCCAGATCACAATTATGATTTGATAGTGTCAATAATAGAGTCTGAGTTGGGGAATGGCGAGCCATTGGAAATCTGGATACCACTCACTATATACCACACTATGCTCTAGATACACTCTACACAACAACCAATGGTAGCAGTGCTAGGCGTGGTAGAGTATACATCAAGCATAAAGCAGAGGGAGTTTTGTCTGAGCTGAATTTATTCACTCATTCATTGTTCATTTAGTGAATAATTATTCAATATCAGTGTTTACTGGACATTGTGCTAGATGATGGGGGCAAAGCAGTGAAAAAGACAGATAAAATCCTTTATGATTTTTATTTATTTGGCTGGGGAAACAAACAGGTAAACAAATATAGAAATAAGATAATTTTTACAAGTTACATGTGCTACAAAAGAAACAAGTCAAGGCAATGTGATTCAGTGTGTAGTTGTTGGGGGTATAGTTACTTAAATTGAGTGTTCAAAGAATGATTTCCTCTCTGAAGAGGTGGCATTTAAACTGAGACTTGAACATTTACAATGAAACATTTAAACTGAGACTTTAAAATGAGCTATAGAAGAGCAGAAGAAAAGATGTTTTCAGCTGAAGCAGTAACAAAGACTTGGGCAAGGGAGGGTTGTACCCTTTATATAGATGGGAAAAAAACACAAAACTCCTAAATATTGTAAAGATATCATTTATTCTCTAGTTTATAGATAATTGCTATGAAAATAATGTGAATAACAATGATTATTTTGGAGGGTGAAGAGGGTGTGAGAATGTGATGTTAACATCCATGTAAAAGAATAAACTTTTGGAATAGCTGAGAAGATACACTACAATGCTTAAAAAAGTATAATAGCTTATTACTAATGCAAGAATATAGTTTAATGGGAAAAAATAGTTCCCAATGACCTCCGATGTAAGTACAAACACTAATTTATACACGTGGCATTATATTATATTAGGAAAAGAAAAGATAAGCCAATAAACAGTGCTAGAGCAATTGGTTATTTACCAAATTTTACATAGTTACTTATCACCAGTCACCAAAATACAGATTAAAGACAAATGTTTAATAAGTAATCTTAAAAAGAAAATATAAGGAACTAGTTGTGCAATATTGGAGTGAGGAACACCTCTTAATGCGACAACAAAGGAAATCTTAAAGGAAATTAGCATATTGCATGTGGTGATGGATGATTATTTGCCTTTTAAAATGTTGTGTATCTTCTACATTATGTATACTGAGAAACTTTTAACTTTAGAATCAGAAAAATAACACTAGAAAAAACATTCAAAACGATTACCTCAAAAGAAAACTAAGGGATTGTTTTACAAAAGAGGCATATCTGGTACTTCTAAAATCATGCCCTGAGGAGAGTCACATTCTCTGTATATTTGGTTAACTCAGCATTACTCTTAAGAAATATAGGTAACAACTGCTATTGGATTGTTTCTTATTCTTTAATTTTCAGGAAACAGATTGTCCAAAATAATTTTAGCCTTTTAGTCTCTCGCTTTAAAAATACAGTCAAATATTGATCTTACCACAGAGATCTGATAGGAGATGAACTTGGGATCTTCCCCCTGGACAATAGAGACCATTTGGTCCAACAGAGTACCAATTACAACACGTATTTTATCATTGTTTTCCCAAGCCTCCCTTGGGAATTCTGTCTGATAAAAAGTAAAAATTGCAACACTGTTTGATTCTTTGGTGCAGACTTTTTCCTTCTCTTTGTCCTGCAAAGTCACACAAAGTACATTTTCTCTCTCTGTCTCCATACTCCTGACACTTTCACTTTCATTAAATTCCAGAATAGCAACTTTCTTACCCAGACAAAATGGGCTCCCTGGGAATAACCAGCCTCATCGTTATTTAAATAAAATTACATATGTATGCCAATTCAATTGTCTTCAAGTATCAGTGTTATTTCTCAGTCAGCAAGTAACCAGGCTGTAGACTTTTTGCATTTTCATCTACTTTAAAGTGCAACTGCTCAGCTAATGAGATCACTATAGCCCAGCAGAAAGCTCAAGTTTGAAGTGAAGTTTTTTTTTAAGTTTATTTATTATTATTATTTGAGAGAAAGACAAAGAGAGAGGTGGAGAGACCCAAGCAGGCTCAGCGCTGCCAGCACAGAGCCCCATGCAGGGCTCAAACTCACAAACCCTGAGTTCATGACCTGAGCTGAAATCAAGAGTCAGAAGCTCAACAGACTGAGCCACCCAGGTGCCTTTGAAGTTATTTTTCTTTTCATTTCAGTCAAGATTTTTTGCTTGTTTGTAAGTTTTTCCCCTCTGTGCTGAAATGTTACTACTCATTGTGTTTGATCCAGTCCAGTGTTGAATCTGTAATTCCACTTCATGGCAAAATAATGTTTGTTTCTATCTTCATAATCTTCCAGAAGTAGCTATGAAGTAGCTATCTCCAGCCTCATGCCACTGAGAGCTAATTTGAAAACTGTTAGCAAAATATCCCAAATCACTGGAGGACCAGTGGAGACATGGGACAGAGGTCAGAGGCCCTTCTCCAGGACCCAGGTTTTCCTGGTGACTTAGCTCCAGGTAGCCCCACATTTGTTCCAGGTGGTCTCGAAGGGCGGGAGCTTTCATTCGGACTGTGAGCAGAGGCCCTCAACAAAGGCCCTGGGCACCAAGCCTGGTCCATTGCTTTCTGAGCAAACCTCCCCAGAGCTCAGACCTGGTTGGGAACCCTGGCGGGAATGACACAGTGGTTGCTTCTGGATGAAGCCTGCAGTGTGGACACTTGCTGGATCTGAGGCCTCTGCTCAGTGCCCAGTCTCTGAGTGACTGCCTGGATCTTGAACCTGTTATCAACGGGTGCCTTATGCAGACTGCTTGGAACCCTGAAACAGGTGTTGATCCTGCTCCTGCCTAAGAGGCTGTGGAGGAACCACTTTGTTGATAGATAGATAGATAGATAGATAGATTTAAGATCGTATTTACTGGTATATAATGATGAAACCTCCTAGGACCCTCTGGCCAACTTAGTAGTCTTTTAAGCTTTAGCAATCACCTTTAGCCCACATGGTTGATTAACCTTTCTTTTTATATCTATAGATCCTGCATTCTTTCCTAGAAAGAACAGAGCACCTCTGTACAACCCTCAGGCACTAAGGAACCAGATCACCTTGCTCCAAGCACTGAGATAACATCTGTAGCTGGCACCATTGAGTCTGCACATAATCAAGAAATGTTAGGTATTCCCGTACTCTCTTTATTGATTAATTACCCTAAATGCCTTTAAAAACCCGTGGGCCAGTAGTGCCTGGGTGGCTCAGTCAGTTAAGCATCTGACTCGGTTTCAGCTCAGGTCAAAACCTCAAGGCTCCTGGGTTCCAGCCCTGCATCGGGCTCTGTGCTGACAGCATGGAGCCTGCTTGGATTCTCTCTCTCCCTCTTCCCTCCCACTCCCCACCTGCTCGCTATCTCTTTCTCTTAAAAATAAATAAATAAACATTTAAAAAGAAACACCCATGGGCCAAGCAGAAACCTTAGAGTTGGCCTTTGGACAAGAGTCACCTTCTTCCCAGGTGGCCAACCTCTTGAATAAAACTCATATTCCTTTCCAACCAAAACTTATCTCTTGAGTATTGGTCTTTGGAGTGATGGGCAGCTGAACTCGGGTTTTGGTAACAATGATCTCATATATTATTAATATAACATATTATTACATAACATATATTCAAAATTCTGAATAAAAATTCAGGGAACCTGGAAACTTCTGAACAACAAAAATAAATTTAAGTGGAAAAAGACTAGTTCTTTAAATATTTTAAAATATCAATCACATGTTCCTGATAATTATTAGCAAGGTTAAAGAAAAAGTGACTACTGAAATCATTAAAAAAATTTTTTAATGTTGAATCTCAGCTGGTCCACCCGAGACCCCCTGAGCACCAACCCTAGTCTCCCACGCGGTCCCATTTCTGCTCCAACAAGATGAAAGAAACTATCATGAACCGAGAGAAACTCGCCAACTGCAAACACAAGTACACATTGGTGGGAAAGGAACTGCTTGCTGAAAGAAGGTGGTTCATACAACAGCTACAGCAGATGATAAAAAACTTCAGTTCTAGGGCGCCTGGGTGGCGCAGTCGGTTAAGCGTCCGACTTCAGCCAGGTCACGATCTCACGGTCCGTGAGTTCGAGCCCCAGGTCAGGCTCTGGGCTGATGGCTCGGAGCCTGGAACCTGTTTCCGATTCTGTGTCTCCCTCTCTCTCTGCCCCTCCCCCGTTCATGCTCTGTCTCTCTCTGTCCCAAAAAAAAAATAAAAAAAAAAAAAAAAAAACAAAAAAAAAAACAAAACTTCAGTTCTCCTTAAAGAAGTTAGGGATAAACAATATCTCCGGTATTGAAGAAGTGAGTATGTGCACAAACCAAGGAACAGTGGTCCACTTTGACAACCCTAAAGTTTAGGCATCCCTGGCAGCGAACACTTTCACCATTACAGGCCATGCTGAGACAAAGCAGCTGACAGAAATGCTACCCAGTATCTTAAACCAACTTGGTGCAGTCTGAAAAGTTTAAGAAAGCTGGCTGAAGCTCTGTCCAATCTGTGGATGGAAAGGCACCACTTTCTAACGGAGAGGATGATGATGATGAGGTTCCAGATCTTGTGGAGAATTTTGGTGAGGCTTCCAAGAATGAAGCAAACTGAATTGAGTCAACTTCTGAAGATGATAAAACTTGAAGAAGTTACTGGGAGCTGCTATTTTATATTATGACTGCTTTTTAAAAATTTTGTTCATGAATCTGATAAAATCTAGACCTCTAATATTTTAAGCCCAAGCCCCTTGGACACTGCAGCTCTTTTCAGTTTTGCTTATATACAATTCATTCTTTGCAGCTAATTAAGCTGAAGAAGCCTGGGAATAAAGTTTGAAACAAGATTAATAAAGTTCTTTGCCTAGTAAAAAAAAAATTTAATGTTTATATTTATTTTTGAGACAGAGCATGAGTGGGGGAGGGGCAGAGAGAGAGGGAGACACAAAATCTGAAGCAGGCTCCAGGCTCTGAGCGGCCCGCACAGAGCCCTACGCAAGGTCAAACTTGTCAACCACGAGATCATGACCTGAACTGAAGTCAGATGCTCAACTGACTGAACCACCCAGGTGACCCCTGAAATCATTTTAAACATTGCCTCTCCCTTTCCATATCCTACTAGATTGAGGAGAGTCTGTTTTAACTTCCACTGTAATTTTGTTTTCTACTTTCTTGTTCTCCCTTCAAGTGTGGTATCTTCTGTTATACAGATCACAGAAAATACAGTAAAACCTTGTTTGCAAAGTATAATTCATTCAGGAAATATGCTTGTAATCCAAAGCACTTGTGTGTCTAAGCAAATTTTCCCATAAGAAATAATAGAAACTCAGATGATTTGTTCCACAACCCAAAATATTCATATAAAATGATTACAATACTGTAAAATAATACAAAATAATAAAGAAAATGTAAAATATTAAAAAAAGATAAATAACTTGCATTTACCTTTGAAAACTTTCGTGGCTGGTGTGAGGGAGACAAGACTTTCCCTCTGTGAGGGAGGACGACTTTCACTATCACTAACGGATCACTGCTATCTATTGGCTCAATGGAATCTTTTTCTTTTCATACCACTTTAAAAAGGAACCTATCCAATGACACTTGCTTTTGCTTCCTTTTGAGGATTTTGCAGAAGTGTGACATTGCATTGTCATTAAACAGATTCATTGCTCGCAGTGCTACAGCCTTATTTGGGTGGTGCTTTTCTACAAATTTTGCACTGTTTCCCACATTTTACACATCTCCCTAATCTCATTTGCAGTGAGGGATTCCTCCACCTTTCCTCTTCCTCCTCTGCACACAAGATCTCCTCCATAGCCTCTTGCTGTTGCTCGCGATGCAGATCCATAAGTTTGTCAGTGGTCAGCTCCTGGCCATGTTCCTCCACCAGCTCTTGAATCTTATCCTCTTTCACCTCCAGTCCCATGGTCTTCCCCAAGGTTATGATTTCACTGACAACTGGCAGCTCCTGTTCATGAGCAGGCCCCTCTAAGTCATGTCCGAGAACGCAATCAGACCTCAGTTTTCTCCAAGCAGATGAGGGTTCTCTTGGTGATCCCATCCTAGGCTTTATCGATGATCTTGGGGAAGTTCACGATGTGGAAATGATTTTTCCAAAACTCTCAGAGGGTAAGGTTTGTTCCTTCAGTCACCTCGAAGCATTGCTGAAATAGTGCTTTGGTGTAATGCTTTTTAAAGTTCGAAATGACCTGCTGATCCATGGATTGGAGGACTGGAGTGGTGTTGGGAGGAAGGAACCTGACCTTAATGAACTCAAATTCCTGCATCAAGTCATCCTCAAGGCCTGGAGCATGAGAAGGAGCATTATCCATAACCAGCAAGACTTTGAGGAGCAGATTCTTTCCTAAAAGGTATTTCTTCACTGCAGGACTGAAGACCTCATTGATCCACTCAATGACAAGATATGAGTGACCCAAGCTTGCTGTTGGACCTCCACATAACATTTAACTGACTCTTCTGCACCTTGCATTTCTTGAAGGCTCATGAATTCTTGGAATGATACAGGAGCAGGGGCTTGCCTTTGAAATCCCTGCCTGCATTAGCACAAGAGGGTGAGACGGTCTTTCGTGGGCTTGTGACCAGGCATTGCGTTCTCTTCTTCTGTAATGTATGTCCTCTTAGACATCTTTTTTCCAAAAAAACCCCATCTCATCACAGTTAAAGACTTGCTCTGGCAGGTAAAACTCGGAAATGATGATATTCTGGAACTCAGCGAATGCCTCAGCTGTCTTAGCATCCGAACTCGCAGCTTGTCCGTGTCTCACAACACTATGGATGCCACCTCTCCTCTTAAAGTTATCAAGCCATCCCCTTCTTGCCTTGAAGACTTCTTCATTTTCTGTTGACATACTTGGCAGTTTACTTACAAAGTTGGTGTACAAGGCATTTGCCTTCTTGCAGATAAAGTTCTCGGTCACAGTAGCACCTGCTAGTTGCTTCTCGTTTATCCAAACCAAAAGCAACTTTTCTACATCGTCCAGAAGACATGGTGGTTGCTTTGATATTCTTGTGACTCCTTTTGCTGCATCTAGCCCCCTTATTTCTTCTTTCTTCTTTAACAGTGTGCAAATGGTCAACATAGACTTCTTACAAAATCTTGTAATTTCGGCCACTCATATACCTCGTTCATATTTCTCAATGATTTCCTTCTTAACTTCCACCATAGTCATCTCCTTCTTACTGCTTTTCTTTTCAAACTTTTTCTGCAGAAAGCCATTGTATATGCTCACACAAATGTTTTCTTTTTCCATAAAGATGGTATTACTTTATTTCTTTAGGTTTTTAAAAAATACTTTAAAATTGTTTTCAATGTTTTCCTTAATTTTTGTTCTATTTCTCCCTAAATGTCTTACATTTTAGTTGTATCTTATTCCTTGAAACATCATTTTTTATACTATGGAAAAAATGTTATGTTTATTTTTTTTAAATATATGAAATTTATTGTCAAATTGGTTTCCATACAACATTCAGTGCTCATCCCAAAAGATGCCCTCTTCAATACCCATCACCCACCCTCCGCTCCCTCCCATCCCCCATCATTCCTTAGTTTGTTCTCATTTTTTAAGAGTCTCTTATGCTTTGGCTCTCTCCCACTCTAATCTCTCTTTTTTTTTTCCTTCCCCTCCCCCATGGGTTCCTGTTTAGTTTCTCAGGATCCACATAAGAGTGAAAACATATGGTATCTGTCTTTCTCTGTATGGCTTATTTCACTTAGCATCACACTCTCCAGTTCCATCCACGTTGTTACAAAGGGCCATATTTCATTATTTCTCATTGCCACATAGTACTCCATTGTGTATATAAACCACAATTTCTTTATCCATTCATTAGTTGATGGACATTTAGACTCTTTCCATAATTTGGCTATTGTTGAGAGTGCTGCTATAAACATTGGGGTACAAGTGCCCCTATGCATCAGTACTCCTGTATCCCTTGGGTAAATTCCTAGCAGTGCTACTGCTGGGTCATAGGGTAGGTCTATTTTTAATTTTTTGAAGAACCTCCACACTGTTTTCCAGAGTGGCTGCACCAGTTTGCATTCCCACCAACAGTGCAAGAGGGTTCCTGTTTCTCCACATCTTCTTCAGCATCTATAGTCTCCTGATTTGTTCATTTTGGCCACTCTGACTGGCATGAGGTGATATCTGAGTGTGGTTTTGATTTGTATTTCCCTGATGAGCAGCGACGTTAACCATCTTTTCATGTGCCTGTTGGCCATCCGGATGTCTTCTTTAGAGAAGTGTCTATTCATGTTTCTGCCCATTTCTTCACTGGGTTATTTGTTTTTCGGGTGTGGAGTTTGGTGAGCTCTTTATAGATTTTGGATACTAGCCCTTTGTCTGATATGTCATTTGCAAATATCTTTTCCCATTCCGTTGGTTCCCTTTTAGTTTTGTTGATTGTTTCCTTTGGTGTGCAGAAGCTTTTTATCCAATGGAAAAAAGACAGTCTCTAACAAATGGTGCTGGGAGAACTGGACAGCAACATGCAGAAGGTTGAAACTAGACCACTTTCTCACACCATTCACAAAAATAAACTCAAAATGGATAAAGGACCTGAATGTGAGGCAGGAAACCATCAAAACCCTACAGGAGAAAACAGGAAAAGACCTCTCTGACCTCAGCCGTAGCAATTTCTTACTTGACACATCCCCAAAGGCAAGGGAATTAAAAGCAAAAATGAACTATTGGGACCTCACACAGATGTTGACTACAGTACAGTATTAATAAACTCTTGTCATATACTGTGTTTAAGTAACTGGCAATAAGGCAGCAGAGGAAAGGGTCTATATCTGCAGGCGGCTTTACCTAGAATGAAGCAAAGCATTCCTAAACTTACTCTTGTATGGAAAAGCAAAGTACTGTTGCTTTGAAGTGACAAAAAATACACTAGTGCCAGTTGTGGACACTTTCCAATGTTCTGAAAAATCACTGATTTCTGCCAAACACTATGGCCTGAGACTGAGCACCTGAGCATGGGAGATGAATACCCAGAATCCCTCAGCATGAGAGAGATAGAAACACTATATAAAAGTGGCTTAGCTGTGATCATGCAATGTTTGGCATCACTTACTCCTCATATTGCAAGACATTGCTTGTTTATCAAGTTAAAATTTATTAGAAATGTATGCTCATCTTGCAGAACACTTGCAGAACAAGTTACTTGCAATCCAAGGTTTTACTGTATTTGCAAAATTTGCCTTGCCTTAGGCAATATGTTACTTGAGGTTGAAATAGGAAGCTAATCTTGGATAAATGTCTGAGTTCTCTTTGGCTTATCCCATATAATTGGAATATTTAAGTCTGGTCCCCATCTCTTGGTCCTAACATTTCTAATAGTTCAAGGAAACTATGTATTCAAAATTAAGTGACTTGAGAAATAAGGACTAACTGTGTTTTAAATGTAAGGAGCCTAAACATGTCAAAGATAGTACCTGAGAGTTTGTATGGGATGGGGAAGATGGCAGAGACTCTGGATGGACCTCCTTCCCTGTGTTTCGGTGAAGGTAGGGCCAACTTTATCTTTAGACTGCTATAAATGGCACATTGTATGTATTAAGTACTCAATATGTTTTAGCTGCTAATATTTCTGCTGCTGTTGCTATGCAACTTATAGCAAAAGATTGTGTCAATAATGGTGATCTGTATTTTATAAATGATCTTTAATGTTCAATAATGTATTCCCAAGGCTTAGTGTAGCCTGACACATAGTTCGTGCTCAATGTAAATTGAATAACTGAATGTGTTCTTTGTTAACATGAGAAACAATAGGGAAATGTTGAAAATTCAATGGAAACTAGTCTCCACTTCTGGAGAATCAATTCACAGAGTTACAAAGTCATTATGTTTTTTTCTTCTCTCTGGGGGAAACATTGAACCTTCTCAAAACTCCCTCTATAATTATTTTCTGGGTGAAGGCCAAGATATAATTTATAATACTATAACATTCCTATAAGGACTTGGTAGAAGGACAAACGAAATAGTCATTAATGGTGAATATTAGGGTCTTTTTCACAGTAAAATAATAAACTTTTATTTATTTATGAGATATGAATATACAGTGGGGAATCAAGGCATGAAATGATGGTTAAAAATACTATATGTATGTCAACAAAATTTTTAACATGTGAAAGTAATTGTGTTATGGGATTAGAACACACAAAGCTACCTAAGACATTGTTTTTCTTATTGGCTAGTGTATAAAATAAACATGTAACAATTTAAAAGCAAAGATTCTACTGGAATGAGGTTTGGAAATATATATATATACATGTAGGTATGTGTATAAAACAAACATATATCATTGATTAACCAAACATTTATCTCTGTGCTCTAGAACCAGACTACATACAATTCAAAATCAAATGAGTGTCAGAGAAGTAAATAGACAATTTCAGTAGAGTCTGATAATCTGTTAGGATATCGCATTCTATGGGAACACAGAGGTGTACAGCACCCCAGTTTCTAAACAGTGTATTTCAAAAGCTGAAGTTTCAAGGCTGAGTTAGAGTTAGCTAGAATAAAAAGCAGGGAGACTAGGGAAGGTACTACAGATAAAAGAAACATATTGTGTGAGGTTGTGAAGATATGCTTTGTTAAACTGCATGTACATAGGTAAACATGACTCGAATGAGGGTGGGTATAGGTAAGAGATAAAAATAAGGGAGGCAGGGCAGTGCCAGATAACAAAGAATTTTGTATTCTAAGAAGTTTACATTTTTAATCCACATATTGTAGCTTTTTTGGACAGCTAATGTAATGCAAATTCACCATAAACATTCAAATAATACAGATATATAGAACATATGAAGTAAGTACGTCCAATTTCGTAACTATGTTCATACAGCTGGTGAAAATATCTTTTAAAGATATTTAAACCAGTTTTATTAAAATTAAAACAGTGGTTTTTACTTTTTATATAAAAACAATAAATAACAGAAAAAGATTTAAAGAAAAAGTAAAAAATTCATCCTACTGTCCAAACCTCTACCTCTAATTCCACTTGGCAGAGTCAAAATTATGAATAATTTCTGGCTTTTAATACTTTTGAACTCTCCATTTTAACTTCAAATGATATACTTATAAATCCCTACTAAAAAGAGTGAAGTATAATGTTGTAATAAATGGAGAATATTGTCAGATTACCTATCCCCACACACACACACAAAGTCAGCCAAGATAGCTTCACATGGTAAATTCTATTAACACTATAAGCAAAAGATAATTCCAGTATTATTCAACTGCCCCCAAAAATAAAGTGAGAAGAAAAGCTTCCACATTCTTTTCTTCCTCTTCTTGTAAACAACACATGTTAATACCTGAAAACTAACAAGGAGAGCTTGGTAAGGAAAACAATAGCTTTGTCTGACTCACAAATATTGAAGCAAAAGCATTAACTAAAAATCGAATTAAGTCAATTATGAGTTAGTCATCAAACCCAGGGTTCATTTTAAAAATACAAGGATGGTTCAGTATACGAAAATAGTTAAAATAATTTGCTGTTAACAGTACACAGGAAACAGTAATTATAAAAGTGTGGCTGGAGCCTAGGGTTCATTGGGAGGTGGTAGATGATGAGGTTGGCAAGATAGATTGGAAACCTATGAAAGAATGAAAGAATTTATACATAGTGAATGCCAAAAATATCTGTGATTCTAACCAACAGGAGAGTTAAAGAATACTTTTATTTCATTTTTTATATTAGAAGGCAGTAATATTCTATTTCATTTGAGAAAGTAATTACTCCCATAATTCACTTTTTATAAGTATCAAAACATTATTAGTGGCATATGTATATCTATATATCTATATTGATATGTATATCAGAAGTGTAGAGAATAAAAATATATATTGTATCTAGGATGCATTTTTTACACATTAAATTACATCACTAATCATTTGTTTTTGATTAATATATTTCATAACAAGTGCAAATATTAATAAATAAATATAGTCCAATAATTATAAAATTAACATGTAATAATAAAATAGTTTTCGTGTTTCCTGTGTACCAGGAAAAAAATATACACATGCATATACATACTTATAGATGTTGAAATATATATATATATATATATATATATGTATATATATATATATATATATATATATATATATATAATGAAACCTCACAATAACAACCTGTGTTAGTTGCATTACCTTCATATTGAAAATAAAGGAACAACGGCCCACAGGAATCTGATACTAAAATCTGTGTGCTTAATCTACCACATCCTGCTTTCTTCACATAGTACCTTGTGAAAAGACAATGTATAAGAACTTTCTAGTGAGTCAGAATCTTTGAGCAAGAGTGAGAGATTGCAAAATGCAACCCATTCATTGCAAAATGAATTCCATATGCAAAAGAATTTTATTGCAAAATGAAACCCATATGCAAATAATCTATGCATTTAAAAAAATCAGTCCCATCTATAAAATAAATGGTTCAGCTTAAGCCACAGATAAAATAGCAAATAAGGAAATAACTTTAGATTTTTATACGTAAAGTAGATCATTTGTTTTGAGTTAGCCTTTACACTTGAAGTTGTCATAGCATGAGAAAATTTGGAATGTGAAGTTATGTGTTTTTTTCCAATTACTGTACAAGCTTCCTTCTTATGTTTGGAAACTTCTACGGCTGCCTTATGAGCTTAACCTTACCATATGAGCTGGACAGGAATTAAAGAATATAAACTGGACAATGTAGTTGAGGTAGCTTCTAGTAGACTATTCAGTATTACATTGTAACACTAGTTTCAGGCAATGGTGAATATGAGAGCTGGGATTACACCTACCTCGTTTGGGAGGCTTGGAAATAAATAACCAACTAAACCTTCTACTTCTAATAATCCTTGCCTCTGCATAACTAATTTTAGTTTCAATGGAGAAACTGAGACAGCCTATCAGACCCAAATATTGACTAACACTGGAACCTTAAGGTAAGAAGCACTGCCAACTTAAATGTGCTAATAAAAAAGCAGCTCCCTTACATAAATTAATAACTATTCATAGAATCAAGGTAGAACTACTTAATTAGCTTTTGGATTTAAAGATTAAACTGAGGGGCGTTTGGGGGTGGTTCAGTCGGTTCAGTGTCCGACTTCAGGTCATGATCTCGCGGTTTGTGGGTCTGTGCTGACAGCTCAGAGCCTGCAGCCTGCTTCAGATTCTGTGTCTCCCACTCTCTGCCCCTCCCCGACTCATACTCTGCCTGTCTGTCTCCAAAAAATAAATTAGAAAAAACATTAAAAATTTTAAAATAAAAATAAAAACACTTAAAAAAATAAAGAGTAAACTGGAAAATAATTCATGGGTTTTAAAAGTGTGTTTGATGCTAGCTGAGAATGGCATCTATTTTAAACTAATGATGTACATTACGTACATGTGTGCACACATGTGCGTGCCTGTGTATTTGTGTATGTGTGCGCGTATCTTTTGGGAAAGCTATGTTTTAAAGGAGAAGTGACAAGATCCCTCTCCACATTCTATGTGTTGAATCCCAAGAGTCATTCTCTACTCACTATCTGATGAGATTTGACAGTACAAAATTCAGTTGCAAAGCCACATATAATGCAAGCAGGCTGTAGCCTTGCACTATCTTGCTGGAGGCTAATCACTTTATAATGAGTTTAGTGAAAAGTACCTGTGCAATAAGTTGTAGTTGACAGCAGCCCAAGGGGACCTCTAAGTGCTAAAAATTAGCAGCTGAGGGATGTTGGATTGCATCCTTTTGAAGATAGAAAACAGATTCCTTTCTAAAATACAAGCAATTTAAACTCGACACAAATCAAACAGATGGTAAAAGAAATATCTTGTTGCTATGGGCTTTATCCTGTTTTTGTTCTCACTGTTTTATGAAGTGAAAGAAGAAAAAAAAGTCAGGTTTCTAGTGTTTTAGTTTGAGGAAACAATATCTTAACAGCACAGAGAAAATGATTTTTTTTCACTGCAATATTTTTATTTGACAGTTCGTGGAAAAATTTACACCAAGCTATATTTAAAGAAAATGGTGAACATGCATTGAACAGTCAGCTTACTTTTAAATGATTCACTTTCATTGTAAATTTTGGATATTAAATAATCAATATGGACTGGAGAAATTATAATAAAACACAATCACTACTATTTATAAGACTGTTGCAGAGCTGGATTGCTATAAAGACGACTGCATCAGAGGAAATACAACTTTGATTAGACTGTACTGATACCATTGGTAAACCTCAAAACTCATGCTAATTTTGCCTGCAAGAAAGATGCAGCATAAGACATAAAGAAAAAAAGGTTTATGGCATTGCTTGGTAGTAAGAAATCTGTAAAATAATGTTTTGGCTTTCCAACTTGGCACTAGAAATGACAGAACAAAACATAAGAGAGATACATTTGACACAGTGCCATGAAATGCATTTGCTACAGTGCCATGAAAAACATTTCTGAACTTCAGTATATTTCCTTGAATCAAAGGGCACCCAGTGTATCAAGGTTTTATAGAGGTCAAAATAACCAACGGTATGACAGTTGCTATTGACAGCTGCAGTCTAAACTACTTGTGCATCTATAGTAAGTACTTGTATTGAAATGATATATTGAATTAAGTATCATACAAAGGTCCACAAATGTGCTAGGTAGTAAATGTTAATTTTACAATAGGATTTGACAGCACTACCCTTACTTGCTGAAAGGTAACTGGGGGAAACACTAAGCAGTGGTACAAACATGTTAGCCTTCACAGAATCTTTGTAGTTTCATTAGAGGTTTCAGGCTAGGGTAAGAAGTGAAATAAGACAGCAGAGAAGAGCACTTCTGCAAAGCAGAGGAGTATAGGAAGATTTTGACCAGATTGTGAGGGACCTTAAATGTGAAACTGAAGAATTACAGGTTTATTTGTTAGGCAATTAGGGGCCACTGAAGGACTTAAAGAGAGGGTAATGTGTACAAAATAGTGTTTTATGAAGTTTACTGGCTAGTAAATGGGGAAAGACTGAAGGCAAAAAAAACTAGTTAAGAGATCATGTGATCATGACAACTATCCAAGGAGGCAGTGGTGAGGGTCTGAACAAGGCTGTGACAAGGGGAATAAAGGAGGACTTGGTGACTGATGGAATGCGAAGGAGAGATGGTGCAAATCAACATTTATGATAAGCAAAGTCATGAATTTCATAGCCAGATTATCGTTGAGCCTCTCCAGAAAGAAAAGAATCCAGAATGATTTGAATATATAGGCCTGAGGACAGAGAGAAGGGATAATTTCATAAAGAAATGCTTGTGTCCATGAGGGAAACTGATTTTGAAGAAACAATTCAACTCATTATATTTTCCAGTTATTTCGAGTGTCATTATGCAACAGTTTTGTGGAATGTCTTTGGTATTGTGTTGATACTTTTATAATATTAAGTGTGGTTCAGCTGATGGTTTATTTTATGTTTGTTGTATATATGACATATTTGACTGAATTTATTTGTCATGCGGCACTTTAATCATATAGATGCAGCCTCAGTTGTTAAGTCTGATCTTGATAACAACCCACTTAAATTAGGAAAAATATAATAATTTAGAAGACAATAAATGATAAATATGCTATATTGTCAAAGCTTAATGTCCTTAGTAAACCTGATTTGCACATTTCTATTATAAAATGGAGGCAAACCAAACCACAATGATTACAAACTGATGTTAGTAACACACAGTATTTTAGTGTATTGAGATATTTTTTTTGAAATATAAGGCTGAAGCTGTTACAGAAATCATCAGCTCTGTGTTTAAAAAAAGTAAAGAAAAATTTTAGATATAAGAAATCATTCACATGTGCTAACGTGTTTTTATTGACAGAAATACAAATTTAACTCAACACACCTGACATATATACTCATCTCCTGAGATTCATGTTTCAATTTCCTTCAACCTCTTCTTATTAGGTAGCAGCAGGCCATGAGCAAACCCCTAGAATTGCAGTAAGGATAGTAAGTGTTTTTATGTCAAAAGTTCAAGCAGACCTGTTTCCATTTAAAACAAAGTAAAAACATTATGGCTCATGTTAGTTTCTCTTAGAACATTGGGCAATATGTTTCTAACTCCATTTTATTACCTTGCTACTTCTCTTTAACTCTATCCATGAATTGAAAACATAATCTTTTTTTAGTATATGTGCTGCCGAAGGGAGCACTGAAAACATAATCTTAAGTCCCCTTATAGGAGTTTCAGTTTCCAAAAACTGATATATCTTTACAGCTAAATACATGGACACTGTTTCTGTCTCAAACTGGCTTTTCAATAAAGGTCTTATTTTATTTTAAAGGTGAAGAAGTAACCATAGCATATCTCCAATAAAAGTGTACTTTCTATTTCTTGATGGAGGTTGGTAAACCCACATTTTTTTTCTGTCTTCTTATCTAAACCTTTTCTCATTAAAGAATCAGATCAAGTCAGGTACAATAAGGCATAAATATGAAATAATATAAAATATATGTTATTACAATTGTTAAAATGTAATAATGGCAACTATTATGACCAACTGTGGTTCAGGCACTGTGATAAATAATTTTATACATGATTTCTTTTGACACAACAATCCTACCAATTATATATAGGTAATCCTTGCTAGCCAAGAATTCAAGGTTTCTTGAGAATCAAACATAACAAAAATGCAAAAATACTCACTAATTAACTGTACAAAATTAACACCCACTTAATTATCCCTCTATGAAAAATAGTAGCATCCCTCTCTTTCCATTATATCCTAGTCATAATCCATTATATTAATGCAGACACATTCAAATTTATCACAATGTAAAACTTAAGGGGCACCTGGGTGGCTCAGTCAATTAGGCATCCGACTTAGGCTCAGGTTGTGACCTCATGGTTCATGAGATCGATCCCCACATCAGGCTTTGTGCTGACAGCTCAGAGGCTGGAGCCTGCTTTGGATTCTGTGTCTCCCTCTTTCTCTGCCCCTCCCCCACTCACACTCTGTCTCTCAAAAATGAATAAGCGTTAAAAAAAATAAAATTTAAATTGTACAAAAGATGCAAAATGTCATGAAATGAATGAAAATGATATTGGCAGTTACTAGTAAAATCAATGACAAGTGGGAATCTTGCAGAGATATACCAGCTAACTGTTGATTAAGGGAACATTGACCAGAACAATGAAGATAGAGTCCTATGGAAAACTGATAAAATCCTTGAATATTTTTTTCAGAATGACCCTATTAATGAGTACACAGAAAAAATTTTTAAAAGTTCAGGGTATAATATGTTACCCTGAACTATTGGGACCTCATCAAGATAAAAAGCTTCTGCACAGACAAGAAAACTAAAAGGCAACCAATAGAATGGGAGAAGATATTTGCAATGATATATAGTATAAAGGGTTAGTATTCAAAATCTATAAAGAACTTAAACTCAACACCCAAAAAACAAATAATTCAGTGAAGAAATGGGGAAAAGACATGAATAGATACTTTTCCAGAGAAGACATCCAGGTGGCTAACAGACACATGAAAAGATGCTCAACGTCACTCCTCATCACAGAAATATAAATCAAAACCACAGTGGGGTACCACCTCACACCTATTAGAATGGCTAAAATGAACAACCCAGGAAACAACAAATGGTGAAGATACGGAAAAGGGGAACACTTTTGCACCGTCGGTGGGAATGCAGACTGGTACAGCCACTGTGGAGAATAGTATGGAGGTTCCTCACAAAATTAAAAATACAACTACCCTATGACCTAGCAACTGCTATATTAGGTATTTATCCAAAGGATACAAAAATGCTGGCTCGAAGGGACACATGCACCCCAATGTTTATAGCAGTACTATCAACAATAGCCAAATTATGGAAAGATCCCAAATGCCAATCAACTGATGAATGGGTAAAGAAGATGTGATATATATATACACATATATATGATATTATATATATAATTGTATATTATATATATATATATATATATAATATATTATATGTATATAATATTACTTGGTGATCAAAAAGAATGAAATCTTGCCATTTGTAACAATGTGGGTGGGACTGGAGTGTATTATGCTAAGTGAAATAAATCAGTCAGAAAAAGATAAGTAATATATGATTTCACTCATATGTGGAAATTAAGAGACACAGCAGATGAACACAGGGAAAGGGAAGGAAAAATAAGATAAAAACAGAGATGGCAGCAAACCATAAGAAACTCTTAAATACAGACAACAAACTGAAGGTTGCTGGAAGGGAGGTGGGCAGGGGGATGGACTAAATGGGTGATGGGCACTAAGGAAGGCACTTGCTGGGATGAGCACTGGTGTCATATGTAAGTTATGAATCACTGGGTTCTACTCCTGAAACCAAGACAACACAATATGTTGACTAACTTGAATTTAAATTTAAAAAAATCAGGGTATAATATGTTACTATACAATTTTTCAGAAAAATTGCATGTACGTACAAGAAAAGTAAAAATAAATAAATCTTTTTCTGAGAAATAGTACCCAGTTCTAATTATAAATGCAACTTTGTTAAATGTAGGGTAATGCTTTATATAATTTCAATTACTTTTTCAAGGTTAGTCCCAAGCAAACATTTTATTTATTCACAATTTGCAATGTATTTTTGGTCCTCTTTTACAGTGCATTCACTTGAGTGGATTTTTCTGGTGCTAATTACTCTTGGACAATGAGGAGTTCCTGCATTATTATCCCTATGTTTATATGAGGAAACTGAATTTCCAGAAAATATAGTACCTTGCTGTAGCATTCAGAGTCCAAAAAAGGGACAAAAACCACACTAGTTATTTGAGCAGAGTCAATTGAATATAAGGAATAATAACAGGTATAAAAAGTAAAAAGAATACTAAATTATTGTGGATTTAGCAACTACAGGAAACAGCTACCACATGTAGAAGAAGTTGGGATTAGTAAATCTACAAACCTAGAGGAAGGGCCCCATGGTGCTGATTCTCAGACCTCTGAAGAGTATGCAGTGTACTGGTTACTTGGGGGAAAGGGAAGCAGATGGGATGAGGCTGATTCTGTAAGTATTGGAAAAATGGCATACTGGATTTATCTGTGACTATGGAAAAGACCTGCTGCTTCTGAGGTGCAGAAGCTTGCTGGGGAGAGGTGTGAGACTCAAAGGAACAGGAATCAACATGAAACCAACAGAAATTAAGCAGGAGGGAGCATGTCACTTCTTTTTCTGTCAGCCTTGTAGTCTCCCAGTCATGCCCATATTGGCAAAACTCAACATATAAACAGCTAGCAAAGCAGAAATGTGGTGTGCAGAGTCCTGGTGTGAGCATTACAGAGTACAGAAGGGTGATTTAAAGCTGAGAGTTAATAGCTTGATTACTGTCCCAGCCCCCTTTTTAGTTACTTGGCATCTATAAATACCCTTGTACACATATTTGAACTTATATACACTGAAAAAAAAACCAGCTCTCTTTCTAGCACTAACATGATGCAACTATTTTTTATAAAATCAAAGATGATTTCGTATTCCCCCCAGTTGAGGAAACAAGAAGTAACAGCAGCCATTGCATCCAACTTTGGGAGACAGTCACTCTATCCATCTCTGACACACTTGCTTAAGAGAATACAGCTGATGACGGTAGATGCAGGATTTGGCCAAAACTGTCCCGAAGCTCTTTCCAATGCACCAAGCTGTCTATCAGTGCTAACTATGTCAGATCAGTATAGACACTCCTTCAGAGCAATATGAGGTGGTTACACCTGAACAACATGAAGAGTTATAGCTGATTTAAAAACAATAATCTAGAGAAAGTAAGCAGAATAATCTAATTGTGATGGAGTCTTATTAGTAGATCTGGTAACAAACTGTGAGAAATAAACATCATAACAAAATGGTCCTACCTTATCTAAAGAGTTGGAATAGCCCTCACTTTTAAAGATCTTTATCACATTATATATTTAACCTAGTTATTATTTCTGATGGTTCATCTTGACCTTGTCTACCAAAATAGCCATAATATTGGGGAACAAGAGAGTAAGAGTGAGAGTGAGGAAGAGAAAGATTCATTTTTGAACATTCACATACAGGAGAATCAGATTAGTGTACAGCTTCTGTTATTCAGAGCCATGATGATACACTTGTTGCAAAAGTTGTGAAGAAATTTACAAATTTTATGTTTCCTATATGATAATAAAAAACATTATGGCCCACTGCTACTGATGAGATTTTCCACCTATAGCCAGCTGTGTGCAAATGAGAGATTTTAACGCATACTGTTCAGCCTATTTTTCTTTTTCTTTTTTTTTCTACTTTTTCACTTGTAAGCAGACAAGAAGCATAAAAATCACAACTCAACCACTCTGCTGAGAAATTATTATTTATATATTTTTCTGGAGATGAAAAAGTATACACATTTTTTCTAGTGATAATGAAATACAGTAAGAGGATCATATATGTTGAAAAGTTAGGCTTCTCTTTTTATAGGATCCAATACTGTATTATTTTGCAGAAAGTAAAATTTAAAGGTCAAGACAAATGTTTGAAGAAAGTGAGGAAAGGAGCATAAGGTAAAAAAAAAAACACAAGGCAGAGTTAAAGTCACTGCATGTGTATTGGTTGGTCAGCTGGGTTTTGCTGTAATAAACATGTATGAAGTCCTATGTCAATGATATGAGTTGTAGGGCTTTCTGCTGTTAGGCTTTCCTACTTGGGATTATTATCAACCTCGCCTCACATTGTCTTTTAAGAATGTTTCTTTGTGATTACATGTTTTATTGCTTTTAGATATTTCTAATTCATTTGAAGGAATTTGTCTGGCATTAGAACAGCTTTATCCACATGTTTATGTCTTTATTGTGGCTGCATACTTTTTACTCTTTTATCTTCTGTTATAATGAAGCAATGGTTTATGTTATATTTTATATTTCCTACAAAAAGTACCTGTCACATAGTATTTGCTTATTGAATAATGTGCAAATACATGAAAGAGTGAATGAATGGCAAAGGACAGGGTAGACTAAACCTCCGTGAAAACAAGACGGTTTCATTTATTCATGTATCCTGAGTTCACCAGTGTCTATACCATAGTAGATACTCAGTAAATGGATGGAGATGAGGAGGGGATTTAAGGGATAGCCAGCAAATTGTATTAGAAAGAAAACTGATTTGGAACTAGGGCAGTTCTGGGTTTAAAAAAAAATAGTTCTACTAAACTGTGTAATTTTAAATAATTTATTTTATTTACTTGAGCTTTAACTTCTTTCCATTAATGACAATATTTTAGTCTTCATAGAATTATTATGAGGGTTAAATGGTAATAAATGTAAAATACCTAAGAGCATTCTATACAAAGTGGAGTTTCTCATGGAATTGGATGATGAGGACCTAACAAATAGCTAAGAGACAGGAGTTCAGCTACATTACTGGATAACTGAAAGAAAGGTTGTGACTTTCAATATGACAAGTTTCCATAACATTATCAAGCAGAAACAGAGTCAGTGGGCATAACTGATGTTCTTGGAAGGATTTGGGCAAGAAAAGAAGATTGTATATAGACTATATCATAGTTCTTAGATAATATTGAGGCATTTTTATGGTAATTCATTGGTTCCAGTATTTCTTTTCTTTGGCACACTGAAGACCTATAGAAGCAGTGTGGGAAATGTGTTTGGCTTGCAATGCAGTTATGACTAGGTAAAGGTCATGTGGAGGCATCAATAGTACAGGCAGCTTTTAAAACCTTTGTTAAAATATACACAGAGTATTATAGAAAGTTCATCAAGAAAGGAGAAAAATTTTTTTTTCCTACAAGTCCAGAACTCTAATGAAATAACTGCTTTTGAGATATTCTAATCCAGTTTTCATAATCATATATATCTGCTCAATAGCAAACAACTGTGTGCATAATATTACATATATTTTTCATTTAACATTTTCCTTTGTTTTTAAATGGTTATAATATTATTTTAATGATTATATAACATGTGTGAAATATCGTTTACTTAACCATTCCTATAATATTGAAGATTTTTGTTGATTACTTTTTTCATAAACATAAATTAAAACACAATGATCATCTTGGTGTATTTGTGCATCATTTCCCCATGGTAAATTTCTGAAAATGTGATTATTGGATAAAAGCATTTTAATATTTTATGTCTCCTGCCAAATGTGTTTCCAAAAAGATTCCCAACTAACAAAATATGGCAATACTTAAAAGTCCTATATTCTTTTCTCTCCATAGATGTTTCATGTCTCTCTCTAGTTAAGATACTTTGAGTTTGTGCACTTGCTCATTGGTAGCTTCCACAGTATTCTGCCTGTCTTTTGTGGCAATCAATTTTTGGTGTGCTTTCTAGGGTTCATCTTCTTTTAATTATCTGTTTTGTGGGTATCAGCCTAGTTACCTTTCCTCTTATTCCTTTATATAAGTGTTCAGTTTGAACAGTACCTAATTTATGCTACCTTAGAAGTTGAGCTTGAAACGTTAAATTTCTTATTAAACAATATGAAGATGACACCTTGAATTCTATAAATTGAGATAGATCTTATTGATTCAATTTTATTCTGTTTATCCTTCTAAAGAAAAAATATAAACTGGGATCAATGGTACATAAACAAAAATAAATATTTTTTTCCAATAGTGAAATTAATAGGTTTTTGAGGATTCCACCTGCAACTGAGACCTCATCAGCAACTTAGCTTTAACCAAAATGAACCACATTCAGGTAAAAAGATGGTGGATTAGTTCCTAATAGTTAACTTCTCCTTTTATTTCCCTTGCTTCCAGAGACAAGTCTAATAAGAAGTTGCTATGGCCGAAGTCAAAGAGATTGCTGCCTGTTTTCTCCTGTAGGATTTTGATGGTTTCCTGCCTCACATTGAGGTCTTTAAGTGATTTCGAATTTATTTTTGTGTATGGTGTAGGAAAGTGGTCCAGTGTCATTCTTCTGCATGTCACTGTTCAGTTTTTCCAGCACCATTTGCTAGAAAGACTGCCTTTTTTCGTTTGGATATTCCTTCCTGCTTTGTCAAAGATTAGTTGGCTATACATTTGTGGGTCCATTTCTGGGTTTTCTCTTCTGTTTCACTGATCTATGTGCCTGTTTTGTGCCAGTACCATAATGTCTTGATGATTACAACATTATTACACAGCTTGAAGTCTGGAATTGTGATGCCTCCAGCTTTGGTTTTCTTTTTCAACATTGCTTTGGCTAGTTGCGGTCTTTTCTGGTTCCATACAACTTTTAGAATTGTTTGTTTTAGCTCTGTGAAGAATGCTGGTGTTATTTTGATAAGGATTGCATTGAATGTAGAGATTGTTTTGAGTGGTATAGACATTTTAACAACATTTGTTCTTCCAGTCTATGAGCATGGAATGTTATTCCATTTCTTTGTGTCTTCCTCAGTTTCTTTCATAAGCTTTCTATAATTTTCAGTGTACAGATCTTTTACCTCTTTGATTAGGTTTATTCCTAGGTATCTTATGTTTTTTGGTGCAATTGTAAATGGGATCGATTGCTTGATTTCTCTATAAGCTGTTTCATTATTGGTGTATAGAAATGCAACTGATTTCTATATGTTAATTTTATATCTTGTGACTTTGCTGAATTCATGTATCAGTTCTAGCAGTTTTTGGTGGAGACTTTAGGGTTTTCCACGTACATTATCATATCTTCTGTGAAGAGTGAAAGTTTGACTTCTTTGCCAATTTGAATGTCTTTTATTTCTTTTTGTTGTCTGATTACTGAGGCTAGGACTTTAAGGTAAAAAAAAAAGCTTCTGCACAGGCAAGGAAACAATCAAGAAAACTAAAAGGTATCCACAAAATGGGAGAAGATATTTGCAAGTGACATATAGATAAAAGGTTAGTATCCAAAATCTGTAAAGAACTTATCAAACTCAACACCCAAAAAACAAATAATTCAGGGAAGAAATGGGCAGAAGACATCAACAGACACTTTTCCAAACAACACATCCAGATGGCTAACAGACACATGAAAAGATGCTCAACATTACTCATCATAAGAGAAATATAAAACCACACTGAAGTACTACATCACACCTATTAGAATTGCTAAAATGAACAACTCAGGAAACAACAAATGTTGGTGAAGATACAGAAAAGGGGGAACACTTTTGCACTGTTGGTGGGAATGCAGACTGGTGCTGTCACTGTGGAGAACAGTATGGAGGTTCCTCAAAAAATTAAAAATAGAACTACCCTATGACCTAGCAGTTGCTGTATTAGGTATTTATCCAAAGGATACAAAAATGCTGATTCAAAGGGGCACATGCACCCCAATGTTTATAGCAGTACTATCAACAATAGCTAAATTATGGAAAGATCCCAAATGTCCATCAACTGATGAATGGCTAAAGAAAATGTGGTGTATATATACAATGGAATATTATTCGGTGATCAAAAAGAATGAAATCTTGCCATTTGCAACAATGTGGATGGAAACTAGAGTGTATTATGCTATGCAAAATAAGTCAGTCAGAGAAAGACAAATAATAGATGATTTTACTCATATGTGGAATTTAAGAAACAAAAAACAGATGAACATAGGGGAAGGGAGGGGAAAAATAAGATAAAAACAGAGAGGGACACAAACCATAAGAAACTCTTGAATTCAGAGAGCAGACTGGGGGTTGCTGGAGGGTGGGTTAGTGAGGGTATAGGCTAGGTGGGTGATGGGCATTGGGGAGGGCACTTGTTAGGATGGGTACTGGGTGTCATATGCAAGTGATCAATCAATAGGTTCTACTCCTGAAGGAATTCTACACTGAAGGTTCTACACTGTATGTTAGCTAACTTGAATTTAAATAAATAAATTTAAAAAAATCATGGTTTATAATCTTCTAAAATAGAATGCAGGAAAATTTAAATGTGTCTATTATTTTAGTTTACAAATAGGTCAGGGTGTTTTAGAGATTGTGGGTATTGAAAAGGAGTAAGCACCTCTTCAGTCAACTTTGCAGCCCTGGGAGAATAGTAGGAAATAAAACTTGGGAGGCCAGGATGAATGAGATCAGTAATAGATAACAAGGATAAATGGTAAATAAAGAGTACACTGTCAGGTATTAAGGGTAAATCCAGTCATCACAAATGCACATTGGCACTGAGTCAATGTATAGTGTGAGCTATAGGTTACTTTAAATGATCCAAGCCAAGATGAATGAATATAGAAACAAAGGAAGATGCAAGAGTAAAGAAAAGATGATAAGAACAATAGTATGCAAGAACAAAGAACCGAAGGGATTTTATTTAAAAAGAGTCCATTATTTCAGTTGCTTTTTATTCCCAATCACATTTTTGTAATGTCCCTACTCCCAGGCCACTAAGATACTACATGATATCTGACATATTTTAGTTCTTATTTTGTGTAATTATAAGGTTTAGTTTCTACCCCCCCCCAAAGCATTTATAAGGACAAAATGAAGATTTCCATTGATAAATGTGTTTTATTATTTTTTTAAATTTTTTAATGCTTATTTTTGAGAGAGAGAGTGTGAGCGGGGAGGGGCAGAGAGAGAGGGAGACACAGATCCAAAGCAGGCTCCAGGCTCTGAGCTGTCAGCACAGAACCCGACGGGGGGCTCGAACTTGTCAACCATGAGATCATGACCTGAGCGGAAGTAGGAGGCTCAACTGACAAAGCCACCCAGGCGCCCCTTGATAGATGTGTTTTGAATACAGTAGCCCATGAGCTTATTAAATTAGCAGTTTAAAAAATAAATTTGAAAAGGATTGTGAAAATTTGACTTGGCATTCTTGATAATTTAGAGCTTATTTTAGTAAGGTAATTTTGTTCTTAACAGCTTTGCTGAGTAATTGTTTACACTGGTTATTCATGTTTGATAAAATAATATTAATTTGGAAAATGATGATGGGGAGTTAAATGGCTCATCTAAGAAATTGTTTATAAACTCCAATCACTGTTTAACAATAATTGAGACATTACTAATAATTATGTGTATACATAGTTTATGTTTGTAGATTAGGACTTGAATTTTACTGAACAGTGATTTAGCAGAATATAAAACAAAGTGTGGTCCTAATCTAAAAGATAAGATGCATTGCAAAAAAGTGATGGGAGGCAAGCGACAATCTAAAAAAGTCTTTATTGCCTCCTCCAAGTCACTGGGCAAACTCTGACATTTCGATGGTGGACCCTGAGGATTGGAAACCCTAAGCTCTGACAATAACTTGTCAAGTAATTTTAGATTTTTGTTTACTCATCTTTGAAATGTGGGAAGTAACATGTGCCATAACTATTTCACAGTACTGTTATGAATATCAAATGAATAATGGATGTGAAGACACTTTGACAATTTTAAAGTAGTATATTTCTGTAAGGTATTATTGCTCCCCAAATCTGGCACACTAATATATTTGATATAAGTTACCATGACACAGGATAGTACATTCAGATATCAAGAAAACACAAATCAATTAATGCAAAAGCTATAAGGATCCCATAAGAAATTATTTTTATTCATGAAAAATGCATAACTTGATATTTTTGTCAAGATTAGGATAGAAAATGACAACTGAATTACTTGTATGAGACAAAACACCTTTCACAGAATGAGCAGAGATATATTTCAAAAATTTATTTTCACATAATTTTGATATATGCATACTATAAATTGCATTTTACAATTTTAGTATTCATGGTAAAAATATACATTTTAAAAATAATAAAATACCTTTTGTTTTAAGTTAAGACAGCCTTTATAATTTTGTTAAGATCATTTTAACCACATGAAACATACTGACATTAACTTAACGCTAACTGAATTTGCATCCTATAATCTAGACTAATGAGAACTCTAGCTAGACTAGGACTTTTACCAAAAAAAAGAATATGGAGTGATTGCCATTTTCAATAAAAAGGGGTGATCTATTTTTAGTTTCAGTAGGTGGTAACAATTTAACTTCAAGGAAAAGTTATCAAAATTAAAGAAAGCTACTGCACATTTACTTGTGAATATTTAATTGGTGCACAGAGAACTGGCACAATTTCAAGCTGTTAATCACAGATTTCTAAATGCATATTAGCTAATGTATGTGTAAAATTATGCTTATCTTGTCTTAGATAAATGCCTAATTAAAAATCCTTTGGCGGGGGGTGAGGGAAGGAATCTTCACAGCATTAAAGAAAAAACATTATGCGGAGCTGTATGTAACTTTAGAGAGAGAAATTAGGATTTTTTTTCACAATAGGAAACTTTGATGGATATTTCATATCTAGAATTTTCAGACCAGATAAGAATTTTTGGTGTTTAAAATAAGGTTTTTGTAGTATACAGGGTACTATAGCTAATTCTTAGAGAGGGATTTTGTTCAGATTTATACATGAGCTTACAAAAGCATAAGGCAATTAAATATATTTCTCCTACAGTGATTTACCACATTCTCAGTAGAAATCATAAGCATGAGGCAAACTTCAAGATACTGTGGGACTTAGATTAATTAAAACGAAATCCTCAAAAGTATTTCTATTCAAAGTTACAGTACATGTTCAAATCTTAACTAAGATGTATAAATATAAACTTAGAAAAAAATAGGGTTGCTATAGGATTTAAATTTGACATTTTGTTTAGGTGGGCTTAAGTGAGGAAACCTACAATAACTTCTTGCGTGGCATAGACAAGAATTTTAAACAAATCCAGTATATCTGTTCTATGCTCTATTAGACTCACAACAAGCTCAGGTTTTAATAATATAGAACATCCAGTTCCATCAAAGCTACTGAAGGTTTGTTAAAGTTGCCTTATTAGAAATATATATATTCCACTTTAAGGAAACTTAAAGTACACAAATCCAGTTTTAAAACAGATAAATTAGTGGTGGTTATTTTGTAAAGAGAATTGCCCTATTACAAAAGATTTGCAACAGCTTTGAAATAATCCCATTTCCTTGCTTATTGCATTTAAATGCTTTATATTTGGTAAAATTCACTTACACACAGTATTTAGGAAGACATTTATGGGATAAAGCAAGTCACCCATGCATTAAGTTGGACTATAAAAGCTATGAAGGACAATCACATGTAGATGCTCCATCTTCTTCTGTAGATAGTTTTAAAGCGTGTAAATTCATTGCACTTAATTTAAATGATGGTCTGCTACTAGGTGGCTACTGAAACACTAGAACAATATCTAAAGAAACATAAGTCAAATTACTTGGTGTCCTAGCAACATTGTATTTCTTAACCTGAGTAGCAGGGACACGGGTGCTCAGTTATGCGATAATTCATTGAACTGTACAATATTTTGTGTACTTTTTTATGTCTTTTTTACTTCATTTAAAAAATAAGATACTTACTAAGATTGTAATTATGTAAATTGCGATTTATAATTGTGAGACCCTTTCAGAGATTGTTCCTCAATTTTACCTTATAGAAATTAGTCTTTAAAAAAATATAAGCAAAAAACAAATCCTGTTTTTATAGAATGGGTCAGGAATATTCATTTGGCTAAATGATTTTCCATATAAACAAGAGTTATAGTTTTCTGCCAAGAAAATGTACTCTAAAAGTTGGAAAGAAGCTCAAGGACTCTTATATTTCCCTTTGGGCTGAATTTAGGTCAGTAGAAAGTGGGGGAAGGGAAAAGAAGGAGAAGAGGAGGCTGAGAAGAAAATTTTTATTTTATGAAGAGAGAAAAATCAAAGCAGATTTCCTCCAACCATAATTTGAGTAAGGACAGAAAGAGAGTTGGTGAAATTACTAAATAAGAAACTCAGAACTTAATGGCATCTTATGTATTAGAATATTTTCGAATTGATGAAGTGCACCTAGATACTGAGTATTGTTGTGATGTGTCATTTGCAATTTATAAAACATTTCCATTCACTTGAGAAATTATAAAAAAATTATGAGGTTGATGTATTTTGTTCTGCTGGCCATTATGAGGTATTCTTTCTCTCCAAGAGCAAATTGGAGAGCCTTTTGAATTCAAATGACCTGTGTTTAAACCCTAGTAAGTTTCCTTACCAACTGTTGATATGCTCAAGTCTAGGAGCATGTGAAACTGGAATAGCAGCCCCTAGGGTTCTTTCAAAAGAATCTGGTAAACATTAGCTCTTAAACAAATGTTATCTGATTGCCTCTTTTTCAAAAGAGAGTGAGGAGACTTCTGGTGCTGGCTGAGGTGAAATAAGCCTGCTACAACCTAACTTTCCAGCCGATTATAACTAAAAACTCTGGACAGAACACAAAAAACAAAGATATGAGGTCTCTGAAATGTAAATACTAACAGGCAGATTGGGGTAAGATGTCAAAATCTGAAGACAAACCAATGGTGAGAAATTTCCTTTTTTGTTTCTTTTCTCCTTTTTAACTCCAGGCTTTGATCAGCAGACAAAGTCATATAGGGGAATTGTGCGGTGGGTACAGGCAACTGAAACTTCAAAAGACATCTCTCTTTCTGACCACCATACCAGGAAAAGGGACCCCTTCAAGCCACAGAGTAGAGGGAAAATCCCATTTTCTTCTTCTTTCTCTGGTACCCATCATTGAGGCCAGCACCAGCTGCTGAACACTGTTGCTGCAACAGAGGCAGAGGTATCTGAAACTCCAAGAATAACCCATCTCTCTGGATAAAGGGACCACAAAGCCTCTGTTCTGCATGTGGAGGGCATCCCCGTGATTTTTTTCTCTTTGTTCTCTTGATGCTTCTCCCTCAGATCACGTAACTATGAACCTACACAGGTGGCTGAAACTCTGAGAGAACTCTGTTCTACTCAGAGGGACAGATTTAAAGGGTCCCTGGGATTCACAGAATGTGGAGAGTTCACAGAGTTGAAATGGATCCCCTAAATTTGCAAATGAACTGACACAAATTCCAGGCTCAACCTTAAGCTGCAGATGTGTGGAACACACCCAAAGAATCATAGCAAAGTCTTTGACATTGGATGTGTAATATAAACCACCACCTAGGTCCCAGATTAACCCTACCAGTGGCTTATATAAGGGATAAACCCAAAGAACATAGCAAAAGATATTGCTTGCTAAAACAAAAACAAATAAAATTTCTCTAGAGGAATTTAATGTGACCCAGAGTCCCACAACTTGGTAATTTAAATGCCTATGATAAAATTCTTTTTAAAAAATATTAGATAAAAAACGGGGGAAAAAAGCAAACAAAACAATGAACAGATACCAACCCCAACATGTTGGAATTACCAGACAAGAACAGTAAAGCAGCTAATAAAATCATCCTCTATGATGTACATACCTCTGAAACTAATGTCAAGATAGAATTCTTAGCAGAAAACATAAATTAAAAAAAGAACTAACTGTAAATTTTAGAACTGATTGATACAATACCTTAAATAAAAATACTGGCTGGATGAGCTCCTTATCAGAATGGAATTGATAAAGAGTTAGCAAATAGAACACAGATCAAGATAAATTATCTAATTTGAAGAACAGAAATAAAAAGAATGAAAAAAATGAACAGTTCCTCTGAAAAATATCAAATAGACTGACATTTTGTCACTGAAGTCTCTAAAGGAAGGAGAAACATATTGGTACAAAAATATTTGGAAAAATAATGTCTGAAAATTTCTCAAATTTAGTGGAAGACATAAATTGACAGGATTTGGTCAGTGAACTATAAAAGGATAAATTTTTGAAATTCCAAGACACACCATGGGGCCCCTGGGTGGCTCAGTCAGTTAAGGGTCCGGCTTCAGGTCATGATCTCATGGTTCGTAGTTTTGAGCCCCATGTCGGTCTCTGTGCTGACAGCTCAGAGCCTGGAGCCTGCTTTGGATTCTGTGTCTCCCTCTCTCTCTGCCCCTACCCTGCACATACTCTGTCTCTGTCTCTCAGAAATGAATAAACGTTAAAAAAAAATTAAAAACAAAAACAAAACAAACAAAAAAAGACACACCATAATCAAATGACTGAAAACTATACCTTAAAGGCCAGAAAGAGAGAGATTGAAGCATACTAATGTAATATTCTTACACTACATATGAAGTGATCTAAAAGTAAACATCCGTTTCCTATAACTGTGATGTTTTGGCATTATTTAAAAATTATATGGGTATAAAGACATCTCAGCTTGAGTCTATGTGGTAATCAGAAATATGTGATGAAATATGAGGCAGACTTGACAGAATTTACTGGCATGGCAACTGAGAAACCTTTCTGGGACAGAACTTACTGTAAGGCAAAAGAGAACCCAGCATGAAATTGGCATTGCAATAAAGCTTTGGTCATCTTAGGGAAGAACAGTGCACACTGAGTGCAGGGCAGTCTTGACTTCATCATTCCCTGTTCTAGATCTTATTCATTTTTAAACAAATATTTAATGAACATCATGATAAATGAAACAGATATAGTTACTTTCCTTATGATGCTTTCACATTTACTTTGGACTGTGTCAGAGTCCTCTATAATAATTATAATGAAAATTTGAAATTATTGTCTGCTAAAATCTCTGTTAAAAAAAGAGAGCAATTGTCCCCGCCTCCATATAATTTACACTCTACTTCTAAAAGATGACATATGGGACTGGGGGAAGCTTTCTGCCATACATCACCACAAAATAATGGTCAAGTTTGGCATGCTGAGAATGCCAGTGAATTGGTGGTAGTGACTCTAGCAGGGACCTGGTTCCTGACTAAGCAATGGCAGGGTTAGCAAGATACTGGAGCATCAGTGAGAACTAGCAAGAGTCTGTTTTGCTTTAGTGAGAGATAGTGAAGCTAGCAGACACTTTTGAGCCTGTTAGTCTAGCAGGATCAGATTTTTTTCTGTAACTACATGGGATACATTTCCCAAGAATTCCCAGAAATACTTAAGGGACTCCACAGAAGGCTGAGGTCCTGAAAGCAGGTGGAGACAAGAGCCAGTGGAATTTTAATTCTTACTAATAGGTTACCTCATCTATTCTCAGAAACTGGTGAAGCCTGTGAAAACTCAAAATATATTTGAATGTCTGTGGGTATGTCTGATTTTTGCATAGATGAGATTTCAGAGCAGGCATCCAGACATAATGAATTCCAGATGCAAGTCACACTTACATTATATAAGCTAAACTTTATTTTTCATGATAGAAATATAAACATAATACTGACTGTTCTGTTATTTCCTTTTTCATGCATGAATTGAATTTATCTATTTTAATTGGGCATACACATATGCTTATTTAGAGTGTCTTAATTTATTCTTGTAATCTATTAACCTTGATTCTTTTTCTTCAGATATCTCAAAGATTTTGGATGAGAGATCACTATGGAATGGATCTCTATGCCTTCCCCAATGACATGAGAACATAGCTGGGTTTTCTATCAAAATGTGGGACTTGGCTTTAATGATAGTATGAATAAGGAAACCATAGTTGGAGCCAACATTCCAAGTTAACTCTCAGTTCTACTTCCCAAGGCCAGGTCCCAAATACATTCTGTGGTTGCGATTTAAAGCAATAATTGTCAAAATTTGTTGTTGTTCTCTGTGTCTCACAAAATGGGTAAATATTGCATACCAAACACATTTCCATAGACAGATTCTGATTTCAGTTATGGGTGATGAAATACATAAAATGGCCTGTCAGTCATGTGCTATTTCTAGTGTGTGTTCTAGCTCTTTCTCTTCCACTCAGGAAAGCATGAGGGAATACGCAATAAAGAAGATAGCATACCCGTTAATACTGAATAAACTATATAAGGTAAAACATTTGTAAACTTTGTATTTTAACTTTGCTCAATACAAATAACTTGTAATACACAACTATGCCATGGTGTAGAGGTTGAGAAATGAAATGCTAATCTAAATTATATGTCCTATGCCCTCTAGCTGTTATAGGGAATGGCAGTGCCAAAACTTGCAATCACGCTTTACTTGAAAAATTCACACAACTCATGAGACTCTTACAAAATTTAAACACAGCTAGTTATTAAAGATATATTAACAATGGTCTATCAGGAAAGAACTGACTTTCATTCATCCTATAATAGTAAAACTCCAATTAAAATTAATATTTCTACCAACATATAAGAAACAAAGTTCTTTTTGTATTATCAATTGGCTGTGGTTTTAAGTTTCCCTTGGCACAATTTATAGACTAAATTTTCATTGTTATTTTTACAATACAATTAGATTATTAACTTTTTTGACATCTAATACATATTCATAGAAGTGCCTAAATCACACATGTACAGCTCAATTAATGATCACAAAGTGAGCCTATGCATGTAATTACCATCCAGTAATAAGAAATAGAACATTATCAGCCTCTCAATCCTCCCATACTCTCTCCCAATCTTTATCAGTCTCTTCTATAAGAATTCAAAATATCAATTCATGTCTTTGAATAAAACCTGAATTTCATTAAAGGAAATACTCTTTCAAAAAATTATGTATTGTACTTTATAAGCCACTGATAAAAATCCAAAAATCTTTTATGATTGGCTTTAGGGAACCCTAAGATACCCATTCTTTGATTATTCCTTAGAGAAGAAGGTAAAATAAAAATTTCTTTCAATACCAACAAACTTCATTTTTTCTGGATACCAAGCTTCCAGACTTGTTACCTGCAAAGTTTTGCCTGTCTCTCTTGGGGACAAAATGCCAAGTAAACTTACATATTCACTTGAAGATATTTTCTACTTTGGGACATACTCAAGAGAAAAACAACATAGATAACTATTCAATTCCTTCATCCTATGCTTCATTACTTACCTCTCCTGGAGAAGTATGATGCAGCACTATATTGATAAGGTAAGGACAGCTTTGAGGAATAAGGCTAATGAATCCAACACCTCAAATATCAATAGTCCATATTTTCTTTTTGTCCCTTAGAGCCCATTGTCCTCTGCATTTAGGAAAACTGTGTGACCAAAATAGTTGAGGCACCCAATAGGAGAAAATTTCAGATAAATCAATCACAACCCACAACTGACATTAGAGCTAAAGAGACAAGCCTGCCAGAAATATTTTCCATATGGAGTGCCGTGCCACTGGCCATTGTTTTGTTCTCAGTGTTTCTGTCTTGTTCTCAGTACGGATCTGAATGGTGGCATTTGAAGAAAATGCCAACTGCTTCCTTTCCTCCTTCTCTGACATGTATACTGGTTACTCACCAGACGCTCACTGAATTATATGGCCCCTCTTGGAAATGTTGAAGCCCTCAGAGTGCCATTAACCATGATCTATGGAGGCTCTTGTCAGAATTAGACAAAAAGTAAAATTATAGTGGTGTGTTGGTACCATTCTAGTTAAAAGTCTGTCATCTTTGCCATTATAAACGTCTATTTCCTGTACTTTATAACTCAACGGAGAAAATTTGCCTTACAGTAAATAGAGTAGCTGAGAAAGTGTCAGTCTTTCAAAGATTTTGTTTTAAACCTGATAGATACTAAATAAATCTATTTGGCTATTATGCTATAGTAAAACATTGTGTGTGTGTGTGTGTGTGTGTGTGTGTACAGAAGGATGTGATTTTATCTTATAAGACCTACTTTGAAAACAATGAATATTTTTAAAGACATGAAAGTTTAGGAAGTAAAGGAAAAATGACAGAGTAAAATGCTATCTAAATCAGTTATAGCTTTATAATCATCATCACATTTCTGTGCTTGCCTTTTACCCAACTGTCCTCATTACTAATCTCAGATAAGCTAATCATGATTACTATATTTTCAAAACTTTATATTGTTTTTTAGGTGAGTAAAAGAGAGAAATGGATTCTAATTTGACTACATTCTCAATGGTAGTGAAGTTTTTCCAAGATCTAGAAAATAGTTTGATACTTCTCTGGTTATGTGGTCATAATCTTTTTATTATTATTTTTTCTTTGAATAGACTTTATGGGTTGAAAGCCTGTTGTCTGCAAGCCATGAGCTACAAAAGTCCCCAAAGATTTTTACAGTGGGTTGGCTGCTTATTAAGTAGGGTTTACACTGCCAAGTCTCTCAGAAACCAGGAATAATGGCTGTTAATTATGAGAGCATACTTTTTGCAACATGCTTGCTAAGCACTTTATATTTTCATCATCACAATAACCCTTTAAGCTTGGTATTTTTATCTCATTTTATGTAAAAAGGAACCAAGACCTAGAGAAATTAAGGACTACACAGGGCTATACAGCTGCTGGCAAGTACATGAATGGAGATTGGTATCAGATTCACTGTGGCTCCTGTACCTGTCAGATTTTCCTCCATGGTAATTTGGAATCAAAGTTCAATTCCTTGGGAAGGAAGGAAGAAAACATTGGCTGAATACCTACTCTGCACCAAAAAACTTTAAGGTATAATAGTAAATTTAATGTTTTATGAAAAGTTGCAAATTAGATATTATTTACAGTTCACAGATAAACTAAGGCTGAGAATGATTAATTGACGTCATTAAATAATTTGCTTGAGGCATCTAGTTGTAGAGTCAGGCTTGTGTATATCTAACTACAAAACTAATGCCTTTTGTTTCACGGTTAACACTGGACTTTGATTTCTTAAATGTAATGCTGTAATTACAGTCATGTATCACCTTTCCATTCAATTCATGAATATTTAACAAACACATACTCTATATATATAAAGCACCGTGTTAGGCACCAAGTTGTTTTGAGGATACTTGTTGGTTGCTTACTGCCAGATCTATCTTAGTAGTCTCATGTTTTTTTCTTCCCACTTTCATCTTTCCTTTCAACTATGCATAAACCAGTATTTCACAACAAACAATTCATGAATCACTTATTTTTTTTTAAAAAGTGCTCTGAGTAACAAAGGGTCCTATAACCAAATAAGTTTGAGAAATGCTACATAGTATACCACATTCTTAGAGATTCACAATGAACATTAGCATAATAAAAACTTTGAGCAATCTTGTAGGAATGAAATCTGTTTAAAACAGAAGATAACCCTGTATAGCTACTTTTTCCCATGTAAGGCCCGTTATCCCACAAAATTAGTGATTCAGAGAGCATGCTTTAAGAAATGCTGGCCTAGCTCATTAAATGGTACTGCTTATCCCAAAACTAAACTGCTTGCCAAAACATTTGCAGTAATATGTAACTCATTTTTAATAATGTAATTATTCAGGTATTTGTAATGTCATCACTTTATAATGCCACCAAGTTAATGAAAGAGAAATCAAATAAGGAATTTGATTAATTCTTTACATACTGGGTTTTTTGTTAGTACTGTTTTTCTTGAAGGACACATAGATTATGCTAAAGAGAACACATTTTAACAATTTTCTATATATACATTGTGTGCTTTTTAAAATTGAATAAACAGGCTTACTATGCTTAACATTATTGAATTTATCACTGATGTTGATCACCTTTTATATACCTGTTGACCATTTTTATGTATGTCTTCTTTGGAAAAACATCTATTCAAGTCCTTTGCCCATTTTTTAATTGAGTTATTTAGTTGTTTTTGTTTTGTTTTGCTATTGAGTTGTGTGAATGAGTTCCTTAATCACTAATTATCAAGGAAATTCAAATAAAAACTACAAGGCAATTCCACCTTACACCTATTAGGATGACTGTTACCTAAAAGACAAGAGATAACAAATGTTGATGAGAGGATGTGGAGAAAAGGGAACCCTTGGGCACTGTTGGTAGGGATGTAATTTGGTACAGCCATTATGGAAAACAGTATGGAGATTCCTTCAAAAACTAAAAATAAAACTACCATGTGATCCAGCAATTTCACTTCTAGGAAAATATATCCAAAGGAAATGAAATAAATATCTCAGGTATCTCCACTATCATGTTCATTGCAGCATTATTCACGATAACTAAGATATGGTAACATATCTTATAACCATAAGTGTCCATTGTTGAATAAATGAATAAAGAAAATGTGGGATATATACACAATGGAATGTTATTCAGCCATTAAAAAAAGAAGGAAATCTTGCCATTTGTGACAAAATGGATGAACCTGGAGAACATCATGCTAAGTGAAATATGCCAAAGACAAATATGGTATGATTTCACTTTTATGTGGAATCTAAAAAGGTAGAACTCATAGAAGCAAAAAGTAGCATGGTGATTGCCAGAGCCTGGGAATGGGGAAAATAGATATTGGTCAAAGGATACAAGCTTTCAATTATGAGTTCTGAGGATCTAATGTATAGCATGGTGACGGTGATGTTATGATTTATAATAAGAAATATATACTTGATCTTTGTCCTTGTTTATAACACAGAGCTTCTAAAACCCTTGGAATATTCTAGGCGGTGAGAGAGAAAAAGAACATTTATTTTGAGGCACCTGGGTGGTTCAGTCAGTTAAGCTTCCAACTTTGGCTCAGATCATGATCTCACAGTTCATGAGTTCGAGCCCTGTGTTGGCCTCTGTGCTGACAGCTCAGAGCCTGGAGCCTGCTTCGAATTCTTTGTCTTGCTGTCTTTATGTCCCTCCCCTGTTCATGCTCTTTCTCTCTCTCTCTCTCAAAAATAAATAAACATTAAAAAATTAAAAAGTAAAAAAGAATATTTATTTTAATAAGTGATCCATGAATTGCTCATTGTGAAACACTGGTTTATGGTAATATAGGTTTTTGTTATATTAATGAAGTGGCATTTGGAATGCCTCTAGGTCACCTAAAGATGGGGGCTGGTTGCCAAGGGAACCAACCTTGTGATTGGACGGTTGGAACTTTCAGTCCCACCCCTTGGTCCCCAGGGAAGAGAGAGGTGCTGGAGGTTTAACTGATAGCCAATGGCCCAAGATTTAATAATCATGCCTCTGTAATGATGCCTCCATAAACACCCCAAAGAACTGGGTTTGGAGAGCTTCCAGGTTGGTGAACACATGGAGGTGCTGGAAGAGTAAAGTGCCTGGAGAGGGCATGGAAATTCTGTACCTTTTTCCCATGCCTTGCCCTGTGTATCTTTTCCATCTGGCTGTTCCTGAGTTATATTTTTGCAATAAATCAGTGACTAGTAAGTATGTTTTCTGAGTTCTGTGAGGTGCTCTAGCAACCTAATCAAACCCAAGGAGGGAGTTATTGGAACTTCCAATCTATAACTGGTTAGTCAGAAAGAGAGGTGATGACCTGGACTTGGATTTGACATCTGGAGTTGGGCAGAGGGTGGGGGTAATCTTGTAAAGCTGACTCCTTAACATATGGGATATGGTATAATATCCAGTTAGGTAGTGTAAGGACTGAGTTAAATTGTAGGATACTCAGCTGGTATCAAAGGATTGCTTGCTGGTCTGAGGAGCCCCCTTACCCCGACGCATATCCACACATTAGAATCAATGACCAGAATCTTTAGTGACTATACTTAATTATATCATTCTGTATACTTGAAATTTGCTGAGCTTGTAGATCTTAAGTGTTGTCACCACACACACACACATACAAAAAGAGGTAACTCTGTGAGATGATGGATATGTTAATTAGCTTTATTATGGTGATCATTGAACTTTGTGTATGTATATTAAATTACCACATTATACCCTCTAAATATATGTATGTAATTTTTATTTGCCAATAATATTTGAGTAAATCTGGAAAATATTAAATGAACCTATTAAATTATACCAAAATTTTACTGAATATAGTTATTACAAAAAAATATTGATTCTTTAGATATAAGCAAAAATTATTATTTATATCTAGCTGTTTCCATAAATTATATGAAATAGCTACTTAGGATAATTGCATTCTTGCTTTAAATCAGTACATCAGATACTTATCTTAATTCATAGCTAAAAAAGTGAATGCATATAACAAACTTACTGAGAAATAGTTTCCCAATCTCCTGGGGAACCAATTTCTACAAGCTTTCTTCTACAATGACTAGAAAAAATTAGCCCAACTGATTAGATGAAATGAAGTAAATATTTAATATCTAATTATAGACCAAAATCTGAACAATTTCCACATAATACCAATGTAATCAGCTAATGCAGTGGTCTTGAGGGGTGGGTGAATAGGAAATGTGGTTGGCTAACTAAGTTGCTTGATACTAGGCTAACATAGCTAACGTTTTAATTTTTCAATTTTCTTCAACATTTATTTATTTTTAAGAGACAGAGACAGCATGAGCAGGGGAGAGGCAGAGAGAGAGGGAGACAGAGAATCTGAAGCAGGCTCCAGGCTCTGAGCTGTCAGCACAGAGCCCAATGTGGGGCTGGAACTCGCGAACCATGAGATCATGACCTGAGCCAAAGTTGGACGGAGCCACCCAGGCACTCCACATTTTCACTTTTCAAATGATCATACTGGCTTAATACAGTAATAGTAAAATAAAATCAATGTATTTTGGAATATTAGTGAAGAACATAAGAAAATGAAACCCAAGAAAGTTTATAATATTAGAATGTGTAATATCATGGCTGATATTGTACACTGTATACTGTATAATATTATGGCTGATATTGTACACTAACAGATGCTGTTTAATGTTATACCTTGATCTATATCGGGAAATGAACTAAAACTTTATCTTGTAATTCTGACTACAAAAGAAGCTATTGTGCTTTTTGATTATTTGTTTTATCTACGTCTGACCTTGAAAATGTAGGTCAGTTTTGTAGATGAGGAAAACTGTTTAAATCTACTCCTCTTTCTGTCTGTGTCACATGAGAGTTATTCTCATGAAGAAAAGTAATGTACACCCTGACAGAATCCCACTTTTTCCAAAGAAGGCCAAGGAGTTATCTGTATATTAAAGCAATAAAAAGAATCATAGTATGTAGCTTAATTTAAAAAATTGCACGTGAGATATGTAAAACTTTCTGTCTTTTAAACTTTAGGGTAAGCAAGGTTACAAGCAAGATAATTAGTTGCTATTTTAATTTTCCTGAGGAAATTCATAGAACATTTCCTTAAACAAACCTAACAAAAGTATTAATGATGAAGGAAACTTCTCACTTAAAACTTTCTACTTTGTCAAGCATATGCTTTTAAGAAACTAGGTGTGTGTTAAAAATTTTAAGAATTCTTAACTTCAAGTAAAATTATTCAGAATGCCTTTGAAACACATATGGTTACTATAATATTCTGTGTTTTGAATAATTGAGATATGCAGCTCACCCAATGACCTTAAAAAACAAATGATTTGCATGGAGCTTGCATTTTTAGTTCCCCTATAACTGAATTGTACATAATGAGATTATCTATCTGCCTGTTTTTTAAAACTAATATAATGCATTTGGAAAAGGGAAGGGAACTAACATTTTATTTTGAATTTAGTGACGAGCCAAGGGAAGAGATACAGCTTATTAGTTATGAATGACTAGAAACAACTGGCCATTCAAAGCCAAGAGGGTAAGTATTAGAAATAGCTATCAGTAGGTAGAAATATTGCCAAGAGAAGCTATATAAAGGCAACCAAAACAAACAAACAAACAAAAAAAAACCCAAAAACACCTGAGGGAGTTAACGATGATGCGAGCTCAGTGGAGATTGCATGTTGATGATTAATTGGATCCATGCCACGCTCTTACTTTCTGCATTCACCTTCACACTCCACAATTTCTCAGTTGTTTCTATTTGTAAAATAGAGATATATAATAAAGCCTACACCACAGAATTATCAGGAATAAAAGAAATGATGCATGTAACATACTGAATGTAGCACCTTGCTCATAATAAGTGCTCAATACCTGAAAATAATATATTTTATATTTTTACCAAAACTTGTATGTGAAATATTATTTCTAAACTAATTTCCATAAAATATACAAGCTTCAGTAGAGAGCAATATACTAGATCATTTGAGCATATGCATATAGATAATTATAGATCGTAATTTCAATAAACGACTATTTTTATAATTTCAGCATTAACTCAGCATGACTTTCTTATATAGTTCCTGTAGTTCTGTTGAGAAGTAGAGTAGCATACTGGTTAAAATATGGCCCAGAGTTAGAAAGCCAGTTTAAACAATCTAGGATCTATCATTTATTAGCTGGATGACTTTGGACAATTATTTAAACTTTTTGTGCTTTAATTTACTCATTTAAACAAATGAATATATTCTTCTTCTTCTTATTATTATTATTACATGAGACAATATGTATAATGTTTATTGCGCAGAGTAATTACTCAATAAGTAGTAGCTATTGTTATTCTTCCCTCAACAAAGTCTATCTGTATTAGTGTCATATTGCTCCCATACCAAATAACCACAAATTGGGTGACTTAAAGTAACACAAGTTTATTTACTTATAATTCTATAGTCTGACATGGGTCTCACTGGGCTAAAATCAAGGTATTGATAAGGCTATGTTCTCTTCTGAAGATTCTAGGGGAGAATTCTCTTCCAATTTCATTCAGATTATTGGTAAATGCAGTTCATTGTGGTTATAAGACTGAGTATTCTGTTTCTTCACTGGCTATCAGCCTAGAGACATTCCTGCTTCCATAGATTACCAGTATTCCTTGGTTTGTGGATTCATCCCTCCATCCTCAAGGTCAGCAATAGTGGACTAAGTCTTTCTTATACTTTGAATCTCTCCTGCCATCCTTCCATCACATCTCTGATTAACTCATCAGCCTCCCTTTTCCACTTTTAATGGCCATTGTGATTACATTGGGCCCACTTGTATTATCCAAGATATCTTCCCTATATTTAAGGCTCTTCACCTAAACTCCATTTTTCAGAGTTCCACTTGCCATGTGAGATAAAATATTTACAGGTCTGGAAGTTAAGACACAGACATACTTGGGGTGAGGGGGGCATTATTCTGCCAACACACTAAGGCTATGTTTTCTAGGTCTCTCTGAAGTATGTACTTGTAATAGCCAATTCAGAATTTTATGCACATGCAGGCAGGACTTAGAAATAAAACTTTTTGGTTATTTTGCAGAGGTAAAAGTATGCCTCACTTATTTAAGACAATTATAAAAGGTGTTGATTCCCTACTTTAGAATAATAATATAGTGAATATATAAATATTGAGAGCTTTTGACATATTGAGAGAATTTGTTTTCTTAAATTTATAATTATTACACTTCTCAAAAAGTTATCATATAATGAAGGAATGCCTATAATCTACTATTAATTGGCAAACTGAGTCCAGCGTAATTGAGATAAAAGCAATAAATTTCTTTACACTATGGGCAAAATTCTCTAAATTTGTAATTGTAACAAGAAACTTATTTCATCTCTTTCATAGTTAATTTTCTACATATTTCTACATTCAAATATTGATTATTGTAGGTATAACTCTCACAAATGTATTTAAGATGAACTTAGAGTAAATGTACACAGTTTTGCAAATGAATAATTGATTTAATCATCAATTCCATTTAGACAGTAGCTATCATTTTTCAGACTTACTATAAGTGATGGGAATTTAACAAAAAACAGATATGGTGTGCTCTTTTTCCTGTGAAAGTTTCCTCAGTATGGGACACAGATGAATGAAGAGATCATTTAGATTCAATGTGTTACAGATGCTGGTAGAGGTATGCACTAAGAGCAATAGGAACATGAGGGCTAGTCCAGCTTCTGAGTAGTAGATCACAAATTTTTTAAATGGCAGAGGTGAAACATGGTGTTATAAACAGTAGTTAGATTTTTAGGTTGGCTGTTTACATAATAAAATAGCCATGGGTAATTCTATTTGTATTAAAAAATTGGAGAGTACAGATAGATGGTGGAGTAAGAAGACCCTAGGCTCACTTCATCTCATGGATAAAACTGGATAACACTCATATCAACATCAATAACCCAGAAAATGACCAAAGACTTGCAGAATAAACTCCACAGCTAAATGTAGAGAAGAGACCACATTGAAGAGGGTAGGAGAAGGAGACATGGTCAGGAAGAGATAAAGAGCTTCCCAAACAAAAGTTAAAGGAATTTACGACCACTAAACCAGCCCTACCAGAAATGTTAAAGGGGATTCTTTGAGTGGAAAGGAAACACCATAAGCAAGAATAAGGAAAGTAGGAAGCACAAAAAGAGTAAAAATAAGCATATTTGTAAAAATCACGCAAGGGACTCACAAAATAAAACCGTATACCTAAAATGTGGGAGGAGAAGAATAAAGAATGGGTTCTAACTTAAGTGGCCATCATTTAATATAGATTGCTATATACAACAAATGTAATATACAAACCAAATGGTAATCCAAAAATAAAAACCAGTGATATGCAGAAATAACCCAGAATCCAAGTATATCACTAAGAAAGGCAACTAATCATGAGAGAAGAGAGTAAGAGAAGAGAGGAATGGAATTAAACTATGAAAACAACCACAAAACAAGTAACAGAATGGCCATAAATACATTCTTATCAAAATTACCTTGAATATAAATGGACTAAATGCTCCAATAAAAAGACTTGGTGTGATGGAATGGATAAAATAAAAATAAGGCCCATCTATATGCTGCCTACAAGAAACTCATTTTGAACTTAAAGATTGAAAGTGAAGGGATGGAGAATCATTTATCATGCAAATGATGTCAAAAGAAAGTCTAGGTACCAATACTTGCATTGGACAAAATAGATATTAAAAAAAGACTGTAAAAAGAGACAAAGAATGACACTATATAATAATAAAGGGGACAATCCAACAAGAAGATGTAACAATTGTAAATATTTATACACCCAACATAAAGCACCCAAATACATAAAATAGTTAATAGCAAACATAAAGGAAGTAATACAATAAGAGACGCTAACACCCTATGCACATAGATAGATCACCCAAACAGAAAACCAACAAGTAAACAGAAGCTTTATATGACACATCGGACCACATAGATCTAGTAGATATATTCAAAACATTCCATTCTAAAACAACAGAATACACATTCTTTTCAAGTGCACATGGAACATTCTCCAGAATAGGTCACATATTAGGCTACAAAACAAGTGTCAACAAATTAAAAAAGATCAAAGTCATGCAATTCATCCTTTCTGATCACAATGCTATAAAACTAGAAATCAACCACAGAAAAAAATCTAGAAAAGCACAAATACATGAGATTATATAATATGCTACTAAACAATGAATGAGTCAAGCAAGAAATCAAAGGGGTAATAAAAAAATTTATCAAGACAAATGAAAATGAAAATATAAAGGTCCAGGGGCACCTGGGTGGCTCAGTCGGTTGGTTGTCCGACTTCGGCTGAGGTCATGATCTCATGGTTCGTGAGTTCGAGCCCCGCATTGGGCTCTGTGCTGACAGCTCAGAGCCTGGAGTCTGTTTTGGATTCTGTGTCTCCCTCTCTCTCTGCCTCTCTCTCTCTCTCTCAAAAATAAAATAGTAAAACATTAAAAAAATTAGAAAAAATAAAGGTCCAAAATCTTTGTAATGCAGCAAAAGCTGTTCTAAGAGGGAAGTTTATAGCAATACAGATCTACTTTAGGAAGCAAGAAAAAGCTCAAATAAACAACCTAAGCTTACACATAAAGAAGCTAGGGAAAAAAGAACAAACAAAATCCAAAACTAGTAGAAGGAAGGAAATAATAAAGATTAAATCAGAAATTAAGAAAATAGAACTAAAAAAACCCCAGTATAACAGATCAATAAAACCAGGAGCTCATTCTCTGAAAAGATCAACAAATGGATAAAACTTTAGTCAGACTCATCAGAGAGAGAGAGAGAGAGAGAGAGAGAGAGAGAGAGAGAGAGAACTCAAACTAAATCAGAAATGAAAGAGAACAACACTACAGAAATACAAAGGACTATAAGAGAATATTATGAAAAATTGTATGCCAGCAAATTAGACAACCTAGAAGAAATGGATAAATTCCTAGAAACATATAACTTCCAAAAATGGAATTAGGAAGAAATAGAAAATTTAAACAGATTGATTACCAGCAATAAATTGAAACAATAATAAAAAAACACCCAAAAAACACAAGTCCAGGACCAGCTGGCTTCGCATGTGAATTCTACCAAACATTTAAAGAATTAATACTTATTCATCTCATACTTTTTCAAAAATAAGAGAAGAGGGAAAGCTTTCAAATTCATTCTGAGGCCTGCATTTCCCTGATACCAAAACACTACACACACACACACACACACACACACACACACACACACAGAGGACACCAGACCAAATCTCTGATGAACATGATATGCACATTCTGATACACAAAATTCTCAGCAAAATATTAGCAAACCAAATCCAGCAATACATTAAATAAATCATTCACCACAATCAAATGAAACTTATTCCTGGTATGCAAGGGTGGTTCAATATTCAGGAATTAATGAATGTGTTGCATCATACCAACAAGAGAAAAGATAAAAACTATATAATCATTTCAATAGATGCAGAAAAAGCATTTGACAAAGTACAACATACATTCAATACGAAAACCCCCAACAAAGTAGGTTTAGAGGAATATACCTTAACATAATAAAAGCCATCTATGAAAAACCCACCACTAGTATCATACTCAATGCTGAGAAACTGATAACTTCTCCCCTAAAGTCAGTAACAAGACAAAGGTGTCCATTCTCACTCCTTTCATTCAACATAGCACTGGTCATCCTAGCTACAGCAATCAGACAAGAAAAAGGAATAAAAGGCATCCAAATTGGCAAGGAAGAAGTAAAACTTTCACTATTTGCAGATGACATGATGCTATATATAGAAAACCCTAAAGACCACCAAAAAAAAATGACTAGAACTGATACATGAATTCAGGAAGGTCATAGGATACAAAATCAATGCACAGAAATTTGTTGCATTTCTATACACTAGTAATGAAGCAACAGAATGAGAAATTAATAAAACAGTTGTTTTCACAAGTCCACCAAAAAGAAAAAAATACCTAGGAATAAACTTAACCAAAGAGGTGGAACACCTGTATCTAAAACTATAAAACATTGATGAAAGCAATTAAAGATGACATGAACAAGGGTAAATATAGTCCGTGCTTATGGATTGGAAGAACAAATTTTGTTAAAATGTCCATACTACTCAAAGCAACCTGCAGATTTGATGCAATCTCCATCAAAATACCAAAAGCATTTTTTCACAGAACTAGAGAAAGTAATTCTAAAATTTGTATTGAACCATTAAAGACCCCAAATATCCAAAACAATGTTGAAAAAGAAAAACAAAGCTGGAGTTATCACAATTCTATATTTCAATATATACTACAAAGTTGTAGTAATCAAAACAGTATGGTACTGACACAAAATAGACACATTGATCAATAGAACAAGATAGAAAGCCCAGGAACAAACCACAATTATATGGCCAATTATTCTTTGACAAAAGAAGCAAGAATATGCAATGAGAAAAAGTCTCTTCAACAAATAATGTTAGGAAAACTGGAAAGCTACATGCCAAAGAATGAAATTAGACCACTTTCTTACACCATATACAAAAATAAACTCAAAATGGATTAAAGACCTAAGTATGGGACCTGAAACTACAAAAATCCTACAAGAGAGCACAGGCAGTAATTTCTCTGACGTTAGCTGTAGCAACATTTTTCCAGATATGTCTCCTGAGGCAAGGGAAATAAAAGTAAAAATAAGCCATTGAGATTACATCATAATAAAAAGCTTCCGCACAGCAAAGGAAACAATCAATAAAACTAAAAGACAACATAATGAATTGGAGGAGATATTTGCAAATGATATATGGAAGTTCTTCAAAAACTAAAAATACAACTACCTCATGACCCAGCAATCTCAATACTGAATATTTACCCAAAGAATAAAAACACACTAATTTGAAAGGGTATATGCACCCCTATGTTTATTGCAGAATTATTTGCAAAAGCCAACTTATGGAAGCATTCTACATGCCTATTGATAGATGAAGGGATAAAGAAGATGTGATATATATATATATATATATATATATATATATATATATATATATGACATATATATAATTCAACCCTAAGAAAATTGAAATCTTGCCATTTGCACCAACATGGATGGAGCTAGAGAGTACAATGCTAAATGAAATAAATCAGTCAAAGAAAGACAAATACCATATGATTTTGCTCATATGTGGAATTTAAGAAATAAAACAAATGACGGAGAAAAAAAGAGAGGCAAACCAAGAAACAGACTGTTAAATATAGAGAACAAACTGATGGTTACCAGAGTACAGGTGCATGGGTGAATTAGATGATAGGGCTTAAGAGTACACTTATCATGATGAACACTGTGTAATGTATAGAATTGTTGAATCACTATATTGTACACCTGAAACAAATATAACACTATATGGTAACTATACTGGAATTAAAATATAAAACTTAATAAAATTTTAAAAATTGGATAGTACATATATGATTCATATATAAAGAAGGAATATTCAGTGGTTTGATACATTATTCTCCATTATTTGAACGAAAGAGAACTAGTGCCATGCCAAAAAAAATCCCCTATTATTCTCCTATGTGTTGCATTAAATAATAACACAGTTAAATTACTGAAGATAGAGATGAAATTACACTTATGTGTTTCAAGGATTCAGGGGGAAAATTATGTACATATTTCTGTGGAGCATATCATGAAAACCATAAGAACTGTACTTAGAAAAACTGAACTGTAGTTTTCAAAATGTTATATTAATGAAATAAACACACCTGAGTTAATTTAAGAGATTAAAAAGTACATTTCATCAGCAAGTCTTTGATTTATGGATAGAACGTGTTAAATTTTGTCGACACAGTTTCCTATTATACTTTCTGCAACAGCACTTTTAATTTTAATCTCTTATAATAATAACAGAGTAGTTTGTTTGCAAACATTTTGGTTGTTGCTGCTATTGTAGAAGGTTAAAACTCTTACTGTTAATATCTTCATTGTTTTAAATATCAGACTGCTGTAGGATGAGAAGAAAAGACATTTTTTAATGGAGCATGGCTTCTTGGTCAATGATTGTATCAAATCATAACACCAAGAGTGTATTCACTGGCTGAAAGTAGTCATTTTTTGGCCAGGTTAACATCTTGAAATTATTCTTACAAAAGTGACTGTATAAATTTCCATTCCATTTTAGTACTTTACGTGAACATGAAAGCCTAATGCAAAGCCTAACTGTTAAAACAGAAAACGGTAATACTCTGCATATTACAGGGATTAAAACAAATTTGGGTGAAGGTTTTCAAGCATTAATTTTAAATATTTTTTGTGAATGTTATCTATAAAACCATACTTTCCAAATCCCTCCTGGGTGATTATCAGTGAATTGTTTAAATTTCCATTGTACTCTCCTTTCAGATCAGCTAACTGTCCGTTCAGTATTTTTTTAGGCTGAGCCCCTGGGCCAATATCACATTATAATTCATTTAACTATCCCTGGCACATTTAGAGCCATACTTTCACTGCAGCTCAATGAAGCCTTCTGCCGTATGTGATGACCAAGTTAAATTATGGTAATAAATGAACAATAGAATAGAATTAGCTGGTAGTAGAACCATTTATGAACACTAGTAAGTTCAGATAGTCAGAAATATTATTTGATTTCATGCTTTCATGTATTTTTACTAACACATTGTTTTTGTCACTTTGTGCTTTTTGTTACTAGATAAATGTTTTTTTAAGAGCAGTAAGGCCAAACCTAAGGACAATCTTTCATGCATGTGTGCATCCATCCAAAATTTATTGAGCACTCACTGTGTGTCAGACGGTGTATTAAGGATGGGTGGATACAAAAATATTAACAGATGGTCATGATTCAAGCCAGTAGTATTACAATGGTGAGATGAACCACTTTCTATAAAAATACAAAGGAGAAAATAAAATTATATTGGCTGAGGGGCAAGCAGGAGGTACACATACATTTGGAAAGCTACATTGGGCCATATTGGGAAGGGCTTTGTTAATTGAACTAAGGAGGTTGAAATCATGCCATAGAAAATACGTATCTGCACTGAAAGTAACAGTTAGATAGGGCTCCATTGCTAATGCTAACAGGATGCAAAATGACAGTGCTTACAAATATATAGTTTATTGCAGAAATATGACAATATAGAAATCACAGTAAAGTTAATAAATGAATTACAATCAAGGCTGTCTCACAGCATTAGGTCTGGAAAGGATGGACACAATTTTCAGACCTATTCTTGCTATGTAATCAGCCCCAATGACAAGGACCCTGGGGTCCTCACTGAGACCAGGTGCAAGTTATCAATTTCACTGTTAACAATAAACAATGTTGAAAAGTAGAGACAAATCTTCCTGAAACTCCTTGGACCCACAATGACAAACAAACAAACAAACAAACAAAAACCATGCCTTGACCAGAGATCAGTGTCAGGCAAGTATATTTCTTATTTCAGTAAAATAGCCCAGGCTAATTTTAAGCCTGCTAGAGTTAACACTCAAAGCATAGTATTTAATGGAGAATTCTGGGCATAGGATGAAAACAATAATCATCATAGATATTCTTTGATTGTACACTGTATTTTCAATTTAAATTAAAATGATTGGTGGAGGATTTCCCAGGGACCTTTTTTTTTCATGGTGAATATAAATTTCTAGGAGTGACGAAAAGAAAAATTTATTTTGAGTGTTTTTGATTCAAATCAGATTTTAAACTTGTATTTTGACGAACACATAGTCACTTTTAAATTCACTTTAAAATTTAAATTGCTTCAGCATTTTAGAATTAAAACATGTTTAGCTATGATTAAAAGGAATTCATATTTTTTTGAATAGTAAAATGCAAAACAATGCCTTCTTCATCTGAATGTCACTATTTCTGTTCTATTTTCATTGTTCTTAGAATAAATCCAAATGTTTTTAATATGACCTTCAAGATCCAGCATGCTGTTACCCTGACTTATCTATACCGGTATCATTATACCCAATGACTCCTTTTACAACTTTTTGTTGTCTGTGGTTCTGTTTGAAGCCCCCATCACAATTTTGTAAAGAAAGCACCTAGAGTAGATACCTTTATTTTGATCCTGATCTTAGGGAAAAACATTCACGCTTTCAATTAAGTATGATGTTAACTATGTTTTTTCTTCAGATGGCCTTTATCAGGTTGAGGAAATCTCATTCTATTCCTAGCTTCTATGTTTTGATCATGAAAGGATATTAGATTGCATCAAGTGTTCTTTCTGCATCTATTAAGATGATCATGTGGTATTTTTCCTTTAGTCGAGTAATATGGTGTTTATACTAATAAATTTTTAGGGTGAGCCAATCTTGCATTTTCCTATGATAAATCCCAATGATCTTGGTATATAATTACACTCATATATTGCTGGATTCAGTTTGCTAATATTTTGTTGAGAACTTTTGCATCTGTACTCATAAGATATATTGATCTGTACTTTTCTTTTTATGTGATGTCTTTGGCTTTCTATCAGGATAACACTGGCCTTTTTGAAAGAACTGAAGAGTGTACTCTCCTACTTTAATTTTTTGTAAGATCTTGTGAATGATTGGTGTTAATTCAAATATTTGTCAAAATTTACCAGTGAACCCATTAGGGCCCAGGATTTTCTTTGCTATAAGATTTTTTTTCATTTTTTTTTTCAATTACTAATTCTATCTCCTTGCTTGTTATAGGTGTAAATTCAGATTTTCTATTTCTTCTTATGTCAGTCTCAGTTGCTCATGTCTTTTTAGGAAGATGTCTGTTTTATCCTAGTTATCTAATTATTTGGCATTTAATTTTTCATAATATCCTTTTAGAATAACTTTTTCTGTAAGGTCTGCAGTGATGTTCTTTCATTCATGCTTTAATTTAAGTAATTTGTAATTACCCCTTTTCTTTCTTGTTCGTTATAGCTAAAGATTTATCAATTTTGTTGCTTTCTTCAAAAACCCAACTTTTGTTTTAATTGATAAATATTATTTATCTTTTTTATATTTCATTAGTATCAGATATTTATCATATTCCTATTTTCTTGGCTTTTGTTTGCTCTTTTGTTTTTAGTTTCTTAACAAGTACACTTAAATTATTGACTTGACATCTTTAATTTTTCCTAACATTAGTGTTTACAGTTATAAATTTCCTTCTAAGCATTGCTTTTGCAGTATACTGTAAGGTTTGGTATGTTGTGTTTCAATCTTCATTTATCACATAGTGTTTTCTATTTCCGTTGTTATTCTTCTTTGATTCATTGATTATTAAAGAATGTGCTGTTTAATTCCCACATATTTGTGAATTCCAAAGTTTCCTTTTATTAGTGGTTTCTATTTTCATTCTATATGACCAGAGAATATACTTTGTATGATCTCATTCTTTTAAATTTGTTGAGATTTATTTTATGAGCTAAACTGTGGTCCATCCAGGAAAATGTTGCATGTGCACTTAAGAAAAATGTGTGTTCTGTTGATATTGAATGGGATATTCTAAAAATGTTTTTTGCACTAGGTGGTTTGCAATGTTGTTCAAGTCTTCTATTTCCTTGTCAATATTCTGCCTTGTTGTTTTATCCGTTATTTAAAGTGAGGTGTTGAAGTCCTTAACTATTATTTCTGAATTGTCTATTTATTAATTCAATTCTGTCAGATTTGTTTAATGTATTTTGAAGCTCTGTTAAGTGCATATAAGTTTTTAATTGTTATGTCTTCCCAATGGATTTATTCTTTTATCATAAAAAATATGTGTTTCTAGTACCAATTATTATCTTCTTATATTTTTGTCATTTATTAAGTATAGCAACTCCAGGTTTATCACAATAGAATTTTCATCTTACTTATTTTATTGTAATCTTTTTACTTTTAATCTACTTGTGTCTTTAAATCTAAAGTGTTTCTGTTTAGGAGAAGCTAAGATGGCTGCATATTAGGAGGACCGTAGGTTTGTCTCCTCCCTGAAACACAACTAGAAAAGTATCAAATCACTTGGAATACCCAAAAAATTTACCTGAGGACTGACAGAACAAAATCTACAACTAGAGAGAGAAAAGAGGCAGCATTGAGTAAGGTAGGAAGTGAGGGAGAACTGACTTACATGTGCTGTAGAGCAGAAGGAGCCCTGGTCACACAGAAGGCAAGAGAGGGAGGAGCATACAAGGCATGACACAAGGATAACACTTCCCCAAAGCCATTGGAGGGGAAAAGGAGAAGGGCTGATTTTCATGAGTTTTTCCAACCAGTGAGACTCAAAGACTAGAGTTTTAAAGGTCCACGGGCTTGGCTGAGATAGAAATCTGAGGGCACTCCCCTACTCCTGGAAAGAAGGCAGGGAAACAACCTAGGGGCAGATTGCATGAACTGAGAAACACCTAAGGCTCACAGGGGAGAGATTATTAACTCTTCTTGGAGTGCATCTGTGAGAGACAGCATTGGCAAAGCTGCCTCTCTGGAGACAAAGAAGCTGGCAGGTGCCATTTACTTGCCCATCCCTTGGCATAGACACAGAACCACATGTTGAGGGTGGCTCACCCTCAAACTGGCAGCCTAGCTTGCTTGCTCCAAATCCCATGCCCCTGTGCTCTGGAATGACTGCCCTTCTCAGTCAAACCTTGCATCAGTCCCAGTGCAGTGAGACCTTTCCCCAGAAGACCGGCACAGCCTCCTGCCGCAGCATATCCCTAAATACTGTGGTTTTAAAAGTCATCAGGCTTACCTGGGATAGAGCCCAACATGTGCTGTGCTGCTCCAGGCAGGCAAACTACCCAGAGACAGACAGTGTCAAAATGGTGATCTGAAAGATATCTGGGACACACAGGGGATTATTTGCTCTTCTGGGAGTGCTTCTCTGAGAGCAGCAAGTGCAGAGACCCATCTCTGAGGACAAAGGAGTTGGCAGGTACCATGTCCCTCCCCCACCTATCAGCATAAACCGTCTTCAGTAAACAGCACAGCCCAGACACAGGCTGCCTAAAATGCATACACCAAGTCCCTCCCCACTGCACTCTGCAAGTGTGCCTTAGTCCAAACAGAATGGGACCCTTCCTCAGAAGATAAGTAGAAACCCACACACACACCACTTCTCCCAAACAGAAAGTTCTGCAAAGCTTTACTTCTAGTGGAAGTAGCACCAGGTCTCACTTAATAAGTAGACACATGCATACCTACTTAAAACTTGCCTACTCTGGCCAAGGACCAAATAATCCCCACTGCAAGCAAGAAGAGCCTCAGCAGAGGACTGGCCTAAAGGATACAGCAGCAAAACACAGTAGCAGAGAGAACATAGCACACACCAGAGACACTTCCTGAAGTGCCAGTCCCTGGACACTGTATGATCTCTTCTTCATAAGGTCATTACCCTCAGGATCAAGAAACATAACAGGCTTTTCTAACACATACAAGAAGACAGAGACTTAGATAAAATGCCAAGACAGAGAAATTCATCCCAAAAGAAAGAACAAGAAAAGGCCATGGCCAGAAATCAAATCAAAACAGATATAAATATTGTGCCTGTTGGAAATTTTTTTTCATTTTTTTTTCAATATATGAAATTTATTGTCAAATTGGTTTCCATACAACACCCAGTGCTCATCCCAAAAGATGCCCTCCTCAATACCCATCACCCACCCTGCCCTCCCTCCCACTCCCCATCAACCCTCAGTTTGTTCTCAGTTCTTAAGAGTCTCTTATGCTTTGGCTCCCTCCCTCTCTAACCTTTTTTTTTCCTTCCCCTCCCCCATGGGTTTCTGTTAAGTTTCTCAGGATCCACATAAGAGTGAAAACATATGGTATCTTTCTCTGGATGGCTTATTTCACTTAGCATCACACTCTCCAGTTCCATCCACGTTGCTACAAAGGGCCATATTTCATTCGTTCTCATTGCTATGTAGTACTCCATTGTGTATATAAACCACAATTTCTTTATCCATGTATAAGTTGATGGAAATTTAGGCTCTTTCAATAATTTGGCTATTGTTGAAAGTGCTGCTATAAACATTGGGGTACAAGTGCCCCTTTGCATCAGTACTCCTGTATCCCTTGGGTAAATTCCTAGCAGTGCTATTGCTGGGTCATAGGGTAGGTCTATTTTTAATTTTCTGAGGAAACTCCACACTGTTTTCCAGAGTGGCTGCACCAGTTTGCATTCCCACCAACAGTGCAAGAGGATTCCCGTTTCTCCACATGCTCTCCAGCATCTATAGTCTCCTGATTTCTTCATTTTGGCCACTCTGACCGGCATGAGGTGATATCTGAGTGTGGTTTTGATTTGTATTTCCCTGACAAGAGCGACGTTGAGCATCTTTTCATGTGCCTGTTGGCCATCCGGATGTCTTCTTTAGAGAAGTGTCTATTCATGTTTTCTGCCCATTTCTTCCCTGGGTTATTTGTTTTTCGGGTGTGGAGTTTGGTGAGCTCTTTATAGATTTGGGATACTAGTCCTTTGTCCGATATGTCATTTGTAAATATCTTTTCCCATTCCGTTGGTTGCCTTTTAGTTTTGTTGGTTGTTTCCTTTGCTGTGTAGAAGCTTTTAATCTTCATAAGGTCCCAACAGTTCATTTTTGCTTTTAATTCCCTTGCCTTTGGGGATGTGTCGAGTAAGAGATTGCTACGGCTGAGGTCAGAGAGGTCTTTTCCTGCTTTCTCCTCTAAAGTTTTGATGGTTTCCTGTCTCACATTCAGGTCCTTTATCCACTTTGAGTTTATTTTTGTGAATGGTGTGAGAAAGTGGTCTAGTTTCAACCTTCTGCATGTTGCTGTCCAGTTCTCCCAGCACCATTTGTTAAAGAGACTGTCTTTTTTCCATTGGATGTTCTTTCCTGCTTTGTCAAAGATGAGTTGGCCATACGTTTGTGGGTCTAGTTCTGGGGTTTCTATTCTATTCCATTGGTCTATGTGTCTGTTTTTGTGCCAATACCATGCTGTCTTGATGATGACAGCTTTGTAGTAGAGGCTAAAGTCTGGGATTGGGATGCCTCCTGCTTTGGTCTTCTTCTTCAAAATTACTTTGGCTATTTGGGGCCTTTAGTGTTTCCATATGAATTTTAGAATTGCTTGTTCCAGTTTCGAGAAGAATGCTCGCGCAATTTTGATTGAGATTGCATTGAATGTGTAGATAGCTTTGGGGAGTATTGACATTGTGACAATATTTATTCTTCCAATCCATGAGCAGGGAATGTCTTTCCATTTCTTTATATCTTCTTCAATTTCCTTCATAAGCTTTCTATAGTTTTCAGCATACAGATCTTTTACATCTTTGGTTAGATTTATTCCTAGGCATTTTATGCTTCTTGGTGCAGTTGTGAATGGGATCAGTTTCTTTATTTGTCTTTCTGTTGCTTCATTGTTAGTGTATAAGAATGCAACTGATTTCTGTACATTGATTTTGTATCCTGCAACTTTGCTGAATTCATGTATCAGTTCTAACAGACTTTTGGCAGAGTCTATCGGATTTTCCATGTATAATATCATGTCATCTGCAAAAAGCGAAACCTTGACTTCATCTTTGCCAATTTGGATGCCTTTGATTTCCTTTTGTTGTCTGATTGCTGATGCTAGAACTTCCAACACTATGTTAAACAACAGCGGTGAGAGTGGGCATCCCTGTCGTGTTCCTGATCTCAGGGAAAAAGCTCTCAGTTTTTCCCCGTTGAGGATGATGTTAGCTGTGGGCTTTTCATAAATGGCTTTTATGATGTTTAAGTATGTTCCTTCTATCCCGACTTTCTCAAGGGTTTTTATTAAGAAAGGGTGCTGGATTTTGTCAAAGGCCTTTTCTGCATCGATTGACAGGATCATATGATTCTTCTCTTTTCTTTTATTAATGTGATGTATCACGTTGATTGATTTGCAAATGTTGAACCAGCCCTGCATCCCAGGAATGAATCCCACTTGATCATGGTGAATAATTCTTTTTATATGCTGTTGAATTCGATTTGCTAGTATCTTATTGAGAATTTTTGCATCTATATTCATCAGAGATATTGGCCTGTAGTTCTCTTTTTTTACTGGGTCTGTGTCTGGTTTAGGAATCAAAGTAATACTGGCTTCATAGAATGAGTCTGGAAGTTTTCCTTCCCTTTCTATTTTTTGGAATAGTTTGAGAAGGATAGGTATTATCTCTGCTTTAAACGTCTGGTAGAACTCCCCTGGGAAGCCATCTGGTCCTGGACTCTTATGTGTTGGGAGATTTTTGATAACCGATTCAATTTCTTCGCTGGTTATGGGTCTGTTCAAGCTTTCTATTTCCTCCTGATTGAGTTTTGGAACAGTGTGGGTGTTTAGGAATTTGTCCATTTCTTCCAGGTTGTCCAATTTGTTGGCATATAATTTTTCATAGTATTCCCTGATAATTGTTTGTATCTCTGAGGGATTGGTTGTAATAATTCCATTTTCATTCATGATTTTATCTATTTGGGTCATCTCCCTTTCTTTTTGAGAGGTCCAGCTAGAGGTTTGTCAATTTTGTTTATCTTTTTCAAAAAAACCATTCTTGGTTTCATTGATCTGCTCTACAGTTTTTGTAGATTCTATATTGTTTATTTCTGCTCTGATCTTTATTATTTCTCTTCTTCTGCTGGGTTTAGGCTGCCTTTGCTGTTCTGCTTCTATTTCCTTTAGGTGTGCTGTTAGATTTTGTATTTGGGATTTTTCTTGTTTCTTGAGATAGGCCTGGATTGCAATGTATTTTTCTCTCAGGACTGCCTTCACTGCATCCCAAAGCTTTTGGATTGTTGTATTTTCATTTTCGTTTGTTTCCATATATTTTTTAATTTCTTCTCTAATTGCCTGGTTGACCCACTCATTCTTTAGTAGGGTGTTCTTTAACCTCCATGCTTTTGGAGGTTTTCCACACTTTGACCTGTGGTTGATTTCAAGCTTCATAGCATTGTGGTCTGAAAGTATGCATGGTATAATTTCAATTCTTGTAAACTTATGAAAGGCTGTTTTGTGAACCAGTATATGATCTATCTTGGAGAATGTTCCATGTGCACTCGAGAAAAAAGTATATTCTGTTGCTTTGGGATGCAGAGTTCTAACTATATCTGTCAAGTCCATCTGATCCAATGTATCATTCAGGGCCCTTGTTTCTTTATTGACCATGTGTCTAGAAGATCTATCCATTTCTGTAAGTGGAGTTTTAAAGTCCCCGGTAATTACCACATTTTTATCAATAAGGTTGCTTATGTTTGTGAGTAATTGTTTTATATATTTGTGGGCTCCGGTATTCGGCACATAGACATTTGTAATTGTTAGCTCTTCCTGATGGATAGACCCTGTAATTATTATATAATGCCCTTCTTCATCTCTTGTTACAACCTTTAATTTAAAGTCTAGTTTGTCTGATATAAGTATGGCTACTCCAGCTTTCTTTTGGCTTCCAGTAGCATGATAAATAGTTCTCCATCCCCTCATTCTCAATCTAAAGGTGTCCTCAGATCTAAAATGAGTCTCTTGTAGACAGCAAATAGATGGGTCTTGTTTTTTTATCCATTCTGATACCTTATGTCTTTTGGTTGGCGCATTTAGTCCATTTACATTCAGTGTTATTATAGAAAGATACGGGTTTAGAGTCATTGTGATGTCTGTATGTTTTATGCTTGTAGCGATGTCTCTGGTACTTTGTCTCACAGGATCCCCCTTAGGATCTCTTGTAGGGCTGGTTTAGTGGTGACGAATTCCTTCAGTTTTTGTTTGGGAAGACCTTTATCTCTCCTTCTATTCTAAATGACAGACTTGCTGAATAAAGGATTCTCGGCTGCATATTTTTTCTGTTCAATACATTGAAGATCTCGTGCCAATCATTTCTGGCCTGCCAAGTTTCAAAAGAGAGATCAGTCACGAGTCTTATAGGTCTCCCTTTATATGTTAGGGCACGTTTATCCCTTGCTGCTTTCAGAATTTTCTCTTTATCCTTGTATTTTGCCAGTTTCACTATGATATGTCGTGCAGAAGATCGATTCAAGTTACGTCTGAAGGGAGTTCTCTGTGCCTCTTGGATTTCAATGCCTTTTTCCTTCCCCAGATCAGGGAAGTTCTCAGCTATTATTTCTTCAAGTACCCCTTCAGCACCTTTCCCTCTCTCTTCCTCCTCTGGGATACCAATTATGCGTATATTATTACTTTTTAGTGTATCACTTAGTTCTCTAATTTTCCCCTCATACTCCTGGATTTTTTTATCTCTCTTTTTCTCAGCTTCCTCTTTTTCCATAACTTTATCTTCTAGTTCACCTATTCTCTCCTCTGCTCTTCAATTCGAGCCGTCGTCATTTCCATTTTATTTTGCATTTCTTTTAAAGCGTTTTTCAGCTCCTTGTGACTGTTCCTTAGTCCCTTGATCTCTGTAGCAAGAGATTCTCTGCTGTCCTGTATACTGTTTTCAAGCCCAGCGATTAATTTTATGAGTATAATTCTAAATTCACTTTCTGTTATATTATTTAAATCCTTTTTGATCAGTTCATTAGCTGTTGTTATTTCCTGGAGATTCTTCTGAGGGGAATTCTTCTGTTTGGTCATTTTGGATAGTCCCTGGAGTGGTGCGGACCTGCAGGCCACTTCCCCTGTGCTGTGGTGTATAACTGGAGTTGGTGGGCAGAGTCGCAGTCAGACCTGATGTCTGCCCCCAGCCCACTGCTGGGGCCACAGTCCGACTGGTGTGTGCCTTCTCTTCCCCTCTCTTAGGGGCGGGATTCACTGTGGGGTGGCGTGGCCCGTCTGGGCTACTTGCACACTGCCAGGCTTGTGGTGTTGGGGATCTGGCGTATTAGCTGGGGTGGGTAGGCAAGTTGCACAGGGGCAGGAGGGGCAGGCTTAGCTCGCTTCTCCTTAGGTGATCCACTTCAGGAGGGGCCCTGTGGCAGCGGGAGGGAGTCAGATCCGCTGCCGGAAGTTTGGCTCCGCAGAAGCACAGAGTTGAGTGTTTCGGTGGAGTGAGCAAGTTCCCTGGCAGGAACTGGTTCCCTTTGGGATTCTGGCTGGGGGATGGGTGAGGGAGATGGTGCTGGCAAGCGCCTTTGTTCCCCACCTAACTGAGCTCTGTCGTCTGGGGGCTCAGCAGCTCTCCCTCCCTTTGTCCAACAGCCTTCCCACTTTCCGAGCAGAGCTGTTAATTTATGACCTCCCAGATGCTAAGTCGCGCTTGCTGTGGGAACACACTCCGTCCGGCCCCTCCGCTTTTGCAAGCCAGACTCAGGGGCTCCCCTTGGCAGGCGAGCCGCCCCTCAGCCCCTGCTCCCGCCCGCCAGTCCGTGGAGCGCGCACCGCCCCGCCGCCCTTCCTACCCTCTTCCGTGGGCCTCTCGTCTGTGCTTGGCTCCGGAGAGTCCCTTCTGCTAATCCTCTGGCGGTTTTCTGCGTTATTTAGGCAGGTGTAGGTGGAATCTAAGTGATCAGCAGGACGCGCGGTGAGCCCAGCGTCCTCCTACACCACCATCTTCCCTACCTCCTGTGCCTGTTGGAAAATTTAAAGTAACAATCATAAGGATATTTATTGGGCCTGAGAAAAGAGTGGAAGACTTCAGGGAGTCCCTTACCAAAGATATAAAAGAGTTAAAAAAAATCAGAAATGAAAAATGCAATAACTGAGATTTGAAATAGACTGGATGCAAAGAACACAAGGATGGAAGAAGCAGAGGAAAAAAATAAGTGATCTAGAAGATAAAATAATGGAGAATAATGATGCTGAACAAAAGAGAGAAAGAAGAATTTTGGAACATGAAAGCAGTCTTAGGGAACTCAGTGACTCCATCAAATGTAACAACATGTGTATCATAGGATTACCAAAAAAAATGAGTAAAGGAGGCAGAAAGTTTATTTAAGGAAATAGTAGCTAAAAACTTTCCTAATCTGGGGAAGAAAACAGACATTCAAATCCAGGAGGCACAGAGACCTCTCATAAAAATCAACAAAAGCAGGGCAACACCAAGACATATTGTAGTTAAATTTGCAAAATACAGTGATAAAGAAAAATGTTAAAAGTAGCAAGACAAAATAAGTCCCTAACTTACAAGGGAAGACCAATAAGGCTATCTGCAGATCTCTCCACAGAAACTTGGCAAGCAAGAAGGGAGTGGCATGATGTATTTAATGTGCTGAATAGGAAAAATCTGCAGCCAAGAATAATCTAACTAGCAAGGCAATCATTCAGAATAGGTGAGATAAAGATTTTCCCAGAAAAATAGAAACTAAAGGAATTTGTGAGCACTAAATCAGCTGTGCAAGAAATATTAAAGGAGACTCTTTTGTGAAAGAAAACAACAAAAGTGACAAAGACTAGATAGGAACAGAGAATATCTCCAGAAACAACAACTAAACATTAAACATTAAAATGGCACTAAATACATTTCTATCAATAATTTCTCTGAACATAAATGGAATAAATGCTCCCATTAAAAGACATAGGGTGTTGGGGCGCCTGGGTGGCTCAGTTGGTTAAGCATCTGACTTCAGCTCAGGTCATGATTTTGCAGTCTGTGACTTCAAGCCCCATGTCGGACTCTGTGCTTACAGCTTGGAGCCTGGAGCCTGCTTTGGATTCTGTGTCTCCCTCTCTCTCTCTGCCCCCCAAACTCACACTCTGTCTGTCTCTCAAAAAGAAAAAAAACATTAAAAAAAAGACATAGGGTGTCAAAATGGATTAAAAAACAAGACCTATCTATAGACCTGTCTATATGATGTCTGCAAGAGACTCATTTTAGAACTAAAGACACCTGAATATTGAAAATGAGGGAATGGAGAAACATTTATCATGCAAATGGATGTCAAAAGAAAGATGGAAGAACAATACTTATATCAGACAAACTAGATTTATTATTTTATTTCATTTTATTTTATTTTATTAATTTTTTTAACGTTTATTTTTGAGACAGAGAGAGACAGAGCATGAACAGGGGAGGGTCAGAGAGAGAGGGAGACACAGAATCTGAAACAGGCTCCAGGCTCTGAGCAGTCAGCACAGAGCCCGACACGGGGCTCGAACTCACAGACTGCGAGATCATGACCTGAGCCAAAGTGGGACGCTTAACCTACTGAGCCACCCAGGTGCCCCTATTTTATTTTATTTTATTTTATTAAGAGAAACAGTGCAAGCATGGAAGAGGGGCAGAGAGAGAGAATCCCAAGCAGGCTTCATGTCCAGTGCAGAGCCCAATACAGGGCTCAATCTCACAAGATCCTAACCTGAGCTGAAACCAAGAGTCAAATGCTCAATTGACTGAGCTATCCAGGTGCCCACAGACAAACTAGATTTTAAACCAAAGACTGTAACAAGAGATGAAAACGGATACTATATTATAATAAAGGGGTCTATCCAATAAGAACAACTGTAAATATTTATGTCTTCAACTTGGAAGTGCCCAAGTATATAAAACAATTAATAGCAAACATAAAATAACTCATTGATAATACAATAATAGTAGGGGACTTTAACACTCCATTTACATCAATGGACTGATCATCTAAGCAGAAAGTCAACAAGGAAACACTGGCTTTGAATGACACACTGGACTGGATGTACTTAACAGATATATTGAGAACACTTCATCCTAAAGCAGCAGAATACACATTCTTTTCAAGTGCACATGGGACATTCTCCAGAATAGATCACCATGCAAGGTCAGAAATCAAGCCTCAACAAGTACAAAAAGACTGAGATCATGCATGCATATTTTCTGACCAAGATGCTATGAAACTTGAAGTCAACCACAAGAAAAAGTTTGGAAAGACCACAAATACATGGAGGTTAAACAACATGCTACTGAAGAAATGAATGGGTCTACAAGGAAATCAAAAAAAGAAATTTAAAAATTCATGGAAGCAAATGAAAATGAAAACACGATATTCCAAAATTTTGGGATGCAGCAAAAGCAATCATAAGAGGAAAGTATATAGCATTACAGGCCTACTTCAAGAAGGAAGAAAAATCTCAAAGAAATAGCTTAACCTTACATGTAAAGTAGCTAGGAAAAGAGCAACAAAAGAAGCCTAAAGCCGGCAGAGGGAGGGAAATAATAAAGATCGGAACACAAACAAATAATATAGAAACTGAAAAAACAACAGAACAGATCAATGAAACCAGGAGCTGGTTCTTTGAAAGAATTAATAAAATTGAAAACCCCCTAGCCAGACTTATCAAAAAGATAAGAGAAAGAATCCAAATACATAAAATCACAATGACAGAGGAGAAATAACAACCAACACTACAGAAATACAAACAATTATAAGAGAATATTATGAAAATTATGTGCTAACAAATTGGACAACCTGGAAGAAATGGATAAATTCCTAGAAACATATAAACTATGAAAACTGAAATGGGAAGAAATAGAAAACTTGAGCAGAAAAACAACCAGAAAAGAAAATTAATAAGTAATCAAAAATCTCCCAACAAACAAATTTCCAGGGCCATTGGACTTCACAGGTGTATTCTACCAAAACATTTTAAAAAGGGTATTCTTCTCAAACTATTCTAAAAAACAGAAATGGAAGTAAAACTTCCAAATTCATTCTATGAGGCCAGCATTAATCTGATACCAACATGAGACAAAGGCTCCACTAAAAAGAGATAATACAGGCCAATATTCCTAATGAACATGAATGCAAATATTCTTAGTAAAATACAAGAGAATCAAATCCAACAATACATTAAAAGAATCATTCACTACGATCAAGTAGGATTTATTCCTGGGATGCAAGGGTGGTTCAATATTCACAAATCAATGTGATACACCACGTTAACAAAAGAAAGGTAAGAGCCATATGATCCTTTCAATAGATGCAGAAAAAAATTTTTGACAAAGTACAAAATCCATTTATGGTAAAAAAGAAACTTCAACAAAGTAGGGTTACAGGGAACATACCTCAACATGATAAAGTCCATACATGAAAAACCCACAGCTAATATCATCCTCAATGGGGAAAAACAGCTTTTCCTTTATGGTCAGGAACAACACAGAGATGTCCACTTTTACTACTGTTATCAACCATAGTACTGAATGCCCTAGCTTCAGCAATCAGACAAAAAATGTATCTAAATCAGCAAGGAAAGAGTCAAACTTTCACTATTTGCAGGTGACAGAATACTCTATGTAGAAAACCCAAAGACTCCATCCAAACGTTGCTAAAACTGATACATGAATTCAGTAAAGTCTCAGGATACAAAATCAACATACAGAACTCTGCTGCATTTCTATACACCAATAATGAAGCAGCAGAAAGAAAAATTAAGGAATCATCCCCATTTAAAATTACATCAAAAACCGTAAGACACCTAGGAATAAACCTAAGCAAAGAGGTAAAATATCTATACTCTCAAAACAATAAAACACTGATGGAAACAATTGAAGAGGACACAAAGAAGTAGAAAAATATTCCATGCTTACGGATTAGAAGAACAAATATTGTTAAAATATCTATACTACACAAGCAATCTATATATTTAATGCAATCCCTATTTAACTACACCAGCATTTTTCACAAAGCTAGAACAAGCAATTCTAAAATTTGTATGGAACCACAAAAGACCCCAAATAGCCAAGGCAATATTGAAAAAGAAAAGCAAAACTGGAGGCCTCACAATTCTCGGCTTCAAGTTATATTACACAGCTATAATCATCAAGACAGTATGGTACTGGCACAAAAACAGACACATATATCAATAAAACAGAATAGAAAACCCAAAAATAAACCCACAGTTGTATGGCCAATTAATCTTTGACAAAGCAGGAGAGAATATTCAATGGGAAAAAAATTCTTCAAAAAATGGTGTTGGGAATACTGTACAGCTATATGCAAAAGAATGAAACTGAAACAGTTTCTTAAACCATACACAAAAAATAAATACAAAATGGATAAAAGACCTAAATGTGAGACAGGAAACCATCAAAATCCTAGAGAAGAACACAGGTAGTAAGTAACCTCTTTGACATTGACTATAGCAACTTCTTATTAGATACATCTCCTGAGGAAAGAGAAACAAATTAAAATAAACTATTAAGATTTCATCAAAATAAAAAGTTTCTGTGTAGCAAAGGAAACAATTAACAAAACTAAAAGGCAACTTGGAGAATGGAAGAAGATATTTGAAAATGACATATGAAAGGGTTAGTATCAAAAATCTATAAAGAACTTATAAAACTCAACACCCAAAAACCAATTAATCCAATGAAAAATAGGCAGAAGATATGAATAGACATTTTTCCAAGGAAGACATACAGATGGTCAACAGACATATGAAAGGATACTCAACATCACTCATAATCAGGGAAATACAAATCAAAACTACAATGAGATATACCTAACACATGTCAGAATGCCTAAAATTAACATAGGAAACAACAGGTGTTGGCAAGGATATGGAGAAAGGAAACCTTCTTACACTGTTGGTGGGAATGCAAACTGGTGCAGCCAGTCTGGAAAACAGTATGGAGGTTCTTCAAAAAGTTAAAAATAGAACTACCTTATGATCCAGCATTTTTATTACTAGGTGTTTATCCAAAGAATAAAAAAATACTAATTCAAAGGGATACATGCAGCCCAATTTTAATGGCAACATTATCAAAAATAGCCAAATTATGGCAATTTGACTGATGAATGAATAAACATTCATTGACTGATGAATGAATAAAGAAGAGGTGGTATACATACATACATACATATATATATATATATATACACACACACACACACACACACACACACACACACACACACAATGGAATGTTACTCAGCCATAAAAAGAATGAAATTTTTCCATTTGCAATGCTGTGGCTGGAGCTAGAGTGTATTATGTTGAGATGAAGTCAGTCAGAGAAAGGCAAATACCATATGATTTGACTCATATGTGGAATTTAGGAAACAAAACAAATGAACATAGGGGAAAAGACAGAGAGGCAAACCAAGAAGCTGACTCTTAACTACACAAAACAAACTGATTGTTGCTGGAGGTGAGGTTGGCAGGGGGATGGCTTCAATAGGTGATGGGTATTAAGGAGGACACTTGTGATAAACACTGGATGATGTATGTAAGGGATGAATCACTAAATCCTATACCTGAAAGTAATATTGTACTGTATGTTAACTTCCTGGAACTTAAATTAAATCTTGGAAGAAAAATAGTGTTTCTGTTTTAGAGAGCATGTAGTTGAATTAGGATTATTTTGGATCTATTCTTCCAGTCTCTGTCTTTTGCTTGCAGTGTTTAGCTCATTTGCATTTAATGTAATTACTGATAAGATTGATTTCTGCCAGTTTTCTATTTGTTTTCTATACTTCCTATATCTTTCTGCTCTTTTATTTCTCCATTGCTGAACTCTTTTGTGTTAAATATAAAAAATGTAGTATACCATTGAAACTCCTTTATTTTTTTTACCATATTTTGTATAGTTACTTTCTTAGTGGTTGCCCTAGAATTATAACTAACATCTTAACTTAAAATAATGAAGATTGAAAAAAAAAACAATTAAGTTTGGATCAATACTGATTTAATTTCAATAGCATAAATAGCTTTACTATAATGTATGGTATTGTACAATACCCTTCTTTATGATAGTATTACAATATAAATTAAATTTTAATACATTTTAAACCCATCAACACAGATTTTCAATGATTATTCTATGTATTTGTCATTTGAGGTAGATTTTAGACTTTTAAAGAAAGATATATTAATAATGTTTTTTATGTGTTCCAGGAGTTAACAATGTACTTACATATACTGGTGCTTTTTATTTCTTTGTGTGGGGTTGAAATACTGTCTAGACTCTTTTCTTATTACCCTGAATGACTCCCTTTAGTATTTCTATAGGGCAGGTGTGTGTCTAATAAATTCCTTCAGTTTTGATGTATCAAGGAATATCTTAATTTCTTTTTGATGGCTAATTATCTGGATATAAAATTCATGGGTGACATTCAGTTTTTCAGCACTTTGAGTATGTCATTTTACTGCCTCTGATCTCCCTATTATCTGATGATAAATCTGCTAAGTTTAATTAATATCTCTTGTACATGTTGAGTTGCTTTTTCTCTTGCTGCTTTAGATTCCTTTTTTGTCTTTGTCTCAATGGTTTGATCATCATGCGCCCAAGTGTATATCTCTTTGGATTTATCCTGCTTGGAGTTCATTGAGCTTATTGAATTTGTAGATTATTTTTTCATCAAATTTGGAAACCTTACAGCCATTATTTATTCAACTATTCCTTGTGCCTCTTCCTCTCTCTCCTTTCCCTCTAAGATTCCTATTATGCCTATATTGATATTCTTGATAATATCCTAAAAGTTTCTTCAGCTCTGTTTTCCTCCATTCTATTCTTTCTTTTCCTTAGACTTTCACTTGACCTATCTCAAACTCAGAATTTCTTATGCCTGCTCATATCTGATGTTGAGTCCCTTTATAGCATTTATTTTAGTTATTGCACTTTCTAATGCCAGAATTTTATTTATTTTTTGTATACTTTCCATGTCTTTATTGACATGCTCTATTTGGTGAAACATCATTCTCAAAAATATCTCTTATCTAAACATTGTTTTCTTTAGTTTTTGAACACATTTAGAACAACTGATTTAAAGTTTTTGTCTAGAAATTTCAAATTCTGTCCTTCCTCAGTGACAATTTATGTTCATTTCCTTTTCCTTATTATGGGCCATACTTTCCTATTTCTTTGTATGTATATTTTAAACACAATAATGTAGCCAACCTATAAATAATTTGTTGTTTCTCTGCTGTTTATTTGTTCTGTGATGTCCTTGAATGATTCTGTAAAGTCTGTATTCATTAAATCTTTGCACATTTAGCTTAGTGCTCAACTAATGATTGGACAGAGATATACTTAAATTTTTTGAATCAATAATTCTTCTATCCTTACCAAGAGCCTTTGTATGTATGTTGACCTTCATTTCCTGCTTGTACAGAGCCTCAAGATTAGTCAGAGATAAGAGATTAAGTCCTTCTCAGGTCTTTCTTGGGTATGCAAACAGCTCAGCAAAGCATTTGGCCTTCTAGATTCCCAGGAATATGTCAGAATTTTAAAAAATCTTTATGAATTTCTGATTCTCTAGCCTTTTCTTTTAATTCTTTGGTTAGCCTCTAGTTTGCCCAACTAGTATTGTTATTTCAGCCAACTGAAATGTTAAACAGTTGCTACTAATTTTTTCCCACATCCTAAGTATGTTCATGAAGAGTGAAGTCTAAGCCAGGCCAAATAAAACAAGTACTGAGAATAGAGCTTTGGGGGAGCTGCCAAACAGGTTGAATAGTAATAATTCTCTGTGGATGGGAATTTTTGAAAGCTCTAAGCCTGTTATGCCCATTAATGTGCTGGTTTTCACAGCTAACCTCAGTGTGATGCTGTAAGTTTTCAAGTCTATCACAGAACTAGGGAGAGGGGGATAGAAATAGGGTAAATTAAAATGTAAAAAAAAACCTCACTGTTCTTACTGAGATTTAGCCATATTTTTGAATAAATGATCTTCACATTTTCCCAAGATTTTGGCTAATTTCTAGATATTTGAAAAAGCTTATTTTAACAGTTTTTGCTCTAATTTTGTTGCTTTTATTAAGGAGTGGATTTTTTTTTGGAGGTCATTACTTTACTCTTCTGGAAGTTCTTGTTGCCTTAAATATAAGTTTATAATCCAATGTCTGTAGTAACAACACTGTCCCAGACACACAGAGCAAAATGTGGCAGAAACTAAGGGAGAAGTAAATGATTTAACAATCATACTCGGAGACCTCAATGACCCACTCTTATTAGTGGATAGAACTTATCGACAGAAAGTCAGCAAGGTCATAGGAAAGTTAACATTATAAAACAACTTGATATACCAGTTTGCTACTATATTATCCCATTTATGTGAAATGGCCAAGAAAGGCAAGTCTATAAAAACAAAAAGTAAATTAGTTGTTGCCTACATCTGGTAGTAACAAACATGGATTGACTGGAAAGAGTGATGATGGATCTTTTGTGGGCAATGGAAATATTCTACAACTGGATTTTAGTAATATTTGTATAATTCTCTTAATATGCTAAAAATCATTGAATTGCACACTTAAAATGAGAAAATTGCATTGTATGTAAATTTTACTTCAATGAAGTTAAAAAAAAAAGTCCATGTCAATAACAGCATAGATTTCTAGTATTTTAGTGAAATACAGCCTTGAGATAATCAATCTGTTAAATCAGGAAAACAAAGCAAAACTAAACAACAATGACAAAATAAATTTAAAAAAATACATGCTTTTAATTATATCTATTTGTGTAATTTTGACACATTCTTATTTCATAATTCCATACCTCTTGAACTAAAGTCCTACATTAATTATTGATAACTATTACTTAAATATTATAGAACACTCATTCTGATAAAATTAGAAAAATAGTGAAACTATTGAAAAACAAAAGTGACTTTCATGGTTTATTGTTTCATTCAGATATTTTTCTAAAATGCTTCAGAACTACCAATGACTTTTTACATATATCTTTATGTGAGTCATGAATGTGATGATGGATTATTGACATACTTCCATGTCAATGTGAGGAATTTTTAAATGACCATAATACAGAAGATAAACTTGCAAACACTCTAGAATTAATGACTGTAACCACAAAATGAAATGTATGACAGGTGAATCAATCATTCAAAACATGATATTCATTATTTTTGTGTTTATAATGAAAGTCAATAAAAACAAAATTTTTCATTTGAAAAAATTATAGTAGTCTGTTTCTTAAAAGTAGATTTAATTAACAATGGTTTTAATTAACTATAATAACTTAAAATTTTAGAGTATATTTACTCTAGTATATTTACTAGAGTATATTTACTCTAAGTAAAATGTAGAGTAAAATAACTATATTTTAGAGTATTTCTAAGTACTCCAACTTAATTACAATGATTATGATTTGAGTGTGTACCATGTGCTTGCTGTTGCACATCAGAAATATATATGTATAAAAATGCTATACAAATATTTGTATAAATATAGATAGATGTAAATACATATGCATGCATGTGTGTATGAAGTATTTACTATTCACAAGTCTGTGAGATACATACTATTATTATCCTCTTTGTAACAATGAGGAAACTGAAAATCTGGAAAGTTATTAATTCTGAAAGAAATATTGAGTTTCCTGAACTTGAATATTTAGAATAATTCTGTGAACTATAATTTATCTAATAAATCTGGATCTGTTCATTCCAGGAGGCAGAATTGACCTATCAAGTTAGAAATTAAGATAGTGGTTTCTCCTAGAGGTATAGGAGGTAGAAGGGAGCCTACAAGAAGATTTCTGAGTGCTAGGGTTCTGTTTCTTTATCTGAGTACTAGTTACATATGTATGTCAGGTTGTGAAAATAATTCAAACTATAAAGATATGATGTATGACTTTATATATATAATATATATTATATTATATTACATATATTAAAATTTAAAAGTTAATAAAAACCTTTGCACTTTATTTTCAATGATATTTTGCAGGAATATTTGCAGGTGAGCAGAGCATTTCTAATTGTGAAAATTTAAATATCTAGAAAAGAATGCCTTTTAAGTGTTAAGCCACCAATTCTAAAACCGTATAGCATAACAGGAAGTTTTAATTATTAATTCATCTTGTTTTTTAAAATTTTTAAATGTTTATTTATTGTTGAGAGAGAGAGACAGAGAGATCATGAGTGGGGGAAGGGAAGAAAGAAAGGGAGACACAGAATGTGAAGCAGGCTTCAGGCTCTGAGCTGTCAGCACAGAGCCCGATGTGGGGCTAGAACCCACAAACTGCGAGATCATGACCTGAGCCAAAGTCAGATGCTCAACTGAATGAACCACCCAGGCACCCATTATCTTGTTTTAAAGTTGTTTTGTTTTTCTATGAAATTTGATATATTCTGTTTCAATTTGGTTTGGTCTTGGCGGAGTTAAAGATAAGAGTCCTTGGGCTGTACTCCCACTGAAAGTCTCTAACTCACACATTTTAAGCAAATATCTTTGGTATTCAACTAAAATAACACAACAAATTCTGTATGAAGATCAAGTTTGATTTCAGAAAACCAAGTGACACAATCTTTTCTGGCATACTTGTAGTTGAAAGACCAAAACGTGGCCTGAATGATAAATGTGTAAGGTAGATTAGCAGTTGAATAAACTCATATTAAAGATATTAAATAATCAACCAGTGTTAACTTGGAAAATATTCTCTAGCAGACTAACTTGAGACTCTATCCTTAACACTTTCTGATCCAACATAGTCAATAAGGACATTTGTGGAGCTTTGGAAGTTATCTTTATCAAATATTCAAATAACCCAAAGCTGGGAAAGAAATGTAACATGGTGGATTCCAGTTGAAATTGAAAATTATCTTGACAGTAAAACATGCAGGGTAATCCACTGATACGATTTTATTTATTTATTTATTTATTATTATTATTTTTTAACATTTTATTTATTTTTGAGACAGGGAGAGATAGAGCGTGAACAGGGGAGGGTCAGAGAGAGAGGGAGACACAGAATCTGAAACAGGCTCCAGGCTCTGAGCTGTCAGCACAGAGCCCGACGCGGGGCTTGAACTCACGGACCGCGAGATCATGACCTGAGCCGAAGTCCGCCGCTTAACTGACTGAGCCACCCAGGTGCCCCTCCACTGATACGATTTTAGATTTAATCAGTCATACACAGGATTGAGAAGTTCATGTGAAATAAACAAATTTGCAGTTACAGTAAAGCTGCTAAAATAAATGTAATCTTGGAAAATTATTATATATAAATATATCAGTCAGCATTTCCAAAAAATGTGGTATGTTAATAATTACCTAATGAAAAAATGGTAATTGAAAAATACTGGGTTTAACAATTAATCAGTTTTCTTACTGCAATACTTCTCAGACCCTTTAATGAACAGTAAAAAAATTCTTTTTGCTGTGGAACATTTGAGTGACTGATGTTTAAGAGAAAGTTCTTGTGAAAAACTGACAGATGAAGAATGCACTATAATTCATTCCCAAACTCAATCCCAGGATAAGACAAGGGAATAACAGCAACAATGACTTTAAGGACTGAAGTTGGGATTTGCTACTATGAACTTAACTATTTCTTATCTCTGCTTCCCTCTACTTGGCTTCCTTTCACAGACAGGTCCTCTCCATATTACAGGGAAGATAGCCTCCAATAGCCTCATATTCATATCTTCCCAACTGTGTAACCACAGCAGAAAGAAGCTTCTCTATTTTGGAGTCATATTATAAATTCTAGGGAAGGACACTGGGTAACAGGACCAACTCCTGGACCAATTGCTGTTATCTGTGAGGTGAAATATGTTGATTAGCTAGGCTTTAGTGAGAGGTCTATACCTGAGGCAAAGAACCCTTCATACAATAAATGATAGTTCTAGAAGACATACATGGAATGGAGAAGAGGTTTTTTTTTAAATATTATTAGAGAAACTAAAACAATATACTACTATAAGACTTCCATGTTATATGCAATAAATTTTTAAAATAATTCTGATATTTATATATGTAATACAGACTTAATGAAGAAAACTTGGAAAATAGAGAAAAAGAGTGAAGGGAAATAATAAGAAGTAGCTTTAAAATCTTCAATCAAGAGAACCACTATTAATATTTAGGGAGTTTAATCACAGTGATAAAGAATTTTAGGGGCACGTGGGTGACTCGGTCTACTAAGCATCAGACTCTTGATTTCAGCTGAAGTCACGATCTCATGGTTTGTGAGTTAGAGCCCCGTGTCAGACTCTGTGCAGACAGCACATCTGCTTGGGATTCTTTCCCTCCCTCTCCCTCTGCCCCTGACCTGCTCTCTCTCTCTCTCAAAATAAATAAATAAACTTTTAATTAAAAATAACATTAAGGAGACCTGGGTCACCTAGTTGGTTAAGCGTCTGTTGATTTCAGCTCAGGTCATGATTTTATGGTTCATGATATCTGGCCCTGTGTTAAGCTCTACTCTCTGTCTCTCTCTCTCAAAATAAATAAACATTTTTTTTTTTTTATTATTTATTTTTGGGACAGAGAGAGACAGAGCATGAATGGGGGAGGGGCAGAGAGAGAGGGAGACACAGAATCGGAAACAGGCTCCAGGCTCCGAGCCATCGGCCCAGAGCCTGACGCGGGGCTCGAACTCACGGACCGCGAGATCGTGACCTGGCTGAAGTCGGACGCTTAACCGACTGCGCCACCCAGGCGCCCCTAAACATTTTTTACAAAGAGGAGAAAAAGGAATTTTATACGCCAAATTCTGTTTCTACCCTGGTTTTACCAAGCGTTATGTAGTTATGTGACTTTAGGTAAGCTTGTTAATCTCTGCATTTCAATTTCTCCTCTGCTCCACAGGAAGAAGAATACTCAGTCTGTGGTTGTTGTGATGATTGCATAAAAAAATTTCTCTAAAGTCCCTAGCACTGTATCTGATAATATTAATTACTAAATATATGGCAGTTCATTAGTTATTTTTACTCTTGTTATTTGGACATAGTTCGCATGTTTCTATTATAAACTTTGTATGTGACTGCTCAAAAAAAGCCAACTTCGACTAGGAAATTTATAATGGAAGAGATTACCAAGGCACCAATTCTGACATTGACAGAGTATCTATAAAGTTCGTATACAGTGTTAGATTAAGTAGAATTACTTGAGTCCATCAAGATGAATTAGCTACAAGTATATACACCCAGGTAGATGGGTGATTTTTTTTGTGTTTAACAATATAACAGTATTGATTTGACATTAGATATGTTTTTTTAATTCCAGTAGAGTTGACGTACAGTGTTATATAGTTTCAGGTGTACAATATAGAGATTCAACTCTTCTATATATCACCCAGTGCTCATCACAAATTCTCTCCTTTTTTAAAATTTAAATACAAGTTAGTTAAAATATAGTGCAGTATTGGTTTCAGGACTAGAATTAAGTGATTCATCACTTACATATGACACCCAGTGCTCATCCCAACAAGTGGCCTCCTTAATGCCCAGCACCCATTTAGCCCATCCTCCCACCCACCTCCCCTGTAGCAACCTTGTTTGTTCTAAGAGTTTCTTATGGTTTGCCTCCTTCTGTTTTTTTCCCCTTCCTTTCCATACATTTATCTGTTCTGTCTCTTAAATTCCACATATGAGTGAAATCATATGATATTTTTCTTTTTTGGACTGACTTATTTCATTTAGCATACTACACTCTAGTTGCATCCACATTGTTACAAATGGCAAGATTTCATTCTTTTTGATCTTCGAGTAATATTCCATTCTGTGTGTGTGCGCGCGCGCGCGTGTGTGTGTGTGTGTGTGTGTGTTTATATATCACATCTTCTTTATCCATTCACAAGTTGATGGGCATTAAGGCTCTTTCCATAATTTGGACAAACTGAGAGGGGTTGAGTGAGTGTGGTATTGGGTTTGCACAAGAGGAAAACCTCTCTAGACCATGGACAGGGGAGCAAGAATTATTGAGTGTCACAGTTTTTTTTTTCAAAAAGCATTTGGAACTCAAACTCTGAGGTTTTGGAAGTGTGTGAGATTTTCCTGGAGTGGAGCTATGGCGCCTGCTCTTGGGGAGAAGGATGAAGCTGGCCTAGGAGTGCACAGTATGATGTAAGGATCTCTAGGGTGCACTGGGAGAGAAGATTCCCCTAACTGGAGTACTTATGGAAGAGGGTATATTGCCTCTCCAAGGATAAAAGACCCTGCAGGTGCCAGCCAAAGGTTTTTCTTTGGCAGGGGACAGAGGTGCACCCAGAGGGAATACAGCCTTGTTGTTGCTTTTGGCGGTGCTACACTGTAGATTCTACATACAGTGCAGGCATGGGACTGTTTTTCTGGGACAAAGAACATCTGACACAGCATAGAGAGGCTCTACTCCAGAGGAGCAGGTGGGTCTTCAGGGTGTCGAGTTCTTTAAGACTTCTAGTTTTGAATCCCAGCTGTGCACTAAAGAGGAAACACAGCAGAGCTGTGGTGCAGGGCAAGCACTGACCTTGTTATGCTTTGAGGGCTACATGAACAATGGGGCTGTGTGAGATTCCTGGTCTGGAAATGAGAGATTAGGATGTAACCATTTTCCCCCCAACACCAACACAGTGGGACTTCAGAGAGCAGCACAGTGGCCCCCACTGGAGGTGGGACCTGTTTACACCAAACCTCGCCCCTCTGTGCCTGGAAACTGATTATTTACTGGGGCAATACTGTGAGTTAACACAGTGGTCCTCTCCTCCAGAAAACCAGCATAGGCAACACCCACTCCACATGCACCAAGTTTACTAAAGACCAAGTGCTGCAAAACTACACCTGTAGTTCTTATGGAAATAAGACCAGGCTTAATTTTTTCTGTTTCCTTTTTTTCCTTTCATCTTTTTTCTTTTGGAATCAGGCTCATAGTTTCTTCTTTGTTTGTTGCATTTCCTTCTCTCTCTCTCTTTTTGGATAAGACTTCCATTTTTCTTTTATTTTTCTTTCTTTTTTTCCTTTCTTTTTCTTTGAAATCAGCCTTATAGTTTTTTAATTCTCTGTTCTTTCTTTTATTCCTTTTCCTTTTCACTTTTTTAGGGGATCAAGCTTCCCCCCCTTTTTCCAGGCTCATTCTCTCAAACAAATCAAAGCACAGCTAGTTAAAGGTCCATCACTCCCCAATGCAAGACTGATCAGTGGGAAAGAGAAGCCAACATACAACAGCAGAGCACAAGCAGCATACATCAGAAACACTTCTTGAAGTGCCAGGCCCTGACAGTGTATGACCCCTTTTTCATATAGCAGCACACTCAGGTGCAGGAAACATAACAAGCTTTTAAAACACTCAAAAGGCAGAAACTTAGCCAAAATGACAAGACAGAGGAATTCTCCCCAAAAGAAAGGTTAAGAAGAAATCATAGCCAGGGACTTGCTCAAAACAGATATAAGCAATACATCTGAACAAGAATTGAGAACAACAGTCATAAGACTACTAGCTGGGCTTTAAAAAAGCTGCAGAGATCAAAGACCTAAAAACTAGTCAGCCTGAAATAAAAAAATTCTATAACTGAGATGCAAAGCTGACTGGATACAGTTACCTTGAGGATTGAAGAAACAGAGAAGAGAATGGGTGATATGGAAGATAAAGTCATGTAAAATAATGAAGCTGAAAAGAAGAGGGAAAGGAAACTATTAAATTATGAGGGGAGACATAGGGAACTTAGTGATTCCATAAAATGAAACATTATCCATATCATAGGAGTTCCAGAAGAAGGGCAGGAAAAGGAGGCAGAAGACTTATTTGAAAAAAAATTATAGTTGAGAACTACCCTAATCTGGGTAAGGAAATGGGCATTCAAGTCTAAGAGGCACAGACAACTCCCCTCAAATCAAAAATAGGTCAACATGACAACATATCATAGTGAAACTTGCAAAATACAAAGGTAAAGAGAGAATTCTGAAAAGAGCTAGGGAAAAAAGGCCCTTAAACTACAAGAGTGCACAAATAAGGTTAGCACCAGTCCGGTCCACTGAAATTTGGCAAGCCAGTAGGGAATGGCAGGAAATATTCAATGTGCTGAATGGGAAACATATGCAGCCAAGAGTTCTTTGCCCAGAAAGGTTTTCATTCAGAATATAAGGAGATTACAGAATTTACCAAACAAAAACTAAAGGAGTTCATGACCACTAAACCACCCCACAAGAAATATTAAGGAGGACTCTGAGAGGAGAAAAAAAGACGAAAGCAACAAAGACTACAAAGGACCAGAGAACATTACCACAAACACCAACTTTGCAGGTAACACAATGGGACTAAATTCATATCTTTCTATAATCACTTGAATGTAAATGGACTAAATGCTCCAATCAAAAGACATAGGGTATTATAGTGGACAAAAAAAAAAAAAAAAGATTCGTGTGTATTTGCCTATAAGAGATTCATTTTAGATCTAAAGGCACCAGCAGATTGAAAGTGAGGGAATGGAGAACCATCTATTATGCTAATGGATGTCAAAAGAAAGCCAGAGTAGCCATACTTCTATCAGACAAATTAGATTAAAAAAAAAACTGTAACAAGAGATGAAGAAGGGCATTATATCATAATTAAGGGGTCTATCCACTAAGAAGATCTAATAATTGTAAATAATTTATGCCCCTAACTTGGAACACCAATATATATATATATATATATATATATATATATATATATATATATATATATCAGTTAATCACAAACATGAAGAAACTCATTGACAATAATACAATAATAGTAGGGAACTTTAATATCCTTACTCACAGCAATGGACAAATTATCTAACTGGAAAATCAACAAGGAAACAATAGCATTGAATAACACATTGGGCTGGGTGGACTTAACAGATATATTCACAACATTTCACACTAAAACAGCAGAATACTCATTCTTCTAGAGTGCACATGGAACATTCTCCAGAGTAGATCACATACTTGGTCACAAATCAGCCCTCAACAGGTACAAAAAGTCAAGATCATACCATACATATTTTCAGATCACAACGTTATGAAACTTGAAATCAACCACAAGTAAATATTTGGAAAACCCTCAAATATATGGAGATTAAAGAACATCCTACTAAAGAATGAATTGGTTAACCATGAAATTGAAGAAGAAATTAAAAAATACATGGAAGCCAATGAAAATGAAAACACGACAGTCCAAACCCTTTGGGATGCAGCAAAGGCAGTCCTAAGAGGAAAGTATATTGTAATTCAGGCCTATCTCAAGAAGCAAGAAAGGCCTCAAATACACAGACTTGCCTTACATCTAAAGGAACCAGAAAAGAAAACATCAAATAAAGCCTAAACCAAGCAGAAGTAAATAATAAAGATTAGAGAAGAAATAAATGTTATAGAAACAAACAAGCAAAAAATATGGTAGAACAGATCAATGAGACCAAAAGCTGGTCCTGTGAAAGAATTAACAAAATTGATAAACCACTAACCATACTTATCAAAAAGAAATTACAAAAGACCCAAATAGGTAAAATCACAAATGAAAGAGAAGAGTCACAATCAACACCACAGAAATACAAACAATTATAAGTGAATACTGTGAAAAACTATGTGCCAACAAACTGGGCAATCTGGAAGAAAGGGAAAAAATCCTAGACATATACAAACTAACAAAACTGAAATAGGAAGAAATAGAAAATTTGAACAGACTCACAACCAGCAAATAAGTTGAATCAGTTATCAAAAATTTCCCAACAAACATGAGTCCAGGGCCCCGTGTCTTCCCAGGAGAATTCTACCAGACATTTAAAAAAGAGTTAATACCTGTTCTTCTCAAACTGTTCTAAAATATAGAAATGGAAGGAAAGCTTTCAAATTCATTCTGTGAAGCTAGCATTACAGCAGACATAGACCCCACTTAAAGTCTTGGTTTTAGAGACAATTTGGTTTTGTTAATTCTGTTACATTTATTTATTTATCTACTTATTTAGTTATTTGTTTAGTTATTTATAATTGACACACAATGTTACATTAGTTTCAGGTGAACAAATTAGTGATTTGATTTGACAAGTTTATACATTATGTTATATTCACCACAAATGTAGCTACGATCTGTCCCATTACATTGCTATTACAATATCATTGACTGTATTCCTTATGCTTTTTTTTATTCCACTGAATTACTCATTCCATAACTGGAGGCCTTTATCTCCCTCTCGTCTCACCCATTTTTCCCTTTCCCTACACCCCTGGCAATTATCCGTTTGTTCTCTGTGTTTATAGTTCTGATTCTACTTTTTGTTTATTTGGGTTTTTTTATTCCATTTGTGATTGGAATAAAATGGTATTTGTCTTTCTCAGTCTGACTTATTTCACTTAGCATAAAACCTTCTAGGTCCATCCATGTTGTTGACATGGCATGATGTCACCCTTTTTATGGCTGTGTAATATTCCATTTTGTCTATATGTGTGTGTGTGTGTGTGCATTTTCCTTATCCATTTGTCTATTGATGGATACTTAGGTTGTTTCCATGTCTTGGCTATTGTTAATGCTGTAATAAACATACAGGTATATATAACTTTTCAAGTTAGTGTTGTTGCTATCCCTGGGTAATGCTAGTGGGATTATTGGATAATATAGTATTATTTTAAATTTTTTAAGAACTTCCATATTGTTTTCCACAGTGGCTGTACTAAATTATATTCCTACCAACAGTGCACACGGGTTCCTTTTTCTCCACATCCTTGCCAACACTTGTTTCTTATGATTTTCTTCTTACAAATTTTTATTTAAATTCTAATTAGGTAACATATATTGTAATATTGGTTTCAAGAGTAGAATTAATGATTCATTACTTACATATAACACCTAGTGCTCATCATAACAATACCTCTCACCCATTTAGCCCATCCCTCACCCACCTCCCTCTATCAACCCTCAGTTTGTTCTCTATCATTAAGAGTCTCTTATGGTTTGCTTCCCTCTCTTTTTTTTTCCCATTCCCATATGTTCGTCTGTTTTGTTTCCTAAATTCAATATATGAGTGAAACCATATGATACTTGCTTTTCTCTTACTCATTTATTTCACTTAGCATAATACACTCTAGCTCCATCGATCTCATTACAAATGTCAAGATTTCATTCTTTTTGATGGCTGAGTAGTATTCATTCCATTATGTGTATGTACATCTTCTTTATCCATTCATCAGTCAATGGACACTTGGGCTTTTGGGTTTCTTGTCTTCTTGATTTTAGCCATTGGTTTTAGAGAGAATTTGAACACATAATGAATATAGCGCTGAGAAAAATTAGTGAAAGATATGGACCTAGTCTTCAGCAAAATGGCAATCCGGTAAAATGTAAGAATAATATTACATGTTCATTAATTTTGAAAGTTACTTGATTTTCCCTACCAAAAATGATGTAGTCTTATGATTTTGTTAAACTAGTTAAGGAAAGTGAAATATACTTTTACTATGTGTATTTCTATAAAAAACAGGACTTTCAATAAGAAATTGTTTGCCATCAAAGGCTCTAAGTTACTTCAATTTATTTTCCTTCACCTGGTTTACAAAAAAAAAGGAAGAAAACTCAGGAAAACACTAAAGACAGACAACGCTCCCCCCATTTATCACAAATAGCATAGTCTATGTATGCCATGTTTTCTTAAATTTAACTGATCCTTAGGTATCATTTTTTTTTTTGACAGGGGCACACTTTATTGGGGAGAGAGTACTGCATGTGACCAACAGATAAAGGCAGCCTATTGGGTATCCTGTACATATGCTCAAAAAGGTACAAAGGAGATTTTGCTAATAAAGAGCAACTAGAACATGGATTCCTCTAGGCAGCTTCCCCAATCTCATCCATCTAAGATGTGGGGACAGTCCCAGCCATTTCCCTGAAGTTAACTGTGGTCTGATAGAGATAGAGCCTCTCAGGGATGCCTTCTTGTTGTTTATAAAGAACATTTTCTTTAGATTTTTTTAAGTCTTCATTTGTTAGTTTCATTCTATGTTCTCTCAAGGCCATTGGACGAGCTTCTATATAAATTGCCTTGACTTTGGCAATGAGAGGTCATCAATAGCCATGATCAAGTTGTCCAGGGTTATGTCATTGGCCAGTGTCAGCCTGTTTGTTTGGATCTGAAAGAAGCACTTCTTAGTCTTTTCATTGGGCAAGGGGGAACTCCATCTTCCTGCCAATGCAGCCTGATCTGACAAGTGCTGGATCCAAAGTTTCTATCAGTTTGTGGCCATGATAACTTGCATGTCACCCCTTATATCAAATCCATCCAACTGTTTCAATGGTTCCAACATGGTTCATTGAATTTCTCTCTCACGACTGGAATTTGAGTCTTATCTTTTTGTCCCAATGGCATCAATTTCATCAATAAACACAATGGATGGTGCATGTTCTTCTGCAACTCAAAACAATTCCTGAATGAGTTTGGACCCATCACCTAGGTACTTCTGGATAAGTTCAGTGTCAACCACTCTCAAGAATGTGGCTGAGGTTTGGTTTGCTACTGCTTTAGCTAATAAGGTTTTGCTTGTGCTTGGCAGATCATCTAGAATGACCCCCTTTGGGGGCTTCATATCCAACTCTTCATAATATTCAAGATGAGTGACAGGAAGCTCCACAGATTCCTTAATTTCCTGGATTTGGTTGTCCAACCCCCCAAAATCAGCATAGGTTTCCTTGGGGGGGAGGGGCTTTTCTACCTTCATCCCTGTAACCAAGGGATCTGTGTCATCCATGAGCACCTCTATGTCTTGTGGTTAAGCAGGACTGAGCAGCTTGGTTCCAGCAGACCCTTGTCTACAATGGAAAGAATGCTGATGTAGTGTTCTGAGCCTACAGATATAGACAAAATGGCATGGTTGTCATCAATGATCTTTTCAAATGTTCCTACCTTTCGGGTCCCCCTCAATCATCAACCTTTGATCTTTCCTCCTCTTGCTTTTCTTCTAAAGGCTTCATTTGTTCCTGATTTCTAATGAATTCTTCCTCCATGAGAAGATAATCTTTAATTCTCTCTAATTTCAATAATTTTAACCAGCACTGAGTATGAGGTGTCACCAAGGGCAACTTGCTGGCAGCATCTGGTCCCTTTTTCTTCTTTTTCCACACCATAGTTGGTACAGGAAGTTTGTAATTTTTTCTTGTCCTTGTCATCCTTCTTGCCACCTCCAGGGGGCCATCACCACCACTCTCACTGACCCATCTTGGTTGGGCCATCTAACCCAAGTATCATTTTTAAAAACATTTTCTGATAGCTTGATCATGTTTTATAATGGTAGTCTTATGACTTCCAATAAATTTCTTTTTCATTAAAAAATCTAATGATAATAATTGCAGTTGTTTTTCAGATAAACTTTACCTAAAGTACACCCTTCATGTTATTTATATGGAAATGCCTATTTAATTACACAAGAATTATGTAATATATACTTCTTTCTTCAGTTAGTCAACTAAGGTTAAAGTCACTATGTACAGATTACTCTGTAATGCATAATGGTTGTAAAACATTCAAACAGTATAAAGAATGTTGAATTCTTACCATAACTCCACCCCTTAATAGTAATAGAAAATTCCTGTTAAGTATTAGGTATGTATCCTCCTGGAATTTTCATTCATATATAAACATATATGCACATGTTTTATGTAGGTAAAATTATGCCACACATGGCTTTCCTTCAATTTACTTGTTTTATGTTATATATTTATTCTTATTAAGTAAATAATTCATATATACTATAAAGACATAAAATCTGCTAAGTAAATTTGGAAGTTGCACCATAATCTTAAGATAAACAACTTTTAACAGCTTAGTATACATCTTTCCATAAATATATGGATATATATGTACATTTTTTCTTATAAAATATCATATTTATCTCATTGTGGACATCTTTTCATTTCAGTAAATGTAGATTTCCTTTTTTTTTAGGTTTATAGTGTTCTGTTTACCTATATGCTAAATTACATTTATTGAATTCCCTATTTACAAATATTTAGACTGCTATCAATGTTTGCTATCACAAATGAAGATGCATTTGACCTCTGGATAAATAAGGATACAAGGATTTTAATCGCAGTGTTTGTAGTTGTGTGTGTGTGTGTGTGTGTCTGTGCATGTGTATGTGTATAATCCTTTCACAGTTTTATGAGTGCCAAGGGGATCGAATTGGACAACACCAACTCTGTAGGCCAAAGCCTTGGCTATTTGCCATATGACAATGCTTCTTTTATATGTGACCATATGTACTTAGTAAATTGTGAGCAGAGCTTAGTATAGCAAAATTTAGATATTTATAAGTCCTATGAAATAATTTGTACACAAAAGAAAAGGAAAAGACAGCATTAGATATTTGAGATTTTTCACATGCTTAAAACTTTGTAATATTTCTGTAAGCAAACATAAGAAGTTTGCCCTTCAGTGACCACATTGATAAAATAAAGCTTTCATTGGATGTCTTCTTAATCATGCTGCTTATAAAGATTTCCAGGGCACTGAAAAAAGAGGAAATACTGAGAAAATTGTGTCCCATTGGTTGGACATGGAAAAACATCTTTTTGTCAGCCCTTCATAAGACTGAATTTAAATATGCAGTGTATGCATGTGCACTTGAACATATGAAAGAGTTAAAAAAATTGTGCCAGCAGATATATGATTATTACTTAATTTAATCCTGAGTATATAGGAAAATAACTTATTTGGGGAAAATCTATTTGATTAATGCCATCTCTTCAAGTTTTGAATCTGACTCACTTTCTTATAAACATGACCTATTAGCAAATTTGTGGCTTGGCAAAAAAAAAAAAAAAATAGAAGAGTCTTACTACAATTCTGGCCAATGATCCCTCCAAAACAATGAGTATTTCCATAGGAGAAATTCCTAGGAGTAAACATTTTTGAACCCAGGAATCTGTACTTAATTACCTCAGCACTCTTACTTGGATATGGACCACCTTTACTGTGCACTTATAAATACACTTTCTCATTTGAGCTTGGCTTATTATATTTTAATTCCCAGATCCCCACAGCATACAGCTATGGTAAGCATTCAGTAGATATATATGAGTTGCTTTGAAACTTGCTAAGTTATCTATTGATATAACATATACTTTTGTTAATTAAATGATGTCTTTGCACATGAAGAAAGTGACTATATTTGCATGATTTTGTTTGATCCAGAACCTAGAATGGTTTCCTTATTAAAACATGTTACGATACTGTTGTTGAGATAATATATTTCGTGGCTTAGTTACCCATATGGTAAAATCAGTGTCGAACTCATATCATTGGAGCTAAGAGAGAATATTATCAGCTAGATCAAACACTAAAACTACATGTGTTCCATATAACTTCTCAATGCTTCTGCCTATATACCTCATTGTTTGTACTACCAGAAAGGTAACTGAGAAAACTCATGTGGACCCATAGTCTAGAACTTAAAGGGTAACTTTCCAGTTAAGCAAAACTAGAGAAAATACAATATTTGGAGAAAATAACTGGAGAAGGGATACTCCTTTGTGATTTGAAATGTACAATATTATCAAATGTGTTATAACACTGAAATTTAACTGAATTAACTCATTTATAGTGAAGGGTAAATGGTGAACTACTAAAAAGAAACACAATGGCAGGTCCCTAGGTGGCTCAGTTGGTTAAGCATCTGATTCTTGATTTCTGCTCAGGTTGTGATCTCAGGGTTCATGAGATCAAGCCCAGCCTTGGACTCTGTGCTGACAGGGTGGAGCCTGCTTGAGATTCTCTCTCTCTCCCTCTCTCTCTGTCCCTCCCCTGCTTGCATGCACAAGTGCACAGGTGTGCTCTCTTGCTCTATCTCAAAATAAATAAATAAACATTAAAAAAAAAAGAAATATAATGGTTCTATGCACATAGGCCAGGTAGAGATAATACAACTTGAAAGTATTTTGGAGGATTGGATTTTCTGGTTTCTTTATTTATGTGTACAATCCTCATCTCTCATAGGTGTGAAGGCCTAATGTGACACATGCAAAAGTGTGACTATAAAAGGAAGGGTTTTGTTTCTTAAACATACAAACAGGATTATTTGCATATACTCAGTTGTTCTGATTTCCTCTTCAGAAGATGCATTGTTGCCAACATAGGCAGTTAGCCAGAGAACAGATAATGTGAGGAATAAAAACAGCTCAACTATTTATTAAAATAAATATAATAAATATTTATTTATTTATTAAATAAAATAAAAATAAAAACCTCAATTATTTATTTTAATTTGCATTTATAAGCCCAGCCATATTACAGTCTCTTAATTTATATTTCAGTTGTACAGAGTTCTATAGGAGCCTGTGAAAGTGGACATAATAGCATCCTCTCCAGCCAATTCATTTATTTCTCAGAGAAGTAATGTGACCCTGTTCATCCAGGTCCTTTTGCTTCTGATGTTCCGGCCTCTCAGAGGGCCACATGGTAATGCAATTCAGCTACCAATTCTGACAACTCTTCCCTAGCACTTTCCTTTTCCCAGAATGATTGTACTTTACTGCAAGAGTGAGCCAGAAGCACAGTGCTTTCCGTTTAGGAATTGTCACTTTTATACATTTTAACCTTTTCTTCATGCATTAAAGCACTAATGAGGTACTCAGCAGAGGTGTAGTAAGTAAAATTGAAGTCAGGTTTTTCTTTTTTTTTTTTTTTCAGAGTACCATTTATGTTCACTATAGGTTAAATCAAAGATAATATGTTAATATTTAATTCCTCATAACATAAATAGGATATAAGAAAGAAATACTAATTAAAAGAGGGATCTTTAAAGAAGAGGGACATATATGCCTTTATGAATAAATTTTGGGGGGAATAGGAGTTACCTAAGCAGTTTTGTGTAAGACAACCTAATCATAAAAACATTCAGCTGCATTGAAATATTAATGAATACCTTTAAGCATACAAAATACATTATGGTTCTATCCAGTGGGGAACTTTAGAAAATGTCAGGAAGTCAACCTTCTCTTACAAATGTTCTTAGAATAGTCTATAACCACACTGTCAAATTTACAATCACTTCCACCTGTGTTCCTGACCTCATCCCAGGTAATTTTCCCCAGGATTCTGTGCATTGATTATCCCCTGTCCATTCTCCCCCTCAATTTCCCCTTCTTTATAAGATACATTCCTATAGCCTATATTCACATGGTCAAGCATTTCCTATTTAAACAATAACATGAAATAAATCCCTCCCTCAAAGAAGTCACCTTGTCTTGCTATTTTCACTTCCCTGTTTTCTTGTCTAATCTTTAAAAGTCTATCTTCTCTCTCAGTTTCTATTTCTTCATCTTGCACTCTTCCCCAGGCCACTGTACTCTGGCTTCTACCTATACCACTCTGTTCAATCTTATTTCATTAATAATAGGAATAACTTTCTCATGTAAGAGCTTTATCTTAATAAACTTCTAGAAAACATGTGATAGCACAGATTGTCCCTATTTATCTGAAACTCTTCTTTAACAATTTCCACAGTATCTTTTGGTTCTTACCCTATTTCTCGGACCATTCCTGCTTAATCATGTTCAGTAATTGTCTCCCCCCAGCACATTCCATCTTTATCCTTAACCTATCACCTTATGCTTTACTGAAATCATAAAAGCCATCAGCAGAGAATTGCATCATTTACCCACAACCAAATCTACAAACTCACCTGCATCAGTATTCCTATTTCTAGCTTCCTTTTCATATCGTAAAAAGTTGACCTTTTCCTATTGAAAGCCAGTCACTTCTTTTTATTCTTTTTTCCCCCTAGTTTTCTTTTTTTTAATTTATTTTTTTAATTTACATCCAAGTTAGTTAGCATATAGTGCAACAATGATTTCAGGAGTAGATTCCTTAATGACCCTTACACATTCAGCCTACGCCCATTCTACAGCCCCTGCAGTAACCCTCTGTTTGTTCTCCATATTTAAGAGTCTCTTATATTTTGTCCCCTTCCTTGCTTTTATATTATTGTTGCTTCTCTTCCCTTATGTTCATCTGTTTTGTATCTTAAAGTCCTCATGTGAGTCAAGTCATATGATATTTGTCTTTCTCTAATTTTGCTTAGCATAATACCCTCTAATTCCATCCGCATAGTTGTGAATGGCAAGATTTCATTCTTTTTGATAGCCTAGTAATACTCCATTGTGTGTGTGTGTGTGTGTGTGTGTGTGTGTGTGTGTGTGTGTGTATAATCTCACATCTTCTTTATCCATTCATCCATTGATGGACATTTGGGCTCTTCCCATACTTTGGCTATTGTTGATAGTGCTGCTATAAACATTGGAGTGCATGTGTCCCTTTGAAACAGCACACCTGTATTCCTTGGATAAATACCTAGTAGTGAAATTGCTGGGTCATAGGGTAGTTCTATTTTTAATGTTTTGAGGACCCTCCATACTGTTTTCCAGAGTGGCTGCACCAGCTTGCATTCCCACCAACAATGCAAAAGAGAATCTCTTTCTCAGCATCCTCGCCAACATCTGTTGTTGCCTGAGTTGTTAATGTTAGCCATTCTGACAGGTGTCAGGTGGTATCTCATTGTGGTTTTGATTTGTATTTCCCTAATGATGAGTGACGTGGGGCATTTTTTCATGTGTCAGTTGGCCATCTGGATGTCTTCTTTAGAGAAGTGTCTATTCATGGCTTTTGCCCATTTCTTCACTCGATTATTTGTTTTTTGGGTGCTGAGTTTGTTAAGTTCTTTGTAGATTTTGGATACTAACCCTTTATCTGATATGTCATTTGCAAATATCTTCTCCCATTCTGTCAGTTGCCTTTTAGTTTTGCTGATGGTTTCCTTCACTGTGCAGAAGGTTTTTATTTTGATGAGGTCCCAGTAGTTCATTTTTGCTTTTCTTTCCCTCGCCTCTGGAGACGTGTTGATTAAGAAGTTGCTGCGGGAAAGATCAAAGAGGTTTTTGCCTGCTTTCTCCTGGAGGATTTTGATGGCTTCCTGTCTTACATTGAAGTCTTTCATCCATTTTGAGTTTATTTTTGTGTATGGCGTAAGAAAGTGGCCCAGGTTCATTCTTCTGCATGTCGCTGTCCAGTTTTCTCAGCACCACTTGCTGAGGAGACTGTCTTTATTCCACTGGATATTCTTTCCTGCTTTGTCAAAGATTAGTTGGCCCTAAGTTTGTGGGTCCATCTCTGGGTTCTCTATTCTGTTCCATTGATCTGAGTGTCTGTTCTTGTGCCAGTATCATACTGTCCTGATGATTACAGCTTTGTAGTATAGCTTGAAGTCTGGGATTGTGATGCCTCCTGATTTGGTTTTCTTTTTCAAGATGCCTTTGGCTACTTGGGGTCTTTTCTGGTTCCATACAAATTTTAGGAATCTTTGTTCTAGCTTTGTGAAGAATGCTGGTGTTATTTTGATAGGGATTGCATTGAATATGTAGATTGCTTTGGGTAGTATCAACATTTTAACAATATTTCTTCTTCCTATCCAGGAGCATGGAATCTTTTTCCATTTTTTTTTTTGTGTATCTTCAATTTCTTTCAAAAGCTTTCTATAGTTTTCAGTGTATAGATTTTTCACCTCTTTGGTTAGATTTATTCCTAGGTATTTTATAGGCTTTGGTACAACTGTAAATGGGATAGATTCCTTGATTTCTCTTTCTGTCGCTTCATTGTTGGTGTATAGGAATGCAACCAATTTTTGTGCTTTGATTTTATATCCTGCAACTTTGCTGAATTCATGAATCAATTCTAGCACTGTCTTGGTAGAATCTTTTGGGTTTTTCATATAGAGTATCATGTCATCTGCAAAGAGTGAAAGATTGACCTCCTTCTGGCCGATTTGGATGCCCTTTATTTCTTCGTGTTGTCTGATTGCAGAGGCTAAGACTTTTAATACTATGTTGAATAACAGTGGCAAGAATGGACATCCCTGTCTTCTTCCTGACCTTAGGGGGAAAGCTCTCAGTTTTTCTCCATTGAGGATGCTATTAGTGTTGGGTCGTTCATATATGGCTTTTTGATCTCGAGGTATGCTTCTTCTATCCCTACTTTCTTGAGGGTTTTTATCAAGAAAGGATGCAGTATTTTGTCAAATGCTTTCTCAGCATCTATTGAGAGGATCATATGGTTCTTGTCCTTTCTTTTATTGATGTGATGAATCACGTTAATTGTTTTGTGTATATTGAACCAGCCCTGCATCCCATGTATAAATCCCACTTGGTCATGGTGAATAATTTTTTTGATGTATTCTTGGATCTGGTTGGTTAATATCTTGTTGAGGATTTTTGCATCCATATTCATCAGGGAAATTTGTCTATAGTTCTCCTTTTTAGTGGGGTCTCTGTCTAGTTTTGGAATCAAGGTAATGCTGGCTTCATAGAAAGAGTTTGGAAGTTTTCCTTCCATTTCTATTTTTTGGAACAGCTTCAAGAGAATAGGTGTTAACTCTTCCTTAAATGTTTGGTAGAATTCCCCCTGGAAAGCCACCTGGCCATGGACTTTTTTTTTTTAATTTTTTTTAATGTTTATTTAATTTTGGCAGAGAGAGACAGACATAGCATGAGTGGAGGAGGGGCAGACAGAGAGGGAGACACAGAATCTGAAGCAGTCTTCAGGCTCTGAGCTGTCAACACAGAGTCCGATATGGGGCTCGAACCCACGAACTGCGAGATCATGACCTGAACTGAAGTCGGACGCTCAACCTACTGAGCCACCCAGGTGCCCCATGGACTCTTTTTTTTTTTTTGGCATAGTTTTGATTACTAATTCAAGTTCCTTACTGGTTATGGGTCTCTTCAAATTTTCTACTTCTTCCTGTTTCAGTTTTGGTAGTGTATATGTTTCTAGGGATTTGTCCATTTCTTCCAGATTGCCCATTTTATTGGCATATAATTGCTCATAATATTCTCTTATTATTGTTTTTATTTCTGCTGTGTTGGTTGTAATCTCTCCTCTTTCACTCCTGATTTTATTTATTTTGGTCCTTTCCTTTTTCTTTTTGATCAAACTGGCTAGCGGTTGATCAATTTTGTTAATTCTTTCAAACAACCAGCTTCTGGTTTCATTAATCTGTTCTACAGGTTGTTTTTTTTTTTTTTTTTTTTTGGTTTTGATAGAATTAATTTCTGCTCTAATCTTTATTATTTCCTGTCTTCTGCTGGTTTTGGGCTTTATTTGCGGTTCTTTTTCCAGCTCCTTAAGGTGTAAGGTTAGGTTGTGTCTCTGAGATCTTTCTTCCTTCTTTAGGAAGGTGTGGGTTGCAGTATACTCTCCTCTTATGACCGCCTTTGCTGTGTCCCAGAGGTTTTGGGTTGTGGTATTATCATTTTCATTGACTTCCATATACTTTTTAATTTCCTCTTAACTTCTTGGTTAGCCCATTCATTCTTTAGTAGTATGTTCTTCAGTCTCCAAGTATTTGCTACCTTTCCAATTTTTTTCTTGTGGGTGATTTCGAGTTTCATGGCATTGTGGTCTGAAAATACGCACGGTATGATCTCGATCTTTTTGTACTCACTTAGGGCTGATTTCTGTCCCAGTATGTGGTCTATTCTGGAGAATGTTCCATGTGCACTGGAGAAGAATATATATTCTGCTGCTTTAAGATGAAATGTTCTGAATATATCTGTTAAGTCCATCTGGTGCAGTGTGTCTGTCAAAGCCATTGTTTCCTTGTTGATTTTTTGATTAGATGATCTGTCCACTGCTGTGAGTGGGGTGTTTAAGTCTCCTACTCTTATGGTATTACTATCGATGAGTTTCTTTATGTTTGTGATTAATTGATTTGTATATTTGGGTGCCTCCACATTTGGCACATAGATGTTTATAATTGTTAGGTCTTTTTGGTGGATAGACCTCTTGATTATGATATAATGCCCTTCTGCATCACTTGATACAGTCTTTATTTTAAAGTCTAGATTGTCTGATATAAGTATGGTTACTCCAGCTTTCTTTTGTTGACCATTAGCATGATAGATGGTTCTCCATCCCCTTATTTTCAATCTGAAGGTATCTTTAGGTCTAAAGTGGGTCTCTTGTAAACAGCATATAGATGGATCTTGTTTTCTTGTCCATTCTGTTACCCTATGTCTTTTGACTGTAGCATTGAGTCCATTGACGTTTAGAGTGAGTACTGAAAGATATGAATTTATTGCCATTATGTTGCTTGTAGAGTTGGAGTTTCTGGTGGCGTTCTCTGGTCCTTTCTAATCTTTGTTGCTTTTGGTATTTATTTATTTCTATATATATGCTTACAGTCCATATATATACTTTATATTCCATACACTAAGTATAAGTATAGTCCATAAACAAAAATATATATATTTTTTCATCTTTTCTCCCTTCTGAGAACCCCCCTTAAAATTTCTTGCAGGGCTGGTTTAGTGGTCACAAACTCCTTTAATTTTTGTTTTTCTGGGAATCTTTTTTATCTCTCCTTCTATTTTCAATGACAGCCTTACTGGATAAAGAATTCTTCACTGCATATTTTTCTGATTCAGCACATTGAATATATCCTGCCACTCCTTTCAGGCCTGCCAAGTTTCTGTGGATAGGTCTGCTGCAAACCTGATCTGTCTTCCCTTGTAGGTTATGGACTTTTTTCCTTTCGGCTTTCATGATTCTCTCCTTGCCTGAGTATCTTGTGAAATTGACTATGATATGCCCTGTTGATAGTCAGTTTTTGTTGAATCTAATGGGAGTCCTCTGTGCTTCCTGGATTTTGATGTCTGTGTCTTTCCCCAGGTTAGGAAAGTTTTCCACTATGATTTGCTCACATAATCCTTCTACCCCTATTTCTCTCTCTTCCTCTTCTGGGACCCCTATAATTCTGTTGTTCCTTTTTAATGAGTCACTGATTTCTCTAATTCTTAAATCGTGCTGTTTTGCCTTAATCTCCCTCTTTTTTTCTGCTTCATTATTCTCTATAAGTTTGTCCTCTATGTCGCTGATCTCTGTTCTGCCTCATCGATCCTTGCCGCTGCTACATCCATCCGTGATTGCAGCTCAGCTATAACATTTTTAATTTCATTCAATTTTTTACTTCCTTTATCTCTACAGAAATGGATTCTAATCTATTTTCGACTCCAGCTAGTATGCTTATTATCATGATTCTAAATTCTGGTTCAGACATTTTGCTTGTATCTGTGTTGATTAAATCCCTGGTTGTCATTTCTTCGTGCTCTTTCTTTTTGGGTGAATTCCTTCATTTTTTCATTGTGAAGGGAGAAGAGGAATTAATGAAGTAGAAAAATTAAAATTAAAAAATATTAAAATTAAAAAATTAAACACACACACACAAACTCTAATAATGATGCTAGATCCTAGGTGTGTTTTGGTCTAGGTGTTGAAAGTGGTTTGACAGATTAGAGAAAAAAAGGGGGGAAAAGAAGGAAATCATTTGAGAATTTGAAAAACTGAATACACTGAAATAGACTAAAATGAGATGATGGGAGTAAAATAGAATTTGAAAAGATTAACACAAAAGTAAAGAGTATAGTACAAAAAATTAAAGAAAAATATTTTCAATAAAAATCAAAAATAAAAATGAATTTTTTCTCTTTCTGTATTTAAGAAAAAGAAAGGAAACAAAAAAAGAAAATAAAGAAATCATTTGAAAATTTGAATAAGTGAATACTCTATAGTAGACTAAAATAAAATGATGTAAGTAAAATAGAATTTGAAAAAAATTACATAAAAGCAAGAAATATAGTAAAAAAATAAAGAAAAATATTTTAATAGAAATTGAAAGTAAAAATGAAGTTTTTCTCTTTCTGCATTCAAGGAAAAAAAAGAAATAAAAAAGAGAAAAAAGAAAAAGAAAAAAAGGAAATAGTTTGAAAATTCGTAAAAGTGTATACACTGAAGTAGACTAAAATAAAATGATGGAAGTAAAATAGAATTTGAAAAAATTTACACAAAAAATACAGTACAAAATTACAGAATAATTTTTAATAAAAATTGAAAATAAAAATGAATTTTTTCTTTCTGTATCCAAGAAAAAGAAAAGAAGTGAAAAAGGAAAAAAAAAAAGAAAATTGAATAGATGGACCTGCTAACAGATTGGAATAGGACTGAAATTACTTCATTTTCCCCTAGAAGTCAGACTATGTAGTGCTTTATAGTCCATAAACTAAGTAGGTGGTGAGGCTTGTGTTCTTGAAGAGTGAGGTTGGCCCAGTTGGCAGGGCTCAGTGCAACAGCTCCGTTATCCACTAGATGGCGCTGCTAGCCTATTGGGGTGGAGTGCTGTGGCGCTCCTAGGTGCCTATGCACATGCTTGGGAGCTGTGAAAATGGCGTGACCCAGCTATCCAGTCTCTAGTATGGGAACTCTGTTCTCTCCAATCAGCAATCACGCACCCGTCCTTTGTCTTCAGCTTTCGTCCACTCCCTGCTTCTTCACTGTCCGTGACCAAGCCCCAGGTTGTACCTCTATCCCGAGTTTTGTCTCAGATGCGGCTGTTTTCCCCGGGACCACCCTTCTGAAGGACTGTGGCTTTGACCCGTTCCGCCCCTCTGCGGGAGGGTCTCACTGAGCAATGGCCAAATGCTGGCTGCACCCAGGAATGCCTGCTGGACTCTGGTGCTGCCGGTGCCCTGAGACTGCGGCCAAGGGCCTGCCCACCCCAGAAAAAGTTTGCGAGATAGTGTAGCAGCAGCTTTTCAGGGATTATGGAAAATCACAACACACATCTGGCACCAGGCTTCACTCTTAATGACCTTGTTCCAGCACCAGCAAATGTGGCCGTTTTCTGGGGTCTGCTGGGACCAGGTGGCTTCAACAGCCTGTACCAAATGTCCTTCCAGCAGTGGAACCGCTTTTCCCTGTGTGGCCCGAGAACCTCCCGGACCCCACTCTGTTCCTGGGGATTTGCCCTTCCCACCAGAGCACCACCAGGTATCCAGCTGCAGAGTTGCAGACTTTGCGCTCCCCTTGTTTACAATCTTAATGGGATTTAAACCCTTTCCTTTCTCCTTTCTCCCTTCTCCCTTTTTAGTTTAGTTCCTGAGGCTGTTTCCAATTTTTCACTTTCTCTACAGCTGCTTTTGGGGAGGGGTGCTTTTCCCGTATTCTACCCACCACCCCTCTCCCCCCACCGGCCCCAGTCTCTGTCCTCTCTCCACCTGCAAAAGCAGCTCCCTGCCTGCCAGCTTCTCTCTCCCCAAGTTCACCTCTCTGCATTGTACCTGCTGAATTCTGTGGTTCAGGTTATGCAGATTGTTGTGTTAATCCTTCAATTAGTTTTCTAGGTGTGTATGATGGTTTATTGTTGGTCTGGCTGTATTTTATGGACACGAGACACACAAAAAACTTCCATGCTGTTCTGCCATCTTGGCTCCTCTCTCTTATTCCTCATTTTAATGGAAATATTGCTAACATTTCACTGCCATGTGTTATACTATGTTTGTTACCATTTTTTAAACTGTATTTTGAAGTACAATTTACATATTATAAAATTTGCATATTTCAATTGTATAATTCAATGTTATTTAATAAATTTACTAAATTGTGCGACATCACCCCAATCCAATTTTAAAATGTTTCTATCACCCCACAAAGATCTCTCATGCACATTCTCAGTCACTCACTGTTCCCACTCTTAATGCAATGTGTCAGGTGTCGGTATCTTTCATTCCTTTTTGTTGTCAAATAGTAAAATATTATTCTATCGTACGAATTTACCATCTTTTGTTTATGGTAGGTACCCATTATCGATTTAAACTTGTTCACCTCTACTGTTAATTTGAGTGTGATTGTTCCTCCATTTTCCCCCTCCCCCCGCCCCCCAAAAAAGTGCTTTTATTATAGCACAGGGACAAGATCCGTGAGCAAAAAGAGCTGCACTGGCATTGCAAAGAGTAACTGATTATATATTTTTTAGTTAGTTGGAGGTTTGGGATAACATTAAGTCTCTCAGGAATTTGTGTATGTTAAAAGCAAGGTCTCCAGGACCTTGGAGGTTTAGCTATTGTTAAGATAAGGTTGCTTTTAGTCTTTAATGAAACATCAACAGTAAGGCAGCCATGAGCTCCTTGAGGAATGTCACACTCTGCATGTCTCAGGGATTTATCAGTGGGCTGCAGGTTGTAAGGAGACTTAATTTGAGCTACATTTTTCTTGCCTTTGTTTTCCTCATCATTTCCCCCCTGAACAACTTTGACCTTTAAATCTTTAAGGTTGCTGAAGGTGGAAGGGCTTATCTTCTATAACTTCTTCCTGCTGAATAGGGGCATAGAGATGTCCCTATCTTTGGGTCAACATTGGTCCTTGGGGATGTAGCAGTTATTAAAGGCAGAGACAGCCAAATCCAAGGTAGACAGCATATATGAATCTTCTGGAATAGAAAAGATCATCTGTCAGCTTAAAGTTATGGCAGCGAAAGAGTCTCAGCACCAGGGGGAGAGACACTGGAGAAAACAGCAAAACATGATTAAAATTATTATGAGAAAAAGAAGCCCAATAAAAGATCTTTGATAGTTACCAAAATGAATGGACATTGTTAATTAACATTGTAATATTCTGACGAAATATTCTACTTTTTTTGTGTGTCAGGAACCTTTGAATTAGCAAGAATGCATCTGTTTCTTATGCATATGACTTGTCCATACAAATCTTTTAACCCAGCTCATTCAATAGAGGTCTACATTTCTTCCATCATTATTAACTTACTTATGCTTTTACTTGTGATTCAATATCTGTAATTTTTCACAGAAAATTATTCAATTGGGGCACCTGGGTAGCTCAGTTGGTTAAGCATCTGACTTCTGCTCAGCTCATGATCTCATGGTTTGTGGGTTCAAGCCCCACGTCGGGCCCTGTGCTGACAGCTTGAAGCCTGGAGCCTGCTTCGGATTCTGTGTCTCCTTATCTCTCTGCCCTCCCCCACTTGTGCTCTGTATCTCTCTGTCTCTCAAAAATATAAGTAAACATTAAAAGATTTTTTAATAAAAAAATAAAAATAAGAAAAGAATGGGACACCTGGGTTGCTCAGTCAGTTAAGCGTCTGACTTTGGCTCAGGTCATGATCTCACGGTTTGTGGGTCCAAGCCCCACATGGGGCTCTGTGCTGAAGCTCAGAGCCTGCTTGGGATTCTGTGTCTTCTTCTCTCTCTGTCCCTCCCCCACTTGTGCTCTGTCTCTCAAAAATAAATAAAGGTTAAAAAAATAATTTTTTTAAAAAAATATTCAATTAGTTTAGTTTTTTGTCATAGAGTTGCAATGGTAATATTATAATTTGTTTTAATGTTTATTTATTTATTTTGAGAGAGAGAGAGCACACGAACTGGGAAGGGCCAGAGAGAAAGGAAGAGACAGAATCCCAAGCAGGCTTTGCACTGTCAGCACAGAACCCAATGCAGGGCTCAATCTCATGGAACTGTGAGATCATGACCTGAGCCAAAGTCAGATGCTAACTGAGCCACCCAGGTGCCCCTATAATTTTTATATTTAAAATCGTTCTGTAAGTTATATAATGCTCATTGTAAAACAAATACAAAATTATATAAACACAGCAGTCATCTGGATTTTGAACACCCAGTTATAACAAATGTTAATTTTTTTCAAACATTAACATTTTTATAGATATTCTTCCTCTCTATGATGATACATAAACCCCAAAACAAAACCTCACAAAGACACATAAACAGAACTTCAAATAAATGAGCTCAAAAGCATGCTGTACTTCTTAAACCTGATTTTAGCATGCAACAGTATCTTTGCAAGTCTATAAAAATATTTTTGAACATCTTTGCAAGTTTATAAAGATCTACAACATTTTTTTTCAATTTCTGTACAGTAGTCTGTCATTTCCATATGCATATGCATATATCCTAATTTCCTTTACCAGCATCTCTTTTTGGATATTGTTTCTTATATTTAATCTTTAAAAAGTAACAATAAACAGCTTTATGCATACCTATTATCCTACTCTTAAAAGACTAAATTTTCATATTAGGGCTTAAAAAACAAATATTATGCATGTTTTACATTTTTATATATGATTGCCATACTGCCTTCCAGAACTGTTTTGCCAACTTACATTCCTGCTGACAGTGTACAAATGAATTTGTCTTCATTATTGACTAAATTATATCTTTTCAACATTTTTTAAGTTAACCAATATTTTAGATAAATTATGTTTGTACTAGTATATACTTGATTATTAGTAAGTCCAAATATATTTCATAATTTAATAATGGTTTATATTCTTTTCATGAATTTTCTATTCACATCCTTTATTTTTATTAATTCTATTTAAAATTTTTTTGCTATTTGTTAAAAATATTTTCCTCAGGTCATCATTTGTCATTCAAAAATTACATAGTGTTGAACAGATCAAGTTTATTTTATTTTTTAAAGGTTTTCATTTTTTAGAGTAATTTTTGGTTTGTAGCAACAGTGACTAAAAGGCATAGAGATTTTGCATATATCTCCTGCCCACACACATGAATAACCTCTGCCATTATCAACATCCCCTATGAGAATGGTGCATTTGTTACAATTGATGAACCTATATTAACATGTCTTTATCATCAAAAGACAATAGATTACGTTAGGGTTCACTTTTGGTATACATTCTATGAGTATGGACAAATGTATGACATGTATCTACAATTATAGTATCATACAGAGTAGTTTCACTGCCCTAAATATCCTCTATGCTCTGCACATTCATCCCTGTCTCTCCTTACACTCTGGCAATCACTGAAGTTTTTACTGCCACCATAGTTTTGCCTTTTCCAGAATGTCATATACTTGGAATCATACAACATGCAAATTTTTTGGAGTGGCTTCTTACACTTAATGATATGCATTTAACTTTACTCCAAGTATTTTTAAGATTTGATAGCTCATTTATTTCTAGTACTGAATAATATTTCATTGTCTGGATGTACCACAGTTTGTTCATTCACCTGCTGAGTAATATCTTGGTTTCTTCCAAGTATTGGAAATTGTGAATAAAGCTGTTTTAAACCTTTATATACAGATTTTTGTGTGGATATGAGTTTTCAACTGGATAAATTCATAAGAAAGATAGCAAGAGAAGAAGAAAGGAGCTACAAAACAGGCAGAAAAAATTAAGATGGCATTAGTAAGTCCTTACCTATCATTTGTTACTTTAAATCTAAATAGATTAAATGCTCATATCAAAAGGCATAGAGTAGCTGAATGTTTTTTTCTTTTGCACACCTTATAAGTAGCAGTTGATATAGTATGAGAAGGAAGAAATTTATGAATGCCTTTATTGGCACCATTGTTCATTAATGTCATCTCTGTAAGACCTGATTCACATAGAATAGGTATGTGTTATGAAGTTTGTGTCCCCTTATTCCTTATAGGCCTCAGGCACAGAAGTTGATTAAACTGGGAATAGTCTGTGGAGGAAAAATGTTTAGCAATGACTTGGTAATGGAATCTGTTCTAGTCATATAATTTTTTACAGGTTCTCTTGGGAAAGTTAATATGACAATAGCACATTATATCTGCAGTAGTTTTATTTCACTGCTGAATGAGTTGCACTGTATTTATTTTTTCCATGCCTGAAAATTTAACTATTATTAAGTTCTTTGCTGTCAAGAGCTATGACAAAACATTAATAATATTTCATACTCTAAGTGTTTTGTTCACTAAAAATGTACATGAAGAAAACAAAAAACATTGGTTCTGAAATGTTATTTTGGTCATATGTCTAATGCCAGTGAAGTGGTATGAAAACTATAGACACAACAGAGAAAATATTGTCAATGTAATTGCTCTCCTTTCATTTACCATCTTGTTTTCTTTGCTGGATCTACTTTACTCATCATTTTTACTTTAACTGTTTTTATACCTCACTTGCATACTCTAATAGTTACAGAGGAAATAAAAGAATTAAATATTTCTAGGAGGCTTTAATTTGGGAGTATTTCTACACAAATTGCTTCTTGACAGTTCTAGAAAACAGTGGAATCTTCAATTGATCTAGTTTATCTTTTTCTCTAAATTCGAATTATTAATGCCACATGTCAAAAGGTTAAAAAACTCTAGGTTGAGCATACCTTTGGGTATGTAGGGGAAGAAAAAATCATTTTTTCTCTACTTATCTTTTATCTCTGGCTGGGGCCCTGTAAATTAGAGTAACAAAAGAAAGATTAACAAGAGAAAAACAGAAGTTTATTAATGTGTTCATCCTGTATATTCATGGAATACCTCAAATGGGGTGGTTAGAACTTGGGTTATTCAACATCTAAACAAAAGAACAATAAATTTTTAGAGACAAGACAAGAGAAAGTAAAAGGACATTGAGTCTTAAGGGGCAGCAAATTATGGGAAGGCAAATAAGTGGGGAAATTTAGCAAGGTTTGTTATGTAGATTCCTCTGGTACTGCCTCTGGGTTGATAAGGTCCACAGTTGTCTCCAATAATTAATTTCTGTTCTTCCTAGTAGAGAGGGAGAGCACTTTTACAAATTCATGTCCTACTTTTAGGCATATAGGAAGAGGGTAGAGAGCTTTTCTTTTATATGCTTCTTCTCAATTGTCTTCACCTAAAATAATCCTTATACCAAAATGGTACATTTTAGAGTGGCATATTCTGCTACTCTTCACTCATCTCCATCAAAGAGAATTTGGGTGACATGAGAGGATCTTATCTCAAAGGAGCTGCCTCTCTGCTGAAGATATATATATATATGTATGTATATGTGTGTGTGTATACATATATGTATATAACTTCCAGATATAATTATTTACCATACATAATGCTGTATAGTGGATATAGAATAAGACTTCTTGGTTTTCCAAGGAAAAACATTAACTCTAGATTGGATTTAAAGTTGTTACTTGAAAGCAAATGGTATGATGGTCATTATACAGAGTACAGAAGCAGATTTTGCAGGGAATATGATGAGTCAGATTCACATATATTCACATTTTTGGTTGAGTTTAGTATGGGGCATTCAAGTGGAGATATCAAGTATGCAGCTGGAATTTGGAGTTCTAGGAGAAAAGGTTAGAGATGCAGCATTGGAAAGGATTAGTTTATACATAGAAATTGAAGCCATGAGTATGAATGACATTTTCCAGGAAGACAATGTAGTATAGCAGGATTCTCGCACAGAGAGATGGGACACTGAGGCTCTTCCTTCTAGGAAGCAGCTTTATTTGTGCTGGCATGGGCTCAGTAGGCTAAGACCCCAAAAAGGCTGAGCCCAGAGCACAGCGAAGGGTAGCCGTTTATGAAATTTCTACTTCTTTGTTTCCCATATATGGTGAAACATATAGTCTGATTGGACACAGCCCAAGTTACAGAGTTGTGTTAGAGTTATGCATACGTGTATAGGAGTTGATTGGGCCACATTGCACGTTGTTTTCCTTTGTTCTGAGAAGGCCTCCACCACATTCCTTAGGGAGGGGCTCCACCACGTTCACCCCTTTGATGCTCGGACTCCCCTATTTTGGGTCAAAGAGAATCATCTTGGTTTAGAGGTTAATATTTTCATGACATCATCACATGCATGGACATTTTCCTTTCAACCATTGCCTCAATAAGGCTGGAGACAGACTGTATGACCAGGGGAGTGAGGCAAGGTAGGATTAAGCAAGCTCCCCAAATCAAGAGAATAATATCTATGAGGGTTTTGAATCCCCCAAGAGTTGAAAAACATCCTCCAAATAATTCCCTGGGGTTCCAACCTTCCCAGTTCTGGACTGGGACATGAGTAACCTTTTTTTTTTTTATTTGCTCTGTGATTTCCTCTATGACTTTTTCTTCATCATCTATCTGTAGGCAGCCGTTGCTTAGGTTAAACTTTACACAAACTCCTCCCTCAGAAACAAGCAAGTAATCTAAGGCCAAGGGATTCTGATAGAGAGCATTGCACATTTTGCTTTGTTGCTTGGCTAGTAAGTTAAGAGCCCTGGCAATTTTATTGGTTATAATTTCCACAACTGTTTGCAGTCTGATTATGTGGTTTAGCATGTAAATGAGAATGTGGTAGCCCCAGAACCCTTGCTTTGCCCAGGTGGCAGGGCCATAATATTGGATTATATGGGAGGCCGTTCTTTATTTTTCCAATTGCCAGTATGTAGGGCATGTCATTTCCTTTGAGTCTCCCTGTTCCCATACACTTGGACTCCCAAATATTTCCCTATGGCAAGTGAGGGAAGGAAGAAAGACAGATGAATAGTTCCCAGCACACATGACTCTGACCAGCCTGAGGGAAGTACTGTATAGGCTGCCCTTCCACATATCCAGTACAGTCCATCTGGGGCCTGCCATTCGATGGCTGCATCAACATTGTCTCAGGCCCCTTGGAGATGAAAGAAGTTAGACAAGGGTTGGAGATCTGCCTCTAGGTGATCTGGGGACCCCCACCATTGGGTTTCCTGGGCAGTTGAGTTGTAAAATCTTTGGCCTAGGCATGTTAAGCTTCCAACAGGGATGGTGAACTTTATTCCCCACTGAGCAAGTCAGTTTTCCCTAATAAGTGAAGTTTTGAGGAGCCAAACCCTGGTAGTAGGACTGGGGTATTCTGTTCGATTATAAGGTTTGCAGGGATCTAATTCTTTAGCCTCCCATGGCCATTTATCCTCCATGTTGGTTCCCCCACATACATAATGAGAAGAGTTTGGGCTATAATCTCTGCTAGGGCTAGAAACAGATTTTTCATCTATGGCTACACATACATTAAGGAATATAGACACCATCTGGTTTGGATTGGTAATTTGAATTTTGTTAATTAGTTGGCCCATGCCAGTGGGCCAGTGACTCTGGACTTTTAGCCATTCCTCTATTGGGAAGTACTGTGGGCCAAAACAAGTGTATTGACTCTCTTGTTGGCAGATAGGATAGGTGGTCTTATTGTGTATGCAGGTTCCCAGGATGTTTCCTTGGCATGAGATGCAGGTATACCCAAGTAAGGTCCAAGCGACTCCCTGGCCTGACCTGATCATGCAAATACATGGATCACATGATGAGGACTCGAGGTCTACAGAAGGGGTCTAGATTAGAAGCAACCAATACCAACAAAGCAGCTTATCCACAAAAGGAAGGTGTGTGCTAACAGAAACCTCTCACCACACTTCCAGCTGGCTGGGGCAGCCTCTGCCAATCCTATGGCAAAAAGTAGAGCAAGAATCACACTAACAGTGAGAAACTGTGAGTTTACAGTGCATCAGAGTAAGGAAAGAGATATAGAAAATAAGGACAGTCTATATGTTCCACTGGACCATCGATTCTTCAAGCTTCTGCTGTGCGTAGACTGGTCAGTTTCCAGAGGGACTAAAGCAGGGCTACAGTCTCCCAGAACCTCTGGAGTTGTAGATTGCTCCTTCCATATGATCAGCTTGCACAGCGTTGATGGATCAGGAAAGCACTCCCAGTTTCAAGATGCCAGCTTCACTCTGCTGTGGTGAGTCCAGGGACCCACTTCGGCTACCTTTACTGCAGTAGGGGTGGACAAAATGACAGTGAATGGGCCCCTCCAATGGTGTTTTAGGAGTTGGACCTTCCACTCCTTCAACCATATAGTATCTCATGGTTTAAAGGGGTGAGCGTCTGTGGTCAGACTCACAGGTAATTGCTCCCTAACCCAATGGTGAAAGGTGGTTAGGGTAGAGCCAAGGTCACATCTGTTGCCTTAGGGTTAAATTGTGTATCATTTAGATCCCCCTTTATGCCCTTGATAATGGGGAGGCACCCATAAAGGATTTCATAAGGGAAGAACCCTGTCTGCTTCAGCCTCCCACTTGCAGCTGCAGTCTGCCTCCCTGAAGGTCCCTTATCTCTTTTTCCCTGCCTAATGTTAAGCCTTTCCCTATTCATTCCTCCTCCTGGAATAGGGCCCCTAACTGCCGTCAGGGAACAGGGACAATGACTGTTCTGGCTTTTTCATGCTAAGAGATGGTGTGGGGGTACAGCAGTTAGAATCTACCCAAAGGTTGGTTGAGTGGTCCACGGTATGGTTCTACAGGAAGGCTGGCAAGCATGAGGTGGCACAAACATCAGCAGACACAAAGAGGAAAACACAAAGTAAGGATTATATTGACCAAAAAAGATGGCATCTTAAGATAATGTTCCCAGTTCCCAGACCAGTCAAATAATCCAGGAGATTGTCCAATTATGCCTGAATGTCACCTATCAGTTTTAAGACTCTGTGAGAATTATCAGTTATATTGAAACAACACGTCAGGGAATCTCTCATAACCCAGGTGATGGAGGAGGAGTAAATAATCAACAAGAACAAGTTTGTGGTTGAGAGGATTGTTTCTAAGACATACTTCACGGGCTGATATTACTTGCTGAACTGTCCTTGACAAATTTCCCAGTAAACATCCTTTCAGTAATTTAATAAGTTTTATCCCTTCCTAAATGAAAGGCCTGATGCAGTGCTTTAATGATATTTTAGCTCTGTGAGCTAGGTAATAGTAACTGCCCCTGCTCTGTTTGTAACCATCCCGAGGGCTGGAGAAAGTGTCCATGAGTCAGACCCCAGTTTATTTTCTTGGGACAGAATGTGGGATTGAGTCTCCCTTAGTAATTGATACAGCAGGCAAGCTATTTTCATGAACCCTGGTGTCTACAGCCTACAATATCCAGTAATTCCCCAAAACTTACACAATTGTTTATCTGTCCTGGAGTGAGTAGCACTATAGTCTCTAATTTAGTTATATTGTCCCTTCCTAGCAAGGGAGTAAGGCTCTCTTATATTATCAAGAACAAATAAGAAAAAATTAGTTTTCCCCATGTGCATCCCAGGGGCTGAGAGAAAAATTTAGTTGTAAGTTTTCTGGAGATGCCTCTAATCATTATGCTGCATTTGGATGGTTGGCCTGGAGTGGAAAGGAGGACAGAAAAGGTGGCTACAGTATCAAGAAGGAAATCAACTGGCCTTTTAGTAACCTGTGGTTCCCAGAGTTACCAGAGGCTCCAGACTTCCAATAGTTGTTTCCAGCGAGCCACCCTGAAGTGCTCCAGGCTCCATCAGTCCCTTTCAGGGACACTGGTCATCTGAGCCCATGCAGATAGAGGTCCTGAGGGCATTCAGACTTCCAGTGATTGTCTCCACATAATGGGCATGGCTTACAGGGCTTTGAGTTCTGTTGTCCCTTCTGAGGGCAGTCTCATTTCCAGGGCCTTGTCTGGCCACATAGGTGGCATTTTGTGCCAGGACCTCGGGAAGTCTGGTCTGACATAGTGCATAAGGCCACGACTAAGGCTTCAGATTTTAAGCCTACTTTCCTTTTTTTTTTTTTTTTTTATCTTTGTTGTAATATACCCAATTGGCAGCTTGTAAGGGCTCCTCCATGGTCCTTCCCAGGCCAACAGCCAATTTTTGCATTTCCTCTGAATATCTATGGCTGATTAGGTGACAATTTGTCCGTTAAAGTCATCTCAGCCTTAAGGGTATCAGGGGAGATAGCTATATATTTAATGAAAGCCTCCCTCAACCTCTCCAGGAAGGCCATCAGGCTCTCATTCTGTGTTTGTAAAATAGTGGCTAATTTAGCATAATTTAAAGGTTTAACCTTAAACCTCCTTAATTTTTCTAAAGCACAAGCTTGGAAGTGGTGGCAATACCATTTCTTAATGGGATGGTCATAGTCCCAATTAGGATCTTGGCATGGAATTACCTGGGCCCCAGTAAGAAAGTGGAAATTCCCTAAAAGACGTCCAGCCCCATGATAATTAATCAGTTGTTTTTTTCTCAGAGTTTATGGATCAAAATCATCCCAATTTTTCAGAATGCACCCCAAAAGAGTATTGGCCTTGGTTGGGGAATTACACATCTACAGGAATAAAAGGGGGAAGAGGTGTCCCTTATCTTAATTTGCTATAGCTGGCCAGGCGAAACCTCATCTCCAGACCCTAATAGTTAGTCAGGAGAAGCCTCATCTCCTGGCCCTGCAATTTGGCTGGCAGCCAAAAGCTTTGTAAGTCTCACCATGTGCTGGGAGTAGTCGTTCTTATCCAGGCTTGACCCTCCCTCTGAGAGCTGACCTTGTCTTCCCTGATTTCTCCTATCCCTCCGTTTTCCACCTGCTGGACTTTGGGGGTATCTACTGTGACCAAGCAAGACTTCCCTGGTTGTAGAAGGATGCACTAATTTTATTTTGGCCCAACAGTAATCGTCTTTACAAATATGTTTTAAAAGGCTGGTGAAAACCATTTTTGTAAGGATAAAATTGGTTGTCAAGGGGGTTAAAAGGGCCAAAGTCGATGTCTACTCCCTTGCTTTTTTCAGCAGTACCCATATAAATATGTTCCAGCCATGTGAATATCCATTTTAGAGTATCTAGGTTGTTACAAATTGGCATATACTGGGCTAAGCATAGCAAAATGGCTCCTATGCATTTCAGTAAAATCCTTTTATATATCATAATCATCTATCCCTTATATGGCAAAGACATCCATTACTTTTCTAAACAGAAACAACACAAATGTGGAGCATTTGGAGGCTGGCAGCAAGGACATCATCACCGACTCCCCAGCCTTTGGATCAAAGGATGGGCAATTTCAACCAAGTGTTGTGTAAAAAACCTCAAAAGGGTGTGCCATCCTGCTGTCTTGCCCTTTTGGTAAAATCATATTTTTTCCCATCTTTTTAGGCAGACAAAAGGGAAAAAAAAACCTTTGTTTACCTCTTTTCTTAAATCAAAAGCATACTAACAATCCAAGAAAACTTTGCCTTTTTAACAGAGAGTAGAGCAGAATTTTCATCTTATACCAGTGTACTTTTAAAATGCATTCATTTTAACCTTAGTCCATCCTGACCACAAAATTTCTTTCCAAAGATTTCCCTTCACAAACCTTCTACAACTTTCCTTTCCTTTTGACCTAAGTCCGTTTTCTCTAAACAACCAGTCTCATTTGGGACAAAATTACTTTCTATCACCTTCAACAAAAAGTATTCCCATTCCTTATATCTTTCTTACATATCTCCTACTTTTCTACATATAGAGTTACTTTCCTTATTTTTATCAGTTTTAATTACATTTAGCAGAATTTTAACTCTTAGAAACCTTCGTCTCCAGTGAAAACTAAGTAGTAACCAATTGTGAACTATCTGTTACATAAGAATATATTTTAGATGGCAAACTTATGAATCCATTAGTATAAAGCATGTTTTTATTAACAGATCTAAATATCCTTAGTTGCTTTTTTTTTTGCCGTAAGAAGCCAAAAGCATAAACTTATATTTAGTAATTAATGTTTTAGTATTCCATTCTATTTGGAAAAGACCTAGATGTCCAATGAATTCAATTCCATTTATTACACAAGCAAACCTTTAAAGTTTTAGGCTATCAAAGACTGAAAGCTATCTTAACAATTAGCCTTGAGAACTTCGAGACAGGCAAAATTAATCATTATTTTAAGTCATCTTTTTACTAACAAATTGCAACAGAGACAACATGAACTTATTTGACCTTAGCAAACGCAGGTAGAATAAGTTTCATATTTAATGCTGATAACTCTAAAGACATGTCTATCTTAAACCAATAAACTTAAATTAGTAAATACAAATATGTTCCACCCACGCCCACTGAAAAGTCAATCAATTTGTTCCCCATTATTAGTTTTTACCTGGAACAATAGTGGGGAATCTGAAGTGGGCAGTCCAAGGGGGTGCTCTTCACTCTTTGACTTTGAGGGTGGGAGGAGAGCAGATGGTGCCTGAGGCACTGAGGTATAGGAACCAGTTATGCAGGCCACACCCAAAGTGGTGCAGAAACAGATGGGGAGGGGAAGGCAGAAGAGGTGAGGGGCCACCAGCAGGCCTGGAGGCAGATAAAAGGCCAGAGGGCAGAGAAAGAAATCTCCTGGTCCTAAAGCCTGTCCGGTAGGACAGATTAGTAGATGAAGATTTTTCTACCAAGTGGAATTAGGCACCATGTCAGGCTAGAGAAGACAGGGAATTTCCTAAAACAAAAAAAAGTTTTAGCAGCTGCTTGGGAATATACCTTAAAGTCTCCATTGGGAGGTAGACTAACTAGAGACAGTTGGCTCTAATCATCATAGTCATTGACCCAGGAAATGAATGAGGGAGGAGCCCCCACAGACATTTAGAGTAACCAGAACCTTTCCACTGTCCATCTCATTCACACACAGTCACACAGTGACACCAACCCGCTGCCCAGTGCCCAGTGCCTTGTGCCTTAGAGTTGCAGTTTCATTCTTTATTCCTTTAAAAAAAAATTGTTAATGTTTATTTATTTTTGAGATAGAGACAGCACGAGTGGGGGAGGGGCAGAGAGAGAGGGAGACGCAGAATCCGAAGCAGGCTCTAGGGGTCAGCACAGAGCCTGATGTGGGGCTCAAACCCATGAACTGCAAGATCATGACCTGAGCTGAAGTTGAACACTTAACTGACTGAGCCACCCAGGTACCCCTCATTCCTTATTCCTTAGGGAACTACTTGGGCAACTCTGGGAGGTAATCAGGTTCCCCTTCTGCCTCTTAGGGGCAGGTCTATCAAAATGAACCCAGGTTCTTACCAGTCTGATGGGCAGTGCTCCCTGAGCTGGCTCCTGGGCCTCACTGGGTTCTGTTGTGCATCCGGGGCCCTCACCCCTGCATGCCAGGAGGGGCTAGTCTCCTACAGATCAAGCGGTCTGCTGGCGCCAGGCAAGGTCACTTCTCCTGGTGTTCTAAGGTTTGCACCCCAATGACAAAGGAGGTGGAAATGCACCATCTCCAAATCCCAGAAGCGAGCCCCCAAGAAATGTAGCAGGAGTCTCACACAGAGAGATGGGACATTGAGTCTCTTCTTGCTAGGAAGCAACTTTATTCGTGCCAACATGGGCTCATGGGCTAAGACCCCAAAAAGGCAGAGCCCCAAGTGCAGTAGGGTGTAACCTTTTATACAATTTGTATTTCTTTGTCTCCCATATATGGTGACACATATAGTCTGAACGGACACAGTCCAAGTTACAGAGTCATGTCAGAGTGATGCATACATGTATAGGAGTTGATTGGGCCACGTTGCACTTTGCTTTCTTTTGTTCTGAGAAGGCTTCCACCACATTCCTTAAAGAGGGACTCCACCACAGTAGATGTCCAAGATGGTACATGAGCAAAATCCACAATTACTGGTTAGTTGTTATTTAGTAATTCAATTAAAAATAGCTAATAATGGGGCATCTGGGTGGCTCAGTCAGTTAAGGCATCCAACTCTTGATTTTGGCTCAGGTCATGATCTCACAGCTACTGAGTATTAGCCATGCATGGAGCTCTGTGCTGACAGCATGGAGCCTGCTTGGGATTCTCTCTTTCTCTCTCTCTCTCTCTCTCTCTCTTTCTCTCTCCCTCTCTCAAAACAAACAAACAAATAAATATTTGTTTAAAATAACTAACATTTCAGGGCACCTGGATGGCTCAGTTGGTTAAGCATCTGACTTTGGCTTAGGTCATGAGTTCATGGTTTGTGAGTTCAAGCCCTGCACCAGGCTCTGAGCTGAAAGCATGGAGACTCCTTGGATTCCCTGTCTCCCTCTCTCTGCCCCTTCCCTGCTTGTACATCGCCATGCTCTCTCTCTCTCTCTTCTCAAAAATAAATAAGTTAATGAATAAATAAATAAATAAATAAACATTAAAAATAGCTAATATTTATTGAATGAAAATTATGTCCAAATTTTGATGCTAAGTATTTAATTTCTATAATAATGTGAAATAAACACTAATTTTTTTTTATTTTACAGATGAAGTAATAGTCTCAGAGAGGTTAAGTGACTTGACTAAATCACATACCTAGTAAGTGATAGAACCAATCATTTGACTTAGCCCATGCTTTTGACCATTGTCTTGTGCTTTGCAAATATTTATTGAACAGCAAAACACAATACAAGGCACTTGAAATACCAAAGTGAGAAAGACAGATAATCCTGCTTTCATGGGATTTACTTCCTTGTGGTGAAACAGGCCTTAAACTTGTAGACCCATAAATAAAAACATGAGCCAAAATTGTGTTAAGAGCCATGAAGGAAATAATTGGGATAATATAACAGTGTGTGTAGACATGGGGAGCAATAGAATCAATAAGTCAGTTGGGAAAGACAACTTTGATAATATTTAATCTGAGACTTGAAAGAATGAGAAGAAGCCAGGGAAAAGCTTCATAAGGTTAGAGAACAGCAAAATGACCTTGAGATGAAAACAAGATGAACAAAAGGAACAGAAGCATCAGATGAGACTAGAGAAGTAGGCAGGAGTTAAACCACATAAAGTCTTCCAGGCTGCAAGGAGTAGTTTAGATTTTATTCTAAGAATAATGGCTCTGTCTCTTGCCTTCTCTTTGTTTCCCATTGCTCATTTGTTTTGTTTTTTAAATTCTACATATCAATGAAATCACATGCTATTTGTCTTTCTCTGATTTATTTCACTCAGCATTATACTCTTTAGTTCCATCCATGTCATTGCAAATTGCACGATTTCATTCTTTTTATGGCTGAATACTAGATATATATCATATCTTCTTTATCCATTCATCTATTGATGGACACTTAGGCTGCTTCCATAATTTGGCAATTGTAAATAATGCTGCTATAAACATAAGGGTGCATGTATCCCTTTGAATTAGTGTTTTTGTAATTCTGGGGTAAATACCCAGCAGTGCAATTACTGAATCATAGGGTAGTGTAGTTCTAGCCAAGAAACAGACTCTTGACTTTTGAGAACAAAATGATGGTTACCAGAGTAAAGATAAGTGGAGGGATGGCTGAAATAGATGAAAGGGATTAAGGAGTGCACTTATTGTGATGAGTACTGGGAGATGTATGGAATTGTTGAATCACTATATTTTATACCTGAAACACTGTATGTTAACTATTCTGGACTTAAAATTTTTAAAAAGAACAAGTGTTTGCAAAAAAACAGTAACAAAATTTTGTCTTCAGCTATGTAAAAAAATAGAAAATAGGAAAGCATTGAAGGCTTTTAAGGAGAAAAATCCAATGATCTAATTTATACATAAAAACATCACCTTAGTTGCTCTCTAAAGAATAGATTGCAAGGAGATAAGAGTGGAAGAAACAGGAAGATCAAGAGGAAGCTATTATAGTAGTCCATGCAAAAGATGATGATGTCTTATTCTCATGTAGTATTAGTGGAGATGAAAGGTAGACTGGTTTGAGATATGTTCTGGATATAGATAGTATAGAACTTGCTGAGGAAAGGGATGAATAAAAGTTATTTGTAGATTTTGAGTTGGAGCAACTATGAAGATGATAATTCCATTTACTGAGATGGGGAATACTGAGAAAAGAACAGGTTGCTGACTAGGAAATCAATAAAGTTGTTTTGGCAATGTCTTGTCCATTAGCTGTCCAAGTGGAGAGGTCAAGTAGAAAGTTGTATATATGTCTATAGCTCTGGTGTAAATTCTAGATTATAGTTTTGAATTTACAAGTTATCAATGGATAAACCAATGGATGAGTAAGGTTACTTAAAAAGAGGAGAGGTTTAAGATGAGAAAAGAAAAGAAAAGAAAAGAAAAGAAAAGAAAAGAAAAGAAAAGAAAAGAAAAGAAGAAAAGAAAAGAAGAAAAGAAAAGAAAAGGGAGTTTGAAGTCCGTGGAATTCAAGATTAAGGTTCACCGTTGTTGTGGGATTGGGTACTTAAGGAAGAGCTAGCAAAGTGAAAAGAAATAACTAGTGCAATAAAAATATTTGACAATTTAACCATTCCATTAGAATACTTGTCTCTATTGGCTTTAGTGACAATATACATTCCTTATTTTCTTTCATTACACAAAAGAAGTGACTGGCCTTCCAAAACCCTCTTTGACCTTGGCCACAACAAATTCTTACTCAACACATCTCCAAAGGCAAGTGACACAAAAGCAAAAATGAACTATTGGGACCTCATCAAAATAAAAAGCTTCTGCACAGAGAAGGAAACAATCAAGAAAACTAAAAAGCAAGGACTTTAAGATACAAAACAGATGAACATAAGGGAAGGGAAACAAAAATCATAAAAAAACGGAGCAGGAGAAAGCAGAAGAGACTCATAAATATGGAGAGCAAAGAGTTACTGGAGGGGTTGTGGGAAGGGGAATGGGCTAAATCAGTAAGGGGTACTAAGGAATCTACTCCTGAAATCATTGTTGCACTATATGCTAACTAATTTGGATGTAAATTTAAATAAATAAAAAATAAAACAAGTTAAAAAAAATAAAAATAAAAACAGAAACTAAAAAGAAAATGAGGAATAAGATATGGATGGCAGCTATCAAAACTTTGCTCAGCATATCACTCTAGGCCTAGGTGCACAGTAATAAAATATTTAAAAGATATAAATGTTGGGAAGTAAAAACACACACACATATTTTATTGGCAGTAACAACATTAATATAAATATAAATTATCTTGGAATCATTGTAACTGAAAATGTAGGGTACCTATATTTGCATGAACTTAAAAATAATTTTAATAATGAAATAGATAAAAAGAGATGTAAATTTATTGAGATAAAAGTGGTAAGAGTGAATGTTTTAGGTACACAATTCTCAAAATTATGCACATAATAAAATTCCAGTCAAAATATCTTCCCTTCCTCCTTCCTTCTTAAAAAAAAGATGGCAAAGCAATGCCATCATTTAGATGGAGGAATCAGTAACCAAAAAAGCAGAATTATGACCAGATTTTACCATCAGTTAATAAAATTCAGCTACAATAATTAAAATGATATAAATATAGAATGATAATGATGAGGTTTTGGGGTGATGTTGGCGGGTCCAGAGCTTACAGCCAAGAAAGAATTCTTGAAGACGTCTTTGGTGCAAAAAGGTGATTTTATTAAAGCACCAGACAGGACCCATGGACAGAAAGAGCTGCACTGGGGCTGTGAAGAGTGACTGGTTATATACCATGGAGTTGGTGAAGGTAAAGTCAAAAGGAAAGCCTCCAGAAGGACTTTGATATGCTAAAGAGAACTCATAATATGCCAGGGGCCATGCTATTGTTATGCTCAGGTTGTTTTCCCTCTAGTAAGGCATTAACATTAGGTCTGTAGGGGGTTCCTGGAGATACATTTTACTGGTATTTGCCTTAAGTATTTGTCAATGAGCTGAAGATTATAAAGAAATTTAATTTTACCTGCCATTTCCTTCTTGCCTTTGTTCCCCACATCACTATGGAGGGGAAGGTGATATTAAGGCTCCAGGAAACTGAGTCCATAGATTTCTCGAGATTAGGCTATTGAGAAGATTGCCTTTTTCTTGTAATTTACTAAGGTATTTGTAAACTGATGGAGACTCCTGTCCTGCATGACTGTGATCTCTATCAGTCAACCATTTTTTTTTCCCTTTCCTTTGTTCTTGGGCAGCCAGGAGTGCCTGAGGAAAATCACATACATCCCACCTGGGGTTGGGGGGCGGGTTGTTCTAGCTTGTGCTTGGCCCTCAACTTGCCTTATGGTCCCTCATCAATAACAACATTGAAAATGTTGATATATTTGACTACATGCAAATTTTAATGTTATTTATTTTTGAGAGAGAGAGACAGAGTGAAAGCAGGGGAAGGGCAGAGAGAGAGGAAAACACAGAATCCAAAGAAGTCTCCAGGCTCCAGCTGTCAATACAGAGCCTGATGTGGGGCTCAAACTCACAAACTGTGAGATCATGACCTGAGCCGAAGTCGGATGCTTAAGCAACCGAGCTACCCAGGAGTCCCTTTGACTACATTCAAATTAGAACATTGTGTATTTTAAAATAAACACCCGCCATTAACAAAAAATAAAGTTAATGAACTAAATGGGGAAATAGTTTGCATTGTGTGTATATTATGGAAAATAAGTTAATATGTTTAATATAAATAAATTTCTTATACTAAATAAGAGAGAAACATTCCTAAATAGGGCAAAATGGGCTAGAGACATGAAAATATAATTCCTAAAATAAGAGATCATTCAACATACTTGAAATATTACACTTTACAGGCCATCTGGGTGGCTCAGTCTGTTGAGCTTCTGACTCTTGATTTCAGTTCAGGTCATGATCTCACGGCTTATGAGTTTAAGTCCTGCATGGGGCTGTGTGCTGACAGCAAGAATCCTGTTTGGAATTCTCTCTCTGCCTCTCTCTCTGCCCCTCTTCTGCTCTCTCTCTCTCAAAATAAATAAATAAACTTAAAAAATAGTCTACTGTACAAAGTTGACAAGACATCAAAGAAATGCAACTATGAATATAAAATACAATTTTCTCTGTTGCATTGACAGAGGTGTTTTTTTTAACACATAATGTTAATGTTGGCAAGAACGAAGATAAATGGAGGATAAATTGGTACTTTTTTGGAAATCATTTTGGAAGTATTTATAAGCATTATAAAAGAGCTATGCAACATAAGTTAAATAATCTACAGCATTGTCATAATTATCCTGACATCATTATTATTGATGATCAAATAAGATTGAGTTTCAAAGGTAGAACATTAAATAATCAAACTTATTAATGAGAGATATGTATCAAGAAATAGTACACACTTCAAAGTCACTGGTTCTTAACATAAAAACAATGCCAATATAGGAAAGTTTCTTATTTGCAGACTAAGAGTATGATATCAGTATGAAAGAACATTGAAAAAATTTAGATTGTTTTCTGTAATTTATTATTTTTTAAATGCTAGCCTTTTGGTTTTTCATTTTTAGACCTCAAAAAATGATTTTATTACTATAATAATCACGTTATTTAACATTCTACTCTTAAAAGTAAACAAAGCTAGTCTATTGCTAGCTCCTAGTTAATGAAGTTGAAAATATGTTCAATTGACATCTAAATTAACAGAAAAGTTGTTTATTGGGAAGATGTATCAGATAAAAAATAATGACATTTTTTTAACACATAGCAATTTACTTTCTCTATTTTTTTTTAGCTAATCATATGGTCAGAAAAATATATTTATTTTAGTTAATCTAGTTACATGCCTGGCATCAAAATGTCATGCCATCTGGGAAAGTAGAAAACAATTTTCTTTTCTAAAATTTCTAGAGATGAATGTTTCATAGACTTTTTTGAGACTAGTTCCTCAGAATCCTTGGCCCTGTGTTGAATTCTTGATCTGGAAAAGATGGGAACTCAAGAATAATTCACCTACTAAAGATGAAAATGCAATCTCTGACCAGCCAGAGCCTTCTAAAGATGTATTTCTCAAATGAAACACTTAGCCATGTGTTAAGAAGATGGACACCACATTCTTCATTCTTGAAACTCATCTGAAAGGGAAAACTATACCTAGGATAAATATCAAGGGGTCTTATTATGACCAGACAGCTGAAGCAGAGTGATAGCCATTGCACATGTTCAGGCATTGTGATGCAGTGCCTTTGTTATTCAGACCTTATTTATTTATTTATTTATTTATTTTCATTTATTTATTTTTTAGAGAGAGAGCACCAGCGAAGTAGGTTCAGAAGGGGAGGGAGAGACAATCTTAAATGGGCTCCATGACTAGTGCAGAGCCTGATGTGGGGCTCGATCCCACCACTGTGACCTCATGACCTGAGCCCAAGCCAAGAGTCAGACACTTAACCACTGAGCCACCCAGGCATCTCTGTTATTCAGACTGTGGTTAAAGTTCCCTCCTCTACCACTGTAAGACTCTGGGTAAATTATCTCTGATTCTCAATTTTCTAATATGCAACTTGAAGATAATATCCCTACTTTACAATGTTATAAAACTACTATAAAAATTTGAAAGATGTGTATATACACATATAAATATAGCCTAGGACAATGTGTGTTTGGGATATAGCTGATATTCAATGATTATTAAGTCCCTTAAGGCCCTTAAGGCCCTTAAGGCCTTTCAAGGGCTCCTGAGTGGCTCAGTCAGTTAAGTGTCCAGATTCGGCTCAGGTCACTATCTCGTGGTTCGTGAGTTCGAGCCCCATGTTGGGCTCTGTACTGGCAGTTCAGAGCCTAGAGCCTGCTTTGGATTCTGTGCCTCCCTCTCTCTCTGCCCCTCCCTGGCTCACACTCTGTCTCTCAAAAATGAAGAAATTTTTTTTTAAATGGCCTTCCATCAGGTATAAACAAGCAAAAACACTTCTTTGACAATTTTTTCCCTTGGAATTTGCTGAAAATCTTTTTAGTTGTCAAGATGAATGGAGGGGGCAGAGGGTCAGTGCTATTGTCATTTAGAGCCCAGAAGCCAGGGATGCTAAACACTACACTATATCAGAAAGAGCTGAAAAAAGAAGGAAAGGAGGGAGGGACAAAGATGGGAAGGAGAGAGGGAGGAAGGAAGGAAAAAGAAAAGAGAAGATAAAAGGAAACAAGAAAAATGGCATAAAAAAACAATTGTAAAGGAAATCATTCTCCTAAAATGCCAATTACATATCTGTAGAAAAACAATGTGGGCATAGTTGTTTAGCTCTGGTGCTTTTTTAGGGCAGTGGTCCCCAGAAAGTCTTCATTCTTTGTAAGAGTCTTCCAGGTATTACTTTCTTTGCTCTGAAAACTGGCCCAAAATATCAAAGCAATATTTGGTCTATTAGCCTCACTTGCCGCCTTGAAATTTACCTTAATGTTTACATTCAAGAAGTATTTGAAGAATAGTTGTGTTAAGGACATAAGGTCTACCATGATTACTAGCTTCAAATACTTGCACTGCCACTTTACTAGTTTTTTGAAGTAAAGTGAATTCCTTAACTTCTCTGTGCTTCAGTATCCTCATCTGCAAAGTAGAGATTACAATAACACCTGCCTCATAAAGTTGTTGTAAGGCTTCAATGAGTTAATACATATAAAGCACTTAGAAGAAGGCTTGCTCACTGAATTTATTAATATTACTGCTACCAATGTATCAGCTGAATACCATCACTGGCAAGTTACTCAGACCTTGACACGCTCAGGACGCAAAATCTTGTACAAATTATGTGGTATTCATGGAGTCAGTCAGAATTCTGGTAGAATCCAGGATCCATGTCTTATTAGTATGACTTTGAGCAAGTCATTAAACTTCTACAGTTTTTTCATCTGTGGTAAAAGGGTGAGGGAATAACAATAAATTCCTATTACAGTAAGCCTGTTGTGATGACTTAATGAAATATATACATAATGCTTAGTATTTTAACTTGCACATAGTAAGTCCTTGATAAATGAAAAAGATTTCTATGTGTAATCTTAATTCAATAATCCCGTTAATATAATAATACAAGTATGCCAGCATAATATGGACTTCACTGCAATAACTATAAAGTAGTACTATAATTTGTTAGGAAACCACAATTCTTGTTCTGATAATATGTCATATACCTTGATATACTTGGAAGGTCAATCAAAATGCCTACTACAGCATGCAAAGACTGACATCTGATTCCTTACTTTTGCCATTCTGCCTCATCTTCTTTATGCTCTAGTAACACTGGATTTTTTTTCTATTTTTTGCATAATCTATGCTCATTTCTTCCCCAGTGTCTTTGTACTTGATGTTTCCTATGGAACATGTTCCCCCCACCCCAGATATTCTTATCACTGAATTATTAAGTCAATCTTTCTTAAAATTTCAAGACCTCAGGTCATCCCTGAATATTCTTTCTGTGTTACCAGACTCAACCCTCACACCATAACCACTATCATCTTACCCTGTTTTATTTTCCTTGCAGCACTCATCACAGAGACACATTTGCATTTAACTGTTTCATCTAACTAGATTTTAAGCTCAATGTAAGCAGAGGCCATGCCTCATTTTTTCAACAAAGTATCCCCAGAATCTCTATTTCTCTCCCTGTCTCCCTCTTTCCATCTATCTCTCTTTCCAAATACATACTTTTTATTGCTATTGTTACTGAATGACTGAGTGAATGCATTATAATAGTGCAGTCAAATGCCAGTAGTGGAAGAGCAAATAGAGTTGCCTTTATCCATCCCCAGTCCTTTTTAAAAAATTCTCTCTAAACACAAACTCAGTAATAAAATAGCATATTAAATTTGAATTTTATAAAGCTAATCTTGTACAATATTTAGTAGTACTTCCCCATAAATTTAAAAACAAGGCCTACAACGGAAGCCAATATGTACCTTTCAATCAAATATGATTCACATTGTCAAAAGGAAATTCATGTTGTATTTTTTTAATGAAGGATATACTTAGTCACGTTCTATCAAAAATTGCTTGGGTGGAATAATAGCTGCTTATTCTATACACACTGATGGATATATCAGATAAAATTTCAGGTAAAATTAATGCTTTCAGTTAATTTTTTTAACTTGTTTTAGTGTTTATTTTTGAGAGAGTGTAAGCAGGAGAGGAGCAGAGAGAGACAGGGACAGAGTATTCTAAGCAGGCTTCATGCTGACAGCAGTGAGCCCGATGTGGGGCTTGAACTCACTGTGAGATCATAACCTGAGCCGAAGTTGGAAGCTCACCCAGGCACTTTAAGTTTAAAAATCCTAGCTATTAATTAGGTTATCTTTCTGGGCATATGAACCTTTTTGTATCTATTTGTAGAAGAGTAGGTAGAAATGTGTTCACCTGGATACATACTATGTATTTCAATGCATAATTCTAACATGCATTGTTTTTATAATTCCTCAGTATTTTAAAATTCATCTAAATTTAAGCTGCAAACAGCAGAGGCAATATTATCATTAGACACACTTCAGATATCCTATTTGTCCCATCCTCATGGTTAGCAATTGCCACTAATCCTACTCTAAAACAAACTGTTTTCCTATTGGTATTTCTAGAGAAATGCTATAATTTTTCCTTTAAATGTAAATTGTTTGGACATGTTGCCACAAATTGTTTGCAAACATGACTACCTTACATTTAAAAGACATTCTAGCATGAGTAGTATATTTTTGTAAGGTGAATTCCATTTTTTCTTGTTGATGTAACTCATAAAATTAGAAAGTTTCCTATGGAACTAATTTATACTTTTAGCCTAGAAATGGTTTTGTCTTAGAACCAATGAAACTCAGTAGACTCATGGGTAGGTAAAGCTAGATGGGACCTTGGAGACCTATTTTCACTGCTAAACATTAAATGATGGGACACTCAGTGGTACTTGTAGACATAAATTATGAACCCTCTACTAATGTTTTAAACTGATCCAATCACAATTAAAGACAGCGCTGTTATTTTAGAACAAAAGGATGGAATTTATGTTGAGAAAATAAGTTAAAAGTTAGATATAGATAAATATACAATACAGTCACCACTGGATTTTTTTTATAATAGTGACATATGAAATTAACCTTAAGATAGTGACATATGAATTTAGCCTTGAGCAAATTATAGTACCTTTATTTGATTAATCATTATGCAACAAAATTATGATAACAATTAACAAAATGCTAAAAATATAACTAATTCTTAATATGATATTTTTACTATGATATAAACATATGTATAGATAGAATATACAAACCTAATGACTGATGTGTTAGGAAGCTGAGATTATTATGACTTGCTTCCTTCTATATTTTAAATTTCTCATTTATTTATTGAAGTATATTTAACATACTGTGTTTATATAAGTATCAAGTGTAAAATACGATTCAGCAATTCTATATATTACTCAGTGCTAAGTGTCCTTTTAATCCTCTTTATTTAATATTCACTCATCTCCCCACCCACCTCCCCTCTGACAACCACTACTTTGTTTTCTGTATTTGAGAGTCTGGTTCTTTTTGTCTCTTTTTTTCTTTGTTTTGTTTTGTTTCTTAAATATTGCATATGAGTGAAAACATATGGTTATTGTCTTTCTCTGGCTGACTTATTTCACCTAGCATTATACCCTCTAGGTCCATCCATGTTGCTGCAAATGGCAAGATATTTCTTTTTATGACTCAGTAATATTTCACTGCATATATCTATACCACATCTTCTTTATCCATGCATTTATGTATGGACACTTCAACTGCTTCCATACCTTGGCTATTGTTAATAATGCTGCAATAAACATAGGGATGCATATATCTTTTTGAATTAGTACTTTCATTTTCTTTGGGTAAATACCCAGTAGTGGAACTACTGGATCACATGATACTTCTGTTTTTAATTTTTTGAAGAACTTCCATACTGTTTTCCACAGAGGCTGCCCCAATTTGCATCCCCAACATGAAGATTCCTTTTTCTTCACATCCTCATTAACCTGTGTTATTTCTTGTCTTTCTGATATTAGCCATTCTGATAGGTGAGAGGTGGTATCTCATTGCAGTTTTGATTTGTATTTCCTTGATGATTAGTGATGTTGAGCATATTTTCACATATTTGTTAGCCATTTGTATGTTTTCTTTAGAAAATGTCTAGGTATTTTTTTTGGTATTGAGTAGTATGAGTTCTTTATATATTGTTGTCATTAACCCCTTATCAAATATAAGATTTGTAAATATTTTCTCCCATTCCATAGATTGGCTTTTCATTTTGTTGATCATTTCTTTTGCCATGCAGAAGTTTTTTGTTTAATATGGTTCCACACACAAATGGAGTGAGAGAAGGGAATGTGACAAGATTACTGACAATGTTTATATCTGCGTGGTATTTTATGGTTGGATTACCTTTCCTTTTTATTTTTTTTTTTACCTTTCCTTTTTAATGACTGATTTCTCTAAACAATAATTACATACTACTTTCATAAAAATAATATCATTCATATTTCAAAGTATAATTTGTTATTGATACTGATTGATTTTTAATAATATTTTAAAATTATGAAACAATATTCAAGGTGCTTTCATACACATGCCATTTTGCCTCACACTTGTTGTATAAGTTGGTTTGGGCTAGAATAATTATTAGCCTCATTATGCAATGAAACGTTTCCTAGGAAATTCATTCTAATTGTACTTTAATGCAAACCACAGTGTGACAAGAGAAAAGATAAATACATGGCAATTTGATTGACTTTTCTTCTTTGATCCTTGAGATGTTAGGGATGTTTTGTGATCAACAACAGCCTCTATGCAGTAATCAAGAGTTTTCACTCTGGCTGAATTCAGCTAACATTTGACCAAGGTACTCTTGAAAATTTGACAAGTAGGTTTAAATAAGTTTCCATGAATTCATCCAAATGTTAGTTGAAACTTGCGCTATAATATAAATATGCATTTTCCCCTTCATCTTGGTATATTGATTTAAGTACTTAATACATATGCATAATTAAAATTTCTAAGGCTTAATAAATTAAGTTAAAACCAAAATTATTTGAGGTAAATGTGATTTCCATCTCTCTTATTTTTAGTTCTATGTCAGGTCACAAATTCATTCACTAAATGCACAATGAGCAGAAAATTTCTTATTCACAGTGACTAAAATACACTATTTATATTAATGACTTAATAACATTTAAATAAGGTTTTTAATGCACCAGATGAAAGCCAAGTTCTGTTTTCAAAAGATGAGAAAAATTCAAAAATAGCATCAAAAATAAACAGAAAATTTGAAAATATACTAAAGTTACACCAATATAAAAAATCTACTTTAATCTGAAATGTGAAAGGAAAACCACAACTAAATCATACAAGAACCCAAAGTCTAATGAGTAACCAGAATAAAATTTCACAGTTAAGTGTTTAAACTCTTCTTTATGATCTATAACCTACTTTAATAGATATTCTACATTTAAAATTATGTAAAATATTAAACAATGTTTATTTCACAGTAGATACACACTATTATCTGTAGAAAAAGAGAATTTATCCTGATTCAGTATACATGTACTTTTTTCAGTATCAAAGGAGGACTGATCTTTTCAAATTTTTGTGATAAAATTAAAAACATTAAAGACTGAGGTTGGGGTCCAGACATACTGTGGGAAAAAGTGTTAACTCTTGTAATAAAAGGACCAAATTCAGGAACTTGACCTCCTTACAAGTGCATGATAACTCAAAGAGCTATCCTCCAGGGCTGCCTGGGTGGCTCAGCCGGTTAAGCATCCGACTTCGGCTCAGGTCATGATCATAGTTTGTGGGTTCAAGCCCCACGTTAGGCTTTGTGCTGACAGCTCAGAGCCTGGAGCCTGCTTCGGATTCTGTGTCTCCTCCACTCTCTGCCTCTCCCATGCTCATGCTCTGTCTCTCAATAATAAATAAATGTTAAAAAAATTAAAAACAAAGAGCTATCCTACAAGCATTATTGATTATTGATGGGAAAGGCCTATTGAAATTCTTCCCTGAGAATTTAAAAGGTTTCTACTGGAGATTTCCTCATGTTAATCTATAACAGTCTTGGACATACATGGCAAGTCCATACAAAGATAAAGTTTGCCAATACCACAACTATTGCCACTCTAACTCTATAGTGAAACCTGAGTGTAGATTTTAGGATAATATCAATCTATCTTGATTATAGTGAGGACAGAAGATTCAGTGCAATTAATCTAACACACTTTTGAATATGGTATGGAAAGTTCAGTAGTAAATATAAAAATAAATTTTAAAACCTCAAGTAAATGTAAAGACTAATAGAATTTTAAAAAAGGAAATATATACCTTTAAAAGAAAACTAGCAGGCTATAATAATTAGAGAAAAATAATTCATTTTCTTTCTTTATAAATGAATATTCAATTTTCCATTTCATTTCTGTATAACAATTTTATTCAATATAGTAAATATTGAGCAACTAACATAATCTGGATGCTGTTAGGTATTAGAAGTACATCTATAAATAAGAAATGTTATTCAAATGTTAAACATCAATGTCATCGTTACCCTTGATGTTATGCTTAAAAGGTTTTCTCTAAATTTATATAAACTTTATGTATATTTTATTTTTTCCTTTTTATTTTCCTTTTAGAAAATAAATTTTTAAAATGGTATAATATAGAACTATAAAAAGGGATTTATATCCTTTATATAAAAAAGAATTTCTTATCATTTTGCAATATATACATATATCAAATCATTATATTATACACCTGAAACTAATATAATGTTGTATGTCAATTATACCTCAATTTTATTTTTATTTTTTTTTTTTATTTTTTATTTTATTTTTTATTTTTTTTTAACATTTTTTATTTATTTTTGGGACAGAGAGAGACAGAGCATGAACGGGGGAGGGGCAGAGAGAGAGGGAGACACAGAATCGGAAACAGGCTCCAGGCTCCGAGCCATCGGCCCAGAGCCTGACGCGGGGCTCGAACTCACGGACCGCGAGATCGTGACCTGGCTGAAGTCGGACGCTTAACCGACTGCGCCACCCAGGCGCCCCTACCTCAATTTTAAAAACAAAGGAAAAAAGGAATTTTCCTTGTCCTTGAGAATTAAGGGAAGACAAACATGCCCTCAAATTATAATACATTATATTTTACATTATATATTATATTATATTATATTTACATTATATATTATATTATATATATATAATATATATATATAAATATATAATATATTTACATTATATATTATATATAATATATATTATATTATATATTATATATTATAATATATAATATTATAATATAATTATAATACAACAAAACAAACTCAAAGATTGGATAATATATAAGATGACCTGATAGCACTGAAAATGATGTAGAGAGGAAATAGAAGACTTCAGAGATGACGTGATACTTGGTCTATATCTTGAAGCTTGAAGAATTTTCAAAGTGCACAGAAGATAATCCAGACAGAGCATTTTTTGAATTTGTATTTAAATGACTTTTATTAATCTTGGATATTTCTGTATGTTTATGAGTTCATTTTCTCTACCTTTTTGAAAAATTCATGCATAGAAAATACTTTTTAAGTATGCATTATGTACTAAGAGCTAGAGATAAGGCAATAACTAAGACAAAGTCCTATACCTCAAAGATTAGAGTCTAGTCTGAGGTATTTGTTGCTTTATTCATATATAAGAACCCTGTATATACTAAGGAAAATAACTCTTTGTCATATCATGGGAAATTTTTCCCAAGTCTTCATTGGTTTTTCAGTTTTTTAATGATTTTTCTTTTTTTTTTTAATTTTTTTTTTAATGTTTATTCATTTTTGAGACAGAGAGAGACAGAGCATGAATGGGGGAAGGTCAGAGAGAGATGGAGACACAGAATCTGAAACAGGCTCCAGGCTCTGAGCTGTCAGCACAGAGCCCGACGTGGGGCTCGAACTCACTGACCACGAGATCATGATCTGACTGAAGTCGGCTGCTTAACCAACTGAGCCACCCAGGCGCCCCAATGATTTTTCTTTTGATGTCAAGGTATTCAAATGTTAAACATCAATGCCATCCTTACCATTGATGTTAGTTACACTTAAAAAGGTTTTCCCTATTCCAAATTTATATGAACTTTATTTATATTTTATTTTTTCCTTTTTATTTTCTTTTTAGAAAACAATTTTTAAAATGGTATAATATAGAACTACAAAAAGGAAATAGAAAAAGTTAATATTCCATTAATCCCTGTGTTCTTTATTCTCCAATATCTAGAAATGAACTTTTATAGTTTGGGATTCATCTTTTGAGACACACAGACACTACAGTTGCCTTTGTTTTGTTTTCATGCAAAATGGAGCCCTACAAACATTGTTTTTATTAGATTAGAAGTCAGAAACCCATGGGGATTAGGTAAAAAACTCACTCAGAAATAAGATAAACTTATAATTTTTGTAGCTGTGTATCTTAGGACAACAAAACGTCAGCCAGACGAGGGACTTCTTACTACCCTGCATGTCCTTGCTTTAAAACAGCACAGATTTGGCAAAATGTGTATAAAGCAGGAGCCTTTCTCTGCATTATCTGTGTACCTGGCCTGTTTCCCAGAAATACTGACATGATCAAGATTGGCCTGCCATCTCCTGTTTCTATATCCAGTCATTCTGAGCTAAGAGGCCTCTTCCAATTAGTTTCTAAGGATATAGGTGTGGAGATAAAGAGTGAGTCTTACCTTTTACATTAAGTGCACCACATTTTGGAGGGCCTTTTTCTCAATCCAGCTTCTCCTGACTCAGACATTTCTGGCATATAAATGTCATTGGTCCCAGGTAGGGTGCACACACTATTTTTATATATTCTATAATATTTTGGTAATTTGAATAGGAATTTTGAGACTGGGCTGGGAGGAATTAAATGGTCTTTTCTCAAATTTCCAAGCTGAATGGCAGGCTTTCATTTGAATTTTAGAATGTTAATCTATCATGACTAGTATATCACCTCTCTTTATTTTTATCTTCCTTCTTACTTTCAACCCAGACAAAAATTCATTCAACGAATACATTGCTTGGCTTGGAATTATATTGATTGTTTTTTTTACATGTTGTCATATTAAACATGGAACTTCTAAGATTTCTAGTGATATTGAAATATATCACCTCCTTAATGACTACAATCTATTGTTTGTATTTTATTAGGATAGAATTTAACAATATCTATAAACAACATTTCTGTCTCTTCAGATATATGTATACATATGTGGAGTTCAGTCTTCCTATATGCTTATCTTTGTTAATATTATTTAAAAAAATTAAACCTTATTTTATCATTTATTTCTTCAATATACTCAGTATCCTTGAAATTAACAACAAATCAAATGCTGAACTAAACCCAAATTAGATAATCTGACAACAAAGAACTACAGAAGATCTTTGATTTATTAATTTTGTTTACACTCACATTTTGACTCTTTGCAAATACTCACAAATGTGTAAAGTAACCCAATGTAATGTTAAACAAACCCTTACATTTCACCGTGTTATATGCTTGTTATTTTAAAATGATTTTGGGTTTGTAATATAAGCTTTATTTTAAAAGTTAGGATCTGGAGATTAATTTGGTTATATCAGAAGCTATTCAATATGTCAAAATGATCATTTGTTCCATTTTTATTCTCAGGTTTTTAGAATGCAAACTATTAATGCATGCAACATTACATTTTTTTCAAAAAAATAGCTTTCGGTACCCTTATGGGCTGAAATGTATCCCCCACCCCAAATTAATATGCTGAAGAGCTAATATTTAATGTGACTGATTTAGAGAGGTAAGTATATTTAAATGAGATCATAAAGATGGGGCCCTAACCGAGTAAGACTGTTGTCCTTATAAGAAGTGAGAAAAACACCAGAGCACTCTCTCCACACATACACAGAAAAGGCCATGTGAAGATGTAGCCAGAAGGTAACCATCTGAAAGTCAGTAAGAGTTTTCACAAGAAACTGATTTTGCCTGTGCTATGATCTTGGAATCCTAATGCCCAGAGCTGTGAGAAAATAAATTTTTGTTTTTTTAAGCCACCCAGTCTGTGGTATTCTGTTATAGCATCCTGAGCTGACTAATAGAGGTACTAACAGTTGTAGGCATTTTATACAAACCAAAGACTTTGGTTGTTTCCTACACAATATGTGTTCTATGTGTAAAGTTATTTGTCATATAATAAATTCTGTAAATTTCTGTATAAGAATATATGATGGTACTCTATTGATGTACAGATTAATATAAGTAAATCGTATGTTACCAGTTCAAATGTATGGAATAAAAGAAAATGATTTATGCAGTTTATGATTGAGAATGGTCTCCCTTTTCCTCCAGAATAGACATGGGATAAAATAAAATAAAATGATATTCTTGTAAGCATTTGTACTAAGACAAACAATGGCAGATATAAATTGTAAGCAAAGCTACAAATCAGTTTTTGGATAAACTTAATATTTTTCCAGTGACTCAAATTTCACAGATGCTTTAATTTCTGATTGTTAATAACTCAAACCAGACTACATATCTGGAGTTCATACTCCAGCCACTTATAATAGTATGGCAACCTTGGCTGATTTACTCAAAATCTCTTTGCCTGAGTTTCCTCATCTGTGTAATAGAGATTAATAATTCCTACCACATAGGGTTGTTATGAGGAGCAAATGAGCTAATACATGTAAAGCACTTAGAATGGTGCCTGGTATATATTTAACACTATTATTATTATTGCTGTTGTGATGATTATTTTTCAGATGATAATGAATTAATTGAAATAAGAATAAAGAATTAAGTGAGAAAGTAACATAAAAACAGGTATAAACAAAGCAAGCTGGTATTGTGTTTTGTATGCATTGGCCATTCAATAAAGTCTGCGTAACTGAAAAATATCAGGAAATTGGAATGTGAGCATAAGGGGCCTAATAAGGGATATTTCTAGTCACATTAGAGGTAATCAAGTGTGGAGGAACTACTCTGATGAATATTAATCATGTGAAATCAGATTGATTTAAACATATTCGTGGTTCTCAACTCTTGCTACACAATGAATTAACGTGGGGAATCTTAAAAAATATTGGAGCCTGGGTCCTACCCTTAAATTTTCTGGTCATATTTGGGGCCTAAGCACTGGTGGTTTTGTTTTGTTTTGTTTTGTTTTGTTTTGTTTTGTTTTGTTTTGTTTCTGTTTTTGTTTAGTTCCCCCTGGTTGATTATAATAAGCAGCTAGGATAAAAATCCAGTTTTGGGTCAGTGGTTCTCAAAGTATGGTCTCAGACCAGCAGCAGCAGCATTACCTAGGAATTTATTAGAAATGCAAATTCCTAGGCCTCACCACAAAACTACTGAAACCGAAACTCTTGAGAATAGGGATCTGTGATTTACCAAGAGGTACAGGTGATATTGGTACACACTAACATTTGAGAACCGCTATATTAGAGTGTTGTGAAGTAAGTACTTTGTTTTTTAAGAAGAAATTGGCTTAAAAACATGTGAATATAAGTATATACAGCCTTGATAAGAAAAGATAGATCCAGAAAAGAGTAAAATATCAGTAAAAATAGATTATTCAAAATACAATGAATAAACTTAATCTATCTATACTAATAAGCACCTATAGACGACAGCAAACAAAAAACACCAATTATTTTCAAATGCATACATATGGAATGTAATTTTCAATAAATTTCAAAAAATCCATATTACACAGGTCACATTCTCTGATAAATTAGAAATCAATAAGTAAAAGATAGCAACAATAGTAAAACTCTAACAAATAATACATTCCTTGCTTTAATATAAATTTATATTGTTTATAAAATGTATTTTAGAACTGCATACGATGTTGATACATATGTTTATAGTTGTAAGTTATATATAATAAAATATATTTATGTTTTGTTATATACATATGCTATAGATATAAGTTATATATATGTAGCTATAAGAAATGCTTAACAATTAAGGTACACTGGAAGTTGAGAGTTCTAAAGGAGTTGAAGAGCAGGATTAAAATATTTTGTTAAATTTAAATTTATCAGAACATACTGAATATAGGAAGGTATTTGGTTTCAATGACATTTCTTCTTAGCATGCCAAAATGAAATATTATTGAGAATTAGCAAAGTGTAAATATTTTAGAAACAATGAATTATGGATACAGTTAGAAAAAAACACATGGCATATCATCAGTAACTTACTATAAATAAATGCAGATTTTGCTTTGCTAAAGGCTATAGCATTTTGGTATATGCTTTAAATCTCCACTAGTTTAATATTCAAAGTGTTCATATTTTCTGAATGGCAATTAGAAATGAGCAGCGTTCAAATAATAGGACTACAGCTAAAAACATTAATAATGAACATTAAAACTACAAGTATTAATTAAAATTAATTGTGAGGTTTTTTTTTAATTATAAGAACTGTATTTTCTTTTCATTTGGAATAAAACTGACTTACATCCTTTTCTATACACAAGAATAATGCTAAAAAGGTCAAATTCCCTTGGAGCTCTCTCCCAAGTCATGGACCAAATGGAAACAATAAAACTTTTGCAGCAATAATTAATTAATTAATTAATTAAGGTCAAATTCACAAATTCAACAAAGATTTAGTGAGCACTTACCCTATGCCAAGCACTCTTCTAGTCACTGTTGATACATTAGTAAACAAGCCAGATTAGCTTTCCAAAAATTTACATTTTAGTGGGGGAGAGAGGAATTATGCAAGTAATTAAAATGAGTACCTTAATTATAGCATGTGGTAAAGTGCTCAGAAGGAGAGAAACAGGATTCTGTAACAAGAGGTTTAGGATCAGGTATTTTCTAGAGGGCATTAGGGAAGGCCTCTCTGGATAGTTTGTATTTGAACTAAGACTTGAATAACCAGAAATCAGTCTTATAAAAGATCTCAGAAAAGTGTTTCAAGCTGGGGAAAGCACAATTTGCCAAGGCCATAAACTGGGTTAGTTTATTACATTTGAGGAACTGGCAAAGGTGTATGTGTCTGACACAGGGAGAAGGATACAAGTTGAAGTCTGCAGCACAACCCCTATAGGATTTCATAGGCTATGGTAAGGGGTTAGGATTTTATTCTAAGTGCAATAGAAAGCAAAGGAGTGACATTATCTGATTTATATTTGAAACATCATTCCACTGCTGAATGGAGACAAAGGAAATGGAGCAGACCAGCATACTAAGAGATCAGTTAGAAGGTTACTTTTGTAGTCCAGATGAGAAATGAGGGTATTTTCATCTTGGTGGTAGTTTATATAGAATTTAAGGTACAACAAAGCTTAAAAAATAAGTCTTGTATTTTTTTTCCAAAAGAGGAGACAAACACTCATATGACTAAGTGACCTTCCCAAAGTCAACCAGAAAGTTGGTGACAAGCAGTCTTAAGGCTCTTTTGACAATAACTCTGTCTCCTACCTTCATATTCCCTTTACAAATCACAACTATTCCTATGGGAGTGAACACAAAATCTGAGTTCACTAGTATTTTGGCATATTGCTTTTAAGAATGTACAGAAAAGAAAATGTTCTCTTACTAGATGTATTTAATACATTCAATAATCTAGATTTAAGGAAAACAAAAGGGAATATAATTATGTATGAAAAAGTCAAATTTTGAATTGGAACAGTTTCTGGATATTAATGCAGTGCTACCTGAAATATCAGCACCAATTAATGCAGAAATAATAGGCTTGATCCTGTTCACACTGAGGAGAGCCAGTATACTTGAAAATTAAATTTAACTTAAAAAATACATTGAGTTTTTATTCTTAAATAATGCTTTTCCCCACTCTCCATCCTGCAAAAATGGAATGTAACTTTTTTTATGACTTAGGAGAATAAGGCAATGTGAGAATGGAATAATATTTTGATACTATGATATATCATTAAGCTACCATTTGTTTTACATGCAAATAATCTTTGCTGTAATTACCCAAGAGTATATAAGATAATTTTTCCAGAATATAATTGTTATTTTTAAAACTTCTGCATAAAAGTAGTTTAAAACAAGTGTGAGTAACATTTTCAAAGGAGAATCCCATTACCACTCTAAGATTCTGTAATTTGCTTCTTTGTACCATGATAAGAAAGTAGTCAATTAAGTCTTAACAAATCTATCACCTTTAATAGATTCTTGAGAACTTCACCTCTTATTCTTACCAGGAAAACAAGAAGTGAGAATGAAAGAAAGTGATTTAGAGATTTCCTACTGTTATTTAGCTCAATCCCTCTTAGTAGCATGAGTAATCACCTATGTCCTCTAGCTGTGCAAGGCTTCTTACTGAAATAATTATTTCATGAGGTCAAGATTTGTTAATAACACCAAGAAAGATTTCTTCAAACATCTAAATTTTTCTAAAATAAAAATATGAATTGAAAGCAAAAGGGTTATACAATGTTTACATTATAAACTGTGGTAGAACACACATTGGTTTTTGAAAAGAAAATTTTCCTATATCTTAGGTACATATATACTGAAGACATAATCAAGATAGCTCCATAGTTATCATAAGAACCTAAACCCTCCTCCCACAAGGACATACATTTTTTTTTTCTTTTTTAGTTCCCAGCTGATGAGTACTTGATTATTAATCTGGAAGAGGTTACCTAAATTAGAATTAGCCCTTAATCTTTGCAATTGCTCTTTTGGTGATCTCTTCAGTTTAAAGATCAAAGAAAATAAGCTACTCATGATTTTATTTTTTTTTATGTAAGTAAATCAATAATCAAAACATTATGGAAAGAAAATCTTACTCTCCTAAATTACATGATTTCTAAAAACCAAAATTAAAAAATTCTACTGTATGACTAACTAGATGGAAAAGGTTAATATATATGATTTAAATATAAGAAAAATATAGGTAGATATTTCATCTCTGCATTGGGAAAGACTTGCTAGGCAGAAAAACAGTAGATAAAATTAGAAAGAAATGGCTGATAAGAGTATAAATATTTATAATCTAGTATCACATCTATTAGTAATTCCACCCACTTCTAGGAATCCATCCTAAAGAAACACTTTGAAGTGCAACAAAGATTTAAGTATAAGGTGGCCAGTTGCAAAATCATTTATGATCATGAGCAGATGGACAATGCCCATGAATATGGGAACCTCATTTTTGGTTTGAAAATTCAAGGAAATGTTTATTTTTATTAATAATGTTTACATGTTTGCTTTTAATATGAAAATCATGTCTTAGTAACCATCAATTAAAATGAGCTCTCAATGTTTTGGATGCTTCCTTCTGGACTTTGTTTAGATTTACATTGTTTTTGACATGATTGAAATTAGACTATAAATAACATATTTTTAACTTACAAAATAATTTTCTAATTTTAGAATATATTTACATTATTTAAAAAGAGACAAAAATAGTTTAGAGTTCCCATGTACAATACACCCTATTTCTCTTATTATTAGCATTTTATTTCAGTATTTTTTACAATTAATAGCCTATATTGATGCATTATTATTAACTGAATCACACTTTATTCATATTTCTTTAGTTTTTAGCTAATGGTCTTTTTCTCTTTTTTTATGTTTTTATTTTATTTTTGAGAGAGAGACAAAGTGCAAGTGGGGGAGGGGCAGAGAGGGAGAGACAGATTCTGAAGCAGGCTGCAGGCTCTGAGCTGTCAGCACGGAGCCCAACGCAGGGCTCCAACCCATGAACAGTGAGATCATTACCTGAGCTGAAGTCAGGCACTCAACCAACTGAGCCACCCAAGATCCCCTGGTGTTTTTCTGTTTGAGACTCCATCCAGGATATTATACTCCATCTGGTTATCATGTTTTCTTATGACCTATGAAGAAACCTATGACATTTCTTCAGACTTTGTTTTTGATGACCTCAACAGTTTTGAAGTATATTGGCCAGATATTTTGTAGAATATTTGTCAGTTGGGACATGTCTGATGTCTTTTTTTTTTAACATTTATTCATTTTTGAGAGACAGAGTGTGAGTGGGGGAGAGGCAGAGAGAGAGGGAGACACAGTATCCAAAGCAGGCTCCAGGCTCTGAGCTGTCAACAGAGCCCAGAACCCTACACAAGGCTCGAACTCATGGACTGTGAGATCATGACCTGAGCTGAAGTTGGACGCTTAACTGACTGAGCCACCCAGGTGCCATGTCTGATGTCTGCTTTCATGGTTAATGTGGTTGGCTGAGTAATGGCCCTCCAAATATCCATGTCCTAGTCCCTGGAACCTAATTTTAAGCTTATATTCCAAAAAGAAATTTGCAGAGGTGATTAAGTTAAGAATTTTGAGGTGGATAGATTATCTTCCTTGCCTGAGTGGGTCCTAAATGTAACCACAAACATCCTTATAGGAAGAAGGCAGAGGAAGATTTGAGTATAGAAGGAGAGAAGGCAATGTGACAACAGAAACCAAAGGAATGCTGCCAGCCTCAAATAGCTAGGAAAGGTTAAGAAACAAATTCTCCCCTGGAACCTCCAGAAGGAACAAACTGTGACCACTGTCTCTTCAGATCCTACAGTTGCAGCAACAGAAAATACAAAGTCTCACAGTGGGTCATTGGGAATGATGATATGTTGGGCCACTCCAGCTTCATTACTGGACCCTAGGTATTCTTTTCACTGAGGACACAGTGCCACAGAGAGGTCTCTTGTTTAGTGTTTTTTTTTGTTTTTTGGGATTTTTTTGGTTTCTTTTTTTTTTAATATTTATTTATTTATTTATTTTTATTTATTTATTTTGAGAGCCAGAGAGTGGGGGAGAGACAGAGAGTGAGAGAGACAGAGAATCCCAAGTAGATTCCATGCTGTCAGCTCAGAACCCAATGTGGGGCTGGAACTCATTAACCAATGGGATCATGACCTGAGCCTAAATCAAGAGTCAGACATTTAACTGACTGAGCCACCCAGGTGCCCCAGTGTTATTTGTTTTTATTTGACACTAAATACCTTGTCATTTCAATAATGCTCTGTTATCCAAGACTAACTGGAGGTCCCAGAAATGAATTGAATTTTGACACTATCTGTTAGTGCAGATGCCATCCACACTTCCACCTTAATCCTATGAACATTTATATCTCTATAGTCTCTCAATCTAATTGTAGCCTATGTTAGGATTTATCCAGTAGATTTTGGTATCATAGTGTATGAGGTTCCCATGCCACAGAGTCCCAAAAATAGCTCTTCTCAGCTCTGACCATTTAACCTACTAATATGCATAATGTTTGAGAGCCTGGAAACATCCAGCCAAAGGACCTTTTGTTATTCTCCCTGCCTATCACTTCAGCAATTCCAGAATGGCTTCTTGTAATTTTTGCCTTCCACCTTTTTAAACTGCTCTAAACTGGAGTAAATAAAGCATATTTATTGGGGTCTTTTGATGCAGGGAACTAGCAGGAGGTCTCATTGGTTCACCTAACCTTCCATAGTGCTGTGTTAAAATGTTCTTTTGAATGTCTTTTTTATTCATCCCATTTCTTAATAACCATCTAAAGATTTCCACCCTGATGGAATGAGTCCCTCGACTGTCCCCTCTGCCTCTTCTCACTTTCTTGTTAATTAATCTAATGCTTTTATTAGCATCTGTAAGACCCATAAGGGAAAGCTGAGTCAGCGAATCCCAGAAGATTTATCTGACTTTTGCTCCATTTTGCAGCAGTAAGTTTATGTGGAATGCTCATGCTAAAGAAGCCCCCTTAACCACTGAATTTATCATGACCTGGACAAGCTTTCTGCTTCTAAAATATAATGGTGAGACAGGCATAGGATAGGCATTCCCATTTCAAAAGGAAGAAATGGCGAGGGGGTTGCAGAGAAAGGGAGTCACTAGTGTCAATCAAGTCCAAAACCTAGCAGGGCAAATCCCATTCGACATTAAGGTTCAAAAATAATTCTCTTTGACTCAGTGCTCTGTCTTTTAGGCCCACTAGCACAGTGGTCCCAACCCCTCAACTCCAAGTGTCAGCAGCCCCTGACCAATTCAGCCATACCACTTGCTGTGTGTTTAGCTCATGTATACCCACGTGCAATTGTTGTATACTGAACTGTGAGTCTTGCTTAAAAACCATACATACCCTTCCACTCTACAGTATTTAAAGCCTCTAAATTATTCACTCTCACAATCCATTTTAGTAAAGATTCTTCAGGGAACTGATGATACTGATCTGTAAAATGAGACCATTCCTTTACATGATACTCCCTGGTTTCAACAGTTTCTTGGTTTTGCCCCTGCCTCACATGGGCTACCTTCTTGATGACCAGAGTCTTAGAGGTACTATCTTTTGTCCTTGCATATTTTCTCCTTTTGTTGGTGGCTTCAAGGCTAGTGGCTGAAGCTCAGGTTGATTGAAAACTGAGTTTGGTTCAGCATCAGTGTTCAACACAGCACTCTGTTTTAATTTCATTTTAACTATTACAGATAACGATAACCAAAGGTTTCTATGTTTCACTTTTTTGTTATCAGTTTGTGTTTCCTTATGCAATGAGTAAGCCTACACCCTGGTGTAATGGTTAATTTTATGTGTCAACTTGACTGGACTAAGGGATTTCCAGATAGCTGGTAAAACATTATTTCTGGGTGAGTCTTTGAGGGTGTTTTTAGAAAGAGATTTGCATTTGATTAAGTAGAGTAAATAAAGAGATCTGCCCTCATCAGTGTGGGCCCACATCATCTGTATGGAACAAAAAGGTAAAGGAAGGACTAACTCTATCTTTCTCTCTCTTTACTCCTTTGGGCCATCCATCTTTTCCTCCCCTCAGACATTAGAGCTTCTGGTTCTCTGGCCTTTGGCCTGTGGGGCTTATACCAACAGCCCCCTGGTTCTTAGGCCTTTGGCCTCAATCTAGGAGTTACACCATTGACTCCCCTGGTTCTCAGACCTTTGGAACTAGACTAAATTATACCACTATTTTTCTTCATTCATCAGTTTGCAGATGACAAATTGTGGGAAGTCTCTGCCTCCATAACTATGAGAACCAATTCCTATAATAAATAATCTTCTCTTATATCTATCTATCTATCTCTGGTCTATTGGTCCAAACAGGACCTCTCTGGAGAATCTTGATGCACCAGAAGTTGCATCCATCTTTAAATTCCATTGGTAACTTTAACTTTTATTGACTAATTGTGGAACAGCTGCTGTGTGACTATATGGCCACCAAGGAATCAGAAGTTCCTCATCCTCTACCCTTTCATCTTTTCTCTTCCCAAACCACATGTTTTATGAGTCAGGGCCATACTAGCTAATCTCATGTTTTCTGACACCACACATTTGTTTTTGTCTGACATTAAATATGTTGTTGTTTTAACAGCAATTCTAGGAGCTTGAGAGGGGAAGAAATGGATAATATTAAATAAAATGCGGAGGAGCGCCTGGGTGGCTCAGTCGGTTGAGCGTCCGACTTCGGATCAGGTCATGATCTCACAGTTCATGAGTTTAAGCCCCATGTCGGGCTCTGTGCTGATGGCTCGGGGCCTGGAACCTACTTCGGATTCTGTGTCTCCTTCTCTGCTCCAACCCTGCTCACATTCTGTCTCTCTCTCTCTCTCTCTCTCTCTCAGAAATAAATAAAGATTAAAAAAATTTTTAGGGGCGCCTGGGTGGCTCGGTCGGTTGAGCATCCGACTTCAGCTCAGGTCATGATCTCACGGTCCGTGAGTTCGAGCCCTGCGTCAGGCTCTGTGCTGACAGCTCAGAGCCTGGAGCCTGTATCAGATTCTGTGTCTCCTCTCTCTCTGCCCCTCTCCTGTTCATACTCTGTCTCTCTCTGTCTCAAAAATAAATAAACGTTAAAAAAATTTTTTTTAAAATAAAAAAAAATTTTAAAGATGTGGAATACAGGAATAAGAAAGGGTTTTGATTACAGGGTGAATATAAGTTTGATTCAGGATATGCTACATTTGATACACCTAATGGATCAAATGGTATTTTTTAGTAAGCTCATATAAATATATGTCTGAAACACAGATCAAGTCTAAAGATATAGATTTTAAAGTTATCTGTGTATAAATTGTCTATAATGTTATTTGGTTGCATAATTTACTTGTAAAAACATTGAACAGAAGAGATGACCAAAGGTGATACTTTTAGAAAACATTAATATTTAAAAGTAGAAGAAAAGAAATCAAAGAAGATTGAGAAGATGGGATAGTAGGATTGTGAGTTTGAAAGTGGTAACATGGAGAAAATATATATATGAGAGAAGGATCTCTGGAAGAAAGGGTTTTTGTACTACTAAAGATAGATTAAGTAAGGTAGTTAAGGGGCCACTGGATTTACCAATCAAGGGGTCATTGGCTTAAAAGCAAAAAGAGGTCAATGATGACCTCAACAGTTTCAGTAAACTAGTGGGGACAAAAACTATGGTGGTGCTATATTGTACACCTGAAACTAATATAACACTGTACACCTGAAACTAATATAACACTGTATATAACTAATATAACACTAATAATTTCAGTATTAATTATACTGAAATTTAAAAAGAAAATTATTATAGTGGATCGGAAAGTGGACAGAAGCAGGGAGTCATCCAGAACTAAACAGACTTTCAAAATTTTGATGATGAAAGAAAAGAGGAAAATAGGGCATTTCATTGAGGGAATTAACTTGAGGAAGAGGTTTCTAAAATGGACAATCCCATGTGTTTCTATATGTCTAAGAGAGGAAATCAATGGAAAGGAAAAAATTGAAAATAAGGCATAACAATTCAGTTAAAGTTCTGGAGTAGGTTTGAGGAAGTTAGAAAAAAGCACATTAAGAACAGTTATCTATAGAAAAGACAGCACCTCTTTCATTCTAGATGAAAGTAAAGCTATTTAAAAGTTTTGTCACACCTAGTCCACTGTATCATGCTATTATTATCAATTTTCAATTATCTGTTTTACAGAGGGCAGAAGTAGGAAGAATCCAAGCTTGAATATAGGCTAAAGATCTGTGTTCCATATGATCAAACTGTAAGGTTCATAAGATGGCTATGCTGGAATAGTGGCGAAGATAACCCATAAAGTAGAAAGAAAGGGTAACATTTATACACAAAAGCAGACTTTTAAAAGAGATGACAAGGAATTGGCTGCTTTGAACTAAAAACAAAACAAAAAACCCGTTAGAATAACAAACAAGCTACACAGAAGTCAATCTTTATAAAATAAACCCCTTCAGAAGTATTAAAGTTATATAAGTGTGCCTTAGTACTCCAATGCATTCTATGCATGGGTAAAAGTCATGTAAATATGTCTTTAAAGACTAAGTGAGACTATTTGCATTTTATTCTTGCCTAGTTCTTTACTTTAAAGGCCCCCAAACAACAGAAAGTCCCTAATGTGATTTCTAGAAGTTTTACAGTGCTGAATTAAGGTATTCATATTGAAACGCCAATGATAGACCTGCACTGAATTAAGCAACTGATAGAATCTGGGAGGATGAATCTATGATACACTGCTGTGTCAGCAAACTTGCCATTTGCTGAATAAGAGCTGATAAACAGCAAAATCAATTTAAACAATCATAACAGTTAATCCATTCTAGCAGGTATTACCAACTCCAGAGAGTGAGTATGCTAAATATTAAAATAAGTATTAAAGGCTAGAAAAAGAATATTTATAAACTCCTTCTTTGCTTGTATATTTTTCATGTAGCTTATTATCATTTTTACTAAATGCAGATATTAAAAATAATTTTTGACAATATGCTTAATATCCCTCTTGCAAATCGTTATCTCATACCTATAAGGTATTGCTGATAAGGACTGCAATAAAAAGTATTACACATCTGATTAGGAAATTAATTTTAATTGAAGTGCTCCTTTAATTACAACATCCTGCTGCTCTGGTCCATTATAATTTTCTTAATAGAGTTTGAAAACACCCTTCCATATAACTCAATAATTTTTAAAGTATACAGTTCTTTAAAATCAAAGAATACACAAGAAAGAACATCTATTATAGGAATCAGCATTTTTGTGGCATGAAATAGGCAATATGCAAATGATTGGGTTTAAAAACCAGCCAGTTCTAAAACAGTGTGGAGGCTCCTCAAAAAATTAATAGCACTGCTAGGCATTTACCCAAGGGATACAAGTGCTGATGCATAGGGGCACTTGTACCCCAATGTTTATAGCAGCACTTTCAACAATAGCCAAATTATGGAAACAGCCTAAATGTCCATCAACTGATGAATGGATAAAGAAGATGTGGTTTATATATACAATGGAATACTAATTGGCAATGAGAAAGAATGAAATCTGGCCTTTTTTAGCAACGTGGAAGGAACTGGAGAGTGTTATGCTAAGTGAAATAAGTCATACAGAGAAAGACAGATACCATATGTTTTCACTCTTATGTGGATCCTGGGATCCTGAGAAACTTAACAGAAGACCATGGGGGAGAGGAAGGAAAAAAAAAAAAGAGAGGTTGAGAGCCAAACCGTAAGAGACTCTTAAAAACTAAGAATAAACTGAGGGTTGATGGGGGGTGGGAGGGAGGGGAGGGTGGGTGATGGGCATTGAAGAGGGCACCTGTTTGGATGAGCACTGGTGTTGTATGGAAACCAATTTGACAATAAATTTCATATGAAAATAATAAAAATAAAAACAAGCCAGTTCTGAGATGTACAACACATTAATAGCTTCATTTTAGGCGTTTTTATTAAAAAAGCAGATAAATTATTGCTTATCCTTGAACTCATGTCATATTATAAATATTGCTTAGCTGGAAAACTTTTATTCTCTTACCCTTTCTTAAATGGAATATAGTTACACTAAGTGCCAACAAAAGGAGCGCAAGCAGCAAATCCTCTCTGAGAGGAGTTAGAAGCAGGGCATTCACAATGGATTCTTCATAAGTTGGCAGGAAATATCAAAGCCAAAAATTAATACACTACTCTGAAGACAATAACCTTTCTTTAGGTTTAATCTCAAAAAATTAACTTGGCATTGGTATTGTTATATATAGGCATATATTTTATTTTTTCAATTAAGATCCTGACTCCATGGGCATTTGAACAATCATTCTATTTGTGTCAGGTAAAACACATGGAAATTTCAATGTGTGGGAAATGGAGGAATTTGTTGGTAAATCCAGACATTTGCTAGTGTAACTTCAGAACCGCAATGCCACTCAGCTGATCAGCTAAGGCAATAGCAGATTGGCTGTTCTTTACAGGATATACAATTATGAGGTACTCTGCTTAGTTCACATTATTTCAGTTCTCATGAACCCTCTTTCTTAATTATGGCTCTGGTTGACCTCAGAATTACTGAATCATAAATCAAATTAGAATGTAAATGCTGTGAAAATTCATTGCCTTACAATATTAAACAAGTCTAGCCTTTTACTCTTACTCTTCACTCTTTTGGATCTAAGGTGCATATTTGCATTTTTACTGTACAAAGGCTAGACACAATATACTTCTGTTGGTACAGAGAATAAGTATAATCTGGGTGCTTAGGAATTAATCAACCACCACCAGGGCAACTGGTAAGAGGGAAAGAGTAAGTGATTTAAGAGGGAGTGACATTTGACTGGAGCTCAGGATTATTGTGGTGAACAGAATGTAGGAGGAATTTAAGTTTAAAAAGATCCAGGAGAGAGAAAACATGATTTCAAAGAAATAGAGCATCATGGGGAAAAAAACTACCCATCTTTTAGGATATCTTCAATAATCATGTCCAGCCAAATGAAAATCCATTCTGCTTTGAAAATGCTATCCAATATGATTTTAGTTTATCTAATTATCTTCACCATCTGAAAATTACTTGTTCACCAAATTCTTAATCTGTGGTTTCTTACCCTAGTTCTTGTCATGTAATAGATACCCAGTATATTTTTGTCGAGATAATCTTCTTATAATTTTTTGTAAGACCAACATTAGCCTAAGCACATAGTCAATCCATAGTCTATATCCCCTAGATATTGTTATGGGCTTGATTATGTCCCCTCAAATTTCGAATGATTAAGTGCTAATCCCCAGTACCTGACAATGTGACAATATTTGGAGACAGGTTCTTCAAAGAGGTAATTAAGTTAAAATGATATCATTAGGGTGGGTCATAATCCAATATGACTGGAGTTCTTACAAGAAGAGGAAATTTGGACACAGACATGTACAGAAGGAAGACCATTGGAAGACACAGGGAGAAGATAGGTTTCTACAACACAAGGAAAGAGACTTAGAATAAAACCTTCCCTTGCAGTCTTCAGAAGATACCAAACCTGATGGTGCTTTGATCTTGGAGTTCTAGTCTCCAGAGTTGTGAGAAAATAAATTTCTGTTGTTAAAGTTACCTAGTCTGTGGTACTTTGTTATGGCAGCCGTAGCAAACTAATTCAGGTGGTTTTGTTTTTGTTTTTTTCAGTTGTGCATAAATTACGAAAAATTTCCTTTTTTTGAAATTGCTTCAAAATGACTTTGTTATTAGCCATAATCATATTTAGATAAAGTTAAGAAATATCACTGACACATTCCAATAGAATCCCAGGATCCCAGTGATTCCAGGATCGCTTTTGCTATACCCTGACCTTCATCCCTGTCCCGGCCCATATACACTAGTATACTTATGATTTCCTTGGACCCTTTCATGACAGCTAACACAAAAACTTACCTAAACCTATGAAAGTGGTCTCCCAGAAGTTACACACAATATCTTAGATGTATACACAGCAACATACACGAATTCTAAAACCAGTGATTAGTAAAATAAATAAGAAATAGAGTAATAATTCATAACAAGAAGCAGTTTGACACAGTGGTTAAGAGTGTAGATTAGAAAGCCCTATGTATGGTTTTTGTTCCCAGATCTTCTACTTTCTAGCTGTGTGTATGACATTGGCCAAGTTACTCAAACTCTTTATGCCTTAGCTTCCTCCTTTGTTTATGGGGATAATAATAATACTTCTGTTATAATGCTGTGATGATTATATGAGTTTAGTACAAGCCAAGGTGGCCTAGACCAATGTCTGGTATATGAGATTTGCTATGTCAGTGTTAACTATAATTATTTAAAATTACTGCCATTTATATAAATTAAAAACACATGCATACAAAATAACACTACAAAGCATACCTTCAAAAAAAAAGTACAAATTAAACACATTATAGTGGTTATTTATAAATAAGGAGGAATAGGAGTGAAAAACTAAGATTAAAAACAAATGAATTAATGAGTAAGTGAATGAATGAATGTAAAAACAGGCAGAAGAGGAGCTTTACACAGGTTGGTGATTAATAATGTGCTGTGAACTTGGGTGCCTGGGTGGCTCAGTCAGGTAAGCATTCAACTCTTAATCTTGGTTCAGGTCTTGAAGTCAGGGTCATGAGTTCAGGCCCTGCATTGGGTTCCGTGTTGAGCGTGAAGCCTACTTAAAAAAAAAACATAATAAAATAAGATAAAATAAAATAAAATAAAATAAAATAAAAAGGTGCTGTGAACTAAGGAATTTGATTAAATTGACACCCCTTACTTGAGTTGCAAAAGGAAGGAAGGAAGGATCAAAGAAAGAAAGGCTTTCAAGTCCCAGCATACATATATTGAAGTCCTTGGGTTTAAAAATATACAACTCAAAAACATCATTTAGAATCCTGAAGTTGGCATGTCTGCAGAACACACAACATATGTTGCCTATATATATGATATATATCATGTTTATCAAGTTCAGAACCCCATACCTGTTCAGATGAATCGTTCTTCTTCAGTAATCAAAAGATCTGTTGGATACATTAGGCTTAGGTCCTTGAATACCACTCTGGGGATGAAAAAAGCCAGTATATAATTAATTTAAAAGATGTAGAGATAATACTCTTGTACTGTATCCTGCTAGAAAAGTTATTTTTAGAAATTTCAAAAAAATTTAAAACCAGTCCATTTTTGAGGGAGTGGGTGGATAGGTGATGGAGATTAAGAAGTGCTGTGACACCCCCAGGTGAGTATGGAAGTGTTGAATCATTATATTGTACACCTGAAATTAATATAACACTGTATGTTAACTAAATGGAATTTAAATAAAAACTTAAAAAAATCCATTTTCTTCTGCTCTCCTCACAAAATTATGCCTTACAATTATTAACAGTTACATTCAGTGCCTTCCTCTATTATTACAGAGCAGTGGCTAAAGCTGTTTTTTAAAGGACCCTTTTAAAATAAAGACATGGCTAAAAATAGGCACTGTGTTTGTTTAAAAAGCTTGTGCATTAGGATGTTTCAGGGCAATTTACTGTTATTTTTGTTAGCTTAAACACCAGGTATTTTAAAAGGCTTAATTGTTACATATGGAAGATGAAAGTAAACAAAAGAATGATTTATTAGTTTTTCTGTTATAACCAAACCAGCCCTGATTTATGATAAGTTCCTTTTCACTGTACTTTTCTAATACCTTCTTCTCTTTGAGTTCAAACCCCTTTACAAAGATTAGTTCATTTATCTTTATAATGTCCCTCTAAGGAAGGTAGTAAGGTTATTATCACTATCTCTATGAAAAGATGAACAATGGAAGAAAAGTGATGGTTCATAGATGAAATAATTAAGCTATATAAATTTCCATAGGATGATCTGTACTACAATACTTCACATACATATCATGTGTTGTTGTTGAGCTTTTTCATGAATAAACATATTGTCTTCTCAGCTAGTGCATAAGCTTCTCTAGTTTATGAAGGCATATGCTGTTTTCTCTTTGCTTTGAGTTTTTCACTGAGCCTAGTATATAGAGCTGAGCATATGACAGGTAACTAATAAATGTCTGCTGATGAATGTTTATTTGGAAACGGTGACTGTATTCTGCTTCTTAAATTACTGACAAGCAAGTAGGGTAGGCCCAAAACTTCACTTCCACAAATCACCCTTCATTTCCATCACATAACAATAGCCTTCAAGTAAGTCTCTGTTTCTAAATCCTGTAATGTGTAACATTGCTTCAATATGTACGTCATTCATTGGGGAATGACTTTAAAGGAGCACATGAAAATGTCATAATAATATAGAATATTAAAAGGCAGAATGACAGTACTCTACACTTAAATCCTATAAGAATTATAGTTTCAGTTATGCAAGACGAATAAGTTCTGGAGATCTAATGTACAGCAATGTGACTTTAGTTAACAATACTGTATTGTATACTTGAAATTTTCTAAGAGGGCAAATCTTAAGTGTTCTTACCATAAACACAAAGTAACTATGAGAGGTGATAGATGAATGCCATATGCTGCTTTTTCGCATTTCTATGCCTATGTATACTGTACCATTTATGCCTATTATGCCCTTCTTCTATTGTCTAAGATATTCTCACTCATTCTTCAAAAGGCATCTCAATAAAACCTCCTCATCAAAGTCCTCTCTGAAAGGCTGGGAAGGCAAAGACTGTATCTAAGACAGCTACATGTATGTTGAGTGAGAATTCATGCATGAGAATGAACATTCAACAGTAGGAAGCTTCTCAGATTTAAACAATGATTGCTTCACCTTTTAAAATTTTTGCTGCAACTTGTGACACAGCCTTTAATTTTTATCTTCTCTTACCAGAAAGGAGATAAATTTGTTTGCAAATAGATAAACTGTAAAATTCTTTTGGCAATCAGACTATGCATTTTGATAAAATTGTCACTTCTTCAAAGCTAAATGATAATACCAAGGGGCTTTTCTTATGTCTATTAAGAATCAATTGAGCACCTTCATTTCTATGATACATCACAAACTTTTAAATTTCAAACAAATGTATCAAGCTGTTTAAAGTCCATAAAGAAGTTTCCATTTTTATTTTAAATATGCAGAAATCATGTAGCTTTTATATATCTGGTAATATTCATAAACACACTAAAGTATAATTATCACTAAAAATGGCTTTTTTGTTGTCTAGAGAATACTGTTTCTTGTGCAGATTTATTATTAAGTTTGTATATTAACCTGACACCATAGCAAACGTATGCTGTGTAAGATTATTTTAAAGATGTCTTTCTCTTAAATTTAACATATTCTTTACTAGGAAGGCAGTTTCACCTTTGTTATATCGACTATCGACTATCGAGATAATTTCAAAGAACATTACCAAGGTACAAAGAAGTAATGAATCATCTAATGGGCATGAAGTAAACGTGCATCGACTAAAAATAAACTTCTACAAAGACTTTCTTTTATATGACCTTTATATGGAAGTATTACAACATGCTTCTTCGTGGCACCTATATTTTACTTATCAACAAAAGTTAGATTTAAAAAATAAGGTTGTATTCTTATTTAGTTATTAAATTTTTTAACAATAACAGACATAATCAAAAACAAGATGTTATGACTTGTAGATATTCCTTTACAATTTCATTTTCACATCCCCTATAGATACTCATGGCAAATGTCTTTTTCATATTTTAATTAGGTACAAATAGAAGCATACCTAGATTGGATTAACCTCTAATAATGAAAAAAATGAATTTTCAGTGACAAATCTATTTTCAACTATGAATGATTCATTGTGGAGGTAAAGTTAAAGAAAAATTCCACTTCATTACATTTTACATTATTCATTGTAGCTGGATTATGTGGAATAAAATGGTAAATGCACCTATATGAGTTTGAACTACAAGGTTTGTAGAATCGAGTATCCTCTCAATAGTCAATAAATAAATAATGACAACATTAACATTATGAAAAATGATTAATAATCCTGGCAAAGTTAGAACAATGGCTCTTGACTAAAATAAAATCAGGAAGTGCATTTCATAAAAGAAATATTTTTCTTAGCAACTGTATTACTCAACATTATCATTTCAATAGGTGATTAATTGTCCTTGCTGAAAAAATTAAATTCCAATACTTGCTTTTCAATACAATGCACTGCATTCTTTTTTTTTAATATGAAATTTATTGTTAAATTGGTGTCCATACAACACCCAGTGCTCATCCCAAAAGGTGCCCTCCTCAATACCCATCACCCACTCTCCCCTCTGTCCCACCCCCCATCAGCCCTCAGTTTGTTCTCAGTTCTTAAGAGTCTCTTATGCTTTGGCTCCCTCCCTCTCTAACCTCTTTTTTTTTTCTTCCCCTCCCCCATGGACTTCTGTTAAGTTTCTCAGTATCCACATAAGAGTGAAAACATATGGTATCTGTCTTTCTCTGCATGACTTATTTCACTTAACATAACACCCTCCAGTTCCATCCACGTTGCTACAAAAGGCCAGATTTCATTCTTTCTCATTGTCAAGTAGTATTCCATTGTATATATAAACCACATCTTCTTTATCCATTCATCAGTTGATGGACATTTAGGCTCTTTCCATAATTTGGCTATTGTTGAGAGTGCTGCTATAAACATTGGGGTACAAGTGCCCCTATGCATCAGCACTCCTGGATCCCTTGGGTAAATTCCTAGCAGTGCTATTGCTGGGTCATAGGGTAGGTCTATTTTTAATTTTTTGAGGAAACTCCACACTGTTTTCCAGAGTGGCTGCACCAGTTTGCATTCCCACCAACAGTGCAAGAGGGTTCCCGTTTCTCCACATCCTCTCCAGCATCTATAGTCTCCTGATTTGTTCATTTTAGCCACTCCGACTGGCATGAGGTGGTATCTCAGTGTGGTTTTGATTTGTATTTCCCTGATGAGGAGCGACGTTGAGCATTTTTTCATGTGCCTGTTGGCCATCTGGATGTCTTCTGTAGAGAGGGACCTATTCATGTTTTCTGCCCATTTCTTCACTGAATTATTTGTTTTTCGGGTGTGGAGTTTGGTGAGCTCTTTATAGATTTTGGATACTAGCCCTTTGTCCGATATGTCATTTGCAAATACCTTTTCCCATTCCATTGGTTGCCTTTTACTTTTGTTGATTGTTTCCTTTGCTGTGCAGAAGCTTTTTATCTTCATGAGGTCCCAGTAGTTCATTTTTGCTTTTAATTCCCTTGCCCTTGGGGATGTGTCAAGTAAGAAATTGCTGCAGCTGAGGTCAGAGAGGTCTTTTCCTGCTTTCTCCTCTAGGGTTTTGATGGTTTCCTGTCTCACATCCAGGTCCTTTATCCATTTTGAGTTTGTTTTTGTGATTGGTGTAAAAATGTGGTCTAGTTTCAATCTTCTGCATGTGGATGTCCAGTTTTCCCAGCACCATTTGTTAAAGAGACTTTTTTCCATTGGATATTCTTTCCTGCTTTGTCAAAGATTAGTTGGCCATACTTTTGTGGGTCTAGTTCTGGGGTTTGTATTCTGTTCCATTGGTCTATGTGTCTGTTTTTGTGCGAATACCATGCTGTCTTGATGATTACAGCTTTGTAGTAGAGGCTAAAGTCTGGGATTGTGATGCCTCCTGCTTTGGTCTTCTTCTTCAAAATTGCTTTGGCTATTCAGGACCTTTTGTGGTTCCATACAAATTTTAGGATTGCTTGTTCTAGCTTCGAGAAGAATGCTGGTGCAATTTTGATTGGGATTGCATTGAATGTGTAGATTGCTTTGGGTAGTATTGACATTTTAACAATATTTATTCTTCCAATCCATGAGCATGGAATGTTTTTCTATTTCTTTGTATCTTCTTCAACTTCCTTCATAAGCTTTCTATAGTTTTCAGCATGCAGATCTTTTACATCTTTGGTTAGGTTTATTCCTAGGTATTTTATGCTTCTTGTGCACTGCATTCAATAACTTTATTGAAGAACCCTTGCTCACCCTGAATTCAAATGTAGCCTAAGTTCTTAGATTTATTAAGCACTACTCTGACGGCAAGCAAACATTATAATTTGCTACTTATATTCCAAATTCTGAGAGAAAAATATGCTTTATATTCATTTTAGTGTGTAACAAATTATTTTCCTTGCCATTATAATTTATTGCTGTGTTAAATGACACTTTGCCTTTATTTTGTTTAACCTTTTCCTAAGTCTTAGGTCAAACTGGTATGTCTTAATATTGGCAATTATTGAACAATCGTGTCCTTGTTTAGCCAAAATTGGGTGAAAATGATGATTGAGTTACAATGACAGAACACTTCTTTCTCAACAAGTCTTCTTAAGAAAATATTTTTTGTTTCCTTTTGTCCCTCTTTGTTCCCTATCATTGAAAGACTTTATGATGCTACAGGTATGTAAAGAGTAAGGCAATTTATATTGTATACCTGTTTAGAGACAAGTTTTACTTGAAAGAGAAAAACTGTTCTCAGTTTGTCTTTATGCACATGTAAGTAAATTTTATGCACATGTAAGTAAATTTTATAAACTGTAAAATATTATCTTAAAGTACTCTACATGTATATTAATTCTTTCTGGACAAATAAAACATAGTTAATATTGACTCTATTTTATAAAAGATAGCATATGGGCACAGGAGAACCAAGTATCCCCACCAGGAACTATGTCCTAAAGTCCCAGACCTTTATTTATCATTGTGATCATGAGTTACCTTATGAAACTTGTGTGCAGATTGACACACACACACACACACACACACACACACACACAAAGAAGGGGAGATGCCAATCTGATTCTATTACTTAAAGTCATGGGTGTACTTGGGCCAAACAAGAATCTGACTGGAAATCCTGCTAAAAGAAGTATAAAGTCTAATGGCAAATAAAGATCTAAGCAGGCAGAGGGTTACGATTAGAGGTGGGGTGTGTCTCATGGAAGTAGTTTAAAATAAAGAAATATAAGCAGTCTGACAGATCAGAAAGAAAAAACAGAGTAGAAATTTACAAGTGTTCATTTTAGAAAACAAGGTTATAATGTCTGATTTTAAAATAGAAGTTTTTATTTCCTTCCTGCCTTATTTTTATGTTTTCTTTTATGTATGGGTGGCTCTGAGTAAAGAAGTGTTCCGAGATCTTCAAGTAAATTGTTATTCTGAATTTGGTAGTAAATTGTTATTCTGAATTAGGTAGGATTTAGTCCTAAATGTGAATATAAATGTACAGTGAACTATGAGTAAATTAATTCGTGGTGTGTCTGAGGGTATCATCAACCATAATACAGATTTATTTAAACTGAAGTTCTTTTATTTTATTACAGCCAGTACTATCTGCTGGTGTGGTCATGTATTTATGCACTTCACTAGTTTATATTAAGTATGCAAGCTTACTTTCCTACCTTGGACCCTACATTATTAATGTTTTTATTCATAAAATGAATGTACTTACAAAGTACAAATACTTAAGCTAAAAAGTGAGAAACCATTTTGATGAAACTATAAACAGGATCTTAACAAATAGATCATAGCTAGTTCTTTCCAGTTGATGTCTCATGTTCTTGCTATACACTTGCAATTCTGAGCTATGCATACAATTATAGATATCACAAATACTTAAAGAGTATTGGTCTTACTCCATTTGGGCTGCTATAACAAAAATAACATAAGCTGGATGGCTTATAAACAATAAACACTTATTTCTCACAGTGCTGGAGGCTGAGAAGTCCAAGATCATGGAGCCAGAAGATTCAGTGTCTGGTGAGAGCCTGTTTCCTCTTAGGTAGCTGTCTTTTCACTATAACCTCACATGGCAGAAGCGGCAAAGGAGCTCTGGTGTCTCTTTTATAAGAACATCGATCCTATTCATGAGGGCTCCACCCCCATGACCTAAACACATGTCAAAGACTTCACCTCCTAATGCCATCAACTTTGGCATTAGCTTTCAACATATAATTTTGGGGGAGGATACAATGTCATCACCTTGGGCATTAGGTTTCAACATATGAATTTGGGGGAGGATACAAACATTCAGTCCATATCATGCTGCCCCACCACCTGCCCCATTCGTGTTCTTGTATGTCATCAACCCAAAAGTCTAAGTCCAAAGTCTCATCTAAATATCATCTAAATCAGATATGTGCAAGACTCAAGGTATGATTCATCCTAAGGCAGATTCCTCTCCTCTCTGTGAATATGTGCAAACACATTACATGCTTATAAGGTACAATGGGGGCGCCTGGGTGGCGCAGTCGGTTAAGCGTCCGACTTCAGCCAGGTCACGATCTCGCGATCCGTGAGTTCGAGCCCCGCGTCAGGCTCTGGGCTGATGGCTCGGAGCCTGGAGCCTGTTTCTGATTCTGTGTCTCCCTCTCTCTCTGCCCCTCCCCCGTTCAGCTCTGTCTCTCTCTGTCCCAAAAATAAATAAAAAACGTTGAAAAAAAAAATTTAAAAAAAAATAAAAAAAATAAGGTACAATGGTGGGAAGGTACAGGGTAGACATTTTGGTTCTAAAAGGAAAAAAATAAGAACATGTAACAGGTAAGATAAAGCCAAGACTTAATAGGGCGAATAACAGTAAATGTCACTTAATGTCTCACCTTCTGGACATAATGAAGCTTGGTGCACCCCCACCCCCGGTTTTGCTGCATGCAGCTCAAGCAGCAGCTTATGGCAAATAAAGTAGTGTGCCTGGGGTTCTGATCTGGGATGAAGTGAGTAGCCCTGCCCCCACAGCCCAGCAAGATGTTGCCTTATTTGTGGCTTATTGAGGTGACTCTGTTCCCTGGGCCATTCTCTCCTTGGGCTCTGATGCTTTCTGGGTCATCTTTGAAATCTAGGTGGAGGTAGCCATGTCCTGCAGCTTGGGCAATCTACAGAGACAGCACTTGGCTGATGCTGCCAAGGTTTACCACCTGTTCCCTCCAGAGGGACAACAACCTCAGCCCACACTGCACCTGGTGTTGCTGAGATGCTCAGAGCCAGAATGCTGGGAGCTGAGCCCTTGAACTCTGGACCCAAGATGAGAGGGACAGCCCCTAGTGACTTTAGAATTGGCTTCAGGGTCATTTTTCCATTGTCTTGGACAGTAGGTCCTACCTTCTGTTGAGATGGTCAATCCATACTAACTTTCAAATTTGGTTATACTCTTTGTGTTCTCTCTGAAACAAAATTTCTCATTTCTTTCATTTAGGATAGGCTGACAATTTTCCAAATTTTTTTAATTCTGCTTCCTTTTTGATTAATAATTCCATCTTTAAGTCTTTTCTCTCTTCTCACATTTTATTATGAACATTAAAGAGAGGCCAAGCTGTGCCTTCAACAATGTGCTTAGATATTTCTTCAAATATCCAGTTTCATCACTCACAAGTTCTACATTCCACAAAACACTAGGACATAAACACAATTAAGTCAAGCTCTTTACCACTTTATAACAAGGATCACCTTTCCTCCAGTTATCAATATGCTGCTCATTTCTGTCTGAGACCTCCATCCACGTTGCTGCAAATGGCATGGTTTCATTCTTTTTCATTGCCAAGTAGTATTCCGTTGTATATATAAACCACATCTTCTTTATTCATTAGTCAGTAAATGGACATTTAGGCTCTTTCTATAATTTGGCTATTGTTGAAAGTGCTGCTATAAACATTGGGGTACATGTGCCCCTATGCATCAGCACTCCTGTATCCCTTGGGTAAATTCCTAGCAGTGCTATTGCTGGGTCATAGGGTAGCTCTATTTTTAATTTTTTGAGGAACTTCCACACTGTTTCCCAGAGCAGCTACACCAGTTTGCATTCCCACCAGCAGTGCAAGAGGGTTGTCATTACTCCACATCCTCTCCAGCATCTATAGTCTTCTGATTTGTCACCCAAGCCTCTTTAAAGCTCTCCTGGGGGAGTCAGCCTGAGGATTCTTTCCTTTGTGCTGTCTCCTTTGTACTTGAGCATAAACCCTAATAAAAACCTTGCCTGGAATTCCAATTTGGCCTCTTGTCAATTTCTATTGCTTAGAGAGCCCAAAGGCCTGGTTCAGTAACATAACCACTTACATATTCTCTAAGAAGATTGAAGCTTTCAGTACAGCTCTCTTCCTATCCTTGAGCCCTCACCAGAATTTCCCTTAGCAGTTCCTTCTGGCAATGCAGGCCTTTTCTAATGCACTTCAAAACTCTTCCAGTCTCTTCTCCACTCTTAGTACCAATTTTCTGTCTTAGACTGTTTAGGCTGTTATAACAACAATACCACAAACTGGGTGTTTATAAACAATAAACATTTACTTCCTTACAGTTCTAGAGGCTGGAAGTCCAAGATCAAAGAACTGGAAAATTCAGTTTTGAGTGTGGACAACTTTCTGGTTCACAGATGGTGACACTTTTTGGCTCTGTCTTCACAGGCAGAGGAGGCTGGGGATCCCTCTGGAGCCTATTCCATAAGGGCACCAATTCCATTCACAAGAGGTGTGCCCTTATGACATAATCACCTCCTAATGCCATCACCTTGGGAGTTAGGATTTTAATGTAAGAATTTGGGGAAGTCACAAACCTTCAGACCATACCATTACTCTTATTTTAATAAAAGTAAATAAATGAATCAGCAGGAAAATGAAGGCAGCTAACACAGGAGGAAGCAAAAAAATAATAAGAAGAAGGTATTCCAGGTATTCAGATTTCCCACTATTAAAGGATCATCCAAATTTTTTGAAACTAAAATGGTGCAATATCAAGTATTACTCAGGTGAGTGAACATATGTTTGAGTTTGTTAATGTCTTGTAAAATACTATTAAATGTGTTTGAAAGATAGCCATTTGGTTTTAAACTGTATTAATCTTTCTTAAGTTTTTCATTATAATGAGACCCAAAATTAATATGCTTAGAAACTTAGAGTATTAAAGAGAAGAACTCCTGATGTTCTTTTGAATACTTTCATTATAATTATAGCCATTTCCTATTCTCCTAATTTCCCCATAGTTTGCAAACAAGGTGTGATTCACCACGAGTAAAATTTCTGTCTTCTTATCAATTACACTGAAAATATTCTTTGCTAAGTGATAGCAGATAATAATTCAGTATTTATTTCCTTTCTTTGGGTTCTGAGATCAGTTGAAATATAAATTATACACCAGTTGAAGATTTGAGGAATACCACATATGGATACCATTCAATAGAGATAATTTGTTAATCATATAAACAAATTTAGACAGCAACCCTTTTGATGTGTCATAAGTAGTTTCGAATGATTCCTAGTCACATGATTGATTAATATTAGTTCATATTAATACATGGCCAATTACCATTAGCTTTTCCAAAAATTCTCATCTGGAGACTTCCTCTAAAAATAGATGACCATTATTTCCACTTATGCTTCTTGGGCCACTCTAGGCATTTTCGATGTATACAGAATTCTTCCACATACAGGAAAATTGTAATTTCCTCAACAATATTTTATAGAATACAAATCCAATGAATTTACCTGTTTAAAAAAAAAGGTTTCCGACCTTCTAGGGAAGATGGCGGCGTAGGAGGACGCTGGGCTCACCGCGCGTCCTGCTGATCACTTAGATTCCACCTACACCTGCCTAAAGAACCCAGAAAACCGCCAGAGGATTAGCAGAACGGAGTCTCCGGAGCCAAGCGCAGACGAGAGGCCCACGGAAGAGGGTAGGAAGGGCGGCGAGGCGGTGCGCGCTCCACGGACTGGCGGAGGGAGCCGGGGCGGAGGGGCGGCTCGCCGGCCAAGCAGAGCCCCCGAGTCGGGCTGGCAAAAGCGGAGGGGCCGGACGGACTGTGTTCCGACAGCAAGCGCGACTTAGCGTCTGGGAGGTCATAAGTGAACAGCTCTGCTCAGAAAGCGGGAAGGCTGGAGGACAAAGGGAGGGAGAGTTGCCGAGCCCCCGGACGGCAGAGCTCAGCTTGGCGGGGAACAAAGGCGCTCGCCAGCGCCATCTCCCCCGCCCATCCCCCAGCCAAAATCCCAAAGAGAACCAGTTCCTGCCAGGGAACTTGCTCGCTCCGCGCAAACACGCAACTCTGTGCTTCTGCGGAGCCAAACCTCCGGCAGCGGATCTGACTCCCTCCCGCTGCCACAGGGCCCCTCCTGAAGTGGATCACCTAAGGAGAAGCGAGCTAAGCCTTCCCCTCCCGCCCCCGAGCACCTTGCCTACCCAACCCAGCTAATACGCCAGCTCCCCAGCACCACAAGCCTGGCAGTGTGCAAGTAGACCAGACGGGCCACACCACCCCACAGTGAATCCCGCCCCTAGGAGAGGGGAAGAGAAGGCACACACCAGTCTGACTGTGGCCCCAGCGGTGGGCTGGGGGCAGACATCAGGTCAGACTGCGGCCCCGCCCACCAACTCCAGTTATACACCACAGCACGGGGGAAGTGCCCTGCAGGTCCGCACCACTCCAGGGACTATCCAAAATGACCAAACGGAAGAATTCCCCTCAGAAGAATCTCCAGGAAATAACAACAGCTAATGAACTGATCAAAAAGGATTTAAATAATATAACAGAAAGTGAATTTAGAATAATAGTCATAAAATTAATCGCTGGGCTTGAAAACAGTATACAGGACAGCAGAGAATCTCTTGCCACAGAGATCAAGGGACTAAGGAACAGTCACGAGGAGCTGAAAAACGCTTTAAACGAAATGCAAAACAAAATGGAAACCATGACGGCTTGGATTGAAGAGGCAGAGGAGAGAATAGGTGAACTAGAAGATAAAGTTATGGAGAAAGAGGAAGCTGAAAGAAAGAGAGATAAAAAAATCCAGGAGTATGAGGGGAAAATTAGAGAACTAAGTGATACACTAAAAAGAAATAATATACGCATAATTGGTATCCCAGAGGAGGAAGAGAGAGGGAAAGGTGCTGAAGGGGTACTTGAAGAAATTATAGCTGAGAACTTCCCTGAACTGGGGAAGGAAAAAGGCATTGAAATCCAAGAGGCACAGAGAACTCCCTTCAGACGTAACTTGAATCGATCTTCTGCATGACATATCATACTGAAACTGGCAAAATACAAGGATAAAGAGAAAATTCTGAAAGCAGCAAGGGATAAACGTGCCCTCACATATAAAGGGAGACCTATAAGACTCGTGACTGATCTCTCCTTTGAAACTTGGCAGGCCAGAAAGGCTTGGCACGATATCTTCAGTGTGCTAAACAGAAAAAATATGCAGCCGAGAATCCTTTATCCAGCAAGTCTGTCATTTAGAATAGAAGGAGAGATAAAGGTCTTCCCAAACAAACAAAAACTGAAGGAATTTGTCACCACTAAACCAGCCCTACAAGAGATCCTAAGGGGGATCCTGTGAGACAAAGTACCAGAGACATCACTACAAGCATAAAACATACAGACATTACAATGACTCTAAACCCGTATCTTTCTATAATAACACTGAATGTAAATGGATTAAATGCGCCAACCAAAAGACATAGGGTATCAGAATGGATAAAAAAACAAGACCCATCTATTTGCTGTCTACAAGAGACTCATTTGAGATCTGAGGACACCTTTAGATTGAGAATGAGGGGATGGAGAACTATTTATCATGCTACTGGAAGCCAAAAGAAAGCTGGAGTAGCCATACTTATATCAGACAAACTAGACTTTAAATTAAAGGCTGTAACAAGAGATGAAGAAGGGCATTATATAATAATTACAGGGTCTATCCATCAGGAAGAGCTAACAATTATAAATGTCTATGCGCCAAATACCGGAGCCCCCAGATATATAAAACAGTTACTCATAAACATAAGCAACCTTATTGATAAGAATGTGGTCATTGCAGGGGACTTTAACACCCCACTTACAGAAATGGATAGATCATCTAGACACACAGTCAATAAAGAAACAAGGGCCCTGAATGATACATTGGATCAGATGGACTTGACAGATATAGTTAGAACTCTGCATCCCAAAGCAACAGAATATACTTTCTTCTCGAGTGCACATGGAACATTCTCCAAGATAGATCATATACTGGGTCACAAAACAGCCCTTCATAAGTTTACAAGAATTGAAATTATACCATGCATACTTTCAGACCACAATGCTATGAAGCTTGAAATTAACCACAGGAAAAAGTCTGGAAAACCTCCAAAAGTGTGGAGGTTAAAGAACACCCTACTAACGAATGAGTGGGTCAACCAGGCAATTAGAGAAGAAATTAAAAAATATATGGAAACAAACGAAAATGAAAATACAACAATCCAAACGCTTTGGGACGCAGCGAAGGCAGTCCTGAGAGGAAAATACATTGCAATCCAGGCCTATCTCAAGAAACAAGAAAAATCCCAAATACAAAATCTAACAGCACACCTAAAGGAAATAGAAGCAGAACAGCAAAGGCAGCCTAAACCCAGCAGAAGAAGAGAAATAATAAAGATCAGAGCAGAAATAAACAATATAGAATCTAAAAAAACTGTAGAGCAGATCAACGAAACCAAGAGTTGGTTTTTTGAAAAAATAAACAAAATTGACAAACCTCTAGCCAGGCTTCTCAAAAAGAAAAGGGAGATGACCCAAATAGATAAAATCATGAATGAAAATGGAATTATTACAAGCAATCCCTCAGAGATACAAACAATTATCAGGGAATACTATGAAAAATTATATGCCAACAAATTGGACAACCTGGAAGAAATGGACAAATTCCTAAACACCCACACTGTTCCAAAACTCAATCAGGAGGAAATAGAAAGCTTGAACAGACCCATAACCAGCGAAGAAATTGAATCGGTTATCAAAAATCTCCCAACACATAAGAGTCCAGGACCAGATGGCTTCCCAGGGGAGTTCTACCAGACGTTTAAAGCAGAGATAATACCTATCCTTCTCAAGCTATTCCAAGAAATAGAAAGGGAAGGAAAACTTCCAGACTCATTCTATGAAGCCAGTATTACTTTGATTCCTAAACCAGACACAGACCCAGTAAAAAAAGAGAACTACAGGCCAATATCCCTGATGAATATGGATGCAAAAATTCTCAATAAGATACTAGCAAATCGAATTCAACAGCATATAAAAAGAATTATTCACCATGATCAAGTGGGATTCATTCCTGGGATGCAGGGCTGGTTCAACATTCGCAAATCGATCAACGTGATACATCACATTAACAAAAAAAAAGAGAAGAACCATATGATCCTGTCAATCGATGCAGAAAAGGCCTCTGACAAAATCCAGCACCCTTTCTTAATAAAAACCCTTGAGAAAGTCGGGATAGAAGGAACATACTTAAAGATCATAAAAGCCATTTATGAAAAGCCCACAGCTAACATCATCCCCAATGGGGAAAAACTGAGAGCTTTTTCCCTGAGATCAGGAGCACAACAGGGATGCCCACTCTCACCGCTGTTGTTTAACATAGTGCTGGAAGTTCTAGCATCAGCAATCAGACAACAAAAGGAAATCAAAGGCATCCAAATTGGCAAAGATGAAGTCAAGCTTTCGCTTTTTGCAGATGACATGATATTATACATGGAAAATCCGACAGACTCCACCAAAAGTCTGCTAGAACTGATACATGAATTCAGCAAAGTTGCAGGATACAAAATCAATGTACAGAAATCAGTTGCATTCTTATACACTAACAATGAAGCAACAGAAAGACAAATAAAGAAACTGATCCCATTCACAATTGCACCAAGAAGCATAAAATACCTAGGAATAAATCTAACCAAAGATGTAAAAGATCTGTATGCTGAAAACTATAGAAAGCTTATGCAGGTAATTGAAGAAGATATAAAGAAATGGAAAGACATTCCCTGCTCATGGATTGGAAGAATAAATATTGTCAAAATGTCAATACTACCCAAAGCTATCTACACATTCAATGCAATCCCAATCAAAATTGCACCAGCATTCTTCTCGAAACTAGAACAAGCAATCCTAAAATTCATATGGAACCACAAAAGGCCCCGAATAGCCAAAGTAATTTTGAAGAAGAAGACCAAAGCAGGAGGCATCACAATCCCAGACTTTAGCCTCTACTACAAAGCTGTCATCATCAAGACAGCATGGTATTGGCATAAAAACAGACACATAGACCAATGGAATAGAATAGAAACCCCAGAATTAGACCCACAAACGTATGGCCAACTCATCTTTGACAAAGCAGGAAAGAACATCCAATGGAAAAAAGACAGTCTCTTTAACAAATGGCGCTGGGACAACTGGACAGCAATATGCAGAAGGTTGAAACTAGACCACTTTCTCACACCATCCACAAAAATAAACTCAAAATGGATAAAGGACCTGAATGTGAGACAGGAAACCATCAAAACCTTAGAGGAGAAAGCAGGAAAAGACCTCTCTGACCTCAGCCGTAGCAATCTCCTACTCGGCACATCCCCAAAGGCAAGGGAATTAAAAGCAAAAGTGAATTCCTGGGACCTAATGAAGATAAAAAGCTTCTGCACAGCAAAGGAAACAACCAACAAAACTAAAAGGCAACCAACGGAATGGGAAAAGATATTTGCAAATGACAAAGGGCTGGTATCCAAAATCTATAAAGAGCTCATCAAACTCCACACCCGAAAAACAAATAACCCAGTGAAGAAATGGGCAGAAAACATGAATAGACACTTCTCTAAAGAAGACATCCGGATGGCCAACAGGCACATGAAAAGATGTTCAATGTCACTCCTTAGCAGGGAAATACAAATCAAAACCACACTCTGATATCACCTCACGCCAGTCAGAGTGGCCAAAATGAACAAATCAGGAGACTATAGATGCTGGAGAGGATGTGGAGAAACGGGAACCCTCTTGCACTGTTGGTGGGAATGCAAATTGGTGCAGCCGCTCTGGAAAGCAGTGTGGAGGTTCCTCAGAAAATTAAAAATAGACCTACCCTATGACCCAGCAATAGCACTGCTAGGAATTTATCCAAGGGATACAAGAGTACTGATGCATAGGGGCACTTGTACCCCAATGTTTATAGCAGCACTCTCAACAATAGCCAAATTATGGAAAGAGCCTAAATGTCCATCAACTGATGAATGGATAAAGAAATTGTGGTTTATATACACAATGGAATACTACGTGGCAATGAGAAAGAATGAAATATGGCCGTTTGTAGCAACGTGGATGGAACTGGAGAGTGTGATGCTAAGTGAAATAAGCCATACAGAGAAAGACAGATACCATATGGTTTCACTCTTATGTGGATCCTGAGAAACGTAACAGAAACCCATGGGGGAGGGGAAGGGAAAAAAAAAAAAAAGAGGTTAGAGTGGGGGAGAGCCAAAGCATAAGAGACTGTTAAAAACTGAGAACAAACTGAGGGTTGATGGGGGGTGTGAGGGAGAGCAGGGTGGTTGATGGGTATTGAGGAGGGCACCTTTTGGGATGAGCACTGGGTGTTGTATGGAAACCAATTTGACAGTAAATTTCATATATTAAAAAATTAAAAATTAAAAAAAACAAAACAAAAGAAGAACATTTAAACCATATCAAGTGATCAAATATTTGCAATTAAAAAAAGAATTTTTAATAATATAATTAATATGTTTAATAAAATAATAGTTTAAAAGTTTCACCATGAAAATAAAATCTATAGAAAGAGTAAAAAATGAAAAATATAAAATACAAAAATAAAATAGCTGCCTTAAAAATCTCAACAGATGGGTTTAACAAAAGATTAAACAATTTAAATTGATGGAATGAAAACCATATAAATATAGACAAAAGAATAAGGGACAGATTGGATATATTAAAAAATTCTAACATACCAGTAATTGGTGATCCATAAGGAAAGAAGAGAAAATGAGGCAGAAACAATATCTAAAGAGATAATGTTCTCAATTTTCCAAAACTGATGAAACCCACAAATTCAAAAATTTATGAGAACCCCAATAAGGATAAATTTAATAATAAAAAAAGCACATCTAGGCATGTCAAGATTACACAGACAAAAACCACTGGCAAAAAGTAAAATCTTAAAAGCAGCTTGAGGGGGCAAAGGTACATTATAATCAAAAGAACAATAGTATGACTTTGGCAATTGATTTCTCAATGGAAATGATGATAAATGAATAAATGGCATATCAAAATTTAAATACAATACATGTTATCCTTGAATTTCATAGCTGGTGAAAATACTTTTGAAAGATGAAATAAAGACATTGCCAGATAAACATGTTGTCACCAGTAAACTTAACCTAAAAAAATGCTTAATTAAGTACTTGAGGCAGAAATAAAATTATTCCAGATGGAAACAAAAGATGAATAAATGAAGAATACATCAAAGGTAAGTATGTGAGTAACATTTAAAAACTGAATATAGTAACAAAAAAAGTCTTGCATTTAATATATATAAAGACTTAAAATTCATGACAGCCATAATAGAAAACATGGGAGGGAATGAAGTGAATTCACAGGTTCTAAGGTTCTGGTATTATTGGGGGAGTAGTGGAAGATACATATATCTTATACATTATAAAATTATTTGAATAATTAAAAAGAAATTAAGTATGGGGAGAAAAATTGAACAGGGAGATGGAAATGAAACAGTAAGATGGTAGATACAAATTAAAAAATGAGTAATTGCATTAAATATAATACATTAAATTCTTCAATTAAAAGCCTAAAGTTGGAAGACAAAATAAAAAGCAATGATATGCTGCTGACAGATTGTAAGACAGAAAAATAGAAAATTGCCGATAATATGCCATGCAAATACTTACTGAAAGAAATCTGATGTGTCTATAGTAATATTAGACAAAGAAAACAAGAAGTGTTTCTAAAGATAAAAAGGGTATTTCAAAATGGTGCTGGGAAAATTGGATATTCACATGTAAAAGAATGAAATGTTGACCTTTATCTTATACCATTCACAAAAATTAACTCAAAATGGATTAAAAACTTAAATGTAAGACCTGAAATCATAAAACCCCTAAAACAGGAAAGCAAACCCTCCTTGACATGAATCTTCGTAATGAGTTTTTGGAAATAACATCTCAAGAGCAAGTAACAAAAAACAAACAAGTGGAACTACTTCAAACTAAAAAGGTTTTGCATAGCAAAAGAAGTGACCAACCAAGTGAAAAGACAACCAAAAGGATGAAAAAAAAATATTTGCAAACGATACCTATGATAGGAAGATAATACATAAAATCTATAAACTCATACAACACAATAGCAAAAACCCCAAAGAATCCAATTTAAAAATGGGCAGGGGCACCTGGGTGGCTCAGTTGGTTAAGCATCCGACTTCAGCTCAGGTCATGATCTCACAGTTTGTGAGTTCAAGGCCCGTGTCAGGCTCCATGCTGACAGCTCAGAGCCTGGAGCCTGCTTTGGATTCTGTGTCTGTCTCTCTCTGCCCCTCCCCTGCTCTGCTCTGTCTCTCAGAAATAAGCAAACATTTAAAAAAATTACAAAATAAATAAAAATAAAAATGGGCAAGGAACCTGAATAGACATTTTCCAAAGAAGATATAAAAATGTCCAAAAGGTATATGAAAAGATGCTCAACATCAGTAGTCATTATTAGGGAAATGCAAATCAAAACCACAATGAGATATCACCTCATCCCTGTTAGAATGGCCATGATTAAAAGACAAGAGATAATTAATGATGGCATGGATGTGGAGAAACGGGAACTCTTGTATACTGTTAGTAACATTGTAAATTGATACAGTCACTATGAAAGCAGTAGGGAAGCTCCTCAAAAAATTAAAAATACAACTACCATATGATCCAGCAATTCTACTTCTGAGAATATATCCAATGGAAACAAAACACTAACTTGAAAAGGTACTTGCATCCCCAGGTTTATAGCAGCATTATTGACAATAGCCAAGACATGGAAACAACCTAAGTGTCCATCAGTTTATAAATGGAATAGCATTCAGCCATAAAAGAGCTCATAAAAGTTTCTTAAAAAATCTTATCAAACTAAGAATATGAAGGAAGTTCTTTAATTGGAAGGGGTTATCTTCAAAAAGCATAAGTATCATACTTAATGATGAAATATAAAGTTTCCCCTGAATTTGAGAAAAATAAGTATAAAGTTGTGGTGTATATATACAATGGAATACCATTCAGCGATAAAAGAAGGAAATCCTACCATTTGGGGCCACATGGATGGATTTTGAAGGCATTATGCTAAGTGAAATAAGTCAGACAAAGAAAGATGAATACTTATATGTGAAATCTAAATAAAAACAAGAAAACCCCACCAAACTCATAGGAAAAAAAAAATACAGATTTGTGGTTACTAGAGGTAGGTGTGGGCGTGGATGAAGACGGAAAGAAATGGGGGTGGTTAACAAGTACAAACTTGCATTTATAAGATAAATAAATACTAGGGGTGTAATGCACAACATGATGACTATTTGTTAACACTGCTGTATGATCTGTCGAAGAGGTGTTGAGAAAGTAGATCCTAAGAGTTCTCATCATAAAAATATTTTTTTTCTTTTCTTTTTATTGTGTCTATTTGAGATGATGGATGTTAATTAAACCTACTGTGGTAATTATTTCACAATATATGTAAACCAATACATCATGCTATAAACCCTAAACTTATACAGTGATGTTTGTCAATTCTCAATAAAACTTGTCAGGGGAAGGACATTTGTAAAATGGTAAATGGGGAGCGCCTGGGTGGCTCAGTGGGTTTGGCATCTGACTTCACCTCAGGTCATGATCTCGCAGTTCAGGGGTCCCAACCCTATGTCGGGCTCTGTGCTGACAGCTCAGGGCCTGGATCCTGCTTCAGATTCTGTGTCTCCCTCTCTCTCTGCCTTTCCCCTGCTTACGCTCTGTTTCTTTCTCTCTCAAAAATAAACATTTAAGAATAATAAACAAACAAATAAATAAAATAGTAAAATAGTCAGTTTATGCTTATAATAAAAATAAAAATCTAAATGTATATGCTCGGGATAATATAGATTTAAATATTGGGAGGAAAAATTGATGATGCTCAAAGGAAAAACATATATCTACTATTGCATTATAAGATGCAAACATACTTTTCACAATAACCAATAGAACAAGCAGATAGTAAATCAGTAAGAATAGGAACAATATGAACAACAAAATTACATAATTGAAATATATATCATAGATATAAAAACCCTAACAAACATTAACAAATCAAATCCAATAATTTTTTTTCAGAAATGCAAGGTAAATTTAATATTTGAAAAATCAATGAAATTCACTGCAAAAAATCATATGATAATTCTAGATAGATTCATAAAATACATTTGACAAAATTCAATACTCAGCCAAGGTTTTTAAAAAAATCTTATCAAACTAAGAATATGAGGGAAGTTCTTTAATTGGAAGGGGTTCTTCAAAAAACATAAGTATCATACTTAATGATGAAATATAAAGTTTCCCCTGAATTTGAGAAAAAATAAGTGTATTGACTATCACCATTTCTATTCAACATTGTATTGAAAGTGTTACCCAATGCAGTTAAGCCAGAAAAAGAAATAAAAGGTACTGACTGAAATTGAAAAAGAATAATAAAACTTGTCTTTATTCTCAGATATGACTGAGTACATAGATAATACACAAGCTCCTACCTCCTCCTCAAGTATTAGTAATGAGAAGGGAGTTTGGCAATTTTAATGCATATAAGGCCAATGCACAAATTTTAATTGTATTTCTAGATACTAGCATTAAAATGAAAAAAAATTCATGTCATTTATAATACACATAAAAATATCAATTACCTAGGAAGAAATCTAAGGGAAGTTGTGTAAGGACTCTACTAAAATCTATAAAATATTACTGATTGATATAAGATCTTAAATAAATAGAGAGATATAATATGTTCCTGGAATAAAAGGATCAATATTATAAATATGTAAAATATCCCTAAACATTTAGATGTAATATAATTCAAATTAAAACCCTAGATTTTAAATTCCAGATTTCCTTTTATTATTTATTTATTTAAATGTTTATTTATTTATTTATTTATTTTTTTGAGAAAGAGACAAAACATGAGCAGGGGAGGGGCAGAGAGAGAGGGAGACACAGAGTCTGAAGCAAGCTACAGGCTCTGAGCTGTCAGCACAGAGTCTGACTGGGGGCTTGAACTCACAAACTGCAAGATCATGACCTGAGCCAAAGCAGGATGCTTAACCAACTGAGCCACCCAGCTGCCCCTCCAGATATCTTTTTAAATTGGCAAGCTATTTCTCAAAATATGGATATGCAAAATTCCAAAAATATCCAATATGGTATTGCAGAAAATAATAAACCTCAAGGATTTATAGTATCAAATTTCAAGATTTACTATGAAGAAAGTAATTAAGATAGCTGGGTGTTGGTGAAAAGGCAGCAAATAAATTATGGAATAGAGAGTCCACATATTGATGCCCACACATGATATTCATCAAAGATTCTACTGCAATTAATTGAGAAAAAAAGAAGCAAAATACACTTGGTAAATTGGATATCTATATGGCAGAAAATAAACTTGATCCTATTAATTGGAGATTGATCATATATCTAAATATGAGAGCTGAAATAATAAAACTTCTAAAGGAAAGAAATAAGCTTGGGCTAATAAAAAATATCTTACCTTTATTCCAGGAGGATCTAGCATGGCAGCATAGTAGGAGAAACCTTGGCCTGCCCCATCCCTCAAACACATCTAGATACTATCAAATCATTCTGAATACCCAAGAAATCAACCTCAGAACTGATGGAACAAACTGCACAACTAGGGGGAGAGGAGGGCCACATTGAAGAAGATGGGAAGTGCAGAGATATGGTTTGGGGGAGAAACTGACGACTGGAGAGGGGAGGGAGCCCTGGTTGCAGAGATAGGTGAAAGAAAGTGGAATACACAGGGATCTACACAAGGAGAACACTTTCCCGAAGCCATGGGCTGAGAAGATGAGAGGGGCTGATTTTCATGAGTTTTTGCAACCAGTGGGGCTCAAAGACTAGAGTTTCAGAGGTCCCCAGGCTTGCTTAAGGATCATCTATGGCACACTGGGAGAAACTGTAATTTTTGGAGCACATCTGTGAGAAGTGGCATTACCTCTCTGGGAACAAAAGAACTGGTGGGCACCATTTCCCTCTCCCATCCCTCAGCATAGGCCCAGAGACTCCTGCTGGGGGCAGATAACCTAGACACTGGATGTTTAGCCTGCTTTGCTAAAAATCCCACACCCTGTGCTCTGGCACAACTGTCCTTCTGGGTCAAACCTGAATCAGTCCCAGCATGGTGAGACTTTTTCCCAGAGGACCAGCACAGGTCCCTGCCACAACAGGTCCCTGAAGTTTGGAATTTAAAAGTCAGCAGGCTGGTTGGGGTAGAGACCAAGGTGTGCAGCGCTATTTCAGGAAAGCAAGTGACCCAGAACAGATAGTGTGAGAACAATGATCTGAAAAATGCCTGTGATGCACGAGAGGAAATTATTCACTCATCTGAGAGCAGCAAGCACAGACTCCCTTCTCTGGGAACAAAGGAGTGGGCTGGAGCCACTTACCTCCCCTGCCCCTCAGCATAAACCAACTTCAGTAAATAGCTGCCTAACCTAACCTACACTAAGTCCAGCCACCCTGTGCTCTGTCTGTACTGCTTTCTCAAGCACGTTTGCCTAAGGACCAGTGCAGCAGTCCTCTTCTCCAGAAGACCAGCACAAATGCCCACACACACCATATGTACCGGCTATAGAGTTCTACAACACTTCAGTTCTAGTTGAAATAGCATCAGGTCTCTTTTAACAAGCAGACCAGAGCACACCTAGTTAAAACTTGCTATATTTTGGCCAGGATCCAAACACTCCCCTCCACAGGAAAGGAGAACCTCTGTATATGACTGAACTGAAGGACAGAGCAGCCAAAACACAGAAGCAGAGTAAATGCACCACATACTAGAGACACTTCCTAAATTTCCAAGCCCTAGACATTATATGACCTCTTTTTCATAAAACCATTACACTCAGGAGTAGGCTTTTCTAACACAGAGAAGACTGAGACCTAGACAAAATGCCAAGATAAAGGAATTCATCCCGAAAGAACAAGCAAAGGACATGGTGAGGAATCTAACTGAAATAAATATAAGTTATATGCCTGGTCCAGAATTTAAAACAACAATCATAAGGATACTAGCTGGGCTTGAGAAAAGCATAGAAGACAACAGGCAGTCCTTACCACAGAGATGAAAGAGCTAAAATCCCATCAGGCCAAAACGAAAAATGCAATAACTGAAAATCAAAACTGACTAAATGTATTTCCCACAAGGATGGAAGAAATGGAGGAACAAATAAGTGGCATAGAAGATAGAATTTTTTAAAATAATGAAACTGAACAAAAAAGAAAAAGAGGTTTTGGATCATGAAAGCAGACTTAGGGAACTCAGTGACTCCACCAAACATAAATGACAGTCATATCATAGTAGCCTCAGAAGAAAAGAGAGAAAAGAGGCAGAGAGTTTATTTGAGGAAATTAGAGCTGAAAAGTTCCCTAATATGCAGAAAGAAACAGATATCCAAATCCAGGAAGCATAGAGAACTCCCATCAAAATCAACAAAAGCAGGCCAACACCAAGACATACTGTAGTTAAATCTGCAAAGTATAGAGATGAGGAAAGAATCTTAAAAGCATCAAGACAAAAGAAGTCCCTAACTTACAAGGGAAGACCAATAAGTGTAGTAGCAGATCTCTCCACAGACATTTGGTAAACCAGAAGGGAGTAGCATGATATATTCAACATGCTGAATGGGAAAAATCTGCAGCCAAGAATACTCTATCCAGGAAGGCTATCATTCAGGTTAGAAGGCGAGATAGAGTTTTCCAGACAAACAAAAACTAAAGAGGTTTGTAACCACTAAACCAGCCTTGCAAGAAATGTTAAAGAGGACTCTTTAAGTGAGAAAGAAAGACCAGAAACGACAAAGACTAGAAAGGAACAAAGAAAATCTCCAGAAACAACAACAAAACAAGTATTACAATGACAAAAATACCTATCTATCAATAACCACTCTGAATGTAAATGGACTTAATTGCTCCAATCAAAACACACAGGGTGTCAGAATGGATAAAAAGAATAAGACCCATCTCTATACTGCCTACAAGAGACTCATTTTAGACATAAAGACATCTGCAGATTGAAAGTGAGGGGATGGAGAAACATTTATCATGCAAATGGACATCCCAAACAAGCCAGAGTAGCTATACTTATGTCAGACAAATTAAATTTTAAGACAAAGACTGTAGCAAGAGATGAATAAGGGTACTATATCATAATAAAGGGGTCTATCCAACAAGATCTAAACACCCAAATGTGTAAAACAATAACAAACATAAAGAAACTAATTGATAACAATTCAATAATAGTAGGGGACTTTAACATCCCACTTACATCAATGGACAGATCACCTAAGCAGAAAATCAACAAGGAAACAATGGCTTTGAGTGACACAGTGAACCAGATGGACTTAACAGATATATTCAGAACATTTCATCCTAAAGCAGCAGAATATACATTCAAGTGCACATGGGACACCCTCCAAAATAGATCACACACTGGGTCACAAATCAAGCCTCAATATGTACAACATGATTGTGATCATACCATGCATGTTTTTCTACCACAATGCTATGAAACTTGAAGTCAATCACAAGAAAAAGTTTGGAAAGACCACAAATACATGGAGGTAAAAGAAAGTCCTACTAAAGAATGAATAAATCAACCAGGAAATTATAGAAGAAATAAAAAATAAATGGAAAAAATGAAAACACGACAGTCCAAAACCTTTGAGATGAAGCAAAAGGTCCTAAAAGGGAAGTATGTACGAATACAGGCCTACCTCAAGAAGCAAGAAAAATCTCAAATACCTAACCTAACCTTACACCTAAAGGAGCTAGAAGAAGAACAACAAACAAAGGCTAAAGCCAGGAGAAGGGAAATAATAAATATTAGAGCAGAAATAAATGATATACAAACAAAAATAAAAACAGCAGAACATATCAATGAAACTAGAAGCTGGTTCTTTGAAAAAAAATTAAAAAATGATAACCCCCTAGCCAGACTTATCAAAAAGAAAATAGAAAGGATCCAATTAAATAAAATCACAAATGAGAGATGAGAAATAACAACCAATAAATACCACATAAATACAATTATAAGAGAATAATATGATAAATTATATGCCTACAAATTGGACAATCTGGAATAAATGGATAAATTCCTACAAACATATGAGCTATCAAAACTGAAAGAGGAAGAAATAGAAAACTTAAATGGACCAACAACAAGTGAAGAAATGTAATCAGTAATAAAAAATCTCCCAATAAACAAAAGTCTGGGACTACATGGATTGCCAGGGGAACTCTACTGACAGTTAAAGAAGAGTTAACACCTACTCTTCTCAAACTATTCTAGAAAATAGAAATGGAAGGAAAACTTCCAAACTCATTCTATGAAGTCAGCATTATATTTATTCCAAAACCAAAGACTCCACTCAAAAAGAGAACTAGAGGCCAATATCCCTGATGAACATGGATGAAAAATTTCTCAGCAAAATGCTAGCAAATTGAACCCAACAGTACATTAAAAGAATCATTCAGCAGGGTCAAGTGGGATTTATTCCCAGGCTGCAAGGGTGTTTCAATATTTACAAATCAATCAATGTTGATACACCACATTAATAAAAGCAAAGATAAGAAGCATATGACCCTGTCAATAAATGCAGAAAAATAATTTGAGAAAAAACAGCAGTCATTCTTTATAAAATCCCCCAGCAGTGTAGGGATAGAGGGAACATACCTCAACATAATAAAGGACATGTATGAAAAACCCACAGCTAATATCATCCTCAATGGAAAAAACTGAGAGCTTTTTCTCTAAAGTCAGGCACAGGACAGGGATGTCCACTCTTACCACTGTCATTTAACATAGTACTAGAAGTCCTACCCTCACCAATCAGATGACGACAACAACAACAACAACTAAATAAATAAATAAATGGTATCTAAATCAGCAAGAAAGAAGTCAAACTTTCACTATTTGCAGATACCATGATACTCTCTATAGAAACCCAAAAGACTCCACCAAAAAATTGCTAGAACTGGTACAGGAATTCAATAAAGTCACAGGATACAAAATTAACATATAGAAATCTGCTGCATTTCTATAAAGCAATAATGAAGCAGTAGAAGGAAAAATCAAGGAACCAATCCCTTTTATAATTCCACCCAAAATGATAAGATATATAGAAATAAACCTAACCAAAGAGGTGAAAGATCCATACTCTGAAAACTATAAAACACTGATGAAAGAAATTGAAGATGACACAAAAGGAAAAACACTCCATACTCTTGGATTGGAAGAACAAATATCATTAAAATGTCTATTCTACACAAAGCAATCTACACATTTATTTTTCAAATATTTATTTATTTTTGAGAGAGAGAAAGAGCGAGTGCAAGTGGGGGACGGGCAGAGAGAGGGAGACAGAGAATGTGAAGCAGGCTCCAGGCTCTGAGCTGTCAGCACAGAGCCTGATGTGGGGCCCTAACTCACAAACCATGAGATCATGACCTAAGCCGTAGTTGGACACTTAACCAACTGAGCCACCCAGGCATCCCCAATCTACACATTTAATGCAATCCTTATCAAAATACCATAAGAATTTTTCACAGGCCTAGAACAAACAATCCTAAAATTTGCATGGAACCCCAAAAGACCATGAATAACCAGAACAATCTTTAAAAAGCAAAGCAAAGCCAGAGGCATCACAATTCCAGACTTCAAGTTATATTGAAAACTGTAGTGATCAAGACAGTATGGTACTGGCATAAAAACAGACACATAGATCAATGGAACACAATAGAAAACCCAGAAATGGACACACAACTATATAGTCAATTAATGTTCAACAAAGCAGAAAGAATACCCGTTGGGGGAAAAAAAGTCTCTTTAACACATAGTGTTAGGAAGACTGGAGAGCAACATGCAAAGAATGAAACTGGCTCACTTTCTTAAACCATAAAAAGAATAAATTCAAAATGAATGGAATACCTAAATGTGAGATAGAAACCGTCAAAATCCTAGAGAAGAACACAGGCAGTAACCTCTTTGACATCGACCATAGCAACTTCTTACTAGATATGTCTCCTGAGTCAAGGGAAACAAGCACAAAAATAAACTCTTGGGACTTCATGAAGATAAAAACTCCTGCATAGCAAAGGAAACAATCAACAAAACTAAAAGACAGCCTTCAGAATGGGAGATTATATTTTCATATGACATATTTGATATAGGGTTAGTATCTAAAATCTACATAGAACTTATCAAACTCAACATCCCAAAACAAATAATCAAGTTAAGAAATGGGCAGAAGACATGAATAGACATTTTTCCAAAGCAGACATCCAGATGGCTGACACTTGAAAAGATGCTCAACATCACTTACCATCAGGGAAATGAAAATCAAAACTCCAATGAGAGATCATCTTACCCCTGTGAGAATGGCTAAAATTAACAACACAGGAAACAGCAGGTGTTGGCGAGGATACAGAGAAAGGGGAACACTCTTGCACTGTTGTTGAGTGCACCCACTCTGCAAAACAGTATGCAGGTTCCTCAAAAAGTTAGAAATAGAGCTACTATACAAGCCATCAATTGCCCTACTAAGTATTTACCCAAAAGATACAAAAAAGATACTGATTTGAAGAGATACATGCACCCCAATGTTTATAGCAGCATTAACAACAATAGCAAAACTGTGGAAAGAGCACAAATGTCCATTGACTGATGAATAGGTAAAGAAGAGGTGGTATATATTACTCAGCCAATAAAAAATAACAAAATCTTGCCACTTACAACAATGTGGATAGAGCTAAAGGGTATATGCTATGTGAAATAAGTCAGTCAGAGAAAGACAAATACCATATGATTTCATACATATGTGGCATTAAAAAAAAACAAAACAGATGAACATAGGGAGGAAAAAAGAGAGGCAAACCAGAAAACTGAATGATAGAGACACTTAACGATAGAGAACAAACTGAAGGTTACTAGATGGGAGATGGGCAGGGGGATGGGTTACATGGGTGATGGGTATTAAGGATGGAACTTGTTATGATGACTACTGGGTGTTGTATGTAAGTGATGAGTCACTAATTTCTACACTTGAAACTAATATTATATTGTATGTTAACTAACTGGAATTTCAATAAAAACTTGAAAAGAAAAAGAAAAGGAAAAAATGCTAACACACCACAACAACTTTTAATTATAAAATTTTAAAATTACTAAACTTGACTTAATAAAAGTAGGAATTTCTGTTTTTCATAAGATACTATCAGGAAAATAAAGAAGAGGTAGGCTATGAAGAAAAATTTCAGAATACATGTACTTAACAAAGCTCACATATCTAGAAAAAATAAAGTGCTTCCACAAATAACTTTAAAGAAGGAAAACCTCAATTTTTAAAATGGGTAGAGAATTTAAGAGACACATGAGAAAAGAGGAAAACAAAATGGACCATAAGCACATGGACAGGTCAGAAACATTTTCACTGTTTAGGGTAATGCAAATAAAGACCGCAATGACTACCACTGCACAGATACTACAATGGGGGGAAAAAAAGGCCAAAATCAACACTTGGAGAGGATTTGGAACAACTAGAACTCCCTTACATTGCTGATGGAATTGTAAAATAGTATAACTTTTAAAAAATGTTAGTATAGGGGTGCCTGGGTGGCTCAGTTGGTTAGGCATCCAACTTCGGTGCAGGTCATGATGTGATGTTTCATAGGTTCGAGCCCCGCATCAGGCTCTGTGCTGATGGCTCAGAACCTGGAGCCTGTTTCAGATTCTGTGTTTCTCTCTCTCTCTTTGCCCTCCCCTGCTCATGCTCTGTCTCTCTCTGTCTTTCAAAAATAAATAAATATTTAAAAAAATTTTTTTAAAATGTTAGTATTGAGGAACATGGAAGATGGCAGTGTAAGAGGAGGCTGAGCTCACCTTGTCCTGCTGATCACTTAGATGCCACCCACATCTGCCTAAATAACCCAGAAAAATGCCAGAAGACTAGCAGAACGGACTCTCCAGAGCCAAGCATAGACAGGAGACCCATAGTAGTGGGTAGGAAGGGCAGAGAGGTGGTGTGCACTACAGGGACTGGTGGGAGGGAGCTGGGGCAGTGGAAAGGCAGCCTGCTGGGCAAGGCAGAGCCCCTTGCAAAAGTGGAGGGGCTGGACACCGTGAATTCTGACAGCCAGCGGGACTTAACATCTGGAATGTTAAAAGTCAACAGCTTTGCTCTCAGAGAGTGGGGAGGATGAGAGGACACAGGGAGGGAGAGTTGTTGAGCCCCAGAAGGACAGAGTTCAGCTCAGTGGGGAAACAAAGGTGCTGGCAAGCGCCATTTCCCTCTCCCATCCCCCAGCCAAAATTCCAAAGCATGCTACTTCCCGTCACTGAACTTGCTTGCACCTTGCAAACACCCAACACTGTGCTTCTGTGGATCTGTCCCTCCAACGGGCCTGCCTCCCTCCCGGTGCTGCAGGGCTGCTCCAACAGGTGACTACCCATGGCAAAGCTAGCTAAGCCTGTTGCTCTTGCCACTGTGTATCAGTGGATCCACCCAGGCTAATATGCCCTTGGCCAGATCCCATCGAAGCAGCACCACAAACCTGGCAGTGCGAAAGTAGCCCAGACAGGGGCCACACCACTCCACACTGACTCCTGCCCCTGGGAGAGGGGAGGAGAAGGTACACACCAGTCTGATTGTGGCCCCAGCGGTGGGCTGGGGGAGACAGTGGGTCTGACAGCAGCCCTGCCCACAAACACATGTTACTCCTAACAGCACAGGGGAAGTGCCCTGCAGTTTGGAGCTACCATAGGGACTACCTAAAATGATGAAACGGAAGAATTCTCCTCAAAAGAAACTCCAGGAAATGGTAACAGCTAATGAGTTGATCAAAAATGATTTAAGCAATATAATGGAACAAGAATTTAGAATAATAGTCATAAAATTAATTGCTGGGCTTGAAAAAAGCATAAAGGACAGCAGAGAATCTATTGCTTCAGAGATCAAGGGACTAAGAAATAGTCATGAGGAGCTAAAAAAATGCTATAAATGAGGTGCAAAATAAAATGGAGGTGCCCATAACATGGATTGAAGAGGCAGAGGAGAGAATAGGTGAATTAGAAGATAAAATGATGGAAAAAGGAAGCTGAGAAAAAGAGAGATAAAAAAATCCAGGAGTATGAGGGGAGAATTGGAGAACTAAGTGATGCAATCAAATGGAACAATATCCATATAATAGGAATACCAGAAGAAGAAGAGAAAGAGAAAGAGAAAGGGGCTGAAGGTGTACTTGAACAAATCATAGCTGAGAACTTCCCTGATCTGGGGAAGGAAAAAGGCATTGAAATTCAAGAGGCACAGAGAACTCCCTTCAGATGTAACTTGAATCGATCTCCTGCATGACATATCAGAGTGAAACTGGCAAAATACAAGGATAAAGAGAAAATTCTGAAAGCAGCTAGGGATAAACAGGCCCTAACTTACAAAGGTAGACACATAAGAGTAGTGGCAGACCTATCTACTGAAACTTAGCAGGCCAGAAAGGAATGGCAGGAAATCTTCAATGTGATGAACAGAAAACATATACAGCTGAGAATCCTTTATCCAGCAAGTCTGTCATTCAGAATAGAAGGAGAGATAAAGGTTTTCCCAAACAAACAGAAACTGAAAGAATTAATCACCACTAAATCAGCCCTACAAGAGATCCTAAGGGGGACTCTGTGAATGAAAAGTTGCAAGGACCACAAAGTACCAGAGACATAACTACAAGCCTGAAAGCTACAGGTGTCACAATGACTCTAAACCCATATCTTTCAGTAATAACACTGAATGTAAATGGACTAAATGCTCCAACCAAAAGACATAGGGTATCAGAATGGATAAAAAAAAAATAAGACCCATCTATTTGCTGTCCACAAGAGAATCATTGTAGACCTGAGGACACCTTCAGATTGAAAGTGAGTGTATGCAGAACTATCTATTATGCTACTGGAAGTCAAAAGAAAGCTGGAGTAGCCATACTTATATCAGACAAACTAGACTTTATGTTAAAGGCTGTAACAAGAGATGAAGAAGGGCATTATATAATAATTACAGGGTCTATGCTTCAGGAAGAGCTAACAATTATAAATGTCTATGTGCCGAATGCAGGAGCCCCCAGATATGTAAAACAATCACAAACATAAGCAACCTTATTGATAAGAATGTGGTAATTGCAGGGGACTTTAATTCTCCACTTACAGCAATCTAGACACAGGATCAATAAACAAACAAGGGCCCTGAATGATACATTGGATCAGATGGACTTGACAGATTGACTTAGAACTCTGCATCCCAAAGCAACAGAATATACTTTCTTCTTGAGTGCACATGGAACATTCTCCAAGATAGATCACATACTGGGTCACAAAACAGCCCTTTTAAGTATAAAAGAATTGATATCATACCATGCACACTTTCAGACCACAATGCTATGAAACTTGAAATCAACCACAGGAAAAAGTCTGGAAAACCTCCAAAAGCATGGAGGTTAAAGAACACCCTACTGAAGAATGAATGGGTCAACCAGGCAATTAGAGAAGAAATTTAAAAATATATGGAAACAAATGAAAATGAAAATACAACAATCCAAATGCTTTGGGATGCAGCGAAGGCAGTCCTGAGAGGAAAATACATTGCAATCCAGGCCTATCTCAAGAAACAAGAAAAATCCCAAATACAAAATCTAACAGTACACCTAAAGGAAATAGAAGCAGAACAGCAAAGACACCCCAAACTCAACAGAAGAAGAGAAATAATAAAGATCAGAGCAGAAATAAACACTATAGAAGCTAAAAAGCTGTAGAGCAGTTCAACAAAACCAAGAGTTGGTTTTTTGAAAAAATAAACAAAATTGATAAACCTCTAGCCAGGCTTCTCAAAAAGAAAAGGAAGATGACCCAAATAGATAAAATCATGAATGAAAATGGAATTATTACAACCAATCCCTCAGAAATACCAGCAATTATCAGGGAATACTATGAAACATTATATGCCAACAAACTGGACCACCTGGAAGAAATGGACAAATTCCTAAGCACCCACCCACTTCCAAAACTCAAACAGGAAGAAATAGAAAACTTGAACAGACCCATAACCAGTGAAGAAATTGAATCAGCTTTCAAAAATCTCCCAACAAATAAGAGTCCAGGACCAGATGGCTTCCCTGGGGAACTCTATCAGACATTTAAAGCAGAGATAGCACCTATCCTTCTCAAGCTTTTCCAAAAAGTAAAAAGGGAAGGAAAACTTCCAGACTCATTCTATGAAGCCAGCATTACTTTGATTCCCAAACCAGACAGAGACCCCGCAAAAAAAGAGAACTACAGGCTAATACCCCTGGTGAATATGGATGCAAAAATTCTCACCAAGATACTAGCAAATCAAATTCAACAGTATATAAAAATAATTATTCACCATGATCAAGTGGGATTCATTGCTGGGCTTCAGCTCTGGTCCAACATTCACAAATCAATCAATGTGATACATCACATTAATAAAAAAAAAGATAAGAACCATATGATCCTGTCAATCGATGCACGATGCAGAAAAAGCATTTGACAAAATTCAGCATCCTTTCTTAATACAAAGCCTCAAGAAAGTTGGGATAGAAGGAACATACTTAAACATCATAAAAGCCACTTATGAAACCCCCCCAGCTAATATCATCCTCAATGGGGAAAAACTGAAAACTTTCCCCTGAGATCAGGAACACGACAGGGATGTCCACTCTCACTGCTGTTGTTTAACATAGTGTTGGAAGTTCTAGTATCAGCAATCAGACAACAAAAGGAAATCAAAGGCATCAAAATTGGCAAAGATGAAGTCAAGCATTCACTTTTTGCAGATGCCATGATATTATACCTGGAAAACCCAATAGACTCCACCAAAAGTCTGCTAGAACTGATACATGAATTCAGCAAGGTTGCAGGATACAAAATCAATGTACAGACATCAGTTGTGTACTTATACACTAATAATGAAGCAACAGAAAGACAAATAAAGAAATTGATCCCATTCACAATTGAACCAAGAATCAAAACACCTAGGAATAAACGTAACCAAAGATGTAAAATATCTGTATGCTGAATACTATAGAAAGCTTATGAAGGAAATTGAAGAAGATACAAAGAAATGGAAAAACATTCCGTGCTCATGGATTAGAAGAATAAATATTGTCAAAACGTCAATATTACCCAAAGCAATCTACATTTTCAATGCAATCCCAATCAAAATTGCACCAGCATTCTTCTCGAAGCTAGAACAAGCAATCCTAAAGTTTGTATGGAACCACAAAAGATCCCGAATAGCCAAGGTAATATTGAAGAAGAATATCAAAGTGGGAGGCATCCCAATCCCAGACTTTAGCCTCTACTACAAAGCTGTAATCATCAAGACAGTATGGTATTCGCACAAAAACAGACACATAGACCAATGGAATAGAATAGAGACTCCAGTATTAGAACCACAGAAGTATGGCCAACTAATCTTCGACAAAGCAGGAAAGAATATCCAATGGAAAAAAGACAGTCTCTGTAACATATGGTGCTGGGAGAACTGGAGAGAATACAGAAGAATAAAACTAGACCACTTTCTCACACCATTCACAAAAATAAACTCAAAATAGATAAAGGACCTGATTGTGAGACAGGAAACCATCAAAGCCCTAGAGGAGAAAGTAGGAAAAAACCTCTCTGACCTCAGCCACAGCAATTTTTTACTTGACACATCCCCAAAGGCAAGAGAATTAAAAGCAAAAATAACTCTTTTGGGACCTCATGAAGATAAAAAGCTTCTGCACTGCAAAGGAAACAATCAACAAAACTAAAAGGCAACTGACGGAATGGGAAAAGATATTTGCAAATGACTTATGACACAAAGGCCTAGTATCCAAAATCTATAAAGAACTCACCAAACTCCACACCCAAAAAACAAATAATCCAGTGAAGAAATGGGAAGAAGGCATGAATAGACACTTCTCTAAAGAAGACATCCAGATGGCCAACAGGCAAGTGAAAAGATGCTCAATGCCACTCCTCATCAGGGGAATACAAATCAAAACCACACTGAGATATCACCTCACGCCAGTCAGAGTGGCTAAAATGAAAAAATCAGGAGACTATAGATGCTGGAGAGGATGTGGAGAAACGGGAACCCTCTTGCACTGTTGGTGGGAATGCAAACTGGTGCAGCCGCTCTGGAAAACAGTGTGGAGGTTCCTCAAAAAATTAAAAGTAGAACTACCCTATGACTCAGCAATAGCACTGCTAGGAATTTACCCAAGGGGTACAGAGGTGCTGATGCATAGGGGCACTTGTACCCCAATGTTTATGGCAACACTCTCAACAACAGCCAAATTATGGAAAGAGCCTAAATGTCCATCAACTGATGAATGGATAAAGAAATTGTGGTTTATATACACAATGGAAATCTACTTGGCAATGAGGAAGAATGAAATCTGCCCTTTTGTAGCAACGTGGATGGAACTGGAGAGTATTATGCTAGGTGAAATACGTCATGCAGAGAAAGACAGATACCATATGTTTTCACTCTTTTGTGGATCCTGAGAAACTTAACAGAGGACCATGGGGGAGGAGAAGGGGGAAAAAAAGTTACAGAGAAGGAAGAGGAAAACTATAAGAGACTGTTAAAGACTGAGAATAAACTGAAAGTTGATGGGGGTGGGAGGGGGGGGAAGTGGGTGATGGGCATTGAGGAGGGCACCTATTGGGATGAGCACTTGTGTTGTATGGAAACCAATTTGACAATAAATTTCATATTAAAAAGAAAGAATTTATATTATTGAGTAAAAATGAATACTCATGAAATCAAATAACATTTGTGAAATCAAATAACATTTGACAGTGAAGTCAAATATACAGTGTGGTCAACCCCATTACATTTTTTTATATTTTAGAAGAATAAAATTTATTATTTAAGTTTGAGTTTTCTTATATTTTTCACTTAAAATTAATTGAGCATATACTGTGTTTCATGTACTTTTACAGGTTCTGAGAATGCATAGGCAAATTTAACTGAGATAAAGTCCTCAGACTGTCACATTAGCAAGTAGGAATAAGAACATCGCAGCCAATGCCTGAGTCTAAAATTATATTAATCATGTAAATCATACCTGGCCTTCTCCATGAAATTTGCTCAGGTTAACAAACCATAAAAAAAATGAGCTCTGAGAGATAACAGATAAATGGAAGCTCAACACTAAACCAGTTGTTCCAAAATTTAAAAGGGCATCCGAATCTCCGATGACCACTTTTTAAATGAGTGTTTCTGGGCCCAGTCAGGAATCTGAATTTGGTTTAGTTTTATTTGGTTTGGTAACATCCAAGATAACTTTAGGCAGCTAGTTCTAGGACCATACTTGAGGAAATACTGACTTCCACAAAAGAGGCAAGTGTCTAACAACCGGTGGTATTAGGCTCCATTTTCTCCTTCATTCATCTTCACTTCTAACTTGTGGAAAAATATGAGTGATTCAAAGTTTATTGTGGCTTTTATTTCCAGTTGCACTTGAAAGCACAAAAGGGAAAATAAGTTTCTCATCTGATAAGATTCACAGACAATATCTTTAAGATAGTCGCAAAAATTAAACCAGAGAAATAAAATGTAGTTAGTATGTTTGCCTGAGGCATGTTTTATTTTTAAAATGATACTTAAAAAATCATCCTCATTCACCCTCTTAAGAGAAACTAAAGACAGGGAAAAAATGTCCGGGAAAAGGCCATGACTATAAATGACCTGTTGGAAAATGATAAACATTTTAATTACTACCATGTTTTATCAAGTTTTCTGTATCTCCAAATCCATGGGAGCATGACCAGTATTTTATGTTTAAAAAATATACTTCCATAAATTATTTTAATAATTTTATACTTAGATATGATCATATTTGTTTTCTAAACAATCTTTCTTTTTGAAACTACTATTTTCTTGCTGTCATCCTCAATTTTTTAATTTTGAGGTTGTTGAGAAGAGAGCTAATTTAATTGAGTAAACTGCTATATCACATTTTGGTGCCCTGTTGAGCACATAAACATTTTCTATATGGAATCAACTCTTACACCATTAGAAGTTTATAAAATATGTTCACTTTGTACAAGCTGTATAAAGATCAATGTAAAGACCAATGAAAATATTTTACATAACCATCCCACTTTTAAATACCCTTACATCAGCATTCCTATTTTACCTAACTCTTGGCTTCCATTCACAAATATGCTTTAAAACTTTAAAATCTCTACATCTAATTTTAAAATTCAACTTATTTTTTTAGATATTTTAATGTTTATTTATTTTTGAGAGAGAGAGAGAGACAGAGCATGAGCAGGGGAGGGGCAGAGAGAGTTGGAGACACAGAATCTGAAGCAGGCTCCAGGTCTGAGCTGTCAGCACAGAGCCCATACACTCAAGGAGTAAACTGATCACCTTGTAGGAACTGGTACAATAATTCATACATAATGTTTTTAAATTTGTAGAAATAACAAAACCACACGACTCTAGTGAAAATGCCACTTTTTCAATTGCCATAGTTTTGGTTTAAAGTAGACTACTTCCTCTAAAGATTCAGTCATTTTATGGTTGTCTCACATTTATGCCAAAAAGAAAAAAATCATAGCAACCACTTTCTGCTAAATGAGAGCATGCATTTATCAAGGGTCAAATTCAGTGGAATTTTAGTTCTTTAAATTACTCTAATGATTTTTTTTTCAAAAATGGACCAATAAAGGTGGAAGAGATAAAGCATCCTTTTTATGTCAGGATATCATTGCTATTCTCAGTACTACACACAGTACTATGCTGAACAACTATTTGGGAATTAATATGATGAATATCTAATTTTACTGTACTGACATTACTGAAAGTGAGTGGAAATGTGCGTGATCTTACTGAAATCTTTAGTGCAAAGTAAGACATAGCTTGTTTCATTCATTATTTGAAACAGATTTTCTAACATTGAGTTTAAAATTAGTTTCTAACATTGGGTTTAAAATTAGTTTTAGGTGTTCAAGTTTTCTATGACGTTTTGCTCTAATCTGAAACATCTCTGTCACGTTTTGTTCTAACTGCCATTGAAAGTGACATATCCTCCATTTATAACTCACTTTATTTCCCACTCCTAAGAGACTTCAGGCTAAGGTCAAATGTGAGAGACATATCCATGTGCAGAATATAATTGCTAGTTATTTCTAAATTTTATTTTTAATATATGAATTTCCCCCTCAAAACACACCAAGGATAGCACTTAAAATATAATTTTCCTTACATCTAGTCAGGAACACTAGGTTTGATCAAGTAAATAAATTGGAGCTCAAATGTATTGGGGATTTTTTAAAAGTGATGATTCTAACTCTAATTTTTAAATTATCCAACTGAGTACCTTTTTGAGGAAAATATATCAAGAAAATAGACTTTCTATATGTTTTATATGTTTCAAGACTCCCTTTCCCATACTTAAATCATCATGATTTCTCCTCACAATAATCACAGCTATATATTCTGTTCCATGTGTAGTGTACAGTTAGTACTTAAGGATTGGACTAGAATATTTGTACAAATCAATTCTAAATTGAAACAAGTTTAAAAACAGCCCCTGACACCTCATGTCTCATTAGGATGGGCACTACCACAAAAACAAAAACAAAAACAAAAACAGAAACAAAACAGAAAATAACGAATGTTGGCAAGGATGTTGAGAAATTGGAACACTTGTGTACTATTGGTAGGAATGTATAATGGTATAGCCATAATGGAAAACAGAAATTAAAAACAGAATCACCATAAGATTCAGCATGTTTACTTCTGGGCATATATACAAAAGAATTGAAATCAGTGTCTGGAACAGATATTGGCAAACCCATGTTCATAGCAGCATTATTCACAATAGCCAAGAAGTGGAAGCAACCCAGGTGTCCATCAACAGATGGATGGATCAATAAAATGTGATATATACATACAGTGGAATACTATTCAGCCTTTAAAATGAAGAAAACTTTACACATGTTACAACATGGATGAAACTCGAAGAAATTCTTCTCCATGAAATAAGCCAGTTACAAAAAAGATAAATATTGTATGATTCCACTTCTATGAGGTATCTAGAATAGTCAAACTCAGAGAAAGTAGACTGGTGGTTACCAGGGGCTGGGGAAAAAATGGGAAATTGTTAGGTATAAAGTTTTAATTTTACAAGATTAAATAGTCTTGGAGACAGTTGCACAACGTGAATATACTTGACACTACAGAACTGTACATTTAAAAATGTGTAAGATGGTAAAGTTTATGTTATGTGTATTTTACCACAATTGGAAAAAAAAATTTTAAGTCATAAAATAAAAGCCCTGGGTGCCTGGGTGACTAAGTCGGTTGAGTGGCCAACTCTTGTTTTTGGCTCAGGTCATGATCCCAGGGTCGTGAGACAGAGCCCTACATTGGGCTCCATGCTGAGCGTGAAGCCTGCTTAACATGCTCTCTCTCTCTCTCTCTCTCTCTCTCTCTCCCTCTGCCACTCTCCTCTGCTTGTACTCTCTCTCTCTCTCTCTCTCAAATTACAAACAACAAAAAAAAGCCCCTGATCATTAAGAAGGCAATTAAGGAAATATTTACATTCTTATTATTTCTGGAGCCACATTCAGTCTAGCATAATGATGCCCAAATAGTCTTTTTAAAAAAGTGATTTAAATATTATGAGTTTTTAAAAAGTTAAAATAGTGAAGAAAAACAAAGGATTATTTATCTTCCCTGGGAGTATCTATGAGCCAAACACCTTTGCTTAGGGCAATATTCATAAAGACCAGAGGAAAAGAAACAAGAGAACCCATTTAGGCATGACATATGAGGGTATCCCAGAATTTGCTCTGGCTTGTGATAAATATATACAGAGCAAATCAAATTACAAGATATCCTATTTTAAGAAATCCCATTTTCTACACAAATGAAATAGGGCATAATTTATCACATTCTGAAGGTATCCTTTAATATTCTTTGAAATAAGGGATTCCATCACATCACTTAGCTTTTATTTGAAGACAAAAGTACGTGTCTCAGAAGTAGAGACAGTGGTGATGTGTTAGAAACCACTGCCAATTGGAAATCAATCCATTATAAGGATGACACTTCTGAAATTATAATGTAAGTCAATGGGGGAATATATGATTCAGTTTTCAAAAATGTGCTTCATGTACAAATGTCAAGAAATGCATCCATTATATAAAATGGGGTCTAGTTTTAGCCATATGAAGCATAATTCAAAAACAAAAACCACACACAACCCTATATCTCTGGGTTAGTAAAGAAAGGGAAACAAAAACGAGCCATTTCTGAGGCGCTAGAGGATGTTAGTTGATGAATTTACTAGGAGCCTAGAGGAAACTAAAGTTGCTGCCCTCTGACTGGAACATTCAAGTTTATCATTTGTGTGTAACATAAAAGGGCAATTTAGATGTTAAAATTTAATCAACATGAAACATTAATGCCTTAGGTTGAAACAGAGGATGGCACAATAATGGCATTAGAAAGGGTGAAAATAGCACCATTACTCTCATTGACATCATCAATGTGTTTGCTTCAGTGAACTGTACCCTCCAAAATGGAAAAACAAAAAAGCAATTTGTAAGGAAGTTATCATCAATACTTAGCTTTCTTCTTGCCCAACTCTAGAATGACCTATATTCTACAAAGGACGCAAAAACACTTCTAACCAAAATATAAATTTCTTTATTTAAAACAGCAACATTTGGTATATTTCCTTTATCTTTTTTTAGTTAATGTGATTGCAGTAGGTGAATTTAAAAGTTGTTCATTACTGCATGAAAAGATGAAATATTACTTTTTGGGGACCACTAAGTAGTATTTAATATTCACTAAACATTCATTTGGCCATCTACCTAGAAGTCATTAATTACGTACTATGTACCAGGAATATAGTAATGCATGTATATATTGATATGCAGACCTATTTAATATATGTGGGTTTTGGAATGGGAACCAGAAGACCTAGCTTCTGAGGTACTACACTGTTCCCTGCCTCTCTCAAGTATCATTTCTACAGAGGTGACTCTTACATTTATATCTCTAGTCCTAACCTCTCTCATGAGCTCCAGATCCATATTTCGAACTACCAACCAGACATTTGCATCTAGAAGTTACTTCAAATTCTACAAGGTCAAATTGCAACAGCCCTGTATGTATGTATGTGCTCCTATGTTCCATACACTCAAAATGTACTTTCTTTTTTTTTTTTTTTTTTAAATTTTTTTTTTTCAACATTTTTTTTTTTTTTTTTTTTTTTTGGGACAGAGAGAGACAGAGCATGAACGGGGGAGGGGCAGAGAGAGAGGGAGACACAGAATCGGAAACAGGCTCCAGGCTCCGAGCCATCAGCCCAGAGCCTGACGCGGGGCTCAAACTCACGGACCGCGAGATCGTGACCTGGCTGAAGTCGGACGCTTAACCGACTGCGCCACCCAGGCGCCCCCAAAATGTACTTTCAAACCAGTATTAGCACTCCGTCTCCACTCTTATTTTTCTTTCCAGATCCAGCTCAAGCATTGTCTCTTCTGGGAGTTGTCCATGACCTTCCCAGGCAGAGTCTTTTGCTATTCCCTCTATATTCTCATTGTGCTTAGTATAACCTTACTAGTGTATTTACCTTTTTTGGTCACTAGTGAATTTTTATAATAAATGAATTAGATGTCTTTCTCTTCTGCTACACCATAAACCTTTAGGGCAGATGCCCTACTTTGTTGTTGTTATCTCATTTGCTTTTTGATTGAATTAATTTGAAAACACTCAAGCAAAATGGTGCTTTTACAAGGAAACTCTGTTTCAGTAGGTTTGAATTGAGACTTGAGCAGCTCTCACTTTTCAAATATGTGCAAATGACTGTGATATGTTCCAATATCTGAAAATCACTGAATTAAGCATCTAGACAAAGATTATCACTACATGATGTTTACGATTAACCCTTGAGGTTTAAGTAAGTATACAATCTCATATAATTAACCCCCTTATCTGAGGGGGATACATTCCAAGACTTGCAGTGGATGCCTGAAACCCCAGGTAGTACTGAACCCTATATACTATGTTTTTTCCTATACATACCTATGACAAAGTTCAATTTATAAATTAGGTACTGTAAGATATTAACAACGAATAATAAAATAGACCAATATAATAATTATAAAGTATACTGTAATAAAATTATGTGAATGTGCTCTCTCTCAAAATATCTTACTATGCTGTACTCATCCTTTCTCTTCCTGTGACGTGAGAGGATAAAATGCCTATGTCATGAGATGAAGTGAGGTGGATGATGTAGGCATTGTGATGTAGCACTAGGCTACCATTGACCTTCTGACACTAAGTCAGAAGGAGGATCATCTGCTTCCTGACTGTGGTTGAGGGTGAGTAACTGAAACCAAAGAAAGCCAAACCTCAGATAAGAGGGGATATTGTATTGGGTTAAATGTCTGATATGCTATTATAATGATTTCTGGTAATAAAAACAATTTCCTGAGTGGTGCATCAAATCATCCATTTTGAATTTCAACCTGTACACATTAAAAACATCCTGAATATTAATTAGGATGAATATTTCTTGCCATGAAAAGATGGAATCATTACCTGAAAAAAGATTACAAACCAAACTATACAAAATTTTAGTAGTGACGACATAGATGGGTACATTTATGTAAAGAAAAAAATCTGGAAAGTTATACACTAAGTTGTTAAATAGTAGTAATCTCTGGCTGATAGAAATGAGGTTTTTCTTGTTTTCTTATATTTTGCTTTTTTATATGTCCCACTTTCCACAATGTACACAAAAATTTCCTTGTAAAACTGTAATAATTAAGTAAAAAAGTACATATACCTTTAACAGAATTAGTAGGGATCTGCAGAGGAAAAGAACTAGAATCAGTAGAGGGCTTATATGTATTAGCATGTTACATTCCGGGGATTGAACAATTAGTAATATAAGGTCAGGTTTAGAGAAGTTAAGGAACATACCCATGGTGATTCAGTAAGAAAATAATAGACCTGGGATTCAAACCCAGGTTTTTGTGATTCTAAAATATTATTCCATTTCATCTTGCTGGCCCAGATCCACTATCATCTCTCTATGAAACTGTTAAGTAATCAAAATTTCTGCTGCCCTACCCACATTATTCCATGCTATGAATTGCCATGATCACTACCATGGGGCCTGTTTCAAGATATTCTTCATCCATCAACCTAATCCTTATTACAGTTGCAAATATTCTGGTCAACTAATCTGATAAAATAATTGATGCCAATAAATCATTGTATCAGTAATTTCTCTGGACTTCCCAGTGCCATGTACGTGCAGCTTATTGTGTTAGGTGTTGGGATGACAGAGTTCACATTCAAACTGGCATACGGAGGGGGTAGTGAGATGCTCACATAGTTCACTGCATTACAATCTAATAACTGCTCTATTAAGATAATAAAAAAAAACATTCACTATGGAAGCATGAAAAAGTTAAATGCATACTACTCTGGGATATCACAGGGTTTAAAAGAAAAAAAAAAAAGGAGGAAGGGCCTATGAAGCAAAGACCATTGCCTGTGCAAAACAACACCTAGCAGTTAAAGACCCCTTCTTTGTAAAGATTAGCCTGTTTCATGGCAACCTCCTGTAATCACATTGCCCTTTTGCTGATGTCACACTTCAAAGCTATGTTTCTCTGGGTTTGCAGCAGGCCAGTAGTGGGAAATAGTTTTAGGCAGCCCTATCAGTAGATCTTAAAATAACATCTCTTAAAGCAAACACCTGTGTCCTATGCAGCCTTTCACAGCAGTACGTGTTGTTGTCACTGAACTGCATCCCTGAGCCGCCCACATAGTGACAAGTTTAATGCAGCTGGGTTACCTAAGACTTGCAGAGATTAGGAAGCTGTCAGTAAAACATCCGGGAGGGCTTTGTGAATCATTTTGTAAAATCACTCTAAAATAGTAATTAATGGAAAAATTTTGAAAACTTGTTCAACACTGAGTATAGCCAGAAAAAAAGTCAACCTCTGGAGAATCCAATTTTATCATTAGTGCTAAAGCATATTTAACAGATAAATTTTTTTCCAGAGTCCTCATCTCAATTTATTTCACTGGATATCCTTTGTTAGTCAATTCTTTCTTCTCTCTTCAAAAAAATTAGAGATTAATTTATCCAAAGAGTAAAGGCGAAGAACATGAATTTTCAAGTCAACAATATATTTGAGGAGGAATATGTCAATATGTAGCTAGATAAATGGAACTAACATTTTTATTTATTTAAAAAAAAAAATTTTTTTTCTTAACATTTATTTATTTTTGAGACAGAGAGAGACAGAGCATGAACAGGGGAGGGGCAGAGAGAGGGAGACACAGAATCTGAAACAGGCTCCAGGCTCTGAGATGTCAGCACAGAGCCCGACGCAGGGCTGAAACTCACTGACCGCGAGATCATGACCTAAGCCGAAGTCGGCCGCTTAACCGACTGAGCCACCCAGGCGTCCCTGAAATCGTGATTCTTTAGGCAGAGAGCGTCAGACACATTTCTAACCATGCAGGTTAGATGGTTGAGGTTAATATATTATCTGGCTGCCTTTTTATTAGCTTCAAATGTGACATTTAAAAGTGTCCTCACATCCTCACAGAACTTAACAAAAGTAGGCAGAAGACTCTACTTCACAACATTAAAAAAAAATCCAAGCAGGTACACTTGATTTTAGTTCATTTATTTAAATATGACATACACACATTACTATACCCTTATACTTTAAACATTCTTGATAACAAAAAAAATTAATAAATTAATATAATGCAGATGTATACTAGTATTCTAGTGGGGTACCTGGAATATATTTGTGTATCTTGGAGAAAAGGACCTAATATGGGGGAAGGAGAGAGAGAAATAAGAATGAGACAAGGAAAAAGGGAAAAATTAAAATACTTTCCAAAACTCAGCATATATGATATAATTACATATTTACATTTATTTGAAATTTTATACATGTATGTATTTATGTATGTATAAATATGATTTATATTTATATAAACTAACTAACTAAGGAACTAACATTTTTAACACATAAATATAAAAACCTATAATACAAATGTTTTCAGACAACCACAACAGGTAATTTGCACATGAAAATATGTATCCCTTGTGTATTTTAAGTGAACTACATTTATGGGTTTCCTGGAGTTCCGGCATCTTTACTTTTTCAATTATTTCATTCACAAGCTACACAATTAATTGTACTTCTATAGATCACTTTGTCCCTGAAGTAGGAAATACTTCAAAATAATTTAACTTCTACATAATATAAATACATACATAATTAGGCTATTTAGTGTTTTTAAAAGGCAAGTTATGTGATTCAGCATCAAAAAAATATATTCTAATTTATGAGAAAGTTAAGAGTGAGTCAATGATGAAGTTAAGGGACAAGCCCAGGAACAAATCTGAGATGTTCTATCTTTAAACTCCACCTCATGTAAAAGTGTTATTTCCTCTCAAAATGTTCTTCCAATGTCCCCAAATAATGACCAAATACTATAAAAAACACTCTATACAGACAATGAATATTTTGGTGAAGTTGTTAGGTAACATTTAAAGACGTTTTCAGCAAATAACTATTTTTGGGTAAGGTAAGAAGACAAATTCCTACAAAAAATGATGCTTCAAAACTAATTTCCAGGGAAAAAAATAAACAGAATGCTTTGAAGAAAACTTCAAATCTAAGTATTTGTAAGTGAAAATATTAAATTCTAGCAACATCGAAAATTTATGCACTTTCCTTTATCTTCTGCTATCCCATATGAAGAAGTTTATGAACAGATAAGCAACAGGGCCTGAATGGGAAAGGTATTAGGGCAAAGAAAAAGGGGGGTGGGGGACAAAACAGGATCCCATACTATTTAAGAGTAAACTTTTATTTATGTGTTTATACATTTATTTATTTTTCACAGTCTTGAACATTAGGTCTCCAGAGGGAAATACATTCATTCAGTAAATATTTACTGATTGCCTATGATTTGTTAGGCATTACCAGAGAAATGAGAGAATATAAAGATGACAATTATATTCTCTGCTCTCAAAACAGTTACGACTGAGTTGGAGACACATACATGCACACAAATACAATTTATTGCTATATAACAACAACTATATAAACCTAAGACAATCTATGTAAACAAAATCTTATTTTTTCTGTATTTCTTAATTCATTTTTAGTACCATTCACTATATTACTTGGTTCAGATTTGCAACTGAACAGCATGTAGTGAACGGACACCAAGGCAGCATCTGAGTGCCAAAACATTTAAGAAAAAACAGACATGCCACAAAACTAATCCAAGGTCAGCACAACCTGGCCAGTTTTGAGGAAGTTTCTCATATATGGAAAAATACAAACTATTTTTCTTAACATAATATCATTTATATCTGATCCCAAAGGAATTTTCTTCAACCAAATCCCATTTACTTTAATCTCCAGACCATCTTCTTGAAACAAACTTCCTGTGTCCTTGGTAGCAGTATATTATTACATTGAGGGCTATAACATCACTACTTTTTAATAATATATTTCTTCTACTTTAGATAAGAATCTTTGAAATTCACAAAATAAAATCTTACTAATCTGGACTTTAAACTTAAGCATCTTTTTCAGAAGGAGCAGGGACTGGGATCATTTTTTTGTCCTTTACAGTTTTTCTTGTGTTAACTATTCAGCAGAATTAGAAAATTTAAAATATAATGAAATATAATATTTGGTATTAAAAACAGCAACAGCAAAAATATCCAGTCTATATCTTGGATTGGTATACACTCTCCCCAACCTGCCATACATTCTACATTTTTATACTTAGAATCCCTGCGTTGAATGGTGGCACTTCAACTCTGTGCAAGTTCTTTAAACAACAAGCATTCAAATAAATTCACAAATTTTGATAGTACTAAGGCAAGAAGTGAAAAAATACACATTTGTTTATTTATTTAACAGCAGGTCATTAAAAATTAAATAAGGATTGAAGGAGAAAAAGATCAATTGGGTTTTCAGAGTAATTCTGAACATTCAACCAATAAAACCCTTGCATTCTTAAAGTGTTATGACAAACTGAGATTTTGGTAAAAAGACAAGATTCTATGACAACTTTTTTTTTTTTTAAGGAGAAAAATTTTCTAAAAAGTATGTTTAGCAACAACAACTTAGAAAGTATAAACACCTACGATTACAATTTGCAAATGGAATGTTTCCAAAGTTGATAATGTAGAATTTGGAATATATTTTCCAATTGCAACAATGCTTTATAAAACGATGGCTAACTTTCCAGAACAGATTAGAAACCCTGTTTTTAAGCATGTTCTTAATATACCATCTATCTGCAATGAAAAATAACTAAACACAGTATAGTTGCAATACTGACAATGGAAAACAAAGAAAAGGAAAATACACAGAACTCAAACCATGACTGCATAGCATTAAAAAGAGAGAATATGTTGGGGCACCTGGGTGGCTCAGTCGGTTGAGCGTCCGACTTCGGCTCATGTCATGATCTCACGGACTGTGAGTTGGAGCCCAGCATCCGGCTCTGTGCTGACAGCTCAGAGCCTGGACCCTGCTTCACATTGTGTCTCCCTCTCTCTCTCTGCCCCTCCCCCGCTCATGCTCTGTCTCTCTCTCTCTGTCAAAAATAAACATTAAAAAAAAAAGAGAATATGTAACTCAAAAAAGACAACTAAGACTTAGCCAAAACTCTTTGTAATGTGAATTCAAAAAGATGGTTTGCAAAGGTGTAAAAGGGTATTAAAGCCAAGTTTTGATTGCCTGAAGGACACCTCTCTCTCTCTCTCATACACTAAGGACAGGCAAATTTGGCACTTTCAACCTGGAAGACAAATGCCACACTGAGTTAAAAAGCACAAAACACAGCGTGAAAAAGAAAGTGAGAGGGGACTGGAAAGTAAATCTGGGCACTTTGAGAATACATTGGCCATCTTTAGCTCCAGAGGCCTGCGTAGTTCCCGTGGAGGCCTGAAGGGAGAGGCCCTCCAGCCACGAAGAGCTTCATCTCAGGCCAGTTGTAGCAGTGGGTGTAGAGCGCGTTGGGGAAATCATCTATACGACCAAAGTAGTTCACCCACAGGTCATCGTGGTTGAGCCAGCCTCTGCCACAGGTGAGCTTGAGCTTCCTTCCTGAGGGCCCAGGACAGGAGTCTGGGCTGCCCGACGCCCTCTCCTCCAGGAACTTCTGGGCACGGATGTCATAAAAGAGCAGGGAGCCATGGCCCGTGCCCACGGTGATGATGTATTGGTAGAAACTCAGCGAGCGCACACCCATGCCGCCGTCTCGGGAGCACAGGGGTCTGATGTTTTGGTGACCCTGGCGCGGATCTAGGAAGGAGACATGGGACTGAGAGCCCACCGCGTACAGGGACAACTCTTCGCAGTAGGTCAGGCACACGTTGTCACGGCAGTAGGGGAGCCTGATGGACAGCAGCCTAGACAGAGTGCTCCGGGCTTTCCACAGGTGGAAGTAGCCGTCCAGGGAGACGGCTCCCAGCTCCTGGTTCTTGCCGCTGAAGGCCAAGGCCCGCACCTTGTGGTTAGTGGGGCTGGTGCTGGACCTGGGGATGGTCTCCATGTCCCTCGGACGGATGTGGGTGTACACAGGAAGCCCCGCGTCATTCTGCCAGGAGATGCTGCCATTGAACATGTCGGGGTCCATCTGCCACAGAGCCACAGTGCCGTCGCGGGAGCCGCTCACAACCACTGTATCGCTCATCCAGGCGATGGTGAAGATCCAGTCCTTATGGCCGTGGCGGTCGCCCAGGCACACGGGGTCCAGGGTGGGCAGCTGGTAGACGGCCAGGCTGTTGGGATTCTCTCCCCCGGTGGCCAGAAGCGTCTTGGAGGGACTCAGCTCGATGGCGTGGATGCCGCAGCTCGGCTGGGCCCGGGCCAGCCAGGGCCCCCGGTCCCGCATCAGGGGGATGCGCGTGATTTGCCCCGAGTGCACGTCCACCACGAAGAGGGTGTTACATTTGGTGCCGCACACGACCTGCCTGGCGTTCAGCCACTGCGACGCGAACACCTTGTTGAGGGTGCCCAGGGCCAGCTCGCGCTCCCTCAAGAGTTCGGGCAGCTTCTGCACCGCGTAGCCGGGCAATTCGCCCTTCGAGCCCGACAGCCAGGCGCCGCCCAGAGCGCCCACCTCGCGGTCCTTGAGGTAGTGCACCAGCGAGCGCCGCGTCGCCGGCCGCTTCTGCTTCTTAGGCAGCAGCGGCCCCTCTGCGTCCGCCGCCGAGCCCTGAGACGACGAGCTCTCGGCGGGCGCTTTCCGCTTCCTGCTACCTGTTTGCTGCGGGGCCATGGTGGGCGGCGGGCGAGTGGCCGCGGCGGCGGCGGCGGCGGCGGCGGCGGCGGCGGCAGTGGCATCGGCGGCGGCAGTGGCATCGGCGGCGGTGGCAGTGGCATCGGCGGCGCGGCGGCGGCGGCGGCGGCGGCCGCGGCGGCCGCGGCGCGAGGGACCCGTGTTGGCCGTGGCGGCGGCGGGGACAGCGGCGCCTCCGCGTCAGCGGGGAGCGCGTGCTCTCAGGGGCCAAGAGGCGGGTGCGATCGCAGGGCGTGGAGCCTACCGAGTCCAGAACGCGAGGGCGGGAAAGGAGGCGAGGAGCGCGGACCCACGGGAGCGGAGCGCCGTCCTAGTGAGGCAACTGAGGCGTGGATCTAGGCGAGGGCGGGAAGTGCGGCTGGCGGGGCGGCGGCGAAGCGAGCGCCGGCTGGGACCACGCAGGGGGGCCCCTTGTGAGGGGGCGGAGGCAGCGGGAGGCGTGGGCGAGGAGCAAGCAGGCACAGTGGGAGGGACCGCTCTCGGTGCGGGGGAGGAGGATGGACCCGTGGGGCCGGGGCTGTACTGGGGACCTGCGCTCCAAGATCCCCAAGCTGTCCGGTGCGCCTGTCCGGACCTCCACTAAATGACACCGGATACTTCACCGCTCTCAGAGCAGCAGCCAACCGGCCTTCTTAAAATCCTTACTTAAATAAAATTTGAAATCTAAAATATAGGCCACCACGAGGCTAGAAGGAGCCGAGACAATTGTCTGCACGAAGAAACGAATGTGCACTTGCTGCAATCCCGAGAGACGCTTGGCTGCGATTGAATTTAGTGAGGGAATGTGAGTGTTTGGTAGCTACAGGGGGGCCCTGCGTACTTAGGTTCGTATTGCAGCCACTTCTCTCTCAGCTCCTCTTCAGTTACCGTAAACAGTTTGCACTATCCGCTATATATATTTACCTCATATTAAAAATATGTATATTTACCTCATTTATATAAGTGTATATATTTACCTCATATATAAAGATAAACACATATATATTTACCTCATATGTAAATATATATACACCTCATATATATAAATATGTACCTTTACCTCATAGATGTAAATATATTTACCTCATTTATATAAATATATATTTACCTCAGATATATATATATATTTGACTCATATATATCTCATATATAAACATATATTTATCTCATGTATATATAAATATATATTTACCTCGTATATGAATATATATTTATCTCATCTATATAAATATATAATTACTTCATATATAAATATATATATTTCCCTCATATATATAAAAATATACACATATTTACCATGAATACATAAATATATATTTACCTCATATATAAATATATGTATATTTACCCCATGTGCATAAATATATATATTTACCTCACATATATAAAAAATATATATACCTCATATATATGTGTATTTGCCATATATAAATATATATATTTACATCATATATAGATAAATGTGTATCTTTACCTCATATAGATCATCTATATAAGTATGTATCTTTACCTCATATAGATGTAAATAAATACATTTACCTCATTTATATTAATATATAATTACCTCATATATAAATATATATATATTTACTTCAACTATATAAAAATATATACATATATTTACCCTGTATATATACATATACATTTACCTTATATAAAAATATATATATAGTTACCCCATATATATATTTATCTCAAATATATAAAAATAGATATACCTCATCTATATATATTTACCATGTATATATATATATAACCTCATATACATATACATATGTACATTTACCTCATATAAATGTAAATATAAATATTAACCTCATTTATGTAAATATATAATTACCTCATATATAAATATATGTATATTTACCTCATATGTATATATTCGCTTGTATATATAAAAAATATATTTACCTCATATATAAAAATATATATTTACCTCATATGTATAAATATATACATATATTTACCTTCTATACTTATATATATCAACCTCATGTATAAATATATATATATTTACCCCATGTATATAAATATACCTCATACATATAAGGTATGTATTTACCTCATACATATAAAAAATATATACACTTCATATATATACATATTTCCCGTATATAAATATATATATTTACCTCATATATATATAAATATTTTTCTTTACCTCATACAGATGTAAATACATATATTTACCTCATTTATGTAAATATATAATTACCTCATATAAATATATGTATATTTACTTCATATATATAAAAATATATGCATATATTTATCTTGTTTACATATATATAAATATTTACCTCATATAAATATGTATATATATCTTTACCTTATATATATATATTTACCATGTATAAATATATATAACCTCATATATATAAAAATATGTATATTTACGTCATATAGATGTAAATATAAATATATACCTCATTTATATAAATATATAATTACCTCATATATAAATATATGTGTATTTACCTCATATATATAAATATATATATTTACCTCATATATATAAAAATATATATGTTTAGGATTGATGGGGGGTGGAAGGGGGGGTGGGTGATGGGTATTGAGGAGGACACCTTTTGGTATGAGCACTGGGTGTTGTATGGAAACCAATTTGAAAATAAATTTCATATTTAAAAATAAATAAATAAATAAACATTAAAAAATTAAACAAAACAAAAAACAAACAAAATATATATATATATCTACCTCATATAAAATATATATATATATTTACCTCATAAAATATACATATTTACTTCATATATAAAAAAATATATATATTTACCTCGGCATATAAATATACAAATATTTATCCCATATATAAATATATATATATATATTTACCTCATATACATAAATATATATATTTACATTGTATATACAAATGTAAATATATATACCACATCTGTAAATATATATATATTTATGTCATATATATTTTATATATTTACCTCATACATAACTATATTTATATATTACCTCATGTATAGAAATGTATATATACCTTATATATATAAAAATATATATATTTAACTCATGTGTATATATTTACCATATATAAATATATATTACCTCATATATATAAATATATGGAAATATATATACCTCATATGTATATAAATGTATATATTTACCTCATGTATATATATTTACCATATATAAATGTATATATTACCTCATGTGTGTAAGTATATATATTCACCTCATATAGACATAAATGTAAATATTTACCCTGTTTATATAAATATAAATTTACCTCATATATAAATATATGTGTATTTACCTCATATATATAAATATATATCTTTACCTCATATGTATAAAAATATATATCTTTACCTCATGTATATAAAAATATATATATTTACCTGATAGATAAAAAAAATATATATTTACCTCGTGTATATAAATATACATTTATTTACTTCATATATAAATATATATTTATTTACTTCATATATATAAGTATACATAAATTTACCTCATGTATCAATATATATCTATTTATATCATAATATATAAATATATATTTACTTGATATATAAATATATATATATATTTACCCAGTTTATAAATATATATACCTCATATATAAAAAAATATATCTCATTTGTATATATTGACCATTTATAAATATATATTTACCGCTCTCACGGTTTGTGAGTTCGAGTCCCGCGTCGGGCTCTGTGCTGTCAGCTCAGAGCCCGGAGCCTGCTGATGGACTACATCCATCTTCTTTTTTTTCAGGACCAAGTAAACATCAAAATCTAGTAATATCCCATAAAAGGGGGGAAAAAATCCTTGGAATTACTGATATTAGACTTTTTAACAGCCAGATGTGTGCAATTCCTACTCATAGGCAACCTGGTTTAGAAAAACAAAGAAATGTGCTGTATCTTCTTCCCATGTTTTATTAAAGAATACCCATTACCCAGGATTCACAAAAACAAGGAGAGGGCTTTGTATGCTGTGGGGAATATGGTACCACAGACAGAGAGGCAACCTCTTACACAGCTCATATCATCCTCCAAGTCATAACGCAATGCCCATATTATGTCTGCATGAAGTAAGGAGGATGGGTATTATAACTGTCTAAAACATCACAGAGATACAGGAAGAGAGACTTCCAGTTCTGGAAAAGATAGAACATTGCTATTCCTTCCAGGTCCTCACTCTTAGAACTAAACAAACAAACAAACAAACACCTGGACATAGCACAACAAAATAAATGAAGTCTCTCAAAGGTGGAAAGAAGTGGGAAGGACTAAGGATCTCAGAATTGGAGGAAAGACAAGGTGGTGAGTTGCCTGAGTTTCCTTATTGTGTCCCATATACGCCAGACAGTTGCAGAAACTCCAACTCAGAACCTTCAACAGGCACAGATAATAAAAGCTCCAAGAAAAACCTATTTCCTGTAGGCAAAAGATCAGAGAAAGGGAGGTCTTACAATAGAAAACCTTTTTGGCAATACTCACCCTAATCCACCCAAACACTAACAGGAAACCACCTCACCTTTCCCCTCCTCACTGTTTCAGTGGGGGAGAATGGGGAGTTTATTTTCTGTTCTCAATATGGCAGAAACACATACTAAATTCTGATTCCCCTACAGTGGTAGTGTCAATGTGGTCTTGAGGTAAGCTGAACCTCCACCCACATTTGGCATTAAGGGGGCTTAAAGAGGGGTTTCAAGGAAGGCCTAATCATCACTCTGCTTTACTCTCTACCCTGCCCCCCACCCCGCCCTGCTTCTCACCAGTGTCAACAGGGCTCAGTGAGGAGCTGAGATTTCACATGCTCCCAGCATCAATGAGACTGAGCAAGGCAGTGAGATCAGAGCTAGTCAGCACTCCACTTACCCCCTACCCTTGGTATTAGTGGGGAGCTGAACCTCTACACCCACTCAGCAGCCAAAAGACTGAGGAAATGGGTAGGAAGCAGGGTTAGTCTTTTCCCCAAGAAATAGTGAAATAAACATACCTGTAGATTCAGGAAACTAAATGAACCCAAATAGCATAAGCCCAAATAAATCCATACCAAGACACATTATAATTAAACTTCTGATAACTAAAGACAAAGAAAATATCTTAAAAGCAACAAAAATGACTCATTATCTAGAGGGGAAAATCAAATTGAATGACAGTAGATTTCTTATCTGAAATGATAGAGGCCAGAAGGAGTGCTGAAAAGAAATGTCAACTAAATATTCTATAGCAGTAAAAAAAAATAATTAGGAATGAAAGGGGAAATAAAGACATTCTCAGATGAAGGAAAACTAAGAGAATTTGTTGCTAGAAAACCTACCCTTAAAAGATGGCTAAAGAAAGTTCTCTAGGCAGAATGGCGATCATAAAAGAAAAAGGCCTGGAATTTTAGAAAGCAAAGAATGCCAAAATGGATAAAAATATGACAAAATAAAAAAATATCATTAAATATAATTGACTACCTTACTTCTCATGAGTTTCTTAAATCATATTTGATGGCTGAAGCAAAAATCATTACTTAAGGTATATAGAGACAATACTTTAGACAATGATATTTAAAATATAAAGGGAATTTAATGGAAATAAAGTTTCTTTTTTTAATCTATTTTTTAATTTACATCCAAGTTAGTTAGCATATAGTGCAATAATGATTTTAGGATTAGATTCCAGTGATTCATCCCCTATGTATAACATCCAGTGTTCATCCCAACAAATGTCTTCCTTAATGTCCCTTATGCATTTAGCCCATCCCCCCACCCACAATTCCTCCAGCAACCCTCAGTTTGTTCTGTATATTTAAGAGTCTCTTATGTTTTGAGCCCAAAAGTCCATCGATAGATGAGTGGATAAAGATGTGATATATATATATATATATGTATATAGTATTACTTGGCAATCAAAACGAATGAAATCTTGCCATTTGCAACTACGTGGATGGAACTAGAGGGTATTATGCTAAGTGAAATTAGTCACTCAGAGAAAGACAAATATCATATGACTTCATTAATATGAGGAATTTAAGATACAAAACAGATGAACATAAGGGAAGGGAAGCAAAAATAATATAAAAACAGGAAATAAGGTTTCTATATTTCGAAAACTCAAGGATAGTAAAGCATTGGTAACGATATACAATGATAAATTACATTTCTTCATATTGTAATAACTGGAGTAACCACTAAGAAATTTTTACAAAGGGAAATACTCAAAAATACTATAAATAAATATAGATGAGGGGTGCCTGGGTAGTTCAGTTGATTAAGTGTCTGACTTCAGCTCAGGTCATGATCTCATGGTTTGTGAGTTTGAGCCCTGCATCAGACTCCTTGCTGACAACTCAGAGCCTGGAGCCTGCTTCAGATTCTTTGTCTCCCCCTCTCTCTGCCCCTTCCATGCTCATGCTCTGACTCTCTCTGTCTCTCAATGATAAATAAATAAATAAATAAATAAATAATAAGGAATCATTCAATAAACAAATATTCAAATATTTAAGTAGCTCACAGGAAGGTGAGAAAGGAGAAACAACAAGCAGAAACAGAGGAAACAACAAAAAACAAATATGCCAGACTTAAGTCCAAACATAACAATAATTACCTTAAATATAAATGTTCTAAACACACTAATCAAAAGACTGACAGCATAAACTAAGAGAACATGATCTGAAAATATGCTTCCTACAAGTAACTCCCTTCAAACATGGCCTCAGTAGATTTAAAGTTAAAAGGTAGAAAAAATATGTAAGATGCAAACATTAAACATACAAAATCAGGAGAAACTATATTAATATCAGAAAAAATAAACTTTAGAGTGAGGAAAATTACTACAGGCAAAGAGAGTAATTATATAATGTTGGAAACATCAATCCACAAGGGAGACATTATAATCCTAAATGTGTATGTGCCAAACAAAAGAGACTTCTTGTTTGATTGATTGATTGATTGATTCATTGATTTATTAAATTGGATTTATTCAAGGTATGCAAGACTGGTTCAGTATTTGAAAATCAAACAGTTAAACCACTATGTCAGAAGAAAAAAGAAGAAAAACTATATGATCATATAAACTGACGCAGAAAAAACATTTGGCAAAATCCAAGCCCCCATTCATGATTTTAAAGAAGAGGAGAAAGGGGAAGAGGAGGAAGAAGAAGAAGAAGAAGAAGAAGAAGAAGAAGAAGAAGAAGAAGGAGAAAAACCTCAGCAAACTCAAAGTTAGGAGAGCTTCCTTCACTTGGTAAAGACATTTACAAAAACCTATAGCAAACATCCTAGTTAAAGGTGAGAAAGTAGATACTTTACCTCTAAGATCGGGAAATACAGTTTCTGCTTTAACCACTTTTATCCAATGTAGTGTTGGGATTTCTATCCAGTCTAAGCAAGGAAAAAAATAATAAAAGGCCCACAAATTAGAAAGAAAGAAAAAAAACTGTTCCTATTTGCATTGCAATGATTGTCTATGTAGAAGATCCAAGTAATCTACAAAAAGAAATTCCTATAACTGGTCATTGAGTTTAGCAAGGTCATATAATGCAAAGTTAATGCCCAGAAATTAGTTACATTTCTATATACCAACAACAAACATATAGAAATGGAAATTAAAAACACAATACCATTTAAAATCATACAAATAAAATGAAATATTTACATATAAAATGAACAGAATATGTACAGGATATGTTTGGTGAAAATTACAAAATACTAATGCATGAAATCAACTAAGATCTAAGTACATGCCATGTTCATATATTTGAAGACACATCATAGTGAAGATGTCAATACTTCTGAAATTAATCTATCATTTTAAGACAATTGCTAGCAATACTTGGAAAGGTATTTTCAGAGACATGACAAGATTGCTATAAAATTTACATGGAAAGGCACAGGACCAAGATCAGCTAAAACATTCTTGAATAAGGAACAACGTGGTAGATATCATACTACCCCATACTGTCTTACTACATAGCTACAAGAATAGAAGAGTGTGATATTATCAGAGTGATGGTACATTGATAAATAGAACAGAATAGATAACCTAGAAATAGACCTGTACAAATATGCCTAGCTGATTTTTTTTTTTTTTGAGAGAGAGAGAGAGAGAAAGAGAGAACATTCAAGTGTGGCAGAGGGGCAGAAAGAGAGAATCTTAACCAGGCTCCATGCCTGACCCTGGGATCATGACCTGAGCTGAAATCAAGAGTTGGATGATCAACCAACTGATCCCCACAGGCGACCATGCTTAATTCATTTTTTACAAAAACACAAAAGCAATTCAATAGAGGAAGGATGGTTTTTCAACAAATGATGCTAGAGAAATTGGACATCTATAGACAAGAAATGAACCTCAACCTAAATCTTGCTCCTTTTACAAACTTTACCTCAAAGTTGGTGTACTTAAATTTAAAACATAAAATTATAAAACTTTGAGAAAAAATAAATAAAACTTTTGAGATCTAGGGCTAGGCAAAGAGTTCTTAGAGTTGACATCAAAAGCTTCGTTCACACAAGGAAAATCTGATAAATTGAACTTCATCAGAATTACAAGCTTTTACTCTGTGAAAGACTTTGTTAAGAGGAATAAAAGTTAAATTGCAGAATCAGAGAAAATTTTTGAAAACTGTATACCCAACAAAGGACTAGTATCTTGAATATATTAAAAACTCTCAAAACTCAACATTAAAACAAAAATTCAATTAGAAAATGGGCAAAAGACATGAATAGACATTTAACTGAACAGGATACACAGATGGAAAATAAGAGCTTGAATAGATAATCAATATTATTACTTATCAGGAAATGTAAATTAAAATCACAATGAGATATTACTACACACAGAATGCCTAAAGAAAAAATAATGACAATACCAATTTCTGAGCAGGATATGGAAAAACTGAATCACTCATACATTGCTGGTGGGAATGTAAAATGGTGTAGCCACTTGGAAAAACAATTTGGCAGTTTCTTAAAAAAATATGAGCAGGATATGGAAATATTGAATCACTCATACATTTTTGGTGGGAATGTAAAATGGTACAGCCACTTGGAAAAACAATTTGGCAGTTTCTTTAAAAAAATAAACATATGCTTACAATATAACCAAGCAATTGCACTTCTGGACATTTATCCTAGAGAAATTAGAACATATGTTCACACAAAATCCTGTACATGGTTGTTTATTACTGTTTTATTTGTAATGGCCAAAACCGGAAACAATCCAGATGTCCTTTAACAGATGAACGGTTAAACAAACTGTGGTACATCCATACCATGGACACTACTCAACAATAAAAAAATGGAATACACTATTGATACATGCTCCAACTTGATTGAATCTTGAGAGAATTATGTTGAGGGAAAAAAGCCAATAACAAAAGGCTACCAACTGTATGCTTCCATTCATGTAACATTTTGAAGTGACATAGACTAATGATTGCCAGGAGTTAAATGGGAAGGAGAGTGGGAGGGAAGTGGCTGTGGCAATAAAAGTGCAAAGCAGGTCTGTAGTGATGGAAATATTCTCTATCTGGACTGTATCAATGCCAATATTCTGGTCTTGATATTTTACTATAGTTTTTTTGTTGGAGGAAACTGGATAAAATGTATGCTGAATATCTCTGCATTACTTCTTATCATTGTATGCGAGTCTACAATTATCTCAAAATTTAAAAAATAATCTAAAAATCATTAAGAAAGAAACCATGAAACATATATAGATATTGGAAAGTTGTCAAGGGCATCTGGGTGGCTCAGTCATTTAAGTGTTTGGCTCTTGGTTTTGGCTCAGGTTCATGAGTTTGAGCTCCACATCGGGCTCCACACTGGCAGTGTGGAGTCAGGTTGGGATTCTCTCTCTCCCTCTTTCTCTGCCCCTCCCCTGCTCATTTTCTCTCTCTTTCTCTCAAAATAAATAAATAAACTTAAAAAAATAAATACAAGTTGTCAAGATGGAAAATTTTTAAATGTAGAAACTATAAGAATTCTTTTGTCAATAGGTTTAACATTAACATTGGACTCTGAGCCTCTAATTGGGAAAGCCTTGCCTTTTGACTTGGCAGAGGCCAGTAGGAAATTTGGGGTTTAGAGGGGGAAAAAATGTAGTGAGGTGCTACTCTTCTTGGCATCACTTCTCCCACCATACACAACAACCAGGCAGCTAATAGAGCTGAGCAGAAATAGTGCATTTAGCATGACAGCCACCCTGTAAATGTACATAAGAGGTTGCAACGTAACTACCTCAATAAGGTGCTGAAATTGTGATTCTTTTTTTTTTTATTTTTTTTAATGTTTATTTATTTTTGAGACAGAGAGAGACAGAGCATGAACGGGGGAGGGTCAGAGAGAGGGAGACATAGAATCTGAAACAGGCTCCAGGCTCTGAGATGTCAGCACAGAGCCCGACGCAGGGCTGAAACTCACTGACCGCGAGATCATGACCTAAACCGAAGTCGGCCGCTTAACCGACTGAGCCACCCAGGCGCCCCTGAAATCGTGATTCTTTAGGCAGAGAGCGTCAGACACATTTCTAACCATGCAGGTTAGATGGTTGAGGTTAATATATTATCTGGCTGCCTTTTTATTAGCTTCAAATGTGACATTTAAAAGTGTCCTCACATCCTCACAGAACTTAACAAAAGTAGGCAGAAGACTCTACTTCACAACATTAAAAAAAAATCCAAGCAGGTACACTTGATTTTAGTTCATTTATTTAAATATGACATACACACATTACTATACCCTTATACTTTAAACATTCTTGATAACAAAAAAAAATTAATAAATTAATATAATGCAGATGTATACTAGTATTCTAGTGGGGTACCTGGAATATATTTGTGTATCTTGGAGAAAAGGACCTAATATGGGGGAAGGAGAGAGAGAAATAAGAATGAGACAAGGAAAAAGGGAAAAATTAAAATACTTTCCAAAACTCAGCATATATGATATAATTACATATTTACATTTATTTGAAATTTTATACATGTATGTATTTATGTATGTATAAATATGATTTTAAAATAGAATAAAGTGGGGTGCCTGGGGTGCCTGGTAGGTTCAGCATCCAACTTCGGCTCAGGTCATGATCTCATGGTTCGTGAGTTCGAGCCCCACATTGGGCTCTGTGCTGACAGCTCAGAGCCTGAAGCCTGCTTGGATTCTTTGTCTTCCTCTCTCTCTGCCCCTCCTCAACTCGCACTCTCTCTCTCTCTTTCAAAATTAAACATTTAAGCATTGAAAAAGAATATAAAATAATATACAAATTAAATATCTAATATTTTCTTTGGTACCTCAGTGGATTATTCTGTACTCACTCCTTTGGAGATGTGGTCTAGTGGACTATTGTTTATTGAGTGTTTATTAATAAGACAGGTACTAAGCTAAGTGATTTACATAAATTATTTTATTTAATACCTACCACAACAACTGGAAGCAAGTATTATTTCTCCCATTGAACATATTAGGAAGTGGAGGTATAGCAGGTTTAAGACAACTCAGCAAATTTATACAGCTAGTAGGTCAAAGACCTGAGATTGAAATGTATTTTGGCTTGTTTCCCAAAGCCCTGCACAGGCTATAGTATATATTCTGTGTTGAATTTTTGCTTATAAAAACAAGTAATATAGTGAGGTTCTTATTTTATTTCTTTGAAGATAAAAAGTACTGCTTTTATTTTTAAGGTAGAATATAGTTATAAAATGCTAAATGTACAAACTCGGCTAAAAATTTGAACCAACTGTTGAGAACTACTAGAATAAAGTTAAGATATATTGAATTATTTTGACTTGACTGAGGTCTTTAGAACATTTGAGGGTTAGAGGGGGAAAAATATAATGAGGTGCCAGTCTCTCTACTTGGATTCTCTCATTCTACCCTACACAACCTTTTTCATGATCATGAAAAAAAAGAGATATATTGAATTCTTACCCAAATGTCTGGTTCCCTTTGTTCAGAGTTTTTGGACATGTCAAGTCAGTCTCAATCATTTCAAAAATGTAAATACAGCATAATGCACAGTCTCAAATATATAAAAAGAAAAGGAAATATGTAACACTTTTAGTATTCTTTTCTTATACTTCCCCTAATTCCTAACTCATAGAATTAATTATAGGATCAATACACAACTCATAGAATTAATTATAGGATCAATACACATCAATAGAGATCCCATTTCCTTCATTCCTAAATTATCCTGAACAGAGGAGTAGGAAGAGCATGGTGCCTGCCTTCCCATAGCATCTTTGATGTCAAGTTGCCTCACCCATAGCTCTTGTTCTAAAAAAAGTTTTTGTTGGTCATGATTTATAACACATGACCCTGTAATCTTGGTCCCAGGTTACTGGACCAAGTATAGATTAGGCTGAAGATAAGTCAATCCACAGAAAGACAAGTGACTGTATCCTAGGTCAAAAAATGAGCTGAGACAATGAGATTCTCAGTTTCAGTAATCTTATGTACTAAATACCAACTACTGGGGAGCTTGGCTGGCTCAGTCGGTTAAGTGTCTGACTCTTGATTTCAGCTCAGATCATGATCTCATGGTTCGTGAGTTCAAAGCCCTGCATCAGGCTTTGGGCTAGCAGCACGGAGCCTGCTTGAGAGTCTTTCTCCCTCTGTCCCTCCCCTGCTCTCTCTCTATCTCTCTCTCTTTCAAAATAAATACCTAAACATTAAAAATTTTTAAAAGTAAATACCAAATACCATGAACTAATATGAATTTGAGATAGCTTGTCTAGAATGGAAATTTTGAAAACCCTGATTTAGGGGGTGGGGAGTGGCAGCCAGAGCTGAACTAAATAAAAGTGCAATGTATTGCAATAATAGTTCCCAAAGGAATTCAGAATAAAGCTGACTGGTAAATGAACAATAAGACTCCTAGTTACTATAATTTTTTAAAAGCTTAATGAATTTATCTCCAAACTTTACATCTTTTGTAATATATTTTGGAAGAGCAAACTAGCATTGCACGTGTGTTTTGATTTAGCTGATTTTAATTTCACATGAATACATGTACATTTTCCCATTATCACTTGTCTAAATGTCCTCTAAGCATTGTCATTCCACTGAAAAATTAAAGAAGACCCAATCAGTAGTATTTTCTCACATTAGTTTTGTGGTTTAAGAGAGACTGATTGACCTCATAGCAAAATGCCATCTTCTGGAGAAATGAATTGAAAATAGGAAGCAGGGATTTATCTATCTGTCCATCTATCTTTGTATCTCTCTTTTTCTCTCCACACACACACAGTTTCATATACATACATAAATAATAATTCATAGATAAATAAAATAATGATTCAAAAAGGTATTGGGAGGCTAAAATCAACAACACAAGAAACAACAGGTGTTGGCAAGGATGAAAAGAAAGGGAAACCCTCTTGCACTGCTGGTGGGAATGCAAACTGGTGCAGCCACTCTGCAAAACAGGATGGAGGTTGCTCAAAAAGTTAAAAACAGAACTACCCTGTGATCCATCAATTTTACTACTAGGTATTTATCCAAAGAATACAAAAATTAATTCAAAAGGATACATGCATCCCAATGTTTATAGCAGCATTATTTACAATAGCTAAATTATGGAAACAGTCCAAGTATCCACTGACTGATGAATGGATAAAGAAGATGTGGTATGTGTACACAATGGAATATTACTCAGACATAAAAAGAATGAAATATTGGGGCACCTGGGTGGCTCAGTCAGACTTTCGATTTTGGCTCAGGTCATGATCTCACAGTTTGTAGAATCCAGCCTTGAGGTGGGGCTTCTTGCTGACAGAACGAAGCCTACTTGGGATTTGTTCTCTCCTTCTCTCTCTGCCCCTCCCCTACTCATGCAATCTCTTTCTCTCTCAAAATAAATAAATAAACTTTAAAAAAAAGAATGAATTCTTGCTATTTGCAGTGACATGGATGGAGCGCTAGAGAGTATTATGCTAAGTGAAATAAGTCAGTCAGAGAAAAACATATACCGTATAATTTCACTTATACGTGCAATTTAAGAAACAAAACAAATGAACAAAGGGAAAAAGAGAGAGAGAGAGAGACAAATAAAGAAACAGGCTCTTAACTATAGAGAACAAACTGATGGTTACCAGAGAGGGGATGGGTGGGAGGATGGGTGAAATAGGTGATGGGGATTAAGGAGTGCACCTGTCATGATGAGCACCAGGTGTTGTATGGGACCATTGAATCACTATATTGTACACTTGGATCTAATATTTTATGGTTTGTTAACTAACTGGAATTTAAATAAAAACTTTTAAAAAATAAATTTTAAAAAAGACATTGGGAGAGAATGCATGCAAATCTGGAAAATATAATAAAACCAAGTACAACATACTCTTTGTCTCTCAATAGATATGTTGCCTACACATGAAAACATAAATAGTAATAAATTACAAGGTCTCCAAAGGCAGAAGAAGCCTTATCCAGTTTACTCATTTAAAAAAAAAATGTTCCCACCATGCCTAGCACAAATGCTTTTAACTTGTAAAACTAGATTTTCAAAAAATACTATTTTTTTAATTTTTTTAACATTTATTTTTGAGAAAGACACCATGAGCAGGGGAGGGGCAGAGAGAGAGGGGGACAGAGGGTCCAAAGCAGGCTCTAGGCTGACAGCAGCGAGCCAGATGTGGGGCTTAAACTCACGAACCTTAAGATCACTACCTGATCTGAAGTCAGACACTCAACCAACTGAGCCACCCAGGTACGCCCAAAAATAATTTTTTTTTTACGTTTATTTATTTTTGAGACAGAGAGAGACAGAGCATGAACAGGGGAGGGGCAGAGAGAGAGGGAGACATAGAATCTGAAACAGGCTCCAGGCTCTGAGCTGTCAGCACAGAGCCCGACGCAGGGCTTGAACTCACGGACCGTGAGATCATGACCTGAGCCGAAGTCAGATGCTTAACCGACCAAGCCACCCAGGCGCCCCCAAAAATAATATTTTAAAAGGAAGGTATGTTGCAGAATAAATGCTTAAATCATGTTTCCGTCACTATTTAATGTCCACAAAAATTTCAACATTGATGTATTTATTTCTTAGAGTTAAGGTACTGAGCTAACTTATCAGGTAGACCTTTCAAAGAAAATATATCCAGATCTGAGAACATTTTTCACAATTTTTATGAAACACAATTACTAACCAGAGATAAATATGGTTTTCAAGAAAAAAAAGGTTAATTGGATAATGAGAATTATTTTCAACTAGCACAAGAAATAAGGTATTGTGATGGCCACCTGGAGGTACTATGAGTATAAATATTATATTCACAGCCCAGAAATAGTCCTCGGGGTTTGTTGAGTGAAAATTTCTCAAAGTATTACAGCTCAGCGGAGTGCCTAACTAATGCATCTAACACATCACTTCATCCAATTGGGCCTGCTGAGCAGCAAATATTAATCAAAAATCAGTGTGCTCAGGAGAGCAAGGTCTCACCTAGGTTTATCACTAGGTATTAATAATGTTCAAACAGCCGATCTATTATCACCCCAGAAGCTCCAAGGTTAACTATTCTGGACCCAGTTTTAACAGCAACAGATTTTAAGTTATTGCCCTCACCAGAAGGACCCAAAAGGATACTGCATTTTGACCAGAATTTTCCAGTCTTAGTGGCCTAATTCATAAACTTCCAAATCTTCAATTCTCTTTAAACTGAGTTTGAGTAAGAGAAACCTATAACAGTACTGACTAATAATAATTAATGATAGCTGTCATTACATCATTTATCGTAGTTTATTATGAGCTATGTACATACAGTCTTTACAACAACCCTGAAGGGTGAATATTTTTGTCTTTACAGATGAGTTGAAAAACTAAGAGACAGAATTAGGCTGCCATTGTCAGTGATGAATCAAAAATTCAGTTTGTCCCCAAATCCTCAACTGCATGTAGTTAGCCCAGGCTGCCATAACAAAATATCATAGACTAGATGGCTTAAATAACAGAAATTTGTTTCTCGCATCTCAGGTCTACAAGTGTGAGATTAGAGTGCCAGCATAGTCAAGTGCTGGTGGGGACTCCAGCCTCATGACTTCATCTATACCTAGTTCCCTCCTAAAGGTGCCACCTTCTAATACCACCATATTAGGAGTTAGGACATCATAATATGGATTTGGGGAGAACACAAACATTCAGTTCATGATATGCACCAAAAAGGGCATTCACAATTTTCCATGCAAGGATTTCTAAACTCTATTATAAACAATCGTTTGTGAGATGCTTTAAAAAATATATATGTGTGTGTGTTCTACAATGAAATACATTTGGCAAATAGGTATACACAATATTCAATTCAGAGAAATTCACAATGCATGGTGAGTGAAGTCCCTGACAAGTCCTGTGGAAAGAAATCTGTTTTACTTTAATCAGTGTTTTCCAAACTTGGTTTTCTATTAAGCACTTTCCCACAGAACACACTTTGAGAAATACTAGTTTCTGTCAGCCATGCGCTGCTCTTCTAATATCCTTCCTGGATGGCATTACAACTATAGGTTTTGGGACTTTGAGTAAAATACATTATGTTACAATGTTAGTAGGAGTGAACACAAAGAAGAAACTTAATTGCATGACATTTGTGGTTCTGTCAGTGGATTAGAAAAGACTAAAGTGGGTGTCAGGGACAGTATAAAACTACAGTAAGTATTATACTTAAAATTTATATGCTTGGTATTCAACATCTTGCATAGATGAATATTAATGGCAATGGTAAAAAGTTATTTTATTATTATTATTATCATTATTGTTATTATTATTACATGAAGAACAAAGAAAAATTTATTGATATATTGCTCCCTCATTGTATTAATTAGCATTCTCCAGAGAAATTTAGATAGATAGATAGATAGATAGATAGATAGATAGAAAAAGAAAGAAAGAGAGAGAGAGAGAGAGAGAGACTTATGAGGAATTGGTTCACATGATTATAGAGTCTTGGAGAAGTCCCAGGACTTCTCAGCTGGAAACCCAGGAAAACCAGTGGTATAATTACAATCTGAGTCCAAAGGCCTGAGAACCAGGGTTGCTGATGGTATAAATCCCAGTCCAAGAGTTGGAAAAGACTGATATCCCAACTCAAACAGGCAGCAAGGAAATGATATAATTCCCCTTCCTCCACCTTTTTGTTCTATTTAGGCTCTCAAAGGATTGGATAATGCCCTCTCACATAGGGAAGGGTAATTTGCTCCACTCAGTCTACCTGATTCAAATGCTAATTTCTTCAGAAAACACCCTCACAGGCACACCAGAAACAATTTTTAACCAGACATGTAGGCATACTATGATCCAGTTAAGTTGACATAATATTAACCACCACAGTCATCATAGGTGGCATTTAAAATTCTAGAAAATGATTACTATACACAATTGACATAACTCTATTCTTGTACCACAACACATGACAATTTTTATGTCTGTAACTAAAGAAATTTGTTGAAGGCACTCACTCTTTAAAACAAACCTACATGTAAAAATCAATTGCAAGAGATTCATTTGACTAAAGCTTCTACACAAAGTTTCAGAGTAGATGTGATGAATTTTAAAAAAAGGACATACTAAAGCCTTCAAAGTGTGAAATAAATATCCACAACCCCATTTTTAAATGGCATGACAGACGGAGAAACAATTAAGTGAATATAACTAATTAAAACCAAAGTACTAAATCGATAGTGTAATATAGCCCAAACTAAAACTCACTCCAGCAGAGTTGAAATACTTAGATTTGACAAGCTTAGTACCAGATCTCAATTAGATAATATGATGTTTTTGGCCAGGAAACTTGCCGAAAATCTTTATTCTTAGATTTGAGATTTATAATGAAATACAACAGAATGTTCTCAGAACATATGAAATATTCCAATATTCAGAATAATCCAAAGTGTTAGCTGTATTATTATTATACAAAGGCCACATTCCATAGGCTAAGAAAGAAATACTCTTAAGATGCTATTTAAATTTAAGATAGAGATCCAAACTAATTTTAAATGACTTAATTTGTTAGTATAAACTTTTTTATGTTTATGCTTATTACAATGTCCAATTTCTAGATGAAATTGCCCCTGATGAAAAATTGTTGAAAGAACTGGAGAGCTGGGCATATGAGATCCTCTATGGAATTGAGGAGGTAGCATAAGATCCTGAAATATGAAGTATGGGGGATTCATTTCTAGAAAAGAGGTGGGTAAAATATGGTGAAAGAATATGCACATTTCTGCTTATGGGTCCAGATAATAAACTTATGATACAGGCATGTTAATAAGTGATACAGTCCAGGTGGCAAATTGATTTCATCTACCCGGATATATGAATATAGATCCTGGGAGATATGGAAGAACTTGGTAGAATGATTTGGACAATAGCAGCAATATATCCGACTGTAATCGAGTGAAAAATATCAATTTTCGAAGGGCCGTAATTTCGTCAGTAATTCTCATCCCCTATACATGGTAAAGCATATATTTATGACCCAGCTTATGTCCTGCTAAGCTGTGTTTGTAGTTGTACCTTGTATTTAGGAAAGAAGGTAATCACCTAAATGATATGATTCCATCTATTTCTCTCATCAATTCACCAATATTTCATGTTCTTTTAACAAGAAACAAACCACCTATTCAACAATTAGAAAAGAATCTTAATTAACACAGAGATATAAATTACTGATATTAGATCCTTTCTTGAAAAATTTATTGGAATAATTGAAAAAAATATGAAAGTGGTAGAGGGGATACATTAGGATAAAATGAATCTGACCTATCAAGGAGCCTGCTGATGTTGATAATGGACTGATATTGGTAATGATGTCGCTCAGGTATGGAAACATTCAGAAGCATCTTTTGAATAATGAAAGAATAATCAAATCATAATCAATGCAGTGAAACTTCTAATTATGTTGAGTCTGTTTAAAAATTAATGATTCAGAGGTGACATCAGCCAAATTGTGGACTAGGAAGTTCCAGATCCTCATTTCCACATGGAAGCATTAAAAACAAAACAAAACAAACAAAACAGCAACAACAACAAAAAACTAAAGGCTGGCTAAAGAAATTTTATAGGAGCTTTGGTAAATAATCAAAGGTCTACAGCAAACAAGTGAATGCCCAATCAAGAAAAAGTAGAATTCAAATGGTAGGAATTCCCTGATGTTTTTACTACCATTACCCCACTTCCTTCCCTGGTGCTGTATAGTCTCAGTTTGGAGGAAACAGCAGCCCACTTTCCAATTCCCTCTGGAACCAGAGGAAGCAGAGCAATGTTCTGACTTACCTGGAGTTTGCCTGACTCCGTTTCACCTAACTTTGAGCTCAGGCAGGGAAAATCACTGGGTGCTGTTTATGAAAACTGCTGGGAATCTAAGACCCACAGATACCTGGGACTAGAGATTTTGGGTGAAGACATTTAATTAACCATCTAAGGCAGCAGCCCAGTTCCTATTTCTCTAAACTGAAAGAACCAGATCAGACCTTGTTTGCAACATTCTAATATGTCTGGGATGGTTAAAGGACTGGTCTCTGTTTTACCTAACTTGGATCTCACACTGAGAAAAGTGGTGGGAAATATCAAGCACTGCTTGTAACAGGTGAAGAAGGACTACAAACCTGCAGGAGCCTGGAATAAGAGATTATGGATGGAGACATACAATAGACCATCTAAGTCTTCAAGGAGAAACTGGTGTGACATGCTTTGGGAAATTAAGATACTCAGAAGTAGTCCTGTATATGGGAGAATTGAAAAACTCCCACACAAGCCCAGACAAGATACATTCCAGAAAAAAGCCTGAGAAGACCACAACCATTCATCTTGGGCTGAACCCAAGGATCAAAGCACATCTAGGTAAGGAGAGGAATCCCAGTACAAAAGTGTTTATTTTTTATGCAGCCCAATTTCTTTCTTTTGTTGCTAGTGCTTTTGGTGCCATATCCAAGAACTCAGCAACAACAACAAAATATCAAAACCCAATTTAAAAATAAAGGCAAAGGACTTGAATGAATATTTCTACAAAGAATATACACAACATGCTGAAAAGTACTAAAAAGCAGACTCTAGGAGCAAATATCCAGAAGGGGAAGATTTTTTTGGATTTTTTCCAAAAAAAAAAAAAAAAGAACCATACTAAAGAAAATGTATGTTATAACTTCATGCAGCAGCATGGATGAATCTTACAAATACTAATATTTAGCAAAGAAAGCCAGAGACAAAAGAGTATATACTGCATGAAATGATTTAAATAAAGCTCAGAATCTGATAATGTGAGCACTTTTTCTCTATATAGATCTTTTGCTACAATTAAAAAAAATATTTAGATTATTAACTTAAAAATCTCAGAGAAACAACCCTAAATGTCCATCAGTAGAAGAATGCATAAGCAAATTTCGACTTATTCACACAATAACATACTACTCCACAACGAAAAGGAACAAACTACTGATATACACAATACAGATGAATCAGGCACACTGACATTATACTGAGAGAAGGAAGTTGTGAACCAAAAGAACATATAGTATGATTTTCATAGAAATTTTTAGAAGAGACAAAACCAATGTAGGGATAAAAAATGAAAAACTTTTGCTTGCATTATGTGTAGTGAGATTGGGAAATGATATGAAGGAACTTCTGGGGTGAGAGAAATGCTCCAGGTCTTTGTAAGAATATGAGTTACATGTTTGAGTTCTCCACCTTTGTAGGATATGAGTGGGTAGAGCATTTGTCAAAATGCATTGCAATATACACTTTGGATTTGTACATTTTACTGTAACTAATTCTAACATAAAATAATAGACTATAAACAAAATGAATGGATGGATGGATGGATGGATGGATGGATGGAAGCTGCTTTTAGTTAAAAAGAAATGTGTATCCTTTGACCCCAAAATTCCACTTGTAACAAAGTGTTCTAAGGAGACAAGTGAATAGACGTTTAGATATACACCTATGTATGTATCTATCATCTATTTATTTATCATATTACACTTTTGTGAAGTTTATTTTATATTACAAAAACTAGAACAATGTGTAAGTCCTCTTTTTGGGAATCACTTGAATAAAATATATGGTATGACCATATAATGGAAAAGTAGGAAGCTATTTAAAATTAGATTGTGGATCTATGTTTATTAACATAGAAAGATGTCCATGAATTCTTGAGTACCAAAGATATGTGAAAATAGTCATTATAGTATTGCTCATTATATATAAATATTATTTGTGTATAGGTAAGTAGGTAGATAGATACAGAGAGAACATATTCATGAAAAGGTAGATATAAAACAGTTAATACTATTTATTTCTAGGAGTTAGAATTCAAAGTAAATTTTACTTTAATATTTATACTTTCTCCACATCAAATATTTTATAATAAGAATATACTATTTATACAAGCAGAGAAAATATTAAGCTGTTTTCATTCTGGAAAATATAATCCAAGTTAATTTTTAAACACAGTTTCTTTTGAAATTAGTATGAAGAAATACCTAATTTCTTCTCCCAGTTAATTAAATACCACTAAAGAATAATTAATTATGTAGAAAAACAGATTAACAGCACTTTCTGTGTTCTCTACCATTTATTTTGTTAGTAACAAGATTTTTTAAAGTTTCTAGTATTAATAAACAATTCTCAAAATATACAAAGTAGGTGTATTCTAATTGCCTTTTCATGATGTGTGTGTGTATGTATATAATTTTAGTTTCGAAGAGTATTCTCTTATATTCAGCATTCATATACAAAAGGCAGATGGTTGTCAAAGAGACAAGATAAGAAAAGATGTATTTGTCTACCTTCCAGAAGTGAAGATTTCTAATTAATTTTGCTATCACTTTACACATGTCACTTGAAGTAAGCTATCAACTTTCCAACTGGCAGGCTAGCTGATGAAAATTCAACCAACATTTCCAATTCCTTTTGGCATTCTTACAGGTTGCTTGATGTTATAAATAAGCAGGAAAAAAAAGTTTAAGGGTTGATTAAATCCTTATTAGTGGAAATGTGCAATGTTCATCCTCAAGAGCCTTTTGTTATAATACATGGAAGTTTATTCTAAACTCTTTTACTCCAATGTGCTTAAGGGTAATGAATAATAGACATTATGAATTGTGAATAGAGATAGAGATATTGTGTAGTAACGTGGATAATGAATATTTTTTAACAAATTATATGCCTAATGGTTGTTAATTAGAGAATAGAGAATATATAATAAATAAAAATGAATGATCTTTTGCCCATTTGGAGAAATCTAACCTTACTCTTTTATACATGCAAATTAATCAAAAGGTTTCAATAAGCATTTGGACATGTACAACGGTACAAAACCCCACTTCATTTACAATTGGTTCTAAGCATGTTCTGTTATTTATAGAACATCTTTTTGAAATGTCCACCATTTTTAAGGGGTACTTCAAAAGGGTGGCTATTAATTATAGTAACTGAAAACAAATCAAAGTATCTTTTCCTGAGTATTAAACATCTTTATTTTCCAAAACAAAAATGGATTCATTTTTGTTGAATTGTTTTTCAGATTATGAAACCATAGTGTTGGAAACAGTCTCTGAGATACATATTTGCATGCAGATGATTATTGGGAAGTGCTCTCAAAAATATCATTTATTTATGAGTGAGGGGAGGAGGTTAGACAGAGGGAGTAGTTGGACTGTCATGCAATTGAACCAGAGGCCTTTTCCTCACAGGGAGCTATGGAGTTGGCATAGCCCTAGCAGGTATCTCAAATGGAGGCAAGGTTGTCCAACTGTTATAACCCTTTCATCAACCAGTCATTGGTTGTGGGCTGCCCCAGGGAAAGACTTTAGCCTTTGAGGAAGCAACTACTTTCAGCTGACTACAATGCACTGGGTGAATAATGGCACAGGATTGAATAGGGGAGGGATCTAAAATGTTTCACCATAGCACAATAAAAAATGCACAAGTAGTAACATTGCTGGAAGATGTAAACAAGAAAGTAAAAATCTCTATAATCTCACCAATCAGACATAAACAAAGTTAACTTTTTACAGTAAAACCTTGGATTGCAAGTAACTTGTTCTGTGAGTGTTCTGTAAGAAGAGCAAACATTTCTAATAAATTTTAACTTGATAAATGAGTGATGTCTTGCAATAAGAGTAGTACGTGTGCCAAACATCACATGATCACAACTGAGCCAAAGATTCTACTCTCTTTGTCTCTCTCTCTTGCTGCGAGATTGTGGGTGTTCATCACCCATGCTCAGATGCTTGGTTTCAGGCTGTGGTGTTTGGCAGAAATCAGTGATTTTTTCAGAACTTTGGAAGGTGCCCACAACTGGCAGTAATGTATTTTTTGTCACTTCACAGTACCTATGGACAGTCCTTTGCTTTTCCATACAAGAGTAAGCTTAGGAATGCTTTTCTTCATTCTAGGTCAGGCTGTCCCAAGCATAGACCCTTTCCTCTGCTGCTTTATTGCCAATTACATTAAATGCAGTATATGACAAGATTTTATTAATACTGTACTGTGGTCAAAGTCTGTGCGAGTGTATACAATGGCCCCCATGCAGAACAAGATTCCATTGAGCCAATAGATAGCAGTGATTCTGTTAGTGATGGTGAAATTAGTCTTACACAATAACCCTCCTCTCTCTTGCCTCCCTCACACCAGCCATGAAGGTTCACAGGCAAGTGCTGGTTAATTTGTTTATTTTTCTTTATATTTTGTATTTTATTTATTATCTTCAATTATATGACTGTATGGTAATTATTTTTATGTGAATATTTTTGAGTTGTGGAAAGAATCATCTGAGTTTCCATTATTTCTTATGGGGAAATTCACTTTGATTTACAAGTGCTTTGGGTTACAAGCATGTTTCTGAAAGGAATTATGCTCACAAACCAAGGTTTTACTATATTTGATATCTGTATATCACCCAAGCTTAAAACCCCACAAGTTATTCTTGAGTTCTCTTGTTCCCTCTCCCTCACTTTCACATACAATAAACTAGTAACTCTTGACAATTTTATATACTAAATGTTTTTTAAATCCATCCCTTCTTCCAATGTTATCTCCATTTCTATGGCCCTGATTTGGGCCCTCATCATGTCTTGCTTCACTTATAACATCTGCAGTTTTTACTGATTCCCCAGCTTATTGGTTGCTATTTCTTTCACTCCTCCTTGCCTTAGGTCTTCCTACCTGATTTTTCTTCCCAACATACACCACAATGTTTTATGATTTAATGGATTTTATTAATTGTATTCTTTTTTCCCTGAAATATTATATCTGTGCTAACATTCCAGTCTCCTCTGCCAAACATACACAAACTTTATTGCACCCCTCCTCCACACTTTGGCTCTGTGACTGACCTGTTTAACTCTTCAGCATTTCAAGCTCAGCTTTCCCTTTAAATGCCCCCAACTCTCCTCCTAAGCTGTGTTCTCAAATCAGCCTTCAGATACCTCTATTAGAACATTTACTATATTATGCTTAAAGACTTCTAATGACGTTCCATTATGTTTAGAATAAAATCCAAACTTCATACTCTGTCTTACAAAGCCTAACAAAATCTGACCTTTGCATACCTCTTCAGAATCTACCACAGTCCATCCATACTTTCCTCTTTCTGTTCTTTAATTATGTACCAATATCATTCACATTTGGAGGACTTTTTTGCTTTAGCTGTCCTCCATGCCAGGAATGTTATTTTCTCTAATCTTTACATGGCCTGATCCTTCCTGTCATTGAGTTCTCTGGTTAAATGTCATCTGGGTGAGCTCTCTTGACCACTCCACCTTAAATAGTTACCCAGTCATCAGCATATCCCTCTTCCATTTTCTTCATGGCACTCATCACAAAGTATGAGCACTTTGGATACTGTATGTCTCCCCTACCCTTAGAATATAACACCTAGACAACAGTAAATCTATGTTTGCCTGATCTACCATCGTTTCCTTGGCATCTAGAAACTTGTCTGACACATAGTAGTCTATTGATCAATTAATGAATAAATGTTTTTGTCTTTGTTTCCTATGAGACTATAGGTTTCTAAAAACTAAAACATATGCCTTAATTTGAAATCCTTGTTTATCACTAGTTCCAAACAGAAGTGCCTAGTATAGAGAATAGGTTCAAAATGATGTTGTGGAATTTCACTTCTTTATTTTTATAATTTTGGATGATGGATTGTGGGGTTCCTAGGATCATGTCCATTTGATTTGTTTTGTGACTGCTTGTTTTACATTCTCTAAAATCTCAGAGAAAACTTCTATAAGTTAATTCCTCATTACCCAAAAACAACTATGTTGACTTTTTTCTTTCATTTCTTCTTGAAAAATACAGACCAGAATTTTTTTGGGTTTGCATGAAGAAGGTATGCTCACTGAGGTGGGATTGTTCCAGAAGGTATTGGGTCCAACACAAGGAAATGGGGCTGTGGTTTGGCAGAATGAGGAAATTTGTTCCATACAAGTAGACCAGGAAAATATGTAAATACATAGAGAAAAGCAGGACTCAGATTTCTCACTGTCAGAGAAGGGAGTTACAAATATAAGAAAATAAAAGGAGAGTGCTAAGAATCAACACTGTGGTTAGGTTTTAGAATTGGAGATACTAGAGAAAATCCATGGTTTTAAAGTTTAAATAAATGAAAAGATATAGAGATAGAGAAATATATATATAAAATATAAATATAAAATATGTATATAAATATAAAATAAATATATAAATATATATATTTAAATATATAAATATAAAATATATATATATATATATATAATTTTTCCAGTGAGAAGTCTTGAAATAAATAAGCATATCAATGACACATATTTTGGTCTCTAATGTGACCCTCCAATGAAAGGAACCAGAGTTCCTTGGAAAAATGGAGGGACGGATGGGGATGGAATAGTACAAGCTGAGGCTATAACATCCTGTTGTAGCAGAAAGTAAGGAAGTTGAACAAATGATGGGAGCATCTTCAAAGGATGCAGAAGTTATCCTGCAGGGACTCTTATTGGCCATAGATGGGACAATGTGAATTTCAAGATTAGCAATAATAGATAGATAGATAGATAGACAGATGGATAAATAGAATAAATAAAATATCCAATGATCTATATTGATAAGGAAGGAAGGAAGGAAGGAAGGAAGGAAGGAAGGAAGGAAGGAAAAAGCTCTACCATAGAGTGGAATGTTAACTAATAAATATAGGAAGAAAGGTGGAATTATAAAGTCACTGTTTGGCAATCATCAAAGAGATAATTCAGACACGAAATTTTAGTAGATGCTGAAACTTCTGGATGTAGGGTTTATGAGAAGAAGAATATGCACATAATGTCAAAGGATTGCTTCAAAAATACATGTTGAATACAGAAGGAACAAGTAACTTATAACAAAAATCTAGCTGACACCACTTTAATCAAATCATCAATGTTAAAATCACCAGTAAAGGGATAAATTGAAATCTTCTACCACCTTATAAGATAAGACAAACTGAAGAAAACACAACTTCTTTTCTATAGAATTCATGCCAAAAATGTATAACCTGAACCCAAGCATGAAGAAACATGAGACAAACCCAAACTGAAGTATATTTTACCAAATAACTGGCTTGTAATTTTCAAAACTGTCAAGGTTAATAAAGTCAAGGGAACCTGAGGAATTGTTCTATATTGAAGAAGACTAAAGAAAATTACATACTTAATGCAATGAATTACTCCCATTTGGATCCTTTATCTGTGAAGGATGGTGTTGGAACAATTGATGGAATTTAAATGGAGTACACGGAAAAGTTATAACCTATTGATGTTTATTTATTAATTTTGATTGTTATATTGTAGTTAAATAAGAATGTCTCCATTTGTAGAAAATAAATGCCAAAGTATTTCTGGGTAACATGGCATCAATGTGCTCTTGATTTAGGAAAAAAAGTTCTTTATATTTCTTTGCAACTTTTTTGTAATTCTGATGTTATTCATAAAAATAATAACATTTTATTTTTTTATTTTGGAGAGAGAGAGCATAAGCAGGGTAGAGGGGCAGACGGAGAAAGAGAGAGAATCCCAAACAGGCTCCGTGCTCAGCGTGGAGCCCGACGTGGCCCCTATCTCACTTCTGTGAGATCATGACCTGGACAGAAATCAAGACTCAGTCGCTTAACTGACTGAGCCACCCAGGTGCCTCAGAACATTTTCTTTTTTTAAAGTTTATTTATTTATTTTGAGAGAGAGAGCAAGTGTGCACAGTCAGGGGAGGGGCAGAGAAGGAGGAAGAGACTCTCAAGCAGGCTCCATGCTGTCAGCATGGAGTCTGACACAGGGCTCAACCTCACAAACCATGAGATCATGACCTGAGCTGAAATCAAGAATTGGACACTTGGGGCGCCTGGGTGGCTCAGTTGGTTAAGCTCAGACTTCGGCTCAGGTCATGATCTCGTGGTCTGTAAGTTCGAGTCCTGCATTGGGCTCTGTGCTGACCGCTCAGAGCCTGGAGCCTGTTTAAGATTCTGTGTCTCCCTCTCTCTCTGACCCTCCCCCATTCATGCTCTGTCTCTCTCTGTCTCAAAAATAAACGTTAAAAAATTAAAAAAAAAAAAGAATTGGACACTTAACCAACTTGAGCCACCCAGGTGTCCCAAGAACATTTTCAATAGAATTTTGGATCCTTCATTGAATAATGAGCATTTATCTAGTACTTGAATGTATCTGGATTTCATCCTTTCCTGCTTCTTTAGGAACCTAGCTGACTCTGATATTCTGTCTTTTCAGTGTTTTCTAAGGATTCTCCACAATATTTAGACATATTCAAGTCTCTGTAATCTTAAAATAAACAAATAAACATACAGCCAAACAAAACTTCCATGGCTCTACATGCTCCTTCTTAATCTTCTATTACACAGCCAGCCTTCTTGAAAGAATAGTTGATTCATTTTTTCCACATATCTCTCAAACAACTTCAAATTGGCTTCCAATTCTATCATTATACTAAAACAATTTTTTTATTTTTTAATAGTAGCCAATGACCTTCCAGATGCCAAATCCAATGGTGGCTTTCAAGTCTTGTCCTGTTCAAAACCACCCTTGGTTCTGTTGCTAGAGTGATATTTCTATTATCCAAATATGACCACATCAATCCACAGGTTAAGGCTGTTTATTATACCCCATAGCATTTAAAATAAAGTCTAATATTCTCAGTATGACATGAAGGCCCCTTCAAGACCTGGCATCTGCCTACTTTTCCCATTTCATCTCTTGTCTCTCCCTCTCTCTCAAAGAGTATTGCTGAAATCTGTGCAATTCATTCTATCATTATAGTTTTAGCACTGATCTCAGGGTATGGGCGTATATGAGTTGTTAAGTAAATATTCAGTTAATAAGTGCCTACCATGTGATTAGAACTGTACTAGATGCTGTGGAAAATTCAAAGAAATATTCAAAGGAATGCTTATTCAAGAACATTATTGATAATGTTATTGGTTTCATTGATAATAAAAATACAATGAAGATTTTAAACACTGGTGTTCCGGAAGATGGCAGCGTAGGAGGACGCTGGGCTCACCTCGCGTCCTACTGATCACTTAAACTCCACCTACACCTGCCTAAATAACCCATAAAACCACCAGAAGACTAGCAGAACGGAGTATCTGGAGCCAAGCGCAGACGAGAGGCCCACGGAAGAGGGTAGGAAGGGCGGAGAGGCAGTGCACACTGCACGGGCTGGCGGGAGGGACCCAGGGCGGAGGGGCGGCCCGCCGGCCAAGCAGAGCCCCCGAATCTGGCTTGCAAAAGTGGAGGGGCCGGAGGGAGTGTGTTCCGACAACAAGCAGGACTTAGCACTGGGAGGTCATAAGTGAACAACTCTGCTTGGAAAGCGGGAAGGCTGGAGGACAAAGGGAGGGAGAGTTGCTGAGCCCCCGGACTACAGAGCTCAGTTTGGCGGGGAACAAAGGCGCTCGCCAGTGCCATCTCCCTCGCCCATCCCCCAGCCAAAATCCCAAAGGGAACCAGTTCCTGCCAGGGAACTTGCTTGCTCTGTGCAAATACCCAACGCTGTGCTTCTGGGGAGCCACCCCTCTGGCAGCGGGTCTGACTCCTTCCCGCTGCCACAGGGCCCCTCCTGAAGTGGATCACCTAAGGAGAAGCGAGCTAAGCCTGCCCCTCCTGCCCCCGTGCACCTTGCCTACCCACCCCAGCTAATACGCCAGATCCCCAGCACCTCAAGCCTGGCAGTGTGCAAGTAGCCCAGACGGGCCACACCACCCCACAGTGAATCCCGCCTCTAGGAGAGGGGAACAGAAGGCACACACCAGTCTGACTGTGGCCCCAGCGGTGGGCTGGGGGCAGACATCAGGTCAGACTGTGGCTCTGCCCACCAACTCCAGTTATACACCACAGCACAGGGGAAGTGCCCTGCAGGTCCTCACCACTCCAGGGACTATCCAAAATGACCAAACGGAAGAATTCCTCTCAGAAGAATCTCCAGGAAATAACAAGAGCTAATGAACTGATCAAAAGGATTTAAATAATATAACAGAAAGTGAATTTAGAATTATACTCATAAAATTAATCGCTGGGCTTGAAAATAGTATAGGACAGCAGAGAATCTCCTGCTACAGAGATCAAGGGACTAAGGAGCAGTCACAAGGAGCTGAAAAATGCTTTAAACGAAATGCAAAACAAAATAGAAACGACGACGGCTCGGATTGAAGAGGCAGAGGAGAAAATAGGTGAACTAGAAGATATGTTATAGAAAAAGAGGAAGCTGAGAAAAAGAGAGATAAAAAAATCCAGGAGTATGAGGGGAAAATTAGAGAACTAAGTGATACACTAAAAAGAAATAATATACGCATAATTGGTATCCCAGAGGAGGAAGAGAGAGGGAAAGGTGCTGAAGGGGTACTTGAAGAAATAATAGCTGAGAACTTCCCTGAACTGAAGAAGGAAAAAGGCATTGAAATCCAAGAGGCACAGAGAACTCCCTCAGATGTAACTTGAATCGATCTTCTGCACAACATATCATAGTGAAACTGGCAAAATACAAGGATAAATAGAAAATTCTGAAAGCAGCAAGGGGCAAACGTGCCCTAACATATAAAGGGAGACCTATAAGACTTGTGACTGATCTCTCTTTTGAAACTTGGCAGGCCAGAAAGGATTGGCACGAGACCTTTAATGTGCTGAACAGGAAAAATATGCAGCCGAGAATCCTTTATGCAGCAAGTCTGTCATTTAGAATAGAAGGAGAGATAAAGGTCTTCCCAAACAAACAAAAACTGAAGGAATTTGTCACCATGAAACCAGCCCTACAAGAGATCCTAAGGGGGATCCTGTGAGACAAAGTACCAGAGACATCACTACAAGCATAAATCATACAGACATCACAATGACTCTAAACCCATATCTTTCTATAAAAACACTGAATGTAAATGGATTAAATGCACCAACCAAAAGACATAAGGTATCAGAATGGATAAAAAAACAAGACCCATCTATTTGCTGTCTACCAGAGACTCATTTTAGATCTGAGGACACCTTTAGATTGAGAGTGAGGGGATGGAGAACTATTTACCATGCTACTGGAAGCCAAAAGAAAGCTGTAGTAGCCATACTTATATCAGACAAACTAGACTTTAAATTAAAGGCTGTAACAAGAGATGAAGAAGGGCATTATATAATAATTACAAGGTCTATCCACCAGGAAGAGCTAACAATTATAAATGTCTATGCGCCGAATACTGGAGCCCCCAAATATATAAAACAATTACTCATAAACATAAGCAACCTTATTGATAAGAATGTGGTAATTGCAGAGGACTTTAACACTCCACTTACAGAAATGGATAGATCATCTAGACACACAGTCAATAAAGAAACAAGGGCCCTGAATGATACATTGGATCAGATGGACTTGACAGATATACTTAGAACTCTGCATCCCAAAGCAACAGAATATACTTTCTTCTCGAGTGCACATGGAACATTCTCCAAGATAGATCATATACTGGTTCACAAAACAGCCTTTCATAAGTATACAAGAATTGAAATTATACCATGCATACTTTCAGACCACAATGCTATGAAGCTTGAAATCAACCACCTGAAGAAGTCTGGAAAACCTCCAAAAGCATGGAGGTTAAAGAACATCCTACTAAAGAATGAGTGGGTCTACCAGGCAATTAGAGAAGAAATTAAAAAATATATGGAAACAAATGAAAATGAAAATACAACAATCTAAACGCTTTGGGATGCAGCGAAGGCAGTCCTGAGAGGAAAATACATTGCAATCCAGGCCCATCACAAGAAACAAGAAAAATCCCAAATACAAAATCTAACAGCACACCTAAAGGAAATAGAAGCAGAACAGCAAAGGCAGCCTAAACCCAGCAGAAGAAGAGAAATAATAAAGATCAGAGCAGAAATAAACAATATAGAATCTTAAAAAACTGTAGAGCAGATCAACGAAACCAAGAGTTGGTTTTTTGAAAAAATAAACAAAATTGACAAACCTCTAGCCAGGCTTCTCAAAAAGAAAAGGGAGATGACCCAAATAGATAAAATCACGAATGAAAATGGAATTATTACAACCAATCCCTCAGAGATACAATTTTCAGGGAATACTATGAAAAATTATATGCCAACAAACTGGACAACCTGGAAGAAATGGACAAATTCCTAAACACCCACACACTTCCAAAACTCAATCAGGAGGAAATAGAAAGCTTGAACAGACCCATGACCAGCGAAGAAATTGAATCAGTCATCAAAAATCTCCCAAAAAATAAGAGTCCAGGACCAGATGCCTTCCCAGGGGAGTTCTACCAGACGTTTAAAGCAGAGATAATACCTATCCTTCTCAAGCTATTCCAAGAAATAGAAAAGGAAGGAAAACTTCTAGACTCATTCTATGAAGCCAGTATTACTTCGATTCCTAAACCAGACAGAGACCCAGTAAAAAAAGAGAACTACAGGCCAATATCCCTGATGAATATGGATGCAAAAATTCTCAATAAGATACTAGCAAATCGAATTCAACAGCATATAAAAAGAATTCTTCACCATGATCAAGTGGGATTCATTCCTGGGATGCAGGGCTGGTTCAACATTCGCAAATCAATCAACGTGATACATCACATTAATAAAAGAAAAGAGAAGAACCATATGATCCTGTCAATCGATGCAGAAAAGGCTTTTGACAAAATCCAGCACCCTTTCTTAATAAAAACCCTTGAGAAAGTCGGGATAGAAGGAACATACTTACACATCATAAAACCATTTATGAAAAGCCCACAGCTAACATCATCCTCAATGGGGAAAAACTGAGAGCTTTTTCCCTGAGATCAGGAACACGACAGGGATGCTCACTCTCACTGCTGTTGTTTAACATAGTGCTGGAAGTTCTAGCATCAGCAATCAGACAACAAAAGGAAATCAAAGGCATCAAAATTGGCAAAGATGAAGTCAAGCTTTTGCTTTTTGCAGATGACATGATATTATCCATGGAAAATCCGATAGACTCCACCAAAAGTCTGCTAGAACTGATACATGAATTCAGCAAAGTTGCAGGATACAAAATCAATGTACAGAAATCAGTTGCATTCTTATACACTAACAATGAAGCAACAGAAAGACAAATAAAGAAACTGATCCCATTCACAATTGCACCAAGAAGCATAAAATACCTAGGAATAAATCTAACCAAAGATGTACAAGATCTGTATGCTGAAAACTATAGAAAGCTTATGAAGGAAATTGAAGAAGATATAAAGAAATGGAAAGACATTCCCTGCTCATGGATTGGAAGAATAAATATTGTCAAAATGTCAATACTACCCAAAGCTATCTACACATTCAATGCAATCCCAATCAAACTTGCACCAGCATTCTTCTCGAAACTAGAACAAGCAATCCTAAAATTCATATGGAACCACAAAAGGCCCCGAATAGCCAAAGTAATTTTGAAGAAGAAGACCAAAGCAGGAGGCATCACAATCCCAGACTTTAGCCTCTACTACAAAGCTGTCATCATCAAGACAGCATGGTATTGGCATAAAAACAGACACATAGACCAATGGAATAGAATAGAAACCCCAGAACTAGACCCACAAAAGTATGGCCAACTCATCTTTGACAAAGCAGGAAAGAATATCCAATGGAAAAAAGTCTCTTTAACAAATGGTGCTGGGAAAACTGGACATCCACATGCAGAAGATTGAAACTAGACCATATTTTTACACCATTCACAAAAACAAACTCAAAATGGATAAAGGACCTGGATGTGAGACAGGAAACCATCAAAACCCTAGAGGAGAAAGCAGGAAAAGACCTCTCTGACCTCAGCCGTAGGAATCTCTTACTCGACACATCCCCAAAGGCAAGGGAATTAAAAGCAAAACTGAATTACTGGGACCTTATGAAGATAAAAAGCTTCTGCACAGCAAAGGAAACAACCAACAAAACTAAAAGGCAACCAACGGAATGGGAAAAGATATTTGCAAATGACATATCGGACAAAGGGCTAATATCCCAAATCTATAAAGAGCTCACCAAACTCCACACCCGAAAAACAAACAACCCAGTGAAGAAATGGGCAGAAAACATGAATAGACACTTCTCTGAAGAAGACATCCGGATGGCCAACAGGCACATGAAAAGATGTTCAACGTCGCTCCTTATCAGGGAAATACAAATCAAAACCACACTCAGATATCACCTCACGCCAGTCAGAGTGGCCAAAATGAAGAAATCAGGAGACTATAGATGCTGGAGAGGATGTGGAGAAACGGGAACCCTCTTGCACTGTTGGTGGGAATACAAATTGGTGCAGCCACTCTGGAAAGCAGTGTGGAGGTTCCTCAGAAAATTAAAAATAGACCTACCCTATGACCCAACAATAGCACTGCTAGGAATTTACCCAAGGGATACAGGAGTACTGATGCATAGGGGCACTTGTACCCCAATGTTTATAGCAGCACTCTCAACAATAGCCAAATTATGGAAAGAGCCTAAATGTCCATCAACAGATGAATGGATAAAGAAATTGTGGTTTATATACACAATGGAATACTACATGGCAATGAGAAAGAACGAAATATGGCCCTTTGTAGAAATGTGGATGGAACTGGAGAGTGTGATGCTAAGTGAAATAAGCCATCCAGAGAAAGACAGATACCATATGTTTTCACTCTTAGGTGGATCCTGAGAAACTTAACCGAAACTCATGGAGGAGGGGAAGGAAAAAAAAAAAAGAGGTTAGAGTGGGAGAGAGCCAAAGCATAAGAGACTGTTAAAAACTGAGAACAAACTGAGGGTTGATGGGGAGTGGGAGGGAGTGGAGGGTGGGTGATGGGTATTGAGGAGGGCACCTTTTGGGATGAACACTGGGTGTTGTATGGAAACCAATTTGACAAGAAATTTCATATATTGAAAAAAATGCAATGAAATATTCAAAGTGAATGCCTATTAACTAGGAATCATTTCAAGTAATGTTTGTGAAATTTTTCCCTAATATCAATAAGTTTGTTGTGGCAAAAATAACCCTTTTAAAGAGGAAATAAACTTTTAACATAAAAATGATCAATAGAGTCATGTTAGTATTAAATAGAACTAACTGATATGTTTTGTACCTATTATGTAATAAACTACAATATAATAAACAGATATAGGCAAATATCATGTAAGTGTTTAATATAATTGTGGTTATTCACACATATAACTCTCTTAAACTATAAGTTGAAACTTTTGGTGTAGTAAAGAATTTTCTCTGTTTCTCTTTTCCAGAAAACACTCCAAAAGAAAAAGAGGAATAACAGCAACAACAACTACCAGAAATACAATCTTTAATGAGACTAAAAGTATTAACCATTTAAAAAAATAGAGCAAGTATTAAAACTAGCCATTAGAAGACAGGACAAACCTAAGCATCTGGGTTGGATGAGAACTGAGGAGAAACTAATCTGATGTAATTTCTCATAAAATTCCAGAAAAGGTCATGTTTCATAGCCATAGGAATCTCTGAGTATATGTGTGACACTACAAGGACAGAAAATAAGGACAGTGTTTGAAAATCTGAAAAAAAGATAAATTAGATTCTATCCCCACATATATGTCCTTTCTTTTGTCTCTCACTGCCAAATAACTATATATCTTCATCCTCACCCCATGAAAGATAAAATACATTCTCTGGTATGGGTGAGATAACATATGGAAAGTAAGGAATGAAATAAAAACATGCGTGCTGAAAGATAGAACTCTCATTCCTCTCACAACCAGCAATAAAATGTCATCAGCCAGGTTAATATGCACAGGTAGGAGACTGGGAGATGGTTTTGTGAAGAAACCGAACCACATGAGAAAACCTATAGGCAATGGCATGTAGGGGCCTCCCAAAATGCCAGATGACCAAATGATAATATTAGCAAAACCATGATGCAGTGAGGTAAACAAAACAAAACAAAACAAAAACACAAAAAAACAAAACCGAAAACAAAACAAAACCTTATTAGGATGCATTTTTAATTAAAAACTGGCAACACCAAATCACCAAAAATTACCAGAGATCCTCTAAAATAAAAGAAAAAGAAACAAAGGAAGAAATAAAAGCTTAGAGAGGTGAAATAAGAGATCCCCTGTTGTACTCCACCACAGAAGAAATAATTTGACAGTCATCCACAAACTTTGTGCCTCTGTGGGAGCTCTGGGATATAGGTAGGAGGTTACAAAACCCCAGGGAGCTCAAGACCAAGGAGGGTCATTTTGAAAAGTCAAGCCTATGCCCAGATGGCATACTCATTAACAAAGGTCCTGGATACAGACCTAGAAATAACCGCATCCCCCTGTGGATTTAGTTACAACCCAATTTGGCCTTGGTACTGCCACAAGTACCATCTAAAAAGTGACCCAGAAGAAACCACATCCTCCTGTGCCTTAAGTGCCAGGTTCCCTGAACTCAGTCCTGGCTAGGAACCCTGAAGTGGCCCATAACATGTCTTTATGCCCTCTCAGCCACAGTCTGGGAGTAGTTGTGCTACTCAAGGACTAGAAAGGAGATATGCCAATTCATATTTCTAGAAGCAGTTCTGATGCTTTGGATCCTGAAGAAACCCTTGGTTCCAGCTTTAAGTGCGATTTGGGGCCAATCCTGAATACCCAGGGATATGACCAATGACCCTTCAGGAGCCCTTCCAGAGACTTGATAGGAGCCACACCTGATACAGACCCTTCTGCTAACCAAACTGTGGACCCTGTTGTGGACGCTGAGCCAGTATCAGTCTTCCTAGCCAAGATCTAGGAGGCAGTCCTTTCTATCCAGGGACAAGACCAGAGCCATACTTACCAAGTCCCTGATACTAGAAACAAATGTAGACTCCTACTGCAGACCCAGCAGCAGACATATGACCTAGCTTCAACCTCACTTGACTACATTCCTGAGGGAAATTCTATTAGATCAAGGACCTGACAAGAGAAGATTTTACCTGCCAAAACCAATCAGTAAAGACTGGAAAAGATAATATAGGCCATATATAACAAATCCATGGTTAACACCATACTCGATGGTGAGAAATTCAAATAGCATATATTATCAGAAGCCATGGAGGTCAAAGGCAATGGAAAGACATATTTACTGTGCTAAAAGGAAAGAACTATGTATATCAACCACAAATTTTATTTTATTTTATTTTATTTTTTTAAATTAAAAAAAAATTTTTTACATTTATTTATTCTTGAGACAGAGAGAGACAGAGCATGAATGGGGGAGGGTCAGAGAGAGGGAGACACAGAATCTGAAACAGACTCCAGACTCTGAGCTGTCAGCACAGAGCCCGACGCGGGGCTTGAACTCACAGACCACGAGATCATGACCTGAGCCGAAGTTGGCCGCTTAACTGACTGAGCCACCCAGGCGCCCCATCAATCACAAATTTTAAATCCAGCAAAGCCATCTTTCAAAAATGAGGGGAAGGGGTCCCTGGGTGGCCCAGTCTGCTGAGCATCCAACTCGATTTTGGCTCAGGTCATGATCCCAGGGCCATGGGATCAGTCCCTGTGTTAGGTTCTGCATTGAGCATGGAGCTTGCTTGAGATTCTCTCCCTCTGCCTCTCTTCCCCCCTCACACTCTCTCTCAAATGAAATAAAATAATAAAATAAAATAAAATAAATAAAATAAAATAAAAATGAGGGGGAAATTAATACATTTCCACGTAAACAATAAGTGAAGGAATTTATTACTATTACACCTGTCCTACAAGAAATGTTAAAGGTTTTCCTCAGGTTGAAATGAAAGGAAATTAGGCAGTAACTCAAATCTTTATGAAGAAATGAAGATTTCCAAAAAAGGTAAATGAGCAAATACAAAAACCAGTATTACTGTATTTTTTGTTTCTAACTACTTTTTCATAACATGATTTAAAAGACAAAAGAATAATAAATTATAAATAAGTTAATAGGAAAGTTCCTTGAAGATGTCAGAGAATAAAGGGACCAGGATTGCTCTTGTTCATCAAACACAGCTTTGTTGAAGTCAGAACACTTGGAACACCCAGGAAATCTATCTGAAAAGTGACAGAAAAATCTCCACAGGTGGAGGGAGATAGCTTGACAGGACAGAGGGGCATGTATGTGAATTGGGGGACATAAAACAGCATGGACATGGAGGAGAGGAATTCCCATCTGTGGAGAGACCAAAGAGAGAAACAGAAACTGTGGATTGCGGTTTTGTGTTAGCACAAGAGAAAAGCCTCCCTAGATCACAGATTGGAGAACAAGAAATACAGAGAGTACCAGTTTCTACTTTGAAAAACAGCCGTAGGAGCTGAAGATTGATTGGAGTTTTCAAAAGTGTGTGACTTTCTCTGGACCAAAGCCGCCACCAAGTGCATGTGCCTGGGGGGACAAGAGTGGGTCCCAGGGCACTGTAGCCATCTCAGGAACACACTGGGACAGAGAAGTCCCCTCCCTTGAGTACTTTTGGAAGAGGGTATATTGTCCCCCAAAAGACAAAAGACCCTGAAGGCATCAGCCATATCAGCAAGGCGGAGTGGCACTACCCCAGAACCAGTCTATGAGGTGAATGATCCTTTAAGACATTGGGTTTTGAATCCCAGCCAAGCACCTGGAAGTGCGGGAGACTGTGGAACAAGACAAGCTGGCCACCCATGCTACTTTGTGAGAGCTGACTGAACAGCCTGGTTTGAGATACTGGTCCAGGGAGGAGAGATTGGTGTGTCTCCATTTTTCTCCCCATAACCAACACGGTGGGGCTTCAGGGAACAACAGCAACCCCCAGGGGATGTGGGACCCGCTTACACCAAACCACCTCCCCTCTCCGTGCCTGGCAGCTTATCTACTGGAGCCGAACTAACACTGACTGAACCAGATGGCCTCTCCTCCATACCAGCACAGCCACTGGTCCCAGGCATCAACAGAAAACTGACCTGTGGCTAATAGTCTGTTGCTTTTAAATTCTCTTTCTTTTTCTTTCCTTCTCCTCTTTTCTCTTCATGTTCTTTCTACTTTCTTCTGTTTTTCCTTTGGAATCAGGCTCATAGCTTCTGATTTGATTTTTGGACACTTCTTCTTCATATATATATATATATATATATATATATAAAATATATATATATATATATATATATATTATAAATATATATATATTCTTTTTTTCTTTCATTATCTGCTTTGTTTGATTAATCAGGCATTTTACTCTATTATATTTACACCTTTTCTATATCTCCTACTTCTTTATTTTCCTTTCTCTCTCTGAATTAAGTTTTATAGCTTCTTTGATTTTTGCTTGGTCTTTTTTTTCTTTCTTTGCCCCTTTCATTTTTCTCTTTGTATAGGATCAGGTACCCTGCCCATTCCTTTCTTCCAGGGTTACTTCAATAAACAAATCAAAGCACACATGGTGGAAGGTGGAAACAATCCACCACTACAAGTAAAGAGGATCTTTGTAGAGGACAGACCGCTGGGATAGAGCAGCCAAATATGCAACAGCAGAGTGCATTCAACACACTCCAAGAACATTTCCTAAAGTTCCAGGCCTTGGACAGTATATGACCCTTTTTTAATATAGTAGTGTTCATACGTGCAGGACACATAACAAGCTATCAAAACACGTAAAAGACAGAAGCGTAGCCAAAATGATCAAATGGATGAATTCTCCACAAAGAAATTCCAAGAAGAAATGATAACCAGAAAATTGCTCAAAACACATAGAAGCAATATATCTGAACAAGAATTTAGAATAAGACTACATAGCCAAGCTTGAAAAAAGCATAGAAAACAACAGAGAATCTATTGCTGCAGAGATCAAAGACCTAAGAACTAGTCACAATGAATTAAGAAATCTTATAAATGAGATGCAAAATAAACTAGATACAATGACAGTGAGGCTGGAAGAAACAGAGAAGAGAATAGGTGAAATTGAAGATAAAATTATGTAAAATGATGAAGCTGAAAAAAAAAGAGGGAGAGGAAATTACTAGACCATGGAGGGAGAATTAGAGACCTAAGTGATTCAATGAAATGAAATAATATCTGTATCATAGAAGTTCCAGAAGAAAAAGAGAGAAAGAAAGGGGCAGAAGGTTTATATGAACAAATTACAGCTGAGAACTTCCCTAATCTGGGAGGGGAACCAGGCATCCAAGACCAAAAGGCACAGAGAACTCCTTTCAAAATCAACAAAACAGGTCAACACCATGATATATCATAATGAAACTGGCAAAAAAAAAAAAAAAAAAAAGAAAGATAAAGACAGAATCCTGAAAGAAGTTAGGGGCAAACAGGTCTTAACCTACAAGACACATATGGTTAGTAGCAGACCTGTCCACTGAAACTTGGCAGGCCAGAAGGGAGTGGCAGGAAATAATCAATGTGCTGAATAGGAAAAACATGCAGGCAAAATGCTTTATCCAGCAAGGCTGTCATTCAGAATAGAAGGAGAGATAAAGGCTTTCCCAGACAAACAAAAACTAAAGGAGTTCATTACCACTAATCCAGCCCTGCAGGAGATCCTAAGGGGCACTCTGTGTGTGGAAAGCAGCAAAGACTACAAAGGATCAGAGACATAACCACAAGCACGAAACCTGTAGGTAACACAATGACATTAAATTCATAGCTTTCAATAATCACTCTGAATGTAAATGGACTATATGTCCCAATCAAAATACATAGGGTATCAGAATGGATAAAAAATAATAATATCCATGTATATGATTCTCACAAGAGACTCATTTTAGACATGAAGACACTGCAGATTGAAAGTGAGGGGATGGAGAACCATCTATCATGCTACTGGACTTCAAAGAAAGCTGGAGTAGCCAAACTTATATCAGACAAACTAGATTTTAAAACAAAAACTGTAACAAGAGATGAAGAATGGCATTATATCATAATTAAGGGGTCTATCAATCAAGAAGACCTAACAATTGTAATGTTTATGTCCCAACATGGAATACCCAAATATATAAATAAATTAATTGCAAACATAAATAAATGTATAGATAATAATACCATGATTGTAGGAGACTTTAATACTCCACTTACAACAATGGACAGATATAAAGGCAGAAAATCAATAAGGAAACAATGGCTCCGAATAACACATTGGGCCAGATGGACTTAGCAAATATATTTAGAACTTTTCATCCAAAAGAAGCAGAATATACATTCTTCTCTAGTGCACATGGAACATTCTCCAAAATAGATTACATACTGGGTCACAGAACAGTCCTCAACAAGTATAAAAGGGTCGAGATCATAATATGCATATTTTCAGATCACAATGCTATGAAACTTGAAATCAACTACAAGAAAAAATTTGGAAAGCCCCCAAATTCATGGAAGCTAAAGAACATACTACTAAATAATGAATGGTTAAACCAGGAAATTAAAGAAGAAATGTAGAAATATATGGAAGCAAATGAAAATGAAAACTCAACAGCTCAAACCCTCTGGGATGCAGCAAAGACTGTCTTAAGAGGAAAATACATTGCAATTCAGGCCTATCTTAAGAAGCAAGAGAAGTCCCCTATACAAAACTTAACCTCACATGTAAAGGAGCTAGAAAAGCAGCAGATAAGAAAACCCAAAGCCAGCAGAAGAGAAATAATAAAGATTAGAGCAGAATAACCAATATAGAATCCAAAAAACAGTAGAACAGATCAATTAATCCAAGAGTTGGTTTTTTGAAAGAATAAACAAATTTGATAAACCCCTAGCCAGACTTCTCAAAAAGAAAATAGAGAGGACACAAATAGGTAAACTCACAAATTAAAGAGGAGAGATCACAACCACCACCACAGAAATACAAACAATTATTAGAGAATACTATGAAAAACTATATACTAACAAACTGGACAATCTGTAAGAAATGGACAAATTCCTAAACACTCACACACTACCAAAACTCAAATGGGAAAAAAAAAAGAAAATTTTAAGAGACCCAACACTAATGAAGAAATTGAATCGGTTATCAAAAATACCCCACAAATACAGTCCTGGGTCAGATGGCTTCCCAGGGGAATTCTATCAGACATTTAATACAGAGTTAATACTATTGTTCTCAAGCTGATCTAAAAAATAGAAATGGAAGAAAAGCTTCCAGACTCATTCTATGAGGACAGCATTACCTTGATTCCAAAATGAGACAAAGAGCCCATTAGAAAGGAGAATTACGGGTCACTATCCCTGATGAACGTGGATGCAAAAATTCTCAACAAAATATTACCAAATCAAATTCAATGGTACATTAAAAGAATTATTCACCATGATCAAATGGAATTAAGTCCTAGGCTGCAGCACTGGTTCAATATTTGCAAATCAATCAAAGTGATACATCACATTAATAGATGAAAGGATAAGAACCATATGATCCTGTCAATAGACACAGAAATCATTTGACAAAATTCAGGAGGCTTTCTTAATAAAAACCTTCAAGAAAGTCATGATGGAAGGAACATACCTTAATGTCATAAAAGCCATATATGAAAAGCCCACAGCTAATATCATCCTCAATGGGGAAAAACTGAGAGCTTTTCCCTGATATCAGAAACATGACAGAGATGTCTATTCTCACCAGTGTTGTTTAACACACTGTTGGAAGTCCTAGCCTCAGCAATTAGACAGCAAAACAAAATAAAAGGCATTCAAATTGGCAAAGAAGAAGTCAAACTTTCACCATTCGCAGATGACAAGATACTCTACATGGAAAGCATGAAAGACTCCACCAAAAACTGCTAGAGCTGATACATGAATTCAGCAAAGTCGTGGGATATAAAATTAATGGACGGAAATTGGTTGCATTTCTATACACCAATAATGAAGCAACAGAAAAATATCAAAGAATCAATCCCATTTGCAATTGCACCAAAAACCATAAAATACCTAGGAATAAACCTAACTAAAGAGGTAAAAGACCCATACACTGAAAACTATAAAAAGTTTATGAAAGAAATTGAAGACCCAAAGACATGGAAAAACATTCCAGGGTCATGGATTGGAAGAACAAATATTGTTAAAATGTTGATACTACCTAAAGCAAATCAATCTACATATTCAGTGCAATCCCAATCCAAATAGCACCAGCATTCTTCACAGAGCTGGAACAAACAATCCTAAAATTTGCATGGAACCACAAAATATCCTGAATAGCCAAGGTAATGTTGAAAAAGAAAACTGAAGCTGGAGGCATCACTATCCCAAACTTAAGCCTGTATTACAAAGCTTTAATCCATCATCAAGGCAGCATGGTACTGGCACAAAAACAGACGCATAGATCAATGGAACACAATAGAGAACCAAGAAATGGACCCACGTATGTAAGGCCAACTAATCTTTGACAAAGCAGGAAAGAATGTCCAATGGAAAAAAAAGACAGTATCTTCAGAAAATGGGGTTGAGAAAACTGGACAGCCATATGCAGAAGAATGAACCTCAACCACTTTCTTACACCATACACAAAAGTAACCTCAAAATGTATGAAAGACCTGAATGTGAGACAGGAAACCATTACAATCCTACAAGAGAAAACAGTCAACAACATCTTTGACCTTGGCTGCAACAACTTCTTACTTGACATTTCTCCAAAGGCAAGGACAATAAGAAGAAAAATGAACTATTCCAACCTAATCAAGATAAAAAGCTTCTGCACAGCAAAGGATACAATCAAAACAAAAAGGCAACTGATGTAAATTAAAGAATAATTTTATGTAGATACACAATAAAGTCCACTGGGATAGATTTAAATTTCATTAAATGTATAAATTAATTTGGGGAGAGTTCACATGTATATAGTTAAAGATTTTCCATTTTTACAGGAGAAAAGAGGCAGCAACCTCTTTGACCTCAGCCAAAGCAACTTCTTACATGACATGTCTCTGAAGGCAAGGGAAATAAAAGCAAAAATGAACTATCGGGACCTCATCAGTATAAAAAGCTTCTTTCTGCACAGCAAAGGAAACAATCAACAAAACTAAAAGGCAACTGATGGAGTGGGAGAATATATTTTCAAATCACATATTGGATAAAGGATTAATATCCAAAATCTATAAAGAACTTATCAAACTCAACACCCACAAAACAAATAATCCAGTGAAGAAATGGGCAGAAGACATGAATAGACACTTTTCCAAAGAAGACATCCAGATTGCAAACAGACACACGAAAAGATGCTCAACACTGCTCATCATCAGGGAAACACAAATCAAAACCACAATGAGATACCACCTCATACCAGAGTGGCTAAAATTAACAATTCAGGAATCAACAAATGTCGGCGAGGATGTGGGAAAAGGGGAACCCTCTAGCACTATTTGTGGGAGTGTAAACTGGTGCAGCCACTCTGGAAAACAGTGTGGAATTTCCTCAGAACATTAAAAAAAGAATTACCCTATGTCAGAGCAATTGCATTACTAGGAATTTATCCAAAGTATACAAGAAGTACTGATTCGAAGGCGTACATGCACCCCAATGTTTGTAGCAATGCTATCAATAATAGCCAAATTATGGAAAGAGCCCAAATGTCCATCAACTGATGAATAGATAAAGAAGATGTTGTATATATACATAATGGAATACTGGGTGATGAAAAATAATGAAATATTGCCATTTGCAACAACCTGGATGGAACTGGAGGATATTATGCTAAGCAAATCAGTCAGAGAAATATATCATATGGTTTCACTCATATGTAAAATTTGAGAAACTTAACAGGTGACCATAGGGAAAGGGAAGGAAAAATAAGATACAGAGAGGGAGACAAACCACAAGAAACTCTTAAATACAAAGAATAAACTGAGGGTTGATGGGGGTGGAGCTTGGGGAGTGGGGAAAATGGGTGATGAACATTGAGGAGGGCACTTGTTGGGAGGAGCATTGGGTGCTGTATGTAAGTGATGAATCACGGGAATCTACTCCTGAAGACAAGACTACACTGTATGTTAGCTAACTTGACAATAAATAAAAAATAAGTTTATGAGAACTCACTTTATGAAGATGTAACTTGTGACAATAATAACATGAGAAAAAGTAGGGTGTATAGAAGTAGAATTTTTATATATTCAGCAGTTAATTCAGTATCAATTCAAATTAGATTGTTATACATTCAGGATGTTAAATGCAAATCCAATGGTGAGAACAGCAAACATATAGAATATACTCAAAAGGAAATTAGAAAGGAATCAAAAGTGTAAGAATGTAGTTGTGAAGGAAAAGGGGGACCAAAATATCTGTAAAGCATACAGAAAAAAATTGGCAGGGGCACCTGGGTGGCTCAGCCAGTTGAGTGTCAGACTCTTGGTTTCTGTTCAGGTCATGATCTCACAGTTTCATACGTTTGAGCTCCATGTCAGGCTCTGCTCTGCTAGCGATTCTCTGTCTTCCTCTCTCTCTGCCTCTCCCCCACTCACGCTGTCACTGTCTCTCTCAGAATAAATAAATAAACTTTTAAAAAAATTAAAAAATTCCTAACCAACTAATGCAATGCTATTAGGAGTGAAGCATTTGGGAAGCTTAGTACCCTTATAAAGGAGATTCCAGAGAACTTCCTTGCCTGTTCCACAATGCAAGGTTACAGCAAGAAGACAGCCATCTATGCACCAGCAAGCAGTCTCTGAATCTGCTAGTGTCCTGATCTTGGACTTCCTAACCACCAGAATTCTGAGAAATAGATTTCTGTTGTTTTTAAGCTACCAAGTGTATGATAGTTTTGTTATAGCAACCTGAATTACCTAAGACACCACCCAAACAACGAGAATACACATTATTCTCAAATACATATGCAAAATTTTCCAGAATAGATCATATATTATACCACAAAACAAGTCTCAATAAATTTAAAAATATTTAATACAAAGTATCTTCTCTGTCCACAATGGAATAAATCTGAAAAAAATAAAAGAAGGAACACTGAAAATGCACAAATATGTAAAAATTTTAAAGCTGACTCTTAAAGATCAATGGGTCAGAGAAGAGATCACAAGAGAAATTAGAAAGTACTTAGAGATTAATAACAACAAAAATACAACATCCACAATGTACAGGTGCAGTGAAGTTAACACTCAGAAGGGAATTTATAGTTAATCTTTCATTTAAAAAAAGAAAGATTTCAAATGAATAATCTAATATTACATATTGAGGAACTAGAAAAAGAAGAGAATCCTTAACATAAAGCTAGCGGGATGAATGAAATCGTTAATAATATGGTATAATTAATATTTATAATCAATCAAATAAGTATATTAATAATGAATAAATAAATAAATAAACTGACCAAAAAAAGAGAAGATAACTAAAATCACAAAGGAAAATGGGGACATTAATACCAACCTTACATAAATAAAATGACATACCAGAATGCTATGAGTAACTGTACATTGATAAATTATATAACTTAGATGAAATGGACACATTCCTAAAAATACACAAATTACCTAAACTGACTGAAATTGAAGTAGATAATCTCAACAAACCTATAACAACTAAGAGACTGAATCAATAATCAAATATTCCCAATAAAGAAAATGCAAGACTAAATGGCTTCACCAGTGAATTCTTCCAAATATTTAAAGAAAAGTTAACATAAATCCATCTTAAACTTTTTATGAGCCCAGCATTACCCTGATTCCAAAGCCAGAGAAAGATGTAGTGAGAAAATTAAATTACAAGCCAAAATGTCTTATGAATATAGATGTAAAAAAACTCAGTATTTCATTATCAGACTCAATTCAATAGAGTATTAAAAGAGTTACATACCATGACCAAGAAGGATTTATTCCAGGAATGTATGATGGTCCAATGTAAGAAAACCAATCAATATATCACACAGAAATTCTAAATTGATACAAAAAGTATATATAAGAAATCCAACATGTTTTTACAACAAAAACACTCAGGAAAGTAGGAATAGAAGGAAACTTCCTCAACATGATAAAGGTTATTCATGAAAAACCCAAAACTAACATTTTATCCAATGGTGAAAGGTTTAAAACTGTTCCCCTAAGGTCAGGAACCACAAGGATGCATATTTCATCATACTACTCAACATTGTATTGGAAGTTCCAGCCAGAGCAATTAGACAGTAAAAACAAATAAAAGGCATCCAGATTGTAAAGGAAGAATTATAACTATCTGTATTCACAGCTGAGTTGGTGACTGTACAGAAAATCCCAAAGGATCCACAAGAAAGCTATTAGAGCTAATAAATTATTTCAGCAAAGTTATAGGGTATAAGATAAACACATAAATATCAGTTGTGTCTCTACCAACAATGAACAATCGAAAAAAAGAACTAAGAAAATAATTTCATTACAATAGCATCTAGAAAAATGAAATTCCTAGCGATAAACATAATCAAGATGGCGAATGAATTTGACACTGAAAAGTACAAAACATTGCCAAAAGAAATTGAAGAAATCCTAAGTAAATGGAAAGACATCCTGTGTTCATGCACAGAAAGACTTGACATTGTTAAGGTGTCAGTACTACTCAAAGTGCTCTACAAATTCAGTGCAATCCTCATTAAAAATCCAACAGCCTCAAAACTACTCAAAAACTACAAAACAGCCTCAGAATGGCTAAAATCAAAACCGTAAGAAACAACAGGTGTTGGTGAGGATGTGCAGAAAAAGGAACCATCTTGCAGTGTTGGTGGGAATGCAAACTGGTGTAGCCACTCTGGAAAACGCTATGGAGATTGCTTGAAAAGCTACAAATAGAACTACCCTATGACCCAGCATTTCACTACTGGGTATTTGTTCAAAGAATACAAAAATACTGATTCAGAGGGATACATGCACCTTGATGTTTACAGCAGCATTATCAACAATAGCCAAATTATGGAAAGAACCCAAATGTCCATCGACTGATGATGAATCAATACAGAAGATGTAGTATGTGTGTGTGAATACGTGTGTGTGTGTATTACTCAGCCATAAAAAAGAATAAAATCTTTCCATTTGCAATGACATCAATGCAGCTAGACAGTATTACGCTAAACAAAGTAAGTCAGTCAAAGAAAAACAAATACCATATGGTTTCACTCATATGTGGAATTTAAGAAACAAAACAAATGAGCAAAGGGGAAAAAAAGAGGGAGAGAGACAAACCATAAAAGAGACTCTTTTTTTTGAGAGAGAGAGAGAGAGACAGACAGAGCATGGGTGCAGGGGAGGGGCAGAGAGAGAGAAGGAGACACAGAATCCAAAGCAGGTTCCAGGCCCTGAGATGTCAGCACAGAGCCGGACTGGGGCTTGAACTCACAAACTGTGAGATCATGACATGAGCCGAAGTCAGACGCTTAACCGACTGAGCCACCCAGGCACTCCAAAGAGACTCTTAACTATAGAGAAAAAAAAACCTGATGATTACCAGAGAGGATGTGGGTTGGGGGTTGGAGGAAATAGGTGATAGGGATTAAGGAATGCACTTGTAGTGTTGATCACTGGGAAATGTATGGAATTATTGAATCAGTATATTGTATACCTGTTAACTAACCGGAGTTTTAATAAAAACTTTAAAAAATTAAAAAAAAGAAATACTTATAGAAAAAATACCAGCATAATTAATCATTTAATAAAATTATTTAATAAATTGAGTATATAATATGTCAAAAGGAAAAACACATTTAAATACTAATCATTAACACTGTGAAAGTATATATATAATTATGATATAGCATTAAGGGGAAATAATAGAACAAAAACCGATATGTAAACTGAGTAAATTGATGTAAAAATCTCTCAGTTGTATTAGAATGTTAGGATTTATGTGTTCTTTGTTATTATTTTTTCATTTATCTTAAATGCTAAGCTTTGTGGAACTAAAGTGTCATGTCTTTCTAATTATTCATACATCAGGTCAGAGATTAAACCTGCAGATACAGGTTAAAGTTATCCAACCAAGCAGAAAGGAGGGACAATGAGGCTGAAAAACATCTAGCTAGACCTGATGATCAGAATCTCTGGGTTAGGGGCAAGGGTACAGTGGATTGAGAAAAGCTGAGACTTAGCACAAGGAATCACTGAAAGAAGGTCAGAGGAAAAGCTTCGTAACAATGAGATATAGAACCCCTCAAGTCAAATTTTGGCTACTGTGACTGTTCAAAGATCATCATTGTCCTAGATCTAGACATTTATGGGTTAATCCTTTAAAATGTCAGGATTTGAGTGAAAAAAGACTACGAAATCCCTGGTGGCTTATGTTTATAGTTTACTGCGATTTCTTCTGTTTGGTTTGGCTTGTTTTACTTTTAAGTTCTTTTTGGTAGGCAGTTTAGATTCTAAATGAAGTTTGAACATATTTGTGCATGAACATTTCTTTGCATCCTAATGAAAACATGCTACCAAGGTGCCTTGTTGTAGCACTGAAATTTATCTCAGGTAACAGGGAACACGGAAACGAACTGCTCTTTTAGCCCAAGCAAGTCAGAGAAACTGAGCATCAGAAAAGCTCATTATGAAATGTATGCTCTAGAATCATAACTTGAGCAACGTTTTGAAAATGTCCAATTGTATCATGAAAGCATGGATTGATCAAAAGTAACACTGGCAAGTTTAGAATATTGTTGTGACAATCACGTGCTAGTTCATATATCCTAATCAATCATGCAGATTTTTGATTAATCCTAATTATTTTATTATGATTCCTAGCAAGCAACAACACAGCAGTCAGGAATCACCAGTATAATTGACTTAATCAGTTCCTTAATAATCTTCCTTGAGATTTTTAGAGTAAACCAACATTCAGCTCACTTAAATAAGTACAAGAAGATGTGCCATGCAAAAAATTAATGCTTTGATATCAGAAGTAAATTTTCTCAAATACTACTTTGTAAATCAATGAGTTATTTTGAAATGCCAAGGTCCTTCTTTTCATTTAAGTGTTCAATGAGAGAGGAGTATAGGGGTAAAAAAGAGGAAGAGAATACTCGTATATAAACCTAAAACTTTAAGAAATCTGTTTATCTCTGGATAATAAAAGGTGAGAAAAAAATTTTCAACTATAATAAACATTATTTCAAAAAGAGTAAACTTTCAAAAATGGATTTTCTATCAACTGTTTTGCAAAATATATTTTGAATAAAAGCAAGAATCATATAACTATTAGATTATTAATGGTTTTAGCATCTTCATCAATACATCTAGAAAATGCATTATGATTAAACAAACATTACTTTGATTGTAATATTATGGAGAAGGAAAAGCCAACTCAGAAATTTTTCTGAGCTCAATTTTACAAGCTTATAATTCTATATATTGTATAAACCAACCGATGACAAAATTATAATGAACTTGTGAATACTAGGATGGACGATCAATTTGCCAAATTCTTTTTTCAGACAAATTATACTGAGATCTTTTCTTCATGGGCCACTTTTGTGGATATGTTTGTTTGAATCCAAGAGAAAAAAGTATTGGCCAAATTATTTGTTTAAGTATCTTCAAATTATTTCAAAGCCTTAATGAAAGATACAAGGTAAAAATAAATAAAATAGTACATACAAATAAGAATATAGTTGTCATAACACGTAAAAATATGGTATACAATGCAGTATTTGATAAGCATTTTGAGTGAATATCCTATTAGAATTGTTAGAGTAATGAAAGTTAGTTTTTCTAGATCATATCAGTCCATATGTTCTCATAGAGAAAGCTCTTCCTTCAGCATTCATTATATAGTTCTTTCATAAAATATTATCATTTCATAAATTACTATACTAATTTAGAGCAATAAATCCTACCTTAATTAATATGGCTTCCCCAAACAGTTAAATATTTCTCCAGCATATATTAGCATATATAACTTGTTACAAACTAAATGATATAGAAAGTGGAAAAAAAACTACTCTCACAGTCTACAAAACCAAGTATAATTTTACTTATATTAAATCTATTTCTAGTTTTGAAAATGAGGAATTATTATATGTTTTCAAATATAATGCAAAATTACTTATTGAATATAAGTCTAGGAAAGAGGAAAATTAGGAAGAAATTTGCCCTTTTAGCAAATAATAGTAATGAAAAGAGCTATTATTTCTCAAATACTTACCCTGGCTTCACAAGCACTATGGTGGGTATTTTACAATTGTTATCTAATCTAATCTTCAAAATAATCCAGTGATATAGGTGTATTGGTTGGTCACATTTATAGAAGACCAAACTCATTTAGCAAAACTTCCTGTTCACATTTTTATTACTCCCATGTTCCACCCCCAGTCATTTCCAAAGACTACTTATACAGTCAAATCAGAAAATTGAGGCACATTTATGTTTTATTTTTTTAAGTTTATTTATTTATTTTGAAAGAAAGAGATAGAGCACACAAGCAGGAGAAGGGAAGAGAAAGAGAGGGAGAGAGAATCCCAAGCAGGCTCCACACTGCTAGCACAGAGTCTGATGCAGGGATCAAACCTGCGAACAGTGAGATCATGGCCTGAGCTGAAGTCAAGAACTGGATGCTCAACTGACTGAGACACCCAGATGCCCCTGCACATTTATATTTTAAATAATTTTTTAATCTAAGTTTTTTTTGTGTGTCACAAAAATATTTTAAAAAATCTCTTTTAGGAATGAAAACTTTGTACAAATCAGAAGTTAGTATATATATATATATATATATATATATATATATATATACATTTATTTATTTATTTATTTATTTATTTATGAATTTATTTATTTTGAGACAAAGAGAGACAAACAGAGCAGGAGTGAGGGAGGGGCAGAGAGAGAGGGAAAGAGAGAATCCCAAGCAGGCTCTGCATTGTCAACACAGAGCCCCATAATGGGACTCAATCTCAGGAACCATGAGATAAGATTTGCCCAAGATCACCAAAAAAGAGGTTGACAGAGCTGACACTTGAACTCAAGTTTCCTGGTTCCTGGGCCAGAAATACAGACCTGTTTTTCTTTGTTCATTGAAGCTGGTCAGCCCCAAAATGTCGGAGTCAACCTTGATTCCTTTCTTTCTGTCACACCACATGGAGATCCTGGCATATCTGACCTCAAATACATCCTCTATGCCATAACTTCCTTGTCACTGATGTGTGCCCAGCCTATACCATGCCTTATCTGGCTTCCTGAAAGAGCTGCCTAATGTTCAGACACCCTCCTTTCTTGCCCCACAACATTCTACTCTCAACTCAGTAATCAGGGGGATCCCGTTAAACCTAAATCAGATCATGTCCCTCGCTCTGCTTAGAACTATCCATGGCTCCCTTTTCACTCACAGTGAAAGCTGAGCCCAGGGGAATTCTACCAAACATTTAAAGAAGAGTTAGCACCTATTCTTTTGTAGGTGTTCCAAAAAATAGAAATGGAAGGAAAAGTTCCGAACTCATTCTACAAGGCCAACATTGCTTTGATTCCAAAACCAGACAAAGACCCCACTAAAAAGGAGAACTATAGACCAGTTACCCTGACAAACATGGATGCAAAATTCTCAAGAATCCAGCAATACATTAAAAGAATTATTCACTATGATCAAGTGGGATTTATTCCAGAGCTGTAGCACTGGTTCAATATCTGCAAATGAATCAACGTGATACATCACATTAATAAAAGGATAAGAACATTATCCTCTCAACAGATGCAGCAAAAGCATTTGAAAGAATGCAGCATCCTTTCTTGATAAAAACCCTCAAAAAAGTAGGGATAGAATAAACATACCTCAAGATCATTAAGGCCATATATTAAAGACACATAACTAATATCATTGTCAAAGGGGGAAAAACTGAGAGCTTTCTCCCTGAGGTCAGAAACACGACAGGGATGTCCATCTCACCACTGTTGTTCAACATTATGTTGGAAGTCCTAGCCTCGGCAATCTGACAACAAGAAATAAAAGGCATTCAAATCAGTAAGGAAGAAGTCAAACTCACTCTTCGCAGATGACATAATAAGGTACGTGGAAAATCCAAAAGACTCCACCAAAAAAACACAAACTGCTAGAACTGATACATGAATTCAGCAAAGTTGCAGGATATAAAATCAAGGTACAGATATCTGTAGCATTTCTATAAACCAATAATAAAGCAGTAGAAAGAGAAATCAAGGAATCGATCCCATTTAAAATTGCACTGAAAACCATAAATTACCTAGGAACAAACTTAACCAAAGAGGTAAAACATCTGTACAAGTATAAGTACAAGTACTTGTACATATGTACAAGTATCTGTAAAAGTATAAAATCTTATTAAAGAAATTGAAGAAGACACAAATAAATGGAAAACTCTCCATGCTTATGGATTGGAAGAACAAATAATGTTAAAATGTTGATACTACCCCATTCAATCTACATATTCAATGCAATCCCTATGAAAATAACATCAGCATACTTCACAGAGCTGGAACAAACAACTCTAAAATCTGTATGGAACCACAAAAGACCCCAAATAGTGAAAGTAATGTTAAAAAAAAAAACAACCCTGAAGTTAGAGGCATGACAATCCTGGACTTTAGCCTGTATTACAAAGCTGTAATCATCAAGGCAGTGTGGTACTGGCACAAAAAAAGACACATAGATCAGTGGAACACAATAGAGAACCCAGAAATGGATCCACAAATGTATGGCCAGCTAATCTTTGACAAAGCAGGAAAGAATATCCAACAGAAAAAAAGACAGTATCTTTAGAAAATGGGGTCACTTTCTTACACCATAACCAAAAATAAACTCAAAATAGATGAAAGACTTAAATGTGAGACAAATGTAGGAAACCATCAAAATCCTACAGGAGAAACAGGCAACAACATCTTTGACCTCAGCTGCAGCAACTTCTTACTAGACATGTCTCTGGAGGCAAGGAAAACAAAAGCAAAAATGAACTATTGGGACCTCATCAACATAAAAAGCTTCTGCACAGTGAAGGAAACAATCAAGAAAACTAAAAGGCAACCAACAGAATGTGAGATGTTTGCAAATAACATACTGGATAACAGGTTAGTATCTAAAATCTATAAAGAACTTACCAAACTCAACACCTGAAAAACAATCCAGTGAAAAAATGGGCAGAAGACATGAATAGACAATTTCCCAAAGAAGACATCCAGATGGCTGACACATCACTCATCATCATGGAAATACACATCAAAAGCATGGTTAGATATCACCTCACATCTGTCAGAATGGCTACAATGAAAACTCAGAAAACAACGGATGTTAAACTAAAAATTGTACTACTAGGAATTTATCCACAGGATACAGGTGTGCTGTTTCAAAGGGACACATGAACCCGCATGTTTATAGCAGCACTATCAATAATAGCCAAAGTATGGAAACAGCCCAAATGTCCATCGATGGATGAATGGATAAAGAAGATGTGGTATATATATACAGTGGAGTATTATTCGGCAATCAAAAAGAATGAAATCTTGCCATTTGCAACTACGTGGATGGAACTGGAGGGTATTATACTAAGTGAAATTAGTCATTCAGAGAAAGACAAAAATCATATGAGGACTTTAAGAGACAAAACAGATGAACATAAGGGAAGGGAAACAAAAATCATATCAAAACAGGGAGGGTGACAAAACAGAAGAGATTCCTAAATATGGAGAACAAACTGAGGGTTGCTGGAGGGGTTGTGGGAAGGGGGATAGGGTAAATGGGTAAGGGACATTAAAGAATCTACTCATGAAATCATTGTTTCACTATATGTCAATTAATTTGGATGTAAATTTTAAAAAGTAAAAAATTAAAAAAAAAGAAAACAATAGATGTTGGTGAGGATGCAGAGAAAGGGGAACCCTCTTGCATCGTTGGTGGGAATGCAAACTGGTGCAGCCATTCTGGAAAATAGTATGGAGGTTCATCAAAAAATTAAAAATAGATCTACTCTAAGATCCAACAATTGCACTACTAGGTATTTATCCAAAGGATACAAAAATGTTGATTTGAAGGGGCACATACATCAACAATAGCCCAGTTATGTAAAAAGCCCAAATGTCCATCAACTGATGAATGGATAAAGAAGATGTGATATATATATATATATATATATATATATATATATATATATATGATGGAATATTATTTGATGTTCAAAAAAAATAAAAGCTTGTCATTTCCAGCAATGTGATTGGAACTGGACTGTATTATGCTAAGTGAAATAAGCCAGACAGAGAAGGATAAATATCATATGATTTCACTCATATGTGGAATTTAAAAAAGAAAACAGATGAACATATGGAAAGGAAGGAAAAATAAGATAAAATGAGACAGGGAGGCAAACCATCAGAGATCCTTAAATACAGAGAACAAACTGAGGGTTGCTAAGGGGTGTGGAGTGGGGGATGGGTTAAATGGGTGATGGGCATTAAAGAGGGCAGGTTTTATTTTATTTATTTATTTATTTTTTTATTTTTTTTAAAGTTTATTTATTTTTGAGACAGAGAGAGACAGAGCATGAACGGGGGAGGGGCAGAGAGAGAGGGAGACACAGAATCGGAAGCAGGCTCCAGGCTCTGAGCCATCAGCCCAGAGCCCGATGCGGGGCTCTAACTCACGGACTGTGAGATTGTGACCTGAGCTGAAGTCAGACGCTTAACCGACTGAGCCACCCAGGCGCCCCAAGAGGGCAGTTTTTAGGATGAGCACTGGGTGTTCTATGTAAGTGATGAATCACTAAATTCTACTCCTAAAATGACTATTAAACTACATATTAACTAATTTGTATTTAAACAAAATTAAAAAATAAAATATAATTAATTTTTTAAAAAGACCTGAGCTGAAATCCAGAGCCAAGTGCTTAACTGACTGAGCCACCCAGGTGTCCCTGATTTTATTTATTTATCAAAAAAAATTTTTTTAATGTTTCTGAGACAGAGATACACAGAGTGTGAGTGAGGGAGGGGCAGAGAGCGGGGCAGGCTCTAGGCTCTGAGCTGTCAGCACAGAGCCCCACATGGGGCTTGAACTCAGGAGCCATATGAGATCATGACCTGAGCCAAAGTTGGATGCTCAACCAACTGAGCCACCCAGGCATCCCTATTTATTTGTTTGTTTGTTTATTAAATATTTATTTATTTTTGATAGAGTGTGAATGTGAGAGAGTCAGAGAGGGAGGGGGGACAGAGGATCTGAGGTGGGCTCTGCAATGTCAGCTGTGAGCCTGAATTGGGGTTGGAAATCACAGAATCCATGAGATCATGATCTGAGCCCAAATCGGACTCTCAACTGACTGAGCCATCCAGGCACCCCCTTGATTTACATTTTTTAAAAGCTGTTAAGACACAGAGTTATATGAAGTCCTACCTTTGGAGTCAGGAAAAAGAAAAAAAACATATCCCCATACTGTTCAGAAATTCTCATCTCCCAAATTAAGGGAAGCCATTTCAGTTCTGCCTGTTTGCAAAACAAAACTTTTGTAATAATGCTGCTATAATCACACATTTGAAGCAGGGCAAATGTTTGAGTACAACCATTAGCTATGGTGTTTTGATAATATAAAGATTATAAAGACAGAATTGTTACAAAGCCAACCTTTGGGTTTTATTTTGTAATCTTTGTACAGTTTTTTTGCATCATTATTTCCAATCATTCTATTTTAGTTGTGCATATCAGCACTCAAGACTTTCAGTGCTAGAGTTTATCGTTATCCCAGCACACAAAGTAAAATTCAGAAAAGAAGAAAATTTTAACAAAACAGTGATGATTCAGATTCCAAAATGGATGACGTTATCCATTTATCCAGCCCTAAAAAAGTGTGGCTTTCATTATTAGGTTACAATGGATCAAGATTTGTGTTCACACTAATGTTGCCCTCATTTCCATTTATATTAAACTGGTATTTGTTTTTTAAAGGAGGCACATGAATGAACAGAGCCTTCCCCAATCTCTGTTTGTTCAGCTTGTAACATGCACGACAGCAAATTCAATCTTGTTAAGAGGCTTATTCTTCTATTGTAGAACTTGAATTGCAAGAAAGTTTGAATTTGCGTGGGTTATGTGTTTGTGTGGAAGTATGAATTAAATTTCTTTAAAGACTTTATTTTTCTTTTTCAGTAATATATTCCTTATGACCACTTAATTTCAAATATCTTTTGTCCATTCCATTACATAGCTGGGAGGGAGGGTGGGGAAAGTATAACTTCATTTCAATAATAGGAAACTAAAGTTCATTTGGACAAATAACACTGAAAATGTCAGTGAAATCACACCTCTTAAAACTCATAAGGACAATCTCACTCAGGTAAGTTCCTTAAGGCAAACAATTTTTCTTGATAAAGCATAATTTAGTTTAAGTCAGGTAACAAGTTATTGGACATATAGCCATAACATCCTCTTGGTTAGCAAACTATGTTTGACATAGATATAAAGTTATTTCACCAAGGATTTTTTCTAGTAAAGAAATAATTTCAATGGAAGAAGAGGAAGTTAACTATTATCAGCCAACATATGAAAATAACTATAATTAAAGTTGGGTCATATTGCAAGCATGTAGGTCAGTTTGTTAACCTACAGTCAAATGTGGGCAAAAATTGAATGACAGCTTTCTTTATTGCACTGCTTTTAAGTGATGTGGTAAAATATGATAGCTGTCTTTGAGCACATAGGTGAAAAACCTATAGAACACACTCAATCACACACACACACACACACACACACACACACACACACACACACTAGATTGGGGGAATATATTTCAGTGGGAAAAAAGCATCAGAAAAGGAGTCAAAGGATAATTTAACCCTGGACCTAGTGCTTATCAGCTATGACCTTGGCAAATCATTTAACCTTTCTACTGAGCTTTCAGTTTCTTCCTTTACAAAAAATGCAAAACAAATCAGAAAAAAGTGTTCTATATTAAAGGAGACTAAAGACCCATGCAACTAAAAGTAATAAGTAATTTTTTAAATATAATTTATGGTCAAATTGGCTAACATACAGAGTACGGTGTGCTCTTGGTTTTGGGGGTAGATTCCTGTGATTCCTGTGATTCATCTACCTGTGATTCATTACCAAGTAGTAATTCCATTGTATATATAAACCACATCTTCTTTATCCATTCATCAGCTGATGGACATTTAGGCTCTTTCCATAATTTGGCTATTGTTGAAAGCACTGCTATAAACATTGGGGTACATGTGCCCCTATGAATCAGCACTCCTGTATTCCTTTGATAAATTCCTAGCAGTGCTATTGCTGGGTCATAAAGTATTTCTATTTTTAATTTTTTGAGGAACCTTCACAGTGTTTTTGAGAGCAGCTGTACCAGTTTGCATTCGTACCAACAGTGCAAGAGGGTTCCCGTTTCTCCACATCTGCACCAACATTTGTTATTTCCTGATTTCCTCATTTTAGCCACTCTGACTGGTGTGAGGTGGTATCTCAGTGTGGTTTTTGATTTGTATTTCCCTGATGAGGAGTGATGTTGAGCATCTTTTCATGTGTCTGTTGGCAATCTGGATGTCATCTTTGGAAAGTGTCTATTCATGCCTTCTGCCCATTTCTTCACTGGATTATTTGTTTTTTGGGTATGGAGTTTGGTAAGTTCTTTATAGATTTTGACCCTTTATCTGAGCTGTCATATGCAAATATCTTTTCCCATTCCATCAGTTGCCTTTTAGTTTTGTTGATTGCTTCCTTTGCAGTGTGGAAGTTTTATCTTGGTGAGGTCCCAAAAGTTCATTTTTGCTTTTATTTCTCTTGCCTTTGGAGACGTGTTGAGCAAGAAATTCCTGCAGCTAAGGTCAAAGAGGTTGTTGACTGTTTTCTCCTCTAGGGTTTTGATGGTTTCTTGTCTCACATTTAGGTCTTTCATCCATTTTGAGTTTATTTTTGTGTCTGGTGTAAGAAAGTGGTCCAGTTTCATTCTTCTGCATGTTGCTGTCCAGTTCTCCCAGCACCATTTGTTAAAGAGACTGTCTTTTTTCCATTGGATATTCTTTCCTGCTTTGTCAAAGATTAGTTGCCAATACATTTGTGGGTACAATTCCGGGTTCTCTATTCTACTGGTCTATGTTTTTGTGCCAATACCATACTGTCTTGATGACTACAGCTTTGTAGCAGAGGCTAAAGTCTGGAATTGTGATGCCTCCTGCTTTGGTCTTCTTCAATATTACTTTGACTATTTGGGGTCTATTGTGGTTCCATACAAATTTTAGGATTGTTTGTTCTAGCTTTGAGAAGAATGCTGGTGCAATTTTGATTGGGATTGCATTGAATGTGTAGATTGCTTTGGGTAGTATTTACATTTTAAAATATTTTGTCGGGCTCTGGGCTGATGGCTCGGAGCCTGGAGCCTGTTTCCGATTCTGTGTCTCCCTCTCTCTCTGCCCCTCCCCCGTTCATGCTCTGTCTCTCTCTGTCCCAAAAATAAATAAAAAACGTTGAAAAAAAAAATTAAAATATTTATTCTTCCAATACATGAACATGGGATGTTTTTCCATTTCTTTGTGTCTTCTTCAATTTCCTTCATAAGTTTTCTATAATTTTCAGCATACAGATATTTTGCATCTTTGGTTAGGTTTATTCCTAGGTATTTTATGGTTCTTGGTGCAATTGTAAATGGGATCGATTTCTTGATTTCTCTTCTGTTGCTTCATTATTGGTGTACAGAAATGCAACCGATTTCTGTACATTGGTGTTGTACCCTGAGACTTTCTTGAATTCATGTATCAGTTCTAGAAGTTTTTGGTGGACCTTTTGGGTTTTCCATGTAGAATATCATGTTGTCTGTGAATAGTGAAAGTTTGACTTTTTCTTTGCCAATTTTAAGGCCTCTTATTTCATTTTGTTGTCTGCTGATGCTAGGACTTTGAACACTATGTTAAACAACAGTGGTGAGAGTGGACATCCCTGTCGTGCTCCTGATCTCAGGGAGAAAGCTCTCAGTTTTTCTCCATTGAGGATGATATTATGTGTGAGTTTTTCATATATGGCTTTTATCATGTTTAGGTATGTTCCTTCTATCCTGACTTCTTTGAGAATTTTATTAAGAAAGTATGCTGTATTTTGTCAAATGCTTTTTCTGCATCTATTGACAGGATCATATGGTTCTTATCCTTTCTTTTATTAATGTGATGTATCACATTTATTGATTTGTGACTATTGAACCAGCCCTGCAGTCCAGGAATGAATCCTGCTTGATCGTGGTGAATAATTCTTTTTATATGTTGTTGAACTTGATTTGCTAGTATCTTATTGAGAATTTTTGTATCCATGTTCTTCAGGGATATTGGCCTGTAATTCTCCTTTCTTGTGGGGCTTCTGTCTGGTTTGGGAACTAAGGTAATGCTGCCTTCATAGAATGAGTCTGGAAGTTTTCCTTCCATTTTATTTTTTGGAATAGCTTGAGAAAGATGGGTATTAAGTCTGCTTTAAATGTCTGGTAGAACTCCCCTGGGAATCCATCTGGTCAAGGGCTCTTATTTGTTGGGAGATTTTTGATAACTGATTCAATGTCTTCATTAGTTTTGGGTCTATTGAAATTTCTTCCCATTTTCTATTTCTTCCCATTTGAGTTTTGGTAGTGTATGGATGTCTAGGAATTTGTCCATTTACTCCAGGTTGTCCAGTTTGTTGGCATATAATTTTTCATAGTATTATCTGATAACTGTTGGTATTTCTGTGATGTTGTTTGTGTTCTCTCCTCTTTCATTTGTGATTTTATCTTTTTGGGTCCTGTCTCTTTTCTTTTTGAGAAGTCTGGCTAGGAGTTTGTCAATTTTTTTTAAATCAACTCTTTGTCTCATTGATCTGTTTAACTGTTTTTTTTGGATTCTATATTGTTTATTTCCTCTCTAATCTTTATTATTTCTCTTCTTCTTCTGGACTTGGGGTTTCTTTGTTGGTCTGTTTCTAGTTCCTTTAGATGTTCTGTTAGATTTTATATTTTTCTTGTTTCTTCAGCTAGGCCTGGATTGCAATGTATTTTCCTCTTAGGACTGCCTTTGCTGCATCCCAAAGGGTTTGGACTGTTGTGTTTTCATTTTCATTTGTTTCCATAAATTTTTAAATGTATTCTTTAATTTTCTTTAATTTTTTTAATGCTTATTTATTTTTGAGAGAGAGAGAGACAGAGTGAGAGTGGGGAAGGGGCAGAGAGAGAGAGAAACACAGATTCTGAAGCAAGCTCCAGGCTGTCAGCCCAGAGCCTGTTGTGGGGCTTGAACTCACAAACGGCGAGATCATGACCTGAGCTGAAGTCAGACACTCAATCAACTGAGCCACCCAGGCGCCCCTTAAATGTATTCCTTAACTACCTGGTTGACCCATTCATTCTTTAGTAGGATGTTCTTTAACCTCCATGCATTTGGAGGATTTCCAGACTTTTTCCTATGGTTGATTTCAAGTTTCATAGCATTGTGATCTGAAAGTGTGCATGGTATGATCTCAATTCTTTTATATTTGTTGAGGGATGTTTTGTGACCCAGTATGTAGTCTATTTTGGAGAATGTTCCATGTGCACTCAAAAAGAATGTGTATTCTGGTGCTTTTAAGTGATAAGTTCCGAATATATCTGTCAAGTCCATCTGGTCCAATGTATCATTCAGGGACATTGTTTCTTTATTGATTTTCTGCCTAGATGATCTGTCCATTGTTGTAAGTGGAATATTAAAGTCCCCTGAAATTGCCATATTCTTATCAATAAGATTGCTTATGTTTGTGATTAATTCTTTTATATTATGTGTGTTTTTCCAAATTGGGTGCATAAACATTTATAATTCTTAACTCTTCTTGATGGATAGACCCCATAATTATGATATAATGCCCTTCTTCATTTCTTCTAACAGCCTTTACTTTAAAATTTAGTTTGACTAAGTATGGCTATTCGAGCTTTCTTTTGACCCACAGTAGCATGATAGATGGTTCCCCATTCCCTCACTTTGAATCTGAAGGTGTCCTCACATCTAAAATGGGTCTCTTGTAGATAGAAAATAGATGGGTCTTTTTTTTTATCCATTCTGTTACCCTATGTCTTCATTTGGAACATTTAGTCCATTTACATTCAGAGTGATTATTGAAAGATATGGATTTAGTGTCATTGTGTTATCTGTAGGTTTCATGTTTGTAGTGATGTCTCTGGTCCTTTGTGGTCTTTGCAACATTCCACTCACAGAATCCCCCTTAAGATCTCTTGTAGGGTTGGTTTAGTGATGATGAATTCATTCAATTTTTGTTTGCCTGGGAAAACCTTTACTTTCCTTTTTTTTCTGAATCACAGCCTTGCTGGATAAAGGATTCTTGGCTGCATGTTTTTCCTATTCAGGACATTGAATATTTCCTGCCACTCCCTTCTGTCCTGTGACGTTTCAGTAGGATAGGTCTGCTACTACCCTTATGTGTCTATCCTTGTAGGTTAAGACCCATTTGTCCCTAGCTGCTTTCAGAATTCTCTATCTTTGTATTTTGCTAGTTTCGTTATGATATGTCATGCAGAAGATGGATTCCTGTTACAGCTGATGGGAGTTCTCTGTGCCTTTTGGAATTCGATGTCTGTTTCCTTCCCCAGATTGGGGAAGGTCTCAGTTATGATTTCTTCAAGTACACCTTGGGCCCCTTTCTCTCTTCTTCTGGAACTCCTATGATATGGATATTATTACATTTATTGAATCACTTAGCTTTTTAATTCTCCCCTCATGGTCTAGAATTTTTTATCTCTCTTTTTCTCAGCTTCATATTTTCCATAATTTTATCTTCTATTTCACCTATTCTCCCCTTTGCCTTTTCAATCCTCACTGTCACCACATCTAGTTTATTTTGCACTTCAATTACAACATTTTAAAATTCGTCATGACAATTTTTTAGTTCCTTGATCTCTGCAGCAGTAGATTCTCTGCTGTCTTCTATGCTTTCTTTCAAGCCCAGCAATCAATCTTTTGACTATTATTCTAAATTCTTGATCAGATATATTGTATATATCCTTTTTGATCAATTCTTTAGCTCTCATTTCTTCTTGGAATTTCTTTTGAGGAGAATTCTTCTGTTTCATCATTTTGGCTAGTTTTCTGTCCATATGTGTTTTAAAACTTGTTTTGTGTCCTGCACCTGCGAGCACTACTGTATTAAAGAGGGCTTATACACTGTCCAGGACCTGGCCCTTCAGGAGGTGTTTTTTGGAGTGTGTTACTTGCTCTCTGTTACTGTGATTCTGTCTGCTTTACCTCCATATTCATAGTGATGTTTTGTACCCTCCACCAGGTGTGCTTTGATTTATTCATTAAAGTAGCCCTGGGGGTAAAAACACAAAAAGAAACAAACGAAAAAACCAAAAACATCAACAACAAAACGGCGGCGGGGGGAGGGGGGGAGTCAGTGTTGGTGGAAGAGGCCTTATCCCATACAAAGAAAGAAATGACAGGGGTGGGGGAAAAAAGAAAAGAAAAGAAAATTGACCAGACATGGAAACTATATGTCTTAATCCAGAAACAGAGAGGAAAATAAAAGAGATATAGAACAGGTATAAAGAGAATGGATTAAATATGTCTGTTTAAACAAAACAGCAACCAGAATAACCAGACTAGAGGAGGGAAGAAATTAGGAGAAAAGGAAGAATATATATATATATATATATATATATATATAAAATAAGAATTGTCCAAGAATTAAATCAGAAAATGCAAAAACACAGTGCCTGGAACTGGTGGCAGCACTAACCTGGAGGAGGGGCTATCTGGTTCCTCAGAATCTATCCTGCTCCAGTAGATACCCAGTTACCCAGCGTGGATGGGTGTGGCTTGGTGTAGGAGGGTCCTGCCTCCACTGTGGGTCTTGCCTCCACTGTGGACTCGCTCTCCTTTCCCTGAAGCCCTACCTTGTTGGTGATGGGGAGAAAAATGGTGACACTCCGGTCTCTCCTCCCCTGACTGAGTGTCCCAAACCACTCTGTTCAGGCAGTCCTCACAGTGCTGTGTAGGCATGAGCAGGCCTTTTTTTTTTTTTTTTTTATTTCCCACTCCACAGTCTCCCATACCTCCTTGGGGTTTGTTTGGGATTCAAACCCAGATTTTCTAAAGGGTCCCACTCCCTGCGCCCTGGTTCCGGGGAAGTGCCACTCCACCCCATTGATGGGGGGCCTCCTCACAGTGCCTTCTGGGCATGAGCAAGGCAATTTGTCCCTCTCTGCTGACTCCTGCACCTCTCTGGAGCTCAGCTAGGATTTAAACGCTTGTGTCTTAAAGGGTTCCGTTCCGTGTGCACCAGTTCTGGGGAAATGCCACTCTGCCCACCCCCTCCCCCATATATGGCCTCTGGCTGGCAGGCACAGGCAGGGTCCTTTGTCCTTTGAATGGTTATATACCTTCTTCCCACAGCTCTCAAAGGAGGGGATTGCTTTCTCCCACTGCAGACTGTGCCTCTCAACTAGTTACCAAGCCTGGGGCTGGCTCCCCTCCTCCACAGGTGCGCAAACACAGCCGCCAGCCCCAGCCTGGAGAAAGCCCCAAAGTTAGAGATTGGATCTTTCTCCGTTCCCGGTCCATGGTTTTTCTCTCATCCAAATACAGTCCTACACTTCCACAGTCTCTCTTTCTCTTCTCTTTCTCTCTCCACAGAAGGGGATCCTTCCTCTCCATGCCTACACTGTCGGTTTTCTCTAGCCCAGTTCACAATCACGCACCTATGGTCTGCCAGATTTTCCCTGTGGACTCCTGGGCCTCTGTCACTCTGCAGCCGGGACTCTTGGAATTCAAAGTCCTTTGTCCTCAACACTGCTGTGTTTGAAGGACGAGGGAACTTCAGGTCCCCTTACTTCTCCACCATGTTGCTCCCTACATGTAATGAGTAATTTTTGAGTGGGTCCTGGACATTAGAATGACAGTAATAACCTGAACAAGGTGAGCATTAATTTCCAGATTTTAATAATTGTGCTGTAGTTATGTAAGATAATGTCCCCCCCCTTTTTTTTGAAAGGATGGAATTACCTCTGAAGTCTTTAAAGGTAAAGTGACATCATGTATTCAATTTACTCTGAAATGTTACAGTGAGAAGGAGAAGGGAAAGAACCAATAGCTAAGCAAGTATGTTAAAAGCATTAACATTTGGGGAATCTGGGTGAAGGACATAATGGAATATGTTGTACTATTTAATTAATTTGTTCCTCTCTAATTTCTTTTTTTTTTTTTTTTTTAACATTTTTTATTTATTTTTGGGACAGAGAGAGACAGAGCATGAACGGGGGAGGGGCAGAGAGAGAGGGAGACACAGAATCGGAAACAGGCTCCAGGCTCCGAGCCATCAGCCCAGAGCCTGACGCGGGGCTCGAACTCACGGACCGCGAGATCGTGACCTGGCTGAAGTCGGACGCTTAACCGACTGCGCCACCCAGGCGCCCCTCCTCTCTAATTTCTTAAGGCAGAATTGAAGGCTGTTGATTTGAGACCTTCCTTTATTTCTAATATAAGAATTTAGTGCTACACATTTTCTTTAAGTTACTTCTTTAGTTGTATCCTATAAAATTATATATGTGGTATTTTCATTTCCATTTTAATAAAATTTGATTTTATTTATTTTAATAAAACTGATTTTAATTACTTTAATAAAAACTGATTTTTATTTATTTTTTTTACTTCTTTGACCCATGGGTTATTTAGACATGAGTTATTTAATTTCCAAACAACTGAAAATCTCCTGGATGAAATAGCAACATTAGTAACTCTGCCAAACATTTAAGGAATAAATAATAGCAATTTTTCACAGATTTTTCTAGAAGATTGAAGAGGAAGCATTTCCAAACTCATTCCAGGAAGTCAGCATTACCTTTGACACCAAAAACTATACACATTATAGGAAAAGAAAATCACAGAACAACATTTCTCATCAACATTGACACAAAATAAAATTAACAAAATTTTACTAAATCATATCCAGAAATACATATAAAGGAGAATGTAGAAATGTAAGGTTAATTTAAGATTTAAAAATCAATGTAAATTAAGAAATTTAAAATAAAAAAGTATGGTAATCTCAATAGATGCAGAAAGTTTTTGACAAAAACTATCATCCATTCATAACAAAAACTCTCAGTAAACTGGAATAAAATGGAACTTCCTTAACTTTATCATGTACTTTGGCAAAAAACCTACAGGTAACATCACACTTAATTGTGAAAGACTAAACGCTTTTCTCATAAGATCAGATAACAAAGAAAGAATGTTCACTTCTACTACTTCACTTAACATTGTACTGGAAGTTCTAGTCAATGCAGTAGGGTATGACAAAGAAATAAATGCATCCATATTGGAAAGGAAGAAGTAAAACTCTTTATGGTCACACAATAGGTTCATCTATATATAAAATCCTGTAGTCTTCAAAAAAAGATGCAAAAAGTCACAAAAAAGTTAAGCACAACTGATTCAAGATCAATGACAAAAAATAATTTATATTTTATATAATTGTATGAAAAATCATAAATTGAAACAAAAACACAACAATTATAATAGTAATAAATTTAGTCATACTTAGTAATAAAGTTGACAAAGTATGTGCAAGAACTGTACATTAAAAACTAAAAAGCACTTTTCAGAGATATTTAAAAGACTTAAATAAATATAGAAAAATATGATTTTATGGATTAGAAGACTCAAATATTGTTAAAATATTAATTCTCCCCAATTTGATCTACAGATTCAGCACAATCTCAATCAAAACACCAACAGACATTTTTTAGAAATTGACAAGTGGATTCTAAAATTCATATGGAAATTCAAAGTCCTAAAATAAACAAAACACCTTAGGGAAAAAAAAGAACAAATTTTGAGGATGTACACTATTTGATTTTAGAATTTCTTATAAAGCTACAATAACCAAGACAGTATTGTATTGGCATAGACAGACAAATAGATCAATAAAAAAGAATATCAAGTCCAGAAATACACCTACACATAGAGGCTCAGTTTGATTCTTGACAAAGTTGTTAAGATAGCTTAAATAGACTTTAAATTATTTTCAACAAATATTACTGGAAAAATTTGATAGCCATATGAAAAAAGGAAAAAGAAAGAAAGAAAGAAAGAAAGAAAGAAAGAAAGAAAGAAAGAGAGAAAAAGGAACTGAGGCCCTTATTTCATACTCAGTACTAAAATTAACTCAACTTGAAAAAAGCGAAAAAAAAATTAACTCAAATTGGATTATAGGCCTAACTTTAAGAGCTAAAAGTATAAAATTTCTAGAGGTATACAGGAGAATATCTTAGTAATCTTGGGCTTATTAGTTATAACATACAAGTAGGAGTACCAAAAAAAGTCAATAAACTTAACTTCATAACTAAAAATTCTTGCTCTTCAAAGGACACTATTAGCAATGAAAAATCAAGCCATAGATTGGGATACAAATCCCAATCCTAAAAAAAGGACTTGTATCTAGAATATATAAACAACTATTGTGACCAAATAATAAGAAGACAAAACCCAATTAAAAAGGGACAAATAGGGGCTCCTGGGTGGTTCAGTTGGTTAAGCGCCTGACTCTTGAATTCAGCTCAGGTCATGATCTAATGTTTTGTGGTTTTGAGCCCCATGTTGGGCTCTGTGCTGATATCACGAAGCCTGCTTAAGATTCTCTCTCTCCCTCTCTCTGCCCCTCCCCTGCTCACACTCTCTCTCTCTCTCTCTCAAAATAAATAAACTGAAAAAAGGACAAATAATTTGAACAGATGTATCTCTAAAGCAGATATACAGATGGCAAATAAGCATAGGAATTAGTCATTAGGAAAGTGCAAATGAAACCACAATTAGGTATTACTAAAGACCTATTAGAATGGCTAAAATTAAAAACACTACTATACCAAGTGTTGACAAGGATGCAGAGGAACTGAAATGTTTCTAGTGGGAGTGTAAATTAGTAAAGCCTCTTTGGACAACAGCTTTATAGTTTCTTATAATGTTAAGTAAACCCCTGCTGTATGAATCAATTATTGCACTCCTAGGTAATTAGCCTAGAGAAATTAAAGTGTATGTCTGCACCAAACACTTGTGGATAAATGCTTATAGTTGTTTTCTTTGTAACAGCCCCAAACTGGACACAACCCAAATGTCCATGAAGAGGTGAATGTATAGAATACTACTCAGTAATAAAAGGGAATGAGCTATTTATATACATAACAACATGGACGAATATCAAAATAATTATGTGGAGCAAAAGTAACCAGACCAAGAAGAATATTATTCCATTTACATAAAATTCTAGAAAGATGAACTAATGTATGTTGACAGAAAGTAGACCAGTGTACCTGGAGACCTAGAGACAGAAGGTAGGGGTTTGGCTGGAGGGAGGAATAACAAAGGAACAAGTGGAAACTTTTAGGGGTGATGGATATGTTTATAATCTTGATTGTGGTGATGGCTCCATGAGTGTATTCCTATGTCAAAATCCACTAAATTTTAATTACATGCAGTTTATATCAATTATACCTCAATAATAATATAAAAAAATAAAAACAGAATACATGAGATATAAAGGACATTTCTCACAAGATCTTTGAGAAAAAAATGAGATCATAGAACCTAATGGAGTTGTCTGAACCTCAAATGTTTAGTTTAATTCATGAAAGAATGTTGTACAGTTTTATCTACTACAATTATGTAACACGATTTTTTATTGTTATTACTACACCTAACTAATAATAATTACAATCAGAAATGAAGAATGCTGATGAGGATGCATATTGTTCATTGTTTTTGACATTCTACATTGCAGTTTATGGGAAAATTACTATTTCAAATAATTATGGAAGAAATGGCCAGCTGATGTTGAGAAAAAAAATATCCCTAACATGTCCCAACTATGTTATCTCTTTCTTTGTTATAAGTTTGTAGTGAGTATAAAACTTTTTAAAAGATAAAAATTGGTATGAAACTTCTTTGCAAATTAAGTACCACACACCTATAAGGCATTATGGAGACAGTGTTGACCTCATGAAGTGTTTATTAAACCATGATCTAGAAAACACTCTTCTGGGATATGTTAATAGATGTGTCACAGGAAAAAAAGTTTCTGGGATTGGATAAACATGGGAAATGCTGTATAACACATTCTTCCTCTTGAAGATTTAGAAAGTCTATTCACATAACACATCTCTGAATAGTTCTATAAGAAAGAAAACACTTAAATATTATTTCACCCAGCTTTCTCATACCTATGAATATTCATTACACCATAAGGAAACATACTACAGCTTGGGAAAAGGCACTAGACTTGGAAACAGACAGCCCGTGTTCTAGCTCTGTGGACTTTGACATGACACACAACTTCTTTGAGAATTAGTTTTTTAGTATGAAAGAAAGCACCAATGATACCTGTCTTATTAAAAGACTACTAGGTAGTCTTACTATTATCAGGTATAAATAAAATATATATGTGGAATTACTTTGGAAGTTATAAACCAATATAAAAATATTTTTATCATAATGTATATATGTGTACATACATACACACATACATACATATACTCTCTTGGTCTGTTTGGGCTGCTATGACAAACTACCATAGACTGGGTAGAAGTTCAAGAGGCCTGAAAGTCCAAGATCAAGGCACCAGAAGAGTCAGTGTCTGGTGAGGTCCTACTTCATGGTTCATAGACAGCATCTTCTCACTGTGTCCTGACACAGCAGGAGAGAGGGAGTTCTCCAGAGCGTCTTTTATAAGGACATTAATCCCATTCATGACGTCTCCATCTCTATGTTGTAATCACCTCCAAAAAACCATATCCTAATACCATCACATTAGGGGTTAAGATTTCAACACATTTACGTTGGGAAGACGCACACATTCAGCCCATAACTGAAAGATAATGATGTTTTAGATAAAATAGCTTGATTATTTGGGTATCAGTTTGTCTATAATTTATTCTAAAATGATTCATCTGTTGATGGTGAGAAATGTGGATAGTCATGAGACTTCATGAACTGAATATCAAAATCTTACATATAATTTAGAAACAAATGCAAGAAAAATAAAGCATTATACTTTAGTAAAACTCATCCTAAGAGAAAAATAAGAAGAACAAATTAAGAAGAGGAGAGAACAAAGCATGGATGCAGAAATGAAAAGAAGTAAAGGAGAGAGAAATCCCATTAGGCTTAGTTGCTAAGCAATTACAGATCTGTTATACTTAATTAATTTAACAAGGTAATATTGAAAAATAAGAAGTGGGAAATTCGACCTTCTTCTCAACTTGATTTTTAGAAGCAATGAGAAAAATATCCCTAGAAAGCCACCTACACAGCAAATTTATAAAATGAGATTCTGACATTGTGAAATGCCACCCTGTAAGTCCATGTGCTTGAGAGTTAATGTCATTTTGAATTATCTAACTTAATTCCCTATACTAGTAATTTAGCCAAATGGCAGGCTAGATTGAGCATAAAGGAATTGTAATATAATATAAATAAACCACTTAATTTAAGTTAGAAATCCTAATCCTACATTTTTCTATATATTTTTAATAACACAATTATGATTATCTTTTCCCTTCCTAAAGAACATACACATTTTTTTTCAGTGTGAAATAAGAAAAGTCACAGTAATAGGTTATATTTTATAGGGAAACTGATATTTCTTCAGGAAAAAAAATAATGACTAGATGTATTCATTCTAAAGACACTGGAGGTGGCTAACATCTAACTCTCAGTAACAATGTGGGGGCTTTAGAGTAGATGGTTCTTGTAGACAGAATTTAAATTCTAGTTTGTTAATTCAGTAGGACTAGTGAGAATATTTTAGATTTTTGAGTTCATACAGATTTGCAAAATGTCCAGGGTCACTGAAGAGAAATGGTCTTTATTTTAAAGTTGGGAGGTTTATATTCACTCATACAGAAAGGAATATCTAACTAAGATTCCATTCAAGTAGCTATAGTAAGATGTAATATTTTTCTAACCACTGCACATAAGTCATCAAAGTTGGCAGAGCAGCAAAACTTCTAGATCTGACTAAATGAAGGCTCCTTAAGTATAAAAAGTATTTACACTATCAATGCACACAAATTACAGATATATAAATTAGGTAACTTTTTATTTTCTTACTTCCATACATAATCATCATAAAGCAACTGCCTTATGCAGAATACATCATTGGGCAGAGTAAACAAAAAATAGTTAGTAGATATATGTAAGGTCAATATATTTCAGAGTGTAAGCTCCATGAGGACAGAAGTTATATATTTCAGTAGTATCACCCCTTAATCTCAAAGCCTATAATGACAGAGTCAGTTCAGAAAAATTCAGAATATACGTATTGAATAAATAACTTCATTTGCCTTTAGTCTTAAAGTATCAGTTACAGAAGTGTAGAAAACAAGACTTAATGATATCAAATACACAGAAGACTATTTGTAAGGATTACACATAAAAGGCTAAAAATAAAGGCAGAAATATTATTTTTTGAAAATTGCAAACCCAAATAAAATAGATGAAACACAATATGAGATGAAGAAGAATTTAAAGTGATAAATCATTGACTGGAAAGAACAGATTCATTTTTTTATTAAAAATTTTTTTGTTAATGTTTATTTATTTTTGAAGGAGAGAGAGACAGAGCATGAGTGGGAGAAGAGCAGAGAGAGGGGGAGACACAGAATCCGAAGCAGGCTCCAGGCTCTGGGCTGTCAGCACAGAGCCTGTCGCAGGGCTCAAACTCAAACTGTGAGATAATGACCTGAGTCAAAGTCGGGATGCTTAACCGACCGAGCCACCCAAGCACCCCAAGAACAGATTCATTCTATACAAGTTAAGCATACATGGAATGATGAAGATATGAGACCTGAATGGATAATAGTAATATGATAAGGAAAAGATAGGATAGAGAGAGAAAGGTTAGGACCTGAGTTTCCTGGGTAGGGAAAAACACATCTGACCATGAGCAAACTCCTTCAGGCCTAAGTTTCCTCTTAAGAATGTAACAGACACCACCTACTCCCCCTCAGGTTCCCCTCAGGAATTTGACAATCAAAATACCTAACTAAAATAAATAAACCATAAAACTTATGTTATATGAGGGACAGTATGACCATAGTCTGACTCCTCACACAATGGAATCGAGCCAGTCAGGAACGGACAATCCAGCATCTGGAGTTATCAAGCCAATAAGGGTAGAACCTGAGAAGGAACAAGGGGGGAGGGAAGTGGGGAGCAACCAAAACCCTATAAAACAAAGTCCCTTGCCTATAGTCAGGGGTATTCACATTTGAATGCCCCCTCTCTGTAAAGAGAGCCTTCATACTATTCTTAGTTTCTGATCTTATACTCTAATAAACTTTTGCCTGCTCCTCATTTTGTGTCCACCTCTTCATTCCTCTAGGTGGCAAGACAAGCAAATCCCAGGTATTGAGGTAAAGAATCCTGCAACACTAACACTTACTCTTTATTAAGTGTCAAGTGTTGTGATAAATCTTCAGAAAATATTTCATTTAATGTTCACAAATATCCTGTAAGATAGGTACCATTTTACACAGTAGGGAACTGAGTCTAAGTTTAAAAGTAACTTCCCTAAAGTAAAGAACAAAAGCAAAACAAAACAAAGCCCCACAAAATACAAGTGTCTGACTCGAGCTATACTGTCACCTTAGGCTACTTAAATTTGAAAATCTCACTTAAAGGAATGCTTATTTTTGGAAAATTTAAATTACCAAAATGCTCTCCCCTAGAAAACCAAGAATGACCTAATATTAAGAAATCTCCAAATATGTCATGCTAACAGGTCAAATTTCAATATGATATTAGTAGACACTGAACAAGTATTTGATAATTCCATTCCATACCCGATACTAAAGAAAGAATACTTACTAATGTGACAAAGATTAGTTCTTATGTCAATGGATAACACCACGCTTTCTGTGAAACAATAAAGGTAATCCCACTAAATTAGGAAAAAGAGACACTAGTTAATATTGGCTGGGAAATTCTGTCCAATGTGAATGTGATTAAGATGTTAATTAAATAAATAAAAAGTGTAACTATGGAAAAATGAGGACATTTTAAAGTATTTACAGATAATTAGATGTGCCTGGAACCTCTCTGAAAATGGAAAATAAAAACAGTTGCTAATGTCTACACAGCATTCTAACTACTTTAGATTAATAAAATAATTTAAGCTCATAGCAAAACTATGAAGCAAATACGATTATTAGCATTCCCATTTTACAAATAAGGAACCAGAAGTACTAATCAGGTTAGATGATTAGCTTAATGTCGCAGAGCTAGTCACTGATGGATTTAAAATCTGTATTCAGAAACCCTACACTGCATACTAACATAATAGCATGTTAATAATATGTATTTAATATATAATATATCAATTGTTAATATATAATAAATATATAATATAAAATAATAGTATATTAACACAATAATAATGAGGCCTCAAAAATAAAAATATATATCAATACTTTATATTTCAATAGTTAACAATTAGAAGATGGAATGAAAGGTGATATTTTACATTAGAAGAAAAATTAGAAAAAAGCTAGGAATATGTTTTAACAGGAAATGAAGAGGACTTACATGAAGAAAATTACATGAAGACAAATAACCCAGTATATAAAAATAATTTGTACGTGGGGTGCCTGGGTGGCTCAGTCGGTTAAGCATTACAGACGTGATTTCTGCTCATGTCATGATCTCAGGTTTCCTGAGTTAGATCCCCACGTTGGGCTCAGCCCTGACAGCGCAGAGCCTGCTGAGAATCTCTCTTCCCCGCTCTCTCTGCCCTTCGACTGCCCACACACGCACTTTCTCTCTTTCTCTCTAAATACACTTTAAAAAATAAAATAAATAATTTGTGTGTACTGATAATGTAAATAAAGACATCTACTAAATTCTGTATGGAAGGGGTGCCTGGGTGGCTCAGTTGGTTAAGCATCCGACTTCAGCTCAGGTCATGATCTTGCGGTGTGTGGGTTTGAGCCCCTGTGGGGCTCTGTGCTGACAGCTCAGAGCCTGGATGGAGCCTGCTTGGATTCTGTGTCTCCCTCTCTCTCTGCCACTCCTCCGCTCATGCTCTCTTTCTCTCTAAAAAATAAACATTATCAATCAATAAATTGTGTCTGGGAAGACCCATACATCCATATGTAAAGATGACTATTTTTCCACAATTAAAGATTAATTCAATTCTAATCAGAATATCCAGGCATTGTGGGTTAAAGATTTTTTAAGCCCAAGTAAGTGACCCTCAAGTTCAACTAAAGGAATGATATATAAGATAAGCCAATTTTTAAATAAAGGGTATCATTGAAGGATTATTCACCAAATACTTTTATTTTATTTTATTTTATTTTATTTTATTTTATTTTACCTTATTTTATTTATTTTGTTTTGTTTTATTTCTTTTGTTTTGTTTATTTTATTATTATTTATTATTTTATTTTATTTAAATCCAAGTTAGTAAATATATAGGGTAATATGGTTCTAAGAGTAAAATTTAGTGATTCATCACTTACATAGAACACACAGTGCTCATCCCAACAAGTGTACTCCTTAATGCTCATCACCCATTTAACCCTTCCCCAACCCAGCAACCCTCAGTTTGTTCTCTGTATTTAAGGTTCTCACATGGTTTTCCTCCCTCTGTTTTTATCTTATTTTTCCTTCCCTTCCACTACGTTTATCTGTTTTGTTTCTTAAATTCCACATATGAGTGAAATCATATATTTGTCTTTCTCTGACTTACTTTGCTTAGTATAATACACTGCAGTTCCATCCACGTTGTTGCAAATGGCAAGCTTCCATTCTTTTTGAATATTCCATTTATATATATTACATATATTATATATTTATATGTATTATATGTGTATATATTATAATATATACCTATATAATAATATTATTATATAATATTAATATGTATATATATGTATATTTATATATAAAATATATATATACCACATCTTCTTTATCCATTCCTCAGTCAATAGACATTTGGGCTCTTTCCATACTTTGGCTATTGTTGATAGTGCTGCTATAAACATTGGGTGTGTGCCCCTTCAAATCAGCATTTTTGTATTCTTTGGATAAATAGCTAGAAGTGCAGTTGCTGGGTCATACAGTAGGTCTATTTTTAAGTTTTTGAGGAATCTCTATACTGTTTTCCAGAATGGGTGCATCAGTTTGCATTCCCACAAGCAGTGCACAATGGTTCCCCTTTCTCTGCATCCTCACCAACATCTGTTGTTTCCTGAGTTGTTCATTTTTGCCATTTTGACAGGTGAGAAGTGGTATTTCATTGTGGTTTTGATTTGTATTTCCCTGATGAGGAGTGATGTCAAGCATTTTTTCATGTGTTGGTTGGCCATCTGGATGTCTTCTTTGGAGAAGTGTCTATTCATGTCTTCTGCCCATTTCTTCACTGGATTATTTGTTTTTTGGGTGTTGAGTTTGATAAGTTCTTTATGGATTTTGGATACTAACCCTTTATCTGTTGTCATTTGCAAATATCTTCTCCCATTCTGTTGGTTGCCTTTTAGTTTTGCTGATTGTTTCCTTCGCTGTGCAGATGCTTTTTATTTTGATGAGATCCCAGTAGTTCAATTTTGCTTTTCTTTCCCTTGCCTCTGGAGACGTGTTGAGTCTTACGTGTTGAGTAAGGAGTTGCTGTGGCCAAGGTCAAAGCAGTCTTTGCCTGCTTTCTCCTCGAAGATTTTGATGGCTTCCTGTCTTATGTTTAGGTCTTTCACCCATTTTGAGTTTATTTTTGTGTATGGTGTATGAAAGTGGTTCAGGTTCATTTTTATGCATGTCACTGTCCAGTTTTCCCAGCACCACTTGCTGAAGAGACTGTCTTTATTCCATTGGATATTCTTTCCTGCTTTGTCAAAGATTAGTTGACCATACGTTTGTGGGTCCATTTCTGGGTTTTCTATTCTGTTCCATTGATCTAAGTGTTCTTTTTTGTGCCAGATGAGAACTTTTAAGATAAGACTTATTTACATCCTCTGGATATAATCCCATTATCAGATATATTATTTGCAAATATTTTTTACCAGTTTTGGCTAGACTTTTCATTTTTTTAATGGTTTCTTTTGAAGCACAAACATTTTCAATTAAGTGATGTCTAGTTTGTGATTTTTTAAAATTTTATGGACCATGATTTTTTGTTGTATCTAAAAAATCTTGGGGAAAACCAAGATTGTGAATATTTAGTCTTATGTTATATAGTTTTAACATTTTCATTTAGGTCTATTATCCATGTTGAGTTCATTTTTGTGTAGAGTGTGAGGTAAATATGTGAGTTCATTTTTTTGTATGTGGCTACCAGTTGTCCCAGCATTATTTGATAAAAAGCTTATCTTTTCCCCCATTTTATTGCCTCGACACTTTTGTCCAATATGCTTTGATCATAAATATGAGTATTTTTCCTGGACTTTCTATTCTGTTGCATGTCTATAATTTTGAGAGCACCGTATTATATTGATTATTATAGTTATAAAGGCGATTATGAAACAGGGAAGTGTGAGTCTTCAAACTGTTCTTTTCTTTCAAGGTTGTATTGGCTATTCTTGTGTCCTGCATTTCCATTTGAATTTTAGGTTTAACTTGTCAATTTCTACAAAGAAGCCTGATGAAATTCTGTGGGTTTTTGTTTTTGTTGTTAAATTTATGGAGTAACTTGGACAGAATTGCCCTTCAGATAATATTTAATATCCCAATTCATGAAACTAAAATGTTCATGTTAAATTTATTTCTGAGTATTTTATTATTTTGAGGTTATTATCAATGGAATTGCTTTATTAACTCGATTTTATGGCTGTTGCTAGTATACAGAAATACAATTGATTTTGTAAAGTGATGTTGTAGCCTGTGATTTTGGTGAACTTGTCTATTAGCCCTATTAGTTTTTTGTGGGGTAGATTCATTTGGATTTTCTATATGCAGGACCATGGCATCTATGAATAGACAGTTTTACTACTTATTTTCTAATCTGGATGTCTTTAATTTTCTTGCCTTATTTTACTGACAGAATCTCCACTATAATGTGGAACAGAACTTGCAAAAGCATATATCCTTGTCTTATTCTCAATCATAAGGGTGAAGCATTCAGTCGTTCACTATGAGATAGAATGTTAGCTGTGGGTTTTTTTTCATAGATGCCCTTTATTAAGTTGAGGAAGTATTCTCCTATTGTTAGTTGTTTAAATGTTTTTAGCATGAAATGATGTTGGACTTTGTTAAATGATATTTCTGTGCCTATTAAGATAGTAATATATTTTTTTCTCCTTTATTCTAGTGTATTACATTTATTTTTTGTGAGATGTTAAATCAACTTTGCCTTCCTAGGATAAATTCTACTTGGTCATAGTGTGTAAACTTTTTTTATATGTTGCTGACTTTGGTTGGCTAAAATTTTCTTAAGGATTTTTTTTTGTTTATAGAATGAGTTATGGATTGTTTCCTTCTCTGTTTTCCAAAAGAATTTATGGAAAATTGGTACTATTTCTTCATTATTTTATGGAATTCACCAGTGAAATCATCTTGGCTTGAATATTTCTTCTAAAGAAGATTTTTAATTACTAATTCAATTTCCTTACTCATTATTAGTCTGTTCATATTTTGTATTTTTTTGAGTCAGTATTGGTAATTGGTGTCTTTCTGGGAATTTGTCCATTTCATCTAATTTATAATAATTTGTGTGCATAAGTTTTTTTTTTTTTTTTTTAATTTTTTTTTCAACGTTTTTTATTTATTTTTGGGACAGAGAGAGACAGAGCATGAACGGGGGAGGGTCAGAGAGAGGGAGACACAGAATCGGAAACAGGCTCCAGGCTCCGAGCTATCAGCCCAGAGCCTGACGCGGGGCTCGAACTCACGGACCGCGAGATCGTGACCTGGCTGAAGTCAGACGCTTAACCGACTGCGCCACCCAGGCGCCCCTATAAGTTTTTAATATAATTCTCTCTCCTATCTTCTGGGACTCACATTTTGGTAAAATTGATGTTGCTTCACAAGTCTTGGAGGCCCTATTTTTTTTTTAACATTTTTATTTTTTATTTTTGAGAGACAGAGACAGAGCATGAGTGGGGGAGGGGTGCAGAGAGAGGGAGACACAGGATCCGAAGCAGGCTCCAGGCTCTGAGCTGTCAGCATGGAACCTGACATGAGGCTCCAACCCGGGAACCTCGAGATCATGACCTGAGCTGAAGTCAAACGCTCAACCAACTGAGCCACCCGGGAGCCCCATGAGACTCTATTTTTTTAATCTTTTGTTTTGCTTTTTAGATTAGATAATTTCTATTAATCTATCTTCAAGTTCACTAAATCTTCTGTTACTTCTATTCTTTTCCTTAATTTTTTTTATGTTTATTTACTTTTGAGAGAGAGGCAGAGTGTGAGCGGGGGAGGAGCAGAGAAAGAGACACAGAACCCAAAGCAGGCCTCAGGCTCTGAGCAGCCAGCACAACCCCCCATGCGGGGCTCGAACTCATGAACTGTGAGCTCATGACCTGAGCCAAAGTCAGACGCTCAATGAACTGAGCCACCCAGGTGCCCCGTGTTACCTCTATTCTAATGTTTGCTTCTTTTAATGGATTCTGCATTTCAATTATTGTACTTTTCAACTTCATAATTTCTATTTTGTTATTTTTGTATAATTTCTATATCTTTGATGAATTCTATTTGTTGAATCATTATTGTCATATTTTCTTTTAATTATTCAAATACGCTTTTTAAAAGATGTTTAAACATATTGGTAAATGCTGTCTTGATACACTTGTTTGCTAAATACAGCATCCTGGTACACTCAGAGACCGTTTTATATTGACTGATTTTTTTCCTAAGTATGGGGTATTTTTTTTGTTTCTTTGCATATCTCTTAATTTTTTTGTTATAGATATTTTAGGTAATATATTATAGCAAATCTGGATCTTGATTTTCCTCCTAAAGGTTTTTGTTGTTGTTGTTGATTTGTTTAATAACTTGTCTAGGTTAAATCTATGACATTTGTATTCCCTGCCATTTACAGATGCTGTTGTCTCAGTTCAATTTTTTTAAATTAATTAATTTGTCTATAACTTACATATATTCTTATTTTTATTTTTAATTCTCACATCTACGGGACTTCCTGTGTCTAAATAGCTTAATGGTTAGGCAATAATTCTACAGAGGTTGTTTGCCAACCTTGAAATAGTAAAGCTTTTGTCTTCTGCCAATGAATCTGTGTGTGGGTAGAGGAGCACATTCAAAGTTTAGACCATTTCCAAGCCTGCCTGGTCTTTTAGATTCCACTAGCTCTTTTGGGTCTCCTATGTGCAGTCTCAAATGTGCCCAGAAATACGTGGGATTGTCAAAGAAGTCTGATCTCTACTTCTCATGCATACATCATTAGCAAGGAACATGCTTGCTCCACATACTACAGTAACCTCAAGATAGTAGTTATTGGCCCTGCTCTGCTCACCTGCCTCTGAAAATATCATCCCCACTTCTTCTATCACAGAAAAGAATGTGTTGCTCTTTACGGCTTATCCTGTCCTGGGAGAACCCCTGCGTCAATTGAACATCAGTATTGGCCAGAACACCAAAGTTTACCCCTGTTCTTATTCAAATTTCATCAGTTTTTCAATGATATGTGCTTCTGAAATTATAAACTATTTGTATACTTGCAAACCAATAAAATGGTTGCTTCCATCAATTATTTTCCAGCTCTATAGTTGCTTTTCGAGATTTGCCATCATTTCCAGACTTCTATAGTCAGATATGTATTGACTGTATCCAATTCAGTTTCAAATACACTTAAACTCAATATATCTGAAATAACGTTGATTATTTTCATCTTAAGTCTACCCTTCCTCATGTATTCCACAAGGTCACTGGCCTTTTTGGTTGCCCTGTCTTCCAAGAGAATGAATTTGGAGTCATTTTTAGTACTAATCTATCTCTCCTTTACTCTTCCATGTATCCAATCAATTACAACTTTTTGTTGATTTTCCCTCTAAATTGTTTCAAATCTTCCCTCTCTTCCCCATTCTTCTTACGGTATCATTAATTCACAGGTTAATCATCTCTGTTATACTGCAAAAGCCTCCTCTAACTGATCTCTTTCCCTCTAATTTTAACTCTTTGGAATTTGCCTTCTACACTACTGCCAGAGTGTTCTTTATAAATTAAAAATCTGACAAAAAATTACTACTTTTTTTTTAAATTTTAGAGAGTGAGAGAGCACAGGTGGGGGGGAGAAGCAGAGGGAGAGAGAGAAAATCTTAAGCAGGCTCCACATTCAGTGCAGAGCCTGACATGGGGTTGATTCCATGACCCTGGGATCATGACCTGAGCCAAGAATCAAGAGTTGGATGCTCAACCAACTGAGCCACCCAGGCTCCCCCATAATTTCTACTTTTAAAAATTTTGGTAGATTTATGTGGTCACATTCCCCAAACTTCCCATCTCAGTAAGTGATGCAACATATCAACAGATGTTGAATGATAGTCAAAGTTCTGTCACACAATAGGAGTAGTTTCTAATAAATGAGGTCCTTAAGCAGAGAATAGTGGAAATAACTGGTCTTCAGAAGGGAAGGGGCTCCTGGGTGGCTCATTCAGTTAAGCCTCTGACTTCAGCTCAGGTCATGATCTCACAGTTTGTGGGTTTGAGTTCCCCATCGGGCTCTGTGCTAACAGCTCCGAAGCCTGCTTCGGATTCTGTTTCCCTCTTTCTCTGCCCCTCCCCCACTCACACTCTGTTTCTGTTTCTGTCTCTCTCTCTCTCTCCAAAAATAAATAAACCTCAAAAAATATTAAAGAAGGGAAAGCATCCTCTACTTCACAGTAGCTTCTTTCTAGGGATGTCAAGATATTGTATCCAACAGCTACCATACTCAATTCCCCCAGCCATATCTGTCTTGAATTCTAATCCTCAAATATATAATGTGACTTTAGTAAAGAAGGTAGTATCTTAGGTGTTTTGTATCTTCTAATGTTAAATAAACACAGGAGAAGGTTAAGCACGGAAGGGCTATAGGAGTAATGCACACCGAGCATTATAATTTTTAAATTGTTTCCAAAAATTTGATGCTTATAGACTGAGTCAGAGTATTCAGGTGTGCCAAGGCATTATTTTTGAAATTATTTTTTCCCTTGTATTTCATCCTTCCACTACCACTCCTACCCTATTCAAGCCTATATTTATGGATTTGCTGCTTCAGGGGACAAGTGAAAATCAGTTTGTTCTATAAATATTTTTTAGTACTTTTTGTGTATCAGGCACTGTTCTAGATTCTGGAAATAGAGTCATAAGAAAAGAGGCAAAATGAGGGAATATGAACAATTAATAAATGAATAAATAATTAATAGAAATACAGGCAATGATAACAGCTATGGAAAAATAATAAGGTGAGGTAAGAGATTAGAAATTAGGAGAGATGTCTCTGAGGAGGTAACATTTAAGTGATGCTATGAATAGAAATGAGAGACTGAACATTCAAGTATCTGGGGAATGAGCATTGTAGATGGCAGAGCACATATAAGAGGCCTAATTAATATGATCTTAGCACATTTAGTTTAAGAGCATGACTGATAGTCACCCAGGGATGTTTCTGGTCTTATTCAACATTAGCCAGAATTCCACTCAAGAACCTTTGGAAAGAGCTTAGCAGACACATCTTGATTCTCCCCTTGGATTCAAGGGACTGTGAAATAAATTATTCCACACCTAATATTAGGTATTATAGGCAATGGATTCAGAAGATTCCTCCTTGGTTAATCTGCTTCTGGTTTGTACGTCTGGTTTGCTGTTTTTGATTTGTAAAATTCTGTAAAGTATGGACCACATATAAAAAGAGATGAAACTGGGTTAGTTTGAGGTGAAAATGGAGCTGCCTAAGAGGTAGAAACATTTTTTTACATGCTAGATAAGTAAATAATCAGTAAAATGGGGAAGAAAGATGTTATTTCAGAAAGTAGAAGAAAAAAAAAGATATGACAATAATTATCATGTGGGTGACCTCAATAAATATCATTTATGGCATTGATAATTAAATATTGATACGTTCAAGTATTCAAATATGTTTTAAAATACTCAGTGTTTACCATGAATATAAATAAAAACAAAATGCATACTTTTTAAGTGATAGACTATAGCAAATATTTTCTAGTACAAAAGAAAATAGATATGAGAAAAAAACACAAAATAAGATAATGAAATAAGAACAAGAATTTAGTTCCCAGAGTAAATTTAAAATAAATCACCTTATTAAAAGAAAAAGACTCTTAGATTGGATTTAGAGATAAATTCATCTATATGATACAAGTATCATCTATATGATACTTACAAGATACATTTATAAAGCAAATGATATGAGAAAGTTAAAATTAAATATTAGACAAAGATATATCAGCCAGATATAATCATAAGAAAAGAGATTCAGATTATTATTATAAAAAATATAATTCAAGGTAAAATGATGAATCCAAACAATGGATATTTTTTAAACTCTTGGACAAAGGATACAATCCACAATGAAACTATAATGGTCATAACAGTCATAAATTTTCATTCTCCAAATAACTGCAATCAAAATATAAAAATAAAATGCTCTTTGAAATGCAATTCAGTTGGGACTACTTCAAAGGAGTAGTGAAATAAGAGATCAGCATTCAACTCTCAAGGCATATACTAATGCTTCAGGAAAAAAAAGTAGTAAAAGGATGCTTTCTTCCATTCTGTTTCACAAGTTACACAAAACCTAGAAGATTCTCAAGCAGAGGAAAAGAAAAGTTTTAAGGAACAAATGGCAGAGGACATTTTCATTCTTTCTTAGCCCATGATAATACAGGTTTGGAAGCATCAACAGGAACATCTATTTAGAAAAATCCTGAGGGGGGTTGCTCAACTAAAAGAAATATCTAGAAGTAGGGCAAGACTCATCTAGGAGATATAATACATAAACCTAAGTAATTCCATAGCAGAAGGTAGAAGCAGCTGCCAAGGTAGCACAGAATTAAAAATGCCCTGACAGTATGCTAGAGATGGAAAAATATAGAGAAAAGAAGAGATCCTTTACAGAGAAAGCAAGGCAAGACACTTGTATTAAAATATCCTTTACTTTACAAAATGCTGAAATGCCCATCAGAATTACATTTCATCATTAGTAACAAAAACTTAGAAAATAATGGTTTAAAAAGTAGAGTATCTTTCTCTCATGGAAGTCCTGCAGTGGGTAAATTAAAGCTGATAAGGTGGGTCGATAATGCTGTTGATAATGCTCTTTTTCATCTTCTCCTCTGACTTCCTAGCACGCAATTTTTTCTCTTTATGTCCATCACATGTCACAAAATGGCTGTTTCAACCCCAGCTTCATGTCCAAGTAAGAAAAAAATAAAGAAGGACATGACAAGGAAGGTGGCCCCCTATATTAGGAATGCAAAAGTCTTCCAGAAATCCCAGCAGACTCCCCCTGATATCTCATTGCCCAGAACTGTATTTTATGGCTACCCTTAGGCACAATGGAGACTGGCAAATTAATTTTCCATGGGTGTGTTGCATCCATGAACAAAATTTGAGATACCATACATGATAAAAAAGGGAAAATGGATATTGGGTAGGCAACTAGCAGTATCTTCCACAAATGGTGATGATAACTGATAGTTTTTCATGTGTTTATCAGTGGTATTTTATTGTATCTTTACCTGGAGAAATAAGAAGTTGGGAGCATTTTATTTATTTATTTTTGGTTGAATTATGTTTACATATTTAATTTTTTAAGAATTATTTCAGCAATCATTTATTGAGTGTATAAAACTCAGTTTTAATCATGTATATAAGGCATGCACTAGACTCTTTGAGGATTATAAACATAATTTTAATTTTTTATTTAAATTGCAGTTAGTTAAAATACAGTGTAATATTAGTTTCAGGTGTACAATATAGTGATTCAGCACTTCCATACAACACCCGTGCTCAACACAACAAGTGCGCTCCTTAATGCCCATTTTAGTCTATAACACTTTTTTTTTAATTTTACTGTTTCTCAAAACCTAAAACTCTTAGAATCATTGGGTTAACTAACTTTGTCAAGGTCATTTGTTCTATAAATGACAATCAAGATTTGAATCCATATCTTTCTAAGAAATCAACTGTATCTCACCAATTACTGAAAATTAGCTCGATTACTCCTTTGGTTTGAAAATTTAATACCCTTCTAATGACGTTTCATATTCATCTGCCAATATATGGCACAAGTTTGTTTTCTCTTGCAACTGCTCAAATGAAATAACATAGCACATCACATGCTTCACATTCAGGAAAGCAAATTAGTAGAAAGCCTCAATAATATAAGCAGTTTCTCCTCTGGCTATTCAAATAAAGTAACTTCTGAGAATAAGTTACCATTTTGACCTTTATTATATGTGCAAATACAGGTCTGTGCAACGTGTTTGTACAATCAAAAGGTTTCACTTTGATGGCTTTAGTATAGGCAGACATAGAATTCCTCTTCATGGCAAATACAAAGATAAATTTTAATTCTTTGATTTTTCTCTAAAAATACATTAATTCTTTTACTTTTGGAACTAGCTAATAGGTGGAATTTAGCTCAGGGAATCATTTCACATTCTCCCCTGGTCACTAGCTGGCTGCTGGGTGCTTTTCAATTTCTTTGTAAGTCAATTTCTCCCAGTTGTAAAACAGGGAGAATTAGAGTTAACAAAGAGAAAAAAAATGAAATATAGCATGGAAATATCAGAGTTTTCAAATAAACAAAAATTATATGAATAGCATATATGTTTTGAGGCAACTGTGAATTAAATTTTTCTTAAGCAGAATATCCTACCTTAGGATGCAAGCAGTTTTATATCTCCCTCTCTATCTTTCCCTCTCTCTCTTTCTATCTACATCTGTGGATATCCATCTATGTATGATACAGAAACAGGGAGGGAGAGATTTAGATAGCTATGCAGATATGCCACAGAAAATGTGACAGCTAAATTGATTGGATTTGAAGTGATTGTTTAGTTAAAGAAAAGGAAGAGAAGGAAGTGATGGAGTTTTCATTGTGTAAGTCACTGTTCTCTTACTTCCTGTTACCCACTGCAGTCAGTAAAGGATCAAACAAACCTCCTAGAATCAAGAAGCTGGTCAGTCAAATTCACATGATGATAACAGCTTCTTAAGTAATTTTCAAGATCCTTAACAACAACTTCTCATTATTAGAAAAAAAAAACATAGAACAAAACAAAACATAAACACCACAGGGGCATGCTTCTTGAAAGATTATCAGGCAAATGAACCCATTAGTAATAAAAAGAGCAAGACCATCCATACACTCAAAATCTGCACAGTATTCAGTAATCAATATACAGTTAAACAAATATAATATCAAATCAATATCAAAATATATACTATCAGTGGAAATGTGTCAGCCCAATATACATATATATATATATATATATATATATATATATACATACACACACACATACATATACAATGGAATATCACTTGGCAATCAAGAAGAATGAAAGTTTGCCATTTTCTTTTTTTTTTTTTTAATTTTTTTTTCAACGTTTTTAATTTATTTTTGGGACAGAGAGAGACAGAGCATGAACGGGGGAGGGGCAGAGAGAGAGGGAGACACAGAATCGGAAACAGGCTCCAGGCTCTGAGCCATCAGCCCAGAGCCTGACGCGGGGCTCGAACTCACGGACCGCGAGATCGTGACCTGGCTGAAGTCGGACGCTTAACCGACTGCGCCACCCAGGCGCCCAAAGTTTGCCATTTTCAACAACATGGATGGAACTATAGTGTATTATGCTGAGCAAAATAAGTCAGTCAAAGAAAGACAAATATCATATAATTTCCCTCATATGTGGAATTTAAGAAACATAACAGATGAACATAGGGTAAGGGAAGGAAAAATAAGGTAAAAACAGAGAGGGAGGCAAACCATAAGAGACTCTTAAATGCAGAGAACAAACTGAGGGTTGCTGGAGGGAGGTGGTTGGAGGGATGGGCTAAATGGGTGATGGACATTAAGGAGGGCACTTCTTGGGATGAACACTGGGTGTTATATGTAAGAGATGAATCACTGGGTTCTACTCCTGACAACAATATTACACTGTATGTTAACTAACTTGAATTTAAATAAATAAATTTATTTTAGAAAATAATGAATTGAAAGTGAATTTTGAGGGGCGCCTGGGTGGCTCAGTCGGTTGAGCGTCGACTTCGGCTCAGGTCCCGATACCACAATTCATGGTTTAGAACCCTGCATGGGGCTCTGTGCTGACAGCTCAGAGGTTGGAGCCTGCTTCAGATTCTGTGTCTCTGTCTCTCTTTGCCTTTTCCCTTGCTCGAGCTCTGTCTCTCTCTCTCAAAAATAAATAAACCCTGACAAAAATTTTTAAAAAGAAAGTGAGTTTTGACTCTTAATTTCTAGCTATGTGAAATTGAGCAAGATATTTAACTTCTCTGAGCCTTAACTTCCAAAATCGCAAAAATTGGAGAAAATAGGATTATTATAATGCTCACATGAGATAGTACACCTAAGACATTTAGCATGGTGCCTGACAAGTAGTAGATGTTCAATACATGTGATTTCCCTTCCCAGTTGTAATAATGTTTTATATATATATATATATATATGATCATTTTCTAGTAATTTCCTATATATTCACTTTCTCCTCCCCAGTTATACTGTGATCTCAAGGTAAAAATATCATTTATTTTCTTTTTCTCTACATTGGGTTTAATATTATTATGCACACAGTAGATACTTAAGAAATGCTTATTAAAATTACGCATTCAAGTACTCATCTGGTAAATATCCTAAAAATCATTGAATGTGTATTTTAGGGGTACCTGGGTGGCTCAGTTGGTTGAGTGTCCAACTCTTGATTTCGGCTCAGGCCATGATCTCATGGTCATGGGACTGAGCCCTGTGCCAGGCTCCCTTATGAGTGGGAGTTGGGATTTTCTTTCCCCTTCTCCTTCTGCCTCTCCCCCGATCACATTTTCTCTCAAAAAATCCCCCCAAAAAACCTGAATGTGTATCTTAAATGGGTGAACTTTATAATGTATAGATTATATCTCAAAAAAGCTCTTTAAAAAAGTAAACCCTCATCTTACTCTAATATATGACCCACTATGAGAAAGGAGCCTGGTATTGATATCAATATTTTGTGGTAAGCCTTTCTACTATTTACCAATATCTGATTATCATCTAATTCCATGTGTGTGGAAAGATTCTATTTCTCTTCTCTCATGAAGTCAGGCATAGCCACTTGATTCTCAGTGGCTAATAAAATATGAGTGGAAGTGGCATATATCACTTCAGGCTGAAAATATTTAATTGCTGGTTCTTATCTCTCCAGTGCTTCATCCCCTGCCAAAGTGGTTGAGGAAAAAAAAAAGCATCATGTAGATATAGCAGTGCCAAAAGATTGAAGCAGTCAGAATTGCTAAGTGTGAAGGATGGCTGCCCTGGAGAGTCACACATACCTGCAACTGACTTTGATTAAACAAGAAATCAACATTTGTCATAAGCTGTGTTTATCGGGGTTCTAAACTGATTCTTAATAATCCTGTTCCCTGCTGTACATCCCCTGTCTAATCCTATCCCTGGAGTGAGAGAAGACCTAAGACTATGATGGAATAATCACTGCCTTGATTAGTTGCCTTATATGGCAAAAGTGATCAGTTACACTTGCTGCATTACATAGACTCCCCTCTAGTCACTACAGTGAAATTCTCCTGCTGGCATTGAAGAAGCAAGCTACTATGTTGTGAGAGGGCGACATGCTAGGGCCAGAAGTCAACCTTTAGGAGCGGAAAGTAACTAACTGGAGGCCAGCAGGAAAACTGGGACCTCAGTCTACAACTGCTAGGAACTGCCAACAACTGGAGCCTAGAAAAGGATTTTTAGTCTCAGATGGGATTACAGAGCCAGCTGACCCTAGTGAGATTTCAAACTAGTGAGACCTTAGTGAAACCAGTTGCATCATACTAGGACTTCTGATTATAGAAACAGATAATAAATGGGAATTATTGAAGTCGCCAAGTTTGTGGAAATTTGTTACACAGAATTAGAAAACTAATACATAAGCCATTTAGATTTTAGTGCTGCTTGTTTATTTTGCATCACTTTGTCTTTCTTGACTGAAAGAACGTTCCAAGCAGATATTGTAAGAACTCTGCTCTTAAGAACACGAAAGACACTTTCTTATGGGCTAGACCTCCATTTGTAAAGAAGCGTAGTCTGCTGAATTTTGAAGAGTAATGTTTAAAAATTTCCATTCTACTTATTTACTTTGCATTTTACTGCATCATGACAATGGGACAATCATAAAAATAATATAAATGGAATATTCTAAGCGGAATGATTTTCATCAACAAAGCAAGTGAGCATCCTTGAAATGCTATAGTACATAAATATTTTTGCATTTACTCATTGAACCAAAATGTTATCATCATCATGCTTTCTCTTTAAGCTAGCAGGACTAGTAGCACTCTATTTTGACTCCTGGAAGAGTTGACCATAAGTTTATGCAAAAGAAATTCTATAACAAAACTCTTTCTTAATAGGTAAATGTACAATCTTACATTTAGACTCTGAAGAGCCAAGTATTAAATGGAAATATTATTAAGTTGAAAGATTTCCTGAACTTATCATTTCTACCAAAACATACACTAGAATATCATCAAGGCATGGCTTAATTATATTATTATAAAAAATTAAATAAGTTAAAGGACTAATTGCTTAAAATAATTGAAAAACCATCACAGAACTATAAATGAAGTAAAACCTGCATTATAAAGTATTATTCTACCACATGGCCAGGTTTTCATTTGGAGAATAGTTAACTGCATTCATGGTGAGATTAATAGGCTCCCCCAAATCTTTCCCCTCCTATGATGTGTTCCCAGATGCCTATAATTTACTATTTGAGAAGAATTTACTTGACTCCATATTTCTTATCTTCTGCTAAAGGGAAAATATCTCTGAGAGGGGTATCACTTTAATTCCCGTTATATATTTATATTTTTAGTTATAAATACTTTATCATGTCCTTTCTAGTAGGGAAATATATTTTGATAAGAAAATAATTATTCTTGATTCCTATAGGAAAGGGCCAATATGTTGAAGGGGTGGGGAGAGAGAGACATGAAAGGAAAGAAAAAGTCAGAAAATGAAAGCATGGTTTCCAGGAAAAAAAACTGCACTAATTTAAAATTTTTTCATGTGTTTGCCACAACTCCTTTACATTTCAAAATGTACTTTTTAAAGTTAACTTAGCAATTAAACAAATAAATGAGTAATGGAAATATGTTTCAGGATTACACAGAGCAAGGATAGTTAACTGGTTTTAATGGTTGAATTTTCAGAGTCAGTAAACCTCCTGAAATTGTATGCAAATTTTTGCAGATATGTGCATTTTGGGGGGAGAGAATCCATAGCTTTCAACAGATTCTGAAATAAGTTCATGACCCAAAAGATGATAAGAACCACTGGCATATAGAATTAAAATGTTTCTCATATAAACAGGTAAAGGTTGCAGCAGCAAGAGTATCCCACAGCCCATGTGTGAAGCTACCCACTGTTTATCTGTCACAAGCCATTATCTTAACCTATCATTGTGTACTATTTTCAACTTACCGTATGAGTTGAAAACAGAAGCGGAGAGAAGAGGTAGCTGAGAAAGAGCTTCTTTTCCAACCTGCAAAGAGTCTGCAAAACCATAAAACAAATGTTTGTCCAATGTAGGGTCAATGACATGGATAAATGCTGTCTTTCATGAGACAAATATATGCAAATCACCAAAAAAGAAAAGGATAAATATTTATATATATCAATTACATAAGGAAGGCAACATAAATTTTTCCTGATTTGATATTTAAAAAATCATTTGCACAAAAATTATCTTGATGTGAAGCAATGGCATATTTCACCAAAATAATAAATGCTATTTGGATTTTTTAAAATCATGTTTTCCATTTACCAGGAGAGCTCACTAAATAAGGAAAATAAAAATACTTCTAATTAAAAATAATGCATGTGTAAAAATAATTAAAACATAATTTAAAATATGCATTAGTTTATTTGCATATAAAAGAAACTCAAAATAACAGTTATTGAAACATGACAAAAAGTTTATTTCTTTCTCTTATAAACCAAATCTGGAAGTTAGTAGCTCAGGGATGGTTGGGCAACCTCTATATTTTCAAGGACTATTTCTATCTAGTTGCTCTGCTGTCACCCAAATCATAGAACTATAGACACCATGTTTGCATTCTATTGTAAAGAAGGGAACACTGAAGAGAAGGATTTACCTTCCTTTCTCATTTAAAGACATTTTATGAGAAATCACATTATAGGTTGATTTATGTACTCCTAAATTCGTATTTTGAAGTCCTGACCTCCAGTACCTCAGAATGTGACCTTATTTTGAAATCAGGTAATGGGAGATGTATTACTTAAGATGAGATCATTAAGGTGGCCCTAATCTAAAAATAACTTGTGTCCTTATATAAAGGGGACATTTGGACAAAAGACATATATGGACACAGAGAGAGCATAGCCGTCTCCAGGCCAAAGAGAAAGGCTTGGAATAGAAGCTTCTCTCACAGTCCTCAAAAGACCCAACCCTGCTGACACTTTGACTTTGGGCTTCTAGCCACCAAAACTGAGAGCATAAATGTTTGTCATTTAAGCTACTCAGTTTATGGTACTAAGACTAGGGCAGCCTTAAAAAACTACTACATCACACAAAGCCCTTCAGCGTACATCACATAGGTAGACAAAACTCATTTCCATGGCCGAATTTAGTTTCAAGGAGGCTGAGAAATGGAGTTTTCATTCTGGATAGCCATATGTCCAGGTAAAAATGTGGGATAGTATATTGAAGAAAAGGAGAATGGCTGTGGGGAGACATAAACAGTGTTTGCAACAAAGTGAAAAGTGAAAGTCTCAAGTTCTTACCTTAATTCCTTTCAAGAGAATGTAACACAGTTTAAAATTTTTATTTACGTCTCCGGGCACATAGGTGGCCCAGTCGGTTAAGCGTCTGTCTGACTCTTGGTTTTGGCTCAGGTCATGATCTCATGGTTCGTGGGTTCAAGCTCCATTATCAGGCTCTGCACTGATGATATGAAGTGTGCTTGGGATTTTCTCTCTCCCTCTCTCTCTGCCCTCTCCCACCTCCCCATCTATCCTTCAAAAATAAATAAGTAAATAAGTAAGTAAATAAATATTTAGAACAATTTTGTGTACATCTCCAGATATATATATACATATATATACATATATATGCACAGTTGTTTGAAAGTGTTCAAGTGATTCCAACATGCACTCCCACTTTCTCTTTGAACACTATTGATCAAAATCAACTTCATGTATACAGTGGAGTTAATAAAACCTACCTTCTTGGGTTAGTAGAATTCAATGATCGTTTAACACATTTAGCACATAAGATATTTAACACAACCTCTGGCATTTAACATGCTTTAAATGTTCATTAGTGGCTGCTATAAAACAGGCAGCCTTATACACCTATACTTTATCATCTGACTTAAATGGCATTTCTTCTACAAAGTGTTCCTTTACTCTTCTAGATAGAATTAAGCACTCTTTTCCATTTTCATTGAATTTGTACAAAACTTTATCAAGTTGGCTAACACTTAAGTAGTGTTTAGGTTTACAAAGACTTCACATATTATAATCTTAAGAGCCCTGTGAGATTGGTATATTCCCAACCCCTCAGTACAGGTGAGGAAAACTAATCACTGGTAAGCATGATGGAACTGGGATTTTAATTTAATGCTGTCAATAAAAACTTCTGTGCCTTTAGACTTAATATTATGTATTATAATTATTCGCTGAGATAAGCAGAATTTTGGCCACCATAATTTCTACTGTCTGGTGTTACTCCCCTGAATATGTTAAGTTACAATAGAAAAGGGGACTTTGCAGATATAATTAATGTCATTAATCATCTGACCTTATAACAGGCAGATTATCTTGGATTATTAGTGTGGCCAAATATAATGCGATTAGCTCTTCAAAACAGGAAAGAAAGGCAGTAGGGGAAGGCTGAGAAATTCTAGTCATGAGAAAGATTCAACACATCATTGTTATTGCAGATGGAAAGGGCCACAGTAAAAAGAAACATAACCAGCTTCTAGGACAAGAGAGTAGCCCCCAGCAGACAGCTGGCAAGGAAACCTGCATCTTGTTTCTATCCTCAGCCTCAAGGAAATGAATTCTGCCAGTAACGTGAATAAGCTTGAAAGTGAGGTTCTTTCTCAGAGTTTACAGATAAAAGCTCAATCTGGTTCACTACCTTGACTTTGGCCTTGTGAGAACCTAAGCAGCCAATCTAGCTGTGTCACATTGTACCTGGACTTCTGACTTACGGAAATTATGAGAAAATAAATTTAAAGCTGCTAAATTTGTGGTAATTTGTCATGGTAGCAAAAGACAACTAATATGGCAATGTACTTGTATCCTATACTAAATTATGAGTTACTAAAGAGCTCCTATTCATTTGTAACTTCACCCCCAACCAAACTATAGAATATTGCCTATATTAGTAATAATCACAGTAGTAGTCAATAAATTAGTGGTAAGCATTTCTTTAGCATTTTTGTGCCAGATATAGATTTTTTTACACTTAAAAACATATTTAATCCTCATATTATGAAGTATGTAAACTGCTATCCCTATTTTACAGAGGAAACTAAGGTTTAGGTAACACAAACAAAGTCACACAGTTAGTAAGTTGTAATGCCAGAATTTAGTATCCAGGTAGTCTACTTCCAGAGTTATGAAACAGTAAGAACCATCATGCTTTATAGTCTATTGAATAAACACTCTATAAATATATATTAAATTATTGAGTTAACTTCAAGGAAACTGTTTTCTCCTTTAGGAGGAATTCCAGGTATTCAGAATAAAGTCTGGATAAAGAAAATGTGACATATTTCTATCTATATCTCTCTGTATATATATATATATCCATATGGAGATTATATATATATGTATATATGTATATATATATACATATATATATATATAATGAAGTATTAGTCACATAAAAGAATGAGCTCTTGCCATTTACAACAACACTGATGAACCTAGAGAGTATTATGTTAAGTGAAAAATAGAAAAAGACAATTACCATATGTTTTCAGTTACATATGGAATTTAAAAAATGTTTACACAATAGTTTTTAGCAGTGCCTCCAATTTGCTCTGGGGTCCTTACCTAGATATTTAGATTGAGTAGGTTTGGGATGACAAATGGAGATCTGAATTTTTTTTTTTAATTTTTATGTTTTTATTTACTTTAGAGAGAGAGAGAGCATGAGTGGGGGAGGAGCAGAGAGAGAGGGAGACACAGAATCTGGAGCAGGATCCAGGCACTAAGCTGTTAGCACAGAGCCCGACATGGGGCTTGAACTCGTGAACCGCAAGAGCATGGCCTGAGCTGATGTTGGACGCTTAACCGACTGAGCAACTCAGGCGTCCCCGGAGATCTGCATTTTTAAAGTCCTAGGTGATTTTTATGATAAGGTGAGGCTAGGATACATTGGCTTATATCATCCAAGTACTGATTTAGTAAATACATACAGACATTCGTTTTAATACTCATCTAAACAAATTAATGAAGTATAGAAGTCAGATAGTGAAGTTGGAGACTTTATCGCTCCTTTTAGATTCCCCTTAAATAAGAGAGAATGTCATGGAAGCTATGATTTTTGAAGTACTGCTATTTATCATAAGTACCATCATAGCCAAAGTAATCTTAAGTATCAGATTCAGGAATACGTTGGGGACTTCCAAACATTTCACATAACTTTAAAATGTAAGGCTTTCTGGTATTTTGAGTTAAAAAAAAAAAAGATCATGACAAAAGGATAAGTATCAAACTCAGTTTTCCTTATAGTTATATAAATTGCTGCTGGCAGTTTATGTGACTTGTTAAAGTAAAGGGGCCTTTTAAACAGTGCTAAGGTATATTTATGTATGTTGTACACTGAATATTTTATCACAAGCTTTCAATGAATTGTTTTATTGTACTGAATTTATCATAACAAGTTATTTATTACATGTTCTCTTATTCGTGTTGTTATCCTGCTCGGTGAAAAATAATTTATGTTTTCATGACATTTACTTGTTGATAGTAGTTTTTATAACCTTGCATTTTGCTTCTACTATTCATTTTTATCCATGATGATTTGTGATTTAAAGATTTTACAACAGCCTTCTGAGTTTTATGCATAGTGAATCATAATACTGGCAAACTGTCTCCTTGTGTATGAGGTCATTAATAGAATGAAAATATATTATTATTACAATATTTTAGAATTAAATATAAATGTGAAAAGTTTAGCTAAATTTTAATTCAGTAAGGAATACATGTATACCTATTCATTTTGATATAAACTATCTTTCCATTGTTTCATAGCTATGAGGACAGATACCTAGTATACAGATGACAAATTATGATGGATTATCTTCAATAAATTTTGTTCCTATTCATTTGGCTGTGTCTCATAAACCAAATAAAGTTGTCTAAATAGATAAAATCCAACTGGAATGCTGTATTTATTGGGAGAACTTATATTCATAATTATAGATTGTCAGTGATACGCTATACTGAAGTGTTCTCTCAATCAACAAGGGAAGATTAAATTATGCCCAGCACATGGTCTGTATTAGATCTATTTTATTTGTATTCTAATTCTATGAATAATAGTAATATATGTATACGATAAATGTCTACTAAATAGACTTTTTGATTTTCAAAACGCTTCATTCCCGTACATTGTTGGGTAACAATTTATCAAATCATACACTTAGGTATTCTCCCACTTTTTTTCTTAATTAAATCTTAATGTTAGCTGCAACTGCCAGATGTCATTCATTCTGAAAGATGTAGCAGAGGAGTTGGGGATTCTTTGAAGTGCCGAGTCCAGCCACAATCAACCTATGTCTTTCTACAAAATGGGTGGGGAGGATCTGGGAAGAAGGCCATTTCAGTAGATAAGGGACTCTGGTTTCCCCTTCACATTTTTCCCAGACACATTGAAACTTGCCACTAATTAGTGCTCCATTTGGGTTAAGGAACTACTCTTATAAAAGGCAGATCAACCTATGGGTTTCAATTTTTATGCTTTTTTGCTGTTGTTCCTTTATGCCTGTCTGGAGTTACTTAGCTGCTGGAGAATGCTTGATATCACATAAGAACATGCAACACATTATTCTATAATTGTTCATTCTGCTACCTCTATCTCCTCCCTTGTTACCCAAGAGCAGCATAACACACATTCTTCTTAGGCATATATGAAATATTCTCCAGGACAGATTATATAATAGGTCACAAAACAAGTCTTAGCAAATGTACGATGTTTGAAATCATTCTAAGTATCTTTTCTGATTACAATAATATAAAACTAGAAATCAATAACAAGGAAAAGCAATAATATATAATTAGAAATCAATAACAAGGAAAACTGGAAAATACACAAATGTGTAGAAATTCAACAACACACTTATGAACAACCAATGAAACAAAGCAGAAATCAACAAGGTATTCAAAAAAATACTTTGAAACAAAAAAGTGAAAAAACAACAAAATTAAATTTATGTGATGCAGCAAAAGCACTAAGACAAAAGTGTATAGTTATGAAAACCTACCTTAAGAAAAAATAAAGATAAATAAACTAACTTTACACTTTAAAGAACTAGAAAAAGAACAAAGCCCAAAGTTAGCAGAAGGAAGGAAATAAGAAAAATCAGAGCAGAAATACATGAAATAGAGACCAGAAAAACAATATAAAAGATCAATGAAACTAAGAGTTAGATTTTTGAAAAGATAAACAAAATTGACAAACCTTTAGCCAGGCTAAGAAAAAAAAGGAGGAGATTAAAATAAATAGAATCAGAAAATAAAAGAGAAAACCTTACAACTGAAACCAGAGATATATAACACATCATAAGAGACTACTATCAACAATTGCATGCCAACAAATTGGATAACCTAAAAGAAATGGATAAATTCCTGGAAACACAACAACAAAGACTGAATCAGGAAGAAATAGAAAATTTGAACAGACCAATAACAAGTAAGGATATTGAAGAAGTAATCCAAAACTTCCCAACAAAGAAGAAGCCCAAGGCTAAATGATTTAACAGGTGAATTCTACCAAATACTTAAGAAATAATTACTGCCAATCCTTCTCAAAATCTTCCAAAAAGTTGAAGAGGAGGGGTATATTTTCAAACTCATGTTACAAGGCCAGCATCACCCTGATACCGCAGTCAGATAAGGACATTGAAAGAAAAGAGGGTCTCCTGGGTGTCTCGGTTAAACATCTGAATCTTGGTTTTGGCTCAGTTCATGATCTCATGGTTCATGGGATTGAGATCCTGTGTCAGGCTCTGCACTGACAGTGTGGAGCCTGCTTAGGATTCTCTCTCTCCATCTCTCTCTGTCCCTCCCCTGCTCTCTCTCTTTCTCTCAAAATAAATAAATAAACTTAAAAAAATGTACACCAAAATCCTTGATTAATATACATGTAAAAATTATCAAAAAAGTACTAGCAAACTAAATTCAAAATCACATTAAAAAAATCATAGGATTCTTGATGAAGTAGGATTTATCCTGAGGATACAAATATGGTTCAACATACACCTATCAATAAATGTGACATACTACATTAATAGAATGATAGATAAAAATCATATGACCATTTCAATAGATGCAGAAAAAGCATTTGAAAAATTTAATATCCTTTTATAATAAAAAAATTAACAAATTGGTTATAGAAGAAAGGTACCTCAACATAATCAAGGCCATATATGAAAAACACAGCTGAGCTCAGACTGAATGGTAAAAAGGTGAAAGCCTCCCTGCTAAAATCAGGATAAAGACAAGGGTTTCCACCCTCCCCACTCCTATTCAACATAGAACTGGAAATTTTTTCCAGAGCAACTAGGCAAGAATTTAAAATAAAAGCATCCAAATTGGAAAAGGGGATATAAAATTTTTCTGTTTGCAGATTATATGATTTTATATACAGAAAACCCTGAAGATTCCAACAAAAACTCTTAAAACTAATACAGTATTTATTTATGACTCCAAATCCTGTGCTTTTCCCAACTGCTATGATGACTTACAGATTAATACTATTATAATACCAAAAAGGTAGAAGAGTATTGCCTAGAAAAAGTAATATGTAATGAAATCAGAATGCATTTTTATGGTCAATGTGGTTGATTCATCAATATCCATTCCAACCTTAAAATGTTACTCTAAGCTACTTAAGGTAGTCACACTCTCCTTGTTAATGATTGATTTAGAAACAAATATTTAACCCAATTCTACCCAATAAAATATGAGAGAAATTCTGTTGGAGGACTTCTATGAAGTGTTCTCACTCCTAGGAAAGGGACTCAGGAATCTACAGTTGTTTTTTTTTTTTTTTTTTTTTCTTTTGGATATTTTACTGGATGTGGCAACCTGAATTGCTGTAGCCATCCTATTATGAAGCCAAATTCAAGGACAATACCAGAAAGACTGGTCCTTAAGGACGGTATTGTGCCATGGCTAGCTCCTGCCTGTCCTACCTCTAACTTTTCATTTATGAGGTGAAAATTGTCTTATTATTCAAACCAGTTTAGTCGAGTTTTCTATTACTTGTTTCCTAAATGAAACACCTATAATAAACTGCCAGTGTTATACTTTATAATGAAACAGGAAACAAATTTCCATTAAAATCAGCTTTCATATATACCAGCAATAGAGATGCCTTTTATCATTCCTGTTAGTTGATGTGATTCTAGAAAGTCTAGCTAGGAATTAACAGGTACACTTTCAGAAATGAAGCAACAAACACATTATTATTCACAGATAGAGTAATTTTATGCCTTGAAAACGCAATGAGATAACTAAAAATCACCTAGAATTATAAATATTTTAAAATATAGCCAGAAAGAAATCATAAATTTACAAAAATTATTATAATTCATACATGCCAACAAAAGCATTTAGAAACCATAATAGAGGAAAAGTCCCAGTAATAATAGCAGCAATATTAAATTTATTTTAAAAATCTTGATATGAAATGTGCACAAGCATATAAAAAACAAAAACATCTATAAAATGTTAAATAAAGAAGGATTTTAATAACCCAGCCTTGTTATGCCCAGAATTCGTGATCCCCAAAGACCACTAGGGAGCCGAGTCTGATGCAAAAGCAAAAGAGCCTTTATTCGAGCTAGCTCGAGCTCAACCCCCTACCTGCACCGATGAGATACCGGGGAGAGAGAGCGAGTTTCAAAAGGACAAAGGCTTTATTGGGGCCTAGGGGTAGTTGGTGAGGTAATGGCAGTGGCCTCAGCAGATTGGCTGGGGAAGGGTCCGAGTCCTGTTAGGCAGGTGGAGGGGGGGGTTGCTCAAGGGGAGGAGGTGTGGTCAAGGTGAAGGACACAGAACAAGATGGAGTCGGCCGGCGTAGGCCTGCCCTTTCATTCCCCTCTTGTCATGTAGCTTACGGACCCAATCATGGGACCGGCTGCATTTATGGTGACAAGGGGAACAGAGTTTGGAGGTTTACACAAAGTTCTGGGAAGCAAGTGTCCCTGGGGTGGTTCTGGGAGGTCTGATTAAGTATTGTCCCCAAGCTGGTGTCTATGATCTGCCAGGTGATGGTTTGGGGGGCGTGGGGACTCCCGGCAGCATGAGCAATGACAAGCAGAGTTAACAGAGTTACCAATATTAGGTAGGTCGAATGCGCTGTAGCTTGAGCTTGAGCGGGTTGTGTTGGTCCCGACTGATGGCCCATCGTGTGACAACGTCCTTCCGGATCGAGGAGGGGTCTGCTGGCCGAGCGTGGGTGTGATGGACCCAGGTCGCGATGCCGTCTACTTTGAGAGCGGTGGGGGTTGTCAGCACCACGATGTAGGGTCCCTTCCAGCGCGGCTCAAGGGTCTCTCGGTGGTGCCTCTTGATGTAGACCCAGTCTCCCGGCCTGTACTGATGAGGTGTCAGGGTCGGGCCAGCCTCGTAGATGGCACGGAGGCGCGGCCAAATGTCCTCGTGCACCCTCTGGAGCCCCCTCAAGGAAAGAAAAAGTTCTTGATCTTTAAACTCAGCAATAAGTTCAGCTCGAAGGCTGGGAATAACAGGGGGTGGCCTGCCAAACATGATCTCGTAGGGAGTAAAACCCAGAGTGTAAGGAGTGTTTCTAACCCGGTAAAGGGCGTACGGTAGGAGAGTCACCCAGTCCCCGCCAGTCTCCATGGTTAATTTGGTAAGGGTCTCTTTTAGGGTTCTATTCATTCTTTCTACCAGTCCTGAGCTCTGGGGCCTATAAGCACAATGTAATTTCCAGTTTGCCCCCACCGCCTTGGCTACTGCCTGTGTTACCTGTGAGATAAAAGCTGGTCCATTGTCTGATCCTACCATGGCAGGAAAACCATACCTGGGTAAGATATCTTCTAGTAGCTTCTTAGCCACCGTCTGAGCCGTTTCATACTTGGTTGGGTATGCCTCCACCCAGCCAGAGAAGGTGTCTGTAAATACTAAAAGATATTTATAACCATACTTTCCTGGTTTGACTTCAGTGAAGTTGACTTCCCATTGGGCTCCCGGTCTGGTGCCTCTGAGCCTTGTTCCTTTTTTATTTGATGTGGCCCTCGCATTGGTGAGTTGGCAGGTCTTGCAGGCAGATACAACTTGCTCTATTTTGGTGTCCTGTTGGTGAATCTTGATTCTGGCATGTCGGATTAAGTCTTTTAATTTTTGGGCCCCCATGTGAGTAGACCGATGCATGTGCTCTAATATTGAGACTCTGAGCCGGTCTGGCAGCACGAGCTCCTTGTTAGGTGTATACCACCATCCCTTTATCTCCTGGGCCATGGGGAGTTTCTTGATATGCTGTAACTCCTCCTGGGAGTATTTGGGCAGGTCTGGTAAAACTGGGTCTCCCGGGTCCAGTAGTTGTATGGTCATGGTGGGGACTGAAGTAAGGGCTACTGCCTTGGCTGCCTGGTCAGCCTTTTGATTACCTCTAGCTACTGGATTATCAGCTTTTTGGTGCCCTTGGCAGTGGATAATGGCTAGCTTGGCAGGAAGCCATAAGGCCGTAAGCAGGTTAAGTATCTCCTGCTTATTTTTTATAGTCTGTCCTTCTGCTGTCAGTAACCCCCTCTCCTGATAAATTGACCCATGAATATGAGCTGTGCCAAACGCATAACGGCTGTCTGTGTAGATGTTAAGCCATTTTCCAGCTCCCAGCATCAGCGCCTTGGTGAGGGCTATAAGCTCTGCTCGCTGGGCTGATGTTCTGGAGGGTAGAGCCTCCGCCCATGTCCGTTTCGGTGACCACCGCTGCACCTGCATACCTGTGTCCGTCTTGCACAAAGCTGCTGCCATCAGTGAACCAAGTAGCCTTGGCATCGGGGAGGGGCCGGTCGGTCAGGTCTGTCCGGAATCCATGTACTTGTTCCAGGATTCCCCCACAGTCATGTAGTGGAGCACCTAGGTCAGGGTCAGGCAGCAGGGTTGCAGGATTGAGGGCTGCACTGGGGTGGAACCGCACTCGTGGAGGGTTGAGTAGGAGGCTCTGGTAATGAGTCACACGTGTGTTGCTCATCCATCTATCAGGAGGCTGTTTCAGGACCCCTTCAATGGTGTGTGGGGTCGTGATCCAGATCTCCTGTCCTAGGGTCAGTCTGTCTGCATCCTTGACTAGGAGTGCTGTCGCCACAATAATTCTTAGGCATGGCGGCCAGCCGGCAGCCACTGGGTCTAGTTTCTTGGACAGGTAAGCCACTGGGCGGTTCCAGGGGCCTAAGGCTTGAGTTAGAACCCGTTTTGCTATTCCCTTATGTTCGTCTACAAAGAGGTAGAAGGGCTTCGTAATGTCTGGTAGGCCCAGGACTGGGGCACTTAGGAGGGCCTTTTTTAACTGATTAAAGGCAGTTTCTTCTTTTTCAGCCCATTTAAATGTTTTCCCCTCTTTGGTAGTTTCATATAAGGGCCTGGCAATCTCAGCAAAACCTGGAACCCAGAGGCGGCAGTAGCCGGCTGATCCTAGGAATTCCCTCACTTCTCTTCGGGAGGTGGGAGTAGGGATCTTTAGGACAGTTTCTTTTCTGGCATCTGATAACCGCTGCTGTCCGCCCTCCAGGATATATCCCAGGTAACTTACCCTCTCCCTGCATATCTGAGCCTTCTTCGCAGATGCCTGGTACCCTAAGGCCCCCAGGGTAGCCAGCAGGTCCTGGGTCCCTCACTCACAGTCTTTGGCCGTGTTGGCAGCAATCAGGATGTCATCTACGTACTGTAGGAGGGTGAGGCCAGGGTGCTCCCTTCTGTACTCACCCAGGTCCTCATGTAGTGCCTCGTCAAAGATGGTGGGCAAATTTTTGAATCCCTGAGGTAGCCGTGTGCAGGTGAGTTGCCCACTGTAGCCCTCCTCTGGATCATGCCACTCGAAGGCAAACAAGGGTTGGCTCTGAGGTGCCAGCAGCAGACTGAAGAAAGCGTCCTTTAAATCTAGTACAGTATACCAGACCCTGGAAGGTGCCAAGGAGCTCAAGAGAGTATATGGGTTGGGAACAGTTGGGTGTATGTCCGTGACCCTCTTATTTACTTCCCGGAGGTCTTGTACTGGTCAGTAGTCATTTGTGTGAGGCTTTTTGACTGGCAGTAGGGGGGTGTTCCAGGGAGACTGGCAAGGAACTAGTACCCCTCGGCTTCGTAGTCTCCGGATGTGTGGCTGGATCCCCTTCCGGGCCTCCTGAGACATGGGGTATTGTTTGATCCTTACCGGACTGTCTCCTGGCTTGAGCTCTACCAGGACTGGGGTCCTATGAGTGGCTAGTCCTATTGCCCCCATCTCTGCCCAAACCGAGGGGAATTCTTGTAGCCATCTGTCTGTATTATCCTCTCTCGGGAGTGCCTCCTGGTGGAGGCGGTATTCATCCTCCAGTTTCATGGTCAGGACCTGGATGGGGTGGCCCTTGCCATTGGTGACCTGAGGCCCCCTTTGTCTGAAAGTTATCTGAGCTCCAATCTTGGTCAGTAAGTCCCATCCTAACAGCGGGTAGGGGCATTCTGGTATTACCATAAAGGAGTGGGATACCAGGCCTGTCCCCAAATCTACTGTTCTTTGGGTAGTCCATGAATACTGGCTCATACCAGTTGCCCCTTGTACCCAGGACTTCTTGCTGGCTAGTTTTCCTTGTGGGGTGTGGAGGACCGAATGTTGTGCTCTGGTGTCGACAAGGAAGTCAACAGGGGTCCCCTCCACTTTAAGAGTTACCCTGGGTTCGGGGACAGGGTCCGAACCCCAACTCCCCTAATCACTTAGTTCATCTAACTTTAGGACTTTTACTGGATCAGTCTTGCTTCCCTTCCCACTGGCCCTTTTTGGACAATCTCGGGCCCAATGCCCTATCTCCTTGCAGTATGCGCACTGATCCTTCTGCAGCCTCTGCTTTCCCCCCTTGGTGGTTCCTTTACCTTTTCTTGCATCGTCTGCCAGCTGCCGGAGACGGCGGTCTCGTTCCTCAGGGAAGTCAGCAGTGGTAGCTAGTAGTATTCTGGCCGGGTCTCGAGTCTGCTTACTGCTGGCAGCCGCCATGGCGCGACCCTGCTTGTCCTCAGGAGGCTCCTGGTTATTATATACCTTTTCGGCTACCACCAGTAAGTCCTGCAGACTTTTTTCTCCTAGTCTATCTATTTTCTGTAATTTTCTCCTAATGTCTATGGCCGATTGGTTTACAAAGGCCATGATAACAGCTGCCTTACTTTCCGGAGCCTCTGGATCCATGGGGGTATAGGTACGGAATGCCTCCATGATCCATTCTAAAAAGGCAGCCGGAGATTCATCTTTTCCCTGTTGTACATTTCCTACCTTGGCCAAATTGGTTGGCTTTCTAGCAGCCATTCGGAGACCCCCCATTAGAGTCTGGCGGTAGACCCGGAGCCTCTCCTTACCTTCTGCCGTGTTGAAATCCCACTGGGGCCGACTTAAGGGGAAGGAGGCATCTATCTGAGCCTGGTTGGTGGTGGGATTCCTGTCTGTGCCCGGAACTAGTTTTCAGGCCCCATTGAGGATTCTTTCTCTTTCTTCAGTTGTGAACAGGACCTGCAAAAGCTGCTGGCAATCGTCCCACGTGGGCTGATGGGTAAAAAGAACAGAGTCTAATAAATCAATAAGCCCTGCCGGTTTCTTGGAAAACTTAGGATTCTGAGCTTTCCAATTGTAGAGGTCATTAGTGGCGAAAGGCCAATAGTGATGGGGCTGATTCCCCTCCGCGTCTGGGGGTCCGGTGGCTCGCAGGGGCAGAATAGTGGAGTTGGTGGCAGAGGCGGATTGCTCCCTCTGAGCCCTTTGTCTGGTAAAGGGCGGGCTTCCCACTGGAGAGTTTCCGCCTCCCGCTCTCAGAACAGCGTCTGCCTCCCCCGGAGGGGGAGGATGGTGTTCTTCCAGCATCCTAGAGGGGTTATATGGGGGAGGAAAAATTAATTCTTCTTCAGTCTCCCCTTGTAGAACAGGGTAGAGGGGTGCTGAAGGCTGGGTAAGACTTTTCTTCTTCTTTGTCCCCGGCAAAGCAAGAATGGGTTTTGGCTCTGGAGGGAGCAGGGCTAGGAAGGGCTTAAGCCAAGAGGGTGGGTCTTCTACAAGGTCCTGACAAGTGATAATGTAAGGGAGCTGATCAAGATGGCCCGTCTTAGGCCGAGAGATGATACTCCTGATTTGGTGGATGGTAGGGAGGTCGAAGGTCCCCTCTGGTGGCCATCCAACATTGAAAGTTGGCCACTCGTTAGAACAAAAAAACTGCCACGGACCCTTTCAGACTTCCACACTGAGGTTGTTAGCTCTTCCCCTCACATCCTTAAAGTGATCAATCATAATACTTAGAGGAGTAGTCTGAGTCTGTCCCATAATGTCCATCCAGTAACGGTAACAGAACAAAACAGAGAAACACAAAAACAGACAAACAGAGGGCCCCTAGAAAGTCTTCCAACTCCATGGAAGCAAAACTGAAAGCTAGCTTAGACCTTTGAGGGGATTCCACGTCCCTCCAAAACCGATGAGGGGATTCCATGTCCCTCCAAAACCGAAAGCTAGACGACGGCCTCACGCCGACCAGCGGGAGCGACCCGCCTCGTCTCAGAACTTTGAGGGGATTCCACGTCCCTCCAAAACTGATGAGGGGATTCTATGTCCCTCCAGAAGGGAGGATAGGAACGTCTTCCGAAACTCCCGGCCCATGATCCTCCAGTGCGTCCACTTAGACCGCGTCGGGCACTACCAGAATTCCAGAAATGAGCTCACACAGAAAAGACAGAACAAACAGACCGACACTAATCGTGGCCAGTCAGGCTCTCCGGGTCGGGGGTCCCTCGGGGGTCTTGGGGATCCCGGACGAGCCCCCAAATGTTATGCCCAGAATTCGTGATCCTCAAAGACCACTAGGGAGCCGAGTCCGATGCAAAAGCAAAAGAGCCTTTATTCGAGCTAGCTAGAGCTCAATCCCCTACCTGCACCGACGCAGCGGTGAGATATCGGGCACAGAGAGCGAGTTTCAAAAGGACAAAGGTTTTAGTGGGGCCTAGGGGCAGTTGGTGAGGTAATGGCTGTGGCCTCAGCAGATTGGCTGGGGAAGGGTCCGAGTCCTGTTAGGCAGGTGGAGGGGGGGATTGCTCAAGGGGAGGAGGTGTGGTCAAGGTGAAGGACACAGAACAAGATGGAGTCAGCCGGCGTAGGCCCACCCTTTCAGCTTAACTTCCAGTGTGATTCTTTGTTCTCCCCCATCGGTAAAATTTCTGTGGAGAAATAATGTATTTACTATGTCAGGTGATGGATATGTTAATTTGCTTGATTGTGGTAATCATTTCGCAATGCAGATATACATCAAATCATTATGTTGTATACTTTAAATAATATAATTTTACTTGTCAACTGTACCTCAATAAAGATGTGAAAAAAATAATTGATCAAATGCAAAGACTTTATTGAAACACAATGCTGGCAATTAAAGTTCAATATAATAAGTGAATAGTTTAAAAGTTCTGCTTTCTTTGTGGCATGTTCTATACTGCTTTCTTTACTTATCTTTTTGGTTCCTATTTTAGAATCACGCTCTATGGGTTGCCACAATGAATTAGGCCCGAGGCTGCTTTGTGTTTGGATCCATTCACCTTCTTTATACAGGCCAAACTGAAACAAGTGTGAGTTCAAGGGGTTAGGGGGCATCTTCTAAGCCTCTTCAACAGCTATCATGTGTTGCTACTCACTGAAGCCCTGGGATGTATGTGGGGGAAAGGTGCAAAGCATTAGAGCAAGTTTAATCAATACACTATACTAAAATTGACATTTCTTCCTTCCTGAGCCTTGGGCCTGTTTCTTTAGATTGACTGTAGCTATTATAAACAGCTAGTAAAGGACTTATGTCTAAGAAGGTGACCTTGAACAAAACAGAAAAATGCAAATCTTGGATATATACCAATGTAATAATTTGTATTTATGTATTTTTGTTCACATGAGCAATACCACAATCTGTTGAGTAGGAAGCTCTTCTCCTTTAAAGAGGATTGGCTAATCCTACAGGATAAAATGAAATAGGCCTTTTTACTGATTGGAGGGACTTTCTCACCTCTCAGAACCTAGATTTCAAGACAGTAGAGAGGAGCTGCCTCTAATCACGTGCAATCATGGAAGATATAAATGTCATTCCTGAGCCCAGACCTTTTGATACAAGTGTCAGTGAAAGCAACAAAATCAGTAGCAGCACCAGCAGTTTAAGAAAGTGGACAGTTTCTGGGGAAGCCAATATCTTGGGCAGCAGTTGCTGACAAATTTACCTTCAGAAGTTATATGTGAGTTCTGACCATACTGGCAAGCTGTAAGAGATACCAGTGCTTACCCTAGACATGAAGATAAACATGCCACTCCATAAGACTGTTGTTGGCACCAGTAGTGGTCACTTGTAATGAAATATGTGTCCAGCAAAATAAAGATATTTGGGGTTCAGACCAGAAGCTTCAGGGAAGAATAAGATAAGAAAGGGCAGAAATAAGCTGAAAAATATATTCTGGAATAGACAAGTATAAACTCTCATAAATAAATGACTTGAGGTGGTGGGATGAGGGGGAGTACTATGGACTGAATTGTGTCCATCAAAAATTTATATGCTGGGAACCCTAATCCCTAATGTGATTTTATTTGAAGATGGAGGCTCTGAGGAGGTTAATAAGGTTAAATGAGGTCATAAGAGTGGGATTACTGTCCTCCTAAGACATAGGAAAGCTCTCTCTCTCCAGCATGTAAAGGCACGGAATGAAGGTAGCATCTACAAACAAGGAAGAGAGCTTTCTCTGGAAACCAAATTAGCCAGCACCTTAATCTCAGACTTCCCATATTCCAAAACCATGAGAAATAATTTTCTGTTGTTTAAGCCACCCAGGCTATGGTACTTTGTTATGGCCCCATGATCAGACTGACACAGATTTTGGTACTGAGAAGCAGAGCGCTGCTGTAACAAATACCTAAAAAAGTGTCAATGGAATTAAAGCCGGGTACTGAATAGAGGCTGGAGGATTTTTAAGGTGTGTGCTAGAAAAATCCTGGATTGCCATGAAGGGACTGTTGGTAGAAATATGGATGCTAAAGGTGATTCTTGTGAGAGCTCAGAAAGAAAAGAAGAGAGCTGTAGAGAAAGCCTCCATCTTCTTAGAGAATACATAATCATGGAAAACATTATTGATAGAAATAAGGACATTAAGGGTCATTCTGACCAAATCTCAGGTGGAAATGAGGAGTAGCTTATCAGAAACTGGAGGAAAGGCAATCATTGTAATAAAGTGACAAAGTACTTGGCTGAATTGTGTTCTAGTTTTGATGAAAGGTAGAAATTCCTAGTGATAAAACTGAATATTTAGTTCTGAAGATTTCTAAGCAAAGTGTTGAAGGTATGGCCTTGCCCCTTTTTAATACTTACAGTAAAATGCAAGAGGAGAGAGATAAATTTAAGGAGTTGTTTAGCAAAAGGAACCAGAACTTGAAGATCTGGAAAACTCTAATCATGTCCATAATACAACAAATAAGGAAGACGGTTCTGAAGAGAACATTAAGGGTGTGGCTAAACAACCATTTGATAAGGAAATTAGTATGGGTATGAACCACAAATATAGTCAGTAACCACAGAAGAAGCAAGCAATAGAAATGGCATTATATCAACAGAAGCACTGCCAGCTGGGACTAAAAGACACAGAAAAAATGAGATCAAATGAAAGAAGGGAAAAATCACCCAGAAGGTGTGTTGGAGATCATCAGGGCTGCCACTTCCCAACACAGGCTCAGAGGCCAAACCTGCTTTTTCCTCAGTTCCGGAGAATGAGAGCCTTGCCGAGAGCAAAGGGGAAAGGCTATCCATCTGACCTGAATGGGTGGGGTCCCCTCCAGCTCTGTGGGTGACACTGCACCACTGTGGTCCTGAAGGACAGAGCATCAAGCCAAAGAGGATTATTCTCTAGCCTTAAAAACTAATGGAATTTGCCTTGCTAGGTTTTGGGCTTGTTTGGAACCCATAATCCCTTCCTTCTTTCCAATTTTTCCCTTTTGGAATGGGGATGTTTATCCTATGCCTATCCCACCATTATATTTTGGAAGCACACAACTTGTTTGGTTTCACAGGTTCACAGCTGGAAAATAATTTTACCTGAAGATGAACTGTATTAGTTTAGTATTAGTATCTCAAGTGTTACTCAAATCTTATTTAGATGATATTTAGATGAAACGTTGGACTTTAGAGTTGACGCTGAAATAAGTTAAAACCATTGGTATTTTTGGAGTAGAATGAATGTGTTTTGCATGTGAGAAGGACATGCATTTTGGAGGCCCATGGGTGTAATGCCATGGACTAAATTATGTCCCCGTCAAAATTCGTTCTTGAAGCCTTAACCCCAAGTGACTACATATGAAGATAGAGCCTATAAGAGGTAATTAAGGTTAGGTGGCGTCCTGATTTGGTAGGATTGGTGTCCTTATGAGAAGAGACACAAGAGGTGTCTCTCTCTCTCCCCCTCCCCTTCTGGATATATATATATATATATATATATATATATATATGAAGGCATAGTGAGAAGGAAGCTGTCTATAAACCAGGAAGAGAACCCACATCAGTAACCAAATCAGCTGCCACCTTGATCTTGGAGTTACCAGCCTTCAGAACTTGAGAAACAGATTTCTGTTGTTTAGACTACCCAGCCTAGGGGCACCTGGGTGGCTCAGTCAGCTAAACATCTGTCTCTTGATTTCGGCTCAGGTCATTATCTCACAGTTTGTGAGTTCAAGCCCTGCATCGGGCTCTGTGCTGGCAGTGCAGAGCCTGTTTAGGATTCTCTGTCTCTCTCTCTCTGCCCCTCCCCTGCTTGCCCTCTCGCTTTCTCTCTCTATCAAAAATAAATGAATAAACTTTAATAAAAGACTGACTAACCCCTTAGTATTCTGTTATGGCAGCCCAAGCAAACTAATATGGGGGTGGTGGCAGTGACATGCATTTAGAATGGTTAGGGCTATCAGTATCAGTTCCTTAGACACAGAGATACACAAGAATTCAGATTTACACCACAATTAATATTCAATGGATAGACAGTGGGATTGGGGTGTCAAGTTTTGCCTGGAAAAAGTACACATACTTCTACACTGGAGAATAATCCAACTAAAGAGTTACTATTTAAGAATGAAAACACACCTGTAGGTGCTATGAGTAATGTCTTACATGGAGCCAGAAGATCTGATATCTGATAGCACAGGCCAAGGTGAATTCATTTGTGACTTCAAAATGTTAGTTAAGTTGCATTTTTGTAGACAAAGTCCCACATGGGGATCAAGGCTCCTACACTGGGAAAATATTTTTGATCAGTGTTTCTTGTTAGTTGCATTCTGATTTCTGGCAGAATGTATATCATTTTTAATGACTCCCTAAAGGCAAAACCTTATGAAGTATAAGCAGAGGGGCAGCACAGGGCTAATGAAAGCCTTGGGATCTCTACAGGATAACAAAAATACAGAGATAAGAGCAGAGAATTGGAAACTTGGGAAATTCAGGGCCCCGAACTTTTGCCTTTTACAAATGTCAGAACCCTGATCATAACATAGAAATGTAAGATATATATTAAGTGGAAAAAAAGGATTACCTGTTTTTTCCTAAACCTTATCGATGAGTTTCTGGTGATATGATATATTTATGTATACTGGGATACACATTTAAACTTAGAAAAAAGTGAGTTTCATGAGAGATTTAATCCAGTTTTTGGAATGGGGAATTGGAAGCCTATTTTAGCAACCACCTTTAAAGAATTAACACATATAAGGGAATGGGTCAAATTACTGACAGTAGTTTTCTTTGGCCATTGGGATTATGAGTGGCAGTCTAATGGTAAAGAGTGTAGGCTCTCAAGATAGACTGCTTGAGTTTGAATCTTGACTAAAGTGTGATACCTTAGGAAAATTTCTGAAGTTTTCTGCACCATGTTTCTTCATTTGTAGAAAAGTAAATATCAATAACATCTTCTGCCTTTGGCTGTTGTGAGCATTAAATAAAATAATCCATTGGAAAAAATAGCAGAATATCTTATCCATAGTAACTGCTCCAACACTGTTATACTGTTAGGTATTATTTTCTTCAAAAATTTCAGAATCTTCTACAATAAAACTATATTCTTTTATTAGCAGAAAAATGTTATATTGAAAAGATATAACACTATTGGGGCATCTGGGTGATTCAGTCAGTTAAGCATCCAACTCTTGATTTCAGCTCAGGTCATGATTTGTAAGATAGAGCCCCATGTTGTCAGCGCAGGGCCTGCTTGGGATTCTCTCTCTCCCTATCTTCCCCTCCCCTTCTTACACTCTCTCTCTCAAAATAAATAAATAAACTAAATATATAATATATATATATATACATATATATATAAAACACTATTGAAATATACATAAATATATATCCTTTATTTTGTGTATCTTGCAATTTTAGATTTGGACATACTTTTAGTCATTTATTTTGTAATCCAGCAAAACTAATCTGGATTCTAGACAAATAATATATATACAATCTACATTTTAATGTTCATAGCTCTTGCATTCCATTTCTGACAGTGGTCCACTGTGGGAGTTTATACATGTTATATAATCCCTCTATGTAAAATGAGGATAATAATACCGAGTTTGTATGGTTGTGGTGGTGATTAGGTTAGGTAAACAGGAAAGGCTTCTCCTTGCATAGTGGCTGGCATACAAAAGACATTTAATCAGTATTAGTGACCATCATCTTCTACTCACCTTAACAAGTTAGACCAAGTAGTCTGGCATGTACTACGTTTCAGTACAGTTGTTTTTCAATATTGAAATCCAGTTCAGGCCACAATATCTTCTTGCCAATGTTTCATGTAAGCAATTTCCAAATATACATAGATTGTGTAGCCAAAACACACTTGTATCAACTTTTTATTTTGCAATAACCATGGGGTAATCTGCAATATATACCTTCAATGTCAATTTTCTGTGTGGTGCATAAATGATTATCTCAAGAAGTTCCCTAAGGAACATCCACTCACTGAAATTAAAGCATGTTCAGTCTGAAATTCCATTACCTGGGCAATTTGATCAGGCTAAAGGTGTGAGTCATAGAAATCTTTTAATATCAAAGCTTCCATATAGGTGTCATATTACCATCTGAGGTATGAAGTGGTAGACAATGGTTTATAGCATATTTATTTATTCAAAGTTTATATATCTGTTTTGAGAGAGAGAGAGAGCATGAGTGGGGGAGGAGCAGAAAGAGAGAAAGAATCCCAAGCAGGCTCTGTGCCGACAGCGCGGCTCTATCTCATGAACTGTGAGATCATGTCCTGAGCCGAAACCAAGAGTTGGATGCTTCACAGACTGAGCCACCCAGGTGCCCCTATTTTTGCTTAAAATACACAGATACTACCTCTATTATGGTATAATTAACTTTTCATACTTACCCTGTGAAGAATCTCAAAAGAGACTTAATATACATTGTGAACACGCCAATTAAAGACATTATGGAATGTCTTGAGATTTATAATGATAGAAAAGACTTTTTGTCAATTTCTGTTTATTTTTATTTTGTGCATGAAATTACTCTTGAGTAGTTAACAATCAGTATCTCAATGCCATCTGGCATTTTGTGGATAAGCACATCTCCAAAATCATAAGGTGAAATATCAATTGTAAAAAACAGAGGTTTATGTTCTCTGTAATGTACTAGAACAGGCTCTTAAGTCAATAACTGTTTGCTAGTATCAAAAAAATCCTTAAAACTAGAAATTCATTGCCATAGAGTATCAGACAGCCCTACTCTCACAATCCAAGAAGTGCTACAGCTCAGCAGAAATTGCCTTTTGTGAAATAAAAGTTGATACACTGAAAATTGCCAGAAGCCCCTTGAAGCCTACCCATTCCTAAAGATAGTTTGAAGATCCATTTTTGTTTTGAAGCAGGTAACTTACCAATTCTACTAAGTGAACATTAGCAGCACTGATGTAATAGACTATGTTTTCCAAATTCTGAGCCTTTTCATTCTCTAAACCTGAATTCCTGATGTGTAGTGATTAAGGGCAGCAATCTTTGACGTCAGGGAGACCTTGGTTTGAATCCTGCCTCCATCAATATCTTGTGACACTTAATGAATTACTTAATCTCTCTGAGTCTCAATTTTCTCATCTGTTAAGTGGTAATAGTCCTCAAGTTTGTTTACAAGGATTAAATGAGTTCATATAATGATCTCCAATTCATTAGTCTATCTGTTTCTATCTTCTGCACCCAGAACTTCGAAGTAGCAATGATCAAGATTAACAATGGCATATTAAAATATTATTTACATATTATTGCAAATAATTTTACTTATAGAACATATAATTAATATATTGCCCTCTCAACAGCATTTAACCCAACTAGACATGCCCTCCTGAAGCACTCTCCTCTCTTCATTTCTGGGACACCACATTCTCTTGACTGTCTACTGCTTTTTCTCAGTCTCCTTTGCCAGTCCAACATTCTCTGTGCAGTCTTAAATCTTGGTGTGTTTGACGACTTAATCTTAGGATCCTTCTCTTCCATTCTGCTCTTTTCTCTCCTCTTCACTCTTCATTTTTCCTCTATAATCACTGTCTAGGAGACTCAATTCTAGTATTGTGGTTTTAAATACTATTAGTTTCTTGATGATTTCCAAATTTCCATCTAAAACCCAGACCTCTGTTCTGATCCAGATTTGTATTTTGCAACTTTTTGACATCACACCACTTAGATATTTGATAGGCATCCAAAGTTAGTGTGTCAAAAAAGACCTCATGATTTTCATCCAAAATCAAGAACACCAACTTGTTGCTCACTTAGTTACCCTCAGTTTAGTAGATGTACCACCGTAAAATTTCTGTTCCTCAAACTGAAAACCTAGAATTCACCATCAATTTGTTGCTTTCTTTAATTCTCCACCTCCAATGCATCACCAAAACCTGTGGCTTTACCACCAAAATAAGTCCCCAATCAGTTCACTTCTCACTACCCATTCTCCCCACAATAAATAGAAGAAAATTCTGAAAATGCAAATCAGATACTATCTCTCCCCTGCACTGAATACTTCAATGGAGTCCCATTGCTCCCAAGATAAAATCTGTCTTTCTTACTCAGCCTAGAGGGTTTTTAAATGATCTAGTTCCAGACCACTTCTCCAACATCATCTCATGTAATTTCTCCTCAATAAGCTCTAACAAAACAGGCCTCCCTCTCTAACATCCTAAACTCCTTTGTAACCTATGCCTGGAATGTTTTAACCCCAGATCCTGATTTATTTTTATCTCAGTCCAAATGTCACCACCTTAGAGAGGTCTTTATTAACTTCCCTTACCCGGTTATACTATCTTGTCACCTTGTTTACATTCTTTAGAATACCTAATATAATCTACAATTATCTTGTCTATTTACATGCTTATCTGTTACCTCAAGTACAGTGTAAGCTCTATATGAGCAAGGATAATTTTTCCTAGAATAGTTTTTCTTCCTCAGAAGTGCTCACCATATATTTGTGAAATGAATAAAGAATATATATATATATATATATATGCACTTAGAACAATGGCTGTGTTCAAAAAATAGTAGCTATAAATGTTACTCAATAAAATGAAGATAAGGATGAGGGAAGAGGAAAAGAAAGAAGGAGATGGATAAGGAAAAAATAGAGGGAGAACATGGGAAGAGGGTGAGAAATTTCTTAAGTATTTCCATAAATTTATACTTTGTTAATTAAATGATAAAGGCACAATGCATAGAATTCCAAACAACAACAACAACAACAAAAAAAACTTATTTCCATTGAGCTATGGAAAATCACAAGGGGAAAATAAATTTTGAACTGACAGATAATGTCAAATAGCCCTCTCACTATGAGGGATATTTGGTCTCATTTGTAGCATCATTTCTCATATTGTTAACAGGGCACTGACATTCTCCACCAAATATTGCACATCAGTAAGCTTTCCTGCGAGAGACCACTTGGGTTATTCAAACTCTAGAAATGTTTTTCTTCTTTGGAGAAACTGGCACATCTTTTATTTACAAGTGAATAGACAACCTTAGTTGGAATGATGCTAATTCTGGCTTATAATACCTCCCAAAGAATGCCGTTAAAGTCTGTAATTTGGTATTTTAATGGATTTGTTAGACAATGATTCCAAGAGTTATAAACTACTTTCTACCGCAAAGGTTTCTATTTAAGCTCCTCTATCTCTAAATTCAAGCTGCTTTGAGCAGGAGCACTCCTGTCTATCTATCTATCTATCTATATAGGTAGATAGATAGATAGATAGATATAGGTAGATAGATATAGATACAGATATAGATATATGTATGTATATATATAGATATAGATATACGTATGTATATATCTATATATTTATATATAGATATATATCTTCCACATTAATCTTGATTGGTACCATAGTTTATGTAGTGAATTATTCTGCAAATAGTTTGAACCCTACTTTCCTGTTATGCTAACATGTTGTCAAAAGCTCTCTGTCTTCATGTTATGTTCTTCTTTTATAATAGAAACTGTGTTGCTTGGTTTTTTTATTATTACATATATTTTCTTATACAATTAGGGATATTAAATCTGGTGTAATCATTTAGAACCATCATTGAAGAGTCATTGCATGAACTCTGCAAAGTTAATCTAAACACATTCTGTCTCTATTCCTCTCTCCCTCTTCCTTCTTCCTTCCCCTTCCCTCCTTCCCTCCTTCCCTCCTTCCCTCCTCCCCTCCCTTTCTTCCTATATATTTAGGTATGAATATTTACTCTGTATTGCAGTGTTGAAGAAGATATCACAGTACTAAACCATTAACAGGAGCGTCCTCATTAGTGTAAATTAATATCTCTGAACAGTTAGTGATGATAATTATAAGGTGTTTCTTTAAAAAGCAACATTTTAATCAATTACCTTATTTCCAGTAAGAATGGTATGTGTGATGCCTTATTATTCTATATATTAGCACCACATCAAGTAGTTATGGTTATATTTTTTGGTTCCAAGATAAAAGTAAAGCCTTAGTGTATGAGTCCCATCAAGCAGGTTGGCTGATATCAAACTCTTCAACATGCCAAAAAGCAGTCATTTTAAATATGTTGTGACCTCAGTTTCCAGTGTGGACTCCCTATCCAACTGTTTGTTAGAAGTGTTGACAGTAGATATACATTATCTTCTGTTATCACATTTTCTTCTCAAAGAAATTCCATACTTCTTACTGTAAATCTAAAACTGTAATTTAACTAAACAGTCTATCTTTTTAATAACACACTTCTCTATGCTAAACCTAACCAAAACCATAACAGCCTAAAACTACAGAGATCTAAAGAAAATAAAACACTAACCAGGACTCAAGCACAACACAGATATAGATGTATAAGCACGGTTCCCTTTGCTACACACAACAGATTTAGAAATATGGACTTTAAGGGGAGCCTGGGTAGCTCAGTCGGTTAAGCTTCTGACTTCAGCTCAGGTCATGATCTCACAGCTTGTGGGTTTGAGCCCTGCATCAGGCTCTGTGCTGACAGCTCAGAGCCTGGAGCCTGCTTTGGATTCTGTCTCCCTCTCTCTGCTCCTCCCCCACTCACGCTCTGTCTCTGTCTCTCTCTCTCAAAAATAAATAAACATTAAAAAAAAAAAAAAGAAATATGGACTTTAAGGAAACAATTCTCCATCCTCTTCCTCCCACAGATTTTTTCATTTTCATGGGCTTTGGGCCTGGATGTTTCTAAATTGCTGGACAGTTAAAATACTAAATATCCAGTTTCTTTGGAAATGAATCCCACTGAATAGGGAAAGGGTTACATTAGGCAGGGAGAGATAAGGGACCTTCAGGGAGGCAGACTGCAGCTACAAGTGGGAGGCTGAAGAAGCTGCAGCAGGGGAGTTTGGGGAGAAAGAGAAGATAAACGTGTTCCGGACCTGCCTGGGCTAGGTGTCATGTGTGAGGTCTCACAAACTTTCTGATGAGGTCCCAATAGAAAGCCACGGGCAGATATCCCCAGCGGCCCCTGGGGACCCCTCTCACTCTTGAGAGCTTTATACTTTCCCTCAATAAATTCTACCCTTTGCTCACTTTCTGTTATCTGCAAGATTCATTCTTTGACTCCGTGAGACAATGACCAGCGTCTCTCCCACCCTCCTGTAACACCACCAGGAGTCATCAAATTTTGCAGAACTGAGAACTTTAATTATTTTACCTCCAACTCTTCTTCAGGAGCTTTAAGTAGTGTGGAAGTAGTAAAACTGTTACACCTGCTAGCCATAAAATGAGCAATACAAAAGATAATATGTTAACTTCAGGGTGGGAATTAACGTAATGTGCACATCATGTTTTTTGAATGAAACTTTCAAAATTGGAGACTATCATATAGTCAGTGAATCCTTTAGGTGGGGCTTTTTAAAAAATCATTTATATAAGGCCATGTTTCTCAAAATATTCTCTCGTGGAACATGTTCTGTGAGATGCTATACAGAAAAAAAAAATGTCTACTTGTCAAATTCTACTTTTAGGAGTTCCTGCACTGTACATTCTTCTTTAGAAGATTTACAGTGCTATTAGTATATTAAAGACAGGGTCATGAGCAGCAGTAATAAAACATTTAACCTTGCTGAACTGAGAGATCTCTGAATGTATTTGCCTTCTTAATATTCTTTCCTCCCACTCCATGTGACCCTTACCTATTTATCCTGAAGAACTTGCTATAGAAATGTTGATGAAACAATTTTTTAAAAATTTTTTTGTAATGTTTATTTATTTTTGAGAGACAGAGAGAGACAGAGCACGAGTGGGAAAGGAGCAGAGAGAGAGGGAGACACAGAATCCGAAGCAGCCTCAGGCTCTGCACTGTCAGCACAGAGCCCCATGCAGGGCTTGAACTCACCAACCGTGAGAACATGACCTGAGCTGAAGTGGGCGCTTAACTGAGGGAGCCACCCAGGTGCCCAGAAACAATTTCTTTTCTAAGCCAAATGGGGGGCCATGCCTGTTTCAAAGACCCAGTCTTTTCCCAATCCCCCCAACTAATTTATTCTTCAGATAATTTTTCTTAAGAACAGCAATATTATTAAAAAGATATTGTTTCCTTTCAAAACTGAATCCTTAAATGTCAGTGCAATAAAACACAAAGGGATACAACAGTCAATAACTGCTTCCTTCTTACCAGTCTAACAATTAATAGTCAATTCTTTAATTTACTCGAAAATCCTTCTCTTGACACTATTTCTATCCTCAGAACAAAGTTTCATCTCTCACTTTCTTTTCATTGCCAAAGTGCCAGTTGGTTGCTAGTCCCATCAAGTCTACATCAAATAATCCTCTTGAATGCACTTAAAAATGATACATATTTCCACACCTCTCTGCCTCTGCTTATTTTCTTCAATCCAGAATGAAATGAGCTTGTTCCAACTTTTCATTTGTTGAATTAACAAGCTATTTTTTCCAGTTTTATATATAACTTGCTCTTGAATCTTTCTTAGTCACTTTTTTCGTAATGAATCTTTCATTTGTTTGCATTTTTATAGAAAATTGCTTATGCAACTAATCCTGCTTAAAACTATATTTAATTTTGTTTCATATAAAACTGTTGTTTACTATGTTTACAGACTGTAAATCTCTTGAGAGCAGGAGACCATGAATCATTCTACTCTATATTATGTAGAACAGCATCTTACACAAACTGGCATTAAATATACATTTGGTGATTGAGTAAATGTCAATAAATTGAACATTGAAGAGAGTTCTATTTATTCCCATGGAGAAAGACATACACTTAAATTCTAAATTTTTTATAATAATAAAACCCTGAATTTAACCAGAACCTGTAGCTCTCTTTCTTTAAGTTGCACACTCTTCTTTCTTTAATTTTTTAATCTGTACAACTCTCTCTTTATTCTAGAAAAAGGAGTATTTTTTCCCAAATGTTCTATAATCTATCACTTCAATTATATTTTTCATTAAATAGCATCAAATTCCTCTTGTCTGAGTTATATGACTAATTTCTCTGCTTGCACCATCATATTAAGTTAACACAGACATTGGGCATATAGGAAATATAGGGAATTAATGCAAAATAAAAAGCTGACCCATAAAAATTAATAACAATAACACTATTTTCATCTATCTCTCTTTCTCCCTCCTTTGCCCACACTCTGGAGCTCAGAATGCTGCATAGTTAAAATGTAATATCAAAAGAGAAAAACATTATCATAATACACAAGTTCAAATACTCAGGTAAAGCCCCAATGAGCACCATCTTCTTAATTTTCTCAAAAGTGCTAACAACAAAAGGAGTAATAATAAAAGAAACCCACAAAGATGGGCCCAAGGCAGTGCTGACATTAATGAAAAGAAGAATATAGTATTCAAGGAATGGTATTAGTGACTTCAGATATTTATGAGTTATTAAGTGAAGAGAAATGACCAATGCAAAATTGCTAAAGAGATAGGATGTAAGGCCAACATTTTCCCTGGTCATTGTTCTCTTTCTTTAACTGAGTTATCAGATGAACTTAATTATGAACATAAAGTGTAATAAACCATAGTCATTCCTTCAATTCAACTTTGAAAATAATCCAGTTGAAAGTTAGCTCTAGGGGCATCTGGGTGGCTCAGTGGGTTAAGCGTCCAACTCTTGGTTTCAGCTTAGGTCATGATCTCACAGTTCCTCTGTGCTGACAGCATGGAGCCTGCTTGAGATTCTCTCTCTCTCTCTCTCTCTCTCTCCCTCTGCCCCTCCCCTCTGCTCACTCTCTTTCTCTCTCAAAATAAATAGACTTTATAAACATTTAAAAGTTAACTCTAAAATATAAATATAAAAATTTGAAAACACACATACATCTCCCAACAGACACCAGTTAAACTGAGATGGCATATTTTCCCCAGTTATCAGACATCAAACTAATATAAACACAGAACAGCACATTTTTGGAAAGATATCTAACAAAACTTTTACTTGATTCACTTTGATTCTCTGCTTCTCAAATATGCTTCACAGAGAATTGTTGCATGTCTCATGGTGTTAAGATCATTTTCCCTTATAACTCTTAGTAAAACCCCCAAGCCACCAAAGTACACCACAATTCCCAAACTCCCAGATCTTAAGATTTAAAAACAATGAACTAAACCAAAACAACAACAACAACAACAACACACATATAAACATTCTTCAAGATTCCTTCATGTAGAAAGAAACACACTTCTCAAGATGAAAAAATTTTCCCACTCAGTATACAAACACTGGTCCCAAAATGCCAACATCCTGAAGCCTTGGGAAAGAGGCCCAGGCTGCAAAATAAAATCTCTCATCTCCCTGTGGCTTACAGAACATAAATAACACCAACACAGAGCTAATAAGTGGACTCATTTACCCTTTGCTGTGGCTTTCAGGAAACCTTCATCAAATTTATTGCCAGAGCTGCTGCACATTATTGTGTTCTTTATTAGGCATTCTTCTCCCTGAAGATTAATTCAGGACTTTATGAAGCTGCGTGTTCCAGAGTAATAGATGATTGCAAGTAAGTTAAGAGGTGTCACATTCACATCACTATAGACACATGGAATTGTGGTCAAATATCTGATGACATTCTTACATAGTATATTGGCTTAAACTCAGCTGACCATGTATTAAACTCTCTTTTTAGACCACTGTCAAAGTGGAAATGTTTAGGAGACATTCACATTTGAGGGAGATAGATAATGCAGAATAAAAATAGTTGTAGTGTGTTCCATCAGCCACGTTTATAAGATGACAATACAACTTTTAGGAAAGCGAAATATTCTGTCAAATCACAGGGTATTATTTTTTATCTCCCTGACATCATCTGTGCTGAAAAACTATATTGAACTGATAAAAATGAACCAGATGTTATATATATATATATATATATATATATATATATGTATGTATGTATATAGATGACCTAACTTCTATGGAGATGAATTGGTACTGGGTGAACTTGTACATCTGAAGCCAACTTTGAATTTACAATAGGATGCTGCCATAAATGAAACTAATTTTTTTTCTAGACAACTTCAAATTTAATCCATCCATCCATTGAACAGCTATTGGGTATCTACTATCTGTTAGGCACCCTTCAAGGTACCAGGGAAACAGTTTTTTTTTCATTGAAAAAAAAAGGGTTAAGTTGAGTGTATAGTTTAAGTTTTATATAATTAACAAATTAAAGATTGATTAACTTGACCATTTAAATATTATTTAGGCATCTGCAAACAGAGCTGTATCTAAATCACAAAGCACAATGCTGGAGCTTTAGTAAATTCCAACTAGCATATTCAACATAGACAACCCATCTGTGCTATCTATACCTCAAGGTAGACTTTTGATAATGTTGTTTGGTCAAATTTACTGGAAAAATGCCTTCTTTTGTTTTGAAAAATTCTTTGTATATATTGAGCTCAATGTCAAAATAGTGTTTGCATAGTTTTGCTGAGATTAATATCTATAGGGCATGCCTTTCATCTTTAGTGTAAATGACATCAAATAAAAAGAATTATTTAACAAAAACAACATATACTTCTAAAAGCACTTACTATGTGACAGACACTATTCTAAGAGAGACACAAGAAAATCTCTTACATTTTAGTTTAGTTAACTTTGAACTATAAATCTTAGAAATTTGAATTACCTACAGTCATGATTTCTTGACAGTTTATTCTAGGTGCCCTATACTTAAAAGGCACTTATTTGGAAGGAAAACAGAAATCTTATTTTTTATCATTCTCCTAAAAGAGATTCCTTTACAGTTATTATTTGTGTAGGGCTTAGAGTTTTACACATGTTAGCTTTTCTAACTAAATGGGCACAGCAATCCCTTTATAATTCTAAAATTCAATGATTCATTCACTCACAATTAGAAAAATAGCACCTGCTGGTGAAAATTATGGCCACACAGATAATAGGGGATAAAAAGTAAAACTGAAGGGTCTAAAGATGGGCTGTAGTTAATTAGTCTGAAATAAAATTTTCATTATTTTTCTTGATTTGGCTTCACCACTGATAGTAAGCCATACAAACAGATTGGTTGTGTTTTTCTTATTATAATTATTATTTTTAAAACTTCCTTCTGCAAACCATTTCCCCCTATCAAAAATGTTCCATTATTTCTAGAACAATTTGTTCACTGCTCAACAGGAAATAATGAGTGGACTCTTATGTTAAAAATAATACAACTGTATAGAACTAGGTTATTTCTATGTGGAAATATACTGAAGCAATATCTGAAGGGTCTAAATAAGTCTACTCTTTTAATTCCTGCTTCCAGATTGATTTACAAGTTTCCTTCATGCCATTCTTATTGGATCATTTTCCAGGCTAAAACCTCCTAATTAGTTCTTATAAGCTTTTCTTGGACAGGCTTACTAGAAGTTGTTTGTTAGGCTGTGAATACAGTAGGATCTCTTTTAGTTTTATATTAGTATTATTATTTCATATTTTCAGCTATTTATGGATCAAGGTAGGACAATTTGGCAAAACTTTTTTTAAAACCTTGCATATTTTATAGCCAACTACATAATTTCATATTCTTTCTCAAATCTGTAACAGCATAGCAAAAATCAAAAACAAGCAAACAAACAAAACCTTAGAAACTCTGGAAAACAGGGTGCATTTTTATAAAAGCCTACAAATTATTCTTGTTGATAAAAATATCCTTTGGGTATAACATGTTAAAGGTCAGAAATGTGTGAAGCGGCAATAAGATTTTATAGATTCATATGTAGAAGTAGAGAATATAGAAATCAATTGTTATACGTACTCAACTATTATGACAAATGATTCAATTAAACCGTCTCCACTCAATTGCAACAGCCATTTGATAATAATTCATCCTTTATATCCTTCAAAATGAGCAGGAAGACATATATTCCTTGTTTTGTTGGGATGGCAAAGTAAGGAGCTCAGCAAAAAGCAATAATAAAACTGGACAGATTCATGAAAAACTAACTTCAGGACTCTTGATTGACCAAAGCCATACAAAACATTGAAAAAAGTTTGTTCAAGAAAAACCACTAAACCTTAATAAGGACAATGGGAGGGTATGGCAGTTCAACCTGGGGCTGCTTCTATCTCCAAGCTCCAGCTCCATGTTGTAATAACCCTACCAGTGCAAGATAGGCCATAAAGTCTTAGAAGTCTTATAGTGTAAGGCAGCTGTCTTGATTTAGAGAAAGAAGAATAAAAACTCATAGCCAGAGGTATTGTCACCGCCACTATTGATATTGCTAAAAAACAATCAGAGAAGGTTATTTATCTGAACATGAAGCCTTGTGCACCCAGAAAGGAGTGACTTTATAAGGACTGACTTCTGATTGAAGTTAGAATGTGTACCCTAATCTACACACAGATGGATAAGCAAAGGGTGGAAATCTTATTCACTTAAGGAGTTTAAGCATAAATTTTAATCAATCGCTGGTTTACCACTAATTTATGATGACTCAGAGGTAACTCCTATGAAAGCAGTATTAAAAGTAAGATAAAACCAGGGGTTCCTGGGTTGCCCAGTTGGTTAAGCGTCCGACTTCACCTCAGGTCATGATCTCGCGGTCCGTGAGTTTGAGTCCTGTGTCAGGCTCTGTGCTGACAGCTAAGAGCCTGAAGCCTGCTTCAGATTCTGTGTCTCCCTCTCTCTCTGCCCCTCCCCCACTCACACTCTGTCTCTCTCTCTCAAAAATAAATAAACATTAAAACAAATAATAATTAAAGTAAAATAAAAACAATGAAATAATTAAAAAATAGCACAAAGGCATCAGTGGCCACACAGTACATGGGATACAGGGGAAACAGGCTCTAAAGAATTAGTCTAGGCAAGACACCAAACAAATAGGCCAAACAGACAAAAGATAACAACAACAACAACAACAAAAATCCATACAGGGGATCCAAATCCATAGGCACTAAGCTAATTCCTCTAAAATTATCAGTTTTCTTTTTTTTTTTTTTTTTTTTTTTTTTATTTATTTTTGGGACAGAGAGAGACAGAGCATGAACGGGGGAGGGGCAGAGAGAGAGGGAGACACAGAATCAGAAACAGGCTCCAGGCTCCGAGCCATCAGCCCAGAGCCTGACGCGGGGCTCGAACTCACGGACCGCGAGATCGTGACCTGGCTGAAGTCGGACGCTTAACCGACTGCGCCACCCAGGCGCCCCTAAAATTATCAGTTTTCAACAAAAACTTTACAAGACATGAAGAGAAATAAGAAAATGTAACCCATATGCAGAGAAAAAATACAATCAAGAGAAACTGTCCCTCTAATAGTGTCCAGATGTTGGACTTAGTAGAAAAATACTTCAAAGCATGTATCACAAATGTTCTTAGAGAAATAAAGAAAACCATGCTTTAAAAATTAAAGGAGCATGTGTTGACAATGACTCAATAAAGAATATTAATATAGAGACAAAATATATTTTAAAAAACACCAAAAAGAAATGTTACAATTGAATAGTACAATAGCTGAAGTGAGAAATTTGCTGGAAGAGCGCAACAGCATATTTGAGCTGAGAGTGGAAAGAATCACTGGAGTTAAAGATAAATCAATAAAGATTATTCTATCTGAAGAATAAAAAGAGGACAGAGAGAGAGAGAGAGAGATGAATGGAGCCTCAGAGACCCTCAGGTCGAGGCAAACCGTACCATCATATGCAGAGCAAAAATCTTAGAATGAGAAGAGCAACATCAAGGAGCAGAAGGAATATTTGAAGAAATAATGGCCAAAACATTTCCAATTTAGAAGAGAAATTTTCATCTATACAGCCTAGAAACTGAATTGAATCAAAATAAGGTAAACATAGAGACCCATGTCTAGAGACTTGTAGACAAGTGGTTGGGAGACAAAGACACAGAGAAACTCTTTAAATAAAGAGAAAGAACAACTTATCACTTATAACAGAACCAAAGTAAGATAAATAACTTACCTCTAATCAGAAATAATGGAGGCCAGGAGGTAGTGAGTTGGCATATTCAGTGTGTGGGAAGAAAAAAATGCCTGCCAAATATTTTATATCCAGTGAAATTTTTCTTCAAAAGTGAATATGCAAAAAAAGACATTCCTATATAAACAAAGATTGAGAGAATTTGTAGCTATCAGATCTGCCTTGCAAAAAATCCAAAGAAAGTCCTTCACAATGAAAAGAAACAACATAACACAAAGAAACAAAAAGCATTGGTAAAGGTAAATGTAAACATGAGAGTATAAATGTATTATTTTATTTTTTCTTCTAATTATTTTAAAAAATAATTTCATAAAGCAATAATGATAAAACTGTATTAGTAGCTTTATAACATATAAATATATAGGACAATAATTGCACTAAAGTGGGATGAGAATAGAGCTACAATGGAGCAAATATATTTACTGAAATTCAATGAGCATCAACCTGAAGAATATTATAAGTAAAAAAGAATATTGTAAGCTGCGTAAGTTGTGTCCCCCAAATTCATATGTTGAAGCTCTAGCCCCCAACTTAAGTGGATTTGTATATAGGGCTTCTAGAAAATAACTGAGGTTAAATGAGGTCATGAGAGTAAGATCCTAATCCAACAGGACTAGTAGAGTTAAAAAAAAGAGGAAAGGGGAGATCTGTCTCTCTCTCTCTCTCTCTCTCTCTCTCTCTCTCTCTGTCTGTCTCATTCACACACTGAAGAAAGACCCTGTGAACACAAAATGAGAAAGTGGCTATTTGCAAGCTTGGAAGAGAGATTTCAGAAGAATCCAAACATGCAGGCATCCTGATACCAGATTTTCAGCCTCCAGAACCATGAGAAAATAAATTTCAGTTGTTTAAGCCACCCTTTCTATGGTATTTTGTTATAATACCATATAATACAGCCTGAGCCAACTGAGACATAAACCTTATAGTAACTATTAAGAAAGTAATCTTAAAAAACAGTAAAAACAAACAAACAGCAAATTAAATTGCAATTAAAGTGGCACAGCAAAAAATATCTATGCAACAAAATAGAGGTCAACGAAAGAGAAATGTAGGAACAAAAAGATGTGAAACATGTAAAAAACAAGTAGCAAAATACAGATATAAATTCTCAACAAAATACTATGAAGCTGAATACATAAAACTTTTAAAAAGCATTACAGAGTTGTGCCACCCTACAGTAGTCAAGGTAGCTCCCGCGAGGGTCTGAGCTTTGCCAGCCCCTCTCCCAGGAGACCTTTGCAGTTGGCCACTCCCAGCTCCTTGGTAACCTGGTGCAACGGAAAGGCCCGAAAGGCCTTGATCAAAAACACCAGTATGTTGGGGGAGATACAACAGGACTCCGTGGAGTGTGCTACTCAGCCACTGGAGAAATATAACATAGAGAAGGACATTGTGGCCCATATTGAGAAGAAGTTTGATATGTACAACCCCACCTGACACGGCATCGTGGGGAGGAACTTGGATAGTTAGGTGACACAAGAAACCATTCATCTACTTCTACCTGGGCCAAGTGACCATTCTTCTGTTCAAATCTGGTTAAAAGCATGGACTGTGTCACATACCCAGTGACCCATCCAAAAGCAAGGACTGCAGCCTGAATTCCAAATACCAGAGACTGAGACCTTCAGCCTTGCCTAAGAGAACACTTCAATCTTTGAATCTTTATTGTGTTGTTTTGTACAGGGCATTCTCTGTGCAAATTTGTTGTGGTTATAAAAACAATTAGCAAAACAACTTTCATTTGTATTTACTTTCTATTCCAAACCTCTGTCCCATATTTTTCTCCTAAAAATATATTCCTTTCAAAAACTAGAAATCAGTTGAAGAAGTGAAAAATAAATAAATAAAAAAACAAAAAAGCATTACATACAATGACCAGTCATCCTTGGAATGTCAGGTGGTTTTAACCTCAAAATATCAATTAATGTAATATATTTTGTTAACAAAGAGCAAAGCCACATAACTCTCTCAATAAGGAGAAAAAAATGGCAAAATCTAACACTAATTTATAATAAAAACTCACCTAACTACTAAAGGATGGGGACTTGGTGAACACCATAAAAGACATTTATTAAAGGGGTGCCTGAGTGACTCAGTTGGTTAAGCGATCGACTCCTGATTTAGGCTTAGGTCATAATCTTGCAGCTTGGTAGGTTAGAGCCCTAAATTGGGCTCTGTGCTGACAGCATGAGGAGCTTGCTTAAGATTCTTGCTTAAGATTCTCTCTGTCCCATCCCCACCCCCCCTCTCTGAAAATAAATAAATGTTTTTTTAAAGACATCTATTAAACACTTAAAACCAACGTCATGCTTAATAATAAGAGACTGATTGCATGATACCTAAGATTGGGAACAGAACAAAGATGTCTGCTTTTGCCACTTCTATACAACATTATAAATAGTGATTTAGGTCAGTGAAATAAGAAAAAAAAAAGAAGAGAGGGGATAAAAACATTCAGACTGAAAAGAAAAAAACAAAGACTCCCTATTGGCAAGATCTTTAATGTAGAAAATCTTAAAAATAGGCTTTCCTACACACACACACACACACACACACACACACATTACTAGCACTAATAAACACGTTTAGAAAAGTTGCAGAACACAGGGGTGCCTGGGTGGCTCAGTCGGTTGAGCGTCTGACTTTGGCTCAGGTCATGATCTCATGGTTCGTGGGTTCATCCCCCACGTCAGGCCCTGTGCTGTCAGCTCAGAGCCTGGAGCCTGCTTCAGATTCTGTGTCTCCCTCTCTCTCTGCCCCTCCCCTGCTCACGCTCTGCCTCTCTCTCTCTCAAAAATAGATAAACTAGAAAAAAAAATTTAGAAAAGTTGCAGAATACAAGAACAATGTACAAAAAGCAAATGTATTTATATATACTAGTAAGAGAATCATAAAAATAAAAATATTTCATTCAAAATATTAAAAAGAAAAAACTTAGACATAAATTTATTTATTTTTTTAAACTTAGACATAAATTTAACAAAAGAATTGCTAGACCTGTACAATGAAAATTACAAACCATTGCTGAAATTAAACATGATCTAAATGAAAGGAGATAAAATTCATGTTTTCTATTTAAAGTCTCAATATTATGAAAACGGGAATTCTCCTCAAATTGATCTATTGATTAAAAGTGATTCTTATCAAATGAAGTCACCAAAAATTTCAAAGTAGGGTAATCCAGAACTCTATCCCTTCACAAAAGCAATAAGTAATCTGGCAAACTGTCAGTATCAACTTTCTCACGATTATGGAATGAAATTAAAACATTGTAAAAACCAGGGATATGCTGAATGAGGAAAAGGTGATGAATTTACATAAGAAAAATCTGTGACTTTTTTTAATGTTTATTTTTTTTGAAGGAGAGAGATATAGAGCAGGAGCAGGGGAGGGGCAGAAAGAGGGGGAGACACAGAATCTGTAGCAGGCTCCAGGTTCCTAGCTGTCAGCACAGAGCCAGATGCGGGGCTCGAGCCCACGAACCTGGAGATCATGACGTGAGCCAAAGATGGACATTTAACCGACTGAGCCATCCAGGCATCCCAAAATCTGTGACATTTTGACTTGCTCTGTTAACATCTCCTACTTTCTACTCTACTTTAATGGTGACAACTTTCATTTCTGTTGCAGGTTACAGGTATTAGAGGAAGACATACAGAACTTATTCTTTAAAAATTCTGTTTTTTGGGTTTTTATCTGTCTGGTGGCTTCCTGAGAGATGGGCCCAAGGGTTTGAATGGTTTTTCATGCCACAGAACCTCCCTAGGGCTGAGGCAGCATTCTGGTCAACATTAAAGCGAATGTATTAGCCACTGCTGCTATGAGCAAAGGATAACTGGATAGGCAATACACAAAAAAGCTTGGAAAGAAAGAGGATAAAGAGATGTTTCTAGGAATAAGGGCTTTGAAAAAACACCTGCATATTCTAGGGAATGTAGGAGGCCACAGGTATGTCCAGTGTCAGAGAAATGCTCCCAAAAGACCTGAGAAAACGCTAAGCTCTCACCTCTGTCTTATCTTAAGGCTCTATGCAAGCAAGAAGTAAAGGCCAAGGCAAACCCTGGCTAACTGCCTGGCTAAGCATTAAATTCCCCAAAACAGACCTAATCTGCAAACACTGGGAGATGGAAAAATATAATCAAACCTAAACAGCAGACATGTGATTATTTATTGACCCATGAAAATAAATACTGTACTATTCATTCAGAGAACTCATTGCATGATCATAATTATACCCAAAGCATGAGTTGATGGTTCTTATTAAAACAGGGTCTCAGATACTGGTATAACAGAGACTAATAAATGATAAATAGTAAAATCACAATGACAACATCAGTAGCTAGCAAATATTAATAACCCTACAGTATCACTTGGATGCAGTACTACATTCAAATAGTCAAAAATATTGTGGGCAGAAATAAAAAAAAAACACAATAGGAAAGAAGCAGAAGGTAACATTAATTGAACATCTATTATGTGTCAGAGTCTTTCATACACACTATCTCATTTGATCCTTGCATTCCCCTACAAGTTTGGTGTTATTATCCCCATTTGAGAGGTGAGAAAACTGAGGTTTATAGGTTGAGGAACTTGCCAAGATGAAAGAGGTATTAGGATTTGGGGCATCTGGCTGACTTGGTCAGTTAAGCATCTGACTCGACTTCAGTTCAGATCATGATCTCACAGTTCTCACAGTTGTGAGATCCAGCCCTATGTTGGGCTGAGCATGGAGCCTGCTTGGGATTTTTGCTCTCTCTCTCCTCTCTGCCATCCCTCTCCCCTGCTTATGCGCTCTCTCAAAAATAAATAAACATTTCAAAATTATTTTTAAAAAGAGATATTAGGATTTGAACCCAGTTCTGTCTGATTCTCGTCCACTATACTGTTGAAATGTTTGTTTGAAAAACTGACTTAATTTATTGAGGAGGAGAATGAGATAAAAATACTGATGCCCAATCTGCAACAAGATTTTCTGGGAGTGGACCCAGGCATAATATTTTAGAGTACCAAAGGTGATTCTAATGTGCAGCCATAGTTGCGAATAGCTGTCAAAAGAGAAATTGGATTCTCCAAGGGAAATACGGGTCTGGGGAAAAGGACACTGTGCTTTAGTTCATTCTGAACTGCCACTAATTTTCCTTGTGGCCCCTGTCAAGTCACCCAGCCGTGTTGCCATGGAGCTTACGTATTAAAAGAGGGAGGCAGAAAAAAAATATATATATATATGTGTAGTTGATATACTATGATATAAGGTGATAAGTTTATGCAGAAAAATAGAGCAGGATTAGGGGATTCAAGTGTGGAATAAGGCGGGGCAGGAGAAGGGAACTAGGGCTTTCATTTAAACAGGAAGGCCACAGAGATCTCATAAAGAAGATGAATATATATAAAAGTATTGTAAAAGTATAAAGCATTATACACAAATGTAAGATGGTATTATAGAACAGTTCTAGACTCTTGATATAAGAGAGAAAACAAAAGCTACAGGCTTTACCTGCATATATGAATAAGTATTTTCCTTGAAACATATTTATCACTTCACAATGTCAATCAATTTTGCTTTTTAAAACCTTTCTGTGGACCAATTTTCATGAAATTGTTTGAACTTGGCATGATTAATGCTAATACAGTGTTACATAGTGCCCCCCAAATCCAAACTATCAATTTGGTCTATTCAGTCCCCAATTAAGTGAAGACAAAAATTGAACAAAAGTAATTATCTGATCATGTTTTAAAGTGGTAAATTCAGTATCCCTCTATGACTATGACCATATATTTCACTGAATTTTTATAATACGCTCAGTGCTCTTTTCTGACCTTAGAGCTTCTGCTCATGTCCATATGCTTTTGTACTCAAATAACATTGTGAGATAATAAAAATGTATTAGCTACCACTGCTGTCAATGGATTTTACCATTCATCAGTCTCCTTTGTGTGCCACTCCAAGTTTCTGTATTTTAATAAAACTCATCAGTTTCTGTGTACCTTATGCATAATTATGATCATATTGTGAGTTTTCTGAATTGATAACACAGGATTTGTGGTCATGTGCTTAAAAGCAAAAAACAAAACAAAACAAAACTGTCTTTTTTATTTGCCTTGTTTTGTTTTCAGAATTCTAGCTTTAGTCCATTTGTCTTCTTCATGTAAACCTTATGTTACTTATGTTAGCCATCTGAGTTCCCTGGTGTTCCCAGTCTATTCAGTGACCTTCAGAGAGATCAAAAAGTCATGTTTATGCAGTTGATTCTGGACACAGATTTAGCTACATAGTGATATTCTGAGTGGCATTTAAGGATGGCTGTCTGACTTCAGAAGTGAGGTAATCTTGATGCCGGAGAGCCATCTGTTACTCCTGAGCTTTTTTCATATTGTTTTTCTTAACATAAATGTTCTCCCTCACTCTTCTTCACTCTGCTCTAGCCACTTGCTGTTCCCCAAACATAGCATGTATGCTCCAAGCTCAGAATATTTAAATTTGCTGTTCCCTATACCTAGGAAACTCTTCCCCAGCTGCCCACAGGGCCAACACCCTCACTTCATTTAAATTCCCACCTCATCAGAGAGGCTTTCATGCACATCCTATGGAAAATATTTGCATCTCCACCTTTTCATTCTATCCCGTAACCAGGGCAGCTGGCCTTGCCATGGGCTACTGAGCTGTAATATTGAAAATTATATGTTGAATTATCTAATTGGTCGATACACATGCTAAGGATACCATCAAAATAGAGTCACCAAACATTTCTTTAAAATAATTTGACTATCACAGTAGTTGCCATGGGACTTCTTTAAACTTATTTTTAATTATATATCAAGGATGGGAGTGGGAAACAATTTTCTTTTTAGTCTTTTGGACCTCTAAAGGTATTACTTACTCCTAACTTAAAATTATGTCACCATTCTTTGACAAACAACATTCCATGCTAAGTGTGTGTGTATAACATATGTTGCACATTTTATTCAGCTTCTTCAAAAACGAGTATAAACTGAGTTATAAGAGGAGGGCTTTCAAGATGAAAAAGAATAAAATGCACCCTTTCCCCATCACTTTTTTATTTTAAAGTCACCATATTCAGGATTTTGTTTTAGTTTTCAAAATTATGGTGGCAACCTCAGATGCTAAACAGGCTGTAGTTAATCTTAATCAAGATAGATTCTGGGGCGCCTGGGTGGCGCAGTCGGTTAAGCCTCCGACTTCAGCCAGGTCACGATCTCACGGTCCGTGAGTTCGAGCCCCGCGTCAGGCTCTGGGCTGATGGCTCGGAGCCTGGAGCCTGTTTCCGATTCTGTGTCTCCCTCTCTCTCTGCCCCTCCCCCGTTCATGCTTTGTCTCTCTCTGTCCCAAAAATAAATAAAAAACGTTGAAAAAAAATTAAAAAAAAAAAAAAAAATCAAGATAGATTTTGATGGTGACCCCTCAGGATAGAGCATATACTAATCTGGATCTGAAAGAGAAGCTAACTAGCTTCCATCACTGTCTCTCTGAAAAGTACTTCTGTGCCCTATGATTTTAAGGGTTGCTGTTTAGTGGTGACAAGAACTGTGAACATTAGTGTTGACTGGACAATATGGCTATAGTGGGCATGCAATTGTAGACCCCATGAGGTGCCTACTGCTTATATAATTGTTCCCCATCTTAAGGCACTGTTGATTCCACATAATACAGTCTCTTACATTTCCCCTTCTCCATTATCAGCAGCATATTAATGCTCTTCATCATCATTCTTTGGACGTATGTCACATATCACATTCTCCATGCTTTGAAACATATGGTCTGGAACTATTCAATAGCTGCAATATGACAATTCTGGGCTGCTGAGCACAACTGATTGGCACATTAAACTGCTAGGAGACTCTTATCTGGGGTAGACAGAATTCTTCCCAATGTAGTCCTAAGAGACCCTCCAATAATGAAAAATAGTAATTCAAAGACTTTCCTACCTGTCTGTTGCCAGGCAGCTCTAAATGGAGTCCCAACAGTTTTTCTTTTTCCATAACCCATATTAAAGCAAATCAAATAAATGTAAGCCATCAGAAGTTGGAGAGTTTGACTAGAGACACTGACATTATCAATTTAAGAAGTATTTCAAAGTCTATCCATCCCCAGATATAACTATAAAGCAATTTGATACATGCAAGGAAGTTACATTTTCTTAAACTGCTATCACTAACCTAGCTCATCAGTTTAAAGGAAAATCACACTCATCTATACACATATTCACATATATGTGCAATAATTTTTTTCTAAAAGAAAGCTTAAACTTTTATAAACCTGAGATATATTCTTAAACCTAAAAAAAAAAAAAAAAAACCTTTCATGTTTTGTTAACCATACTATATCCAACTTAGTCTGAACACTTTTTGGAGATGAGGAAGCTCTACCTAGTTAAAATAAAATGATACCTGATTCAAAAATCTGACTTTGAAGACACATACCTCTTCAAATAAAATTTGAAAAAATTAAATTTGAAAATTTGCATCTTTCATTCACACATTTAAACATGATATGGTTTCTTAAAATTGATGAGCTTTAGAATGAATAAATCTTCAGTTGAATATTAAGTATTTCAATAGAATATTTTTTAAATGTTAATATTTATTTATTTATTTATTTATGTATTTAAATATGAAATTTATTGTCAAATTGGTTTCCATACAGCACCCAGTGCTCATCCCAACAGGTGCCCTCCTCAATACTCATCACCCACTTTCCCTTCCTTCAATAGAATATTTCTAAAGGATGAAAGAAAATGATGCTGAATTGGCTTCTGTGCAACAGTTGTATATTAGCATGCTCTAATTGCTCATGGTGTTCTTTTATTGCTTCTGACTAATTGTTATATAGAGTTGCTTTATATATCTAAATTCTCTTAAGTTCTATCCTAAAAGTAGCTGCATGCTGCACTGACACGTGATTGATTTGTTGTAAAACACCTAAAATTATAAGGCTTTATTATCATTATTATCTGGAAAAACCTATAAAGACAGAGTACAGTTAATTTTTTTAAAATGCTTTATTATTTCACTAACTCAAATGTTATTTCCTTCAGTATCTCCTCTATCATTCTAGCTTAACCGGTAGTAATTTCCTGCATTAAACTAAAATTGCTCTTCAGAGATGATTGTGTTGCCTTAAAAGTTCTTTAATGGAGGACAAAAGCTGAGATATTTTTGATTACTAGTATTCCTTTACTTTACATATGCTTTATCCTAGCAGATTATATCAAATAATTGTTTTGTTAAAATTTAAAGTACTTTTTTTTTTAGTTTTGCAACCTGAAAGAGACCCAATTGCCGAACAACAATCACTTAAAGATTCAATTGTGATTCACTTTAACATTACTTTTCTATTTTGCAGGCTCACCACAAGAATTTCAAATTAATGAGCTGTCTTTAAATTAAATCTCTACACAGCCTCACATGTATAAGTCTGAGACTATAGAGAAAACAACAGGCTCTAAGCTTTTTATTAGCAGTATATGACATGTACTAGTAGCAGACCAACCATCCAAAATGGACAACCTGAACAGCAAGATGAAAAAAGTATAAAGGAAAACTGAAAGAAGTTTTCCTAATCTCAACAATAAAATTCCATGTTAATTTATTTTCTATGACCAGCTTTTTATTCAAATGCAACATTCTATATTGATGGCAAGAAAAATATTTACAAATATATAGTAGTTTACACTTTCTGGTGTTTGGCAATTAACTCTGTTTCCAAACTGCACCTAGGAAAAAGCAAGCATTTTTAATCCTCAAATAGTTGCATTTAAGACATAAGCACTAGGTTTATTTTCCAACTAACGGTAGGATGACAATAATATACTTAATAAGATTATTTAAGCCATTACATTAAAATGTCTTGCTATTCAGAGGCTTATATTACTGGTACATACTGAGCACCATAATGTAAGTTCCTTTATATTCTTTCCTTGGTTCTAATAAGTATATTTAGATTTTAATTTGTGAGTGAATAAAATGACATTGACATTTGAAAGGCTTCTCTCACATTTCACTTGGAAACAAAATAAATTTTTTTCAAACTTCAAGGAGCAAATGGTAATGGAGAAGCAATAAAATAGTGTTTTATTATTTTAATGCTTCTTTCCTTATTTATCTGTTTTAAGTGTGTGTGTGTGTGTGTGTGTGTGTGTAGGGAGAGTTGAGGCATGAATGTACGTGGTGCCATGATTATCTTAATAAGGACAATTAAACTTGGGAAGGGTAAATAACTTGCTTAAGACACACAACCATTAAGTGATAGAGCTAAGACTCAAGACCAGGTTTGTTTATTTCCAAAGCCTATGCACATTCTACTATACAAGATTGATTTGCCTTAAACTATGTACTAACAATGTCAGATACAATGTGTTTAAATACAACTCCATTAAAAGAACACTTGAACAGTGAGTCTATATAGCAAGTGTTAGTTCCATTCCCCAAAAGTATCATTAGTATCTGACATCTGTATAGTTAATTAAAACCACTGCCAAAGCTTAAACATATCTTCTAGGTATTTACAACCTCTCCTTGGAGAGCTTAGAGCCAAACAAGATTCCAGTGAGGTTTAGGTCAAAACAAAACAAAACAAACAAACAAACAAAAAAAACAAACAACTGAACCAATGAAATGAATTGGAAGAGCTTTCATAAGAGAAAGACTGATCCAATTCAATTCTTATACTGCTCAGAAGATCCTCAGAAAAGCTCTAAGTATAGCCATTGGTATTGAATGCTTGACTTGAGACAATGAGGGACAATGTCAAATCAAAGGCAAATGTTTAAATTCTTGTCCTGGAAGGAAACATTTGTTGAGGAGACCCTACTGCAGTTTATAGAAAAGTCCTTGTTCTGTGCTGTGATAGGCAGAATGCTCTACTTTGGCACAGTTACGGTAAAACACTTTACTATCTCAGCCTCTGTTTCCTCATTTTCTGCAATTTATATAAGTACCAGAGCTGCTGCTAAAATAACCCAAGTATATAGCACTCAGTATTTAAAATGAATAGAAAAAGAAAACGTTCAAACTAAAGACAGTGAATTAGAAGACATTATCTGGGGGTGCCTGGGTGACTCAGTTAAGCCTCCAACTTCAGCTCAGGTCATGATCTCATGGTTTGTGGGTTCGAGCCCCACGTCAGGCTCTGTGCTGACAGCTCGGGCCTGGAGCCTGCTTCACATTCTGTGTCTCCCTCTTCCTCTGCCCCTCTCCCACTCACTCTCTGTCAGTCTCTCTCTCTCTCTCTCTCTCTCTCTCTCTCAAAAATAAATAAACATTAAAAAATTAAAAAAAAAAGAAGTGTGAGAAGCTTGCCTTTTACAAGCAACTTACTTAGATTATTTTAAGGGGTAGACCTAGACAGAATCAAAAGCCTAGTCCAAGTTAAGCTATACTAAGGTCTAAATTTGTTTCTCCAAATGGGTCAATTCTCTTAGCCCACTCTCCACGAATTTTCTCATTACACATCAACGCAGTTTAAAAGATGGTACAGATTCTATTACAAGTGTACCCACACTCCTTTGCAAGTCACATACTGTGCCATTTCAAGATCTTCCAAAATATCAAATACAGCTTTGTGTTTTTAGCAAATCTTCTAGAGACTTTAGATGCCATGTGAGAAAATGTCTGGTGAATCCACTATTGTAATCTCTTTTCCATAGCATATTTAGTCATAATTTTACTGCCTTAATACCTAGTGATCATCAAATTGTATTTTATGTAACCCCAGCCTTTTGTGTAGGAGCCTTAGTATTGGCTTGAGTATAAAAGGGGGTAAAGAGGTAGTAAAGAGTGGAGGCAGGGCTCTATGTTCTGCCATTTATCCTGCTTCAACCAGAAATTTCTCCTTTTTTAATATTCTAAATACCAGAGTTTAATCATTTGTTTTTAAAAAGAAGTTCTGCAGAACTGCTTCTATTTGAGGGTCAATAGAGAAGACTCAATCAAGCAATTTCCATAATTTACTAAATGTTAAGAAATTAACCAATCATACAATAGCTCTTTCTAACCAAAAATATGTTATCATAGTTAAGTGTTATCACCCTATTGTCTGCAGATAAACTTATCTGGACACTGTGGAAATAGAAGTTCATTTTCATATATTAAAATTAGTAGTTTTCACAAAGACCCAAGATTTGACTGAACTAAGCAGAGCAATGGAAATATAATAAAAGATATTATTTATAATATCTCAAAAGTTACTTGTTAGAAGTAGCTGTGATGATTAATGTTATACAACAATGTGGCTGGATCATAGGGTGCTCAGATATTTGGTGAAATATTCTAGATGTGTCTGTGAAGGTGTTTGGGACTGAGATTGGTGATGCAAGAAGATTGAACACTAGTGTAGCTTAAGTAAGAAGGAACTACTCCTGCCTCACTGAGTTGGCACATGAATCTTATTTTGCTTTCAGACTAGAACTGAGACATCAGATCTTCATGGGTCTTGGGTCTCTTGGCTTTCAGACTGGAACTTATACCACCAGCTCTTCTGGTTCTCAGGCTTTTGGAATCAAACTGGAACTAAACCACCCAAACTGGAACTAAACCACCCACTGTCCTAGTTCTCAAACCTTTGGACTGGGATTGGAACTATACCATCAGAAACCCTGGGTTTTCAATGGCCAACTTTTCTGGAGAACCGTGCTTAATACAGTTCCATTTTCATAATTAAATTTTAGCTAAACTTCATCTAAGTAGGTCAGTGAAATTCTAGCTCACATGCAAAAGAATAACAAGTCTTATGCTTCCAAAGTAAAACACTAAGTCACTTCCTCATTCATCTCACTTTTTTTAAATTTTTTTAGAAAAAGCAGTGCACATTGTATATAGTGAATGAAAAATAACTGGATAGGATTTATTTAGTTCCACAGATCCTGGGTATAAATCAAATCGAATTTAAAATAATCAGAAATTCAGAGGAATCTTTAGACTTATTTGAGGAAAAATATTCAGTAAATCATTTTTACTTACAGGAAAAAGGCTTCAAAACTTATTACACTGTGTATTTTTCCCTACTTCTAAGGTAAATTTTGATCATCTACTTGCAAAAAATATGAATTTTATTACAATGTGATAAATCATCCCATTTATTCATTAATCATATATATATATATATATATATATATATATATACTGAGAGAGAGAGAGAGAGAGAGAGAGAAGGACAGCATAAGAGGGACAGAGAGAGAGGGAGAGAAAGAATGCCAAGCAGGCTTTGAATTATCAGTGCAGAACCCAATGCAGGGCTTGAACTCACGAACTGTGAGATCATGACCTGAGCCGAAATCAAGAGTCAGATGCTTAATGTATTAAGCCACAGAGATGCCCCAATTTATTGAGCACCTTCTACATGCTCAACATTGCACTACACTGAGTATATACACTTGTTAGTAAAAAGGACACGATCTCTGTTTTTATGGAACTTACAATTTGGTGGAGGTGAAAGGCAATAAACAAGTAAACAAAAAGAATTTTTACTAACAGTGGAGAGAGGGGAGTAAATCACTGTATTCTAGAGATCTTTTATTTATACTTTCCTCACTCTTCATCTAAAACTGCATTTAGAACAAAGGCATTAGCATAAAGGAGAAAATATATTTTCTAATCGCCTTATTTCCAAGAGTAGTGCTGGTTCCTGATAAAAATGAATGCTTGGCTTTAGTGGCTTTGCCTTTCTGTACCATACAGTTTACCCAAAACCTTCTCTGGCAACTTTGTGTATATACATTTTGATTACGCATGAAAATTACATTTTCTGGTACTATGCTACGTTATCTGAGGTACTTCTACCTATTATCTTTGAGACCTATGCAAGCAGTAGGTAGGTTCCTCATAGATAATAGTGAATAAACTGTAAGAAGAAAGGCAAACCTGAGCAAATCTACTTTAGTGGACGGCACAAATCTTTATGTAGTGAGTATGCTGTTGTCTGCACTGCAGGGGATAACAAGATGAGCCAGAAAGGGATATTATCTTCAAATGCCTCTATTATCTAGCCAGGGTAGTAAAAAAGCTACAGGAACATATTGTGCACAACAAAAAGGGAATATTCCAGAAGAGTTTTTCCTATCTTATGTTTTAGATGCCAAAATAGTAGAAATGAAGTAAAGGTGAACACCATGTTGCCCTCCCTGCACCTTATGGTAGACATATATATATATTACTACTTCCTGTCCTTTCCTTTTCATTTTTACTTCTTTCCATAATACCTAAAACTAACTTTCTTAAGTCGAGCAGTCTATTTCTGATAGTTTTTCCTGATGATCTAGTGTTCTAATCTATAATTTTGCTTTAACATTTTTTGAACGGTAAGCATGATAATCAGAGTTAAAATTTATTTTGCATTTACTAAAACCATTACTAGACACTGTACAAAAATATTGTGCTGTAGTTTAGTGTCTCTCCCCCTACCTTTGCTATCTCTTATTTAATATCTCCCTCCAAATACCCTTCAAATTTTAAGCAGGCTAAAACCCCATAATCCCATGTAATTCTCTCTCTCTCTCTCTCTCTCTCTCTCTCTCTCTCTCTCCTCTTAGCCACATATCTTGTGCCCAACCTTCTTGACTCCATTTAATCACTTCCCTATTACTCCTTCACTTGTTTCAGCATCTGTCTCCATCATGTTATTAAAAAATGTTCTTAAAATAATCAATGATTTTCACATCCCTAAATTCAACTGAAGCTTCCTGTCCTTATTTTATGTAATCTCCAGCGTTATTGAGTAGTATAAATTACTCCCTCATTCTGGGAACATTGACTACTTTTTATTTATTTATTTTTGCTTCATGAAATCTCACTCTTGCCATTTTCTTCCTACCTCTCCAGCTATGATAACTCTGTTTACTTTGTAGGTTAATTTAATTTATCACCTTCTACTAAGAGCTGGAATTTCAATTCTAGGTTGTCTTTTCTTTTATTCTATAATTTCTCCTTAGTGAATATCATTTATGTCCATGGTTTCTATTATCAACTGCATGCAGATGAGTTGAAATTTCTATTTCCAGTGCTGAGGATCAGCTTTCTATATCCAATTGCCAACTTAGTCTCTCCTCTTTGGCACATCAAAGGCACTTCAATTTGAACATGTGCAAAACCAGACTCATAATCTTCCACCCTCATGTTAAGGTGGTTCCCTTCTGGTATCTCCTAGAAAAATCCAATTGGGTAAGCCAGAAAACTGGAATCAATCTTTATGCTTCTTTTCCTCAATACCCAATTTCTGTAAATTCTATTTTCCAAATATGGCTTGAATTCATGTATATGTTTCAATATCTACCACCATTATCATAATAGATGTTTTTAAATATTTGCTGAATGGCTGAAGAAACAAATGAATAAATTAGTAATAAAAACAACAAGGTATGAATGTATAGTGTTAGGGGAGATTAAGTAGTATTCTGAATTACCTGGCTTGTTTCAGTGAGATATAATAGTAGAAGGGAAAACTAGAAAGAAAAATTGGTGTCAAGTCTAGGTCTTTGAGTTTGGATTTTATTTTGTAGGTACTAAATGGACTTGAGTGTTTCCTTTTTTTGATTTTTTTGTTTTTATTAAGGGGTGTATTGTACTTTAGAAATTCAAGCCCCACACTAGGTATAGAGATGACTTAAAAATAAAATCTTTAAAAAAATGAAAAGTAAAACTACCTCTCCCTCTCCCCCAAATCTCACTTTGAAATCTCAAATATAGTGTATAACTATATATCCCAGAACTTTGCATTTGTATCCATATTAAACAAATGAGATAATACTACACTGATACGTTTGCACTTTAGCTTTATCATTTAATAATATGTTTTGGTTATCTTTCATATCAGTGTACATAGATTTAACTTCTTTTAAAAGCAAATATAGATAAAACTAGTTTTTTAAAACAATATTGTCATATCCATTGTATGGATGTACCCTAATCACATAGATTCCTCTCATTCATTTATTAGGGATATGTCATTTGCTTCCTTTCTTAGCTTATATAAACAAAAGTATACTGAAAAAAAATACTCAGTTTTTTTTTAACTTGTCCAAGTATATTGGCACAACAGATTCCTATGGTGGAATTAGCTGAATCAAATGGTGTATGAATTTAAAATGTGAATATATATTGCAAAATTGCACTCCAAAATAAGTGAACACATTTGAATTCTCTTCTGAATAGTGTACATTTTCTAACTTTTCCACATTTGTCAATATGATAGGTAAAATATGGTATTGTTTTGCTTTGTTTTTCATTTCTTTATTCATGAAGTTCTGTATTTTCCTTGTTTCTTCATATTTCAGTTTCTGCAAACTGTATGATAATTCTTTGCCAATTTTTAACAACTGAGTTATCTCTTACTTAGACATTTGTGGAAACTTCTTACTATAGAAATTAGATTTTTTTTCTTAAATGAGCTAAATGAAAAAATGAATAAACAAGTTTCTACTATTTTTCCAATTAGTTATTTGGGGTTTTTGACTTTTGGGGCATGCAAAACTTACCGGTATTTATCTATAAATGTTTGTTGAACGAATGAATTGATGTACTCTTGATTGAGCTGAACTAATACTAAACTAAAGCCTCATGAGATCTGGACAGTGATTAATCCCCTTCTCTAAACTAAAATCCTCTAATACTAAACCTTAAGAAAAACCTTTCCAAGTTTTTCAGAGGCTCCATTTCACAGACTTGGAGCACATATAAAACAAAATGAAGTTTCCTCGTTAAAATTTTGTATAGAATTATTCATCATTAGCTGACATGAAGTTAAAACCAATTATTTATTGGGAATCCTTTCCTTCTTCAACCTCATTCAGACTTGATGGAGACCATCTTTGAAATCTCTTATTCTATTATGACTAAACACTAAAATTCCTCTGGTAGTTCTGTGTGATTTATGTATGGCTATAAGCATAAGTCATGTAAGACAATAAAGTCTACACCACTTATAAGAATGACTCATAGGCTGCTATACTGTATGTGAGATTTATCAAGAGCATATCACCATTTTGTCACCTTGTTCCTAAACGCATAAATGAATTTCAGATAACACTTATCAGAGATGAAAACAGATAGGCTAACATTAGTTGAGGCTACCACTTTATAGGTGAGCATAAGGAATGAAAATACCTCAACACAAAGCATATCTCAACTGTGAGGACATTTTTACCAGAGCAGACAATTAGATCAGCAAAAAGGGGGATAAACTCACTAGTTTATCTGCCATAGTTTGATATCTCTTTTAGAAACACTATAGACGGTAAATCAGGAAGGCTGAACCTAAGAACCTCATTTCAGGTGACAAATGTCTTTAAATAGCAGGGGGCTGTAAAAGAGTCTATGAATAAAAGGTGAATTCAATTTTGCCCCTGAACTACCTCACAAGTATTAGACTATGCTTTCATTTGATTGTTCTCTCAATGTGGTTTTTCTAAGTACCCTGAGTCTCTGTCTTGAGCCAAATTATATCTAGACCACATTTTTTGTTATATCTATCCTTCTTATCATCCAACCCATGTGATTCATCTCTTTCAGGTCAGTGCAATGTCAGTTCAATAAGGAGTTAATACATTTTGCAGATAATAGCAAGGATACAACATTCAGGAAACACTTGAGAGAGATTCCCAATGCTCTACACTCCCCTTGCCACCTACCCCCAAGTTAAATTGATCTGCACTGTATTTACCAAAAAAGCTATTGCTGATTATTCTGTCCTTTTGTGTTTTGTACTTTAAGTCTAATAATAGCATGCTATAATAGTAACACTAATCATGACCTGCACTTAACAGAAAAAGCTGACCCCGAAGGTCTCAGATAATGGCATGAGGATCCTCAGTTTGGGTAAGCTCATAGAAATGAAAATGAGGGGATACAAAGTAATGATTATACTGTAAGTACCCAACATATGTTGATCGCTCTATTACGAGTATTTTATATATTTTCCCATTTAATGCACATAAAAATTTATCATTTGGTTGTTATAACCCTTCCAGTTTTAAAGAAGAGAAAACATGCTCAGGAATGCAAATTATTGCCCCAAAGTATAAAGCTAGAAAATGTATCAGCCAAGATTTGAGCAATTCTGTCTAAGTTCAAACCCATAGTGCTTTCCACTTTGCCACCTACCTTGTCTTCCCACCTCCTCAAACTACTTTCTCTGATGCCTCTAGAAATCATGAACCACTAACAGATCAAAATTCCACAGAAACAAATTTAGATCAGACGTAGAAAATGGCTTAACACTGTATCTATGGTGACCATCTGTCCTGGATAGAAAAAGTTTCAATTTAAATAGTAGTTCTATTACACATTAACTGTCACAAAATTAAAATATTTCACCAATCAAACTATACTTTTTAAATCATCTCCTGGTCTTGAAGTATCACAAAAACTCAGACCATATCTACTGAGTTTTCTTAATTCAGAAAGTAAGGTAACTACTCCTATACTCCTTGCCGTACCTTCAAAAACAAAACAAAAACAGTAAAACATAGGACTCATTTATAAAAGTGAGGGGCGGAAACACTGTATGTCAAGAGGTTTCTTGTTAGGATTAAAATTTTATTCTCTATGATGCTAGTTTGAAAAAGAAATTTTTGTAATCAGGTGAGGAAAGACACAGCTTAAGAGAACAGATAGTTGTCTTTGAGGTAGTTACATATTTTATTCTGTTAGAACTATTGTGATAGAATTTAATCTGGGGTAATACGGAGGCAGCAGATAAACTTCTCCATTAGAAAATTTGTTAAGTTGATAAAGAAGTCTACTTGTTCTAAGGCAGCAACCTCTTTGACTTCAGCCACAGGAACTTCTTACTTGACATGTTTCCAAAGGCAAGGGAAATAAAAGCAAAAATGAACTATTGGGACTTCATCAAGATAAAAACTTTTTCAGGGCAAAGGAAACAATCAACAAAACTAAAAGGCAACTAATAAAATGGGAGAGATATTTGCAGATGACATTTTAGATAAAGGGTTAGTATTCAAAGTCTATAAAGAACTTACTAAATTCAACACCCCAAAAAACAAATAATCCAGTGAAGAAATAGGCAGAAGGCATGAATAGAAACTTTTCCAAAGAAAACATCCAGATGGCAAACAGACACATGAAAAAATGCTCAACATCGCTCATCATCAGGGAAATACAAATCAAAACCACAATGAGATACCACCTCATACTGTCAGAGTGGCTAAAGTTAACAACTCAGGAAACAACAGATGTTGCCGAGGATGTGAAGAATGGGAACCCTCTTGCCCTGTTGGTGGGAACGCAAACCGGTGCAGCCATTCTGGAAAACAGTGTGGAGGTTTCTCAAAAAATTGAAAATAGAATTAACCTATAACCCAGCAATTGCAGGACTAGGAATTTATCCAAAGAACACAGGAGTGCTGATTCGAAGGGGCACATGCAACCCAATGTTTATTATAGCAGCACTATCAATAATAGCCAAAGTATGGAATGAGCCCAAATGTCCATCAATTTATGAATGGATTAATATTTGATATACTTACACAATGGAATACTACTTGGTGATGGAAAAGAATGAAATCTTGCCATTTGCAACAATGTGGATAGAACTGGAGGGTATTATGCTAAGTGAAATAAGTCAATCAGAGAGAGACAGATATATGATTTCACTCATATGTGGAATTTGAGAAACTTAACAGAGGATCATAGGGAAGGGAAGGAAAAATAAGATAAAAACAGAGAGGGAGGCAAACTATAAGAGACTCTTAAACATAGAGAAGAAACAGGGTTGATGGAGGTGGGGTTGGAGGGTGAGGGAAATGGTTGATGGGCATTGAAGAGGACACTTGTTGGGATGAGCACTGGGTGTCATATGTAAGAGATGATTCACCGGGTTCTATTCCTGAAGCCAAGACTGCACTGTTTGTTAAGTAACTTGAGAATAAAAAAAAAATCTGCTTGTTCTAAATTTGCTTTTGCATTCTGATTTTAAAATAACAAGTCCTTAGAGTACAGTAACCCTTCGTGAAAAACTATTTCTCTAAACTAGTAAAGATGTTCACTCAACTTGTCTGTTAAGAGTTTTTGCTTTTTGAGTAGTGTAATCTTCCACAATTGACAATGAGGCCTGCGATTCTGTGATTAGGAACTAATTCCACTGGGGAATTCTTGTTTGAATGCAATATTCCTGGGATACATAATGCATTAACTTATTACTTCTATTAAAACTTTTCATAATTCATAGGATTGATTTCTAAACAAATCGTATGGCCTGTTGTAGGAAGAGGGGAACATTTACAAGATTAGAAAATTCTGATGGTGGGGCACCTGTGTGGTTCAGTCAGTTAACCTTCCGACTCTTGATATGGGCTCAGTTCCTGATCTTGCAGTCCTGGAATCAATCTCACCCCCACCTCCCACGTTGGCCTCCCTATTGACAGTGCAGAGCCTACTTGGGATTCTCTCTCTCCTTTTCTTTCTGCCTCTCTCTCTCTCTCAAAATAAATAAATAAACATTAAAAAAGAAAATTCTTATCTCTGATTAGAAAAGGGGAAGGATATAGATCTTGGAAAGGTGCTTAATTGAGAAGGCCGGGATTGAAGGTTGGGATGCCTGAGAAGATGGATAGTAAAAAATAAGATAGGAAGGTCAAAAACAGCCCATCTACTTGCCAGTTGTCAAAGTATGACCTTGGGAATAGGCATCACAGCATCCAACTGTGACTCAGAAGAAAGAAGAGCTACCTTTCCAGCTGGAAATGATTCCATCTAAGTTGCTTCTATAACTTCAGGAAATGAAAATACATAATAGTAAGTCTGAATAAAAATGTATGCCTCAAAATGAAGATGAAAAACAGCTGTGATCTCTTTCACAACAATGATTAGACTTTACAGACAGATGGGAACAGAGATGGAATGATGGACAATCAAATGCACTATTAACTCTGGCACATTCTAAATGTTGGCTGACTTTTGAAGCTTGCATGAAAATCAACCTGATAGAAGCACTACACATATTCAATGAATGTTAAAGTGTATTTGGCAAAAGTATTTAACATTATTCTCCTCAAGCTTTTCCTTATTTCCTTAGATTACTTCCAGTAAGTCTGTTTTCTTCATGCCATGAAAAAAATGAATCATTTGAAAGGGAAAGCCGTAGAAATTAGATTTTATAGTAAACGTGTTTTTTTTTCTCTTTAACCAGCTATCAATGGGAAAGTTCAGATTTAATGCTTATAGAGAACTGATCTGTTACTTCATTTTAATGATTCACTGGACTGTGTTTTATTTATCTACTTTAAAGTGATAAATATCTGTGGTATCCCAGAAGAATGCAAGTAATCTACTTATGTTGTCTAATTAGTTTGAGTGACTTGCTTTTGTAAGCTTGTTTGAAGAAGGGTCATTCAGTTTGCACCCCAACACCACCATTCCTAATCTACCACCTATTACTGGCATACATGCTTTCCTGTCACATTGTGATATCTTTGAAAATAACACTTTAAAATGTCTTCTGCATCTGGCAGCTAATAAGTGTGAACAAGATTCAGGAAAGCACTGTGTTACTAAAGATTAAAATCACCAGAATGTAAGACTCTGCCAGTCAAAACTACAGGTGTGTGAGTAAAGCAGTTGCAGCATAATGATTTTTTTAAGCCAAGAATTATTTGTCTTCAATCATGCTTATGAATAATTTTGATTTATTTTTTATACATTATAGAAAAAGGTGCCATTCTACTTCATGCCCTATGGCATGGTGACATATAACACTGTAGGGTACATTTTCTAGAAGCTGTTGTATTATGTATGGAGGCATAAGAAGAAGGAAAGGGGATTACTATGTGCCATAAATTAAATATGGACTATTTGAATGCACAGGATGATGCCTTTAAAACATGGTGGTACCTTTTTGCCCCACATGTCATGTGCCTCCAAAGTCAGAGACATATACAGTGATTTGTAAGCAATGTGTTTCCTTTAGCCAAACAGGTAAGTCCTTATTTGTGTCGACTTGGTCAGACCAGGTTCCTGCCAATGAAATGTTGCAAATATATCTCTGTCACCTCATTTGTTATGCTGAATCAGCACTCTCTGGGCACTGAGTTTTCTTGAAAGTTTCTTCAAAATATTACACACTGGAGGGGATACTTTCACAAAGGCTGATTTAGCAAGTGGAACAAGAGAGGAAGTGAGAGATTTATAGGGGTATTTCAATGCTGGAAGGAGCCCTGCTGACGGATAAGAGGATGATTATGCAAGTTAGGCTGTGTAGCCTGAGCTTCCAGAGAATGAGCTTCAGTCTCTTCATTTTGTTTGAAATTAACACTCTGTGGCCTAGACTTGTACTTTTCTGCTTATATCACAGGCTTTCCATCGCACTTGCATTTGAATGATACTTTTCACTTTTTAAAACATTTTCATATTTTTTATTTCATTTGTTCTTCTTCATACAACAGTTGGGTATGCAAAACAGGCATGATTAGCCAAATTTGACAGATGAAGAAAATAAGGCAGAGGGAGATTAAATAACTTGTCTGAGATCACATAGTTAATTATTGACAGACTTGACACTAGATTATAATCCAGGTTGCTGGACTTCCATTCTATGAACTTTTCAACATACAGTCTACATGTTTAGACATGTAAATTCCATATGGAGATAGAGATAGAGAGGACAAGAGGGGAAGAGGGAGAAAGAGAGAGAGAGAGAGAGAGATTGCAACATATCAGGGATTGTGCAAGGTACATTAGTTACCTTTATGAATAAATCAGTCTCTGCCTTCAATGGAAAGTGAGAAAAAACAGTGTAAATTCAAATAAGTGTTTAAATCTCATGTATTCTATTGACCAGCATGTGAGGAAGATAGAATCTGTGACTTGTACATTTGAACGTAGGTGTTAATTTCAGCTGTGATGCCAATTTATTTCTAGAGCTATTGAGCATATTTCATTATTTCATTAATTCCTCGTAGGGTTTGTTTGTTTGTTTGTTTGATGTTAAGATCCCAAACACTGATAGAAAGTTTCTTAAAAGTAGAGAGCTATAAAAACAAACAAACAACAAAAAAGGTAGAGAGCTACATTTCTAGAGTTACTGAGCTCTTGGGTTTATAATATCAGATACTCATTTGATACTTCTTATATGTAGCACAGTCCAGAATGGTAAGTCACATGGGAATCTGATTAATTCTGCCTTGCCACAAACAAGTAAACAACTTTCCACTCCTAACTGTCTTTAATTTCACAAGTGAAACTTTTCAATGTGTATATTGAGTTTTCTTAAAACATAGCTTATGCCTGCATCTTACTAAGAAAGCTAATATGTTATTAACACTATATAATTAGGGAAAACTGAAATCCATTCATTTATTCACCAAATGATTATTGAGCACCATTATGAGCCAGAAACTATTTTTATGTGTTCAGGTGCCTGCTCTCAAGCATTTATAGCATAAAGGGGAAAAGGTAGACGTTAATAAAACAATTGCACAAACATAAAGTTGCAACTATTCCAGTTTCTGTAAAGGAAAGTCATATGTGTTATTTGAGTTTATAATACATGTATTTGACATAGTTGTGGCAGTCATGGAAGTTTGTCCTGAAAATATCCGTTGAACCAAGACCTGAGGAATAAGGAGTTAAATAGGGAAAGAGTTTAAGGCAGACATTCCAGGAAGGGGCAGCATGTATGACAATAACACAGGAGGACACTTTTGTAGACTGGATTATTGGCCCTTAGCATGAGATGAAAAACCAAGAAAATAGTAAATTCAGCAAGAAAAAAAATAGACTTTATTTGAATAAAATCAGAGGATTTTATGTAGATGCTCCCAATTTTCTTTTGGAGAATGTTCTCCCTATAACAAACTCCTTTCCTGAAGGGCTATACTTCCAATTACCCATTTTAATCATTTATCCAACTGTTCCAAGAAGTGTGTTTAATTCAATCGCTTGAATGGGAATAGAAAATTGGGGTTTACCCATGTTATGCCAATCTATTTGGTCACTTGGCATTGTCTCTGTCTACTGGTGAATGAAAGATGTTTTTTCTCTAATCAGGACAGAAGTCAAAAGGGACATCAGATTCTTTGAAACTAGCAAAATGTTTTACTTTATTCTAGAAAACCTGAACAGTCCATTCTAGGCAACAAGAGCTAGTCATCATACAACAAAAGTAGCTCTACACTAAACACAGCCTTATAAGTCATCAAAGCAATTTAAAAGATCATTTTGATGTTTGACAGAGTCAATATCTATATCACTGTTTTGTGATGACATGCAGAAGCAGCAGTTTACTCAGCTTTGAACCTATGCAGCAGTCTCAGAAGATGAGTAAAATCAAAAGAAAAAATGATAAGAGAATAACAATGAAAGCCATTCTGAGAATCTGAAAGTAAGTGGGTACTGTCTCTACTGAATGCATAAGATGTAGCAAAAAGACCAATGTGAAAAAGCCTTGCCTGCTCCTATCAGACCAGCTAGCCTTTCTGGATGGCCTTGCCTGTTTCCTTTGATTCACATGCTACAGCCTTCACAGATCATTTACACTTCACTTATTAAGCCTTACTTATTATTTATCACTCTAGTATCTTCCTTCCCCAAGGAAATTATGAAGTCCTTGAGGACAGAAACTATGCCTTCTTTCTACTCTCTTTGTTATCTCAGGCACTTTTCCTAATTCTATGTATACACAACAAACATACTAAAAACTGTACTTGCTAATTGAGAAAATGTATTATATTGTATTAGAGATCATCCAACTGATTTGGCCAATATTAAATGGCTAGTAAATAGTGAAGCCTGTATTTGTACCCTGGTCTGCCTGGCTCCAGTAAGGTCTGAAGTCACACAAACCCAGATTGGAATCCTGGCTCCACTAAGTATTTAGTTGTGAGAAAACCATAAACTCATTAAGTGCATACAATGAGCCAAGCACTATGCTAATTTTCTATTATTATTCAGTCTTCTCAACAATGTTAAAAGGAAAGTGCTTTTATTATTCCTGTATCACAAGAGAGCATATCAAGACCCAGAAAGGCTGAGTAATCTGTCCAAGGTCACAGAGTTAATAAGTAGCAGAACTGTGATACAAACTCAAGGCGTTTAATTCCGAGCTCATCAATGTAGCTGGTGTTGCCTCCTTAATTGTAATCAACATTAATTGAATATGCAGTAGATCAGGTACTCCTGAACTCTTGGAATTGTATGGAAAATTTTACTCTGCATATGCATATTTCCCCTGAAAATTGCTTTCATTAAGTTCTCAAAGTTGTCCATGAATCCAAAAAAAGTAAAAGAACACTTATTAGAACCAGGGGGAGGATCATGGACATATAAAGTAGTGTAGCACATGTTCCCTGCACTCCAAGAGCTCATGATTCACTTGAGGAGCTGAGATGGTAAAAGAAGTAAATATGGTATAAGATACAAGACAAGATATGTTCACTTCTAAATAAGCAGCTTGGAAAGGGAAAGATAATTTTAGTTGAGGCAATAAGGAAAGACATCACAAGAAGAGAGTAGATTTGAGCTGTGTCTTGAAATACGGGTAAGATTTTAAGAGGTTTAAAAAAGGGAAAAACAAGCCTTGCAGGCTGCAGGAGTTGAGGATATGATGTGAGCAAAGACAATGTCACCTGATGTTGTTATAGTTTGTGAAACATTTATAATTTCTCCTTACTATTCTAGATAGCTCTGAATGCACCTGCTCACAACTGATTTTTATAGATGTCCTGGTGACTTAGAAGGCTTGGCAGAAAGTTTTGCAGAGCACCTGTTTTAAGCTAGTGGTTTTTGCAACCTTGCATTCAAGCATCCCAAAGCCAAAGTGAAATTAAATTAATTTGACCCTTAAAAATTACATTTGTAATAAGGAGAACTAAAGACCATAAAATGAAGATAGCACAACAAAACAGAAATCAAATTAAGAGGCTGTCCTGAAGACCTTTAAGGTGAGGAGGACCTTTTATGCATTGGGTGTTGTTAAATCATACAGTTCATTTCACAGTGACTTGCTTTTGATGCAGTCTAGGATGAAATGTATTTCATTGCTCCCGTGCATAATTAATATCATTCTGTAGTCTTCGTCAGTTAGGTCACCTCTGGATATAAAATAATTATATTTTTCCAGAATTTCTTCTTGTAATGGATCCTCAAAACATACTTGAAGGACCATAGAGGAGTTACTGAAGAACTGTAAATAATGTCCTTTAATGAATTTGGCGTTCTTGTCTACCATTCACTCATTCATTTATTCAAGCATTCATTCCTTCATTCACCCATTAAATCAATAAATATCTATTCATCTTTTTGTTTTGTTGCCTGAGTATCTATTGCAATAAGGCACTGTGTTAGGCACTGGGTATATGAAGATGAGTAAGACAGGTTCTATCTGTTAAGTTCACAGTCAAGTGGGGAAAACTGGCATATAAGCAGATAAACTACACTGTAATAGACAGGCTAAATTCTCATTTTTAAAAGTGCAGGAATTCTAATTTTAAAAATCTTGGTATTGAAAGAGAAAACAATACATGTAATAAAATAAATTCAAGGAGTACAAAAGGATTTATAATAAAAAGTGACACTATCACCCCAAACAGTCCCCTATCCAAAGGCAAACACTATTCACAGTTTCTTATATTTCTTTCTATAAATTTTCACTACACATATGCACATGTACACACATTATGCCCATTCATCTGTATCTTGTTTTTTTCATTTAGAATATCTTGGGGAGTTTTCCATATCAGTACCCACTCCTAACTCTCTTTAATAACTAAGTGGCATTTTATTGTGTGGATTTAATCCACATTGACTTAACCAGTCTCTTCTTAAGTTCACCTTGTTAGTTTTCAGGTGGTTGCTATTTCAAAGCAAAGAATATTCCAATAAAAAGCTTTGTGTTTATCAATCATTGTGCAATACATTCCTAGGGGTGGAAGTTTTGTAACACAGGTTATTGCATCTGGAAAATATTTCCCAATTGCCTTTCAAAAACTGGTTTGTTTTCATTTTATTGTAGTACTAGGGAAGTCTAGAAGTGAGAGCGACTAATTCTGCCTGGTAGACTAGGGTAGCTTTGATGAATAAGGGGAGTTTAAGTAGGTATTAAAGAATGAGTTCACCAGGTAGAGAATATGCACACAGACATTCTAGGTACAAGGAATGAAGTTGAAGACACTTGAAAGAATGTAGTGTGTTCAGGGAGAGTCGACAAGTCCTATAACTGTAGGGCATAGTGATTAGAGGTAAGGACAAGAGGTGAGATTGGAAAGGCAGGTTAGAGCCAGATAATAAATGACTTTGCTACCAAGTTTAGAATTGTTCCTGTAGAAGAAGGGAAGCTTTGGACATTTTTAAGCAGAAGAGACACATGATCAGTTGCTTTTTAAAAGATTATTCAGGCAGCAATGTTTAAATGGCTGGGAAAAGAGGACAAAGGTACTAGTTAGAAAGGCATTACAATAATTGAGGAAAGAAATACCTTTGGTTTCTTTTTTTGTTTTCTTTAATACCTTTATGAATAGACACTTATTCACAAATGTTACCCTAATGTAAAACTCTTTGCCCTATCTTACTTCCCACAAAGGGCTGCACTCTAGAATAGTGGGTAGATAGTACTGTAACACCTTAATGCATTGATCTTGGACTGCTAGTGACCACAGGTGTGAAGCAGGAGGAAAGCAGTTCTTTTCTGAAGAAAGTTAACATCATCTTAAATATAAAATGATTTCTAAAAATATTTTTTTCAAATAAAATGCATGTCAAATAATCAATGATGATACACATGACAGTCATTGTTATTATCAGATTTGGAGTATAAAACAATTGTGCTTAATATAGCTATGGAAATAAAATCCTAACTTTTAAAAATGTAGCAAGAAACTGGAAATTATGAAAGCTAATAATACAGATTTGAAAATTAAACAACCAGAAATTATGGAAGTGAAATATGTAATAATCAAACTTAGGAATTTATTGGATGAGGTTAATTAGAAAAATAGACACAGTTAAAGGGAGAATTAGTTATCTAGATTTTAGAATATAGGTTAGAAAAGCCGTACAAATTCAAGTACAAAGAGATGAGAAAAGAAAAGGTCTCAATAAACTTCAAAGGACTAAATATATGTTAAAAATAATAAAGTGAATAGCTCGTACCCAATTTAAGAAATACACTATTACCTGTGTCATTGCAACCTTTTGTGTGTCCCCTTCTTGCTTTAAATCTCCTTTTCTCTCCATCAGAAGTAAATCCCACCCTAAGTTTTGTACCAATTATTTCATTAGCTGTCTTTATCATTTTATCACATTTTTATCCAGTTTGAAAAATATATCATTTAGTTGCACCCATGTTTTGAACTTTCTGTGTATGGAATCATATTGTTTCTATTATTTTGACTTATTTTTATCTCTCAACATTATGTTATGTTTTTTAAATTCATGCATGTTGATGGGGCGCCTGGGTGGCTCAGTCAGTTAAGCTGCCGACCTCGGCTCAGGTCATGATCTCACGGTCTGTGAGTTCGAGTCCCGCGTCGGGCTCTGTGCTGACAGCTCAGAGCCTGGAGCCTGTTTCCGATTCTGTGTCTCCCTCTCTCTGACCCTCCCCCATTCATGCTCTGTCTCTCTCTGTCTCAAAAATAAATAAACGTTAAGAAAAATTTTTTTTAAATAAATAAATTCATGCATGTTGATGCATTCATCTATAGTCACTATTGTATAATATTTTGTTGAACATGAAGATATCATAGTTTATATATATTTGTTTCACCACATTAATTGAACTTAGTGCTGATTTTTTTTTCTTATTGTCTAGTGTTGTTATTGGCATTCTGCTACATGACTCCTAATAAAAATATATGAGAGTTTATCTAGGAAGAAAATATTTAGGTAATGGAATCATGTGTTGTAGGATATGACCATATAGGTAGTGCCAAATTATTTTCGAGAATGAGTGTAACAATTTACATTCCCACAGTGGATGAGAATTCCAATTTCTTACCATCACTGAACAGTACCTGTTGTAAGATATTAAAATTTTGCTCAATCTGGTTGATATGGAAAAAATAATGCATTATAGTTTTACTCTGAATTTCTCTGATTAAAAATTAGATTAAATGTATTTTCACATTTATGGACATTCTTCTTCCGTAAAATACTTGTTTTGACTTTCAATTTAAAAAAAAGAATTCAGTGTTTATTTTTGAGAAAGAGAGAGACAGAGAGTGAGTGGGGGAGGGGCAGAGAGAGGGAGACACAGAACTCAAAGCAGGCTCTAGGCTCCATGCTGTCAGTACAGAGCCAAACACAGGGCTCAAACTCCTGAACTGTGACATCATGACCTGAGCTGAAGTCAGATTCTTAACCGACTGAGCCACCCAGGCACCCCATCTTTCAATTTCTTTAAATTGGGGTAATTTCTTTTCCTCTGGAATCATACGAGTTCTTTACATATTTTGAATTGTAATCAAGTATCCATTAGAAATGCTGCATTCTAATAAAGGCAGAATTGCAAAATACTGCTTGATCTATTCAAATGAAATTGACATGTTTCAGACTCTAAATCCTGTCTTTCATGCGTTTTAATAAAGTACTTATTGATTTCAACACAAAGGTTGTGTATATCTTTTCTCATATTTGTTCCTGGATTTTAATAATGTTATTCAAAATGAAAATGGTATATTTTTAAATGTCATTTTCTATTTGTTGCAGATGTATAGAAATGCAATTGAATTTTTGTATAGTGATGTTATACCTGATTTATTGCTAGAACTTTTTATACTTTGGCCACAGCATTTTAAAATCAATATACTTTATTTTTAGAAATTTTTGATATATAGAAACATTCAGTGGAAAAAAACACAGTTCCCATATTGCCCTCCCTCCACCTACCTATTATTAATATCTTGCATTAGTGTGGTACATTTGTACAATTGATAAGTTAATATCGATGCATTATTATTAACAAAATGTCATTGTTTACATTAGGACTCATTATTTGTGTTGTACATTATATGAGTTTTGACAAATGTATAATGACACGTATCCATCATTACAGAGTCTCACTGGCCTAATCTCCTTTAACTCCACTGATAAACCCTGATCTTTTTACTAGCTCCACAGTTTAGCCTTTTCCTTAATGTGATATAGTTGGAATCATATAGTCTATAGCATTTTCAAATTTATTTTTTTTTTACTGAGCAATATGTATTTAAGTTTCTTCCATGTCTTTTTGTGCCTTAATAGTTTATTTCTTATTAGTGCTGAATAATATTCCATTGTCTGGATATCCTACCGTTTATTTATCCATTCACTTATTGAAGGACACCTTGCTTGCCTCTAAGTTTTGGCAATTATGAGTAAAGCTGGTATAAATACCCATATATTTTACCCAGAATTTAGTGTTGACATAAGTTTTCAACTTTTGGGGGTAAATACCAAGAAATATAATTGTGAGACTATATGATAAGGGTATGTTTAGTTTTGTATGAAATTACCAAACTGCTTTCCAAGGTGACTATAACATTTTGCATTCCCACCAATAAAAAATGGGAGTTCTTGTTACTCTGTGCCTTTACCAGCAATTGGTATTTTCAGAATTTTGGATTACAGCCATTGTAATAGGTGTGTAGTAGTATCTCATTGTTGTTTTAATTTGCATATCCCTGATGACTTGTGGTATGGAGTATTTTTTCATATATTTTTTGTATATCTTCTTTGGTGATCTGTATATTAAGGTCTTTGGCCCATTTTTTAAAATATTTTTTTTACATTTATTCATTTTTGAGAGACAGAGAGAGACAGAGCACAAGTGGGGGAGGGGCAGAAAGAGAGGGAGACACAGAATCCGAAGCAGGCTGCAGTCTCCGAGCTGTCAGCACAGAGCTCAGCGTGGGGCTCAGACTCACAAACTGCAAGATCATGACCTGAGCCGAAGTCAGACGCTTAACCGACTGAGCCACCCAGGCGCCCCGGCCCATTTTTAAATCGAGATTATAGGTTTCTAATTGTTGAGTTTTAACAGTTCTTTGTATATTTTGGATAACAGTTCCATATTATATGTGGGGGTTTTTTCTATTATATGTGTTTTTTGTAAAATGTTCTCCGTATCTGTGGCTTGTCTTTTAATTCTCTCGACATTGTCTTTAGGAGAGCTGAAGTTTTTAATTACAATTTTTTTCTTTAACATTTATTTATTATTGAGAGAGAGACACAGAGTGTGAGCAGGGGAGAGGTAGAGAGAGGGGGAGACACAGAATCTCAAGTAGGCTCCAGGCTCTGAGCTGTCAGCACAGAGCGCGATGCGGGGTCAAACTCACAAACTGCAAGATCATGACCTGAGCCGAAGTAGGTCGCTTAACCGACTGAGCCACCCACGTGCCCCAGAAGTTTTTTTTTTTTAATTTTTTTTTTTTCAACGTTTTTAATTTATTTTTGGGACAGAGAGAGACAGAGCATGAACGGGGGAGGGGCAGAGAGAGAGGGAGACACAGAATCAGAAACAGGCTCCAGGCTCCGAGCCATCAGCCCAGAGCCTGACGCGGGGCTCGAACTCACGGACCGCGAGATCGTGACCTGGCTGAAGTAGGACGCTTAACCGACTGCGCCACCCAGGCGCCCCCAGAAGTTTTTAATTTTAATGAATCCAATTTATCAATTATTTTTCCTTCATGGATCATTCTTTTGATATTGTATTTAAAAAGTCATTGACAAACCTATGGTCACCTATTTTTTCTCCTACATTTTCTTCCAAAGTATTATAGTTTTGTATTTTACAATTAGGTCTATGATTCGTTTTGAGTTAGTTTTTTTAAATGTTTATTTATTTTTGAGAGAGAGAGACAGAGTGCGAGCAATGGAGGGACAGAGAGAGGGAGACACAGAACTCGAAGCAGGCTCCAGGCTCCAAGCTGTCAGCACAGAGCCTGACACGGGACTCTGACTCACAAACCATGAGGTCATGCATGACCTGGGCCGAAGTCGGAAGTTTAACCAACTGAGCCACACAGGCGGCCCTTGAGTTAATTTTTATAAAAGGTATGAGGCTTGTCTTTATTTTTTTTAATTTTTTTAATGTTTATTTATTTTTGAGAGAGACAGAGCATGAATGGGGGAGGAACAGAGAGAGAGGGAGACCCAGAATCTGAAGCAGGCTCCAGGCACTGAGCTGTCAGCTCAGAGTCCAACTGTGGGGCTCAAACTCACAAATCATGAGATTATGACCTGAGCCAAAGTCAGATGCTTAGCGTACTGAGCTATCCAGGCATCCCTGAGGTTTGTCTTTAGATTCCTTCCTTCCTTCCATTCTTTCTCTCTTTTTCTTTCTTTCTTTCTTTCTTTCTTTCTTTCTTTCTTTCTTTCTTTCTTTCTTTCTTCTTTTTCTTTCTTCTTGTTTTTTCACAGATAGATGTCCAGTTGTTTCAGCACCATTTGTTAAAAATTTTTCTTTACATTTTAATATTATTTTCTGCTTATTATTTTGAATCTTTGCATTTCCTATATAGACACCATACTGTCAGGCAATAATGAAAGTTTGTTTCTTCTCTTTTAACTTTATGTTTTTTAAATATAATTTCCAAATGTATTGACTAGGGCCTCCAATACTATTAAATTGATGTGGTGATGGAACACATACTATCTTAATTTCTGATTTTAAAGAGAATGCTTTTAATATTTGTCATAGAATATGATGCTTGTTGTAGGTTTTAAAAAATATTTTATTTTTTGTGGGGCATGGCTTGCTCAGTTGGTACAGCATGAAATTTTTGATCTTGGGGTTGTGAGTTCAAGTCCCACATTGGGGGTATAATTTACTTAATAAAAAAATGAAAAAATATTTTATTTGTATATAATTTACATATCATAAAACTTGTCCTTTTAAAGTACATAATTCATTATGTAGTATATATATATATTATATATATTATATAGTATATCATATTCAGTATATAGTTTTTTACTATATTCGGAAATTTTTGTAACCATCACCAGTATCTGATTCAAGAATATTTTCATGACCCAAACATAAAATCCCCTCAACCCCCCATCATTGGCAATCACTAATCTTTCTCTTGTCTGTATAGATTTGCTTATTCTGGACAGTTTGTGTAAATACAGTTGTACAATATGGGACCTTTGTGTTCAGCTTCTTTCACTTACAAGAATGATTTAAAAGTTCATCCATGTTGTAGCAATTATCAGTATTTCATTAGTAGTGAATGCTGAATACTACTTTATTGTATGGATATACCATTATTTTAAAATCCGTTCATTAAGTTGATGGACATTTGGATTGTTTCTACTTTTTGCCTTTGTAACATAATGTTGCTATTAATAACTATTGTATAAGTTTTTGTATATACATCACTTATCTCAGGTATATGAGGAAACCTAGGTCATATGGAAATTCTATATTTAATTTTATGAGGAACTGCCAAGCTGTTTTTCAAAACAATTGTGCTATAGATTTTATGAAGTTTTTTTTTTTTTTTATATTTATTTACTTTTGAGAGAGAGGAGGGGGCAAGAGAGAGAGGGAGACAGAATCTGAAGCAGGCTCCAGGAACTGAGCTGTCAGTGCACAGCATGACACATGACTTGAACCCACAAGCTGTGAGATCATGACCTAAACCAAAGTTGGAAGCTCAACCTACTTATCCACCCAGGTGCCCTAAATAGTTTTTTAAAGTTAGTGCCATTTCTTTCCATTTGTACTTTGCTAATTTATATTAAATGATGAATGGATGTTGAATTTTACCAAATTATTTTTTCTGCATTTATTAAGTTAATTGTATGTTTTTTTCCTCCTTAATTTTAAATGTGGTAAATTACATTAGTAGAGCTTCTAACATTGAATCAAATTATCATTCTTAAATCCAAGTAGGCTATAATGGTTTGACTAATTTATAGATGTCTAGAATTCATGCATTTATAACTTAGTTGGAATTTTTGGTCTAATGCTAGTGGATAAGGATCTTATACTTTTTTATTTTTTCATTTTATCCTTTCCTTGTGTTGGTATAAAAATTATAATGCTTTCATAAAATTGGTTTGGAGTATTTTTTTTTCCTACTCCTTTCAAGTTTAGAATATTCCATTTCTTGAATGTTTGATAGAAAACACACATAAAACTACCTGGGTATAGTGATTTTTGTGTGATAAGACTTCTAAATACTGATGTCATTTTGTTAATAATCACATAAGACAAATAAGAAGCTTTATGTCTTTTATTTCACTCATGTTTTCAAAATTAAGATAATGTCCATAATATTTCCCATTTATCTTTTAATATCTGCTGTGTTTGTGTTTGCAACTTTTCCTGTATTTTAATTACATAAACCTAGTCTAGAAATTTTAGTTTTCAGCATATATCCAGGTAAAGCTGTACTCTGGACTGTAGATATATTTGAAATTGGGGATGAAGTAAGTTACCTGGAAGTCTGATATGACTTCACTCTCTTCTAATTTCAAAAGCAAATTATGGTTGTTTAAAAAAATAAAATGATATAAAAATACATGATTGGAAAAATTTTAGTCTCTTATTTTTCCTCCAGGTGTAACCACTGTTAACACTTTGGAATATATTCTTTCCAGATTTTATTTATTTATTTACTTACTTATTTCTATATAAATGAGAGCATAGTAAATATACTCTTTTAAAATTTCACTTTTTTTACTCAATATTTCTTGAGTATATTTTCATGTTCTATATCTTAGAATTTAAGAATATTTATCATAAGTTGCATACCAGAAGTCCAATGTATTTTCATCTTTTTTTTTTTTTTGAGTAGGCTCCACAAACTTTAGCTCACAATCTGAACTCACAACCCTGAGATCAAGACCTGAGCTGAAATCAAGAGTCAGACACTCAACTGGCTAAGTCACCCGGGTGCCCCAGAAGTCCAATCTATTTTCATTTCTACCATGACTCCTCTTTTGAATACTCCAGCTCACAGTTGCCTCTCCCTTCTTTGACCTCCTTTAATATTTGTCTTATTTAATTCCTTTACAATCTAGCACTTGTTTATATACCATCTTCTATTTTCTTTAATACAGTGTTTATTTTTTCATATTAACTAGGCCTGTTTCCTTGGTAAGACTACATTTTATTTCCATATATCCCATGATCACGGGAAAAACACAGTGGATACTCACCTACTTGTTAACTTCATTTGATCTTATAAATGTGGGCTTCTCAAATTCAGCAAACAAATGCATACAAATTATATTCACATTGATTTCTCTTTAACCAGGAAATATTGTTCTCCCTCTAATCTTAAAGAAAGAAGCCATGTTAAGCTCACATTCTGCACAGCTGCCAGCACACTGCCCAATCTCAATAAATGCTAAACAAGAAAAGCTGAGATATATTAAACATTGCCCTGCAATTCATTCTCTCTGCGGATGTCAGTATTTATTCTAACCCAAGCTTTCTCTGGCCTACAGTTGATTTTCATAAAGGGATTCATCTGTTCATCTATCCCCTTATTTTAGGTCAAATGTGTTTTCATGTAAGGATGAGGCCACAGCAGGAATAGTTCAATATTTCTAATTGTTTCATTTGTTCATTGACAAATAGGAGTGTTATTACACCAAATTAAAAAAAAAAAGCTTTTCAATAGTTGATGAGCTTTCCCAATGCATTCTCATTCACTTGTGCTAATCAACTTTAAAGCATAAGTATAGAGTACCTCATATACTTAACACAGAATATTCTTGGTATAGAATATATAGTCTTAATTTTAATGTTGGTAACTACCGCTTGCATCTTTTGACATCCTCTGGAAGCATTCTTCTTTCTATGCCTAAGAGAATGGCTTCAGGCATGAAGTATCCTATTTGAAAAATCCCTCTGCATTGGTGCCCTGCTTATGCTATGCTAAACACTATGTGTTTTATTAATATCCTAAGATTTCCTTATCCTTCAGACTGTTGTATAATAGAATCTCTCTGCTACTGATGACAGGCAAGTATATCTTGCCATAAGATTTAGGTTCCAAATGTGCAATCTTCTCAACAGGAATGTCAGATGCATCTGTAGTTCCCTCACCAGTTGTTTTGTACACAGGCTTCTAACAGGATTGTGTCCAGATAGTTTTTGCTGAGGTAAAGAGTAAATGTCTTATAGGAAAAAGATTTGTAATTTGAAATAGACAGGAGCCTTCATGGCCAGCTGTGTGCTCCACTATTTCTAGAGAAGAGCTTTGAATCCCTCATACACAGCAGGGTTTAGAATAAATGCCAATGCCTAATAATTCTTAAGTTCCTCTGGCCTAGGTAAGATATAAATTACCATAGTGAAATTTCAAATTGAGTCTTAATATCTGAAATCCTCCATGTGAGAGTCTTTCCAATCTTACTCTGTAACTGTGAAGTATGTTAAAAAACAAAACATATTCTGTGCTATATGCATCACCTTCTTACATGTTCTAGAATCATATCAGGTGAGCCTGCAATACCTTCTCTGGTAGTCTTGTTTCTGGGAAATGTGGAAAGAAAATGTACCCATTGATTACATTAGAGGGATATAGGTCCTTTTAGTTTAGACAAAACATAAAGAACATAAAAGTCTGGTGGTAGTGAAGTCACTTTAACATTTTTTTTAACGTTTTCTAAGATTTGCATTTCTTCTTTTAAGAAACACTAAGTACGGGACAGTATTTGCTCACAAAAGGAGGAAATAAAGATGTTGGTGACTTCTGATTAAGCATGGCAGATTAAATCTATGAAAATAATAAAAATTAGATAAAAATCACAAGATTGAAGACAATGGAAAAAGAAAAAAACAATAGAGGAGAGGTGCAAATAACATGGGGAACTAGTTATAGATATAATAAACTTAGAAGGCTAAAAGCTAAGTACATAAGAGGAATGCAGAAACAGGATGGATAATAGCAATGAAACAGTCCGTTTTTGTGTTCAGAACCTAGGAAAGGATCAGAAATTACAATCACAAGGCAGTTCTGAAGGTCTAGATGGGGGCATGGTTCAAACAAAACAAAACAAAACAAAACAAGAAGAGCATTTTATAGTCTGTGTAAAGAGCACTTAGACCTCCAGATCTACTCCCATTTCAGACATAAAATGGGAAACATTGAAACAAAGGGATTCTGGACTCATAGATCATTGGCACAGCTAAGAATGCAGGTGCCACAACTAAAACTAAAGTATTATCTGGGAATCCACATCATGAATGACGGAATGCTCTCAGCCCTTTTTCCCTCAAGTTTTAGAACACTGGCAACCAAGATTAAAGTCTTAGGAAAGGAATTGGTGGATGGATTTCCTCCTGGGCTGATTGACCCAGGAAAAATAATGCATGTGGAAAGATTGCAATCAGGTTTTTAGTACTCCATTGCTAAATATGAAAAATTCTTACAATGAAAACTTCTAAAATAAAAAATAAACCAAAACAAACAAACACAATTGGGAGTTTAGAGGAAACAGAGATTGTACAGGGAGCACAACAGAATGTCATCATCATCATCATCATCACCATGCACTGAACAATAAAAGAAATCAACAAAATGGTTGGAAGAAAAAGTTAATGATACTTCACAGGAAAAGTAGGTAAAATGTCAGACCTTGGAAATGACAGAAAAGATCAGAAAACAGATCAATTTAGGAGATCCTCCTTCCTCATAACAGAATTTCCAAAAAATCTTGAAAAGTAACCACAAGAGAAGAAATTATCAATAAAATAATAAAATGGAATTCCCCATAACTGAAAAACAAGAACTTCCGTGATAACGGTGTCAACCAAATATAATGAGTCAAAGAAGGCTTATACAAAGGCAGATTATTGTGAAATTTCAGAGAACTGGAGCAATGGGAAGATCCTAAAAGCTTCCCTAAAGAAAACAAACAATATAAATAAAACAAACAGAAAAACAAAGAAAGTGGCCTAAAAAAGATCTGAAACAAGAATAAGATCAGTTTTCTCAACTATAGAGAATAAACAGATGGTCACCAGAGGGGAGGTGGGTGGGGGGATGGGTGAAATAGATGATAGGGATTAAGGAGGGCACTTGTGATGAGCATCAGGTGATGTGTAGAAGTTTTGAATCACTATATTGTACATCTGAACCTAATACTACACTGTATGTTAACTAACTGGAATTTAAATAAAAACTTAAAAAAAAATAACATCAGTTTTTTCAACAGAAACACTGGAAGGTAGATGGTATTGGAGAAATATTTTTAAAATTGAAAAGGAAAATCGGGACACCTAGGTGGCTTAGTTGCTTAAGCGTCCGACTTCAACTTAGGTCAAGATCTCACAGTTTGTGAGTTCAAGCCCCACCTCAAGCTCTGTGCTGACAGCTCAGAGCTTGGAGCCTGTTTCAGATTCAGTCTCTCCCTCTCTCTCTCTCTGCCCCTCCCCTGCTCACACACTGTCTCTTTCAAAAATAAATAAACATTAATAATAATAATAATAATAATAAAGGAAAAAGAAAATAATTTCCAACCTAAAAATTATATCTAAAGCATCAAATAAGTGAGACGTAGAATAAATACATTTTTAGACATGGAAGATTTTTAAAAAAATCAAATATGCAGACTTTCTCAAGAAGCTACTGAAGAATGTATTCCATGAAATGAAAACAAAATAGAGATACAGGAATTAAGGTGAGGCAAATGCAACCCTTAAAATGATGCTTAGGGGTGCCTGGGTGGCTTAGTTGGTTAAGTGATGAACTCTTGATTTCGGCTCAGGTCATAGTCTCACAATTGTGAGAAAGAGCCATGAGTCAGGCTCCGTGCTGAGGGTGAGACCTGCTTGAGATTCTCTCTCTCCCTCTCTCTCTGTCCCTCCCCACTTATGTGCTTTGTCTCTCTCAAAATAAATAAACTTTAAAAAAGATGATGCTTAAAGAGAAATCCTCATATCCCAAACTAAGAAGTCAAGACATAATATCTAAAACTAAAAATCAGAACATGTAAGTATTGGGGCACCTGGATGGCTCAGTCAGTTAAATGTCTGACTTTTGGTTTCAACTCATCTCACAGTCATGAGACTGATCCCCATATTGGCTCCACGCATGGAACACAGAGCCTGCTTGGGATTCTCTCTCCCTCTCTCTCTCTGCTCCTCCCTGCTTGCACTCTCTTACTCTCTCTCTCAAAATAAATAAATAAACTTTAAAAAAAGGCAAGTATTAGCATGCTATTTAGAAACAGCAAGATAAGTGTCAAAAGAAACATCTAAAAGAGTTCAAAGCTGTTAGCCTGGGGAATGATGCCTGAGGGTGAAGATAGGGTGGGGAGCTAGACTGCTGTTTTTCTTTCTTTGACTTTTTAAGCAATGGTCATGTATTATTTATAAAAATAAAATAAAAACTACATAAAAAAGAAATATGATGACTTCAAAGGGGATTTATTTTTGAGCCTCAACATCAACTCATCCCATCTTAAGGTAACCATGTGATTGATATGAAGAATCTAGCCACCTTTTATTAATATAAACCTTTCCAGAATAATCCAGCAGGATTTTAATGCCTTACTCACTAAAGTGAGATTTTAAGCTAGTTGAATACCAGTGATACAGAAAGCTCTTAAATAATTTTGATTTGCAAAAGGAAGCACTGGACTTTTAGCTTCAGAAATGTCCTTTCGAGAAATCTTTGTTTTGTGCCTCCCATAAAACTCTCTGCTCTTACTTGGCCCACGTAGACAGGTGACACCTTGATCACCTGAAATTTCTTACTATTCTTCCTTTTAAAAGTCACTATTTCAATAAAAAAAAAATACTAACTGTAAGGTGGCTCTGATTCAAACCTTACACAGAGAGGAGAGTTGGGATCTATTATGTGTGATAATTTGGGTACTCTGTGTATAGCCTGTGGGAAGGGATGGTATAAAGAACAGCTTGGAATTAGAAAACTTTGGCATCCTTTTGAGGTCAGTGTAGTACTGCCATATCCATTTTAGCTAAACTGCTTTTGTAGAGTTTCAGTGGCAAACTGTAATAACAAAACAGACTTTGGCATTATATGAGACCCTGGGTTGGTCACTAAAGTATCTATTATTGTGGATGAGTGACTTAATCTAAGCTTCAGTTTCATCTGGTAGAGGGTGGAATACTATCTACATTATAGTTAGTGTGAAGATTAAATGAGATAATATATGTAATGTGCTCAATACACTACAAAACACATTAGAGTTTATTCAATGTTGTTTCTTACTTTCTTTTTAAAAATCAGTCCAACATAAAATTTATTCTTATGAATAAGTTATTTACTATGATTAATTTAGTCTCTAGTCACCACAGGGATGTTATTTCCTAAATCCCTATTTTTCCCCTTTAGAAGTTTAGGGAGGGATGGTTGCGTGGCTCAGTTGGTAAAGCATCTTGGTTTCTGTGCAGGTCATGATCTCACAGTTTCATGAGTTTGAGTCCCCTGTCAGGCTCTGTACTGATAGTGCAGAGCCTGCTTGGGATTCTCTCTTTGCCCCTCCCCTGCTTGCATGTGCTCTCTCTCTTTCTCAAAATAAATGATTAAACATTAAAAAAATAAAAGTTTAGGGAAATGATGCTGATAGCAGTTTGCATTTAAACAGCCACTTTCTGATGCTCACATCACTCATCATTAGGGAAATACAAAACAAAACCACAATGAGATATCACTTCACACTGGTCAGAATGGCTAAGATTAACAACTCAGGAAACAGCAGATGTGGTGAGGATGTGGAGAAAGAGGAGTCTTCCCTGCTGCAGCCACTCTGGAAAACAGTATGGAGGTTCCTTAAAAAATTAAAACTAGAACTACCATATGACCCAGCAACTACACTACTAGGAATTTATCCAAAGGATACAAAACTGCTGATTCAAAGAGGCAAATGCACCTCAGTGTTTACAGCAGTGCTATCAACAATAGCCAAATTATGGAAATAGCCCAAATGTTCATCGACGGATAAATGGATAGGAAGATGTGGTGTATACATATACATATGGATAGATAGATAGATAGATAGATAGATATAATGGAATACTACTCAGCAGTGAAAAAGAATGAAGTCTTGCCATTTGCAACAATGTGGATGGAACTGGAGGGTATTATGCTAAGCAAAATAAGTCAGTCAGAGAAAGACAGATATCACATGATTTCATTCATATGTAGAATTTGAGAAACTTAACAAATGAACATAAGGGAAGGGAAGGAAAAATAAGATAAAAACAGAGAGGGAGACAAACCATAAAAGACTCTTAAATACAGAGAACAAACTGAGGGTTGATGGGGTGGAGGTGGGGTAAATGGGTGATTGGCATTGAGGAGGGCACTTGTTGGGATAAGCACTGGGTGTCATATGTAAGATATGAATCACTGGATTCTATTCCTGAAGCCAAGACTCTACTGTATGTTAACTAACTTGAAAATAAATTAAACACAAAATAAAATAGATAGCTGCTTTCCTAGGAAAGTGATTGAAACACTTAAGTTTTTAATATTACCAAGGAGTATATAGGAGAATACTTTAAAATACAGTAGTCCCTCCCCCCAACTTATCTGCAGGCGTTATGTTCCAAGACCCCCAGTGGATACTTGAAACTGAGGTTAGTACCAGAGCCTAAGTATACTATGTTTTTTCCTATACATATATACTCATGATAAAGTTTTAATTTATAAAGTAGTACAGTTAAACATTAACAACAGCAACTAATAAAATAGAACAATCATAATAATATACTGTAATGAAAGTTATATACATATGGTCTCTCTCAGAATATCTTACTATATTGCTTTCACCCTTCTTGTAATGATGTGAGATGATAAAATGCATACATGATGAGAAAAAATGAGGTGAATAATGTAGGTATTGAGACACAGCATTAGACTACTACTGACTTTCTGACACAATGTCAGGAGGAATATCATCTGCTTCTGAACTGTGGTGGACCATGGGTAACTGAAACCTCCCATAAGGACTACTATATACACTAACAGATGTGAAGCACATCTAGGCATGTATCTCTTATTTATAAGAACTTACCATATAACTTTTTGGAACTATTTACTGGGACTGAAGCTTTTTATTTAAGTTTGGTCTGGATTTCAAAGTCTTACTATTTGAAGTCCTCAAAATAAGTGTCCTTCCATCAAGTGCTTCCAGTCTTACGCCACAACTGTAAAGCACTTAAAAATCATTGTGTCTAGAGTTGCTATGCCTCTTGAAATATTTTTAATGGTGCCTTTTTTAAGTTTATTTATTTATTTTGAGAGAGAGAGAGAGAGAGTGCATGTGGGGGAGAGGAGTGGAGAGAGACAGAGAAATAATTGTAAGAAATAATTGTAAGAAATACCAGTGAGATAATAATATAGGTCAATGCATAGCCTATAGTATGTGATCAATAAAGTTTTGCTATTATTCCCTCAAAGTATAAATAATTACATATTCTCTACTGTATTTACTATTTCCTATTATTTGTATGATTTTTTAATATGAAATTTATTGTCAAATTTGTTTCCATACAACACCCAGTGCTCATCCAAACAGGTGCCTTCCTGAATGCCCATCACTCACTTTCCCCTACCTCCCTTAAATTCTCAGTTTTTAAGAGTCTCTTATGGTTTGCTTCCCTCCCTCTCTAACTTTTTTTTCCCTTCCCTTCCCCCATGGTCTTCTGTTAAGTTTCTCCAGATCCACATAATAGTGAAAACATATGGTATCTGTCTTTCTTTGTATGACTTATTTCACTTAGCATAACACTCTCTAGTTCCGTCCACATTGCTACAAAGGGCCATATTTCATTCTTTCTCATTGCCAAGTAGTATTCCATTGTATATATAAACCACAACTTCTTTATCCATTCATCAGTCGATGGACATGTAGGTCTTTCCATAATTTGGCTATTGTTGAAAGTGCTGCTATAAACATTGGGGTACAATTTTTTTTGATTACTGCTTGTTTTCATTACCCTTTAAGTTTTTTTTAGGATCAGAGAGCCCTCAACGGAATGTACTCCAGTGCAACTCCGCAGAACACTACATATAGTGATTTTCCCATATTAAGTTCTCGATAAATGTTACTGTGGGTTATCAAGGAGAAAATTTTAATACCTCTCTGCCTATGGTATAATTATATTCTGATTCTCTTCCTGTATATCCAGTTCCTTCAACATAAGCTTTGTTAGTTTTTCTTTTTCTTTTTCTTTTTTTCCCCACTTGAGTGTTGCCAGAACCAAGAGAATAAGTGGCCATATATGCGAACTATTCCAGGGGCTCAGAATGGTGTCTGTATATTTCCCTAGCGTTTTTTAGTTCACATAGGGATATCATGCCCATTATCTCAATTGATTACTGCAAAATAGATCCTCCTTTGACCAATAAAAAATTGAGTTTCAGGAACTCAAGTGACTTGTCCTACGCCATTCAGCTAAGTGTTGAGGCTCAGATTAAAGCTCCAAACCTGAAGCAGTTTTCATGCTCTTAGTCTCCTGTAATTTTTTAAAAATACATGTATTATTATTATTCACAGGGTTCCTGGCTGGCTCAGTAGGTTAAGCGACCTACTTCTCCCTAGGTCAGGATGTCACAGTTTGTGAGTTTGAGCCTGATGTCGGGCTCTGTGCTGACAGCTCAGAGCCTGGAGCCTGCTTCAGATTCTGCATCTCCCTCTCTCTGCCCCTTCCCCACTCAGTCTATTTCTCTCTCTCTCTCAAAAATAAATGAAAAACATTACAAAAAATTTAAAATACATGTATTATTCAAATGAATAGGTGGTTTATTTCCCAAATTTCTTTCTGAAATGACAAATAACAGAAATAATAAAAACTGCATATAAGCCATATGATACCAAATTTTTAACATAAAAGACTTAGGTCTCTGTTTCTTTGTAAAATTTCCAGCTAGCTCAAGATGCTACATCCTTGGTTCATATTAGGGACATTAAACTAGGACTAGGACCATATTAGAGCTGTTAAACATGGACTAGGCTCTTGAGCACAAGTGTGTTATGAATTTGTACATAGAGGTACAGCACTCTGGCCCTACTGCACACTTCCTTTCAATATAAAGACTCAGGCAGCTAGATTGTCACTCTGAGGCCTCCTCCTTGGTGACTGAGAGGTTTTTCTTTTCTTATCTATATTTTACTTCAGGCTGTGTCATTCCCCACCCCCCCACTTCCTCCCAAATCTATTCTTTCTTTCATTTCTCAAACCAATTTCATTTGGTCTACTGCATTAAATTTCTCATTTCTTCTCCAAAGGGGAAAAAAGGCAGGAAAGGGAACAGAGAGAGGGAAATGACTAGATCTCAAGAATTAAAATCTTTGTACTCCATTTTTCATTTCAAACCCAGAAAGGATGATAGAAAAGCATTAACTTGTTTGTTTGTTTGTTTTTTTTTATTAAGAATACAACACCTGGGGGCACTTGGGTGGCTTGGTTGAGTGTCTGACTCTTGGTTTTGGCTCAGGTCAGGATATCATGGCTCGAGGCCCATGTTGACTTCTGGGCTGATGACGCAGAGCCTTCTTGGGATTCTGTCTCTGACTCTCCGCCCCCTCCCAAAAAAATAAATAAATAAACTTTAAAAGAAATTTGCTTTAAAAAAATTTGTTTAACATTTATTTATTTTTGAAAGACAGAAAATGAGCAGGGGAGGGACAGAGAGAGAGACACACACACAGAATCTGAAGCAGGCTCCAGGCTCTAAGCTGTCAGCACAGAGCCAGACACGGGGCTCGAACCGACGAACCGTGAGATCATGACCTGAGCCGAAGTCGGTTACTTAACCAACTGAGCCACCCAGGCGCCCTTAAGAAATTTGCTTTAAATAAAAGGATACAACACAGCAAAAAAAGCAAACCCCCAAAATATTTAATTTAGGTAAAATTCATACCAGGCTAATTTGAGACTTGAGAAAGTCAAAAGATTTTATTTCCTCAGCTGGACTATAATTCTCTCTGGGACACTAGAATAATTCACATTAATGTTGATAGTCTCAGTCTTTCAAACTACAGAATAGAAAGGAATATTGTCCAGTTACTTCTTCTATAAAGACATGTAAAAATTGGTTGGCAGTTCTCTTGACTGTCCCTACAGAAGCCACAAGTCACTAAGACTTTTTTTTTTCTTTTAAACAGCTGAAAAACAACCAGGACTTTGAAAATTACCAAACAAAACACTTGATAGTGGATTTTCCCTGGAAGCAAAATATCAGTAATGACAGCAAGGTAGCAGCCTCCTGGATAATGCATATTAGCACAACCCAAAGCCATCTAAAGAGTTTCTGGGTGGAATGAGGTTCTTTCAGCAGGTAGGATAGAATTTGGAAGTGCTAGTATTTGGTAAGGGAAGGGTGAAGTAAGTGGTAATTGGAGAAAAGAATTTGTACTGTTCTGATTTTTAAGTGGTAGGTTTTATTTTAGTATAGCACATCTAAGGAAGCCTTTATCATCATAATGGGACCTTAAAATACCTCATGTAAAAATTGTGTCTTTGCCTTGAAGCACCTATTTTAATTTAAGTGGTTCGAAGATTAGCTGTAGCTCATTAGAAATCCTGTTGGTAGGGAAGACAGGTCCCTGGACTTGCATTTGAAAATAGTTCATTGAAAAGATTTCCAAGGATTCTGTTGCAGGATTTTTTATTTACCTCAATACCCAGGATTTGTTGTCTCACTACTTCGAAGAATGAAAAGGTGGACACAGAATAAAACAAGCAGCAAGCAAAAGTTTATTAGAGTATAAGATCAGAAAGTAAGAATAGTATGAAAGCTCTCTTTACAGAGAGGGGGCATTCGAAAGTGAGTGCCCATGGCTATAGGAAAGGGACTTTGTTTTATGGGGTTTTGGTCCACCCCTTTCCTTCCACCTTGTTCCTTCTCAGGTTTTACCCTTATTGGCTAGGTAACACTAAATGCCTTCTCATTCCTTTTTGATAGGTTCGTTTCCATTGTATGAGGTGTGGTCTATGGCCATAGTGTTCCTTGTTGGCTATGTGTTTTGTGGTCTACTTATTTTCAGTCAAGTTTTTTGTTTGTTAAATTCCTGAGATAATTCTGAGGGGGAGTAGGTGGTGTCTGTTATATTTTTAAGAGGAACTTTATGCCTGAGGGAGTTTGCTCAAGGTCAAATGTTCCCAGAAGAGATGTTTTAAAATATGCGTTTTTCCCCACCCAGGGACCTTCAAACCCTAGCTTCTCCCTTTCTGCCTACTGAATCCTATCTTTACCTCTAATAAATTCCACTGAACAGCTAGAACTGTATAATAATATCAGTAACAGTTTATAGGAAAAATGGAATGGGCTATGAAAATTAGAATTTGTAATATCTACAGTAACAATAAACAAGGTGAGGTGAAACTGCCCTTTGTATCTTAGAATTACAAAAATAACCCCATCCTAGTTGCTATGGTATGCAAATAAAAAGGACAAACAAGAAAATCTATATAGCATTTACCGATGGTTAGATTCTTGTCAAAATCTTGACTTTTTTTCAGTGTCTTTCTAAAATGTCCTCTTATCCATTCCCTCACCATTTTGTCTATCCAAAGAGTAACTAACTCAGATTTCAAATTATATTTAATGTGTTTGAGGAGCTGCCACCTACTCATTATTAATAAATCTCATGGGAAAATGGAAGACAGCCAGGCACTGGAGAAAAGTGCACTGGACTATAAATCAGGAGACAGATTTTGACCCTGTTCTGACTTGAATAGTGTCTCAATATCTGTCTGTCTCTGTTTCTCTGTCTCTGTCTCTCGCTGCCTTGGTTTCAACTTTGGTAAAATAAAGTGAATCAATTATATGTTCCTCAAAGTTTCTTTCAGATATAAAGTTCTTTGGTCCTATGGCACGTTAAAAACTAATCAGCAGGGGAGCCTAGGTGGCTCAGTTGGTTAAGCACTGGACTCTTGACTTCAGCTCAGGTCATGATCCCAGTCAGGGTGGTGGAACTGAGCCCATTGGGCTCTGCACTGAGTATGCAGCCTGCTTGGTTCTCTCTCTCTCCTTCTGCCCTCTCCCCTGCTCGAGGTCCTCCCTCTTGCACGTTCTCTCTTTCTCTCTCTCTCTCCCTTTCTGTCAATAAATAAATAAATAAAATAAACAGCAAAAAAGCAAGTTGTAGTCCAAGCAATAGCCAGGAAATGTAACACATCTTTTTTAAAAATTAAGAAAAAAAAATTTAATGTTTATTTATTTTAGAGAGAGAGAAAGAGACAGAGTGCAAGCGAGGGAGGGGCAGAGAGAGAGGAGACACAGAATCTGAAGCAGCCTCCAGACTCAGAGCTGTCAGCACAGAACCCAACGCAGGGCTCGAACTCATGAACTGCAAGATCATTACCTGAGCCAAAGCTGGACGCTCAACCGACTGAGCCACCCAGGCACCCCTAACACATCTTTTTTTAAATATTTATTTATTTATTTTTGAAGGAAGAATGAGTGCAAGCAGGGGAGCAGCACAGAGAGAGCGGCTGTCAGCACAGAGCCTGCCATGGTCCTCAAACTCACGAACTGGAGATCATGACCAGAGCTGAAAATCAAGAGTCAGGCACTTAACTGACTGAGCCACCCAGGTGCCCCGAAAAATAACATATCTTACTAAAATGAACACAAACAACAAAAAGCACATTGTGAGGTGCCTGGGTGGCTCAGTTAGTTGAGCGTTGGACTCGATTTTGGCTCAGCTTATGATCACAGGGTTGTGAGATTGAGCCCTGCATCTATGATCCATGCTTGGCGTGGAGCCTGTTAAGATTCTCTCCTTCTCCCTCTCCCCACTCCACTCCTGCACTCTCTCTCTCTCTAAAAAAAAAAAAAAAAAAAAAAAAAAAAAAAGATAAAGAAAGAAAAAAAAGGAAAAAAAGTACATTGGTAAAGAACCACAATAAAATTACTTTATGGCAAAATCAGCTCATCAAAAGGAATAGAACAGTAATTCTACATTACTCATATTTTAAAAAGTAGCCCTCTGTTGTTCCATGCACTAAGAGTCACTACAGATAATTGTATTGTGGTCACTTGATAACTGGTAACCACAATTAACGTGAAGAGATTCAGCAATTCAGTGAAGCAAGATGATTAGAAGGTCATACAGACAGAGAAGAGGATGTCTTAAGTAGAAGACATAGTTGGCTGTGTAAGAATTTCTGCCTCACCAGGGCTTTGCATTTGCTTTGCCTGGCACTATGGTCCTGAACAGAAAAGAATTTTAAGGCAAGCATTTTTAAAATGTGTGCTCATTGCAGGCACTAAGGGCCTCAGTCAGAGTAGATACTTTTATTGAATCAAATTAGGCTTGAAAACAGTAATCTAGAAAAAGCATGGACTTGTCCTTTGTTTTTCCATTACTATATATATTAAATGGTTTTGGTCTTCAGCTGTAAAACAACCAACTCATGTAGCATCTGCAACCAGAAAGAGATTACATGTGAAACCTGTGGTGAAAGAAGCCTTCTTTACATGTTGGTTGCCATGATTTCACATTTGGGCCACAAGTTCTTTGAATCTAGAGGCTATGTTTTACTTGTTTTGTATCACCCCATTGTCTCGTACAGAGTATCTAGCATAATCTCATAAACTGCAGGCACCAAAGCTCTCATGTTAATCAATAAAGAAATTCTTGCATTTTCAGGATTCAAAGTTAGTAAAAAATTAACCATTATATACTGTGCTGGGTTCAAGTAGATACACACGAACTGTTTGTAATTAATATGTTAGGTATCTAAAGATACCTGACACCTAAGAACCTTTGGAAGATTTATTGACTATTTTAAACATACTTAAATCTATTAACATGGTTAATTTACTTAAAAGATATTTTTTCTACACAGGTACTTTAAAAAGGTAATCTATCTAACCTATGTGTGAGTTACTAATAACATGATAGAAGTGTTTGAATTTGTGAGGTTTTATAAATACCTGGCACCAAATCTTCCCTGTCAAGTAAAGGCTGATTATGGTTGGGAAAGGCAGTCTCATGTGCATAGTGTTAGGACCCCCACTCAGCCACATAAGAATGAGCATTGGCCCTGGAACACCTCCTTATCAAGAGATAAAGGGCTCAAAGAGCCTCTCCTGGGCTTATCATCTTATATAACAATATCTTTTTCTGTTTAAGATTCAATAATTGTTCCTCTGTTTTGCTTAAATAAGTACTTTTGGCCCTCGGACACATGCCCAGCTTTTGGTATTTCAGACTGCATGAAGAGGAAGGGGTCTTTCTGCTGGAGTATGGCAGTGGTGCCCATTGGTTGCCCAGGACACCCACTGGCCATGAGGATCTGATGTTCATTCCTGGAGCTGATCATGCTCTGTTTCTTCTCTAGGTACGTAAAAAGTTTTCTCCATTTAGTGTCTGACTGTGTTACATTTTCCTTGGTGACTCCAAAACCAATATGCAGTGGGCAGAAATGTTTGGACTTTTATACCTGGTGTCTGTCATGGTGATGATCTTTCTTTACTAATCCTTTATGTAATTTGAACTCCTTCTCTGGTATTGGTTACCAATACATGGGTTTTTCTCAACAATTGTATGTATACTGATGCAAATGATCATGGAAATCATAAGGGTTTCAAAGTCAAATACCACTGTCTGTATATAAAACTTCTTTCTATGCCAAACAAAATATCAATTTCTTAAGAATCCATGTAGGTATGAAGTAAAAAAAAAAAACAGTACAAATAGTTAAAAACTTCAGTTAAAATGTGTTTAATAATTGATTATAAAAGGTGAGAATAACAAGTTGGAAATATCCACATTTTCTTGGAAATCACACTTCAAAAAGAAACTATAGAATTAGTTGTCTTACTTAATGCTTAAAATTTTAAATTTGGGGAGCCAGCCATGGGGCATCATTTTTACTTTCCTTCTTAAATGATGGCAAATTCTTCTCCATCAAATTTGCTGCTTTGCATATCTCCTTCAAGTTCAATATTAATGCTCTCAGAAGCCCCAAAGGGCCCAAGAAGCTACTAGATTAAAACCAATCTGCCCTTGCCAAATCTAAGCACCTAATTAGAATTTCTGAACACATATTAAATATTTCATTCTCTAGAAAAATACCATGAGAACTAGTCATTTTAAGATCCAATTATTTAGCATGCTTATTTTCTATTTCCTATTTCTCATTATATGGGTGCTTTAGAAAATTCTTGATTGAGAAAGTTTAGACTTCTATGCAGTGGGCTCCTTATCCCATGCCTTCTCCTTTTTTCCCCCCATCCTTCTCCTTCATAACATGTATCTTCTTTTGGTGGGGGGACTTTAAATCAACAAAAGTACCAATAACGGACGTAATTAGTTTGACTTTTGATGAAAACTGACATGGTGAAGGCCTATTTATGACATTAAAAAACTGAAAATTATATAAGTGCTTGTAGTAATAGTATAATTACTCAGAGCTTCATGTAAAACAAAGCAGAATGGAATTGTTAGTGTGCCTTAATATCACTTCAGTCACTCCAGAGGTACAAACTTTTCAAATATCTTCCATAGCTAATCCCACATTTCTATGAATACACTTAATTTCATTCCTCCCCCTTGTGAAGTATTGATAGGAGTTGGAGAGATCAGAGGAGAAGTGGAAGTAGGGATAAATAGTCAGCACCATAGGCATAAAAGCATTCTATCCTGGCTAAATTAAATATATTGGTATGGTATGCATTTGTAAAAACAGCACATTTTGCTCAGAAATCTTGTAAACAATCTTCAAAAGGAAAATTCAGTGTATGAGACTGCTACTGCACATTTTAGGGTGACTATATTGAAGCTAGCATGCATACAGCCAGGTGAGCAATCTGAACATGGGTTGATGGGAAGACAAAAACAAAAACAAAAACAAAAACAAAAACAAAAACAAAAAACTCTTCATATGCAAATACTCATTTCAAAGCCAGTTGAATTGCCAGCACACTTTGTCTCACAAATGTGAGGCTATACTTCCAATGAACACAACAAAGTGCTGAAATCTATTAGAAAGTACTTGTGAAATAGTCATGTTTTGAGGACTTGGTTTTGATGATTTGAAAGACAGCAGAAGAGCACAGAACTAATTTCCACCTGGACAGGGGTTTGTTTTCCCTGCTCGTTTGAAATTAGAGCCAACAGTAATAAATGGTTTAGTATAACTAAAGTTCTCTCTTCATTTAGACCAAACAGACTGGCAAGTCTATGAACAAACAGGTCATTTTCTATAGAAGGGCTATAATATATGCCCTTTCTATTGCCATATTTGAAACCCTTTCATAGTTTACGTAAGCTACAATCTTTTGCACACTGATTATACAAGTATATCCTATGACCATGGGCTAGTGCTAGTGGTTAGTGAAAATAATTATAATTAATAACAACATGGCAAAAGCCTTCAGCCTGCTTTGTTTGGCATATATTGCAAAGTTTCTTTTTCTCAGCCCTTCACATCAGAAGGAACTATTTGCTACCCTTGTTTTTCAGCACTGGATATGAGGCAGAAGGACAAAAACAATTTGCCAATGGCCAAACAGAATATCAGGAAAAGTACTGGGAATAAAACCTGAGGCTTACTAATAATGAGGCACCTGGTTTCATTGCCCGACATTCTCAAGCACTGTACTTTGACTTGTCTCCTACTGGATGCACTACTATTTCTACTTCATTCTCTATAACTGCTCATTAGAGTGGAGCTAACTAGAAGCAACCCCAAACTGTGGCAGTTATGGAGCTATCTTAAAACAGAAATTTTAATTAAACCAAGCTCAACTGCAATTCAAACATACAAAAGAATGAGTCAAGCTCTATGATACATTTAACCATTCCTCTCTTATCTTGTATTACTCTTTAAAACCTACTTTTCACATTTCTCTTGAAAAGTTCTATTAGCACAGGATCAACTTTGTTGCTAACTGTTTATAGTAAGACAATAAAGCTACATGGCCAAATGCGAAGTGTTCTCATAGAAACTTAGCTGACCATACCTCAATCTAAAATTTACATTCACAAAGTGTATTATTAAATAGTTCTAAATAGGGCCACATGCAATGAGGTATTCATGTTTACGTGACATTTACTGATTAAAAATAGACATCCTGTCAAAAATCCAACCACAGACACTTGCCATAGAGATAGTTCTAGCTATGCTGCCAGATCACTAAATATATAAATCCTCCTCTTCTATTTAGAAGAATTTTGATGGAAAAAGTCATTTATGAAGATCTGTATCAGCAACTAGATATACTCAAAATGCATGGTGTAGGAAAGTGGGGAGTATTTAGTTAAATTATGACTTTTCAAGCTGTCTTTATATTGGGCTACTAAATTGATACTTTTTACTGGATTATAAAATTAAGTTATATTGTGGAGGGAAATATTCCTCCAACTGGTTTTACAGATGTTCTAATTGAATATCTTTTTGGAGGAGAACATAAGAAACTAAATTGATTATTTCAATATATTAAAATAATCTGTGTAGATGGTCTGAATGTTAAGATAACATAGCATTAAACACTTATTGGCATCACAATAGTTCAAAATCTTGGGTGTTATAATTAGTTCTGTCTCTGGCATTATTATGCACATTCTTAATACATAGATCTAGAGGCACTGGTAGGCAAAGAGATCTCAGTTTTGCATTCCTACTGCTTTTTTAATCTAGATGCTAATCAGTACAATAAGCCATGCCAACTCAGAGTTAGAAATCAGACCTATTCTAAGATCACGACATTGTGATTTTCTAGCAAAATGTTTTTACCTGCTTTGACTAATCCTATTTTAAATACTCTAACTTTGAATAGCTCACAGAACAGTACTTGTGGCTCTTACCTTGATATAACTGATTTCATTCTTAATTTAACTTTGTGACAGCTCAGATCTTAAAAGCAATCTATTGTTCCCTTGTCAGACTTAGAAACGACTGATACATCCAAGTGCATACTTCCTGGTTCATACCAAATTGATGGCTGGGTCTACAGGAAATCAATACTGGATGATTAAGCCTGTTCTATACATTTAGAAAAATTTAGGAAAAAATAAAGAAAATTATCCAATTTGATGATTTAGGGCTAGAATAGTCAAAAATTAGTTTTGTGAAATGGGTTTCCTAAGATGTTTTGTAGATATATCATGAGGGCAGAATATTATCACATTTATTTCACATTATTTGAATCAACATAGCATTCAGCATTCAGCTTTTTAAAGACTTTATTTTTTAGAGAAGTTTTAGGTTTACAACAAAACTTGAGTAAAGTACAGAGATTTATCATATACCCCCTACCCTTACACATGCATCACTCACCAAAATAGTACATTTTTACTAATCACAACACATCCTAATCACCTGATGCCATAGCTTAACTTAGGGTTCACTCTTGGTGTTGTATATTCTATGGGTTTGGACAAAAACATAATGGCATATATCCATCATTATAATATAATATGGAGTGTTTTTACTGCCCTTAGTATCCTCTGTGTTCTGCCCCTTCATCCCCCATTCCCAATGCCTGGCAACCACTGCTATTTTTATTACCTCCATAGTTTTGCCTTTTCTAGAATGTTATATTCTTGGAATCATACAATACATAAGCTTTTCAGATTGGCTTTTTTCATGTAGTAATATGCAGTTTAAGGTTCCTCCATGTCTTTTTATGGCTTGACAGCCCATTTTCATTTAGCACTGAATAATATTCCATTGTCTCAATATACCATAGTTTATTTATCCATTCATCCACTGAAGGATATCTTGGTTGCTTCCAAGCTTTGGCAAACCTTTATGTGCAGGTTTCTGTGTGAACATGTTTTCAACTGCTTTGAGGAAATACCAAAGAGTGTAATTGTTGGATCATATGATAAGACTATGTTTAGTTTTGTAAGAAACCACCAAACTGTCTTCCAAATTGGCTATATGATTTTGCATTCCCACCAGCAATGTAAGAGAGTTCCTGTTGCTCCACATCCTTGTCAGCATTTGGTGCTGTGAACCTTCTGGATTTTGGCCATTCTAATAGGTGTGTAGTGGTATGTCATTTTTGTTTTAATTTGCATTTCCCTGAGGGCGTATGATGTGGAGCATCTTTTCATGTGTTTGTCATCTGTAGATCTCTTTGACGACATGTCTGTTAAAGTCTTTGGATCATTTTTTAATCAAGTTGTTTTTTTTTTAATTAAGTTTTAAAATGGTTTTTCTGTATATTTTGGAAAACAGTCCTTTGTTACATGTGTCTTGCAAATATTTACTCCTAGTCTGTGGTTTGTCTTCTCATTTTTTTGTCATTGTCTGTTTGTCATTACCTGAACAGAAGTTTTGAATTTAAATGAAATCCAGCTATTATCTTTTTTCATAATTTATGTCTTTGATGTTGTATCTAGAAAGACATCACCATACCCAAGGTCATCTAGGTTTTCCCTATGTTATCTTCTCAGAGTTTCATAGTTTTGTGGTTTACATTTCGGTTTATGATTCATTTTGAGTTAATCTCTGTAAAGGGTATAAAGTCTGAATGTAGATTCATTTTTTTTTACATGTGCTTGTCCAGTTGTTTCAGCACTATTTGCTGAAGAGACTCTTTGCTCCGTTGTAACATTCACATTTTTTGGTAATTTAGACTTTGCTTTAGTGATGCCAGTAGAAATTGGTACTCTATTCTGTCACTTCACATAATAGCTGCATTTCCATTTTCTTTTTATTACAAATCAATAATGCAATTAACATAACAAGATCCCCAGAGCTATTTACGTAATTATTGCTTTTATAAAGAAAAGAACCACTACATAAGATGTAAAGCAGCTTAAAACAAAATCATAAAACAAGTTCCAGGAAACCACTCTTCAGAAAAACAACATACTATATCTTTTACACAACCTGTTTTCTTTAAGATTTTGTAATAACTGAAGATAGACTAGCACTAACCAAATCAAGGAACTCACTCTATTTACTGAAAGAATCAACACAATCCAGTTTGGGTTCCCAAAGGAAAATATGCTTTCAGTTATGTTGATACTATTTTAGACCAATAATTCCGTTATTTTGTTTAACTATGGAAAACAACTTTAGTACAAGAAAACGAAACTTAGCAGTCTGACCATGCATATACACCACTTCCTATATTAATCAAATAAGAGTTATAAACAACTTAATGTGATGTGTATTTAATGACATTTCATGAATTGTTTGCAGGATAAGTAGGCATAAATTATAAGTAGCATACCTCTCTTACTCTTGTTCCCTCTCTCTCTCTCTCTCTCTCTCTCTCACACACACACACACACACACACATGCACATTTTTTGTCTCACTTAAAACACCATTTGAATTGTTTTATAGACTGTGAATTAAAGACAGTGAGGGGCAGTGACAGACATGCATATTAAGACAGATCACATAGTCAGATAACAATGGGAGATGCAAGCATCAGCTTTCAGAGTAAAGTACATTTAGGTGGATAATTAGTGTTGAAAGGTCATGGTGCAAAAGTAGACCATGAGATATGGCATCCAGAAGTGGGGCTCCAGGATATGAGTCTATAACAAAATCCATAATTAATACATGATAACAACTGGAAGGGGATAGGGCAACAAGTTACTTTCAAATCTGGAGAGGGGTATGGTCTTAGGTCAGAAAGGAACTCTGCCAAAATTAAAGGGCTTCCAGTTCAGGTAATACTGGAATCACTACTTGAGAAATAATACTTGAAGACTCATCAAAACTTCATATTAAAAAGAAACCAGAAGGGCAGGCAGGCCTGTGGGCTTTTCCCACCCACTCTCCCACCTCCAGAAGGAAAGTACATGTTCTCTGTTGCATGTGCTTATATCACTGACAGAACAACTTTCCTTTGATGATTTTCAAGAAAGCTGTACTGTGAAATGGCAAAGTCTCCAGGAGACAGAATGCCATTGCCTCTGGGGAAACGGGTCCTTTTTTCTAGTGTAGTGGTCAGTGGGAGCTGTGCCCTTACATATTACCTTATACAAAAAGCTTTTTCCAGGGCTTCCTATTACGAGCTGGTATTGGAGCAGCTGCACAGCCACCCTGAGTCCCTGGAAGCTCTGTGCACTCCTCTCAACATCCACTATCTACACCTCACTGACAAGTACAACTTCGTGGATATTGCCAGTACCCAGTTGAAGATTCCTGTCTCTGGATTCAAGTCAGAGGGCCATCTCTATGTCAGCTCATCCAGAGATGCTCCCTTTCAGAGATGGCACCTTCAGGATGTCTTCTTAAATCTCAAGGATGGTTAGCAGATTCCTGTGTTCAAGTTCAGTATGGACAGTGATGATGATATAGAAACAGAGTAAAGGTGATCAAAAAGACTCAGCATTCTCCAAGCATGGCCTTTCCTCATCACAATGTACCCTCCATGGCTGTGAGCCAGTTTTTCAGCCAGAGGGGATGATTATATGTGCTGGCATATGGTAATTTTGGTATAATTCTAATTTGGCCACACTATTGTGGGGTTTTTATTTAATCAGAAAGTTTTACTATAAATTTATAGGTATTTATTTGAGAACTCACTGTGTAAAAGCAGAACACAGAATAAAAAGAATCGCTATTTAAAATTTTTAAAAGGAGAAGAAGAAGACGAAGACGAAGAAGAAGAAGAAGAAGCCACCACCTCCAGAGTGAATCTTCTAAATGAAAATCAGGGCATTTCTTGCTTAACATTTCCAGTGGTTCTCCACCACATTTAGAAAAGCTTTAGCATAGCTTATAAGACTTACCTTGACTTGCACCAACCCTACCCCATGTTTTTGATATTCCTTGAAATATGCCAAACTCGCTCTCATCTCTGGGCTTTTGCACTTTCTGTGTTCTTTGCCTACAATCTTGGCTCATTCCCTTAATGTTCCATTAAGGATTCTACTCAAATGTCATCTTCTCAGAGATGTTCTGAGAATCTTTTTTATTTGTATTTATTTATTTATTTATTTATTTATTTATTTATTTATTTTAAAGACAGAGAAGGAAAGAGGTAGAGGCAGAAGGAGAGAGAGATCCTCTTAAGCAGGCTCCACGCAGACACCCCTGAGAATCATATTTAAAACAGCAACCTACCGCTCTAGAACCCCTTACCACTTTTTATTTTTCTTTATATGTGACGCTGTTGAATATATTTATTTGTTTACTTAGTACCTTCTCCATTAGAATATCAGTTCCATGAAGGTAGAACTTTCTGTTGTGTCACTCTTGTAACACTAGCATGAGAGGTAGAATTACTGCTATAAAGATAATTAAACATAAACTTCAGGAACTCTCATTTGCATAGCCTCATTTAAATGGCCTGCATGCAATTCTGTATGTATTATGTATAATTTTTAGTCTTCAAAGTGAGTTATCAAAATCATGTAAGCTTTAGACTCCATTAAACCTCTGCTTAGCATCTAGTGCCTGACATTTCATTAGCCCTCAATAAATATTTTTGAATGAGTGAATTTTAAAAATGAATGAATACCTTGAATATTTTAGGATAAAAAGATTTGTTAGTGCTCTCCCTGATAGCAATCATTGATAAGTGTTGGTCTTGACTGAAAGGTGAAAGATGTTGGGTGTCCATTGAGGATAATGGAACAAGGCTCTGCTGAAGGATATGTAAGAAATATTAGAAAAGGACGCTGTGGGCTCTTAAAGTAAACTTTGTTTACCTCATAATTTTTCCTAGTGTTGGGATACTAAATTAGGCCAAAAGTACACATTATGATTTAATGCCTTAGTAAATTGGGTTCCTATTATAACTCCATTCTTTGTGACACAGCCTTTTTTCTCTCATATTTCCTAAGATATGAGCTATCTTTTCTAGTATATCCAGGGAGTATCCACAATTTAAGGAAATCATTGAAGCATGACTGCTTCCTCATTCCTGCACTGGGTTATTTCTTCCTTTTTCTTACACTGTTTTTATAGTTCTCAAAGCTTTTAAGAAAGTTTATGGATTCAACCAGGATTGTGCAATAGAGTGGCATTTGCCCAGTGGAAAAACAGATGCACATTATATGTATATCTTATAAATACAGTTTTATATATCTATATATATATATATATATATATTTAAATATATGTACACACATATATTATATATAATAAATGTGACATATATATTATATATAATCAATGTGAGAGAAAGAGATTTAGCAAGCAAACCTTAGGATTTATTTTCACTTGTTAATTGTAGTTCCCCCATAGGATCATCCAGCTCTTCCTGTCATTGATAAGGAATTCATAAAAATGAGCCATTAATAGAAAAGAGTAGTTAAATAATACATTACACCTTAAATAATGGTCAAAAGTAGTTACTATGAAAACCATCTATGAATTGATGACTCTCAATTTATAGAAGCCCATCTGGTTTGGTTTTTAATCTACTCAAATTGTTTTTTGGCCAGTAGCACTGCCTGAGGCAAATTTATATCAACTTGACAAAAAGCAATACAAAGTCTTGCTTCAGAGATTCTCATTGCTTAAAGCTACAATACTTCTTTAAAAGCTCCAAGGTGTTATAATTAAAAATGTATCAATTGCTTAACTTGTCAACCAAAGGCAGTTATTGTAAAGCATTATTTCCCTTCAAACAGATAGACTCTCATTGCTCATGTGTGATTGAATTTAAAGAAAAAAATATAAGTAAAGTGTAAATTTAACTTCTGGGAAGTAAGCCTCATCAAAGCATTTCCAAAACCTTCTGGAATCTGTTCACTTTCTGGGAAGCTGTACATACTAACCTCCCATTCGCATTTATAAACATGTGCAAACACAATTAACATGCAGATTTTTGATGGTGACTTGAGAGGAGGGGTGGAAAAAACTTTCTCCAGAAATGTTAATTTGACTTTAGTAACAGAATGTCATTTGAAATTGTAGTTAAAGATATCTTTTTTTAGTGATTTCTTTTTTATTTTATCCTTTCCTTGCCCCCTCTTTTTCCCCAAGAAATGAAGAATGAAATTAACAGCATAATGATTAAAGAAATAATTAGGCACTGCAGGCTCACATCACAATAATTTAGGACAATTTCATGCTTTTACTGCCATATCAAATTAACAAATTTTCTCTGTTACAAAAAAGTTCATGAAATAAAATTACCCTATCTTCCCCTGATTCCACTGCCAATAAAAAAATAAAACAGACATGGATGGCAAAGGGAACTTTTTTTTATCTTGTATGAAAAGGAATAAAATCACTTCTTCATAAATTAAAATTTAAGAATCAGTTCTGCTCTGTTGTGTTTGTACAAACAAGTTGCTTTTCATGGAAAGATTTTATTTTGATTAAATAACAGACTCAACTCACTGCAAATAATTGTGTTGTTAATCTCACTACACTACTTTGAACTGAAAGTGAGGAAAAACTGGTCAATGTTAATCAATTGCCTTGGAGGAACACAGAGCTCTTTTGACAGAGGTGCATAATGGATGAAGCACAAAATGAGATAATTGGGAGATGTTTATCCTAGAGGGTGCTAAGTTCATAATTACAATTAAAAAGTTCTCATATCCTAATATTATTCTTTGTAAAGACACACACTCTGTCTTCATTTGACTGCATCAATATATATTTTTCCAAATCAATAAAGTTCATCTGTGACCTGGCCTGAGGTTGGATATGTAACAGAAGAATGTAAATAATGCCAACTACTCATATTTTTATCCTAATGTGAGTGCTATTGCATGGCCATTCAGAGGTAGCTTCTTAACCAGAGAAGTAATGCCTTCTTAAATATAAGACCCCGAGTGGCTCTGGAAAATATAAATATTTGAATGTTTTGTTCCAAAAAATTTAAAAATGCCTTGTTTCAGGATTATGTAATATAAATTTCAAAATCACCAAGTGAATGTCTATATATTAAGATATTAGAAAATTCATGGACAGATAAAGAATTTTTCAGAGGTGCTTTATTCAAGTAGGGATAGTTCAACAACTTGTTTCTATCAAGAAAATTACAACATGTTGTTGACAGCTCTTTGTGACCTGTCATATAGTCAAGGTATAAACCTTTAACACATAACAATAATAGAGTTATTAATATAATGCATTATGATATTTCTTCACCATCTATAAAACACTTTTGTTGGTTTACAACCTTGAAATTTCCCTGGGTGAAATTCAAAACTGGCCCCATATATGGAGGGCAAGGAGAGACTGAAGAAAGAGGAAGACCACACCAAATTGGTAGGTGGCAGTTTTAATAGACAAGGGAACTTAGATACTAGGCTTGTTTGGGTAGATGCAAGACAAATAGATCTCCACACCTACCCACCCAAATCTTAAAGAGTTTAAATAAAGGCCTTAGTGGGGGTCAGTCACATATATAGCCCAGATGGTCTCAACAACACTTTACTCTTTTAAGGCTGCATGTTTGAAGGGGTTCTTAGTGTGGGAATGGTGAGCTGAATGTACATTCCAAGGACAGGGAAAAGGGTAAGGAGCTTCCAGTTGGGTCTAGCTCACAGGCTAACCTGCAGTCACAACCTTTCAGTGACTTCCTCTAATACCTTTCTTCTTTACAACAATCTTCTGAAGTAAGTACGGCTGCTTTCATCACTCCATTGCCATTGTATGGTTGAGAATGTTGGGGTTTGGGTTTAGTTGGTAAGTAGCAAAAAGAGAATTTCAATTCAGGTCTTCTGACTCCAGGTCTCATGCTTACTTTCCTATGCAACATGAAGACATAATAATTTGACAATCAGGAAGAATGAAATCTTGCCATTTCCAACTACATGGATGGAACTAGAGGGTATTATGCTAAGTGAAATTAGTCAGAGAAAGACAAATATCATATGACTTCACTTGTATGAGGACTTTAAGACACAGAACAGATGAACACAATGGAAGGGAAGCAAAAATAATATAAAAACAGGGAGGGGGACAAAACATAAGAAACTCTTAAAAATGGAGAACAGAGGGTTACTGGAAGGATTGTGGGAGAGGGGATGGGCTAAATGGGTGAGGGGCATTAAGGAATCTACTCCTGAAATCATTGTTTCACTATATGCTAACTAATTTGGATGTAAATTAAAAAAATAAAATTTTTAAAAATTTTTAAAAAGACATAATAATTTGAAGAGCCAAAGAAGAAGGTAGAAAGGGATTTAAACCATGATACTGGTGCCCATTCTCTTGCAGGCCAGTCACAGGCATATTTACTAGCTTTCTTTGACATGTTTCACAATGCTAATAATGTATACCATAATGCCCAGCTACGTGACTGGTCTGTACAGATTATAAGAAGATGTCCATTTTGATTTACATATTTGTAATTTACATAATTTACATAAAGACATATCCTCCAGTTGGTTTATAAGCCCTTAACAATTAGTTTGAGAAAGATTTTATTGTGGCCCGAGTTATTATTGGTAAAAAAAAAAAAAAAAAAAAGGAACATCTTAAGAATCAATACTCAGACAGGAATGGGGACCCTCAGAAGTTTCATAAGACATCAATGCTGATGTCTTTGCTTCTGTTTCATAGCTTCACTTCACTTCTAGTTCAGGGCTTAAGTGCTGTTTAAATCTTATTATTTTCAGGGTAAATATACACAGCATTTAAAAAAAATCATTTAATGCATCCAGGTAGACTTTCAAGATGCTTATTTAATATTAAGGTTAAAAGGAAATTTTGCATCTACTCCAACTCTTTTCTTTGTACAAATAAAGACAGTAAGGTTCAGAGGTGCTACAACTTGCCCAACTTCTCACAATTAGTGGTATAATTGGAAATGTAATTCTGCTTTCTTGTATGCCACTTAAACCTCTTTCCATCAGATCCCTTAAATCTCTCCTTATTCCACTGCAAATGTAGGTGTGAATAAAATATACAATTTTAATATTAGAGCAATGACAGTTGCATAAAAATTGGTACCAATATAAAATAAGTTTTATCTTATGTTTGTTCAATAATAAGAACTCTCAATGCTTTTCACTAGTAAAAATAACACTTATTATCATTGCAAATTACATTATTATGTTTTCTAAATCTGTATTACTCTCAGGTTGACGTTTTTAATGTCAAAGCCTCAGGGCTTCGTTTAATCTACTTGTGCTTATCAGAATATGTCAATAGGAGCTATTTCTCAATAATTACATGAATAAAAACATTGTGGGTATATATGACTTATAAGCTTAACATTTAAGACTATTACTTTTTTAAGATGACATGATCAGCTCTATAAATGAAGACCCCCACCTTCAGATTAAACACTTTTATGTTTTCTTAGAGCAGTCACACTTGGTATGCTATAAATAAAAAACAATTTAGCTTACCTTGCATCACATGAAAGCATTTTATGTGGTAGAACACAATATAGTGTAAAGAACAAAACAAATCGACTTTTGTATTTTGCTTTTTTTCAGAAACTACAAAACAGAGAAATCAGAGTTTCAGAGGTTTAACATGAGATATAATGTCTAGATAATACTACAAATGTTCCCAGAGTTCTTGTTCTTATTCTTCTTTTTTATATGTTTTCTCACTGTAATTCCAAGAGTTTTATAACCAATCTCACTGCCTCTAATTTCTCTCCTTATGATTCTGAATTAATCTATCAGATTAATCTGTCTAAAGCCATTTTCAGGATAAGACTTTTAATTGTTTCTAGATACCTAAATTTAAATGCCTCCACAATCTGTCCATATCTATACTCCCCCAGCTTTTCTCTTGCTTGAGCATCATAAAACCCTAAGCATTTCTAGCACTGTCCAGGGGAGGGTGCCCTTATCCACAAATAAGAAGTGTTTGCTTTCTGGCTAGCCCTGAAGTGATTGTGGGGACCTCAGGGTCTCTCAGGCAGCTAACAGGAAACATTAAGAGCATTTGAATAACTGGAGAGTGTTATGCTAAGTGAAATAAGTCATACAGAGAAAGACAGATACCATATGTTTTCACTCTTATGTGGATCCTGAGAAACTTAACAGAAGACCATGGGGGAGGGGAAGGAAAAAAAAAAAAAGAGGTTAGAGAGGGAGGGAGCCAAAACATAAGAGACTCTTAAAAACTGAGAACAAACTGAGGGTTGATGGGGGGGGGAGGGTGGGAGGGAAGGGAGGGTGGGTGATGGGTATTGAGGAGGGCACCTGTTGGGACGAGCACTGGGTGTTGTATGGAAACCAATTTGACAATAAATTTCATATTTTAAAAAAAAGAGCATTTGAAGAGTACCTCTAGATTGTAATATTTTTAAGACAAATATAAGATGGTGAGTGACAGCACTATGAATCTTCAGTTAGTAAACACCCATAATACTCAACTTTGAACCCCAATAATCTCTCCTCTCTCTTCCTCCTTGCATATACTACTCTTTCCCTCAAGTACGTCTCTTCTTTATCTTCCTGAATAATTCTGAGTATATGCCTTAAGCTCTCTGTACCCCAGTTTCCTCATCTGTAAAAGGAGAATGAAAATAACACCTAATCTATAGAGTTAATATAAGTATTGAACATAAATCATGGAACGATGTCTGACATATAGTAAGTTTTCAATAAGTGTTAACTATTATTCATTTCATCATCATTGCTAACATCATTATCATTATTTCCCAGGAACCCCCTAAGCATGATATAAAATGGAAGAACAAAGGGGCACCTGGGTGGCTCAGTCCATTAAGTGCCTGATTCTTGATTTGGGCTCAGGTCATCATCTCATGGTTTGTGAGATAGAGCCCCACATCAGGCTCTGCACTGAGAGTGGGAGGCTTGCTTGGGAGTCTCTATTTCTCTCTCTGTTCCTCCCCTGCTTATGCTCTCTCTCTCTCTCTCTCTCTCTCTCTCTCTCTCTCAAAAATAAATAAATAAACATTTTTCACAAATGGAAAATACACTTTATATTTTTCCTACCCATTACATTTAAGTTTAGGTTTCTATCTTTAATTTCAAAATGCTATATATTGAATTCATAATACATAATTAAGAAAATAACCAAAAAAATTAAATTAATTACTCTGTATGAATATTTGTTTTTTCCCCTTGCAATCAAGAGCCTTAAATGGGAAGATGGGAATGGAGATCTCTACTTCCTGGTAAGGTGAGCTTTTTAGAAAAAAAGAAGGAGGGAAATGGGAGAAAGTAGAGGGGAATAACATTTTCACAACATAGCAACCAAGAGGCATCTCATTCAGAGTTTCAACTATCTAAGGTTTGTGAAAGCAGAAACATTTTCTCCTTCAATTTTCATATAGAGCTATGGTGCATTTATTGTTAGAATGGTGCCTTTTGAATATCTTCCAAATTCTACATAATATGTCAAGTGCCTATTTTCTGTCAGACACTATGTAAAACAGGATCTCAAAAGCTTATGCAATAAATACATATAGTTGGATGGAGTCTTAAGAAGAAGAGCACCAACAACAACAAAAAATAAAGCTCTTCATATATCGAATGCCTTACTTTGGGTAAGTTGTATTTTTATTTAAGCAATTGTTCAAATCCTTGGCATGTTTTTTTTTTTTTTGCTATACCTATGTGAATTTATTATACAATCTTTCTGTCTCTCCAGATAGATTATAAGGTCTTTGATGGTAGGGACTATGCTTGCTATAAATGTTCTGTAACTTTTTAGTCACTTTCCTTTCTATGGATTTGAAATGTTCTAGAATTCACTGAAAATAAGAGTTTAATATTTAGTTGCAGATGTACCTCAAAACATCTAGCATAAAGATGAACAGAGTGTTTTTTTCTGAGTACTTGTGTTCTATTTCCTCAAGTGACTATGATGCACCTTCTGGAAGCTACTTTTCAACTGGAATTAACAACAACTGCCTTTCAACCTGTAGTTAGTTGTTACCTATCAGTGAATCCATGTTTTTTACTTCAGTCTCCCCCTTGTTTTCTACCCCCAACTAAGATGGAAAGCAGTATAAACAGCTTACTCTCCCTTCATTTTTTTTCATTACATGTGTTACATAGAGATTTGTGCTTTTTTTCGTGTTTAATGGGGCTGTTTGCAAAATCATCGTGGTTTTATGTCCTTTATTGCAGATTATAAACCTGTGATTAGAATATTTCAATTTCCTACTAAAGGAAACCTCAATATGCCAGGTTTTCTGTTATACACCTCACTTAGCTGGCAATAACAGAAGTGGGCTTGGAAGTTGGGAACAATGTTTTTACCCCTACAAATCATAATTTCAGAGCTGGAGAGGAAACACACTTCAGAGGTCTGTATTGTAAAGCCAGTGGTAATAATTGCAATGCACCTTAGTTAGAAAGAAAATATCTTTGCCTTTAGGAGAGGAAAGTGCTTTTCACCTAGTTTTAACTTAATGACTTCCTGTTATAGCTATTGAATTTTAAATGACCAATTTTGCCATTCAGTTTCACACTAGATAAAAGAATTTGGCACTTAGCATATCTGTAACTCAAACAAATTTTAGTGATAAATATTTGATATTTCACATAACCTACTTAATGAGTTCATGGATGTTCCAAATAAACTGTGCCATTTTTTTTCATTTGTTTATGGGTTTTATTACTAGTTGGAAACTCTGAACACCTCTCCCCTTCTTCCTTTTCTCTCCTGTCCTTTCCCCTCACTCTGGAAGCCTTTTAGTGAAGGTGCACATCTGCTGCCATAAACACACAAATTATCACATCAATGTTTCTGATGAAAAAAGTGCAATAAGAGAATGTTTTGAAAGCAAGCCAGTTTGTCAGTAAATTATAAGCTTCATTACCATAAAACTCTAACAAATAGAACCCACATCTCATTAACGGAAAGCACAATATGACTGCAGCAATATTCATCTCCCCAAAGAGTGCTTATCCATAGGAAAAAAGATAAAAGTTTTGCTTAGAGCTGCCACTAATGACAGCATTAACTTTATTTATTAAAGAATGTCTAGGCATTTTGCAAATGTACATTTTACCCCCTCTCCTATCTTTTTTTCTGATTAAACATAGTGACCAGTTATACAGTACAAGAATTATATGATGGCTAACTTCATTCTACTTTAACACCATTCTAATTATGCTGTACTAAGGATGGAGACCATTTTTCCCAGGCACTGTTTCTGTCTACCGCTGGTAAAATTCTTCTACATTACACTTAAGGCCAAAATTCCATATGACATTTAGTTCTCTGATGAGTTGAGCTCTGTAAAGGGAAAGGAGGAGGAATTCACTTCAATACTTTTTGTGAAGGAGAAATTTATTTATTTTGAAACCCGGAGTGTTTTATCATTTGGCAAGTGATTGGGTCTCCCCAAACCAACTTCTAATTAAGTTATTTTGTTGTGACTTGGTAAAAACAATTCTTTAATAACTATGCTATCGTGTGTGTGGTTCTGTATGTTTAAGAATATTTTTTAAATTCTAAGAAAACAAAACAATTTGTAACAAAGTTTTTGCTAAAGACTACCAGTTTGAGAAAGAAGACCTAATCCAAATTAGATAGTTTGAACTGCTAAAAAGTGCCACTTTCAGAAAGGAGAACTAATCCTAAATTAATTAAGCAATTAGGCTGACAGAAGGGAACACAGAGTAATGAGGAGTAAAGGCATTGCCTGTGTAAGAGGAGTAAGAATGGTTGTTTGGTCAACTATTTAATTAGAGACCAAATTTGTGAAAATACTGGGTAAGAGTTTAAATGACATAATGTCTTGGACTTGCTTAAAAATACTCTAGGAAAAAAAGTAGGGGGACAAACAGATGAAACAATATTGGAATAAAATATTGGTAATCGTTGAGCCTGGGTGATGAGTACATGGGAGTTCTCTATACTATTCTCTTTACCTATGTGAATGCTTGAATTTTTCATAATTTAAATTTTAAACAGGGAAAAGTATTTTAAAGCACATTGGGTAAGCAGATGTGACTTCCCTTTTTATTTGTTTCCTATTATGCAAGGAAACCAAGAAAGGCTGAGAGAGAGACAGTATTGTGGAGAGAAAATCCTGTTGTGTTCCAGTATCAGAGGAGAAGTTGAATCCTGAATATGCCAGCTATTAGCTTTATGGTTTTTGCAAATCTCTGAGCTTACTTCTTCATTTATAAAGTGGGGATGATTATTCATGAAACACATGGTTGTTATGAGGATTAACTAGAATAAGATATGGGCAAGTGGAATGAGCACATAAGTGTTACATAAATGCTCTCTTCTTTTACCTAGAAGTAAGATTGCTAAGTAAGTAAGAAGACAGCAATGTTAAAAATAAAGGAAAATAAAAAAACACAGTTTAATTAAAATTTCAGACAAAAGAATAATTTGTAATGTAAGTATGTCCCTTGCAAGTTTAGGGCAGAAGGAGACCAATTTACCTGAAAATCAAATATAACTGAGAGTCCTATATTTGAATGGGTAGCCACATCTGAAAGGTATACTTTAATAAGTTAAATAATCTTACAAATTCTTGCCATAACAACCATTATGCACTTCCAGATAAGAATGTTAGCTATAGTATTAGGGTTACCACCTAATTGAAGATTTGGCATTGAAAAAACAGGAAGAGACTAATAGGGAAATTTTCAGCAGAGTGATAACAATCCAAAAATATAAACAATTCCGAATCTCCAAGGGCTAAAATATTGCTTGAGATTATCCATGAATAAAGGGCAGGAGAAAAAGGAAGGAGCACTTAGAAATCTGGGTTCTCAAAGAGATTACAACACAAGAAGTTTCTGACTTTAGGGAAAAGAAGAACAATATATTTATTTGTTTGTTTGCTTGTTTTTATTAAAGCTATGTTTTTTCAAGAGGGGGTGGGGACAGAGTGAGAAGGAGAGAGAGAATCCCAAGCAGGCTCCATGCTCATTGCAGAGCCTGATGTGGGACTCAATCTCATGACTGTGAGATCATGACCTGAGCTGGGATCATGACTTGAGCCGAAATCAAGAGTCGGAGGCTTAACCAGCTGAGCCACCCAGGTACCCCTCAAGTGATGTTTTTGATCAACAGTGAGACTTGGAAATTTTGTTAAATATGTGTGTTTGTGAGATCAATGTGTTTATTTTTTTGTAAGTTTATTTATTTACTTTTGAGACAGAGAGAGTGGGGGAGGAGAAGAGAGAAGAGGGACACGGAATCCCAAGCAAGCTCCAAGCTGTTAGCACTGAGCCCATCGTTGAACTCATGAACCATAAGATCATGACCTAAGCTGAAACCAAGAGTCCAATGCTTAACTGACCCAGCCACCAGGTGCTGTTCAATGTATTTAATTTAAATTCATTTTCTCTCTGTCTCTGTATCTGTTTAGCTGTCTCTCTCACACATATGGTTTTAACTTCTGTGTTCCTTCTACTGTTCAATTGTTCATCATTTCTTTAATATGTTACTTGATTTTCCATATTGATTTTACTAAGAATCCATCTCTTAATGTTCTTCACATTCTTTTTGAATTTTAACAATTATTTTTTTAAAAGCTCAGCGTTAGAACTATAAAATGGTGTGACTGAAATCCTCAGTAAGCAAAGTCCAAAAAAAGACTTGGATTCAAGGTTTTTCTACCAAATAAAGGAGTATGATCTCAAGTGAAACTAATACAAATGTTTCTCCACTCTGTGGGTAGTATGACTATTTCTCATGGGAGCATAATTAAATAATTCAATCCTATCAACAGCAAATCAAATCCATACATGTATTCACTTTAAGTTAGAATTTTAAAAAAGCAAACCAACTAACCAACAGCTGTCTTCAAAAGAAGAAATTCACTTGAAGTTCTATGCACATTTATGAGCTGCTATAGAAGTCAAATGCACACAATTATGAGCTTATACACAAATTTAAAATGCCCATTTACACACAAAAAATGTTCATTCACTCAGTGAATCTCTATTATCAAATACTGCTATGTCTTTTTAGCTTGCTCATACCCAGGCATAAATTTACTATTGCTCTTTACTTGTTTCATGTGATATTTAGATGTTTCTTCCTGCATGTTGCCTTTATACTACCCATATATGTTTTGTTCCCCTTGAGGGAACATATATTCTCCTTCTTTTATAACACTTCAGAAACACCTGGTGCAATGTTTTACAAAAAATGCACAAAATGACCAAAACTGATTTAGAAATAACAAATAATGTTATATTATTTATCTTAAGTAGCCAAATAACATCCAGCCCATAAATGTCAATTCTTTAAACCAGACCCAGACTAAAAGTAAGGCAAATGAGGTATATAGGGTGTTGTAGAGTCAAGGAGACACTCATTCTCAGTGAAGGTATGGCAATGTTGTGACTCTGAGAGCTAAAACCTTCTCAAATTTTGCACCCAAGCTGTCTCACTTGCCTCCCCCTATTTCAGGCTCTGCCTTTAAAAGTGTCAGCACGCCTATAATAGCACTTGTAAGTTTAAAGTTCCACTTTTGAAAAAAGGGAACAAAAATATTTCTTATGAAAACTTTAAGTAGAGTGCATCAAAGAACTTTGTCTGAATAAGGCACAGTTTTTCTACAGCAGGTATCACAGTCATTCCTGAACATCTGCTCACCTTTGCCATCTGCTTTCAGCTTCTTGACATAGGACTATTTCCTGATTGCCACCTGCTTATGCAGCTCATGCTTTAAGCCTTGTCATCCTTTACCAATTCTTGCTACTCCTCAGGGACCGAGAGTAAGACAGAAGAGATTCTTTGTATTCTTAAGACATTACGTTCAAATATCTTTGGCTTTTTTTTCCTTTTCTCAAATTTTTCTCTTCCTAGTCAAGATGTTTCACATCCCACAGTGAAATTTTAACATTTATTCAAAAGTGTTAAAGATAATAATGCAATTATAATTAACATGATGACATTAAACCCTCAATATTACTTGACAAAATTACTGACCCACATGTGCTTAGGAAAATGTTGGATTTGCTTATGTAGTAAAAGGTTACAACATACTTCCTTCTCAATGTTCTTTTTATGCAGTAGAGAAGAGTCAGTAAAATAATATGAAACTAATGTTTGCAAGCTAAGACTGAAGCTGTGATCTTGATATTATTACCATAATGGGAAAAATGCAAGCTATGGTGATAACATACTATAATGCTCTAATGTCATAAAATAATAATATTTATCTGTGATGATTTTTAAAATTTTTTAATGTTTATTTATATTGAGAGAGACAGAGCACGAGTGGGGCAGGGTCAGAGAGAGAGGGAGACACAGAATCTGAAGCAGGCTTCAGGCTCCAAGCTGTCAGCACAGAGCCTGACATGGGGCTCGAACCCACTGACTGAACCCACTGACTGAGATCATAACCTGACCCGAAGTCAGACACTTAACCGACTGAGCCACCCAGGCACCACTGTCTGTGATGATTTTTAAAAATAGTTTGAAGCAGCCCAAAACATATGCATACTTCTTGTGTGAGAAGAACACAGAGGTAAAACAACATTTTTATCACATCATATCAAAAGCACATACTGTTAACATGACTCATCTCTCTTGATGTTAACCTTGATCTATGGGCTGTGGTAGTGTTGTTCAGGCTTCTCCACTATAGAGGTATTCTTTCTCCCCCTTTCCAGACTATACTCCTTAGCAGGAAGTCACTATGCTCAAATTAACTCACAACTTAATGAATGGGGAATTATGATCCTCCTCAATGAGAATGGAGTAACTATATAAAATATTTGGAATTTTTATGCAAGAAAGGTTTACCCTTAGTCCCCCTTTTATTTATTCATTCAATTTTTTCTTTATGTCATCATGAACTCAAGGATATTTAATTTACGCTTGGGTTATAATCCAATATTACTTAAATGAATTTGTTCAAATTGTTTCAACTTTCTTCATTAGGAACACTTTCAATGGAATACTATGTTCTTTTGACATACACCCTTCATTGTGGTTTTTTCTTTATACTTTCTTTTTATTTTTGCACTTCCTTTCATTCTGGCAGTATAAGATGCTCGTTTCAGCTTATACATTTCCTGTCCCAGTCTCTTCTCAACTGTATCTCCAAGGATACCTGGTTCCCTTACTGGAGAATGATATTACAAAACAAGATCTAAGGGCACCTGGGTGGCTCAGTTAAGCGTCTGCCTTCGGCCTAGGTCATCTCATGGCTCATGAATTCGAGCCCTGTGTCAGACTCTGTGAGGACAGCTCAGAACCTGGCGCCTGCTTCAGATTCTGTCTCCTCTCTCTGCCCCTCCCCTACTCGTGCTCTGTCTCTGTCTCTCAAAAATGGATAAAGGTAAAAATTTTTTTTTAAAAAATACAAGATCTAGGTACTACATGTGCTCATTGCTACTGGGTGTTGTTGCTTCTTGGCCCCCTCAGCTGACAAAGCAAGGAATGTATGTGTGTATAATAAACAATGTATATACAACTATTTAAAATATTTCTATATGCAGTCATCTTTATATTAAGCTAGATTCACATGAGTTCATACTGATTTCTCCTACTCTAATCCTTTACCACATGCATCATTCTAGCCTCCTTCCCATGTTTAACTGTCAACTCCCTCTCTGATAGTGATAAACCTGGCTCCCGCCATTTGCCATCTATTTACTTAATTGTTTAATTCCTGTGTATGTGTATAAAAATATAAAAATTGTTAACCCATACAACCATGGTAAAGTAATTCATCAACTAGAGCTTAGTGTTTCTGTACAGCTCCTTTTTACCTTTAGTCTTACAGACTCTACTCATTTCCAAAAAGTTACTTAGGTCTGAAAGTTATTCCTCCACCTCTTTCAGTGAGGTTGTTTTATATATTTGTAATATACTTAGCTGGTTTTGTCACATCCTCACAAAGGATGTGTTTTAACTTGTATAAATTAAGATTACTTCCTTGTGCTCTGAAGTTTAATGGGTTTTGACAAAGAGATAGTGTTATGTACTCACACTTAAAAGTATCATACCAATAATTCCTCTGTTCCCAACAATTCCCTGTACTTCACCTGTTCAACCCTCCAAATTTCCTGCAATCCTCTGGTAACCACTGATTTTTATTATCTTTATAGTTTTGCCTTTTACAGTATGTCATGTAATAGGAATCATACAGTATGTAGCCTTCTCAGACTGGTTTATTTAACTTAGAAATATGCACTTAGAGCTCATTCATGTTTTTTTATGGTTTAATAGCTCATTTCTTCTTATTGCTGAATAATATTCCAATGTCTGGTTGTACCATAGTTTGTTTATCCACTTACTTATTGAAACACATCTTGGTTACTTCTAGTTTTGGTGATTATGAATAAAGCTCTGTAAACATTAACTTGTAGGTTTTTGGGTGGACATAAGTTTTTAGGTCAGTTTGGTAAATAACTAGGAATATGACTGCTGATTCATATGTTGAGACTATGTTCAGTTTTGCAAGAAACCTAAACTATATCCAAAGTTACTGTACCACTTTGTATTCCCACCTAACAATGAATTGAGTTTCTGTTTTACGTCCTTGCTGGCATTTGGTGTTGTCAGATTTGGGGAGATTTTTTGTTGTTATTTCTTAAAACTTTTACCCATTTTAATAGGTATGTAGTAGTGCACATTGTTGTTATAATTTGAAATTATCTAATGAAAAACTATGTTGAGCATCTGTTCCTATGTTTATTTGTCATCTGTATATCTTTTTTGGTGAGGTGTCTGTTCAAATCTATTTTTGGAGATTTAAAATGTTTTTTTTAATTGAGTTGCTTGTTTACTCATGTTTGAGTTTTAACTGTTCTTTATATATTTTTTGATACAAGTCTTTTACCAGATATATTTTCCAAATATTTTTTTCCATTCTTTGGGTTGTCTTTTCATTCCCTTAATAGTGTCTTTTGCAAAACAGGTTTTATTTTTAAGAAAGTCTAATTTATCAATTTGTTCTTGGTTATGCTTCTGCTGTTGGATCTAAAATCTCAACACCACACAGTTTTGTCTACATTTTTTTCCTACTTTTTTCCTCAGAGTTTTTCAGAGTTTTACAGTTTTTTTTTTAATATTTAGGTCTACCTTCCATTTTGACTTCAATTTATGAAAGGTATAAGGTCTGTTTCTATTCATTTTTATGGATATCCAATTTTTCCAGCACCACTTGTTTAAAAGTGTGTTGTGTATTTGATATCTTAAAACACACACACACACACACACACACACACACACACACACACAAAACGTTTCAGGTGGGGAAGAGCTGCTTCTCCCTAGGCTAACCAATTGTTAGAGATAGCAAAGTCATATCTCCTCTACCTGGTCTGTATACCCCAAGAGATAATATTCCTCTGCCTTAAATATCCCAGATGCAGGTACCCAGTAACTAGGGAACAACCCTATAGTCTAAAGTCTGCCAAAATTATTCAAACTTGTCAATTCTAAGCTGTTTATCTCGTCCTGTTTTGCCTTTCCTACAAAAATCCCAATAAAGGTCATGGCCGAAACTTTCCTCCAACTCCTGTCTTCTGGTGTCTTTCTCATGTGACTTTTTGTGGTGTGCTGTGCTTCCTGTCTCTAGCTCCTTTGGGTATAGTAAACTTTGTTTTTTTCCTGAGCTTCCCCTTGGTCTCCTATTATGACTGCACCTGACTGATCATCTCATAAAAGAATATGAAATAAAAAGCTTTACTCCATTGAATTGCTTTTGCTCCATTGTCAAAACTCTGTTACCTTTATTTGTACAGGTGTATTTCTGGGTTATTCTGATCCACTGATATATGGGCCTGTTATTTGCCAAAACCATGTTGTCTTTTCTTTTTTTAAGATTTTTTATTTTATGGGCAACTGGGTGGCTCAGTCAGTAAAGCGTCTAACTCTTGATTTTGGCTCAGGTCATGATCTCATGGTTCATAGGATTGAAACCCACCGTCAGGCCCTGCACTGACAGTGTGAAGTGCACTTGGGATTCTTTCTCTCCCTCTCTCTGCCCCTCCCCAACTCACACACATGCTCTCTCTCTCTCTCTCTCTCTCTCTCAAAAATAAATAAATAAACCTTTACAAGGAAAAGATTTTTTTTTTATTTTTTAAGTAAACTTGACCCCAAAGAGGGGCTTGAACTCACAACCCTGAGATTAAGAGTTGTATATTCTACCAATTGAGCCAGCCAGGCACCCCCAATACTATACTGTCTTGATTACTGTCTTGGTACTGACTGATTATTGTCACTGTATAGGAAGTATTGTAATTTGTTAATGTGAGTCTGTCATTTGTTCTTCTTCAGTATTGTGTTTGCTGTAAGTATTTTGCATTTCCATATAAATTATAGAATCAGATTGCTGATATATAAAAAAAAGTGGCTTGCTGAGATTTTGGCTTAGACTACTTTCAATCTATAGACCAAATTGAGAGAAACAGACATCTTAACAGTATTAAGTCTTCTAATTCATAAACATTTATTTAGATCTTTGATTTCTTTTATTGGAGTTCTGTAGTTTGCTGCATATAGATCCTGCACATATCTATTAGACTTATACCTAAGTATTTCATTTTTATGATGCTATTTTAATGATAATTTTTAAAAAATTCACTGGGGGCACCTGGGTGGCTCAGTTGGTTAGACGTCTGACTTCGGCTCAGGTCATGATCTCATGGTTCATGAGTTTGAGCCCTGCATCAGGCTCTGTGCTGACAGCTCAGAGCCTGGAGCCTGCTTCAAATTCTGTGTCTCCCTCTCTCTCTGCCCCTTCCCCACTCACACTCTGTCTCTCTCTCTCTCTCTCAAAAATAAATAAACATTAAAACAATTAAAATAAATAAATAAAACTTCATTGTAATTTATTAATGGAATATGATTTTTGCCCAAATAACTCAGAACAATCGACTTTTATATTTTAATCTTGTATCCTGTGACCTTGCTATACTCACATATAGTTCCAGGAGTTCTGTATTAAATCTTTGGGCTTTTCTCTATGTGTATTCATATCATCTCTGAAAAAATACAATTTATTCCTTCCTTCCCAATATATATTTCTTTTATTTGTTTTACTTGCCTTATTGCAGTGGCTAGAATTCCAGTATGATGTCAAATAGAAGTGGTGATATGGGGTATACTTGCTCTGTTCTTAGTATTAGGGTTAAGAGAAGTTTTTCACCATTAAGTATGATGTTAGCTGTAGGGTTTTTGTTGGTTTTTTTAAATCAAATTAGGGAAATTACTCTATTTTCAGTATGTTGAGATTTTTTTTTTAAAATGAAGAATAGATGTATTTGGTCAAATGTTTTTTTCTGTGTCCATTGTATGATTACATGATTCCTCTTGAATGTGTTGAATTGCATTGATTGTTTTTCAAATGTTAAAACAGACTTGAAAAACTCAAATAAATCCCACTGGGACATAGTATAAAATTATTTGTATACATTGTTGGATTCAATTTCCTATTTGTTAAAGATTTTTGCATCTATGTTCACGATAGATGATGGTCTATACATTTTCTTTATGTAACATTTTCATCTCGTTTTAGTTTAGGATAATGCTGGCCTCATACATCAACTAAGGTAGGAAATGTTCCCTCTCTTATTTTCTGAAAGAGATTGTGGAGAATTGGTATTATTCCTTCAGTATTTGGTAGAATTTCTCAGTGAAACTATCTGAAACTGGAACTTTCCTTTTTGGTGATTTATTAATTATTCATTCAACTTTTTATAGACATATGCCTGTTTTGATTACCTATTTCTTATTTGTGAATATTGGAACTTCGTATCTTTCAAGGAATCAATTTATTTCACCTAATTATAAAACTTGTAGGCATAGAGTTATCCATAGCACTTCTTACAATTTTTAGTAGTGATAAACCCCACTTTCTGATATTGTTGTCTTGTGACTTCTCTCCTTTTTCCCTTGGTTAGCCAGGCTAAGAGCTTATTAATTATAATGATCTTTTCAAATAACTAGTATTTGGGTTCATGGATTTCCTTTACTTCTTTCTTGCTTTCAATGTCATTGATTTCTACCTTAATTTTTATTACTGCTCTCCTTCTGATTGCTTTAAACTTAAATAATTTTTCTTTCTCTTGCCTTCTAAGGTAGAAACTGAGATCATTGATCTTCTTTTCTAATGTATGCATTTAATGCTATAAATTTATCTCCAAGCAATATTTTTGCTGCATGCCATAAGTTTTGATAAGTTGTAGTCATTTAATTAGTTTAATTGAAATAATTAATGTGTTGTTTAATTTCTAAATATTTGGTAATATTCCTTTTACCTGTTATCAATTTCTAGTTTAATTCTATTAGACTCTGAGAACTTTTTATCACTTATATTTTCCTAAATTTATTAAACTATTATTGCCCAGAATGTGATCTATCTTGGAGAATGTTCCTTGAGTGTGAAAATAATGTTTATTTTGCTGTTGTTAAATGGAATATTCTATAAATATCAATACAATCACACTGATTGATAGTGTTACTTGGGTCGATGATATGCTTACTGATGTTCTGTTTGCTTGATTTATCAGTTACTGAAAGAGTGTTTTTGAAGTCCCCAGCTATGATAATGATTTGTCCATTTTTAAAGTTTTTATTTTAATTCCAGTTAGTTAACATATAGTGTTATATTAGTTTCAGGTGTACAATATAGTGATTCAGCAATTCCATACAACACCCAGTGATCATCACAAGTGCCCTCCTTAATCCTTATCACCTATTTAACCTATACCTCCACCCACTTCCTCTGTGATAATCATCAGTTTGTTCTCTATAATTAAGAGTCTGCTTTGGGGTGCCGGGATGGCTCAGTCCATTAAGCATCTGACTTTGGCTTAGGTCATGATCTTACAGCTCGTGTGTTTGAGCCCCACGTTGGGCGCTGTACTGATAGCTCAGAGCCTGGACCCTGCTTAGGATTCTGTGTCTCCCTCTCTCTGCCCCCTCCCCCACTCATTCTGTCTCTCTTTTAAAAATAAATAAAAATTAAAAAAAAAGAGTCTGTGTTTTGGTTTGTCTCTCTCCCTCTCTCTCTCTTTTTCCCTTTGCTCATTTGTTTTGTTTCTTAAATTCCACATGTGAATGAAATCATATGGTATTTTTTCTTGAAGTTTTGTGCTTTTATTTAATATATTTTGATGCTTTGTTGATAGATGTGTATATATTAAGGATTGTTATGCTTGAGGTAAATTGACACTTTATCATTATGTAATTCCAACTTTATTCCTAATAATTTCCCACTTTCTGAAGTTTGTTTTGTCTGAAATTAATATAGGTAGTCCTATTTTTTCAGTTTTTGTTAGCATTATACATGATGTGAGGCATACTTCCTTCTTATCCAACAGCAGCAGTTTCAAGTCCATTTTAAAACAAATACATATTCATATATATAAATATATATATATATATATATATATATATATATATATTTACATACACACACACACACACAGAGACCTTATATAACAAACTTCATAACACACAGACCTTATATAACAAACTTCATAACATACTTATTAATAATAGCTCCAATCTGGAAGCAATTCTAAAGCCCATCAACAGGAGCAAGGATAAATACACAGTTCTACTTTCATACAATGGGATACTATTCAGCAATAAAAAAGAATAAACTAATGAAACAAGAACTAGTTTGGATAAGTCTCAAAAACAAAGAAGTTGGTTAGGCATAAGAAAGTGCATACTTAATAATAACTTTTAAAGATTATTTTAGAACTGGCAAAACCATTCTACAGTGATAAAAATTAGAAAGCAACTGCCTCTGACGGGAGGGAGAATTGACTGGAAAGAAACATGAAAGAAACTTCTGGGATGATGGAAATGTTCATTTGCATTTTGTTTTATGCAGCGATTACATGAATGTACTCACTTGTCAAAATTCAAATGGAACACTGAAGGGACATTTTATTATATGAGTTAGAAATTAAAAAAAAAATGGCTTGTATTCACAAATTAAAGTAAAAAGAAGGAAGTGTAGTAAATTAACCGTTCTAAAAACAATTAGATGATCTTTCAGGAGTTCATTCCAGTCATTAATGCTTCCAGTGTAGATGAGTAAATATATATGTGCATAGCCTGAATGTATAAGGTCAATATTGAAGTAGGCATGCTGTAAGACAAAGGAAGGAAGGAAGGAAGGAAGGAAGGAAGGAAGGAAGGAAGGAAAAGAGAAAAGAAAAGAAAAGAAAAGAAAAGAAAAGAAAAGAAAAAAGAAAGAAAGAAAGAGGAAGAGAAAGAGAAGGGAAGGAGGGAAGGAAAGAAGGAAGGAAGGAAGGAAGGAAGGAAGGAAGGAAGGAAGGAAGGAAGGAAGAAGGAAGGAAGGGAGGAAGGAAGGGAGTTAAGCCGCCTGTTTCTCCTGTAGGATATTAGCCAAAGAAAGAGGCAAGCAATTTATCAAGGAGTAGACAGACATATCTTGGGTGAGATGACTAGTAAAACAACTCTTCAATTTTGTGGGGACTAGAGAATTGTTCATTTGTGAGGAAAACATTTAACTTGTTGTCTGAATTCATTCAGAAAGGACTATACCCATGGAGTTAGAAAGAATTAACTTACTGGCATGAATCAAGTCTTACCCATCAGCGTGGACTATTAGTAGTTCTATTCACAAAAGATTATTCACCAGGTACTGTATTTAGTTTACATGTGTTCATCAAATGTTTCATATGAGAAGACTATGGGGAAGATGTAAGACTATGTTCATTCGACTAAAACTAGCCCTTTGTTTTTTCTCTGTTGATAAGAGTGACATATCTTATATCTTTGTGTTTTAGTCTGTTCAGGACGCTATAACAAAATGCCCTAGGCTATGTGGCTTATAAACAACACATATTTCCTTCTCACAGCTATGAAGTCTGAAAGTCCAAGATTAGGGTACCAAGCATGATATGGTTCTGGTAAAGCCTCTCTTTCAAGTTGCAGACTCCCAACTTTGTACTATGCCCTCACATGATGGAAGGGACAAGCTAACTCTATGAGGCCCCTTTTATAAGGCTCCATTCATGATGACCTAATCAATCCAAAGGTTCTACCTCCTGATACCATCATCTTGGAAATTGGGTTTTCAACATACAAATTTGTGGGGGAGAACATTCAGACCACAGCATTTCATCCCTGATCTGCTCAAAATTCATGTTCTTCTCACATGTTATTAATTCAAAAGTCTAAGTTCAAAGTCTTGTCTGAATCTCATCTAAATCAGATATAGATGAGACTCAAGTTATGATTCATTCTGAGGTGAATTTCTCTCTTGCTGAGCACCTGTGACATCAAACAAGTTATGTGCTTATAAAATACAATGGTAGGAGAGGCAGAGGGTAGACATTCACAATCTAAAGGGATAAATAAAAAAAGATAAACGGAGTAATAGATTCAAGGTAAGTCCAAACCCTAAAAGGGCAATCACTAAACATCAAGTCTTGAGAACAGTTATCCTTGGCTTGATACCCTGCCTTACCTATCCTCTAACGTGGAGGTTCTGGGGCACCTGGGTGGCTCAGATGGTCAAGCTTTCGACTTCAGTTCAGGTCATGATCTGAAGGTCCATGAGTTCCAGCCCCACCTTGGGCTCTATGCTGACAGCTCAGAGCCTGGAGCCTACTTCAGATTCTGTTTCTCCCTCTGTTTCTTCCCACACTCTGTCTGTCTCTCTCTCAAAAATAAATAAACATTAAAAAAAATTTAAATAAGGTGGAGGTTCTGTTTCCAGATACACCAGGGCATTCCCCAACCACACAACTTTGCTGGGTGCTGCCTATGCAACAGCTATAAGATTCTACTTGTGTGTCTGTGGCTGTCCTGGGCTGAAATCACACATCTGTGCCTTTACTGGTCTGGGGTCACAGGGGAAACCCCACTCCCCACAGCTCTGTTGTGCATTGCCCTAGTTGAGGCTGTCTGTAGTGGTCATGTCCTTGCAGAGGCAATATGCCTGGGTTGTGTGTCCTGGGTTCCAGGAGACTCCATCATTCCAAATCTAGGTAGAGGTAGCCACTCACTATGGCTTTGCTAGGGTCTTGTTCCCACAGCTTTGGGCAGGGATCATCTGGCTGATTGAAACCCAGGAGATTCCCCTCTCTACTTTTGAAACTCAGGAGGAAACCCTGATGATCTCTGAACTGAAGCACCTTTGAGGGCCTTCTTCCCTTGTCCTGAAAAATGGCATACATTCTCAGCCAAATAGTTTCACAGTCCTGCCCTATAAAATCTAAGAAGTGAGACAACCCTCCTTCATTCCTCTCTGTCTCCTTCTTGTGTAGTTCAAAGTGAGTGTTTTCCTTCAGGAGTAGCTGGTATAGTCTGTGGTTCACATCCATGCTAATGTCCTTATGAAAACAGTCACTTAGTCACACATTAGTGTTCTCTTCCAAACATGATTTCACATTTTTTTAAATTTTTTGTGCAGTATGATATAGGCTGAGAGTTTCCAAAGTTTTAAGTTGTGCTCCACTTTTGATTAACAATTTAATCTTTAAATTACTTCTATTTTCTCCCATTTTACAATAAGCATTCAAGAGAAGCCAAGCCACATCTTTAACACTTTGCTTAGATATTTCCTCAGCCAAATATTTAATGTTATTGCTCACACATTCTAAGTTCTACCTTCCACAAAACATTTGGCAAAACATTGGCAGGAACACAATTCAGCTAAGCTCTTAACCACTTTATAAGAAAGATCACCTTTTCTCCAGTCTTGGATAGATCTCTCATTTCCATCTCAGACCCAATCAGAATGGCCTTTACCATCCATATTTCTACTAACATTCTGTTCATGAACACTTAAATATTCTCTAAGAAGATGGAGATTTTCTCATACAGCACTCCTCTTCTCATGAGCTTTCACTAGAATCACCCTTAACAGTCCCTTCTTGGCAATGTAGGTTTTTTCAAGCTTGCACCTCAAAATTCCTCTAGCCTATACCCATTACGTGGTTCCAAAGCCACTTCCACATTTTTAGATATTTGTTACAGCAGCACTCTGCTCACAGTACCAATTTTCTGTCTTAGTCTGTGCTATAACAAAATACCACCGATTGTATGGTTTATAAACAACAGAAATTTATCTCTCACAGCTCTGGAGACTGGAAGTCCAAGATCAGGATGTCAACATGGTAGGGGTCTGGTGAAGGTCCTCTTCCAGGTGGCAGACTGCCAACTTTTTTGTGTGTCCTCCCATGGTAGAAGGGAAGAGCTTCCTCTCTGGGGACTCTTTTCTAAGGGCACTACCATGAGGGTTCCATCTTCATGATTTACTCACCTCCCAAAGCCCTCACCTCCTAATATCATCACCTTGGGCATTATGTTTTCAACATATGGATTTGGGAAGGACACAAACATTTATACCACAGCACTTTACTATTTTGGAAAAAGACCTAAAGTCCATATCATTAGGCTATATTAAATAAGACTTTAATGGAATAGTTATCAGACCTAAAACCAACATGGTTTGAACAGTAGTACACCTAAATCCATCTAATAATGAGCTCTATTAATTCCAGGTTCTGCTTCTAGTAGCATAAAGCCAGAAAGATTATTAAATTCTTTCACCTTACTGGTGAGAAAATTCAAGTTTAGAGAGATCAAATGTCTCATTTTGAGCCCTGTAGGGGAGACAGGCAGGCTGCCCCAAGATGGGTCACTTTGGCATAAACATTATTTTCAGTTAAAAGCAATCAAAACCCAGTGAATTTATGAAAAACTCTTTAGCTCCCCCTCAACTGCCTGCTTATACCACAGAGAAAGCTATTAACAAAGTTTCTTCTTTACCTAAGACACTTACAAACATAGTAGGACAACCTTTGTTTTCCAAATATCTTCTTTCCTCTTCCTACTAATGGTCTTTCTCCTTTTTGTATCCTCAGACCCTTTCCCCTTTCCTTAGCTCATATAAGCATCATGTTGCCTCACTGTCTTTGGAATTTCTATGTCTATTGCATTCCCCTGCTAATCTGTCTCATGTCAATTTGATTCTTAGTCCAGCTAGAAGGACCATGAAGAGCAGAGAAAATTCTTCCTCCCCAACACCCCAATTTACACAAATAAGTTAGTGGCATAGCCAGGACTAGAAAATATTCCTACTCCTAGCCCATTTTTTCTAATCAATTTTTGTCACAACTCAAATTAATATACTGCACTTTTTACATACTTCACTTTACAAAACACACCAAAAATGACTTCATGTTGAGAAATCAACTGTGGTTGATTAGACAGAAGGAAGGATAGCTCAATCTTGTTGAAGGGAAAATAAGCTTAGAAGAACATAAAAAGCTTAATTATAATAAAATAAGAAAAAATAATCAAACATAGTGAAGTCCTTTCAAATAGATCAATTTAGGTTCTATTGCACTCTCTGAATGGAATTTATCTGAATCCTTATTATTTCTCACTCTATAAAGTGATCTGTGTCTCCAATGAGAAACATTCAGAAAAAAAAAACATGTCATTTTATAAGCAAAATAAAATCTTCAACTTCACTTTGTAAATGTTGTACCCTGTCAAACATCCTTTTTGGATAGATAATTTTCTCAGATTTTTTTTATATTCAGATTCTCTATCCCACAGAATTTACTTCTTTATGATTGGGGGCATGTAGTGGTGGCACGTGTATCATTTCTTTATGTGCCCGAATGCTCGAAGTTCTTCTTACAATATCCATAGATATTGACAGCAGTTGCTCCCAAATTTTTTAATAGTGAAGACTACTTTTAAGTTCTAAAAATTGTATAGATCCTACATAAAAGTTACATTTTAGTATTTGTTGATTAATAAAGTACATAAAGTCTAACATCCATTCCATTCATTAACACTTTTAAATGAATTTGTATTTTGGTTGTTGTTGTTTTTCATTTTTTTAAGATATTATTTTTTAAAGTAATCTCTACACCCAATGTGGGGCTTGAAGTTACAACCCCGAGATCAAGATTCACGTGCCCTACTGACTGAGCCAGCCAGGGCCCCTGAATTTATATTGTTCTAATCGCATCATTTGCATATGTTTAAAAAGTTGTAGATAATTATTTGTAAAGCATGGTATTTACTTAGTTCCCCAGACTCTACAGTAATGCGCTGTCTCCCAACACCAGCAATGAGCCTGGGTTTGAACGCCACAAATTTCCCTGTGAAAGTCCTGTGTTTGCAGAAACCTAGAAAGAAGCCAGGGAGGAAATCTACACTGGCCCTGCTTCCTACTCATAATCTTATCCATATTCATTTACTATCAACTTCAAGAGGACTGAGACTTCACTCTAGACTGTCCACCCTCCCAGTTGAAGAGTTTCAGGGCATGTTCCCCCCTCCTTAAATGTGCCACTTTGACATGTGGATTATTTTGAGCTGAAGGCACTTGAGATTCTATGGGCTCAAGAGAAATTTTTGTCCCTCCCTTAACCACACAGAAGAATCTAAACTGGGGGTCTTTCCCAGAATAAGAGTTACTAATACAGATAAATTTTATCTGAGTGACCCATCAGTTATGGTAAGGCAAACATCTAATTAGCAAACATCGGCTCTTATCACCTTGTGAAATGCATTCCTTTTCTCTAAAACTCCAGACTCCTACCCTCTTCTCCTTTGTTTAGAATGACATATATACATCATTTTCCTCTCTTTGGAATTTCCATGTCTATGTGGAATCCCGGTAGGAACACCTATTAAATTGAATTTGAATTTCTCCTTTTAATCTGTCTTTTGTCAATTTGATTTCTAGTCCAGCTAGAAGTGTTATGCCCAGAATTCGTGATCCCCAAAGACCTCCAGGGAGCCGAGTACGATGTAAAAGCAAAAGAGCCTTTATTCGAGCTAGCTCGAGCTCAATCCCCTATCTGCACCGACGCAGTGGTGAGATACCAGGGAGAGAGAGGGAGTTTCAAAAGGACAAAGGTTTTACTGGGGCCTAGGGGCAGTTGGTGAGGTAATGGCTGTGGCCTCAGCCGATTGGCTGGGGAAGGGTCGTGGCCTCGGCCGATTGGCTGAGGAAGGGTCAGAGTCCTGTTACGCAGGTCGCTGGGCGTGTTATGATCAGGAAGTTTGAATGGGTGAGCGGGAGGTTACTCAAGGGGAGGAGGAGTGGTCTAGGTGAAGGACACAGAACAAGATGGAGTCGGTGGCGGAGGCCCACCCTTTCAGAAGGACCTCTGAGGGGACCAAAATTCTTGCTTCCTGACACAGTGCTAAGAAAAATGCTTGGCTCATAGGCTGTCTTCAGTAAATATTTTATGAGTGTAAAAAAATCTACAAAGATGCCATGTTTAAGCATGCCTTCAACCAAGAAATTTGCTTTACCCCAGCTCTTTAAACCTGACAACTGTGGAAACACTTATGAACTACCTAGAAATACCCTCCCTCTGACAACATAAGTATTTCCATGCCAACTAGGGGACATATATTATCCAAGGTAATAGAATATTTAATTTCAGGTGAGCCTAGCTATCAAAATATTTTTTTTCTGAGGGTCAGTACATACATCAAATACAGAGGGATGCCTATTTTGGAAGCACAGGGCAATAATTACAATAGTAAGTATTTTATTATTTCCAAAAACTGTATTATAAATCTGGGAACTTTCTGCATAAATGATGTAACAAGTTTATTGAATAATGATTATTTACCAGGCACACTGCTAAGTATTTTATGTGCACTATTTTATTTAATTCTCACAAAAACCCTATAAGGTTGGAAATATTATTATCTTTATTTTAGAGATGCAGAAACTGAAGTTAGGAGAAGGTAAATAATTTATCCAAGGTCACACAGGTAGTTCCTGAGCCATTACTCTTAACCACTATGTTCAAAGACATGCTAAGGGAAAATTTCAGTAGCTTTCTACCTAGTTAGAATATTTCTACTTTTATCCTTAACTCACTTAGAATATTAATTACAACTGTCATTTCTCATGATTCTGGTTGTTTAGTTATGTGTGTTATTTTCTACTTGCCTCTTTAAAAGAGGGAAGAATTGATAAGTAACATTAAAAATGATTTTGTAAACACTAAATTTTATCAAAAAGTCACATCTAGAATTCACAATTAGTAAAACTGAACTCCATACTATTAGGTGGAATTCCATTATAAACAAAAATAATTAGGTCAGAAAATATGGGAGAAGAATCTAGGTGGTTGCAAATTAATTTCTTTATAGTGTTACCAAAAGGTCTATCACAGCTGCTAACTCAGGAAACAAATGCTGAGCCTCGGTGGACTGCTGTGGCCCATGGTTCCATCCCAGGGAATCCTGAGGGGGCTGGACAAATCAAGAGCATAACTCCTGGCCGGATTTGCCAACAATGTTACAGAACAAACGTAGATAAACTTGTCACAGAGAAGCCAATAACTCAAGAAATGAGGGTTTGGGAGAGATTTATTTTGGGTGCCAGCAGATGGGAGAAGTGGCAGAGTCAAGCCTTAACAACCGACCTCTCTACCCACAAGATTGACACCTAGAGTTTTTGTAGAGACGCTTGGGGAGGTACCTGCTAGAGAACGGGCAAAGAGCACATGTCATCGGTGGGGGGTCGGTATGTGTTCAGCCTATGATCATGGGCAGGGAAGGGGACATGTGGGTGTGGTCTTCTAGTCATTCCCTTGCTATCAGCATTTTTCTGGTCTGGCTGTTGGTATGTTCTAGGTCATTGCAAAACACCATCAATGCGTCAAGAAGATGCAGTAAGAAACAAGCATTATGGATTTTAGTTAGAGCATGAGTTAAGCAGTCTTGTCTATTTCTGGTTTTAACTGTTGGGGTCTATAATTGAGCAAGAGGGCTTGCTAACAATAGTACTTGCCATCAATTTTGACCTTCTAGCAGTTCTCAGTTCTTTTTTTTTTTTTTGATTCAGTACATTTTTCAGAGTTATTTTAAATTCCAAAGCAGCAACAACAAAAATATAAACAACAAATAAACATTTGTGGAGCTTGACCTGTAACTCCTAACCAGGCATTTATCTTTTGCCTACTTCCAAATCTTCTGAAGAATTAAGCATTTGACATTTTGTTTTTGCATAAAGCTTACTTTTCTCTGTGTTACTTCTTACCATCTTCTCTCACTGTTTCCTAGGTCCTATCTGATTTTACACATACCCAAGAGCAAAAGATGGATGCATATTTAGAACAGAAGCATTCCAAAAAGGCAAAAGCTTTTCACTGAATATCACCTTGATCTTAGTGGTTCATTTCATTCTCTTGCCCTTGTACTTAAAGTAATATGAGCTATTTACAAAGCTCAGTGGAATGATTTTCAAACTAATTTTCAATAGGTGGGTGTGGGGTATGGGCAATTTCAGAGACCAGTTACAAGTAAGTTTTCAGGGGTGCCTGGTAAGCTCAGTCAGTCCAGCATCCAACTACGGCTCAGGTCATGATCTCATGGTATGTGAGTTTGAGCCCTGTGTCAGGCTCTGTGCTGACGGTATGAAGCATGTTTCAGATTTTCTCTCTCTCCGTCTCTCTTTGCCCCTCCCCAGTTCATGCTCGCTCTCTTTCTCTCAAAATAAATAAATAACAAAACTAAAAAAAAAGTAAGTTTTCAGCAAAAATGGCGATATATTTTTGTTCCCTGACTTACAAGCATGGAAGGCCTTTATCAGCATGCTTTGCAACTCTCAAGAAGTTGGTTATAGCCCTAATAATGGTATACCTTACATTAGTTCACATTCCCCAAAGAAGATTTCTTAAGATGCTTTCTGTTTCCTTCATTAGTAATCTCAGCATAATCTCTTTTAGTATGTTTAACTTTCTAGACAATAGATGTTTATAAATTTTTGTTTGCCATCACCGCTTCTGGGTTCTAAACTTTAAATAAAATGTGTGCATAAAATGTTTTTGTATAGGGGTGCCTGGGTGGCTCGGTCAGTTGAGTGTCCATCTTCGGTTCAGGTCATGATCTTGTGGTTCGTGGGTTCGAGCCTTGCATCAGGCTCACTGCTGTCCCTCTCTCTCTCTCTGCCCCTGCCCCACTCATGCTCATGGACGCTCTCTCTCTCTCAAAGGTAAAAAATAAACATTTAAAAGGTATTTGTATATCTAACAACAAAACCAACCAATAGTGAGGTACTCAAGATTTGGACTCTTTAAATATTTGACAGATGTATGGAATATGTTTATGCTTATATTCATGCACATATTAAGTTCACAGGGATAAAATATAATGCCACATTTGCTTAATAAGTTCTCTTCACATCTTTAAGTTTTAAAGAGTCTATAGCTTCAATTTTCCTTTTACTGTAATTTCCTGTTATATGGTGGTATATTCCAGTATATTGCCATGAAATGAATCTATATTTAGACCATATTACACTTCCAAAAATCTCTAAGTTAATTTTGTACTGTAAGTTTTTTATAACAGAAAGTTGAGTAGCATGAACTGTGAATTCACCCAAGCCATGGAGGAAAATGACTATGTAGATGTATCATATGTTGGTTTGTGTTTAGAAGGTAATGGAATCTAAAATGTAGCTTCTGGGGGTGCCTGGCTGGCTCTGTCAGAAAAGCATGAGATTCTTGATCACAAGGTTGTGAATTCAAGCCCCACATTGGGTGTAGAGATTACAAAAAAAAAAAAAAAAAAGTTTAAAAAATTTTAAATAAAATAAAATGTAGCTTCTGTTAGCAAACAATAAGGTGTAAGAAAGGAAAACTTTTTCTCTACCCTTCAAGGGTCTTTTGGCTGGTGTAAGAATTAAATTGACCTGAGACAGTTTAACAGGAGAAAATCATATTTAATAACATTACATATGTATGGGGAATCCACATAAAAATGAGAGATTCTGTTACAGAACCAGGCTGGAACGCTGGCGGAAAAACCAAGCGGCACTCGGAGATCTTTGTGGATTGGAGATTTATTTAACACTGGTGGGCTCAGAGGAGACTGTTTCTCCAAAGGTCTGAGCCCGGAATGCCAGTGGGGAAGGTAATTTATAGCTGACAGCCTCCATATCTGTGGGGCTTTTCGCGCGCACAGCAAAGGAAGAAGAAACCAGCGGAGGGGTCTCTAAGCTAGAGACCAGAGTTTGTTTTAGTCCAATCAGCCATCTTTAGTGTACTTTATCCACTTCTTCAACAATTCCAAAGACAGGCAAAATGAGGTATATGTCATTATGAACTAAGGAGAAGGAGGAAAAGGACTAGACTTCAAAGAGAAAGAAAGCAATTCACAGGAAGATGAAAAAGAGTAAGTTTTTGGCAAACATGTTTTCTGGGCTGCACAGACAACAGGACATAGAGAAGAATTTTAACAGATTTTGCTAAATTCCTGCCTACCACCCCTAGTTCTTATTATAATGTAACTACATTATAATACATCGTATAATCTTTTCCTGGAGCAGGTCCTGGATCTAAATTCTTTTAGGCAGTTAGTGGAAAAGTCAAGGTTTCTTCCTAAAATTAAAAAAAAAAATTTTAATGTTTATTCATTTTTGATAGAGCATGAGTGGTAGAAGGGGCAGAGAGAGAGGGAGACGCAGAATCTGAAGCAAGCTCCAGGCTCTGAACTGACAGCACAGAGCCTGACGCAGGGCTCGAACTCGCAGACCCAGAGATCATGACCTGAGCTGAAGTCGGACGCTTAACCGACTGAGCCACCCAGGTGCCCCATCTTCTTAAATCTTTTGGGTTTTGATTGTTTTCAGCTTGAAATAATCTGCAAGCTGAAATGGCGTATTTTAGGGCAACTAGTTCTGAGCCCCTTCAAGGGTATGTGATATAATGAATACTAAGAATTTTATATTGGCAATTCCAAATCTCTGTTCTGTGAGTGATCCAAAGCACAAGACTAAACAAATATAATTAGGTTTTGCTGCATAAAGTTATTATTTGTTTAAATGCTGTAATCCTCTTACTAAATATAATCTGAAATTTAATTTGGTGACAAACTGTAAATATTGAAAAGGAGGCTGAGCTTTCATCAAATCTGGTGTGCACCCTCCTTTTGATGATTTTCATATTTGCATAATTAAAACCTCTCTCCCCTGCTGTTTTCTCAAGTCCAATGAAATCATGGTGAAATATTCTTGGAAATACAGGGTGGAGAGGGAAAGAAATAAAAAATGTTTTTGTTATTTTAATCTTACGGAAGCCAAATAATTGTACAATATGATGCACAGTAAATACATAGGAATGGTCTTCTTTCAACTGAGTACCCAGAAATCCTTGGGAAAGCTTTTCAGGGACCTTCACAACAGAGTTAAAAGAAAACAAATATAATGACAAAGGTGATTTTTTTCTCCAGTATAAAAATAAAGTCTGATGAATTTAGCAAAAACAGGAACAACTGCTTTCATTTACTAATGATATAATACAGAGGGTCATCATGAGGAGATTTTAAAGTGAATTACAAGCCATTGACAGCACTGAATAGAGAAGAGACATTGGTTCCTTCTCTGGACAGGTAGAAAAGTTCCCAATAGCCATTACAGAGCTCCGGGAGCAAGCAATCTGGGAACTGGACTCTCTGTATATAATGCTAGCTGGAGCTCCCTAGAGAGTGCTTGAGTCTCCACACGTGGCCTTCAGTCTGAAATAGTCAGTTAAAAATACATAAAACAGAATCAAATAACAAACAATTTACCCAGAGGTGTATAAAAATGAGGTAGCTACATATAATAAAAACAAAGGGAATATCTGATTTTGAAGCTAGGCTTTGGTAACAGTTTTCTGTGTGGCTTTGGCCAAAGGCCAAAGGTGGGAAAAGTCTGTGATAATTATTTGAGTTAAATTAATTCCATTGGAAAAACTGTTTCTTCTTAATTTCTAAGACACGGAGACAAGTTCTGTAGCATGTTTTAGGCCTAATAGTCTGGATTCTACTTTAGATTTCTGAGATAATATTTTTTGTTGTTTAAAAATAATGTTATTGGAGCACCTGAGTGCCTCAGTCAGTTAAGCACCTGACTCTTGATTTTGGCCCAGGTTATGATCTCGGGATTCATGGGATCAAGTCACACGTTGGGCTCTACACTAACAGTGCAGTGGATGGTTAGTACAGAACCTGCTTGGGATTCTCTCTCCCCCTCTCTCACTGCCCCTCCCTCTTTCTCTTTCTCTCCAAATAAATAAACATTCAAAAATAAAAATGATATTACTGTTTAGTAAAGTGATGTTAAGTGTAAAAAAATAAAATGATAAAGAAAGATACAAAGATGAAAATTAAGATCCTCTTAAAGACTATTTGTAGTAGTATGATAGGAAAAACATAGGATAATATAGGCAGAGAGGGAAAGGAATAGGACCTGAGGTCCCTGAGTGGGGAAAGACATATTTTGGAACAATGTTGGGAATGTCTGAAAAGAGGAAACCCCCTCAGGTGACTCCCCCTTCAGGTTTCCTTCAGAAATTTGACAAAAGACCTGACTAAAAAATAAGGAGACCATAAAACCTATGACCCACAAGGAATTGGTATGGCCATAGACCACCCCTCATACAATGGAAACAAGCCAATCAGAAATGGACAACCCAGCACCTAGCTATCAAGCCAATAGGAGTAGAATCTGAGAAGGAACAAGGAAGGGGAAGGGGAGGGCTGACCAGAACCTTATAAAACAAGGACCTTCACCTAGAGTACTTGGGCAGTCACTTTTGATGTCCCTTTGTAAAGAGAACTTTCCTACTATTCTTCCTTTCTAATTTTATATTCTAATAAACTTTTGCCTGCTGCTCATTTTGTGTCCACCTCTTCATTCTTCAAAGCAGCGAGACAAGAAATCCTGGGTATTGTGGTAAAAAAATCCTGCAACAGTAGTTCCTAGAAATAGATTTAATTTGAGAACTTTTCTTTTTTTACTGTTAAAATATTTTTCATCCATTGAAGTAGAGCTGTAGTTTTACCTCTCCTGAGAAACCCTCTGTGATCAGATTGCTTAGCTTCCACTCATCTTTGTTGTTTTTTTTTACTAAATGGAACCATTCACTATCATTTGGGATTTTTAAGAAAATTTTTATTAGTTTTATTTTTATTTATTTTGAGAGAGAGAGCATGAGCAAGGGAGGGACAGAGAAGGAGAGGGATAGAGAATCCCAAGCAGGTTCTACACAGTCAATGCAGAGCCGGGCGCGGGGCTCGAGCTCATGAACCATGAGATCATCACCTGAGCCAAAGTCAGATGCTTAACTGACTGAGCCTCCCAGGCGCCCTACCCATCTTTGTTTTTGATTAATTTGAAGGAAAATACTATAAGCATTCTATATTTAGACATTTATTTAGTATGGTTTATTTTTATTTCCCCAAATGTATGTAAGTTCCTCAAGCCAAAAGATATTATTATCCCATATACAGTGGCTTACATAGTATTGATAATACAGGCAACATGCAATAAGTCAGTAACTGTTGACTTGTTTTATACTACTCATTTCTATCTTAAGGATTTATAAAAGGATGCAAAAATTAAAAATTTGAGTATTTTAACAAGGTTTGAAATTTCCTCGAGATTTGGAAATAATTTCATCAATTTACATTAACTGACACACATTTAAAACTAGGCTTGGTTGGGGTGCCTGGGTAGCTCACTCAGTTAAGCTTCTGAGTCTTGGTTTCAGCTCAGGTCATGATCTCACAGCGCATGGGTTCAAGCCCGGCATCAGGCTCTGCTCTGGCAGTACAAAGCCTGTTTGGGATTCTCTCTCTCTCTCCCTCTCTCTCCCCCATCCCACTCTCTTTCTCCCTAAAAAAAAAAAAAACTTGGCTTAATAAAACAAAAATTTTAAAACTTTTTGACCTATGGCTATATGTGAGCCAAACAAGAGTTTGTCCACCTGATGCAGTGGACACCTGAAGCCAGTAAAAACTGACATTGAGCTTTTGCAGTGAAAAAAGATGGGTTATTTATTAGTGTGGCACCACCCAGGAGAATGAGAAAGGCAAAGAGGGTGGGAGAAGGCTAATGCTCAAAAGTTCCCAACTCCCTGATGGCTTGCAATTGAGGGTTTTTAATGGAAAATTTGGGGGCAAGGGTCTCCTGAAAGGGTGGATGTCACTGATTGGAGGTCTGTGAGGTCATGCTAGCAGATGCTCTGGTGTCACTTTTTCTGGTTCTGTGAAGGTCTTTTTCATCTCAAGAGACTTGGAATCTGAAAAATACCTTTATGTTACAGATTTCATTAGGTACATTTGGTGATTATATCTTTAGAGTAGTGCTGATTATCTACTTGTAAGCTAGTGGGGTTGCATTCCTACAGACTGGTCCAGTATGACCTCTAGTGTTCATTTTTTCATCCTAACTGGCAAGATGGATGCCAGCCTTGGGACCACTTTACAACCTTTTTTTTTTTTTAATTTTTTAGAATTTTTTAAAAGTAATCTCTACACCCAACATGAGTCTCAAACCCACAACCCAGAGATTAAGTGTTGCATGCTCTATGTACTGAGCCAACCAGGCACCCCATGGACCATTTTACACTCCTAATAATTATTCAGGAGTCCACAGTGAATTTTTGTTTGGGTGGATTATATCTATCAATATTTATCATATTAGAAATTAAGACTGAGAAAATTTTAAAACACAGGGATATACAAGCACATATGCATTAGTCATCAAAGCAGTGACATCTCATATCATATAGCCTCTGGAAAACTCCACTGTACACTCATGAGAGAGTGAGAGTGAAAAGAGCAAATAATGTCTTCATATGATAGTGAAAATATTTTGACCTTGTGAACTCCCCAAAAGGATCTTGGCAGCTCCAGATTTCCCGAGACCACACTTACAGAATTGTTGCTGTAGATGAACTGAACTCAACACATCTTTTCAAAAGTAATCATATATGGAGGTTTATGGAACAAAGAGGAACTGGAGGCACTGGTTATGGTCAAAAGGTTTCATGTTTTAGTGCTACTGTATCTAGTCAGTAGGTTATACGTAGAGAATACGTGGCCACTAGAAGGCTGAGTTCATCCCCAGAAGGCTAAGCTTCAAGGCTATAAAACCATCTAGTGAGTATTTCTCTATTGTTATCTGAAGACCACATCAGAATCAATAAATATTTAAACTACAGATAACTGAATCCCACTACAGATTAATTAAAAAAAATCTTGGAGGTGGAGCCCAGGAATCTCTTATCTTAATAAGATCCCCAAGTGAATCTGTCACTCAGTAAAATTTGGGAAACACAGACATAGATAAATGTGTAGGTTACCTGAAATAGTACAATAGCCCATACCACCACTTGCTCTGGTTTGGCCACATGCAGAATGATTAAGCACCTCTGGAAGGGGGTTCATCACTTTGGTTCAGATATTACCAAAGGACTGTTGAAACTCTGATATCTGAGTAAGATTCCTGTCATCTGCTAATAATCTTCCAAGAGGAAATTTCCCATTGTCAGGCCCTCCACAGTCTGATCTTTTCTTCTGATGAATTCTTCCCTTAAATAAACACATTTCAATTCATTACTCTAAAAATGAAAACCGGAAGATCTGAAACACTTCAAAAATAAAGGTAAATAGATGACTCCACAGCACTTGTGATTATCCAGAACCTCTGAACAAGCACTTATATTAGCAACATAAGCATACGGCATAATTCAGACAAGAATTAAGAATGGTCTTTCTGGATGGGCTCTATTATTTTAATTTTGAGTTTCATGAACAAATTTTCTTGAACATTGAATTACAGTCAGTCTATAAAAGTGTTAGACTTTCTTTAGCAACCTATTTATTTGACCACTTGAGAGGGATAGGGTGGGGGGCAACTGGAAAGGGAAAAACTATTTTTCTTCTGAAGTAGCGCATCATTCAGAGAATCAATGAAATCTTCACTATCAGGAAGCCAAAGCAACTTTTTTTTTTTTCAGGCTTTTCATTCTAATCATCACAGGAGCTTTCTGTGAAACACAAGATTTCCTGCTGTGAAACACAAGATTCTGAAGCCCAATTAAATAGTCAAATACAAAAATGCAGTCTCTTTATTCTAACACAATTACCGCATTAAGTACAACAATGGGTGAGATTTATGTAGTACCAATTGAAAAGTTTAAAGTATTTACACCATGGGGCTTTTTAAATAGTGTAGCTAATCCTCCCCACCTTAATGATTCAGGAAATGAAAAAATGGCCTTAGGTGTAGGTGGAATAGGTGACCACCCACACAGTACTATTTAAAATGTGCCCTAAGGCTCCCTTGCCCCTGAAATATCACCTTTAGTTACAATTAGCTTAATATATGTAAAGTGATTTACAGACTGCAAAGCAATTTCACATAATTATCATATTTAAATTTCTCAACTGCCCTGAAATAGGTAAGAGAGGTATCATCATCCCCATTTTACATATGAGAAAATAGAGTTTAGTATATATACAAGGAAAGAGAGTATATTTTAATCACCTAGTATATAAGTCGCTTTTCACACATGATTTAGTGTAATTCTCTCTATAATCCCACATTACAAATGAGGAGAGTGAGCTTCAGAGAAGTCAAGAAACCTGCCCAAGGTCACAAAGCTGGTAAGTAGTAAAGCTGAAACTTTAACCCAGGTCTATGTTCCTGATTCCAGAACCAAAGCTCTTAACAACTTGGCACATGATTCATTTTGATAAAGCTTGATAAGATGTTCTCTACATGAATTTACAGTGTGTTAATTACAAGCAAGAAGAAATTATCTAAAATAGCTTTTGTTTTTCAAACCACGTGTTCAAGAAATTAAGTATGCCTTCATCTCCTTTGCTTACCAATTAATTCTGACATAATATATATAATTATAGATTTATGGTCTAATGAGCTACTGTAAACTAATATTTTTCATTGACTTTCCTCATTTTACTTGTTAGTCCATTTTTGTACCTTAATTTATAATATATACCAATATGAACAGAAAACACAGTACTATTATTTTATTTTTAAATTAATATATCCCTCTAATTCAGAAAGGTATTCTCCAGAGTTATCATTAATAACTCACTTGGACAACTCAATCCTACTCAGCATTTCACCCAACACACACAGAATTAACTCTAAGTTCTCCCTTTTGCTCTAATACTGGAAGGTGGATGACCTAACCACAATTATAGGCTCAGTTTCATCTTAGTGCCACAGAAAGGAATCCTATAACTGATCTCAAGAGTTCAGCATTAACATAAGCTTAATATCAGTAATATTGGCCACATATTAAAATTAATTTATTAGTAATGGTCACTCAGTGCTGTCCTATGGCTAATTTATTTTTTCTGTCACCAATTCCAGTTGCTCCATGACAGGGTTTTAGTCCTTACCATCTTGCTGTAGTATCACCAAATGCCTACTCTTCTTTACCTACTGCATCCCTGCAGAGGCAGGCATTCTGCGATACATTGCAGCTTAGACAATTTTTTTTACTGCAGAATTACTTTAAGATGGGTCAGTGAGTCCCTGATTAAATAAACTAATAAACATGGCTTCATTAGGCAGCCATGTGGTTATATGAAAGAAATGTGGGCTTTGGTGTCAGATTGGCTCTATCTGAATACTGGCCGCCATTTACTAGCTGTGGGGCCTTGGGAAAAAAAAAAAAACCTACTTAACTTCTCCAATTCTCTTTATTATCATCTATGAAATAGGTTTAATAACTGCCTTAAAATTTTGTGTGAATATTAAATGAGACAAAATATATTAGATGTCTGGTACAGAGTAAGTGGTTAAAAAAACCCTGGTTTCATTTTCCTTCTTTCTTTTTTCTCATCTGGCTTGCTCCACTACTACTTAATTTCCAGTTGTGACTCTCAGGAAATCAAGAAAAAATAGAGCACTGGGTGTTCAAGGAACTGATAGCCTCTGATTTATACACAGAAATAACCTGTTTTGGAGTAACTGCCATAAATTACCAATTTGAAACTAATATATATATATATATATATATATATATATTTTTTTTTTTTTTTTTTTTTTTTTTTTTTTTTTTTTAATCTGGAGCAAGGAACTTGAGAAAAGCAATGATAGTCTACTGAACTTCATTGTCAACTAGGTCCAACCATGAGGTATATATTAGTCACTTCTGCAAGTGCTGGTGGTAAGATAACCATACTCTCACCTGTTCATTCTCATCAGTTACCACACAGAGTTTGCAGGACAGCTGGTGGCAGAGAGGACAGGAGTACTGCCTATAGTTGTGCAACTGAATAATGTTGTCTGACCTACGCTGGGATAATATCATGCTTTCATTACTCTCATGCTTTTTTCATACACTGAATTAAATAAAAACAGACCCTTAAAAATATCTGGTCTATCTTTGGGAAGTACTTTTCGATATCCTAAACTTGCAGAGCTTCCCAGGAGAATAGGCACATTACATTTTGAAAGTGAGTTAATGGATGAAATCTTTTGACAATAGTCTCCCAGAGATCAGCATGACAATCTTCTCATCACTTCCTGATTAGCCTGATGGTAACAGAGAAAGCCATTCTTATGTCTCTATCCCCTGGATTATTTTTCTAAGCAAAAGAGAAAGATTGCATTTTAAATGTCTTTACACATCTGCAAAATTTCTTTGAAAACAAAAAAAAACCCAACAATGTTATTTTGGCAGTACAACCACATTTTTAATAACCTTGTAATTGTTGTGCAAAAGTAAATATTTCCTTCCATGGTCCTCACTTAGCATTTTAATAAAGTCTTCAAAACCTTTTGAGAGATATGTAATATCTGGAGCTGTGTCATGAAATAAGAAGCCATAGGTAATGAAAGGCATTTATAACTTAGCTGCTTTCACAACTAAGCTAACTTTTGGCAAATCTTTAATTTCCATTACCCATTTTTCTCTTCCCAAAGCAGTCACTCAAACATACAAACAAAAAAGGCACACGATTTACTATTTCATTTTCAGAGCTTGATGGATAATTGAAGTAGCCTAACCGCTTTTTTTTTCCAAACGGTAGGTTTTGAGATGATCTAATTTTTCCTTTATGAAATGTGAGTGCCTTCAAATATTACCTCATTTGTACAATTTTCCTAATTATCTTGCTGACCTTGCTATCTCTAGAGGGTACAGTTGACTCTTTAAATTTCTATTTCTGCCAAATATGAGCCCTAGATTGGATTAAAAATCTGAACTACAAAATTCTAAAAATTTTCATTTACTACTACCTCTATACCTGTTCTTAACACAGAATACCATCTCCTCCTCTTTCCATGTATATCGCATTAGTCCTACCACATAAAATATTTCATGGCTACTTTAACCTAAAATTACAGTTTCTTCTTCTGAATTTCCATTGCAGTGTTAGTTTTTACCACGCAGCAAATTGTCTGCATTTATTCTTTTTTATACCATTTTTCAATTCTTTTATAGATGTTATTTTCTCTCCCCAGAAAGTCTGAATATTCCTTGAAGTCCCCATTAATTGCTTATTTAACTTTTGTTATAATGCGCAGTGAACCAAATAGTCAATGCAGTAGGCATTCAATAAACATTCATCTCACAAAAACTAACAAGTAACGAGGCAAAATCTGAGTTGGTATCCATAAATTTATAATGCCTATTATGACTTTGGAAAATTCTTGATGACATTGATTTTGTTACTGTGTCCAACTATTTGGTGTCTATATTATACTTCAATCTCATGGAATCCAATTAAGATGATGTTTTTACTGAACAGACATTTCTAGGTTAAACAGCCAATGATTGAAATAACTTGACAGGCATAAAAGGTTTGTTGGGGCTTCCTTGCCGTTATTTGGGAAAAAATGCATAAACTATGTAAATATAACTTACCAACTATTAGGCATTAGCCCAAGTTGCATTTATCCCTCTGACATAGCAAGTGTTCAAAAAGCTTTAATGCTCCACCACAATTCTATTGCCAATAACAAGTTTTCTTTTACATTAGGACAAGGAAATAATAAACTGAAGAAAAATATAATCAAGTTGGGGAATCAAGAAATTTCTTAATAGTGAACCATGCTAGGCAAGTGGATAGATTCTTCCGGGAGGAGTGTTGGAAACACGTTACTTTCATCTTTCAATGAGATTGAAAACAACAACAACTCAATAGTGTACAGACAGGGACAAGGCACCCTGGCAGGAAGATGTGGACTTAGAGACCCAAAAGGTTATTTCTACCATGCATACACAAATACACACACATTCCATATATAAATTGAAACACATGGTGTTTGAGTCTGTTATCTTTCTTTAAAAAAAAGAAAAAAAAAAAAATATATATATATATATATATATATATATATATATATATGACTGTTGAAATATAACAGCATGTTCTGATATTGGAAACAATAAAAGATTTTAGGGTCTTTAAAGCCTAGTCTAAAAGGCACAAATCTCAGGTAAATTTAAGGAAGTGAGCCAAGTTTATGGCTTTATCTTAGAGCAAGATTAGTAATCTTAGATGAGGATATGGCCTTTGTAATTTCAGAGCAATCAATCTATATATCAATGGCAGAAAATAAAAGCTGGGGAAGTGTACTTGTTTAAATTGAGGGAAGTAGATGAAACTTAGGTTGGAAGAACAGAAAGTGCCTTATGCAAAAAAGTTACAAGGTGAAATCTGAGTAATACTCATAAATGTATAATAGCTGTTATGCCTTTTATTCCTCCTCCCACTTGTAGAGAAGTTTACAGAGCTGTATTCCAGGAAATAAAACACACACACACACACACACACACACACACACACACACCAACATACAGAGCCAATAAACTAGAAAGTAGGTTGAAGGGGAAAAAAAAAAACCATAAATTGAGGGGCTAAAAAACAAAAGCTAGTATGATTCTTAGGGGGACTTTTCTATAATGCTCTTTTTGTTTGTTTCATCTTCACAAGAAAGACAGATTGAAAAGCAATTTAACTCCACAAACTTCTGTTCCCCACCAACTATGCATCTTCAAAACTCGAATTTAAATTAGGAGACTAAGCATGGTACCTTGCTCAATGTTTGTATTTCCAAACTCTAGGAAGAGATGTGATGGTAACTACCTTGCCTAACTAAAACTTAAGAAATAATTCTCCATAAAGTATCATGTCTCCATGATTCTTCTAAAATCTTGAAATGATTTGTCTGCAATTGGGTTGATTTAGTGAATGCTCTTACCATCCACCTACTACTATGCAAAAAGGAGTCCTACATTTAGCTTCAAAGGAGTGTCACAGATTTATCCCCTCCCCCTCTTCACTCCTTTTCTCCCTCCCTTCCCTAGCAACTGCTAACCTCAGAAAGAGAACTCCAAATCTAGAAAGAAGCAGTTGGTCCCTGGCTTCATTCGAGTTGCCAAGCTGCTCTAAGGCAGAAGCACGAGTCGTCTCTCCAGACCGAGTTGGCCTGTGTGGGCGTTCAGCTGATTTTCTCCATCACCTCAGGGAGGCTTTCCTGACCTACTTTCTCCATGGCTTGTATTGAAAATGTGTAAGTACAAAACTGAGTTTTGTTTAATTTTGAAGGCAAAAGGCAGTTTTAATTGTTTTCCTGTGTAACTGGGACAGGGACAAGTGGGTGGAGGGAGTGCAGGAGGGGATCGCAGACAAAAACTTGCAGGACACAAACTCAAGTACTAAAAATACTGGATTTAGGGGCGGGGATTTTCAAGTGTAATTTTGAAACAAAAGTTGAAATCCTTAGTTTAAACAATTGGGCTTAAACTTGAGGAAATTCATACTCTAGGTTGTGGTACAGGTTGAATGAAAGACAGTTTTAAGAAAACTCGGTGAAAATGTTGAATGATACTTCATTAAAACAAACTGGAGTGTTCGTTAACACAAATAACGTTTCTTCTACTTCTGCGGAGAGAAAAAAAAAAAAAAAAAGTTTTCACTCACAAGACTTTCCAAAACACTCCTGCCAGAATCTGAATGCTGGGCTTTAGTGGAATATAGGTCCTATCGGGACTGGAAGGAGCTGTGTTTAGTATGGCGAACCGGCGCACTGCAGACTTATTTTAAGAAAGCTCTCTGGGTTTTCTCAGCTTCCTTACTGCCTTGAGGAGGTGGGGAAATGGAGAATGGGGTGGAGCCACAAGAAAGCCAGAAAGGGGGAAATTGGGTAGTCTGCCTCTTAAAGAAGCCACCTGACATGGTGAAAGTGGGCTCTAAAAGTGCTTGCTGATTACACGTGGGAGGAGATCGGGCGCTCCCTTTCCCCTGGTATATACCAGCGAGTTTAATCAATCACATATTTCAGGTATTGTCTGGCCACCAATCCCATTTTTATTGACTTATTTATTTCTATTTTTTCAAGCCTTGGAGGGCATGCCCCTTCACCCAGGGGAGTAGTTGCAGACGAGTGTGGGATCCGGGAGCCACGCCCTGACGACAGGTCCCTCCAGTGTCCGAGTTCTCTGCCGAAAGATGATGCAGAACCTTTGGGCCACCATCGTGTCCTGCTGAGACCTCCTCTTAATGTGCTGACCGACCTGGCAAGAGAGCAGCTGGAGCGCCCCTTCCAGACCGCGGGAGCCTGCATTCCTGTCGATAGTTCGAGATCTCACAAACACCCCTGTGGGTCACCACCTGCTGTTGCGGAAGAGTCCTTAGCAACAGCAGAAGTAAATAGCTCTGAGGGGCTGGCAGGCTGGAGGCTTAGGGGAGAGGATTCTATTAATGTGCCCCAGGATTTCTCTGGCAGCACTCCCTCACTGATGATAGGGGGCGCAAGGGTCAGCAGTGGGGGCACCGAGAGAGGTGGCAATAATGCGAGGTTATACGTGGCTTTGCCACAAGGTCAGGGGTTCTTTCCATCTAGGGGTCCACAAGTAAGAGACCCCCTTCATATCCCCACCGTTAGATCAGGGGTGATGATGGAGCTGCCTTCAAGAAATACGAGAATGACTGGGAAAGAAAGGCTGGCTCATGTTTCTTTCCCACCAGGAGGCCTGCGGCACCCTGTGGAGAACTGGCCAAGGCCTCTCCCATTGTCTTCCAGTACTCCAGGTTTACCTTCTCGCCCTACCGCTCATTGCTTTATACCTCCACGACCTCCAAGTTTCAGTCCATTTCTTGCTATGCCTATTGCTTTTGCTCCACCCCCAATATTTGGTCCTCCACTGCCTTCTTATTTTGCCAATTTTCCTTCCTGGGGTATGCCGGCTCCTGCACCCTCAAACAGAGAGAACAACTGAAGACAAAAAGGAAGGAGGGGAAAAAAGGATTGGGGGAAAAAGTGAAAATTACTCATTTATGTTTTTATATTTCAAACCCCCCTACCCTCTTAGACTCTGTTTAGCACTAATGTGCCTTACATGCTTGGAGATTCAATAAAGATTCTGAAGTTTGAAATACTGTGAATTCTTTTTAAAAACATCACCCTGGGAGCCTAAGCCTTGGCTTTTGTTTTTTATCTTTAAGGAAATTAAAGCATTAATGTGCTAGTGCTAAGTAGCTTAGTTGAATCCCTAGCTGTGGCTTGCAGCCCTGTGACTATAGGGGAGGGTCCGTTGGGTTCTTGCTAGGCCAAATCTAAGGTGGGTAATTCCTACCTGCCTAAGGCTATGGGGGTTGCTCAGAGCAGTATTGATAAGGTACGTAAAGTAGACCAAAGTCTATATAGTAGAGGAAAATGCACAGAGTAAAAATAGCCAGATGAGACTGAGGTGAGAGAAATAGCCAACATTTCACAGCCAGGTAGAGGCAGAACCAGGCTGAAAGATGAGGAAAGAACAGAGGCACGGGAGATGGGAGAGTTGTAGACCATTGCTTCAAACTTGAACTAGCTTGCCCCTCAGCATTACACTGTTACTTAAGTACATAGTATATACAGAGTTGGCTTAATAAAAGTCCAGGAACAAGGTGGAACAGGGCTGGTCCCTTCACCTCTTGGCCTGAACACAGAGCTACTATCTACTCATAACTTTTAGACACAAATGAAAATATTTTACTCAGGAGATTTTCTCAGATACTGCTGTGTTTGTAGTCTATAATGTGCTGCAGTGCCCCATTATAATGACAGTTCTGAGAGATTATCACAATGCCTGGATAGGAGCTTTTTCAAATTCAAATGACGGGTATAGGCACAACATGCAGAATGCAAAGACTGTCATTCTAACTACGGTACAACCCAATTCACTATGTAGTAAAGTGTCACTATCTATGAATAACCACTAAATTAGAAATGTCTTTAGGTGATGGGTCTTCAAATAAACATTTTTCATGTCCAGAACTGGTGGTGTAGGTGATGTAAGCAGTTAAAGGCTGACACAACCTATAGATCCAAAAGGCACCTTGCCTATAACCAAAGCCATTGATGTATTTTTAGCACCAATAACCGGTTTGTTGCTACTCCGACACGAAGGACACATGGATCCATAAAGGGTTTTGTCTCCATTTATTTCATAATAGATTGTTTAAATTTACAGGTGGTAGTGCAAAGCTTAGAAGGAGCATCTGGTTAGTGCTTGCTAAAATTCCCTTCACTCAGTATATGTCCTAAAGCTGGCACAATTCCATCAATTCACTGTGGTGGCCTGAGCAGAAGTATTCAGCAAATCATCTGACAGCTGCTCACTATGAGGTAGCTTACTCTCAGCGTACCAAACACTTATTGAATTTTCAGCCTTAATGAACAGAGGAGTTGGGCATGCTTATAATCATCAGAAATATCTTTTGAGCCAGATGTTAAAAGATATTTTGACAAGAAATCAAGTTGTTGTGTCAACAACAGTGCTGCATCTCTGGAGAGTTGCCAAAAGGTGTGGTAAATGACAGCAGGACAGGATAAGTTTTCCTTCTCAAAGGAAGTAGCATGGTAAAGGCTCAGAAAGACTACTCACAATTACAGCCATCCATGATAAATTTTCTGTAACAAGAAAGGGCCACCAACACAATCTGCTCTTTTTCAACCCTCTGTTCTCTTTCCTAATGCCCTCTGTGTTATTTTCTATATCACTTCTAAACACTGAATACCTACAGTGAGCAATAAAAAATAACTACTAGCAAATTGAAACATTGACACTTTATTTATAACTCTGTGATGTAGGATAAATATATTTTCTTTAGTTTATGTAGAGCTCTGTGCCTGCATAAAAAATTTCAGGGTATGCAAGTATGGAATAAGCCTGGGATCCTGGTGTTAAATGCAAGCAAAATGTAAATATTTTTGTTTATTCATACCTTCTGTACGGAAATAATGTATCACTTTGTTATCATAGGTGTCAACATCCTCCATGACAGTAGGAGATTAATTTTAAACATGTGATTTGCCTTAAAATTGCTATTTTTAAATTATCCTGGATAATATTAACCCTACAGCACCAACATCCTATTGATTTTGGAAAGTGCTTATAATGAAATATATTCAACACTCTTGGACATATAGCATTTTCCCTTTCTTTTCTGAGGCTTAAATAGCTCTTAACTGCAAAAGGAAAAGATAAACATTAATAAAGTGGCCCTTTCTTCTGATAATAATGGGAATGGGTTAAGTATTCCCTATTCTAAGTTATAATCATTGTCACAAGAAGATTCATGTCATACTGTTTATTATTTATTGTTCTCATTATATTCTTTGTCACAAGACTGTAGCATCGGAATTTTAATGTCCTATATATTTTCTAGAAGATAATCATAAACTGTACAACTTTGACCTTTTCCATGTCCCAAGTATGATTCATTAGCCATTTCTATTTTCCAGTGTTTACAACTTCTGCAGCCCGATGGAAGAAGTACACATGGAGCCAATCAAACTGCAGAATACTGAAAAGGTTAAAGTTCAAAGTTATGAAATTTTTTAAGTTTATAGTCTTTCATAAACCAGAATGACATTAAAAGTACACTTCATTTTTCTGAGAATTATTATAACAAATACTAACCAGGACCAAATAATTTATTTGCACTGGAGTTTTCAAGTTGAGATCATAGTGCTATCTTTATTTACCATGGCATAAGTGCGTTTTTGTTTTTGTTTTTTGGTTTTTTTTGGTGGCTGCCACTCAATAACTAGGTAGCATATATAAAATGGAGGAGAAAGATATCCTTACATAACTATTACATTATACTATAACAATGTATTTGGATTATCACGTGTTATTGAGAGATGCTGATTTTTGTAGGCCCTAAATACAGAACTATGTAAAATGACTCTATTTCAAGATCAATGGGCCAAAACCAGAGATAAAAGAAATTTTAGACAGATTAAAGAACACTATGTCATGGGGTGCCTGGCTGGCTTAGTCAGTAGACCATGCGAGTCTTGATCTTGGGATTGTAAATTCAAGCTTCGCAATGGGTGTAGAGTTTACTTAAAAAAAAACAAAAACCACTATGTCATGTCATAAGTTGATTCCATAGCTATCACAGAACTTTGCATGTCTTTTTTGTAATGAGCTGGATGTAGTCACATTCCCCCAGAAAGACAACTGATGAGACTAAATTAAGTGAAATAACCTATTTACTTCTCTGTGGTAATATTAATTTTTTCTTATAATAATGGAGTGTATTGCATTTATCAACTCAACTCTAGATTTGAGAAGTCAGAGAAATTGTGCTTCATCATACAATCTTTTTCTTAAGTACTTGAGAAGGTGGTACTCTTACTAAAGACTGATTAAATACATATGCTTCTTCACCCACCTTTGGGGACTTCACTACTACTTAGAAAGGCTTTCTCCGTATCTTGATTTCTCAAAGAACTTATCTGTGGTACTTATTTTTATGAAGTGACTCCTCCATTGATTTTTGAGAATGGACCAGTATCCTGTATGACTTTATGGAGGTAAACTGACTGTATTTTTCTCAACTCTGAAAATCTCTTTCTCCAAGTGGAATAAGATAATATAAACCACACAAACCAAACCCATCAATCTTACCATAAAGGATTTTGTCCATCTAATTGTTTAATCATATAATTGATGGGGAAATATTCATTTGTAACTAACTTCATCCAACACTGTGATTTGAAAAGCTTTGACTCAGAGGCAAAGTAACACAAGGAGCACAGGACAGGGTTTGAACGATGGTGTTTGCACATGTGAAAAAAAACTCATGGAGAAAGACAGAAGATTAAAAATAGAGAGGGGTAGGACCACTGTCAGTTGAAAAGAGATGAAGTGCTTTAGAATGGAGAGCAACTGCAAATTAGAAGTACTGTGGGAAAAGTAATAAATTTGGATATAGAAAAATATAACCCAGAGAAGGTAGAAAGGGACAGTTTGAAATGAAAAAAGTGCTATGGATTAAGTATTTAATGACAGAAAGGTTTTGTTTAGGAGCCACACATTTGAGAGGGTGGGGATGAGGTGATTAGAGAAACACTATCCAGCCTTCCTAAAAATGAATCTATCTCCACAGCTTCATTCCTTCCTATAAATATCATCTTTCCTTAGATAGCAGCCAATCTCGTACTCCCTTACGTGAAACTGGAAACTCTTTCTGTTTTAGGTTTTATCAAGCCCCCAAACTGGCTTTGACAAGCAGACACGTCATCATCAAGACTAACTTTATTAGTGAAATAAGTATGCAAAGAGTTAGGCTCACAAAAGGACATTTGCTCTTCAAATTCCGAAATAAACAAAAGCCTGAATTTTTGTTTTCTTTTTTTTTTAATTTAAACTTCAATCTTTTTTTCCCCTAGTGAGGTACACTGATCATTTTCTAATTTTGTCTTTACACTCCTCCTACTAAATCATCATTTTGTGAGGTGGAGTTGCTGGCTTTATTAATAACACTTCATCAGAAAACAGGTAATCTATTATTTTTCTTAGTTGGCAGATTTATACCTCCTTTAGGTATAAAATCCTTATACAGTGTGTTAAAATTCATTGGTGCTCAACAGTTATTAGCAATATATTGTACAATAAATGTACTGATAACAGTGTTTAATTCCCTAACTAAAAAGTTAATTGTTTATCCATAGAACATTGTTTTTTAAATCTGTATTAAGAATAAGTCACATCTGCAGGAAAAAGGCGAAGTACAAACAATGTTTCATAGTTAAAAAAACAACAACAAACAAACACTTGGGCATCTGGGTGGCTCAGTTGCTTGTGCATCTGACTCTTGGTTTCAGCTCAGGTAGTGATCCCAGAGTTGTGGGATCGAGTCCCACGTTGGGCTCTGTGCTGAGTATACAGCCTCTTTTAAGATTCTCTCTTTCTCCTTCTGCCTCTCTCCCCTGCTCATGAGTACTCTCTCCCTCTTTCTAAAATTAAAAAAAAAAAAAACCTATGAGAGAGTCTTATAATGATTATAAGTAAAATCATGGATAAGCCCCAATTTAACAGAATGATATGCCTTTAAGAAAAATCTCTGAAGAAAAAAAAAATCTTTGCAGAGATATATGAACTTTATTGCTTCAGTGCTAGACATGTCCACAAAAGAACTGAAATCTATATCCATCCCAAAGTATCCAAGTTTATGACTAGTCAACATTGCTAACCTGAGCAGTCAAATGAATTCATGCCAGTAGAAAAAGTGCACATTCTCATAAAATACAGATAAATGACAAGGCATATAGGTGTGCTGTTTTGAAGGGGTACATGCAACCCCCATGTTTATAGCAGCACTATCAACAAATAGTCAAAGTATGGAAAGAGCCCAAATGTCCATCAACAGATGAATGGATAAAGAAGATGTGGTGTACACATACAATGGAATATTACTTGGCAATCAAAAAGAATGAAATCGTGCCATTTGCAACTATGTGGATGGAACCAGAGGGTATTATGCTAAGAGAAATTAGTCGATCAGAAATAGACAAATATCATATGACTTCACTTATATGAGGAATTTAAGATACAAAACAGATGAACATAAGGCAAGGGAGACAAAAATAATATAAAAACAAGAAGGGGCACAAAACATAAGAGACTCTTTTTTAAAATCTTTTTAACGTTTATTCATTTTTTTGAGATAGAGAGCAGGGGAGGGGCAGAGAGAGAGAAACACACACAAAATCTGAAGCAGGCTCCAGGCTTTGAGCTGTCAGCACATAACCCGATGCAGTGCTTGAACTCACGAACCATGAGATCATTACCTGAGCTGAAGCTGGCCGCCCAACCAACTGAGCCATTCAGGTGCCCCAAGAGACTCTTAAATATAGAAAACAAACAGAGGGTTGCCAGAGGGGTTGTGGGTTGGGGGATGGGCTAAATGGGTAAGGGACATTAAAGAATCTACTCCTGAAATCAGTGTTGCACTATATGCTAAATAATTTGGATGTAAATTAAAAAAATAAAAATAAATAAATAAATAAAAACATAGATAAATGACATTACCAGGTAATTTACAAAAGAAGAAATAAAAATGGCTAATAAACAAATAAAATCCTTTACAAGTGTAAATTAAAATAAGAAATATGATTTCTTTTTTTATGTTTATTTTTGAGAGGGATGGGGAGGGGTAGAGAGAGAGGATCTGAAGTAGGCTCTGCACGGACAGCAGAGAGCCTGATGCAGGGCTCGAACTCACAAACTGCAACATCATGACCTGAGCCAAAGTCAGATACTTAACTTAGTAGGTCACCCAGGTGCCTCAAGAAATATTTTTTCTTGTCTGTCAAATTAGCAAAGTTTCTTTTACATATTTATATCCATTTTTGGAGATGCTTTGGGCATATGGGTGCTCTCCTATACTATCTGTAGGACTATAAATGGCAGAACATTTATTGAGAGTATGCTGCAATATTAAACAGATTCCTTAGAATTATAATGTCATTTGATCCAAGAATCCCACTTGGAGTCTGACCTAAGGAAATAATCATGGGTGGGATAAGTCTTTAGCTACAATTAAGCTCATCTTAGCATTATAACAGCAAAAAATTAGAAGTAAACTAAATGTGGTACATTCAAATGATAGAATATAGTGCCACTATCAGAATAATAACAAACAATTATAATTTTAAAAATAAAAACTTTCAGGAGCACCTCTCTGGCTCTGTCCACAGAGCATGCAACTCTTAATCTCGGGGTTGTGAGTTTGAGCCCCAAGTTGGGTGTAGAGATTACTTAAAAATAAAATATTAAAATTAAAAAAAAATAAAATAAAATATTAAAAAATAAATAAAAACTTTTATAAGCATTTGAAGTAAAAAAAGTTTCAAAAGTATGTGACAGTGTGACCTATTTTTTATTTTCGCATAGCTATATTTTGAATTTTATAATAAAAAATTTATTTTTGTAATTAAAACTAACAGTTGTGATAGAACAAAGATTATATATGGGTGCCTGGCCGGTTCAGTTGGTAGAACATATGACTATTGATCATGGGGTTATGGTTTTGAGCCCCAGGTTGGGTGTAGAGCTTATATAAAAGTAAAAAAAAAGGGCATTGTGTATGATTTCTAAGGTCTCTTTCAACTCTATATTGCAATGGGACAATCATATAATACAAAATAGAATGCTATAGATAATTTGTAACCAGTATTTTATTTTATTTTATTATTTTATTTTATTTTACTTTATTTGTAACCATAATTTTAAATAAGTGGATACTCAGAGAAACAGAGAAAAATATCAAGTGTGATGAGAGTAGTTATAGGTTTAAGTCAAGGAGTTTAAGTGAGACAAATTCAAGACCACTATGTTTTTGCAACATTTGAGTTCTTGTCCTTGGGGAAATGAGGCCCTGTATTAGTCATGTTAGCCAAAATCTGATATTCGGCTGTTTCCACAAGACACTAAGCATCGACGGGTTAGGGCTGGATAAGACAGGTGAGGAATCAGGAGGATGAGCAAAAAATAGGATCTGGACTATACCACAGGTTTAGGTAGGCAAGGGGTCAAAAGATAGGCCAGCTGAAGTAGCATGCTGTAAGTAGATATAAATTCAGTTTAACAATCTTTTCATATATCTGCTTTTTTTTTTTTTTAAAGTAATCTCTACACCCAATGTGGGGCTTGAACTCATGATCCCAGGTTCAAGAGTCATATGGTCAACCAACAGAGCCAGCCAGGCACCTCCCCCCTTTCATACACCTATGCTTATAACTTCAAATTTCTTTTTTAAAGTTTATGTATTTATTTTTGATATAAAAACAGAGCACATGAGTGGGGAAGGGGCAGAGAAAGAGGGAGAGAGAGAGAGAATCCCAAGCAGGCTCTGTGCTGTCTGCGCAAAGCCCGATGTGGGGCTTGAACTCACGAACTATGAGATCATGACCTGAGCCGAAGTCAAGAGCTGGAGGCTTAACCGACAGAGCCACCCAGGCACCCCTATCAATTCAAATTTCTTGATTTCCCATTGAACTACTGTGATTCTAATTTTAATTCTAGCAGCCTGGAAGAGCATATATAGCCAGAAAAATGTCAGAGACATGTAGGTGAATCATGTTTCTGATGTAGGCAGGAACAAAGGTGCTAGGAATTTCAAACTGCCTCAGTATCTTCCCCTTCTACACTATTTCCTGTTGAATGTGAGTGACTCAAACCTGGAAGTTAAGACAAGCATGGAAAATGTAAACATTGTAAAACTGAATATAATGTAACTCAGACTGTAGAGTACCAATCATAAATTATTTTCTAGGGGTGTTTGGTTGGCTCAGTCAGTGAAACATGTGACTCGATCTCAGGATCATGAGTTTAAGCCCCATATTGGGCATGGAGCCTACTTAAAAAAAATTTTCTGTAGCCCATTATGATATTCATACCTTAAAATGACTATAAAAAGCAGGCACATCAAGAATATGATTGTACAGTTTGTACACTGCACAAAGGTGTCTAGCCAAAATGGTGCAAATGGGGATTGAAATTCAGTTTGTATTCTGCTTGTTAAGGAGTATATCTGAGGAGAAGCAACTTTTCTTATTTGTCTACACCGAGTGGGTGCCCTCTTCTAATTTGTCTATAGAAGTAATAGATACTAGTGTGGCTTAAGTTCATAACCAATGGGTCCAAATAACTTCATATCTTGTTGGATATGGACTGGAAAATTGTTAAAAAGCATGATCCCAGATTAAAGAAACCACAATTTCACCATTGATAGAATTAAAAAATAATTGCCATTCAAAATGCCCAGCAAATGATCAAAGACCAGCAGACATTTAACTGCAAATTACCTGCTAAAAAGCTAACATTAGACATAGAAAAATAATTCGTATTAAAAAGTAAATTAAAACTAAAATTGACAAAAGACAGTTGCTTTAATGGTATTTACACGAAAGCAAAACAATCTCAGGAATCATTTCCCTTGTACCTGTATAAAGAATACTATTATGAGAATAATATAGAAACATAACTATAACCATAAAACCCAAAAACCAGGCTAACATTTCAAATATATTTTGGAAAATGACTGCTATGACTGATATTATTAAAATATTAAAAGTAATAACACTGAAATTTATAAGAATCTTCTGAATAATGAGCCCCCAAATATTCCTTAAATATAGTTCAACATGAAATCTACCCTTTAAAGCATATGTTGAATATCGGGTTTAAATATATTAATGAAACATTTTCCATTAGCAAAATAACTTTGCTCCTTGAATACATTTAATATACTATATTTTTTGTATTTGTTTTCCCTTTTTTTAAGGGTGAAATAGCACCAGGGTCCTTAAATGGAAATTCATCATGTCACTCAACTATATTCACATTTCTAGTGAAGAAGCTTATTTAACAATTTCTTAGAAGATGTCTCTTGGGTTTAGCTGTAGGCAGGAAATGATGTATAATTAGCACTTTTATGTGGCATTAACAAACAATCTTGTTAGTTCATTACTTTTTAATATTTGCATCAGTCCTCTCAAAGCAGATTAAGAGCAACTGTAATTTCCATATGCAAGATTCGTTAACAACAAAGCTCAGAAAATGTTCACTTTAATCAAAACCATGCCACAATAATGTATCTTCAATTTCTTTTCTCCCTGAATTCCTTTTTAGCCTATCCAGACCTCCTCCAAGTGAGAGATTTTGGACATTTTTATTTTAAAGAATGGAATGGGTATTTTAATTTGGTCTATTGTGCTCACTAAAAAAAAAAAAAAAAAAAAAAAAAAGAACCAAAATTAATATTTTGTTTTGTCACTGCTTCACATGACATATATTATCCATGATTTTTTGTATTTTCAATGAAAAGATGTTGTTGGTAAACCTTTTAAAATAAATTGGTTTATTTACTTAGAAGTCCTAGCATTGAGGAAGCCATGGTGAAAGATGATGATTACAACTATGGCAAATAGTTGCATAAATAATACTTAGATATTGAATTTATAAAATTTCTTAATCTTTCATGGGCAAAGCTACAACTAATGTTACTTACGTTGCATTTTCTACACATGCTTGGTACATGTTACAGGCATTTTCTATCTGTTTTCGGTACATTAGATGAATCTGGTTGTACTAATGGATGCGTTGGAAAACCACTAGAGCTAAAGAACTGCAAAAAGAGGAAGAATAGCACAGGGTAAGATAGGAAAAGTAAGCAGGTCTTGTACAGAGGATTGTGGCCATGCAGAGCTTGGATTTTATTCTAAGTGCAATTTCAAAGAAAAAGATAGAAGAATAGTCCTGACTTACTTGACTATTGAGAAGCAGGCATGAGTGATGTCTCTGTGTATGGTGAAGTCATGTGATAGTATCAACTAGCTTTCACGTCTCCATATACAACCTACAGTAAATTCATTGTATGGTATTGCATTAGTGACTGCTCCCTATACTTAGATTTTATTCCATCACTAAGTGGAAAGTATTTAATTATTTTTATTTAAAATATAACATCAAATAGATATATTCCCCAAATGAGATATACTATTATTGTTCTTTGTACTACTACTAACATTAAGAGCAAACTTTTATTTAATACCTTCAATTATTTTCCCTCTGAATAGGACACAAAAACCTTATTCCTTTAAATTGTGGACTATACACTGAAACAGGGGTAGACTCTCTGGATCCAGAATCAAACATATCTATTGTCTAGAGAGAACATTCACCCATCCTTCACTAGATTGGCTACCAACACAGTCTTGATTTCTGTTGAGTTTGTTGTAAACAGATACACCTGGCTCTTATTTAATTTCAAGATGCTAGAAAGCTAAATATTCCCTTTATCTACTTTATGTATTCGATCATTCAAAAATCAGGCACAGGAGTTGCCTAACATTAACTTCCTTTTTGTTTATTACAAATATTCCTATTTTGTTTATTATTACAATTTCTGCTGTTTGAAAAATGTTTACTTCAAGATAGTAACATATTCTTTTATCTTCATGTCAAGTTATGGGATGCAGTTTTTAAATATTTTCATGAAAATCATTGATAACAAGAAACGTGGAACTGGTTCAATGCGGAGTCTTGAAGCATTCCTCTAGAGACCTTCCTCAAGTAAACAGTATTATGGGTATCTGCCATTTAACCAGCTATGAATGCATTCAGTTGCACAATAAGCTATTTTCCTATTTTCCCAAGAAGGGTGTAATGAACGATTTTGTTCAAGGCATAGTAATCAAGACATACTATGAATATGACATTTCCCCTTTAAATAGATCACATTTAAATTTTCAGTCAGGATAACGATTAATATCATCTAGAGGGGAAACAAAAACCTTCATTTTTATGTAATTATTTCCATAAGCTTTGTAAGTCCCTGAATAGTATAGGAGAGAGAGACGTGTATACATTGAAGTGACACTATTAATTAATAAGGTCTTATTTGAGCAGGAAATGGGCATATTCTTAGAAATCAATTAGTCCGATTATCTTACCGTGTATTCAAGGAATTTAATGTTTGCATAGATCAAGAACTTAGGCTTCCTAACTCACATTCCAGGGTTCTTTCAACTTAGGACACTTTCAAAAAGAGAAACAGTAGAGGATTCTACGGGTACCAATGCAGAGACTACACCTAACCATTGTTGAACTAGATGCTAAAGAAGAAAACACATTAAAAGACAAAACAATTGCTTCAAAAAGTTTACAATCCAGTGGCATTATTACAAACAGAAAGTAATGACAACGCTATGTTTAGAAGTACAGCTAACATTTATAATATTAACTTTTGGATTTTCAAATAACTTTTTATGATGGGAGAAGGTGCACGTTTTAAAAAGTCACACACCTGAATCAGCATAGCAGTAAGTCAACTTATACTTGAGTTTAGGCAACTACATAGTGTGTAAATAAACTGGTCTCATGAAGTTATGCCTCTTGTTCTACTCTGAGTGCAAGTTAGAACATTCTAAAGAAACTCTTCTACAAGTTAAGAGAGAATAAGAGAATACCAGGAGAGAGATAAAGTATACCCTCTTTGAACTTCTTTCACCTCAATTTCTTTGGCAAGTCTTTGTTTTCTTCTGTAGCTTTTACTAAATATTTAGTTAAAAATACAATGCCCTCTCTTCTGTCAGTGCTTCTCAGGCGAGTGCCTTCTCCTTTGTCAACGTTTCCTTAAATGTTTATACTTCGAACTCTGTCAGTGAATGAAGATGACTGATAATGTGACCACCTGCTCAAGAGACATGGTAAAAAGTTGAAATGGCACCTTTTCTACCTTTACTTGAAAATATCTTTGATATCAAATGAAATATTTCTCAAAATAATTTTCTTTATGGAAATGGAAAGATTCACAAGCTAAATTCACCTTCAGTGAATGACTCTGTCTACTGCCCTAACTCAGCTATGATATTTCCTTTCCTTTGCCTTTGTTTCCCCATTTCTTGCAATTTAAACTTCTTTAGTCTTTCTTTGAGCAACATATTGATTATTTATATTTACCCAGCACAGCTGCTTTCCTGAATGTATAGAAGTTTTGTTGTAGTTTTCTAAAAATGCTACCAGCTTCCACATTGCCTGCAGGGCTGCATCAGAGCATGTGGTCATTGCTACCCAGAGATTGTTTCTTATTTTTTTTTTAAACATTTTTATTTATTTTTGAGACAGGGAGAGATAGAGCATGAACAGGGGAGGGTCAGAGAGAGGGAGACACAGAACCCGAAACAGGCTCCAGGCTCCGAGCTGTCAGCACAGAGCCCGATGCGGGGCTGGAACTCACGGATCGCGAGATCATGACCTGAGCCGAAGTCGGCCGCCTAACCGACTGAACCACCCAGGTGCCCCCTTATTTTTTTTTTTATCAGTAGCTGATCAATACTTCATAATTTCTGAGAATCTTATATATTGGATAATTTGGGGACTTCATCCACCTGGGTCTCGGTATTATCAGAATTCAGTTTTCCTATCATCAGTAATGAACCACCAAGCAAAGATCCACTAAGCAAAGAAAAGGAGGATTTATGAGAGGTAGGTGGACAATGCAAATGAGACTATTTGCTTTTTTCTCTTCAATAGGATTATAGAATTGACAAATCTTTCAACTAGAATTATTAGTGCTATTTGTAAAAATACCCATTTTTATCATATTACTGGGAAGGACTTCCTACTTATATTAGGATAAACTGTATGAAATTGGTGATTTAATAATTTTGATAGACAAAAATGGCATTTGTATATGGCTGAAACTAAGAGGTTTTTGTAAAAAAGTTTTATATCTTACTTTATAAACTGAGATATAATTCATATGCCATAAAATTCACCCTTTTAACCCATACAGTCAGTGATTTTTAACTCACAAGATTGTGTGTGAAGATGTGGTACGTATATACAATGGAATATTATTCGGCAAACAAAAAGAATGATATTTTGCCATTTGCAACAATGTGGTTAGAACTAGACTGTTGTATGCTAAGTGAAATAAGTCAGTCAGAGAAAGACAAATATATGATTTCACTCATACATGGAATTAAAGAAACACAACAGATGAACATAGAGGAAGGGAAAGAAAAATAAGATAAAAACAGAGAGGGAGGCAAACCATAAGAGACTCTTAAATACAGAGAACAAACTGGGGGTTGCTGAAGGGGAGGTGAGGAAGTGGGGAAAATGGGTGAATGGGCATTAAGGAAGGCACTTGTTGGGATGAGCACTGGGTGTTGTATGTAAGTGATGAATCACTGGGTTCTATTCCTAAAACCAATACTACACTATATGTTAACTAACTTGAATTTAAATAAATAAATTAAAAATATGGTGAAAAGAAAATCAAATAAAAAGATTGACATTTGGAGAGTGGAAGTGAGTAATCCAAAGTCTCACAGCCATGGTAGTGGCAGAGCTGATTTTAAAACTCAGACTGGGGAAAAAACACAAAAAACAAAAAACAAAAAACAAAAAACTCAGACTGATCCTTTGTTCATAGCTCTTTCCCACAACCATGACTTGACATCTTATGGTTCAAAACACTGTATGAAATATGCAAACCGAAAGCTATAATTGAGTCCTATTTAATTAATAATACTCTATTAAAATATTTGTCCTTTTGTTTCCTCTTTCTTTTAAAATTTGCTCTACATTTTTGGATATTGCTTTAGTGTATTTAATTCATGTTTGTATAATGACCATAATGGAACTCTTTTTTTTTTTTAATCTCTTTTGAGATTGAGCTATGTTTGAGATAGATAGCATTCTCACTTAATCATTTGGTTACAACTGAATGGACTCCTTTCTGTTTTCTGCATTTCTTTTCTCTGAAAGCAAGAAGACTGGACTGCTTTTTACAATTGTAATTGCTAGCTCTTTAGTACAACCTGTTCCATGAAAGGGATAGGCAAAGAAGTGTGCTTGAGTGCCAGGTTAAAAGCCAGTTTTTTTTAAAGGGCCAGATGTAGCATTTCCTTCTCTATTTTACACTCTGTACAAAATTTTATCCCATCAAAATGTAAGGAAAATAATTTCGCTATAAATCCTATTTCTTTTCTCTAAGAGAATCTCAACAATAGGGATTTCCTGTTTTTGTTTCTGTTTTTCTTTTTCCATCCATTTTTGTCTGCCTTGTTTTCTCTTTGTTTTTTTTTAACTACATACACACAGACACACACACTACTTTTTTATATATGCAATCTGATCTCAAAAATTTAGTACCAGTTTTTAATATGCAGCTTAAATATCTCATCTTTCCTCTCTAAGTACATGAAGTTTTGGGCTGCTGGAGGTCTATTTCACCCGTTTTGGATATAACTGAAGTATCCTAACAGATCTAAACCATTCTGACACCTTTTCCTGGAATGGTTACAACAGCTTGCAAAGGCAGAGAATTTTAAAAGGGGTTTAATTTTTTTTTTAATGTTTATGTATTTTTGAGACAGAGAGAGACACAGCATGAGCAGGGAAGGGGCAGTGAGAGAGGGAGACACAGAATGTGAAGCAGGCTCCAGGCTCTGAGCTGTCAGCACAGAGCCTGACGCGGGGCTCGAACTCACGAACTGTGAGATCGTGACCTGAACCGAAGTCGGTCGCTTAACCAACTGAGCCACACAGGCGCCCCAAAAAGGGGTTTAAAAGTAGAAACAAATAAGGAATATTTCTACCCTGGAGTGCTAGATTTTTGCTATGTTTGAGCACAAACATTCCTGAGCTTTCTAATGAAGACAGTTTTCCACTTTGTAGTGCTCATAGACTAAGTCAGGGCTAATATTCAACTAGTGTCCACCAGTATAGCCATAGAGGCTGTTTGTAGCTGGTCTTCCCTGATTGGTTGAGGTCCTATTTCAGACCTGTTATAAATATTTTGACTTTCACTTCTTATATAGACCAATTGTTCAGGACATGTAATACTATTCTTTGTCCTAAAGACAGTTAACTGTCTTCCACATACAGAGGATGTTCAATAGTACAAAACAACAAAAACGATATTAACAGCAACGAAGACAATGGCTATCAATTAGATAGTACTAAAAAAATTAGGTAGTATTTACCATTTGCTTGGCACTGGTCTAGACATTTTACATGTATTAACTCACTTAATTATTACAAAACCTTTATGAGAAACATTCTATTTTACAGATGAGAAAACTGAATCAGGAAGAGCTTAAATAACTTAATCAATGACACATAACTAATGAATGTTAGAACTGAATTCTTATACAATTTAGCTCCAGAGTCACTTGATTTAGCACTTAAAATGTAGTAAAATCATGGGTAATTAATAAAACAGTTATATCAATTTCATAGAAATACTTTTTATAAACTACCTCAATTTAAGCCAATGGCATTAAACTAAAGCATGGTACAGAAAAAAGAAAAAAAAAACTGCATATTTTATACAAGGAAGATGTTGTTTATGGTATAATGTATACTTTGTATCTTTTTTTCTTTTTTGAGAGAGAGAGAGCAAGCTGTACTGGGGGAGAGGTGCAGAGGGAGAGAGAGCCCCAAGCAGGCTCCACACTCACCCAGAGACAGGGCCCAATCCTATGACCCTGGGATCATGACCTGAGCCAAAATTGCAATTCCGATACTCAACCAACTGAGCCACCTAGGCTCCCCTAGAGTTTATATCTTGCTGCGAGTGTCCTTCATTCACTAGTGAATAGACACTGTAAGCCAAAAAGACCTCTACACTGTCCCACCTCAAGGCCACCATTCACAATGAATTTTGTGAGAATAATTTCTCCTGGAGCTGGGCAAAGGGTTTGGCCACTTTTGCAGGTATGCATGGACTACATATACCGCAACCAGAATAGCTAGTTTAGAAGTTATCTGTTGCTATCTATTGTAAGTTTAAATTCAAATGACTTATTGGATTATGAATATAGTTAATGTGACTTGTGGTATTCTCTTCTCCCCAAGGAGATTCCTTAGGTGGCCCAAACAAGAAGGTCTGTCATGAATTCTGGGAGGAATAGGTTTTAGTTACTGCTTTGGTTCTATAGTGCTTAAGAGTTCAGGTTTTGGAGTCAGACTGATATGGGTGCAAGTCCTGATTCCACAACTTGGTAGCTGTGTGACATTGGGCAGGTCACTGAACTGCAATTTCACCATCTTTAAGTGGAGATAATGAAGATGATAATAGAGTGAGATAATGTATTTGAGGATGTTAACACAGTTCTGGGTATAGAGTAGGTACTCAGTAAGAGCTGGAAAATTATATTCTGAATTCTTCTGGAACTTGCTTTACTTGCTCAGTGTTTTGTTTTGGTCAGCTAGTCATGTTCACACATTAAGCTCTAGTTCATTCATTTTCACAGTTTAAATAGCATAGGATTCCATAGTATAACTATGCATCAATTTATTAATTTGTAGTTTTCATAGTTTCTGCTACAATAAAAAATACTGCAGTGTAAATTCTTGTGCATGGGTGTTTGGGCAAAAAATTATTTCTTAATGAATCTTTAAGCATTAAAGTATTATTTTAATTATTTAGAATTTCTAGTGTAGGAAATTCAGTAGACATTGCCCAAGACTTATGTTGTAGATTTGATAAGCTAATATTCATAGATAGATGTTTTCAAAAGCAGACAGCTCTGTTCAGATAAAATGATGTATTAGTAAATAATTTTCATCTATAAAAGGAGATATAAAAGCAATTTATCATAATCAGACAGGAGATAATCTGCTTAATAATAAAAAGAACTTTGATGGAAATCTTGATTTAAAAAAAATTAAGATGATTTTTCCCACAAAATAAATGTTTGTGATACAAATGTCCTAAAGTCCCTGGAGTGAATCTCTCACTACTTGTATACAGCATATAGAGAACCCCCCTTCCCCAATCATGACTTTCTGTTTGTTTTGTTTTGTCTTCATACAAATACCTTTGGAATAAAACATGTGTTACCAAGGTGTCAGTCTCTATGACAGTTTTGATGCGAATATAATTTTCTATATCCATTTTTCTCTCTGGGGTGCAATTTACACTATGATATTCACTGCATGCTCCAGCTTCTGTTCTAGTTGCAGAAATAATGCCACTGATCCACCACTCATTATTGGCCATTTTCTTTCTTGGCCCAAATCTTCCACACCTGCCTCATCAGCCCCATCTGCTGGAAAATACTGGACCCATTGAATAAAACACTCAAGTTTGAGAAAAATTGTATGGTGCTGAATCAACATCTCCCATGATTCATCCACTTGCTTTCCTTCATGAAGCTCTCCAGAAATTTCTTCCTTGTGTCTCTCCTCATAAAAATAAACTTTACCACAGCTAAATATAACTTTCCATATTTAAGCAATTCCTGAAATCAAACTGAAGGGAAAAAACCCTTATAGCTTTAAAGATCTCTCTGTGGCTTTTATTTCATCTTTTTGTTTTTCTATTTCCTTGAAACAATAACAGTAAAAAGTATAAAGTTGTCTAAGAAAATTAATCACATATTACAGAATACTCTGTTCAATTATCCCATCACACCCTTCACCATATGTCAAAAAAACTGCCATAGTTTACAAAAGTTTAGTGCCATTTCAGTCAATATTGCAAAGATTAATTTTTTTAATGTTTATTTTTGACGGGGGGCGGGGGGAAGAGCATGAGAACATGAGCGGGGGAGTGGCAGAGAGACAGGGAGACACAGAATCCGAAGCAGGCTCCAGGCTCTGAGCTGTCAGCACAGAGCCCAACGTGGGGCTCAAACTCACAGACCGTGAGATTGTGATCTGAGGTGAAGTCGACGCTCAACCGACTGAGCCACCCAGATGCCCCACAAAGATTAATTTTAACAAGCTGGTAGTTGACTTAGTAATCAAAATTTTAACAATTTTGAAAATTTCAGTTTATACCATAAAGTCCCCATCTGAAAGATTTTATTTATTTTTTTATATTAAAAAAAATTTTAATATTTATTTTTGAGAAGGAGAGACACACAGAGTGTGAGTGAGGGAGGAGCAGAGAGTGAGGGAAACACAATTGGAAGCAGGCTCCAGACTCCCAGCTGTCAGCACAGCGATTGATGCGATTGATGTGAGATCATGACCTGAGCTGAAGTCAGATACTTAACTGACCTAGCCACCCAGGTGCCCCTGAAAGATTTTAAAATGTATTCATTTATTTTTATTTTTTGCTGGAGCCTTTATATATTACACACCATAAGAAATAATTTTTCACTTTCCACAGACCTATCTTATCTGCAACATATTTAAATACATCTTTCCAAGTCTGTATTAAATTTAAGTATAGTTATAAACTCATTACAACAATTATTTTTTTCTATCTTTTTAAAGTAATCTCTACTCCTGATGTGGGGTTCAAACTCATGACCCTGGAATCAAGTGTTGCATGTTCCACCTGCTGAGCTAGCCAGGCACCCTAGTTATTTTTGATAATTTACTCAAGGACCTGCATGCTCAGAGATGAACAAAAAGAATTGTCACCTTCAGAAGTGGACAGATGATGGTGGACATTATATGTCAGGCACTTATACTTAAGATACTCTTTTTTTTTCTCTCAACACTGATTCTTGACTCCAAATGTATAATAAAATCACCTAAATAGCTTTGAAAAAATACTGATGAAGCAAGCGTTGTTATGTTGCTTATTGCCTAGCCTCACTTGGTTCCTGTCCATTTATTTTCTATTTTTTTTCATTCTCCCTCTTTCTCTTGTTTTTACTTTTGTGGTGAGACATAACACGAGAAAAGTGCATAAAGCATAACTGTATAGTATAATGTTTGATTATAAAGCAAGCACCTGTAAAAAAAGCCACCCAAATCAATGTATAAAACATTGACAGCACTCCAGCAGCTACCAGTGTATCCCTTCTCAGTTTCATTTAACTATCCCGCTCCCTGCAGAAGTAAGCCTATCATTTTTATGATAAGCAGTTACTTGCTTTACTCTGCAGTGTTATCATTATATATGAATCCTTAACAGTATAGTCTAATTTTGTCTGTTTTTAAACTTTAAAAAAAGATACAAGAATCTACATATCATTTTGTGCTTTTTTTTTGGTTTAACATTTATTTGTAAGAATTACCTGCATGTTTGCCACTATACTTCATTTATTCTTATTGGTATTGGTAATAATACTCTGTTGCATTAAAATATTATAACATATGCATTTATTCAACTATTTATGAACATTTGGTTGTTTTAGCATAGGACCATTACAAATAATGCTGCTGTTATGAACATTACCATATATGTATCTTGGTGTACATTTGTAAGCATTTCTCTAAGGTATATGTTCAAGAGTGGAAGGCTGATTAAAGGCAAGACATCCTTCAACCTCATTAGATAATAACAAATTATTTCCAAAATGGTGGAACTCAAAATGGTGGAACTAATTTACATTCTTATCAACAATGTATAAGAAATTTCTTTTGTTCCACATCTGCACTAACTTTTTGATGTTTTCAAGACTTTAAAAAATATTTTGCCAATCTAGTAGGAATGGTTTTACTTGCATTTTCATGATTTACTAATGATTTTGAGAAATTTTTCGTATCTTTATTGTCTATTTGGATTTTTTCTTTTGTGAAGTGCTTATTTTGTATTTTGCTCAGTTTTCTATTTAATTGCTTGACTTTTTTAATTGATTTGTAGGAGTTTTTACACATTCTGGATATAACTCCTTTGTCAATCATATGCTTTTCTGTTTTTGTTCTTCAGAGTCAGTTTTTGTTTCTTATAAACATGAATCCTGGCTAATTCCAAATATGATAAGCTTTACCTTCATATTTATATGAAGTTAGCTATGTTCAGTGGATAACTAGCAAGAAAGAAACACACATATACTTAGAAAATAGTGAAAGGAAACATACAAAGAATATACTGATAGTAATTGTAATTTAAATAGTGGGACAGTAGATGATTGCTTTCTTCTTTCTGTTATTTCAAATATTTTAATAATGAGCATGTCTTTGTCTAAAACTATTGATGGGGCTACAGAAGGTACAAAAATGGGCTGAATTCTTACTGATTCCATACCATTCCTTTGAAAGTGTTTTGTCAGATAAACCTCTAGAAATAACCAGCATATTTTAAAATTTGTCCATTTCGGCAAAAAGAAACGAAGAATTCGGTGGGGGGATGGTTAATGGAGGGTTCTGGTTATGTGGTTTCTAATTATTTTAGTTGTTTCTGCATCATTTATTTTCCAAGTTTATGGTTCCAAACACAAATTACCATTTATTTAGTTAAGAATGTGTATTTCAACTGGAACAGGAATATTTTGCAATGAATATAAATGCAGAGGGCATCTTATTTCCTCCAGTTTTTATTGCAACATCTGTGTTTATACCCATTCATTTTATAAATATTTTATACTTTACCCAACAAATGATATTTTTCACTCCTTCTATAACATCCAGAGATACTTTAAAAATAGATGTTATTTTTGGTGCTTGCTTTCGGTATACTATATCATATTGTGTAGTTCAAAAAGGCAAACAAAATATAAGAAAAGAGTTCCACAAGGAGTCATGCATTGTGGAGAACAATGCTCTGTGCTGATAAAAATGTTGAAAGTAGATAAATCCCATATACTAGACAGAATAATGCATGAGCAGATAGTTATAAGCACAAATATGTTTTGAGAGATCCTATGGAAGAGGGGTATTGGTAGACATCATTACAGAATATTTCAAATAAATTAGCAGGCATCATCATTGCTTCTTCAACTGCTAGCCTTGATAGAAAGAATAATAGCTCATATGCCGTTAAATACTCAGCTAAAAATTTATGGTAAGCAAGTATTTTTCCTTTTTTGTTGCTGTGTGGAAATCAGCACAAATAATAATTTTACTTCGCCTTAAATAGATAATCACTTACCTAAGTGGCTGTGAAAGAGGAAACTGCATATGCATGGACCATGTCTGTCTTGTCCATCACTGTATCAACAGTACTGAGCAGAGTTCCTTGTATATAGTATGAGATAAATATCTGTTTATTGAAATAGTATGAGGTAAATATCTGTTTATTGAATGAAAAGATAAATTCTTGGTTCTATCTGATCCTTCTCATTGGATTCTATGTCAAATACTAAAAAGTGAGTATCATTTTTGACACTTGCTTGCAACAAAAAAGGCACTAAACCAGACTATAATACAAGTAGTGGGATCTAGGGACAATTAAATATTAAAATAGGCACGTATGCAGTACAGTAAGATTCCAGTTAATGATTTTATTCCTTTTTATAAGGTACTTTGATTAAAATTAACTGTGAACTAGCCATAGACTGGGATTTGTCAAATCTAGGTTATTTTTCATAGATAAATCCTGTTTATGTCACTGGTCCACAGAAGTGGATCAAAGGAATAAAGGGGTTGCCGGGGTGGCTCAGTCGGTTACTCAGGTCATGATCTCACAGTTCATGGGTTTGAGCCCCACCTTGGGCTCTGTGCTGACAGCTTGGAGCCTAAAGCTTGCTTCAGATTCTATATATCCCTCTCTCTCTGCCCTTTCCCTGCTTCTGCTCTCTCTCTCAAAAATAAATAAACATTAATTTTTAACTAAAAAAAAAGGAATAGGGCATGAAAGGGAAAAAAAAGGCCTCATTTCCTCAAGCATAATGATTATAAATATGACATTTGCTGCTGAAAAACACAAAGAGTTGTAATAGCCCTCGGTAGCCCTAATGTTTGGACACTTGGCAGGAAAGATCTGTAGAGAGCTTATTTTTTCTGCAAGGTTGTAGACTACAAAAATAATAGTTATAACTAGGTCTACTAACATATTAGCATAACAGTTGCACTGAAATAAGCCTGAGACAATGGTTTCTTCTGAAAATAATTTGTGAAATCAAGAAAACTTATTGGCTTTATTTCTAGAATTGGAGGGGGTGGGAAGGGAGAGAGGAAACTTTCCTGAATTGCTCTTACTGAAACTCAACCTACCTGATCTCTTGCAACAATAATTTATTTGACTTGGGGCTGGAGACTATCACTTAATGAGATGAGAGTAGAGAATAGATTAAATTTAATTGCTGTGTATGCCACAACTGTTCTGTGTAAATAAGGAAATAAAATTCAATATCATATAAAAGCTACTCCAATCCCTTCAGATTAAGTAATAAATTAAAAAGTACTTGAGGAAAGTAATGCTCAAATTTCATGTTATCCTCACAGTGCCAAACCAGACATTGCCATGTTAGCCAAATTTGTGTATAATAGAAGAAGTCTTAAAAGTGTCATTATAAAAGGATAGATTACATTTTTCCTATCACCTCTAATTAGTTTTGTGTTTGTTCAGAGCCAATTTAATCTTCTTGATCCTCCTTAGGCAACAGGTAAACAGAATGATTTCAAAGTGGATTAAAATTAGAATCCTTTTCTCTCTTGGCTTAGCACAATATTTCACAAAATTACATTTGGAATTACCCCCACAGATGGATTTCTGTGTGTAAATTAATAGTGGGATTAAAGCTGAAAAATTCAAGCAGACTTAAGTTACAGTAAATTGAACAGAGAAGAGACAAGGGAAACATTACCAGTTCCACTTTTCAAATTAATTAATTAATTAATTAATTTATGCATCAAGTATTTACAAAGTACCTACTATGAGCCAGATGTTGGGATTATACTGGTAAATAAGGTAGATAACAAGTAAATATATAAATAAACCAATTAGATAACTTCAGGTAGTAGCAAGTGTAATGAAGGAACTAAAAGAGTGATAGGATAGTGACTGGCAGTCACTTTGCCAGGTTATGGTGCTAATTTACAAAAAGTGATGAGGAAAAGACTCTCTGAAAAGATGAGCCATGATCTTCATAGTCACAATCTTCATAGTTAGGAGCCAGTGTGAAGGAAGAGCATTACTGACAGAGAAAACAGACAATGCATTGGTAATGAGGTGGGATGATTATGAGTTTAATTGTTTGAGGAAAATAGAGATTATAGTTGAAGTTTCTGGCCCAAAGAGGAAAGTGATCTGAGATGTGTTGGAGAGGTTAGCAGGGCCAAATCATGTAGTGTCTACGGAGCTTTGTTAGCAGTTTCATTTTATTCTCTATGCAATAGGAAACATAATCATTTTGAGTTAGTGAAGAGAGTAGCATGATTTGATTATATTTACCCTGAGTACTCTATGAGAATGTGAGTAAGGGAGGGATGCTAGACTGAATGGAGGTAGGTCAGTTATGAGGGCATTGTAGAAATTCAGATGAAAGATTCCAATATCTTAAACTAGAGTAATTGCAGTGGAGGACACTTATCTAGGGTCTACCTTATGCCATAACATAGAAAAAGTTCTGTATCTACTCAATTGAGATTAACTATGTTTTCCTTCCAGAAGGAAAGTCTATAATTTCACACTGGAAACAATACAGTTTATGATATGTGAGCAAAATCACATTTTATCTCATTTTCATTAATTATTTTTAATAGGAAAAATAGCCTAAGATTGAAATAATTTTACTGTGAGGAAAAATCCTCAATATCCTCAACTTTTCATGATCTATCTCATTTTCAGTTGTCACAAGAGTGGGCTGAGGAGGGTATTCTTACAGCTTACAGGAATCTAATAGATAGAGGCCAGGGATGTTGCTAAACATCCTACAATGCACAGGGCTGCCCTCCACACATGAAAAAGAAGTGTCCAGCCCAAATTTCAATAGTGCTGAGACTGAGAAACTCTGATCTACCTTTAGTTTTGCTTGGATTTAATTCTGGCTCTTGTTTGAGGGCACAGCCTCCCCTGCCACCATTTTGGGTGGTGGTTTTATTTTTTTCTTTTTTTCCAACACCACTCATAATATTGAGCCTAGAGAGTGATGTTAATGCCATACTTACTCTTCATTGCAACTTTCAGACCATTTTTCTTTCCACCTTATCCCTAAAATATCTCACAGTTTTGAATCCTATGTTGTTGTCATCTACAGATAGCTGGATCACCAGCCACCATTTTCCTTCTTCTCATGAATAGTCTTGAAGAATTTAGTTACTGGTTCACTGACATGCTCTCTAATACTACTCCTGTAATTGTTCTCGGCAATTTCAACATATGTGTGTAGGATTGTTCCAATATCATAGTCTCTATGTTCCTTAAACTCCTCTCCTTCAATGATCTTGATGTTGACCCTATGTCATCCACTTACTCTCATGACTATATCCCAGACTCTATTATTACCAGGAATTGCTACCCCTACCTAATCTCAATTCCATGCAACCTACTCTCTCATCACTTTTTCCTAACTTTTCAGATTTGTGTTTCTTGTATGCTATCGGCAACAATCCTTTGTTCTCACCTGGGCCTGAAATTCATAACTTTCCAATGTGTTTTAATCCCTTATACTCCCAGTTTCTTTTTTACAGCTTAAGTTTTATGTTCAGTCATTATAATCTGTTGGTTCTCACACACAATTCCAATGTGTATGTGTGGTTTCCCTACACCAACAAGCAATTCTCAGGACATCTGCTGGGGTCCTGCAATTCAACTCAGTTCTGATACTATTCACCCAGAGATAGCATCAGATTCTACAGGTTAAGAGCTCAGTTCCACAGCACTGCCCTCTATTTCAGATGTCAATCATAAGTCCAGGTTGTTACTTGCGCCTCTACTGACCTGCTACAACTTGGAAGCTCTCACAATCCCTTCTTCGGTTTGATTGATTTGCTAGACTGGCTCATAGAACTCAGATACATTTTACTTACTAGATCCCATTTATTATAAAAGTATATATACCTGAGGAATATTCAGATAAAAGAGATGTATAGGGCAAGGTATGGGGAAGGTGCATGAAACTTCCATGCCCTCTCCAGACACCCCATTCTTTCAGCATCTGCATGGGTTCACTAACCTGGAAGCTCTCCAAACTATGTCCTTTGTGGGTTTTTATGGAGGCTTCATTACATAGGCATCATTATTAAATCATTGGCCATTGGTGATCAAATCAACCTCCATCTCCACTCCTCTCCCCAGAGGTCATGGAGTGGGACTGAAGGTTTCAATCCTCCAATCACATGGTTGGCTCCCATGGCAACCAGCCCCCATCATTAGGTGCTTTGCAAAGTCACCTTATTAACACAAACTCAGTTGTGGTGGAAAAGCACTTGTTATGAATAACAAGACCCCCATTTCACCTTTATGACTCTGAACCAATTTCAGGAACTGAGGACAAGAGACCAAATATTATTACAAAAGATGCTCCTATTGCTCTTATCACTCAGTAAATTCCAAAGGTCTTGAAAGCTGTGAGACAGGAACCTTGGGAGAAGACCAAATATATATAAGAAATATATTTTGGTCATACAAATGACAATATTGCATAATCACATCCTTGTATTGATCCTCATTTCTCTTTCTCCTTTTTCACTTCATCACCCTCACTTGGCAAAACACAAACCTGAATAATTATAATTGTTCACTTACTCTATAACAGCATTCATGTAAGTGAATATAGCTGGAAGAAAACCCACAGCTGTTCCTGCTTTAAATTCATGATTGCTGACTTTAAGTGGGCCTAGCATGATCCCTGGCAACCGTCCTCCATTTCTCTAGGGTATTCGCTCTCTTTTGAACTCCAGTCTCATATTCAAATAGATAATAGCAACTCCATTTGGATGTCTAAGGAGCATATCAAACTTAATGCAATCAAAACTGGGCTTTTGATGTCCCCCTCACCCTCTAAGATCTATTCCTCCTGCAACCTGACCGTTTAAATTAACAGCAATTGAATCCTTTCAGCTACTCAAATGGCTTTAGAAATTGTAGACTGTTTTTTAAGAGAAGAAATCAATGAGACACCATGAACAGAAAACTGGGATGTACTTGGCTATGCAAACACACACAAATGTGCCTATGGAGTACAGTTGGAAAGATATTGAAACATACAGCAAGATTTCCATTCCTAAATTTATTTAATCACAGTGTTAACCAATAAACTGTTCAGTTGTAAGCCTGATCTTAATGGTTGATAAATTCCATTTTGCTTTTGTAAATAAAAAACTTTTTAATAAGGCAATATAATTAACATAAGATTATTGTTCATTTGATTTAAAAGTGAATCAAATTATTTCTCATAAAAAAGAAGTCACATTTTTGTTCAAAATCTGTTGAATAACTAGTTCAATAGATACCACATTTTAAAAGGACCTAATATGCCATTTGAGCTAAATGTAATAGCGGGAAAAAACTATAGGGATATTATAGTAACTATTGCCTCCACCACCACCACTAATTATGTAATCTCTAAAGATTCCTTGCTTTGGGTTTAGTAGATTTAGGTTGTTCTGAAATAACTGAACAACAAACTATTTTGTCTGTTCTTTTTCTAGCATCAGTCAGTTCCTGCCAGACTGTGAGAAACCGGAGAATTATAACAGTGTCTCATTCATGTCATGATCTAGTATTTAGCATAATACCTGGAATAAAATATATACTCAATAACTGTTGATGGCTAAGTTTTATCTGTTTTATATATCTGCAGCCAATTTACTACCTGTATGGTTCCAATAACATCTGCTTCTTTGCTTAACTTTCATAAACCAACTATTGTACATAGCCTTTCTTAGGGTTAAGAGGCCTCAATGAAAAGTACCTTTACTGTAGCACCTTGTCTTGTCTCCCCTCTCCTAACAGTTACTAAAGACTCTTCATTTTTTTGTTTTAAAAGCCTATTGTCCCACCTGGGATTTCCAATAAGGATATCTGGCATTTAGATCATAGTAAATATGCAGAAACAAATGTAAACCCATGGCGTTCAGTATTGTGACTCTGTCAGATGTCAGCAGTTTTTTTTTTTAGAATTTTTCTATAACAATATTAATTAATATATTTTATAAAGCCTATGACATTAATATGTATAAATGACACCATAAAATGATGAGAAGGGCTATTTTCCCATAATCAATCCCCTTTTTGTTCTCTCCCAAGTTAGGAAGGTGTGTGAAATTGAGGGGGTGGGATGGGAGTTTTTCCATCTATATCAGGAACAAGAAACAGGAATGAACTTAGGCTATTCAATTTCACAGACTGCTTTCTTTGTCTTAGTAGAAGCTATGTCCAAAGCATGGTGAGTGAGGATTGAAAGTGGTGATAAGAATAGGACAATGGAGGAGTTTTGATTGTCATGGGGGCTGGACCCTAGAGGTGTTAGGACTTGGAAAAAAAGACACTCAGAAATTCAGTTTCCTGCCTAGCATATAAGGGTCTTGGAGATCAGCTCTTCCATTCAGACACCAAGAAAAAAACTAAACAAACTAAAAATTAAGATCTTTTCTTGAATTAATCAGAGAACTGAGGTCATAGGGCAAGCCACTGCTCCTTAAATTTAAGAGATATACAGGCAGAGAATCACAACTTACTGAATCAGAAGACCAGAAACAGAAAACTCTGTGATCAGTATTATGGGGGGGGGGGGGGGAAACCTTAAAAAAAAACCCAAAAACAAAAAACCAAACTAAACAATTGATAAATTGCTGGAGTCTCAACTTGGACAAGTTTGTTAAAAACTCCAGGGGGGAGCCAATCTTAGGAAGGCTCCTGCACTTTCATGAGTTTTACTTCCAGGAGCCCTACTAGGTTCTCAACAATAAAAACTGGAGCAACATTCCTTCTTGCTTTTGTCAGGGAATGGGAGAAAGTAGCTATTTTTAAAATCCATCAGAGAATTCTGTTTTCTTATTGAAACCTATTTTCAAGGAAAATAATTTTGTTAGAGCCTACCTGACCAGAGTTTTAGCAGAGTCCAAATACTGCAGCAGAAGGGAAGTACCCTAATTCTAGCTTGCTCTAGCCTTCTACCTAGGGGAAGGAAAATATCCACTCCAGGCCCCTCTAGCCTACTTGTCTCACTGAAGGGGGTGAGGCCAAAACAAAACTGAGAAACACTTGTGAAGATCATAGTTCAGGGGCAGAGGCTAACTAAAAGACTAATCATACAACTATAGAAAACTTCCCCTACCCCTCACAACTAGGTATCACATCAACAAGGCTCCTGAGTAGTAATAGAAAAAAATGGAAACAACTATACCTGTAAAACAATATTTAAGAGGTATCTAAGGAAACCCAAAAACAAGAGGAGAGACAAAAACAAAGACACCAGGGCAAATTTTAGCTTCTGACACCTATAGCTAGAACAAACAGTAAACACAGCCCAACTCTTATCCAGATAAACATAAACTCCATGTTATTTACTTAAAAGTTCACATTATTTCATACTAATATGAGGTCTTTCTATTTTAGTTCCTTTTTATAGTACATCATATCTAGCATGTAACAAAAATTAAAGGCATATTAAAAACAAAAAACACTTTGAAGAGAAAGAGCAAGCATTCGAACCAGACTCAGATACGGCAGGGATCTGGGAATGATTAGACTGGGAACTAAAAGAAAAAAACAACACTGATTAATATGCTGGGGTGTTAATGAAGAAAGTGAACAATATACAAGACCAGATAGGTAACGTAAGCAGAGTTGGAAAGACTAAGACACAATCCAAAAAAAAATGCTAGGGAAAAAAACGCCATAATGAAAATGAAAAGTGCTTTTGGTGGACTCATTAATAGACTGGACACAGGTGAGGAAAAATCACTAATCTTGAAGAAACATCACTAGAAACTTCCAAAATTGAAATATAAAGAGAAAAATGAGGAGCACCTGTGTGGCTCAGTAGGTTAAGTGTCCACTCTTAGGTCATTATCTCACAGTTGTGAGAGCAAGCTCCACATCATGCTCCACACTGGGCCCGGAGCCTGCTTGGGATTCTCTCTCTCTCTCTCTCTCTCTCTCTCTCTCTCTGCCCTTGCCCCATTTGTGTGCTCTCTATTTTTCAAAAATAAATAAAAATAAACATAAAAAAGAGAAAATGAATGAAAAAGAAAATAACATGCAAGAACTCTGGACAAATACAAGAGGTGTAACATATACATAAGGAGATATCAAAGAAAGAGAAGAAAATAAAAAATTGAAAGCAGTAATGACTGAGAACTTCCAAGAATTGATAATATAAACCAAACCACAAATTCAGGAAGTTAGAGAACATAATAAATAACCAAAAAATCTGCACTTAGGCATACCATATATACAAACTGCAGAAAATCAAAAACAAAGACTCTTGAAAGCATTCAGAGGTAGAAAGGAGGCATCTTACATACAGAAGAAAAAGGATAAGAGTTACATCAAACTTTTCAGAAACCTTGCATGCAAGCAGAACATGGAATGGAATTAAATATTTAAAGTATTTAAGAATAAATTCTGTATGCAGAATTATCCTTCAAAACTGAAAGAAAAATAGGAAAAATGTCTGACTTTCTTAGACAAAAAATTGAAGAATTTTTTGTCAGAGGATCTGCCTTGAAAGAAATGTTAAAAGAAGTTCTTCAGAGAAAACATGATAATATAGGTCAGAAACTCAAATCTACATAAAGAAAGAAAAAGCATTAGAGAAGGAATTAAAGTAAAATAATCTCTCTTATTTTTAACTGATCTAACAGCTAATATTTTGTTCAAAATAATAAAACCAACAATGTATTTTGTACTTATAGTTTATAGATAAGTGAAATTAATGAGAGTAATGTTATAAGGGACAGGAGAAATTGGGAATATAAGGTATTTGTACTACCTAAGAAGTGATATAGTGTTATTTGAAAGAGAACTTGGGTTAGTTGTAAATGTACATTGCAAGTATGAGGGCAACCACTAAAAAAAGTGGAAGGTACATGCTTCCATTTATGAAATGAATAGGTTATGGGGATGAAAGCTATAGCATAAAGGATAAGGTCAGTGGTATTGTAATAGTCTTGTATGGTGACAAACGGTAACTACACTTGTAGTGAACATTGCATAATGTATAGTATTGTCAAATCACTTTGTTGTACACCTGAAACTTAACATTGTGTGTCAACTTCACTTCAATAAAATAAAATAAAAATAAAATAACTGAATTAAAATGTTAAAATGTATAAGTTATATGTTAAGAGAGGAGAACAAATTGAATCATGCAAAATAATTAAAAGCATAAAAAGCAGAAAAAGAGTGAAAGACAAAAAAAAAAGAAAAAACAAGGACAATGAATAGAAAAAGTAGAAAAGAGTAGCAAATATGGTAGATATTAACGTAACCATATAAACAATCACTTTAAACATAAATGGTCTAAATAAGCCAAAACTGCAAAAACTGATGAAAAAGAAATACATGAATCTACTAGAATCTACTATTGAAGCTGGAGACCTCAACATACCTCTACCTGTAACTGGCAGATCCAGCATGCAGAAAACCAGTAAGGACATAGTTGAATTGAACAGCATCATCAATCAACTGATTATAATTGACATTTATAGAATACTATATTCAAAATTAGGAGAATACATATTCTACTCAAACTCATACAGAGCATTCACCAATATAGGCCATATTCAATCAATAAAACACACCTTAACAAATTTAAAAGTATAGAAATCATACAAGGTATGCTCTTAGACCACAAGAGAATTAAACTAGAAATCAAAATCAAATATATAGGTAGAAAACCCAAAATACTGTAATTAACACAACACACTTTTAAATAACCTTGATATTTTATGCCATTCAATTCATATTCATCCATTGTAGTTGAAAATTCCATTCACTAGGGGACATAATTTGTTTGCCCAAATAATCTACACTTGATGAATAGTCATTAAAGTATGTTGCTCACCCCTTCCTTTGAACTAACTCTATCATAGCCTTCATTTTTGGAGATGGGAGAGAAAACATCTTTTTTTTTTTTAATATTTAGTGTGATTTTATTTCTTCAGCATTGAACCCTTGGTTTCCAAGATGGTCAAGCTGTGATTTTCTTAATTACCACCTGGAATCAACACCTGAAATAGTAGCCACTGGCTGCTTAATAAGTTCTTAAATTATATTTCTCATGCCATATAAGTCTCAATGATTTCACATGGGTAAGGAAAGCCTATTTCTTTCACTAGTAATTAGTGTCTTCACCAAATAAATCCCTTCTGGATGTCTTCAGCTCTATCTTTGATGGCTGCCAGAGCACTATCCAGTTCACCTTTACCCAGGGACCTTTTTTTCCCCCATATATTGTTTCTTGTTCTGTTCTATGTTCTATAACATATATTTTTCTTGTTCTTGTTTCCACAATATGTTTGAATTTTTACTGCTGGTTCTGCTGTTGTCATAATATAGCATTACAGGTTTGAGTTTTGTTTGAGAACTCCAAGTATAGAATTGTGGGGACATTTTTAAGTTTCTTTCAAATCTGAACTTCTTTTATTCTTTCATACTTTATAGAGAACTAAAAGTGGGAAACTAGGAATAAAGACACAAGACCTTTCACCAAATTTAATTATTTGACTCTTCCTAAGTAGCTGCAATATGTCAGGCACCATTCTAGGTTCTTTATAACATTTGGGCCGAAACTCAACTCAGATAATGTTTAACTGTAAATAAATAATGAAAGTTCCTCAACAAAGAAATAAATGAAGTAAGATAAAGAGACCACTTTCTCTAGCAATTATTTCAATTGCAACACTCATCTGTCTAAACTATTTTAGAAATAGTCTCACCTGAACACAAGGAGATTGACCAGACAAGTTCTCAAGACATCCTGCAGCCCCAAATCCATAATCTTCCAATAAAATAGACATTGATCTGAAGGTGTGATTCTTGTGGGTTAGAGAATAGGAAGAAACATTGCCACACCAATTTAGAGAAAACAAGCTTGTTTTGATAAGTTTACTCTCCTTTCATTTAATTTTTCCCTGCAGACACTTTTTTTTATTCCCTTTATTGAATTTGTTTATATAGCAAGACCATGGTATTGAGCTCCTTGTCTCTGAACTTTTTTTAAAGGGATACTGTGATGGATCAGAAGTTCAATTAGGTTTAAATTAATTTTTGCAAGTTGCCTGTGCATGTGAGTTTCTCAAATACCTCTTTTTAAAATGAATTATTTGATTATTTAAGCCATGGGACAGAAAAACAAAATGAATAGAAAAAAGAAAACTTACATTCTTTTTTTTAATTTTATTTTTTATTTTTTTAAATTTACATCCAAATTAGCATATAGTGCAACAATGATATCAGGAGTAGATTCCTTAGTGCCCCTTACTCATTTAGCCCATCCCCTCTCCCACAACCCCTCCAGTAACCCTCACTTTGTTGTCCACATTTATGAGTCTCTTCTGTTTTGTCCCCTCCCTGTTTTTACATTATTTTTGTTACCCTTCCCTTATGTTCATCTGTTTAGTCTCTTAAAGTCCTCATATGGGTGAAGTCATATGATTTTTGTCTTTCTCTGAATGACTAATTTCACTTAGCATAATACCTTCCAGTTCCATCCACTTAGTTGCAAATGGCAAGATTTCATTCTTTTTGATTGCCAAGTAATACTCAATTATATATTATATATATATATATAATCTATCTATATATAATATATATAATTATTATATATACAATATATATGTGATATATATATATATATATCATATATATATATATATATATATATATATATATATATATAATCTTCTTTGTCCATTCATCCATTGATGGATATTTGGGCTCTTCCCATACTTTGGCTATTGTTGACAGTGCTGCTATAAACATGGGGGTGCATGTGTCCCTTTGAAACAGAACACCTATATCTCCTGGATAAATACCTAGTAGTGCAATTGCTGGCTCCTAGGGTAGTTCTATTTTTAGTTTTTTGAGGAACCTCTATACTGTTTTCCAGAGTAGCTGCAACAGCCTGCATTCCCTCCAACAATGAAAAAGAGATCCTCTTTCTCCACATCCTTGCCAACATCTGTTGTTGCCTGAGTTGTTCATTTTTGCCATTTTGACAGGTGAGAGGTGGTATCTCATTTTGGTTTCGATTTGTATTTCACTGATGATGAGTGATGTTGAACATTTTTTCATGTGGCAGTTGGCCATCTGGATGTCTTCTTTGGAGAAGTGTTTATTCATGTCTTTTCCCATTTCTTCACTGGATTATTTGTTTTTTGGGTGTTGAGTTTGATAAGTTCTTTATAGATTTGGGATACTAACCCTTTATCTGATATGTCATTTGCAAATATCTTCTCCCATTCCATCGGTTGCCTTTTAGTTTTGCTGATTGTTTCCTTTGCTGTGCAGAAGCTTTTTATTTTGATGAGGTCCCAGTAGTTCATTTTTGCTTTTGTTTCCTTTGCCTCCTGAGACGTGTTGAGTAAGAAGTTGCTGGGGGCAAGATCAAAGAGGCTGTTACCTGCTTTCTCCCTGAGGATTTTGATGGCTTCCTGTCTTACATTTAGGTCTTTCATCCATTTTGAGTTTATTTTTGTGTATGGCGTAAGAAAGTGGTCCAGGTTCATTCTTCTGCAGGTCGCTGTCCAGTTTTCCCAGCACCACTTGCTGAAGAGACTGTCTTTATCCCATTGGATATTCTTTCCTGCTTTGTCAAAGATTAGTTGGCCATACATTTGTGGGTCCATTTCTGGGTTCTCTATTCTGTTCCATTGATCTGAGTGTCTGTTCTTGTGTTAGTACCATACTGTCTTGATGACTACAGCTTTGTAGTATAGCTTGAAGTCTGGGATTGTGATGCCTCCTGCTTTGGTTTTCTTTTTCAAGATTGCTTTGGCTACTTGGGGTCTTTTCTGGTTCCATACAAATTTTAGGATTATTTGTTCTAGCTCTGTGAAGAATGCTGGTGTTATTTTGATAGGGATTGCATTGAATATGTAGATGGATTTGGGTAGTATCAACATTTTAACAATATTTGTTCTTCCTATCCAGGAGCATGGAATATTTTCCATTTCTTTGTGTCTTCTTCAATTTCTTTCATAAGCTTTCTATCGGTTTCGGTGTATAGAGTTTTCACCTCTTTGGTTAGATTTATTCCTGGGTATTTTATGGTTTTTTTGTGCAAGTATAAATGAGATTGATTCCTTGATTTCTCTTTCTGTTGCTTCATTATTGGTGTATAGGAATGCAACCGAGTTCTGTGCATTGATTTTATGTCCTGCAAATTTGCTGGATTCATGAATCAATTCTAGGAGTTTTTTTTTTGTGGAATCCTTTGGGTTTTCCATATAGAGTGTCATGTCATTTGTGAAAAGTGAAAGTTTGACCTCCTCCTGGCCAATTTGGATGCCTTTTATTTCTTTGTGTTGTCTGATTGCTGAAGCTAAGACTTCCAATACTATGTTGAATAACAGTGGCGAGAGTGGATACCCCTGTTTTGTTCCTGACCTTAGGGAGAAAGCTCTCAGTTTTTCCCCATTGAGGATGATATTAGCATCAGGTCTTTCATATATGGCTTTTATGATCTCAAAGTATGCTCCTTCTATCCCTACTTTCTTGAGGGTTTTTATCAAGAAAGGTTGTATTTTGTCAAATGCTTTCTCTGCATCTATTGAGAGGATCATATGGTCCTTGTCCTTTCTTTTATTGATATGGTGAATCACGTTAATTGTTTTGCAGATATTGAACCAGCCTTGCATCCCAGGTATAAATCCTGCTTGGTCGTGGTGAATAATTTTTTTAATGTATTGTTGGATCTGGTTGGCTAATATCTTGTTGAGGATTTTTGTATCCATGTTCATCAGGGAAATTGGTCTATAGTTCTCCTTTTTAGTGGGGTCTCTGTCTGGTTTTGGAATCAAGGTAATACTGGCTTCATAGAAAGTATTTGCAAGTTTTCCTTTCATAAACAGTTTGGAAGTTTTCCTTCCATTTCTATTTTTTGGAACACCTACAAGAGAATATGTTTTAACTCTTCCTTAAATATTTGGTAGATTCCCCTGGAAAGCCATCTGGCCCTGGACTCTTGTTTTTTGACAGATTTTTTATTACTAATTCTATTTCCTTACTGGTTATGGGTCTGTTCAAATTTTCTATTTCTTCTTGTATCAGTTTTGGTAGTGTATACGTTTCTAGGAATTTGTCCATTTCTTCCAGATTGCCCATTTTATTGGCATATAATTCCTCATAATATTCTCTTATTATTGTTTTTATTTCTGCTGTGTTGGTAGTGATCTCTCCTCTTTCATTCTTGATTTTATTTATTTGGGTCCTTTCCTTTATCTTTTTGATCAAACTGGCTAGTGGTTGATCAATTTTGTTAATGCTTTCAAAGAACCAGCTTCTGGTTTCATTGATCTGTTCTACTGCTTTTTTGGTTTCGATAGCATTACTTTCTACTCCAATCTTTAGTATTTCCTGTCTTCTGCTGGTTTTGGGTTTTATTTGCTGTTATTTTTCCAGATCCTTAAGGTGTAAGGTTAGGTTGTGTGTCCGAGATTTTTCTTCCTTCTTTAGGAAGGCCTGGATTGCTATATACTTTCCTCTTATGACCACCTTTGCTGCATCCCAGAGGTTTTGGGTTGTGGTGTTATTATTTTCATTGATTTCCATATACTTTTTAATTCCTCTTTAACTGCTTGGTTAGCCCATTCATTCTTTAGTAGGATGTTCTTCAGTCTCCAAGTATTTGTTACCTTTCCAAATTTTTTCTTGTGGTTGATTTCGAATTTCATAACGTTGTGGTCTGACAATATGCACGGTATGATCTTGATCTTTTTGTACTTACTTAGGGCTGATTTGTGTCCCAGTATATGGTCTATTCTGGAGAACGTTCCCTGTGCACTGAAGAAGAATGTATATTCTGATGCTTTAGGATGAAATGTTCTGAATGTATCTGTTAAGTCCATCTGGTCCAGTGTGTCTGTCAAATCCATTGTTTCCTTGTTGATTTTTTGATTAGATGATCTGTCCATTGCTGTGAGTGGGGTGTTACATCTCCTAGTATTGTGGTATTATCATCAATTAGTTTCTTTATGCTTGTGATTAATTGACATATATTTGGGTGCTCTCACATTGGCGCATAAATGTTTACAATTGTTTGGTCTTCTTGGTGGATAGACCCCTTGATTATGATATAATGCCTTTGTGCATCTCTTCATACAGTATTTTAAAGTCTAGATTTTCTGATATAAGTATGGCTACTCTGGCTTTCTTTTGTTGACCATTAGGATGATAGATGGTTCTCTATCCCCTTATTTTCAGTCTGAAAGTGTCTTTAGGTCTAAAGTGGGTCTCTTGTAAACAGCATATAGATGGATCTTGTTTTCTTGTCTATTCTGTTACCCTATGTCTTTTGACTGAAGCATTGAGTCCATTGACATTTAGAGTAAGTACTGAAAGATATGAATTTATTGCCTTTATGATGCTTGTAAAGTTGGAGTTTCTGGTGGTGTTCTCTGGTCCTTTCTAATCTTTGTTGCTTTTGGTATTTGTTTGTTTGTTTGTTTATAAACTAATTAATTAATTTATATTTTCATCTTTTCTCCCCTCAGAGAGTGCCCTTTAAAATTTCTTGCAGGGCTGGTTTAGTGGTCACAAACTCCTTTAATTTTTGTTTGTCTGTGAAACTTTTTATCTCTCCTTCTATTCTGAATGATAGCCTTGCTGGATAAAGAACTCCTGGCTGCATATTTTTCTGATTCAGCACATTGAATATATCCTGCCACTCCTTTCCTGCCTGCCAAGTTTCTGTGGATAGGTCTGCTGCAAACGTGATCTGTCTTCCCTTGTAGGTTATGGACTTTTTTCCTTTCGGCTTTCATGATTCTCTCCTTGCCTGAGTATCTTGTGAAATTGACTATGATATGCCCTGTTGATAGTCAGTTTTTGTTGAATCTAATGGGAGTCCTCTGTGCTTCCTGGATTTTGATGTTTGTGTCTTTCCCCAGGTTAGGAAAGTTTTCTGCTATGATTTGCTCACATAACCCTTCTACCCCTATTTCTCTCTCTTTCTCTTCTGGGACCTGTATGATTCTGATGTTGTTTCTTTTTAATGAGTCACTGGTTTCTGTAATTCTTAAATCGTGCTCTTTTGCCTTAATCTCCCTCTTTGTTTCTGCTTCATTATTCTCAATAAGTTTGTCCTCTATATCACTGATTCTCTGTTCTGCCTCATCCATCATTGCTGCCACTGCATCCATCCATGATTGCAGCTCAGTTATAGCATTTTTTATTACATTCTGACTAGTTTTTACTTCTTTTATCTCTGCAGAAAGGGATTGTAATATATTTTTGACTCCAGCTAGTATTCTTATTATTGTGATTCTAAATTCTGGTTCAGACATCTTGCTTGTATCTGTGTTGGTTAAATCCTTGACTGTCATTTCTTCATTCTCTTTCTTTTGGGGTGAATTCCTTCATTTTGTCATTTTGAAGGGAGAAAAGGAAATAGTGAGGTAGAAAAATTAAAATTAAAAGAAATTTAAATTAATAACCTATTAAAATTTAAAAAATTAAACACACACACACACACACACAAAATCTAATAAATGATGCTAGATCCTAGGTGTGTTTTGGTCTGGGTGTTGAAAGTGGTTAGACAGATTAGAGAAAAAAAGGGGGAAGAAAAAGAAGGAATTCATTTGAGAATTTGAAAAAATGAATACACTGAAGTAGACTAAAATGAGATGATCAGAGTAAAATAGAATTTGAAACAATTTACACAAAAGTAAGGAATAGAGTAGAAAAATTAAAGAACAATGTTTTAATAAAAATTAAAAATAAAAATGATTTTTTTCTTTTTTCATTCAAGAAAAAGGAAAGAAACAAAAAAGAGAAAAAATAAAAAAGAAATTGTTGGAAAATTTGAAAAAGTGAGTACACTGTAGTAGACTAAAATAAAATGATGGAAGTAAAATAGAATTTGAACAAATTTACATAAAAGTAAAATTATAGTAAAAAAATAAAGAAAAATTTTTTTGATGTTTATTAATTCTTAAGAGAGACAGAGACAGAGTGTGAGTGGGGGAGTTACAGAGAGAGATGGAGACACAGAATCCAAAGCAGGATCCTGGCTCTGAGAACTGTGAGATCATGGCCTGAGCTGAAATTGGCTGCTTAACCGACTGAGCCACCCACATGCCCCTAAAGAAAAATATTTTTAATAGAAATTGAAAGTAAAAACGAAATTTTTCTCTTTTTGCCTTCGAGAAAAAGAAATGAAATGAAAAAGAGAACAAAGAAAAAAAAGGAAATCTTTGAAAATTTGAAAAAGTGAATACACTGAAGTAGACTAAAATAAAATGATGGCAGTAAAATAGAATTTGAAGAAAATTACACAAAAGTAAAAAATATAGTAATAACATTAAATAAAAATATTTTTAATAAAAATTGAAAATAAAAATGAATTTTTCTCTTTCTGTATTCAAGAAAAAGAAAAGAAGTGGAAAAGAGAAGAAAAAAAAAGAAAGAAAATTGAATAGATGGACCTGCTAACAGATTGAAATAGGACTGAAATTACTTTGTTTTCCCCTAGAAGTCAGACTATGAAGCAGTTTACAGTCCTTAAACTAAATAGGCCATGAGACTTTTGTTCTTTTTTTTTTTTTTTAATTTATTTTTTCAATGTTTTTTATTTATTTTTGGGACAGAGAGACACAGAGCATGAACGGGGGAGGGGCAGAGAGAGAGGGAGACACAGAATTGGAAACAGGCTCCAGGCTCCGAGCTGTCAGCACAGAGCCCGACGCGGGGCTCGAACTCACAGACGCGAGATCGTGACCTGGCTGAAGTCGGCCGCTTAACCGACTGCGCCACCCAGGCACCCCGAGACTTTCGTTCTTTAAGAGTGAGGTTGGCCCAGTTGGGCGGGGCTCAGTGTAATGGCTCTGTTCTCCACTAGATGGCGCTGCTAGCCTACTGAGGTGGAGTGTTGTGGCGCTCCTACGTGCCTATGCGCATGTGCGGGAGTGGTGAAAATGAAGTGACCCAGTTACCCAGTCTCTAGTATCGGAACTCTGTTCGCTCCAATCAGCAATCGTGTTCCTGTCCTTTGTCTTCAGCTTTCATCCACTCCCTGCTTTTCAGGTTTCATCCACTCTCTGCTTTTTCACTGTCCATGACCAAGCCCCAGGCAGTACCTCTCTCCCCAGTTTTGTCTCAGATGCGGCCGTTTTCCCCGTCCCTTTACTTCAGAAGGACTGGGGCTTTGACACATTCTGCCCCTCTGTGGGAGGGTCTCACCAAGCAATGGCCAAATGCCGGCTGCACCCAGGAATGCCTGCTGGGCTTTGCTGCAGGTCCCCTGAGACTGCGGCCAGTGCCAGCCCGCCCCAGAAAATGTTCGCGAGATAGTGTAGCAGCAGTTTTTCAGGGATTATGGAAAATCACAACATACATCTGGCAACAGGCTTCACCCTTAAAGACCTTGTTCCAGGACCAGGGAATGTGGCCATTCTCTGGGGTCTGCTGGGACCAGGTGGCTTCACACTCTCTACCAAATATCCCTCCTGCAGTGGAACCTCTTTTTACTGTGTGGCCCAAGAATCTCCAGGACCCCACTCTGCTCCTGGGGATTCGCCCTTCCCACCAGAGCACCCCAGGTATCGAGGTGCCCCTCTTGTTTACAGTCTTAACGGAATTTAAAGCCTCTCCTTTTTCCTTTCTCCCTTTTTAGTTTAGTCCCTGTGGCTGTTTCCAACTTTTCACTTTCTCTCCAGCTGCTTTTGGGGAGGGGTGCTTTTCCCATATTCTACACCCCCCCATCTCCATCCTCTCTTCACCTGCAAATACACCACCCTGCCTGCCATGGCTTTTCTCTTCCCAAGTTCACTTCTCCGCACCATGCACCTGCTGAACTCTGTGGTTCAGGTTGTGCAGAATGTTGTGTTAATCCTCAGATGAGTTTTCTAGGTGTGCAGGATGGTTTAGTGTTGGTCTGGCTGTATTTCATGGGTGCAAGACACACAAAAAAACTTTTGTGCTATTCCGCCATCTTGGCTCCTCCCCCAAGAAAACTTACATTCTAAAAACAAAATGAAACCTGTTTATTAGTGGTTATTAGTATCAACTCTTTAAGAAACAAACATTTGATATGAATCTTATACCATGCTTCTTAGCCTAGGGTGGAAATAATATTAATTTTAATGTTTATCTACTTTTAACTACACTGATTCTATTTATAATATATCATCATGTAGTTTTGACCTTTGTGCAGTACTATGATATATTGTTATATAAAAAGAGCTTCTTATAAATTGTGATTCCCACTATCTAAAATTCCTAAAAAATGGTCTTTGCTTTTTATCCTTCTTCTGTATATTACTTTTTATTTAATATTAATTCTTTCAAGACAGAAAGTGACACATAATTCAATAATTTTTTTAACATTACTTAAAGTTAATGCAATTTAGTATAATTAATATTAATTAAGCGATCATTCATGATACACATGAAATAAAATATATAACTAAAATTAGTGTTACTTGTTTCTTTTTACCATTTCCAATGTTGTTTCTTGAAAATTTAAAGTTATATACATTATATTTCTTTTTTAAACTTTATTTTTTAATTTACATCCAAGTTAGTTAGCATATAGTGCAACAATGATTTCAGGAGTTGATTCCTCAATGCCCCTTGCCCATTTAGCCCATCCCACCTCCCACAACCCCTCCAGTAACCCTCTGTTTGTTCTCCATATTTATGAGTTTCTTATGTTTTGTCCCCCTCCTTATTTTCATTTATGTTTCCCTTCCCTAATGTTCATATGTTTTGTCTCTTAAAGTCCTCTTATGAGTGAAATCCCAAGATATTTGTCTTTCTCTGACTCACTAATTTTACTTAGCATAATACCTTCTTGTTCCATCCACATAGTTGTGAATGGCAAGATTTCATTCTTTTTGATTGCCAAGTAATACTCCACTGTATATATATATATATATATATATATATATATATATATGCTACATATTCTTTATCCATTCATCCATTGATGGACATTTGGGCTCTTTCCATAGTTTGGCTAATTGGCCAGGAGAAGGTCAAACGTTCACTCTTTGTAGATGACATGATACTCTATATGGGAAACCCAAGAGCTTCCACCAAAAAACTGTCAGAATTGATCCATGAATTCAGCAAAGTTGCAGGATATAAAATCAATGCACAGAATTGGTTGCATTCCTATACACCAACAAGGAAGCAACAGAAAGAGAAATCAAGGGATTGACCCCATTGACTATTGCACCAAAAACGATAAAATACCTAGGAATAAATTTAACCAAAGAGGTGAAAAATCTATACACTGAAAACTATAGAAAACTTATGAAGGGAATTGAAGAAGATACAAAAAAAAGGAAAAATATTCCATTCTTCTTGATAGGAAGAACAAATATTGTTAAAATGTCAATACTACCCAAAGCTATCTACATATTTAATGTGATCCCTATCAAAATAGCACTAGCATTCTTCACAGAACTAGAACAAACAATCCTAAAATCTGTATGGAACCAAAACAGACCCTGAATAGTCAAAGCAATCTTGAAAAAGAAAACCAAAGCAGGAGGCTTCACAATCCAGGACTTCAAGCTGTATTATAATTTCAATAATTTAAGCCTAAATGATAAGCGTATATTGCATCTGACTGATTTTTCTTCTAGCTTTGACATTGGTCTGTTACTTATGCTGTCTTTCCACCCAGACTCATCAGTTCCTTTTATTTTTATCATTTTTAGCAAAGGAATCACACATATGAAATTTCTGTTTTATTGTTTTTTAAAAATGTTTATTTATTTCGAAAGAGACAGAGAGAGCACACACAAGCAGGGGAGAGGCACAGAGAGAGAGGGAGAGAGAGAGAATCCCAAATAGACTCTGTACTGTCAGTGCAGAGCCTGACAGGGGGCTCAATTTCATGAATGGTGAGATCATGACTTGAGCTGAAATCAAGAGTCATAGTCTCAACTGACTGAGCCACCCAGGCACCCCTGAAATTTCTATTTTAAAAAGACTGCTGAAATTTTACTGTTTCAGATTTCTAAACAAAAAATTTCCTCATATAGGCCAATTACACCTAGAGTTGAATTTCCTTTTATTCAAAGATATTTCCTAGTCTCTCCTAAAAATAATAACACAAACTACAGCATTATTGGCTCACAATCTTGAGAGTTTCCTGTGTAAAATCTGACAGTGGCCACTGCACTCATAAGGCAAAGAGAGATGGAAGAAAGAGGCAGACCACCCCAGATTGGTAGGTGGCAGGTTTAATAAGCAAAGGAACTTATATACAAGACTTGTCTTGGATGGCCACAAGATGAGTAGATCTCTGCACCTGCCACCAGAATCTTATGTGTTTAGATAGTGGTCTTAATGGGGTTCAGTCATGTATACCATTCAGATGGTCTCAACAATACCTTACTCTGTCAAGGCTAACTCTTTGAAACAGCTCCTAGTAGTGTGGGAATGGTGGGCGGGATGTCCAGTCCACGGATAAAGGAGAGGGTGAGGAGCCTTTGATTCCCATGTCCAGCTCACAGTTGAACAAGCAGCCATATTCTTTCAATGACTTCTTTCAACTAGCATCAAAACACAAACACATATAGATACAAAATGCAATTTTGTGTGTTCTTTGTTACTGTGTTTCCTTTATTTGTTAATAGAGTATATGATTTTGTTGAATATATTATAATCTTTTTGTCTACAAAATCAATTATAAGGGGAAAACAGATTGGAAATGTAAGGAAACAATTGATGTATTCCATAGGTTAAGTAAAATAAATATTGAAACATAAAATATACTGTATAAAGGACTGGTACAAGAAAGCAACTCAAAGAAGTTAGCATCTAACTTGAAAATAAATGAATTGGGAAGTGAAATAATTATTAGAAAATATCAAAATTATAAAATAAAAATATTGGCTTTTTATTAAAAGGAACAATCCATTTAGATACTCTCTGACCATACATTGATATAGTCTCTGTTCAATTTAACTAATATTTGTGAGTAATTATAATGTTGCAGGTCCTGTGCTAAATAACAAAGACTCAAAGATTAATTAACAGGTAAAAAATTAAAAGAAAGAAGCAGAATCAATAAATTGCTAAGCATCTCCATAATCATCATACAATCTGCCTTATACTGAGCTTTTACTCTGCATTTTAAATTTTTTTCACATTTATTCATCACAAACTTATGAGGCAGTTATGTTTATTATTCTTGTATTACAGATGAGGATACTGAGGCTTAAAGAATCAAGAACATTCTCAAGGTAAAAAACAGACCAAAACTAGGTCTGTTTGAATCCATGTTGCAATTTGACAAGGTACAGTACCTGGTATACAGAGAACATAATCTAAGTAGTGACAAATTTTGCCATGTTTATTTTTATTACTGTTATTGTCTTATGTTAGGTATTAGAAAAATTTAAAAACCTTTATAATAATAAATAATGTACATACATATATTCAATTTTTATTGAATGAAAAATTAAAACAATACTTGAAATATCTGATGACTCGCGTGGAGCCTAAAATAGATCAGAAAGTAACAAATATGTTAGTCCACTACCCAGCTTGGCAAGTTTTAAACATTACTATCAGTATTGTCAATATTAATATTATTATATAATTTGAAATAACAATATATTTTGGTGCTTTGTAGCTGGCATTTATATTTGGCAACATGAAAAGATGAAGAGTGGCCTAATCACTATGCCAGTTTATGAAATATTCAAGGTTTATTTTCACATTTGTTGAGATGTTGAAACTATTACACAAAGTACAAGGTAAAGTGAAGTCTATTGAAATATTAGAATACTCTATATTGTAATAAATAGAATAATAGGGCAAGTTATAAAAATGTCTAGCTAAAAGAGAAACTTATCTATATAAGAAAAACAGTATATTGTAAGGGAGGAAAACACTGAAAAATAATCCAATATTTATATATATTTTGTCATTTTAAAATTATTATTATAATTATTTTAATCTAGAGAACTTAAAAATGCATTCTATTTTTTCAATTGTTATTATATATTTCTCATTCCTAACATAGTTCTGTGTTTCATGCCATCTTATTAAGGGGAATTTAGAAATTTGGGGAGGAAGTTTAAACCTTTTTGTCCCTAAGAGAGCTCTTAACCACGTTTTGGAGTCCACTTGTTCATTAATGATAAACTCCTCCATCAAGATATAGAATAAGAAATCATTGGCAGTGACAACACTCCATTGAGTAATTTGAAACTGTTGCCTTCCAGTTGGTCTGATGTGATTAATTAACCCATCAGCAAGCTCAGCTGTCTGATAAACAGTAGCTGTGTGGCCCTGAATCTCAAGGAGAACTTGAACTTTTCGAGGATCTTGAACTGAAATTTCTTCTCAGACAAGTGCCTAATTGAATTTCAATGAATTGGAAATCAAAGCTTTCTAGACTGTTAGTACAATTCTCTTTCTTTTAATATTTTTCCTCTTAACTATTACAAGTGTGTATATCAGATCATATATCTTGAAATCTTTGGAGACCCAAACCTCCCAGAATAATTTTTTTTGCTTTATTTCATTTCAAATCAACTTTATTGATGAGGCTCACTTACACTCTTCTTAGTAATTGTTCATTACTCTTATTTGCAGTTTACTATACTAAAATAATAGAAACTATTTTTAAAAGGTATACAACATTAGGTCATATACTTGTTACTAAATGCTAGTCTGAAAACCAATGCAAAAAATCACCTGGTAACCTGCTGACAATAAGGATATGTTGACCCCACACTCCAGATGTTTTGATTCAGCTAGGCAAAAGTAGAGACATGAAGTGTGTTTTGAAAATCACCTCAGGGTATTTCTTTTCTTTTCTTTTCTTTTCTTTTTTTCCTTTCCTTTTCTTTTCTTTTCTCTTCTTTTCTTTTCCTTATTTTATATTTTTATAAAAAATTTTAATGTTTATTCATTTTTGAGAGACAGAGAGACAGAGCACAGGCGGGGGAGGGGCACAGAGAGAGAAAGGGAGATAAAGGATCTGAAGCGGGCTCCCGGTTCTGAGCTCTCAGAGCCTGACATGGGGCTCAAACTCACAATCCATGAGATCATGACCTGAGCTGAAGTCAGCCACCCAACTGACTGAGCCACCCAGGCACCCCTCATTTTAGGGGATTTAAATGCATAGCTAGCTTTGTAAGCATAAAGAACCTTAGTGATGGTTTAAGTTTCTGAGTAATGGCATATTGTGATTTAAAATCTATTTTCATCTGTTTGTGTCTGTACTTTTATTAAGAATTTACTGAAACAGGGGTGCCTGGCTGTCTCAGTCAGTAGAGCATGTGACTCCATCTCAGGATCATGAGTTTGAGCCCCATGTTGGGTGTAGATATTACTTAAAAAATTAAAATTAAAATTAAAAAAAGGAGGGGCGCCTGGGTGGCGCAGTCAGTTAAGCGTCCGACTTCAGCCAGGTCACGATCTCGCGGTCCGTGGGTTCGAGCCCCGCGTCAGGCTCTGGGCTGATGGCTCAGAGCCTGGAGCCTGTTTTCGATTCTGTGTCTCCCTCTCTCTCTGCCCCTCCCCCGTTCATGCTCTGTCTCTCTCTGTCCCAAAAATAAATAAAAAACGTTGAAAAAAAAATTAAAAAAAGGAATTTCCTGAAACTTCAATGATTTGTCCTATTCAGAGATTCCATCTAATTTATCAATTATAATTGAAATAATACTAACATTCCAACAATTCTAAGGAATTTTCTAAGTCTACAACAAGATGCTTTATCTATTCATAAAGTAATTATCTATATGTAAAACATCTCATACTGTTGGTTGAAACTCTGTTTAAACACAAGAACAGAAATAAATGCCACAGTGGGTGAAGCAAATGTTCTAATACAATATCCCCCTTACAGTGTATCTGAGTCATTTCATGAGAGAACATGGTTGCTATTATCCATAGTATCAACTCTATTGAAGAAGCAGGTCTAATAGAACATAATCCCTCTTAGCAATATAGACCTCCATTAAAAAGTTTTACCTCTGTTGCTGAAACTATAGGTCAGGTAACACTAATGCCCATTTCCCAAACCTTTATATCCTACTTACCTCCAATATATATGAGGTAAAAGGTAAAAACTTTTTAATTCAGTCTAATTTGTATCTAAGTGTCAAGTAATGATTTCTGGCAAAATAAGCAGATAGATTATAAATGGGATGCCTGGAGATATGGCAACCTGCAAACTTGTGGGAAAGGGCAATAGAATCACAGAAATGCCAGCCTGGGGCTCTTGGGTGGCTCAGTTGGTTGAGTGTCCAACTCTTGATTCCTGCTTAAATCATGATCCCAGGGTCGTGGGATGAGGCCCCAGGTCAGGATCTGCACTGAGTGTGGAGCCTCCTGAAGATTCTTTCTCTCTCTCCTTCTGCCCCTTTCCCCTGCTTGCACTCTCTTCTTTTCTAAAATAAAATAAAATAAAATAAAATAAAATAAAATAAAATAAAATAAAAATAAATGCCAGCCTGCCTATATTGAGTCAGTGAATTAGCTCCTCAGAAAACAATATGAAATGGCTTGTTATTTGAGAAAAGTAGATTCCTATACAACTCAGTGTTATTTGGATCTTCTCTTGAAACCAAAAATGTTTCTGCCTAATATAATGTACCAACATCCCTAATTTAGCCTATGCAGTCATATAAGAAACAAAGTCATCTTGCTTCACTTAAAAAGGAATAAGCTTCTAGAAATTTTATTTCTGAAAAACTGATATACATAGTTAATACTACAGTCTTTGAATATTTAAAGTATTGCTATTTATGGAATCTTTTCCACCAATGATTGCTAATCATTAAGGTCAGAACACAATATTCTCATAATACTTAGAAAAATATTCATACAGCTCATTGTACAGGTGTTTGTATTAGCTTATCTATGTAATGAGGTTCCCAATATTACACATAAAATCCATCTGTATTTATAATGTATATTTTATCTTGGATGCTTAAGCATCTAAAGGTGATTCCAAAGTTGCCCAATGTGTGTGTGTGTGTTTTTAATCATTGGCCCCTCATACAGCGAGATAAGTGATACAATCACTTATTTCTGCTGCAAATGCCTAGTATTGATTCTTTGGCATTAGTCAAACAGAGAGTGATAAGAAAATAGTTTTTATGCACTTCCAGTAAGAATCTAAACTAACAGAAATAAAAAGAAGGGAACATGACAATTTCTTTTAATAACTCATGATAGCCATGTACAGTGACATTTTTCTTTTCTTAAATTACTTGTGCTCCATTGTCGTTCAATCTCCCTTTTTTTAATCCCATCTTCAGAACAAGTAGCTATCTGATCTGTAGCATTTATATTCTTCAAGCTGGTTACTGGAGCTGCAAACAGACTATGTTAATATAGAGAACTGAGTAAAAGTAAAAAGAATGGGCATGATTTCTTTTCTTTTTTTCTTCCTTTTTTTTGATATCATGTAAAAATCCATTGAAGTGACTATATCATTTTTCAGTATTTTGTTTTAATATTATGGAATTTCTTTTCCACATATATAGAACTTACATGAGCTAAGTAATATTGAGAGGTCCTTAGCATTTGTCAAATACCAAATGTGATAATTTGTAAATGACATTAATTTTTATGCATGAGGATAAGTTATAACAAAATGCTGAAGCCACTTTAAGTAGATAAAGGATGCCTACTTAAGCATACACACTCAATGCCACGTAGCTAGTAAGCAGAGAAGCCTGGTTTTAGACCCCATGTGATATCAAAGTCAGTGTTGTTTTCACTGACCCTAGGAAGTTTACTCTTTCACCTATTTTTAGAGTTTTTTTTTTTAGAAAAAGTTAGACTATTCCAAAGTTTAAATTTATTTGGTTTAAATTAACATTAAACAAGCACAATTACTCATACTTAATAGATAATCAAAAATAAATATTTGCTAAAATAAAAGGAATTTATTGAAATATGTAATTAGTTATATACAAGCATGTATTTAGTAGCCGTACCTAGCTTAGAAGCTACAAAATTTATTAAGAACTTTCAGTGTAATGTCTGTATATTGTCCATTTTTCTTTGGCAAAATCAAATATATATCTTTGGTAAAAGTCATTATATATCTTATAATGGTTTAGAGCATGTGTTCTGGAATTGTCCTCCTAAAGATAAAGTTTTGGTTCTGTCACTTACTAGCCCTGTAACTCAGAAAAGAATTTAACCTTTTGTAATTCAATTTTCTCAACTGTGAAATGTTAGTAATCATTGGACTTTTTGTTGATTTCTTATTTTCTTCTGGGCAAGCCAAACTCTTTGGAATGATAAAAAGAATAAGAAACTAATCTAAGCAATTGGCTGTATAAATAATCCATTACCAAAGCATGAGGAGAGTGAGCATCTCCTAATTTTCAGTCCCTGGTTTCATTCTTAGAGCTGTGTTGGTTGAGGCAATGGGAATATATAGCCATCAGACTTAAAAATACACTGGTTTATGCTTGCTTCAGCAGCATATATACTAAAATTGGAATGATACAGAGAAGATTAGCATAGCCCCTGTGGTTGGACTTAGAAAGCACAATATTTAGTCAGTCAGAGAAAGACAGTCAGAGAAAGAAATAAGTCAGTCAGAGAAAGACAAATACCATTATTTAGTGAAATAGTCACAGAAAGACAAATACCATATGATTTCATTCATATGTGGAATTTAATAAACAAAACAAATAAGCAAAAGAAAAAAAATAAGAGAGAGAGAGGCAAACCAAGAAACAGACTCTTAACTATAAGAATAAACTGATGGTTACCAAAGGGGAGGTGGGTGGGAAGATAGGTGAAATAGGTGATGGGGATTAAGGAATGCACTTGTGATGAGAACTGGGTGTTGAATGAAGTGTTGAATCACTATATTCTACACCTGAAACTAATATTACACTGTATATTAGCTAACTGGAATTAAAATAATAGCTTAAAAAATATGCTGGTTTGACCAGAGCTTGATTGAGGGGAGTGAAAAGTATGAAGTTTCCTAAAGTATGGTATGGGAAAAACAATGAGTGAATCAGGAAATGATTCTTGGATTTGGAGATAAAATTTATTTATTTATTTATTTATTTATTTATTTAAGGAGAGAGCAAATGGAGGACAGGCAGAGAGAGAATCACAAGCAGGCTTTGTGCTATCAGCATAGTCTGACATGGGGCTCAAACTCACAAACTGAGATTATGACCTAAGCCAAAACCAAGAGTGGGTTGCTTAACCAACTAAGCCACCTAGGTGTCCCAAGATAAGTTTTGAATAAAAGGTAGATTTGATCTAGACAAAGAAGGAAAACATAGTTTAAATAAGAGGAATATGATATATAAAACCATACAGAAATAAATCCATATAATATCATTTTTGAAGAAATACAAATAAATAAAGGTGGATGGTGCAAAAATATATGTGGCAGAACATGACAGTAGAACGGTAAGCAGAGATTGAATCATTAATGGTCTTGGTGTTAAGCTAAAAAGTTCATTCTTTATATTTATTTTTTAAAAAATCTTAAATGTTTATTTTTGAGAGAGAGAGAGAGAGAGAGAGAGAGAGAGCATAACCTGGGGAGGGGCAGAGAGAGAGGGAGACACAGAATCCAAAGCAGACTCCAGGTTCTGAACCGTTAGCCCTATGTGAGGCTCGAAGTCATGAACCTGTGAGATCAGGACCTGAGGTGAGATCACAACCTGAGGTGAAGTTGGATGATTAACCACCTGAGCCATTCAGGCATTCCCATTCTTTATATTTAAAGTAACGGGAGCAGAGCCAGATTAGAGGCAATGAGAGCATTTAAAAGACAATGATAGAGGGGCGCCTGGGTGGCGCAGTCGGTTAAGCGTCCGACTTCAGCCAGGTCACGATCTCGCGGTCCGTGAGTTCGAGCCCCGCGTCAGGCTCTGGGCTGATGGCTCGGAGCCTGGAGCCTGTTTCCGATTCTGTGTCTCCCTCTCTCTCTGCCCCTCCCCCGTTCATGCTCTGTCTCTCTCTGTCCCAAAAATAAATAAAAAATGTTGAAAAAAAAAATTAAAAAAAAAAAAAAAAAAAAAAGACAATGATAGGAATCTAGGCAAAGGACAGTAGGCATAACAGAAAAATCCCTTTATGTTTGTATGTTGAAATGTGTCTAATGAAAATATGGGAAAGAAAGTATGGAAGAAGAAACCATACTGCCATTTTAGTATCCAGGGAATGGGGTTGGTGGGGAGGGGAATACTATTTATGTTATTTGATTTGTTACAGTCGGTATGTTTTATTTTTCTAAAAGAAGTGTATAAAAAGTCAATAAATTAGAAGTTCATTTATTAATTTTTTTCTGCTTAAAATACATGTACATTCTCTCACTCTAAATTTGTAGTTGCTTTCTGCTGTTCACATATACAAAATAAAGAATGACTGCATATTTTAGCTATTGTTGCTTGTGCTTTTGTTGTCATATCCAAAAATATTGGTTGGCAAGACCAATGTCAAGGGCCTTTTTCTGTATGCTTTCTTCTAGGAGTTTAACAGTTTCAGGTTTTATACTTAAGTCTTTAATACATCGTGAGTTATTTTTCATGAATGGTATAAGATAGGGGTCCAATTTACTTCTGCCTGAGGTTATCCAGTTTCTCTAACATCATTTATTGGAGAGACTGTCCTTTCCCCATTGAGTCAAATATTGGCTCCTTTGTTAATTATTAGTTGGGTCCCTTGTCAAGTATTAATTGTCCCTGTATGTGAGGGTTTATTTTGGAGCTCTCTGTTCTGTTCTGTTGGTCTATGTGTCTGTTTTTATACCAGTACCACATGGGTTTGATTACTATTGCTGTGTAATAGTTTGAAATCAGGAAATGTGATGGCTCTAGCTTTATTCCCCTTTCTTAGGATTATTTTGGCTATTCAGATTCATTTGTGGTACCATACAAATTTTAGATTTTTTTTCTATTTCTGTAAAAAATGTCATTGGAACTTAATAGGGATTACATTAAATCTCTAGATGGCTTTGGGTAGCATAGGCACTGTAACAATATTAATTTTTCTGGGGTGCCTGGCTGGCTCAGTCAGTAGAGCATGCAACTCTTGATCTCAGGGTTGTGAGTTCAAGCCCCATGTTGGTCATAGAGCTTACATTTAAGAAAATATTAATTTTCCTAATACATGAACCTGGAACAGCTTTCAATTTTTTGTGTCTTTTTAAATTTTATGAGTCTTGTAGTTTTCAGTGTATAGATATTTACCTCTTTGGTTGAAGTTTTTCTTAAGTATTTTATTGTTTTTGATGCTATCGAGAATGGAATTTTTTTCTTTAGTTTTTCAGATATTTTATTGTTGGTGCATAGAAACACAACTGGTTTTTGTATGTTGATTTTGTATCCTACAATCTTCCTGAATCCAGTGATTATTTCTCATTGTTCTTTGGTGGAGTCTTTTGGGTTTCCTATGTATAATGCCATGCCACATGGAAGCAAAGATAATCTTACTTCTTCTTTTCTGATTTTTTGTTTGTTTGATTGCTCTGGCTAGGACTTCTAGTACTATGTTGAATAGGAGTGGTGATAGTGGACATGTTTGTCTTGTTCCTAATCTTAGAGGAAACTGTTCCAAACTATCACTATTGAATATGACAAGCTGTGGGTTTGTCATATATGGTCTTTATTATGATGAGTTATATTTATTCAATATCCAATTTGTTGAGTGTTTTTTTTTCATGACAGGATGTTGTATTTTGTCTAATGCTTTTTCCGTATCTATTGAGGTGATCATATGGTTTTTGTCCTTAATTCTATTAATGTGGTATATTACCTTTATTGATTTATTTATGTTGAACCATCTCAGGGTTAAATCCTGCTTGATCATGGTGTACAATCCTCTTAATGTGCTGTTGAATTTGGTTTGCTACTGTTTTGCTGAGAATTTTTGCATCTATGTTCATCAGAGATATTAGTCTGTGGTTTTCTTAGAGTTTCCTTTTCTGTGATATCAGGATAATGCTGGCCTTGTAAATGAGTTTGAGATTGTTTCCTCATCTTCAATTTTTGGAAAATTGTGACATGGATTGGTATTAATTCTTCTTTAAACGTTTGTTAAAAATCATCAGTGAAACTATCTGGTCCTGGACTTTGGTTTGTTAGGAGGTTTTTGATTACTGATTTAATCTCAAAGATATAATTTTAGGTTTATACACTAGTTCCTAAAATTTATGTCAGAAATAAGTAATATTAGAGGAGATTTTTAATCATATCTATTTGGTTTCAAGTTGTTACAAAGTATAGCTTTATAACATAACTTTTACTTATTCCATCACTGTGGGCAAAATTTTAATAGAAATAATAGCAACAGAAACATAGTAACTCTGAGATTTCCAAATGGAACAAGTTGCAAACAGAATCTATTTCATTCCAATCACAGTCCAGATGTCTTAAAATAAGCAATGGATATACAATGGATAAACATGATACATTTAACAAATCCTTAAATATTGTTTTTTTTCACAGCCATTAAATTAACAGGATTTTTATTTCAATGCAGTTTCCAAAATGCTACTGTCAGATAAAATATACTTAAATCCATGTGCTTCAACATCCCCTTTTTATATGAATTACATTAATCATTTAAAACAAAGAGGCCCAGACTTTCACAGAGGCAACTATTAAAAATGCATTCTTCTATCAAATTTATAATGAATACTTGCTTCTCTTATTAAAGAAGATACATTAACCAGTATGGGAGAATTAAAAATAAGATAATGAAGTATCATATTCATCATTTTACTCAGACTTCTATCAGTAATATCCCTTCCCTGTTTTAAATATGAATGTGATTTTTGCATAGTTATATTTTAAAGTTTTAAAAAAGTAGCAAAATAGTAAAAAACATGTTTATATTGTGAAGAACAGAAGCACCATTTTGTTGTTTTTTTCTTATATTTTTTTACATAAAACTTAGTGAAATTACGTTTCTATGAACAATTGTTTCAATAATTTTGAAGTAATGAGTGGGCCAAACGTTTTTTAGCTCAATATAACTGTTAGAAAAATTAATACCAAACTTTCTGTGTTTTTTCTGAGCTGGTCTTTTTGCAATTGACTATGAAAGTAAATTCATCAAAAAATATTTGTACATGTCATCTGGAGAATAAAATGACTTGCAAACAGACTCTCAAGTGAATGGTGTGTGTGTGTGTGTGTGTGTGTGTGTGTGTGTGTGTGTGTGTGTGAATTTTTTAGGAAGGATAAAAGCTAGAAAAGAGAACAGAGATTAACTAGAAGAAACCATGACCTTGCAATTACAGTAGTTTTCAAACTATAACATGGTGTGGAAAAATCAGAAGATAAAAGATGCAACACATAATAAAGTCCTAGATTTTCATTTGTGTCATGACCCACATTTTGTGTGAATAATCATAAACTGGGCATTTAGCATTGGGATATTTTTTCCAAAGATAATCCTGCAATAAAGCTAGATATTGAATTGACAATTGTAATATAATTATTCAAGTTTACTTTAGAAGTTCAGTGATCATTTTTTATTTTTGTTTTTTTGTCCATTACTCACCCACTTACTATCTTAAGTGCCTAATGACCTTTCCTGATTTATAAACATGCAGCAGAAGACTAATGGACCAACATTTGGGACTGGCTGACCTTTCCTACATTTCTGAGGCCTTAACCTCTCATTTATTTTTCTTCTACAAGTGTATAAATCAAAATAAAGCAGGTCATACTATGAAGAGTTAACTTTGTCAGTGACATATATTTATGTCTTTGTTGAAGAAAAATCTACATGAGAGCCATTACTTTCCTGTTCAGTGACTGTGCAGTGATTTCCAAACAAGTGATAGAAGCACTCCAGATTCAGATGATTTTAACCCTTAAATAAAAAGGATTTTGGTATCAAGGTGAAAATAAATACAATCAACCATTATCTTTTTCTTGTATACTATTTAAATTGTATGAGCTCTGATTTAAGTGGAAACTATAATTAGGAGAAGGCAAACACATCTATGTGACACACCTGAAGCCTATTCAGCATTATGTCCCACCATAGCTTATATTCTCCTCTCTTTTACTAACATTTATTTTTTGGCTGTTTTATAGTAGTTTCTTTTGTTTTTTTACTATTTTCCACTACTGGACATGCCCTATTTCTCCTTTGCTACTGCTTACTGGGGCTACTCTATAAGAAAATTAAAATACCAGAACTACACATTTTTAATAAGGATTATTATATTTTAATAGTTAAAAAAATCCCAATTCTCTGAGTGTCTCTTGCCATTTCACCAAAAAAGTAAAAAAATATCACATTATTTATTTGATTATGGACTTGTAAAATAAATAACATCAACTCTTCAACAATTCAATTATCTAGTTGCACATAATTATTTGGTCAGTGAATCTAGAGATAGCATAGAAATGACTATCAAGGAAACAGTCACATTACTGTCTCTGGAAGAGTATTTTTATGGTCAAAGAAGGACCTTTATCCATTAGAGACTGGTCTGTTTCACAGTTAACACAAATCAGAAGCTGATGTGTGAAGTTTGTTTTGATAAGTAAAAATTTTAATTTTTTAAATTTCTTTTAAACAATATCTTATAAATATTGTTAAAACCCCAACTACTTAGTGGGCATTTATAATTGTTTTAGCAGTGTTCATTATCATTTTTCAATTGTCTAGGGATTCATGTGATTCTTAGGAAGCTGACTCTATCTATCTATCTATCTATCTATCTATCATCTATCTATCTATCATCTATCTATATCTATCTATCTATCTATCTATCTATCTATCTATCTATCTATCTATTTTTTAAGTAAAGTCTACACCCAACTTGGGGCTCAAATTCATGACTTTGAGATCGAGAGTTACCTGCTATACTGAGTCAGCCAGGTACCCTTCCATCCATATGTTTAAGGGGAGATCACAAGGTAGTGCAAGCTGATCAGTGCATTGTTTCTCTCTGGATACATTGATCTAAATTTATTTGGTTTGTTTTCATACCTTATGCTTGCAACTCTGGGACAAATAGTTTATAAAGTCCTACACAAACTCTACCTTTGTTAACTCTCTGAACTCATCACCTATTATACTCTCCCTTCTCTCTCCACCCCAGTCACACTGATCTCCTTGTAATCTCGAATAAATCAGTCATATTTTTGCTATAAGCATCTTTTGCACCAGTTGTTTCCTGTACCTATAATACTCTTTCCACAGATAACAGTACTTCAAGTTTTTGCTAAAATTTACCTTCTTAATGAAGCCTACTCTGAAGACACCATTTAAAGAGTCAACTTACCCTAACACTTCCAATTATTGTATGTTTTGTGATACACTTATAGTAAAAAAATGATTTATCCATCATGGTACTAACCTTAATGAAGGACAAAATCAAAGATAGTAAACAAATACTGGTTGGATTATTTTGTGAGTATGATAAACCCAGGTAAAATTCACAAAATATTTATCAATTCAAGCTAGGAAAGTGAACATAAACAAGAACATATCAGGAAGTCATTTTCATATGAGTATAAATGTGATTCACAAACATAAACACACAATATATGACGTATTTTAAGTTGTGTTTTATGAAAATGCTTCAGAATCTACTTGAAAGAATGGAAAAGAAGATGAGGAAATGGCTGAGCAGGTGGGGTATTAAGCCCTCAGCATTTGTTAAGGAAGAAAGCAGAAGGTGGATGGAGAGTACCCTACTAATGCATAACTTAGAAATTTGGAAGGAACTTGCTTATACTATAAGTATTAGATATATGATAATTGATATATTTTAAAGTGAACAATAATTTTTTCTGTATCACTTTAATAATTATAAAATCATATATTTTATTTATATTTAGAGACAAAATATTCTAAGACACTCTGTGTTAGTTGTATGACAAAAATGTAAAACTAAGCGCCTAGTTTCATAATGCATCCAAGTTAAGAGAGTCCTTTCACTTGTTAAAATTTACCAAGTTTTCCACATATTAGCAGAGTGACACACACAGAAAAGGAAAACAGAAGAAAGCTTCTATCAGTCATGTTTTCTGATCATTTGGAAGTATAGAATCTATTTTCTCAAAAGAAGTTACCTTGCCATGTAAAATGAATTCCTTAAAGCATTGTTTAAGTGGAAGGTTTACCAATAGATCACAGCAAAGGTAAGTGTTTCTTCTTTTTTTAAAATAATGTTAATTTTTGTCTAAAGCTATTTTCATTGATTCATGCTCACATACATACACAAAATGTGTGTGTGTGTGTGTGTGTGTGTTTGTGTGTGTGTGTGTGTTTGTAGGTGTGATTTCCCACCTTGTTTGTTAAATTATCAAGGTACCTTAATGAGAAGCCAATTTTTTCATGATAAAAATGTTTTCTATCTTGGTATCATATAATAATCTAAATAGCTTATCCTTGACATCGATAACTATTTGAAATGCTTCTCAGTAACAATAGTCTCCCTGAGATGTGAATTTGGACAACAATGTGAAACCTGAGCATATTTATGATTTACTAATAGCTTTGATAATTAAGCTGATATTTTGTACAAAGAATCTGTCTTATAAAATTATTGGAATCTTTCACTTAAAGATAACAAGTACATTGAATCCTTGGTGTGTTTTTTTAAGAACAGGAATAGTTGCTTTTTTGACAATTTGCAGTTATAGCATTTATATCCATTACAAAGCAGATAAAAATCATTTACTTACAAAAAGAGCATAACACTTTAAATGGCAACCCTTATCTTCTATTATTATTATTATTATTATTATTATTATTATTATTTTAGGAGAAAGAGCCACCTGAGACAAGACCACAAATGACACACTGTCTCTCAGTTTCCACTTAACTTGATTAAAAAAGAACACAGTTTGTCCTTACTCATTCCCAGTAGCCTTACTGGAGTTAATACAACAGATGTTTTGTCACCCAGATAGTCACATGATTGCTTTTCACTCCAGTGAACATATTTGGAAATAAGCTAATGAGGCGATCTGTAACAAACACACTTGGTCCCCTTTGGCTGATATTTCTTTGCTGTTGTCATTTATCCTTCATTGTTAATTAAATAAAAATAAGCAGCAATTGCTTTCCCACTACTGTACATTCAGAAATAAATCTGTGTAATGTGGTGTATAAATGTGTTTTTGTTGAAATGTTCAAGTTCAAGTGATGAACTTTAAGTCTGTGCTAATTGTTTAAATGAGGGCACAGAGATTTATGAAGACCTAAGCTCATTATAAGAAGCACTACTGTCATAAAAGTATGCTCTTAATGGAACCCTCTCTCCATTTATATGATATGAGCATTTTGGTTAATTCTGGGGTTTATGAACCAACATATCCCTGTTGAAAATGCTAATGATCTAATGTGATTGGCATTATCTCCATAACAAGTGACTAGACATGCTTATCTCCAGTATATATTAAGTGATATCCAATGACCAGCCTTATGTTTACTGATGTTAGTGACAAGAAAGCTCAGCCCCAGGTGCTGTCAGTCATTTTCTCTGAGCTAATACTTTTTCTTAATAGACACTTAATTAAAAAAAATATAAGATGGTATTTTTGCAGAGTAATTAGTGTTCAGGGAATTCATAATTGTAAGATTGATTCTCTGGTTAAAACTTATTTCTATTATATAATAAAATTGGTTGAAATGTTGTTTTATTTTTGTTTTAGTATCTACAAAGTTTTGCCTTTCAGATACCCCTGTTGTATTTCATCCTCTTAAACTCTGTCTCTTCTGGGAAGGGTCCATAAAAGTCTCATGGGTAAACCCTGAGAAAGATGGATAAGAGGAAGAGGTTGGAGTTTCCTTAGAAAGGGTAAACAGGCTGAATTAGGTCAAGCCATTAGATGTGGACGTGTTAAGACTATGCTTCCTAAGCTTTTGTATTTAATGAATGAACACAAACTTAAAAAAATAATTCAGAATGACAGTATTCCTAAGGTCTTTCATGGTGGTGGTATTTTTCAGGTGAGACCAATAAAACAACACAAAAAATAAATCAATAATATTTTTGCAGTGGTTGGGCCAATGATCTCCATTGCCTCCCTCAAAACCATCCAAATTAAGAATAACTAATGAACAAATTGTTCTTACTGTGCAAATGGTTCCTTTCCAACCATACATTGTCTCTTAGAAGTTTTAGAAACATCACTAACCATATTCTATTACATCTCTTAATAAAAGAAATAGTATTTTATTACTAATAATGTAAGAAGCATAGTCTTAGGACATTTCCTGCAGTTTAAACCCAACATATGCAAAGATATTTTTAATTAATAGAAAATAAGATCTTATTTTCCCTTGGGGTGCCTGGTTGGCTCAGTCGGTTGAGCTTTAGACTTTTGATTTTGGTTCAGGTCATGATCTCATGGTTCATGGATCAAGCCCCACATTGGGCTCCATACTGTCAGTGGAGCCTGCCTCGGGTTCTCTGTCTCCCTCTCTCTCTGCCCCTCCCCCACTCACACAAGCTCTCTCTCTCAAAATAAACTTAAAAAAAAAAGATCTTCTTCCCCCTCCTCAGATAACATTGAAGAAAGAAAACTAGGAGTTAGGAGACACCTGGGTGGCTCTGTCAGTGGAGCATGTCACTTTTGATCTCAGGGTCATGAGTTTGAGCCACACATTGGGTATGGGGCCTACTTAAAACAAACAAACTGAAAAAAAACTAAGAGGAGCAGTAGTGGCAAAGTGTAGAAGTTCCACCAGACCAGGTCTGAATGTTTTCCACTCCCCTAATTTCTGCTAAGACTTCCAGCTTTAGGTAGACAAATGCACAACATACCCAGATGAAGACCGCACCATGTAATGGACTGAAAAAAGTTTTAGTAAAAGTCTAGTCACATTTGGAAGTCACAATGAAACCACTTAAAAACATAAAGTTGAACAAAAATCAAAATGATTTTAGTGAAGCGTGATTTCATTTATTATTTATTATTTTTTAAAAAAATTAATTTTATTTATTTTTGAGAGAGGCAGAATATGAGCAGGGGAGGGGCAGAAAGAGATGGAGACACAGGACCTGAAGCAGGCTCCAGCTCTGAGCTGTCAGAACAGTGCCTGATATGGGGCTTGAACTCACAAACTATGAGATCATGACCTGATCCAAAGTCAGACACTTAACCCACTGAGCCACCAAGGCCCTCACAAAGCTTGATTTTAAAGTAACCCCTTTCTCTCTTCTGCAATCTTCCTCTCTTCCCTTCTTAGCCTTTTGTTTCAGTAATCCAGTACCACCCTAAAGACATGAAGAAGGAGGCTGGTAACAACACAGTTCTTGTATTTCCTTATAGAACGACCACCCCCCACCCCCTTCCCCTGAGCTTGAAGTTTTTGAAGACCATAGCCTGCTTCAGCCTCCTTTGCCTGGAAAAACAATAAAGCTATTGTTCCTCTTTTTTCTTAATGTTTTAAAGTTTTTTTTAAAAAAAATGTTTTATTTATTTTTTAATGAGAGAGATAGAGACAGAGGTGGAGAGAGGAGACACAGAATTTGAAGTAGGCACAGAACCTGACATGGGGCTTGAACTCATGAACCATGAGATCTTTACCTGAGCCAAAGTAGGATGCTTAGAGGACTGTGCCACCCAGGCACCCCTAAAGCCATTGATCCTCTTTATCCCAAATTCTGTCTGTGCATTATGTTTTGCTTTCAAAACATGGAGGTCGGTTTTCAACAAGAAGGCACCCGGAAGTAAAATGAAGAGCAAAGACATCTGGTAAGTCTTCAGGAAAATGAAACAACCTACTTAGTTGTTAATGGTCATGGGAAAAAGAATTGGTCATTTAGAGACTGAACTGCCCAGGATATTGTCAGTGTCCATAAAAAAAATCTATACATTTAAGAATTTATATACATATCTTTGTATATTTTCTGTTAATTAAAAATATCTTTGTAACTTGATATTTTTATCACTAATAATGGGAAGATGAAAGGTGTCACTGCCTTGCTTGTTTCAGGTAACCCATACTTGCTTTAAAGTGCAAGCACAGGGAAAAGCCAACAGAACATAATATACCATGAGTCTAATCACTTAGGGTATTGAAAGAAGAGTGCACTGATGTGGCTGTTATCTTTCTCTTGTGCCTTTTTGGTGACTATTGAGCCAGCTACATTCAGTGTCTCCATTTACCAGTCTTCTTTGCAGTGGAATCGAGCACATTAAATTATCAGTTCTTTTCTCCTGGTTGATTTGGTAATCTATGCACATTATGGAGGATTTAGACAATGTTTGAAACCTAGTCTAACATCTTTCAATACACATGGAGCTAAACTACATAAAATCTCAAGAAATACTAAAAGACAGATGTCAATAGCAAGGAGTAATAAAGTACATATATTTTATGTAAAGAATTTTTAAGTGAGCAGTAAAATAGAAGAAAGAGAACGCATGTATGAAATAGACCTAGGGTCTTTGTTAAATGATATGAAGCATTTGGGGTGCCCTAAAATCTAAAAATGCAGAGTAATATTATCTTATTTTTAAACCAGTTATATCCACCTGATTGCTTCCTCTGAAGTATACTAATAGCACAGATTTTCCAGGGGAATTCAGAGAGACAAACTATGCAAGGCAGCACATCATGAATATGGGTTCTGAGATTGAAGAAAATGCATTGATATATAGTCCCAATTGTGATTTTTGTACAACATATTGTCCTAAGCATTGGTAATGAGGGACATCACATTAAATTTACCACTTAATGTCATTTAACATATATTATAAGATCAATAAACTATTTATGTATTTCATTTGTTTTCAGACTTTATGGTGATTCTGTATACTTGAGTTTATAATGTGTTTATTACAAAAAATAAAAATATGAGAACATAAGGTAAAAGACATTTTCTAAGAATAACATTTTTTTCAACTATAGCTTAAATAAATTGTATACTTTCTCTTAGAACTTGTTTATGTGAGAAGGTTTGTGACACACTTTTTGGTGTGTGTCAAGTTTTTAAAAGTTGTTTCTTCTCAAATCGTTCTACTTTTCTTACTACTCAAAAGTTTTAAAAAACAGAAAACACTAAAATATGTTTGAGAGATATATTACATCATGATACAGGCTGACATTGTAATAAATTGTTTGCCTGACACAGGTTCTACCTCTTTCTGTCCCTTTGTCTCTACATACATGCACACACACACACACACACACATACATACACACACATGCATACACACACAGTTTTTCTAAATGTCATTATCCACCCCTCCAGTTGTAAACAGTAATTAAATTTTCATGAATGAAATATGATAAGAATGCCTGGAATAATGCCTTTCACACAGTACACATACAGTACATGGGATCCTTTGCTTTAGTTGAATTTGGCTTCTCAGTATGAGGGGGGAAACAGCATTAAGAATAAGAACTGATGTCAGTGGTATCATTTCATCTTGAACCATATCTTGACAAATTACCTATATCTGTTGAGTGGTAAGAGGATACTGATAATTTCCAAAGCATTTGTCCTCACTTTAATATAGTATGACACATGCTTTGGTATGAACTGGGTGAAATATCTGAACTCATGTGCAGTAAAACTTCTAATCTGACTTGTAGGACATTCTCAATCAAAATGCATTTATTGAGTCTTAGGAACTTTGGTGGCTACAAAGAATTTTAAGTCATAAACTTTGCCTTTTATGAACTTCTCTATTTTATTGTATGCCTTAGATAGAGTCCCTATGAAAATTACATAAAAATTGACACCTGTAAGCAGCTAAATCCTGTATCATCAACAAGTGCACACTATACCAATTAAATATCATAGTAATAGCAGTTTCTGATATGGTTTCTCAGTTCTAGTTATATAGTTGTATAGCAAATTCAGTTTTATCTGAAACAATTTGCTACCATTTTACTCTCTTAAGATACATGTTAAATTCATTTTTAAATATCAAATATGTTTCAATAATAACATTTATTTATTTATTTAAAGTTTAGTTATTTATTTTGAGAGAGTGAGAGCATGAGTGGGGGAGGGGCAGAGAGAGAGGGAGAGAGAGAATCCCAAGCAGGCTCTGTGTTGACAGTGTGGAGCCTGACATGGGGCTTGAACTCATGAACTTTGCAACCATGACCTGAGCTGAAATCAAGAGTTGGATGCTTAACTGAGCTATGCAGGCATCCCTCAATAATATATTTTTGAGAAAACTCAAGGGCATGTGAATACCTTTAGCCATTATTATTCAATCACAAAGGGAATTCTAACATGAATAGAAACATGACTGATCTGAAAGTTTGAAATAGTGGTAACTACGTGGAATTGTTGCTTATTGAATTTTCACTAATTCAGTGTAATACTAAGTCAACCTTACAATGGCCAACCTACTTGTTCTCTATTGATTGACACTTGTGTTACTATTTCATTTTGAATGTACATGGAAACATAGTCTTCAGGGACACGTGCAATGATCTTTGGAATACTTTAGGAACATAATCAATCCTAAATCTATGCCAGATTGTTTTCCAACCAAAGATAGAAAGAGGAGATACATATTTAAATAAGATAGAATAAAATATGTCTCTATGGAGAAATGCCCAAATAATGTGTTTGTGTAAGCTCTGGACAGGTGTATGCCTTAGATAGAGTCCCTATGAAAATCACATAAAAATTGACGCCTGTAAGCAGCTAAATCTTGTATCATCAACAAGTGCACACTATAGCAATTAAATATCATACTAATAGCAGTTTCTGATATGGTTTCTCAGTTCTAGTTATATAGTTATCCAAAGAGTAACTCAGTCTGTCTCCAGTGAATGCTTTGCATTTTTGATAGGACATAAAAAGGATAACTATGCTCTTTTATGAGAAAATTATCCATTATTAAGGACTTTTCATTCAATCAGTAACTTATGATAACAAAATCTTAAGTGCTGCATTTTTTCCCCCTGATTTTATGTGATAGCCCGTGTTTGAATCAGGGAGAGAGAACATCTGACTTCCAATTCCCTGGCTCATTTTTCACTTTCTAATAGCAGGTATAATTATAACATAGAATGTCACAACTCTTTGTTGATACTGTTTAGACAAAAATAAAAATAAAAATAAAGAAGGATTAAGAAGCTCTGTTATGGGCATTGTAATTCTCCAAATCAAAACAAAGTCTGTAAACAAACAGCAGTAGGGAAATGATCTTAACTAGCTGATGTATGAAGAGACTCAACCTCCAGTTCTTAAATTATAGCTGCTTCCAGATTAAAGCAATGCTCCTGATGGAGCAGTGTGCTTTATATCCTCTGGCAACATCCTTCTTTTATTGCAGTAGAAACCAATGTTGAATTTCCTGAATAATTACATAAATAAACCATGCACTTTACTTATTTGTGTGCCCATATTTAATGATATATTGTGCATGTAACTTTCAGAAATATGATTTATGACAGTTTATATTACCACAGAGGGGTGTATACTTGAAATATGTACTTGAAAAATATCATATAAAATGATGTTATTTGATATATATTCAGAAATGATCTGATTTTTCAAGAAATTGCAAACTAAAAAACCTAGTTCCAATTAAATCATTCTGAGAATGCTCTTAATTGAATTCTCAAGTTTAAATGATGTAACAGACTAATGAACATAAACATATAAATTATATTTATTTTATTCTATGTTACAATGCTAAGGATCAAAACAGTGCTGTGGGTTGATTGGTGCTATCTTCAAAAGGGTATAAAGCAAATCCATAGAGTGTAAAATTTGTAGCATATGTGAAGGAAATTTTTGAGCAAACTTTGAAGGGCAAAAACCATACATTTAATTTTTGCTAATTTTTTAAATAATTTATTTTAGTTTGATCTTAGCTTAAAAATAAATGATTTCTTATGGGGCACCTGGGTGGCTCAGTCGGTTAAGCGTCCAACTTCGGCTCAGGTCATGATCTCGTGGCCCGTGAGTTCGAGCCCCGCGTTGGGCTCTGTGCTGACAGCTCAGAGCCTGGAGCCTGTTTCAGATTCTGTGTCTCCCTCTCTCTCTGACCCTCCCCCGTTCATGCTCTGTCTCTCTCTGTCTCAAAAATAAATAAACGTTAGAAAAAAATTTTTTTAATTATTTCTTAAAAATAAAAGGAAGATTACATTTTCATGATTGCTCCCTAATTATACATATGACAACTTCAGAAATAAACTTTTCTTTAATGTTTATTTATTTTTGAGAGACAGAGACAGAGTCGGGGAGGGGCAGAGAGAGAGAGAGAGAGAGAGAGGTAGATCCAGAATCCGAAGTAGGCTCCAGGCTCTGGGCTGTCAGCACAGAGCCCAACACAGCGCTGGAACCCATGAACCATGAGATCATGACCTGGTCTGAAATCAGAAGCTTAACTGACTGAGCCACCCAGGCTCCCCAGAAATAAACTTTTCTAGACCATTAGGGACTAATTCAGAAAGGTACTACCTCCTGGTTCTAAACATATTTTAACTTACTCCTTAGCATGTCACATAGAGAAGAAATTTAGTGTGATATGGAACTATCTTGAATCTTATGCATCCAATTAAATGATAAAAACACTAAAAATCCTAGTTATTAGAAGGTTTAACCCAAGGTAGCTAGCAACTCTCTTAAATTAAGCTCAATATTGCTTTCTAGTCTCACTTGCTTCTCCCCATCACCTCTTTTATTTAGCACCTTGTTCTGTGTTCCTTGATGCCTCCTGTTTTGTTGTCAACAACCTTATTAAATATTTAGCATCCTTTTTCAACCTTTTAAAATCTCTTTGACTTAATTAAAATTTGGCTTTCTACTGACACTGCCACTCTTTTGGCTACATATTCCAAAGAAGACTGCATCTTCTTCTAGGACAAACAGGAAGAATTAATGTTATCCTTATTTCCACTGATAATTCCAGCCCAAATATCTGGGCACTTCAAGCTCTTAAAATGTGATTCTTGTCCTCTTATTGTCCTGAAAGTTCTCACCAAAATTAAGGAGATAATGATATTTAATGGATACCTCCTGGTCCATACCCTCATGCTATCTTCTCAGTACTTGGCATTGTTAACTCATCTCCCCTTGGACTTTTTTTATCACTTGGTTTCCATCACAGGGCATCCATGTTTTCTTTGCCCTTCTTTGATTTCTTCTTTGTGTCAATCATGGATTCTTCCATTCTTCTTCCCCCTAAAAACATCTTGATTTCCAACATATGCCCACTTTTTCTTTCTTAATGAGTTGACTGAGTCCTAGAACTATCACATGATAAATCATAAATGTACTCTAGACTGTATTTCAAATGGCCTGCTAAACCTTTCATCAGAGAACTTCAGACTCAACCCACTTCAACATAACCTAAGGTATCTAAGTTCTGTTTTGAATATCACTTTTGATATACATTTCTCAGCCGATGGCTTCTCCATCCTCCAAATAACTCTGGTTCAATATTAGGAATCCAATGAACACTTTTTTGAAGGTACCACAAGGATGAGAAATAAGAAAAGCATAAATGAAAATAAACATATGTTCTGTCATTAATAATACATATTACTGTTATTGATCATTACGTTCATCATCAGAGTTCTTGCCAATTTTCTTATAATTATTTGTTTAAACACCTTTCCTCACATCTTATTCTCAGCCCTTCAAGGCAGCTGAACCTTCTTTCTTTCTTCTTTCTTTTCTTTTCTTTTCTTTTCTTTCTTTCTTTCTTTCTTTCTTTCTTTCTTTCTTTCTTTCTTTCACTAAGCTCTACCCCCAATGTGGGGCTTGAACTCACAACTCTGAGATCAGGAGTCCCATGCTCTATGGACTGAGCCAGCCAGGCACCCCACCTTACTTTCTTTTTGTAATCCAACAACCAGGTTCTCAGCTTTTTCATCTATTAAATGCAAATTAAGTTTACTTTTCCAGCATACCCACAGATTACTGAGGGGGATAAATAATATAAATGATAGAAAGCCATTTTGAAAACTATAATGTATTTCACATAAATAAAACATCATATTAGATTCATCTATCAACATAAATTTTGTGAGTACGTAGTGTGTACAAGAGTAGGCCAGAGAGATAAAGTAGCATGACAGTTAAGAGAGTACAGCTTCTAAGGGCACCTGGTTGGCTCAGTTGGTAGAATATGAGACTCTTGATCTCTGGGTCAGGGTCCTGAGTTTAAGCCCCATGTTGGGAGTAGAACTTATTAAAAGAAAAATTGCAGCCTTTATAGCAAGAGTGCCTTGGTTTAAATTCTGTTTCTATGACTCAATAGTTGTATTACATTGAGCAAGTTACATAACTTCTCTCTTTTCCAGTTTTCACTTTGTAAAATGGGCCTGGTGATGGTGATTATCCCATAGGATCATTATGAGGATTAAATAAGTCAGTATGTGTATTATTAATTATTATTATTACCTGTGTTTTTTTTGTATTTCTGTCTTAAAAAATCAATTTTGACCTGAAGACAATGAGCCCACCAAACCTAAGTTTTTTGTTTTTGTTTTTGTTTTTGTTTTTTACCATTCTTTATTCCAAGTGTGGCCTATATTCAAAGAAAGAGATTAATTTTAAGTGCAGTATCTCTGTTGGTGCAAAGGGACAAATCTGTTTTAGCTGAGGAAATGTGCTGAATACCTCCCTCTGATTAGAAGTTATCAGCAATTATCAATGCCCAATGAATTACTATTTTGTACTAACTAAACTGAACATAAGAATAGAGGAAAGAAATAAATTGCTAATTTGTTAATTTATGTTTAGAACATTATAAAGTCCAGTTTTAAAGGCGTGCCAGCCAATTTCTTTTTCCTTTAGGCGACTTTGCTTATCTCTGTTCTGATCCATTAGGTGCTGATTTTGCTGTTTGCCTCTCCAAGGAAACTCTATTTACCTTATCTCCACGTTTTTGAATGGCATCACATTGTAGCCCTGGAGTATATAAACAACACCCAATTAGAATGGTTATCAAAAGCATGGATTTATCTAGTAAATGAGGTAGAAGTCACTTAAATATAATGGTTACACAGTTTAGGGCAGCTTTAATCCCATCTTCCATAAAGATTCTAATAGTTAATGATTATTTTTCCTTATTTCTTTCTGTCCTGCCTCCACTCAAGTCCAAGGCCATGACAACATTGGAAGGACAAAGTTAAACTATGATGAGTTCAGAGAGGAGGATGAAGACTATTGTAATTGCTTTCTTCTCAAGTTTCACATTGTGTTTACTGTGTTTACAATTTTTTTAAATGAATATTTGGCTTAAAACATTTTTTAAATGATCTGCTTACTTTGAGATCACTGTATTTATGTTTTTAAAGTAATCTCCGTGTCCAACTTGGGGCTTGAATACACAACCCCAAGATCAAGACTCACATGCTCTACTGACTAAGCCAGCCAGGTGACCCACTCAGAACATTTTAATCTGGATCCCATCACCTATCTTTAAATGACTCCTATTAGCAAAACAAAAGAAAAACAAAAATTCCAAAACATTACACGTGTTTTCAAGTTGCTCATAACAGTTTCTTTTATAGTGAAACAAAAATAATTCCATATCTTTTTAAAAAACTTTATTAATATTTAGGTTTGAACATACCAAGAAGGTTCTCACAACACTTTAGCACTAGACACAACTGGTTTTAATTACTAACCTCACTTACTGTAAATTAGAATTGCAATAATCTGCAAATGCTAATTTAAACCTGGACTTGCTTCTGAGCAAGCTGCATGTAATAATGAACAAGCAGCAGATTATCCGCAGAAAGGCAATATATTGTACCACAAATCACAAGTTGCATTTCCTCCTCTTTTTTTTTTAGTGCAAAATGTGATTCCGAAAAAATGTTATTAAGCTATAACACCTTAGTCATTTTCAAGCTCTCGGCACTTAAAGTGCTGAATTTTAGATTACTTTTTTATAATCTGCCTGTGCTCAGTTTCCTTACTGTATGTAAAGTTATTAAAGCTGTCTGCTCCAATTACTTCTCTACTTAGGAAGATATGACAAAAAGATGAAAGAGACTACGTTTAATCTCGAAAGGCTAAACTCAACACAGGAATGAAACAGTAGAATACATAAAGACAATAAGAGTACTTTTCCGAAGGTAGTATACGTTCATTGAGCGGTCACTAAAAAAGCACTAAACTGGAAGTATGTGACAATATAATAGTCCTGAGGCTCAATTTCCTCTTTAGTTGGTTGATACTGTTTTTTATTATGCTATGTAATTGAACTGCCACTTGCCAGGTAACAGTTTACTTTACTTGGGGTGGAGGTGGGTGAATACATTTGTTTTGTAAACTGCATTCAGAAAAGAAACACATAGTAAGGCATGAATGGCAATTAGAATCAGCAATACATTTTCAAAAACAACCTTTAAAGTCTTTCTCAAAATCAAAAGGAATGTTGCGATATTATTTTTGTTATATTATGAAGATTAAAAATAGAAATGGGTATAGGGGTCTAATGGAATGACCATTTTTATAATTGCTTGACTCTTTAACGGGATGCGGATTTTCAATGATTTGTGTTTTGTTACTTTTATAATTCTCAGGATTTCTATATATCTATTGGGTCTTCCAACTTCTGAGATTTTTAAGGCTGTAAGCTTTTTTTTTTTTTTATCAGATTCAACGTTTATTCTGTTTTTTTTTTTTTTTGAGTTTATTTTTGAGAGAGAGACAGCACAAGCAGGGGAGGGGCAGAGAGAAAAGGAGACACAGAATTCAAAGCAGGCTCCAGGCTCTGAGCTGTCAGCACAGAGTCCAATGTGGGACTTGAACTCATGAACAGTGAGATCATGAACTGAGCCGAAGTCGGATGCTTAACCGACTGAGACACCCAGGCGACCCACTTTGTTTTTAATATGAAATTTATTGTCAAATTGGTTTCCATACAACACCCAGTGCTCATCCCAACAGGTGCCCTTCTCAATGCCCATCACCCACTTTCCCCTCCCTCCCACCCCCCATCTACCCTCAGTTTATTCTGTTTTTAAGAGTCTCTAATGGTTTGGCTACATCCACGTTGCTACAACAGGCCAGACTTCATTCTTTCTCATTGCCACGTAGTATTCCATTGTCTATATAAACCACAATTTCTTTATCCATACATCAGTTGATGGACATTTAGTCTCTTTCCATAATTTGGTTATTGTTGAAAGTTCTGCTATAAACATTGGGGTACAAGTGCCCCTATGCATCAGCATTCTGTATCCCTTGGGTAAATTCCTAGCAGTGCTATTGCTGGGTCATGGGGTATTTTTAATTTTTTGAGAAACCTCCACACTGTTTTCCAGAGTGGCTGCACCAGTTTGCATTCCCACCAACAGTGCAAGAGGGTTCCCGTTTTTCCACATCCTCCCCAGCATCTATAGTCTCCTGATTTGTTCATTTTAGCCACTCTGACTGGCATGAGGTGGTATCTGAGTGTAGTTTTGATTTGTATTTCCCTGATAAGGAGTAACGTTGAGCATCTTTTCACGTGCCTGTTGGCCATCTGGATGTCTTCTTTAGAGAAGTATCTATTAATGTCATATTAATGTCAATTAATGGGTAATATCAGGTCATCCACAAAAAGTGAAAGCTTGACTTCATTTTGCCAATTTTGATGCCTTTTATTTCCTTTTGTTGTCCGATTACTGATGCTAGAAATTCCAACACTATGTTAAACAACAGCGGTGAGTGGATATGCCTGTCATCTTCCTGATCTCAGGGGGAAAGCTCTCAGTTTTTCTCCATTGAGAATGATGTTAGCTGTGGGCTTTTCATAAATGGTTTTTATGATGTTTAAATATGTTCCTTCTATCCCGACTTTTTTGAGGGTTTTTATTAAGAAAGGGTGCTGAATTTTGTCAAATGCTTTTTCTGCATCAATTGACAGGATCATATGGTTCTTATCTTTTCTTTTATTAATGTGATGTATCACATTGATTGATTTGTGAATGTTGAACCAGCCCTGAAGCCCAGGAATGAATCACACCTGATCATGGTGAATCTTTTTATATGCTGTTGAATTCGATTTACTAGTATGTTGTTGAGAATTTTTGCATCCATATTCATCAGGGGTATTAGCCTGTAGTTCTCTTTTTTTGTGGGGTCTCTGTCTGGTTTAGGAATCAAAGTAATACTGGCTTCATAGAATGAGTCTGGAAGTTTTTCTTCCCTTTCTATTTTTTGGAATAGCTTGAGAAGGATAGGTATTATCTCTGCTTTAAACGTCTGGTAGAATTCCCCGGGGAAGCCATGTGGTCCTGGACTCTTATTTGTTGGGAGATCTTTGATAAGTGATTCAATTTCTTCACTGGTTATGGGTCTGTTCAAGTTTTCTATTTCTTCCTGAGTTTTGGAAGTGGGTGGGTGCTTACGAATTTGTCAATTTCTTCCAGGTTGTCCAGTTTGTTGATATATAATTTTTCATAGTATTCCCTGATAATTGCTTGTATTTCTGAGGGATTGGTTGTAATAACTCCATTTTCCTTCCCTCTTTTATATATTTGGGTGCTCTCCCTTTTCTTTTTGAGAAGCCTGGCTAGAGGTTTATCAATTTTGTTTATTTTTTCAAAAAACCAACTCTTGGTTTCATTAATCTGCTCTATTGTTTGTTTAGATTCCATATTGTTTATTTTTGCTCTGATCCTTATTATTTCTCTTCTTCCACTGGGGTGTCTTTGCCGTTCTGCTTATATTTCCTTTAGGTGTGCTGTTAGATTCTGTATTTCGGATTTTTCTTGTTTCTTGAGATAGGCCTGGATTGCAATGTATTTTACTCTCAGGACTGCCTTTGCTTTATCCCAAAGTGTTTGCATTGTTGAATTTTCATTTTCATTTGTTTCCATATATTTTTTTTAATTTCTCATCTAATTGCCTGGTTGACGCATTCATTCTTTAGTAAGGTGTTCTTTAACCTTTATGCTTTTGGAGGTTTTCCAGAGTTTTTCCTGTGGTTGATTTCAAGTTTCAGAGCCTTGTGATCTGAAAGTGTGCATGGTATGATGTCAATTCTTTTATACTTATGAAGGGCTGTTTTGTGACCCAGTATGTGATCTACCTTGGAGAAGGTTCCATGTGCACTCGAGAAGAAAGTATATTCTGTTGCTTTGAGATGCAGAGTTCTAAATATATCTGTCAAGTCCATCTGATCCAATGTATCATTTAGGGTCCTTGTTCTTTACTGATCCTGTGTCTAGATGATCTATCCATTGTTGTCAGTGGAGTATTAAAGTCCCCTGCAATTACCACCTTCTTATCAATAAGGTTGCCTATGTTTGTGATTAATTGTTTTATATATTTGGGGGCTCCCATATTCAGCGCATAGACATTTATAATTGTTAGCTCTTCCTGATGAATAGACCCTGTAATTATTTTACAATGCCCTTCTTCATCTCTTGTTACAGCCTTTTATTTAAAGTCTAGTTTGTCTAACTGAGGGTTTAAGGGGGTGGGAGGGAGGGGAGGGTGGGTGATGGGTATTGCAGAGGTCACCTTTTTGGGATGAGCACTGGGTGTTGTATCAAAACCAATTTGACAATAAATTTCATATTTAAAAAAATAATAAAAAATACATTAAAAATAAAGTCTAGTTTGTCTGATATAAATATGGCTACTCCAGCTTTCTTTTGACTTCCTGTAGCATGATAGATAGTGCTCCCTCCCCTCACTTTCAATCTGAATGTGTCCTCAGGTCTAAAATGAGTCTCTTGTAGACAGCAAATAGATGGGTGTTGTTTTTTATCCATTCTGATACCGTATGTCTTTTGGTTGGAGCATTTAGTCCATTTACATTCAGTGTTATTATTGAAATGTATGGGTTTAGAGTCGTTGTGATATCTGTAGGCTTCATGCTTGTAGTGACGTCTCTGGTACTTTGTGGTCCTTGCAACAGTTCACTCACAGAAACCCCCTTAGGATCTCTTGCGGGGCTGTTTTAGTGGTGATGAATTCCTTCAGTTTTTGTCTGGGAAAACCTTTATCTCTCCTATTCTGAATGACAGACTTGCTGGATAAAGGATTCTCGGCTGCACATTTTTTTTCTGTTCAACACATTGAAGATTTCCTGCCATTCCTTTCTGGCCTGCCATGTTTCAGTTGATAGTTCTGCCACTACCTCTTATGTGTCTACCTTTGCAAGTTAGAGCCTGTTTATCCCTAGTTGCTTTCAGAATTCTCTCTTTACCCTTGTATTTTGCCAGTTTCCCTGTGATATGTCTTGCAGAAGATCGATTCAAGTTACATCTGAATTGAGTTCTCTGTGCCTCTTGGATTTCAATGCATTTTTCCTTCCCCAGATCAGAGAAGTTCTCAGCTATGATTTGTTCAAGTATACCTTCAGCCCCTTTCTCTCTCTCTCCTTCTTCTGGAATTCCTATGATACAGATATTGTTCCGTTTGATTGCATCACTTAGTTTTCTAATTCTCCCCTCATACTCCTGAATTTTTTTTTATCTCTCTTTTTCTCAGCTTCCTCTTTTTCCATAATTTTATCTTCTAATTCACCTATTTTCTCCTCTGCCTCTTCAATCAGTGTTATGGCTGCCTCCATTTTATTTGCACCTCATTTATAGCATTTTTTAGCTCCCCATGACTATTTCTTAGTCCCTTGATCTCTGTAGCAATAGATTCTCTGTTGTCCTCTATGCTTTTTTTAAGCCCAGCGATTAATTTTATGACTATTATTCTAAATTCTTGTTCTGTTATATTGCTTAAATCATTTTTGATCAATTTGTTAGCTTTTGCTACTTCCTGGAATTTCTTTTGAGGAGAATTCTTTCATTTTGTCATTTTGGGTAGACCCTGAAGTGGCTCCCAACTGCAGGGCCCTTCACCTGTGCTGTCCAGAGTAACTTTTGTTGGTGAGAGGGGCCACAGCCAGACCCAAGTCTGCCCCCAGCGCACCACTTGGGCCACAGTCAGACTGGTGTGTACCTTATCTTACCCTCTCCCAAGGGCAGGACTCACTGTGGAGTGATGTGGCCCCTTTCTGGGCTACTTACACACTGCCAGGCTTGTGATGCTGCTTCAATGGGATCTGGCATATTAGCTGGGGTGAATCCACAAGGTGCACTGGGTGGGAAGGGGAAGGTTTTGTTTGCTTTGCTCTTGGTGGTCCCCTGTGGGAGGGGCCCTGGAAGTACTGGGAGGGAGGCAGACCCATCGAAGGGATGGATCCACAGAATCATAGCATTGGACGTTTTTGTGGTGCAAAGAAGTTTTGTGACAGGAACTGGTTCCCTTTGGAATTTGGGCTGGGGGGTGATAGAGGAAAGTGGTGCTTTCCAGCGCCTTTGTTCCTCTGCCAAGCTGAGCTCTGTCTTCTGGGGTTCCACAACTCTCCCTCCTGGCATCCTCTCACCCTCCCTGCTCTCTGAGAGCAGAGCTGTTGATTTTTAACATTACAGATGCTACATCCAGTTGGCTGTCAGAACTCACACAGTCCGGCCCTTCTGCTTTTGCAAGCTAGACTTCAGGGGCTCTGTCTTGCCTGGCAGGGTGCCCCTCCACTGCCCTGGTTCCCTCCCACCAGTCCGTGTAGTGTGCATCGCCTCCCCATCCATCCTACCCTCTTCCATGGGCCTCTTGTCTACACTTGGCTCTGGAGAGTCCGTTCTGCTAGTCTTCTGGTGGTTTTCTGGTTATTTAGGCAGATGTGGGAGGAATCTAAGTGATCAGCACAGGTCGAGGTGAGCCCAGTGTCCTCCTACGCTGCCATCTTCCCAGGTCTCCAATCAGAGCTGTAAGCTTTTGAAGTCATATGGATCTGAGATCACAAGTTTTCACCTTGTGTTGACGCTTTTATTATACAATTGTTCTCTCAGGTCAGTCTTCCAGTAGTCTCTTCCCCATTCCTAACTCATACTCTGCCTCTTCATCCAAACTAGAAAACTAGAATCAGCTTTGACTCTAAAATTCCTTTTCTCTACATCTAGTCAATTACCATTTCCTGTAAAAAAAATACTATTCTATTTTTTTCCTTTACCATTGTGGAAGTATTGGCTCTAATTATCTCCTACCTGGGTTGTTACAAATCCTTTTCAGTGGTATTTCTGGCACTCCATTTTCCTTTTCCAGTTATTACTGCAGTCACCAGAGTGCTCTTTCAAGGATATGGATTGGGTAATCTTATTCTATAGCCAGAGTAAGCAAATGGGAACTTTGCAAGCCAATTCTGACATAAAATATTTTAATGGCTATTTGTAAGTTATAGGATAAAGTGTAAGTTTCTTGGCATAACATACAAAATACTTTGTGATTAAACCTAAACCTACATTTATAGATAATTACCAGCCAGTGTCCTAAGCATCCCTATACTCCAACCCTATGATTCAACCATATTAAACTTCTATTTATGGTACACACATGCAGACACATGCACATAAACACACCAAATAGTTTTTCATGTCTCTTTGCTGTTCCATTTGCCTGGAAAAACTCTTTTATATTATTCAGTACTTGGTTAAAAAGTCATCTTCTTTGGGAACATTTTTCTTGACTAACCTATGCACAATTAGTTGTACTTTGCTTTACTTTAAGTATAACCCCATGATACTTCAAAAATGACTTTATTAATATTTATGGCATTCTATTTTTATTATTTAGATTATTATTATTATTATTTAGATTATTATTTATTATCTTCTGTCCTAACTTTCCCCCAGTTGTGAACTTCACAGATATGGGAATTATACTTTTTTTTTTACTCTATGGTCTCAAGACTTAGCATAGCATCTGGCATAATGCTGGAATATACTAGGAAATTAATGAATATTTTCCAGATAAATAATGAAGGAAGAAAAGAAGGAATAAGAAACAAACCAAGAAAGAAATTTTTTTTAAAAAGAGTAAATCTATTCAAAAATAGCACAACACTCAATGTAATCACAAATCATACTCATAATCATAAAATTCCCAGAATTTTTCCAAAATTATAAACTGTAATTTAACAATCTCTCTTAGTAGGGCAAAAAAAGTTTCGCCATCCTCCTCACATGCAGTGTTCCCACAGTATTTCACCAATAGTCATGATTATGGTGATAACAATAATAATAAATAACATTCATTGAGAGTTTTCATAATTCTAACACTGTTTCATGTACATTGCTCATATTTTCTCATTTAACTCTCACAGTAGCTTTATCACATAGCTAGTGCTATTATTCTCATTCATAGCTTGAAAGCAAATTGACACAGATATGTGCACTTTACCATACAGCAACAGAGTTTCGCATGATGTTAGTACATTATAGCTGAAAGAGTTGCAGGACACATATTTTCTAAGGGGTAGTTGGAGAAACCCAAAGTTAAGAAGAGAGAAATAAAGAAAGATATTAGAGAAATTTGAGGTCTCTGGAACATATAGCTACAGCAAACATCAAACAAAACCCAACTGTTAACTAGTATACCATAAAATCTCACACTGAAAGCTTATTTACCTCATTTTACATTACCCAATACAACATGTTTAACTCTTAACAAAAATTTACAAGCAAACCAAGAGGCAAGGGAAAACATACTTGAAAGAGACAAAGTAAATATAGGAACTAGATTCAGATACAACAGAGATATTAACATTATCAGAAGGGAATTTAAAATGACTATGATTAAAATGTTAAGAGCTCTAATGGAAAAAGGAACCAACTGGCAGGAAACATATGGATAATGTAAGCAGTAAGGCAGAATAAAAATAAAATCTTAGAAAACAATAACAGCAACACTAATAGAGATGAAAAATGCCTTTGATGGCTCTTCAGTAAACTCAATGTCCAGGAAAAGAATTAATGATTTTTAAGATAGGTCTATAGATACTTTTCAAAGTAAAATGCAGAGTAAAAGGAATAGATTTTTAAAAAATAAAATATTCAAGAACTGTGCAGTAATTTTGAAACATGTAACATATTTACTTGCAATAATAGGAGAGAGAATAGAGCATAAAAAGTATTTGAAGAAATAATCATATATAATTTCCAAAATTAATTATGGAAATCAAACTATAGATCCAGAAAGCACAAATAACACTAGGCAGAATATATACCAAACCAAATCAAACAAAACCAAACAAAACACTCTTAAGCATGTCATATTCAAACCACAGAAGCCAAAGACAGAAAAAAATTCCTGCAAAAAGCTAGAGGTAAAACAACTCTGTAGAGGAACAAAGATAATACTTAAAGTAGACTTATTATAGACAACCATGCCAGCACGAAGTTAATTGAATAAAATATTTCAAGTATTAAAAAAAAATAACTCCACCAAACTAAAATTTTATATCCAGAGAAATTATCATTCAAAAGTGAAAGTAGGGGTGCCTGGGTGGCTCAGTCGGTTAAGTGTCAGGTCATGATCTCGTGGCTCATGAGTTTCAGCCTCGTGTCCAGTTCTGTGCTGACAGCTCTGAGCCTGGAGCCTGTTTCAAATTCTGTGTGTGTGTCTCTCTCTCTGCCCCTCCCCTGCTCATTCTCTGTCTTTCTGTCTCAAAAATAAAGTAAATATTAAAAAAAATTAACAAAAGTGAAAGTGAAATACCATCTCAGAGAACAAAATTAAAGGGAATTTACTGCAAACAGACGTCCCTGAAGGAAATTGTTAAAATATTTTCTTCATGAAGAAGGAAAATAATATAAGTCAGACTTAGATTGACATAAAGAAAGGAAGAGCATCAGAGAAGGAATAAATAAAGGTACAATAAAATATTTTTTCTTATTCTTAATGTATCTAAAAGACAACTGTTGAAATGATCATAGTAATGATATATTAAGTGATTATAGATCATGGGAGATGAAAGTTAATGACAATAAATATTCTAATGGTGGGGAGAGAGGAAATGGGAATATGTTGTTATAAGTTACCTGCACTACACAAGAGGTATAATGATGTTATTTGAAGGTGGACTTACATTAGTTAATAATGTGTATTGTAAGCTTAAGGCAACACCTAAAATTTAAAAATGTATATATAAATAATATGCTAAAGGAGGACATAACTTGGAATCTTATAAAATGCTCAATTAAAACCAGAGAAGGCAGAGGGAAGAGTTAAGATGGTGGAGAAGTAGGGGGACCAGGATTTTCCTCATCCTTCAAACGCAGCTGTATTGAAGTCAGATCACTTGTAACACAAGGAAATCAATCTGCAGAGTAACAGAAGGATCTCCACAGGTGGAGGAAGACAGCTTGGTGGGATTAAGGTGTGTGTACATGAATTGGGGGAGATAAAAGGGTGTAGGCACAGAGAGGAGGGAACCCCATGTGAAGAGACAAAAGGAAGAGAAAGACTGAGGGACTGGGAAATTTTGGTATTGAGTTAGCACAAGAGGAAAACTTCTCTGGACCACAGACTGGGGAACAAGAAATACAGATAGTGCGTTTTCATTTTGCAAACAGCCTTAGGAGCTGAAACTTGGAGGTTTCAAAAGTGTGTGACTTTCTCTGGAGTGAAGCTGGAGTGGTGTGCACACCTGTGGGGGAGGGAGCCAGCCCCGGGGCATGGCAGTGATCTCAGGGGCACACTAGGAAAGAACAGTCCCCTTCCTTGAGTACTGTGGGAAGAGGGCTTATTGCCCCCCTAAGGATAAAAGACCCTCCAGGCGCCAGCCAAAAACTCTTTATCTACAGGGCTGAGTGGTACTACACCAGAACAGGGTCTGTACAGTGCAGGGCCCTTTAAGACATTGTCTTTGAATCCCAGCCAAGAGCCTAGGAGGCTTGGGGGACTATAGAACAGGACAAGCCAGCTTTCCATGCTATTCTGTGAGGGCTGCCTGAACAGTGTGGTTTGAGACATCCAGGCCAGGGAGGAAAGATTGGGGTGTGCCATTTTTCTCCTCAACACCAACATGGTGGGACTTCAGGAAGCAGCACAGTGGCCTCCAGTGGAGGTAGGACAGGTTTACACCAAATGCCAACCCTCCAAGTCTGGCAACTGCTTATCTACTGGAGGCAGACTGACCCAATGCAGCCAGCCTCTTCTCCAGACCAGCACAGACACTGGTTCCAGGCACCATCAGAAAACTGTGTGTGTGTGTGTGTGTGTGTGTGTGTGTGTGTCTGTTTGTTCTACTGTTCTATTCACTTCTCTTTTCTTTTTCTTTCTACCCTCTTCTTTTTTTCTTTAGGAATCATGCTCATAATTTTCTGGTTTGCTATTGGTCAGTTTCTACTAAATATATGTGTATATCTTTATTTATTTTGTTTGTTTACTTCTTTGTTTAATCAGGAAGTTTTACTCTATTATTTTTACACCTTTTCTATATCTTCTTATAAATTTTCCTTTCTCTATGGATTAAGCCTTATAGTTTTTTTTAATCCTCTGCTTGGTCTTCTTTTCTCCCCTTTCATTTATCTTTTATTGGATCAAGCTTCCCCCCTCCTTTTCCTTTTTTTCCAGGGTTACTTCAATGAACAAATCAAAACACACCTGGTTGAAGATCCAAACACTCCTCTACAAGCAAGGAGGAGATTTTCAGAAGACTGAGCAGTGTGATAAAGCAGACAAAACACAACTACAAAATGCATGCAACACACTCCAAAACTACTTCCTGAAGTGCCAGGGTCTGGTCAGGGTATGACCTTTTTTAAATATAGTAGTCCTTGCAGGTGCAGGGCACATAACAGGCTATTAAAACACAGAAAAGACAGGGGCGCCTGGGTGGCGCAGTCGGTTAAGCGTCCGACTTCAGCCAGGTCACGATCTCGTGGTCCGTGAGTTCGAGCCCTGCGTCAGGCTCTGGGCTGATGGCTCGGAGCCTGGAGCCTGTTTCCGATTCTGTGTCTCCCTCTCTCTCTGCCCCTCCCCCGTTCATGCTCTGTCTCTCTCTGTCCCAAAAATAAATAAAAAATGTTGAAAAAAAATTAAAAAAAAAAAAAAACACAGAAAAGACAGAAACCTAGCCAAAATGACAAAAGGGAAGAATTCTCCTCAAAAGAAAATTCAGGAAGAAATGACAGCCAGAGGTTGCTTAAAACAGATATAAACGATATATCCAAACAAGAATTTAGAATAACAGTCATAAGACTAATACCTGGATATGAAAAAAGCATAGAAGACATCAGAGAATCTAGTGCTGCAGAAATTGAAGACCTAAGAAATAGTCATGATGAATTAAGAAATGCTATAAATTAGATGCAAAACAAAGCAGATACAGTGACAGCAAGGATGGAAGAAACAGAGGAGAGAATAGGTGAAATAGAAGATAAAATTATGGAAAATGATGAAGCTGAAAAAAAGAGGGAGCGGAAATTACTAGATCATGAGGGGAGAATTAGAGAGTTAAGTGATTCCATAAAATGAAACTATATACATATCATAGGAGTTCTAGAAGAAGATGAGCAAGAGAAAGGGCAGAAAGTTTATTTGAACGAATTATAACTGAGAACTTCCCTAATCTGGGGAAGGAAACAGTCATCCAAGTCCAAGAGACACAGAGAACTCCCTTTAAAATCAACTAAAACAGATCAACACCATGACATATCATAGTGAAACTGGCAAAATACAAGATAAAGAGAATTTGGAAGACAGCTAGGGACAAATAGTTCTTATCCTACAAGGGTAGACACATAAGGTTAGTATCAGACCTGTCCACGGAAACTTAGAAGGCCAGAAGGAATGGCAGGAAATATTCAATATGTTGATAAGGAAAAATATGCAGCCAAGAATGCCTTATCCAGCAAGGCTGTCATTCAGAACAGAAAGAGAGATAAAGGCTTTCCCAGACAAACAAAACCTAAGGGAGATAATGATCATTAAACCAGCCCTCCACGAAATTCTTGGGGGACTCTGTGAGTGGAACGCAGCAAAGAGTACAAAAAACCAGAGACATTATCACAAATAGGAAACCAACAAATAACACAATGACATTGAATCCAGATCTTCCAATAATCACTCTGAATATAAATGGACTAAATGCCTCAGTCAAAAGACATACTATATCATAATGGATTAAAAAAACAGGATCCACGTATATGATGCCTATAAATAACTCAGTTTAGACCTGAGAACACCTGCAAATGGAAAGTGAAGGCTTGGAGAACCATCTGTCATGCCAATGGATGTCAAAAGAAAGTTGGTGTAGTCATATTTATATCAGGCAAATGAGATTTTATTTTATTTTATTTTATTTTATTATTTTTAATTTACATTCAAATTAGCATATACTGCAACAGTGATTTCAAGGGTAGATTCCTTAATGCCCCTTACCCATTTAGTCCATCCCCCCTCCCACACCCACACCAGTAACCCTCTGTTTGTTCTCTGTTTATGAGTCTCTTCTGTTTTGTCCCCCTCCCTATTTGTATATTATTTTTGTTTCCCTTCCCTTATGTTCATCTGTTTTGTCTCTTAAATTCCTCATGAGTGAAGTCATATGATATTTGTCTTTCTTTGACTGACTAATTTCACTTTGCATAATACCCTCCAGTTTCATCTATGTAGTTGCAAATGGCAACATTTCATTCTTTTTGATTGCTGATATATACTAAATCTTCTTTATCCATTCATCCATTGATGGACATTTGGGATCTTTCCATACTTTGGCTATTGTTGATAGTGCTGCTATAAACATGTGTCCCTTTGAAACAGCACACCTGTATCCCGTGGATAAATACCTAACAGTGCAATTGCTGGATGGTAGGGTAGTTCTGTTTTCAGTTTTTTGAGGAACCTCCATACTGTTTTCCAGAGTGGCTCACCAGCTTGCATTCCCACCAACAATGCAAAAGAGATCCTCTTTCTCCACATCCTCACCATCTGTTCTTGACTGAGTTGTTAATGTTAGCCATTCTGACAGGTATAAGGTGGCATCTCATTGTGGTTTTGATTTGTATTTTTCTGATGATGAATGATGTTGAGCATTTTATCCTGTGGGGGTTGGTAATCTGGATGTCTTCTTTGGAGAAGTGTCTATTCATGTCTTTTGCCCATTTCTTCACTGGATTATTTGTTTTTTGGGTGTTGAATTTGATAAGTTCCTTATGGATTTGGGATACTAACCCTTTGTCTGATATGTCATTTTCAAATATCTTCTCCCATTCCATCAGTTGCCTTTTAGTTTTGCTGATTGTTTCCTTCACTGTGCAGAAGCTTTTTATTTTGATGAGATCCCAGTAGTTCATTTTTGCTTTTCTTTCCCTTGCCTCCAGAGACGTGTTGAGTAAGAAGTTGCTGTGGGCAAGATCAAAGAGGTTTTTGCCTGCTTTCTCCTGGAGGATTTTGATGGATTCCTGTCTTACATTGAGGTCTTTCATCCATTTTGAGGTTATTTTTGTGTATGGTGTAAGAAAGTAGTCCAGGTTCATTCTTCTGCATGTCGCTGTCCATTTTTCCAGCACCACTTGCTGAAGAGACTGTCTTTATTCCATTGGATATACTTTTCTGCTTTGTCAAAGATTAGTTGGCCATACGTTTGTGGGTCCATTTCTGGGTTCTCTATTCTGTTCCATTGATCTGAGTGTCTGTTCTTGTGTTAGTACCATACTGTCTTGATGACTACAGCTTTGTAGTATAGCTTGAAGTCTGGGATTGTGATGCCTCCTGCTTTGGTTTTCTTTTTCAAGATTGCTTTGGCTACTTGGGGTCTTTTCTGGTTCCATATAAATTTTAGGATTTTTTTGTCCTAGCTCTGTGAAGAACGCTGGTGTTATTTTGATAGGGATTGCATTGAATATGTAGATTCCTTGGGGTTGTATTTTAACAATATTTGTTCTTGCTATCCAGGAGCATGGAATCTTTTTCCATTTTTTTTGTGTCTTCCTCAATTTCTTTCATAACCTTTCAATTTCTTTCATAAGCTTTCTATCGTTTTCAGTGTATAGATTTTTAACCTCTTTGGTTAGATTTATTCCTAGGTGTTTTATGGTTTTTTTGTGCAACTGTAAATGGGATTGATTCCTTGATTTCTCTTTCTGTCACTTCATTGTTGGTGTATTGTAATGCAACCGATTTCTGTGTGTTGATTTTATATCCTGCACCTTTGCTGAATTCATGAATCAATGCTAGGAGTTTTTTGGTGGAATCTTTTGGGTTTTCCATTTAGAGTATCATGTCATCTTCGAAGCGTGAAAGCTTGACATCCTCCTGGCCTATTTGGATGCTTTTTATTTCTTTGTGTTATCTGATTTCAGAGGCTAAGACTTCCAATACTATGTTGAATAACAGTGGTGAGAGTGGACATCCCTGTTTTGTTCCTGATGTTAGGGGGAAAGCTCTTAGTTTTTCCATATTGAGGATGATATCATCATTGGGTCATTCATATATGGCTTTTATGATATCGAGGTATGCTCCTTCTGTCCCTACTTTCTTGAGGGTTTTTGTGAAGAAAGGATGCTGTATTTTGTCAAATGCTTTCTTTGCATCTATTGAGGGGATCATATGGTTCTTGTCCTTTCTTTTATTGACATGATGAATCACGTTGATTGTTTTTCAGATATTGAACCAGCCCTGCATCCCAGGTATAAATCCCACTTGGTTGTGGTGAATAATTTTTTTAATGTATTGTTGGATCCATTTGGCTAATATCTTGTTGAGAATTTTTGCACCCATGTTCATCATGGAAATTGGTATATAGTTCTCATTTTTAGTGGGGTCTCTGGTTTTGGAATCAAGGTAATGCTGGCTTCATAGAAAGAGTTTGGAAGTTTTCCTTACATTTCTATTTTTTGGGAACAGATCAAGAGAATAGGTGTTAACTTGTCCTTAAATGTTTGGGAGAATTCCCCTGGAAAGCCATCTGGCCCCGGACTCTTGTTTTTTGTCAGATTGCTTATTACTTATTCAATTTCCTTTCTGGTTTCGGGTCTGTTCATATTTTCTATTTCTTCCTTTTTCAGTTTTGGTAGTGTATATGTTTCTAGGAATTTGTCCATTTTTCCAGATCACCCATTTTATTGGCATATAATTGCTCAGAATATTCTCTTATTATTGTTTTTATTTCTGCTGTGTGGGTTGTGATCTCTCCTCTTTCAATCTTGATTTTATTTATTTGGGTTCTTTCCTTTTTCCTTCTGATCAAACTGGCTAGTGGTTTATCAATTTTGTTAATCCTTTCAAAGAACCAGCTTTTACATTCATTGATCTGTTCTGTTTTTTTTTTGGTTTCAATAACATTAATTTCTACTCCAATCTTTAGTATTTCCTGTCTTCTGCTGGTTTTTGGTTTTATTTTCTGTTATTTTTCCCACTCCTTAAGGTGTAAGGTTAGGTTGTGTATCTGAGATCATTCTTCCTTCTTTAGGAAGGCCTGAGTTGCTATATACTTTCCTCTTATGACCGCCCTTGCTGCTTCCCAGAGGTTTTGGATTGTGGTGCTATCATTTTTATTGACTTCCATATAGTTTTTAATTTCCTCTTTAACTGCTTGGTTAGCCCATTCACTCATTAGTAGGATGTTCTTCAGTCTCCAAGTATTTGCTACCTTTCCAAATGTTTTCTTGTGGTTGATTTCGGGTTTCATAGTGTTGTAGTCTGAAAATATGCATTCTATGATCTCGATCTTTTTATACTTGCTGAGGGCTGATTTGTGTCCCAGTGTGTGGTCTATTCTGGAGAACATTCCATGTGCACTGGAGAAGAATGTATATTCTGCTGCTTTAGGATGAAATGTTCTGAATATATCTGTTAAGTCCATCTGGTCCAGTGTGTCTGTCAAAGCCATTGTTTCCTTGTTGATTTTTTGATTAGATGATCTGTCCATTGCTGTGAGTTGGGTGTTGAAGTCTCCTCTTATTATGGTATTACTATCGATGAGTTTCTTTATGTTTGTGATTAACTGACTTGTATATTTGGGTGTTCCATATTTGGCCCATAAATGTTTACAATTGTTAGGTCTTCTTGGTGGATAGACCCCTTGATCGTGGTATAATGCCCTTCTGTATCACTTTAGACAATCTTTATTGTAAAATCTAGATTGTCTGATACAAGTATGGCTATTCTGGCTTTCTTTTGTTGACCATTAGCATGATAGATAGTCCTCCATCCCTTTACTTTCAATATAAAGGTGTCTTTAGGTCTAAAGTGGTCTCTTGTAAACATCATACAGATGAATCTTGTTTCCTTATCCATTCTGTTACCCTATGTCTTTTGACTGGGGCATGTAGTCCACTGATATTTGGAGTGAGTACTGAAACATATGAATTTGTTGCCATTATGTTGCTTGTGGAGTTGGAGTTTCTGGTGGTGTTCTCTCGCCCTTTCTAGTCTTTTTTTGCTTTTGTTATTTATTTGTTTGTTTGTTTGTTTGTTTGTTTGTTTAATCTCTTCTCCCTTCAGAGAGTTCCCCTTAAAATTTCTTACAGGGCTGGTTTAGTTGTCAAAAACTTCTTTAATTTTTGTTTGTCTGGGAAACATTTTTCTCTCTCCTATTTTGAATGACAGCCTTGATGGATAAAGAATTCTTGGCTGCATATTTTTCTGATTCAGCACATTGAATATATCCTGCCACTCCTTTCTGGCCTGCCAAGTTTCTGTGGCTAGGTCTGCTACAAACCTGATCTATCTTCCCTTGTAGGTTAAAGACTTTTTTTCCCTTGCTGCTTTCATGATTCTTTCTTTGCCTGTGTACTTTGTGAATTTGACTATAATATGACTTGATGGTCGGTTTTTGTTGAATCTAATGGGAGTCCTCTATGCTTCCTGGATTTTGATGTCTGTGTCTTTCCCCAGGTTAGGAAAGTTTTCCACTACCATTTGCTCCTATAACCCTTCTAGCCTTATTTTTCTTTCTCTTCTGGGACCCTTATGATTCTGATGTTGTTCCTTTTCAATGAGTCACTGATTTCTCTAATTCTTAAATCGTGCTTTTTTCCCCTTAATCTTCCTCTTTTTTCTGCTTTGCTATTCTATATAGGCTTTTCTTCTATATCGCTGATTCCCTGTTCTGCCTCATCCATACCTGCCGCTGCAGCATCCATTCATGATTGCAGCTCAGTTATAGCATTTTTAATTTCATCCTGACCAGTTTTTACTTCTTTTATATCCGAAGAAAGGGATTCTAATGTATTTTCGACTCCAGCTAGTATTCTTACTATTGTGATTCTAAATTCTGGTTCAGACATGTCGTTTGTATCTGTGTTGGTTTAGTCCCTGGCTGTCATTTCTTTCTGCTCATTCTTTTGGGGTGAATTCCTTCATTTTTTTCATTTGGAAGGGAGGAAAAGAGTTAAAGATGTAGAAAAATTAAAGTAAAAAAATTTAAATTTAAAAAATATTAAAATTAAAAAAGTAAACATACACACAAAAATCGAATGAATGATGCTAGATCCTTCATGTGTTTTGGTCTGGGTGTTGAAAGTAGCTTAATAGATTAGAGAAAAAGGGGGGGGGGGAGGAAATCATTTGAAAATTTGAAAAAATGAATACACTGAAGTAGACTAAAATGAAATGATGGAAGTAAAATAGATGTTGAAAAAATTTACACAAATGCAGAGAATATAGTAGAAAATATAACGAAAAACATTTTAATAAAAATTAAATATAAAAACGAATTTTTCTCTTTATGTATTCCAGAAAAGGAAAGAAATGAAAAGAGATAAAAGAAAAAAAAATAAATGGTTTGAAAATTTGAAAATGTGAATACACTATAGTAAACCAAAATAAAATAATGGAAGTAAAATAGAATTTGGAAAAAATTTACACAAAAGTAAAAAAATAGTAAAAAATTAAAGAAAAATATTTTTAATAGAAATTGAAAATAAAAACGATTTTTCTCTTTCTGTATTCAAGAAAAAGAAAATAAACACAAAGAAAGAAAAAAGAAAAAGGAAAAAAAGAAAATGGTTTGAAAATTTGCAAAAGTGAATACACTGAATTAGACTAAAATAAAATGATGAAAGTAAAGTAGAATTTGAAAAAAAATCATAGAAAAGAAAAATATAGTAAAAAATTAAAGAAAAATATTTTTAATAAAAATTAAAAATAAAATTGAATTTTTTCTTTCTGTACTCAAGAAAAAGAAAAGAAATGAAAAAGAGAAAAAAGAAAGGGAAAAATAAAAGAAAGAAAATTGAATAGATGGACCTGCTAACAGACTGAAAAATGACTGAAATTACTTCATTTTCCCCTGGAAGTCAGACTATGAAGTGCTTTATAGTCCATAAACTAAGCAGGTGGTGAGACTTCTATTCCTGAAGACTGAGGTTGGCCCTGTTGGGCGTGGCTTAGTGTAAGGACTCCTTTCTCAACTAGATGGTGCTGCTAGCCTACTGGGGTGGATTGTTGTGGCGCTTGTAGGTGTGTATGTACATGGGCAGGAGCAGTAAACATGGGGTCACCCAGCTACCCGGTCTCTAGTATTGGAACTCTGTTCTCCCCATCAGCAATTGTGCACCCGTTGTTTGTCTTCAGCTTTTGTCCATTCCCTGCTTTTTCACTCTCCGTGACCAAGCCCCAGGCAGTATCTCTTCAGTTTTGTCTCAGATGCGGCTGTTTTCCCTGGCCCCTTACTTCTGAGGGACTGAGGCTTTCACCCATTCTGACCCTTTGTGGAGGGTCTCACCGAGCAATGGCTGAATGCTGGCCAATGCAGTAAAGTTTGTGGGACCATGCTGCTTCCAATGCCCAGAGACTGCAGCCAGGTGCCAGCCCACCCTGGAAAAAGTTTGTAGTGTAGTGTAGCAGCAGCGTTTCATGGATTATGGAAAATCATGACACACATCTGGTACCAGGCTTCACCCTTAAAGACCTTCTTCCAGCATCAGCGAAGGCAGCTGTTCTCTGTGGTTTGCTGGGAGCAGGTGGCCTCACACTCTCTACTAAATGTTGTTCCAGCAGTGGAACCACTTCTCCCCGTGTGGCCTGAGAACCTCCCAGACCCCACTCTGCTCCTAAGGATTCGCCCTTCCCACCAGAGCACCGCCAGGTATCAAGCTGTGGAGTTGCAGACTTTGTGCTCCCCCTGTTTACAGTCTTAATGGAATTTAAACCCTCTCCTTTTTCCTTTCTCCCTTTTTAGTTTAGTCCCTGTGACTGTTTCCAGTTTTCCACTTTCTCTCCAGCTGCTTTTGGGGAGGGGTGCTTTTCCCATATTCTTCCCCTGCTCCCTGTCCCTTCTCTCTGCATGCAAAAGTGGCTCCCTGCCCTCTGCAGCTTCTCTCTTCCCACGTTGACCTCCCCGTGCTGCATACCTGGTGATTTCTGTGGTTCAGGTTATGCAGATTGCTGTGTTAATCCTCAGATGAGTTTTCTAGGTGTACATGATGGATTAGTGTTGGTTTGGCTGTATTTCATGGATGTGAGACACACAAAAAGCTTCCATGTTGTTCCGCTATCTTGGCTCCCTCCTGGACAAACTAGATTTTAAAACAAAGATTGTAACAAGAGATAAAGAGAGCATTATATCAGAATTAACGGGTCTGTCCACCGAAGAGAGCTAACAATTGTAAATGTTTATGCCCCCAATTGGCACATCCAAATATATAAATCAACTAATCATAAATACAAACAAATGTATACATAATAATACCATAATTGTAGGGGACTTTAAAACTCCACTTAAAGCAATGGACAGATTATCTAGTCAGAAAATGAAGCAATGGCTATGAATGACACATTGGACCAGATGGTCTTAACAGATATTTTCAGAACTTTTCATCCAAAAGCAACAGAATACACATTCTTTTCTAGCTCACATGGAACATTCTCCAAATTAGATCACATACTGGGTCACAAAAACAGCCTTCAACAAGTATAAAATGATAGAGATCTTACCATGCATATTTTCAGATCACAATGCTATGAAACTTGAAATCAACCACAAGAAAAAATTTGGAAAGCCCCAAGTACATGGAGGTTCAAGAACATCCTAGTAAAGAATGAATGGGTCAACCAGGAAATTAAAGAGGGAATTTAAAATATATGGGGCATGCCCGGGTGGCTCAGTTGTTTGGGTGTCTGACTTTGGCTCAGGTCAAGATCTCACGATCCATGCATAAAATCCCCATGTCAGGCTCTGAGCTGTTAGCACAGAAGTCTGCTTCAGATTCTGTGTCTCCCTCTCACTCTGCCCCTCCCCCACTCACACTCCGTCTCTCCCTCTCAAAAATAAGTAAACAAAATTTATAAAAAAATTAATAAAAAAAATATTGAAGCAAATGAAAATGAACACACAACAGTCCAAACCCTTTGGGATGCAACAAAGGCAGTCCTAAGAGGAAAATACTTTGTAATTCATGCCTATTTCTAGAAACAAGAAGGGTCCCAAATACACAACTTAACCTTACACCTAAAGGAGCAGCGAAGAAAGCCCAATAGAAGCAGAAGAAGAGAAATAATAAATATTAGAGCAGAATAAACAATATAGAATAAAAAAATTAGAAAATATTAAGGAATATAAGAGCTGTTTTTCTGAAAGAATAATAAAAAAGATATAACCCCTAATCAGACTTCTCAAAAAAAAAGAAAAGAGGACCCAAAGTGTTAAAATCATGACTGAAAGAGAAAAGATCACAAGCAACATCAAAAAAATACAAAAATTATAAGATAATACTATGAAAAATTATATGCCAAAACTGTAAAATCTGGAAGAAATGGACAAATTCCTACACCGTCAATAGCAAAACTCAAACAGGAAGAAGTAGAAATTTTGACCAGATCCATAACCAGTGAATAAATTGAATCAGTTATTAAAAATCTCCCAACAAATAAGAGTCCTGGGCCAAATGACTTCCAGGGGAATTCTACCAGACATTGAAAACAGAGTTAATACCTATTCTTCTCAAAGTGTTCCAAAAAATAGAAACAGAAGGAAAGACCAGATTCATTCTATGAGGACAGCATTAACTTGATTTCAAAATCAGACAAAGACCCTGCTAAAAAAGAACTGCACGCCAATATCCCTGATGAACAACAATGCAAAAATTCTCAACAAGATACTAGCAAATCAAATTCAACTATATTTAAATAATTATTGACCATGAGCAAGTGGTATTCATTCCTAGGCTCCAGGGCTGGTTCAATATTTTCAAATCAGTCAATGTGATACATCACATTAATAGAAGAAAGGATAAGAACCATATGATCCTGTCAATAGATGTAGAAAAAGTATTTGAGAAAATATAGCATCATTTCTTCATAGAAGCCCTCAAAAGAGTCAGGATAGAAGGAATATAACACACAAAAGCCATATATGTAAAGCCCACACCTAATATCATACTCAATGGGGAAAATTGGGAACTTTCCACTGAGATTAAAAACATGACGGGGTGTCCATTCTCACCACTGTTGAACATAGTGTTGGAAATGCTAGCCTCAGCAATCAGACAAGAAAATGAAACAAAAGGCATACAAATTGGCAAAGAAGAAGTCAAACTTTCAGTATTCACAGATGACATGATACTCTGTGGAAAACCCAAAAGACCACCAAAAAACTACTAGAGCTGATACATGAAATCAGAGAAATCAGAGGATACAAAATCAATGTACAGAAATTGGTTGCATTTCTATACACCAATAATGAAGCAACAGAAAGAGACATCAAGGAATTGACCCCATTTATAATTGCATCACAAATCATAAAATACCTAGGAATAAAACTAACCAAAGAGGTGAAAGAACTGTACTCTGAAAATTAAAGAAAGCTTATGGAAGAAACTTAAGAAGACACAAGGAAATGAAAAAAAATTCCATGCACACAAATTGGAAGAATAAATATTGTTAAAATGTCAATACTACCCAAAGCAATCTACACTTTCAATTCAATCCCTATCAAAAGAGCACCAGAATTCTTCACAGAGGTAGAACAAACAATTCAAAAATTTGTGTGGAACCACAAAAGACCCCAAATATCCAAAGTATTTGAAAACGAAAACCAAAGCTGGAGGCATCACAATCCCAGACTTTAACTGTATTACACAGCTGTAATCATCAAGACAGTATGGTGCTGGCACAAAAACAGACACAAAGATCAATGTAATAGAATAGAGAACCCAGAGATGGACCCACAGATATATGGCAAATGAATCCTCAACTGAGCAGGAAAGACTATCCCAATGGAAGAAACACAGTCTTTTTATCAAATGGTGCTGGGAAAAATGGACAGCGACATGCAGAAGAATGAACCTGGACTACTTTTTTACACCGTACACAAAAATAAATCAAAATGGATGAAAGACCTAAATGTGAGATGGAAAACCATCACAATCCTACAGGAGAAAACAGGCAGCAACTTGACCTTGGCCACAGCAACTGCTGGCTTGACATGTCTTCAAAAACAAGAACAATAAAAGCAAAAATGAAGTATTAGGACCTCATCAAGGTAAAAAGCTTCTGCACAGCAAAGGATACAATCAACAAAACTAGAAAACAACTGATGGAATGGGAGAAGATATTTGCAAATGACATATCACATAAAGGGTTAGTACCCCAAATATATAAGAAATTACCAAACTGAACACTTAAAAAAATAATCCAGTGAGGAAATGGGCAGAAGAGATGAATAGACACTTTTCTAAAGAGAACATCCAGATGGCAAACAGACACATAAAATATGTTCAGCATTGCTAATCATCAGGGAAATACAAACCAAAACCACAATGAGATACTACCTCATGCCAGTCAGAGTGGCTAAAATTAACTCAGGAAGCAACAGGTTCTAGTGTGGATATGGAGAAAGGGAAACCCTCTTGCACTGTTGGTGGGAAGGCAAACTTGTGCAGCAACTCTGGAAAACAGTGTCAAGATTCCTCAAAAAAATTAAAAATAGAATTACCCTACACCCCAGCAATTGCACTACTAGGAATTTATCCAAAGGATACAGGAGTGCTGATTCAAAGGGGCACATGCACCCCAATGTTTATAGCCGCACTACCAATAGTAGCCAAATTATGGAAAGGGCTCAAATGTCCATCAACTGATCAATGGATTAAGAAGATGTGGTATGAGAATAGGGGAGGAAGATGGCAGCGTAGGAGGATGCTGGGCTCACCACGTCTTGCTGATCACTTATATTCCACCCACACCTGCCTAAATAACCCAGAAAACCGCCAGAAGACTAGTAGAATGGATTCTCCAGAGCCAAGTGTAGATGGGAGGCCCACAGAAGAGGGTAGGAAGGGCAGAGAGGCAGTGCGTGCTACATGGACTGGTGGGAGGGAGATGGAGTGGAGAGACGGCTCGCCGGCAAAGCAGAGTCCCCGAGTCTGGCATGCAAAAGTGGAGGGGCAGGATGGAGTGTGTTCTGACAGCAAGCAGGACTTAACATCTAGAAGGTTATAAGTTAACAGCTCTGCTTGGAGAGCGGGAGGGCTGCAGGAAAACGGGAGGGAGAGTTGTTGAGCCCCGGAAGACAGAGCTCAGCTTGGCGGGGAACAAAGGCGCTCACCAGCATCATCTCCCTCACCCATCCCCAAGCCAAAATCCCGAAGGGAACCAGTTCCTGTCAGGGAACTTTCTTGCACCTTGCAAACACACAACGCTGTGCTTCTGTGGATCCATCCCTCTGGTGGCAGGTCTGACACCCTCCCAGTGCTGCAGGGCCCCTTCTGAAGTGGATCACTGAAGGAAAAGCAAGCTGAGCCTGCCCCTCCCACCCCCGTGCACCTTGCTGATCCATCCCAGCTAATAAGCCAGATCCCCAGTACCATAAGACTGGCAGGGTGCAAGTAGCCCAGATGGGCCACACCACCCCAGTGAATCCCACCCCTAGGAGAGGGGAAGGGAAGGTACACACAAGTCTGACTGTGGCCCCAGCAGTGGGCTGGGGGAAGGCATCAGGTCTGACTGTGGCCTGCCCACGAAAGCAAGTTATTCAAAACAGCACAGGGGAAGTGCCCTGCAGTTCCACACCACTCCAGGGACTATCCAAAAACATGAAACGGAAGAATTCCCCTCAAAAGAAACTCCAGGAAATAGCCACAGCTAATGAACTGATCAAAAAGGATTTAAACAATATTACAGAAAGTGAATTTAGAATAATAGTCATAAAATTAATTGCTGGGCTTAAAAACAGTATAGAGGACAGCTGAGAATCTATTGCTACAGAGATCAAGGGAGTAAGGAACAACCAGGAGGAACTAAAAAATGCTATTAATGAGATGCAAAGTACAATGGAGGCTACCACAGCTTGGATTGAAGAGGCAGAGGAGAGAATAGGTGAACTAGAAGATAAAATTATGGAAAAAGAAGAAGTTGAGAAAAAGAGAGATAATAAAAATCTAGGAGTGTGAGGGCAAAATTAGCGAACTAAGTGATGCACTAAGGAGAAATAATCTATGCATAATTGGTATTCCAGAGGAGGAAGAGAGAGGGAAAGGTGCTGAAGGGGTACTTGAAGAAATTATAGCTGAGAACTTCCCTGATCTGGGGAAGGAAAAAGGCATTGAAATCCAAGAGGCACAGAGAACTCCCTTCAGACGTAACTTGAATCGATCTTGTGCACGACATATCATAGTAAAACTGGCAAAATACAAGGATAAAGAGAAAATTCTGAAAGCAGCTAGGGATAAATGTGCTTTAACATATAAAGGGAGACCGATAAGACTAGTGATGGATCTCTCTACTGAAACTTGGCAGGCCAGAAAGAAATGGCAGGATATCTTCAATGTGATGAACAGAAAAAATATACAGCCTAGAATCCTTTATCCAGCAAATCTGTCATTTAGAATAGAAGGAGAGATAAAGGTCTTCCCAAACAAAAACTGAAGGAATTTGTCACCACTAAACCAGCCCTACAAGAGATCCTAAGGGGGATCCTGTGAGACAAAATACCAGAGACATAGCTACAAGCATGAAACCTACAGACATCACAATGACTCTAAACACATATCTTTCTATAATAACACTGAATGTAAATGGACTAAATGCACCTACCAAAAGACATACGGCATCAGAATGGAGAAAAAAAAAACAAGATCCATCTATTTGCTGTCTACAAGAGACTCATTTTAGATCTGAGGACACCTTCAGATTGAAAGTGAGGGGTTGGAGAACTATTTATCATGCTACTGGAAGTCAAAAGAAAGCTGGAGTAGCCATACTTATGTCAGACAAACTAGACGTTAAGTTAAAGGCTGTAACAAGAGATGAAGAATGGCATTATATAATAATTACAGGGTCTATCCATCAGGAGGAGCTAACAATTACAAATGTCTATGTGCCGAATACGGGAGCCCCCAGATATATAAAACAATTACTCACAAACATAAGCAACCTTATTGATAAGAATGTGGTAATTGCAGGGGACTTTCATACCCCACATACAACAATGGATAGATCATCTAGACACATGGTCAATAAAGAAACAAAGGCCCTGAATGATACATTGGATCAGATGGACTTGAGAGATATATTAGAACTCTGCATCTCAAAGCAACAGAATATACTTTCTTCTCAACTGCACACGGAACATTCTCCAAGATAGATCATATACTGGGTCACAAAACAGCCCTTCATAAGTTTACAAGAATTGAAATTATACCAAGCATACTTTCAGACCACAATGCTATGAAGCTTGAAATCAACCACAGGAAAAACTCTGGAAAACCTCCAAAAGCATGGAGGTTAAAGAACACCCTATTAAAGAATGAGTGGGTCAACCAGGCAATTAGAGAAGAAATTAAAAAATATATGGAAACAAATGAAAATACAACAATCCAAACGCTTTGGGATGCAGCAAAGGCAGTCCTGAGAGGAAAATACATTGCAATCCAGGTCTATCTCCAGAAGCAAGAAAAATCCCAAATACAAAATCTAACAGCACACCTAAAGGAAATAGAGGCAGAACAGCAAAGGCAGCCTAAACCCAGCAGAAGAAGAGAAATAATAAAGATCAGAGCAGAAATAAACAATATAGAGTCTAAAAAAACTGTAGAGCAGATCAATAAAACCAAGAGTTGGTTTCTTGAAAAAAATAAACAAAATTGACAAACCTCTAGCCAGGCTTCTCAAAAAGAAAAGGGAGATGACCCAAATAGATAAAATCATGAATGAAAATGGAATTATTACAACCAATCCCTCAGAGATACAAGCAATTATCAGGGAATACTATGAAAAATTATATGCCAACAAACTGGACAACCTGGAAGAAATGGACAATTTCCTAAACACCCACACACTTCCAAAACTCAATCAGGAGGAAATAGAAGCTTGAACAGACCCATAACCAGCGAAGAAATTGAATCATTTATCAAAAATCTCCCAACAAATAAGAGTCCAGGACCAGATGGCTTCCCAGGGGAGTTCTACCAGACGTTTAAAGCAGAGATAATACTTATCCTTCTCAAGCTATTCCAAAAAATAGAAAGGGAAGAAAAACTTCCAGGCTCATTCTATGAAGCCACTATTACCTTGTTTCCTAAACCAGACAGAGACCCAGTAAAAAAGGAGAACTACAGGCCAATATCCCTGATGAATATGGATGCAAAAATTCTCAATAAGATACTAGCAAATCGAATTCAACAGCATATAAAAAGAATGATTCACCATGATCAAGTGGGATTCATTCCTGGGCTTCAGGGCTGGTTCAACATTCACAAATCAATCAATGTGATACATCACATTAATAAAAGAAAAGAAAAGAACCATATGATCCTGTCAATCGATGCAGAAAAAGCATTTGACAAAATCCAGCATCCTTTCTTAATAAAACCCTCGAGAAAGTCAGGATACTAAGAACATACTTAAACATCATAAAAGCCATTTATGAAAACTCCACAGTGAACATCGTTCTCAATGGGGAGAAACTGAGAGCTTTTTCCCTGAGATCAGGAGCACAACAGGGATGCCCACTCTCACCGCTGTTGCTTAATATAGTATTGGAAGTTCTAGCATCAGCAATCAGACAACAAAAGGAAATCAAAGGCATCAAAATTGGCAAAGATGAAGTCAAGCTTTAGCTTTCTGCAGATGACATGATACTATACATGGAAAATATGATAGACTCCACCAAAAGTCTGCTAGAACTGATACATGAATTCAACAAAGTCGCAGGATACAAAATCAATGTACAGACATCAGTTGCATTATTATACACTAATAATGAAGCAACAGAAAGACAAATCAAGAAACTGATCCCATCCACAATTGCACCAAGAAGCATAAAATACCTAGGAATAAATCTAACCAAAGATGTAAAAGATCTGTATGCTGAAAACTATAGAAAGCTTATGAAGCAAATTGAAGAAGATATAAAAAATGGAAAAACATTCCATGCTCATGGGTTGGAAGAATAAATATTCTCAAAATGTCAATACTACCCAAAGCTATCTACACATTCAATGCAATCCCAATCAAAATTGCACTAGCATTCTTCTTGAGGCTAGAACAAGCTATCCTAAAATTTGTATGGAACCACAAAAGGCCCCGAATAGCCAAAGTAATTTTGAAGAAGAAGACCAAAGCAGGAGGCATCACAATCCCAGACTTTAGCCTCCACTACAAAGCTGTAATCATCAAAACAGCATGGTATTGGCACAAAAACAGACACATAGACCAATGGAATAGAATAGAAACCCCAGAACTAGACCCACAAAAGTACGGCCAACTAATCTTTGACAAAGCAGGAAAGAATATCCAATGGAAAAAAGACAGTCTCTTTAACAAATGGTGCTGGGAGAACTGGACAGCAACATGCAGAAGGTTGAAACTAGACCACTTTCTTACACCATTCACAAAAATAACCTCAAAATGGATAAAGGACCTGAATGTGAGACAGGAAACCATCCAAACCCTAGAGGAGAAAGCAGGAAAACACCTCTCTGACCTCATCCGTAGCAATTTCTTACTTGACACATCCCCAAAGGTAAGGGAATTAAAAGCAAAAATGTACTATTGGGACTTCATCAAGATAATAAGCTTCTGCACAGCAAAGGAAACAATCAACAAAACTAAAAGGCAACCAATGGGATGAGAAGCGATATTTCCAAATGACATATAGGACAAAGGGCTAGTATCCAAAATCTATAAAGTGCTCGCCAAACTCCACACCTGAAAAACAAATAATCCAGTGAAGAAATGGGCAGTAAAAATGAATAGACACTTCTCTAAAGAAGACATCTGGATGGCCAAGACGGACATGAAAATATGCTCAACGTCACTCCTCATCAGGGAAATGCAAATCAAAACCACACTCAGATATCACCTCACGCCAGTCAGAGTGGCTAAAATGAAAAAATCAGGAGACTATAGATGCTGGAGAGGATGTGGAGAAACGGGAACCTTCTTGCACTGTTGGTGAGAATGCAAACTGGTGCAGCCGCTCTGGAAAACTGTGGAGGTTCCTCAAAATATTAAAAATAGACCTACCCTATGACCCAGCAGTAGAACTGCTAGAAATTTATCCAAGGGATAGAGGGGTACTGATGTATAGGGGCACTTGTACCCCAATGTTTATGGCAGCACTCTCAACAATAGCCAAATTATGGAAAGAGCCTAAATGTCCATCAAATGATGAATGGATAAAGAAATTGTGGTTTATATACACAATGGAATACTTCGTAGCAATGAGAAAGAATGAAATATGGCCCTTTGTAGCAACATGGATGGAACTGGAGAGTGTTATGCTAAGTGAAATAAGCCATCCAGAGAAAGACAGATACCATATGTTTTCATTCGTATGTGGATCCTGAGAAACTTAACAGAAGTCCATGGGGGAGGGGAAGGACCAAAAAAATGAAGTTAGTTTGGGAGAGAGCCAATGTATAAGAGACTCTTAAACACTGAGAACAAACTGAAGGTTGATGGGGGGTGGTAGGGAGGGGAGGGTGGGTATGGGTATTGAGGAGGGCACCTTTTGGGATGAGCACTGAGTGTTGTATGGAAACCTATTTGACAATAAATTTCATATATTAAAAAGAAATGATCTGAGAATAAATTGAGGGTTGATGGGGTGTGGGAGGATGAGGAGAGTGGGTGATGTGTATGGAGGAGGGCACCTGTCGGGATGAGCACAGGGTATTGTATGGAAACCAATTTGAAAATAAATTTCATATTAAAAAAATTAAAAAAAGAAGTGGTATTTATATATCTATATATATACATAGATAGATAGATAGAAATACACTCACAATGGAATAGTACTCAGCGATGAAAAAGAATGAAATCTTGCCATTTGCAGTAATGTGGATGAAACTGGAGGGTATTATTCTAAACAAAATAAGTCAGTGAGAGAAAGACAGATATCACTCATATGTGGAATTTAAGAAACTTAAGAGATGACCACAGGGGAATGGAAGGAAAAAAAAAGATAAAAACAAAGAGTGAGGCTAACCATAAGACACTCTTACATACAGAGACGAAACTGAGGGTTGATCAGGGTAGGGGTTAGGAGGTGAAGAAAATGGGTGATGGGCATTAGGGAGGGCACATGTTGGGATGAGCACTGGGTGTTATATGTAAGTTATGAGTTCTTGGATTCAAAAATGTCCCCTTTTGTCTGCATCCTGGCCAATATCAGTTGTTTTCTGAGTTGCTAATTTTAGCCATTCTATCAGGTGTGTGAGGTAGTATCTCATTGTGCTTTACTGATGATGAGTGATGTTGAGCATGTTTTCATGTGTCTCTTAGCCATCTGGATGTCTTCTTTGGAGAGGTATCTGATCAGGTCTTTTTCCCATTTATTCACTGGATTATTTGTTTTTTAGGTGTTGAGTTTGATAAGATCTTTATGGATTTTGGATACTAACCCTTCATCTGATATGTGATTTGTAAATATCTTCTCCCATTCCGTCTGTTGCCATTCACTTTTGTTGATTGTTTCCTTCACTGTGCAGAAGCCTTTATCTTGATGAGATCCCAACAGGTCATTTCTGCTTTTGTTTCCCTTCCCTCTGGAAACATGTCAAGTAAGAAGTTGTTGTGGCCGAAGTCAAAGAAGTTGTTGCCTGTTTTCTCCTTAGGAATATGATGGTTTCCTGCTTCACATTCAGGTCTTTCCTCTAGTTTGAGTTTACTTTTGGATGGTGTAAGAAAGTGTTCCAGTGGTTCATTCTTCTACATATCGCTGTCCAGTTTGCCCAACAGTATTTGCTGAAGGCAATAATTTTTCCATTGGTTATGCTTTCCTGCTTTGTCAAAGATCAGTTGGCCATATATTTGTGAGTCTATTTCTGGGTTTTTCTTTTTTGTTCCGTTGGACTATGTATCTGTTTTTGTGCCAGTACCATACTGTCTTGATGATTACAGCTTTGTAGTATAGCTTAAAGTCTGGAATTGTGATGCCTCCAGATTTGGTTTTCTTTTTCACCATTACTTTAGCTATTGGTGTCTTTGCTGGTTCTATACACATTTTAGAATTGTTTGTTCTTGCTGCATGAAGAATGTTGGTGTTATTTTGATAGGGATTACATCGAATGCGTAGATTGCTTTGAATAGTATAGACATTTTGACAATATTGTTCTTCAAATCCATGAACATATAATGTTTGTCCACTTGTTGGTTTCTTCTTCAACTTCTTTCATAAGCTTTCTATAGTTTTCAGCATACAGTTCTTTTACCTCTTTGGTTGTGTATATTCCTAGTTATTTTATGGTTTCTGGTGCAATTGTAAATGGGATTGATTCCTTGATTTCTCTTTCTGTTGCTTCATTATTTGTGTAGACAAATGCAACCAATTTCTATATGTTGATTGTATATCCAGCAGTTTTTTGTGGAGTCTTTTGGGTTATCCATGTAGAATATTATATCATCTGCAAAGAGTGAAAGCTTGCCTTCGTCCTTGCCAATTTAGATGCCTTTTATTTGTTGTTGTTGTTGTTGTTGTCTAATTTCTGAGGCTATGTTGAACAACAGTGTTGAGAGTGGACCTCCCTGTCATGTTCCTGACCTGAGGGGGAAAGGTCTCAGTTTTTCCCTATTGAGAATGATATTAACTGGGCCTCTCATATGTGGCCTTGATGATCTCGAAGTATGTTCTTTGTATCCATACTTTCTTGAGGGTGTTTTTTTTTTTATCAAGAAACAATGCTGTATTTTGTCACATGCTTTTCTTGCATCTATTGAGAGGATTGCATGATTCATATCCTTTTTTTTATTCATGTGGTGTATCAAGTTGATTGATTTGCTAATATTAAACCAGACTTGGAGCCCAGGAATAAATTCCACCTGATCATGGTGAGTAATTCTTTTAATGTACTGTTGAATTTGACTTGCTAGTATCTTACTGAGAGTTTTTTGCAACCATGTTCATCAGGAATATTGACTTTTAACTCTCCATTTTAGTCAGGTCTTTGATTTTGGAATCGAGGTAATGCTGGCTTCACAGAATGAGTTTGGAAGCTTTCCATTTCCATTTCTTTTCTTTTTTTTTGGGTAACACTTTGAGAAGAATAGGTATTAGCATCAAACAAAGCCCAAAGCCAACAGGAAAAGAGAAGAATAGGTATTAACTCTTCTTTAAATGTCTGTAGAGTTCCTCTGGGAAGACATCTGGCCCAGGACTCTTGTTTGTTGGGAGAGTTTTGGTAACTGATTTGTTTCTTTGCTGGTTATGGGCCTGTTCAAATTTTCTAATGCTTCCTGTTTGAGTTTTGGTAGTGTGTGAGTTTCTAGGAATTTGTCCATTTCTCCAATTGCACAGTTTGGGGATATACAAATTTTCATAATATTCTCTTATAATTTGTATTTCTGTGATGTTGATTATGATGTCTCCTATTTTGTTTGTGATTTTATCTATTAGGGTCCTTTCTCTTTTCTTTTTTATAAGTCTGATTAGGGGTTTATCACTTTTGTTTATTCTTTCTAAGGACCAGCTCTTTGTTTTATTGATCTTTTCTACTGTTTCTTTTTCTATATGTCTTATTTCTGTTCAAATCTTTATTATTTCTCTTTTCCTGTTGGCTTTGGGCTTTGTTTGATGCTCCTTTTCTAGTCCTTTTCTTAGCTATAATTTGTTCAAATAAACCTTCTGCCCCCCTTTTCCATTCTTTTTCTTCTGGGATCCCTATGATACAGATATTGTTTCATTTCATGGAATCACTTAATTCTCTAAATCTCTTGTTGTCATCTAAAATTTTCCTTTGCCTCTTTTTTTCAGCTTTATTATATTCCATAATTTTATCTTCTATATCACCTATTCTCTCCTCTGCTTCTTCAATCCTCTTTGTCACTGTATTTATTTTGTTTTACATCTCAGCTATATTATTTTTTTCTTTAATCCTGACTAGTTCTTTGTTCTTTTTCTCTGCAGCAGGGGTTTCTTCAGTGTATTCTATGCTTTTTTTCAAGCCCAACTAGTAGTCTTATGACTGTTGTTCTAAATTCTTGTTCAGAAATATTGTTTGTATTTGCTTTGAACAAGCTATGGCTGGCTATGATTTCTTCTTGACCTTTATTTTGTGGAGAATTCCTTAGTTTTGTCATTTTGGTTAAGTTTTTGTCTGTTGTGTGTTTTAAATGCTTGTTATATTTCCTGCATCTGAGAGTACTGCTATATTAAAAAGGGATCTTACAATGTCCAGGGCCTGGCACTTCAGGAATTGTTTCTGGTTTATTCTGCATGCACTCTGCTGTTGCATTTTGGCAGCTCTTTCCCAATGGTCAGTCCTCTGCAGAGCAACTCCTTGCTTGAAGTAGTGGAGTGTTTGGATCTTTAACTAGATGTGCTTTGATTTTTTTGGTGAAGTAAGCCTGGAAAAAAGGTGGGGGAGCTTAATCCCAAAAAAAGAGAGGAAAGGAAAGGGAACAAAAGAAAACCAAACAGATAATCCAAAATCTATAAGGTTGATTCCACAGAAAAATAAAGGAAAAGAAAGAAAAAAATAAGAGGAGGAAAAAAGAAGGAAAAAGAATAAAAAGCCTGATCCAAAAAAGAGTAAAGGAAATGAAAACAAAACAAAACTAAACTAAACAAAACTAAAATCAGGAAACTATTAATCTGATTCTGAAAAGAAGAAGAAGGAGGAGGAAGAGGAGAAGAAGAAGAAGAAAAAGAAGAAGAAGAAAAGAAGAAGAAAGGAACAAAGGAAAAAAGAAGTGTAAGTGTCGTTTTGATTCACTGAAATTTCAGTGCACTTGGTACATGGGCGGTGCTGGCTGTGCTGTCTTCTGGAGAAGATGTCTGCTGCTTTGGCTCAGAGTCAATCTTAAAGAACCTGGCACTGTGTATATCTACTCCCCTCCACACATGTGTTCCCCTCCTCTGGAGTAGAGCCTCTCTATGCTGTGTGAAGTCTTCTGTCCCTGAGAAACAGTCCTACACTTGCAGAGTGCATGGAATCTATGGTGTAGCACCACTAAAAACAGCCAAGGTTATATTCCCTCTGGGAGTGCTTCTGTCTCCTGCCAATAAAGACCTTTGGCTGGCAGGGTCTTTTGTCCTTGGTAGACAATAATCCCTCCTCCAAAGTACTCCACGAGAAGGAATGTTCTCTCCCAGTGCATCCCAGAGATCCCTACGCCACACTACGCGCTCTGGAGCCAGCTTCCTCATCCCCAGGAAAGCATGCCACAGCTCCGCTCTGGGGAAAGTCGGGTACTTCCCAAATCTGAGTTTGAACTCCAAACACTGCTTGGGAAAAAAAAGCTGGGACACTTAGGACTTTCTGCTCCCCAGCCTGTGGTCCAGAGAGGTTTTTCTCTTACATGAACTGAATGCAAAACCTCTCAAACTCTCGTTTTTCTTTCCCTTTTGTCTCTCCACAGAAAATTTTCCCTCCCTTCCGTGGCACCCCTTTTTTTCTCTGCCTCAGTTCACTTCCATGCACCTTGAACATTCCAAGCTCTCTCCTTCCAACGGTGGAGATCCTTCTGCCACTCTGCAGATCAATTACCTGGATGTTCCTAGTGATCTGACCTCAATACAGCTGTGTTTGAGGGTGAGGAAAACCCAGCATCCCCCTACATCTCTGTCATCTTAACCCTTCCCCCAGCACCAGCTTTCTTGTACCATTAGAAAAAATGAGTGAATTTGTATTTCCTATACATTGGGGCAAAACTATTGTTTTGTAACTATTGAGAATTAAAGTGCTACACTTCTGATAAAAAATTTCAATATATTAGAGGATAGATTCACTTTAATATTTTCATAATAAGTGATAAACATACTAAAAAGAAATTTCTCTTTTGAGCAGCTTTTCCAAATACCCTTTAAATGTGAGATAATGTTCTTACAAAAGCTACAGTGCAAAATGTGACTTTCTCTTATGTGCAGAATGGTACCAAGGAGTAGCACTAGGGAAAAAATGAAAAATTAGAATTTCTAATTGAAATATAGTTTTTAACAAGTAACATTGAATTTCCAATCCTACTAACATTTACATATTAGAACAATATACATTAAATATTTTTAAAGAATATAAAGATAGACATTTTCTTAATTGACATAGATAAAAATTTCAAAGAATTTAAAAAAAAGATTTCAAGGAATGTATTTTTGGCATATTCTATAAAAATAAATACTAATAAATCCAAATGTTTTTATTTCACACAAATTTTTTTATCATCCACATACTTCATTTTTTCAAACATTGTAATTGTATAGTGTACACACAATGTTATGTATTAATGAGCCTTATTTGCTATATTGTTGATGGATTTGAAGAGGTTAAACTTATAATATATAGTTACTCTAGAAGCATACATTATTCTACAGCAGAGGGAAAATCCTTAAAAGGATAACACTTCCAGTTTGTTCAATCTCTTGCCATTCTTTTGTAGAAGATATAATAGAATTATTTTGCCTTTGAATGTCATGTTTGGCACTATTCAAAGAGTGACTCATTATTTCAAGTGAGGAAAGAAGTAATGTTTCCACAAGAAAAATAGCATAGGTATATCTACAATTATTACTCTTGAAAGAAATTAAAGAGATTGCATTTTTACATCCAAAGATAGTTTAAGCTGCATAACAGTGTGTGCCAAATAAATCAAGTTATAAGCACCCTATGCAAACGTTTTCTTCATGAGAAAGAAATGAAGCCACTATACACAGACCACTCATCCACCACCTCAGCTCAAGAGAAAGCCAAAACTTAATTTAATATCATGGAAAAATGAAGTCTCTAGAATTTAGATAAATCTAAATTAATCTAATATTCACATTAATCTGTTAAGTAGTCTTTGTGACTAATTGATATAACCAAACAACTCACACCAATTTTATTTTAATGTTTAAAGTGATACTCACATGTAAAATACCACTTGGAATGTATGGTATAAATAAATTCTCAATTTTCCATAGGCAGCATAATGATTGAGAAGGTTTGTATAATTGTTATTATAACAGTTAATATTAGGACTAGTTTTCTATTAAAGCATTGCTCTAAGATACATCTAAATGTAAGAAATAAGTAGTTTCATGATTGCTTTAAATATTTGATTGAAATTCCATAATAGTTTATTATGAAAATCCATAATAGTTTATTAATAAGAAGAACAGGGCATTTCAAAACCACCTTTAATCTTTTGAGGTTGACGTAGTGTGCAGTAATTATGCTCTCTAAAAGAAAAAAATAAAACAAAACAAAAACAAGACTCCTCCTGGAGACCACTGGCCAGACATAGAACACTGAACTAGGGAGATCATTGTCTGAGATGGTACACTTCTTTTAACAATATATACTCAATTAATAAGAATTTAAAAATTAGAAAGGCCTTTGACTATGCAAACATTTAGGTATGCTCCTTCAGCTTCTTACATATAATAGGTAGACAATAGAGTTTTCTACACAATAATCATCTATAAGAAGAAGAATTTCAGATCTTTTTTTCAAAATTTATTTATTTATTTTGAGAGAGACAGAGGATGAATCCTAAACACAAGCCCAATGTGCGGCTTGATCTCACAAATCGTGAGATCACGACCTGAGCTAAAATCAAAAGTCAGACACTCAACTAACTGAGCCACTGAGGTGCCCCAAGAATCTGAGATATTTAGCAAAGTCTTCACTTGCTGAATTCTCTAATAGTGAAGCAATTTTCTATGTCAAAATAGCATAAAGTTTCCTTCAACAATTTCAAGTGTAGTAGCCTTCCCCTCCACCCCGCCTCCCCCCAGGTAGTGGCTGACTTACTGCAGCAGCCGTTATGGAATTCATGTTTTCAATATATAATAATAAAGACATTTGTGGGGAATTTATAAAATACAGTCAGATCCATTATTATGTTTCTGTTCCAAAACAAGGATCTACTTTAGGCATTAATTTCCTCTTACCCTGTATGTGAGTTAAACATTACACTGCTGAAATCTGGTTTTTTTTTCCATTAACCTTCTTGTCTTCAGGGTGATAGAATTTATACCTCTCTGCTACTGATCTTCATACTTCTCAAGTAATTAGAGAGAACCAATTTTTGAAATCCCTTATGTGCCAATGTTCTTCAATAAAGGAAAATTTGACTAATGTGGTATCTGAATTAATGCAACAAAGGTGTTCCCAGCACTAGTGAAATTATTCCAAGTGTCATGAGTGTTGACTGCCATTGCTGAAAGTATTGTCATACCATCAGTACCTGGCCTCAATTGCCTAAATGGGAAAATGAAAAGACTATATAGCATGGAAGGAGCATTGCATAAGGGAAGGGAATAATATAGCTTTTAAAACTGAAAGCCACTTTCTTTTTTCTCCTCTTACTCTTATAGTCCCTCAAAAGAACAATGGTTCTGATGCATTTACGATCATGACATAGTTCAAAAAGATGTCTCTTCTGATGTTTTACATAGATACCTAATGAAATGGATATCTATATCTGGAACCTGGGTAGATAATGAATACAGAATGTAAATGTTTCCTGTGTAGACATCTGGAACTTATTTTACTGTAAATAAATACCACACATTTATCTTTCTTTGGCTGGTTCTCTTCCCTGGGAGATGTTATAGAAATCAATGAAAGCTCAGAATGTTTTCTAGACTTATTAAATATTAAATATAAAAGATATTCAATAATCATTCAGGGATTTTTGAGAAAAAACGCCAGTATTTTTGACTATGCCAGCTTTTCATCCATACTATTCTTCACTGGTCTGCCTGGCTCTGCTACTCTTTATTACTTAGATATATTCCTGCTGTATGCATTTAACCTGTTTTTATTGTGTCTTTTTGCAAGTGTTTCTGCTCTAATAGCTATTAATTGATCTAACATGTGATCTTACTAATAATGCATTCTTTAATATTCTTAAATTCAGTATTGAAAATTAATTCAACTTGCAAAATTTAAATAATTTTCCTTCCTGCTGCTGCTTCTTATATTGTCTTAATCTCTTTTCTCTACTGCAGAGAATATACAGGGAATAATGATGTCTACTCTTATATTTATTTTTAGATTCAATTTTTAAAGTTTCCCTTAAAATTAACTATCGTAGATGTAATTGCAGTGAATTTGAAGGTTAAAATTACAGTTTCACGTATTTACCATGGGAATATATTTTTATTCTGATCACTCTTAACCTTTGTTATGGATCCTTCTAAAAAATAATACCAGAACTGAGCATTTTTTTCATATATATTTCTCTTCATACACATTGAAAAGGCAGTATGTGGTAAGTTCTTTGATATGTTTTCTGGGTTTCATGGTGGTTGGGTTGTCTAATTACTAGAGCATATTTTCATGGTATGTGAAAGTGAGCAAGCAAGAAAATTATGTTAGTTCCTATTCAATTCACTAATATATACTTTCCCTGTCATGTAAGTTCCAGATTCCTTTAAAACATAGTTTCAGGTAGTATAAGGGACAAAAAGTAAGGGATATGAGTAGTATAAGGGACAAAAAGTAAGGTATATGAGACAAAAAGTAAGGAATATGGTAGGCAAAAGTAATGTCTACCAACCTGTAATAGACTGAAGGAAGAAATCACAAATTATCAGCAAGAAGCAGTTGGAACTAGGCTTGAGGTAAACAAACATACAAACAACATATCAGCCATGATAAAGAGTGTAAATTTGAACAGATGTCACTTCTAGAGCAGCAGCAGGCAGTTTAAACAAAATTGGCTTTGGATGAAATCCAAGGGAGAGGAAGAAAATATGAAGCCTGTGGAAGCACGGTATCCAGCAACTCTTCTCTAGTAATCATACCTCAGCTGGGTGAAAAGAAACAAACACCTGTTGCTTTAAAAAAATCAACAAAACTCAGGATGATCAAATGAACTAAAAGTGTGGGGTTTTTTGAAAGACACAAGATCCAATAGAGTCTATATTCAATAGTCTATATAAATAGAAAGAGGTAGGTGAGATGCTCATTTATCAATCTCCATATATCATGACACTGATTAATGTGCTATTGTGTCATTAGACAATATTGTGAGGAGGTCCCATAAATATGTATGTATCTCAGAAATAAACCTAGGAATTTAGATTAGTTTGATAACCATTTAATGTGGTTTTGTCCAGCCCAGTTATGTATTTGGAAGCCACTCTAAAAAAAACCTAATTGTGTACATATATATTAGCACTAACCATAGTTGTAAATCACAATATAAATTACAGTTTCAAAAGATTACTTTTCAAGCCTCATCTTTTTGCACTCTTCCCTCCAATGTATGGAAGTCCCCTAAACATACTATATTCTTTCATATCGAGGTTTCCTGTTTTAAGCTGAATTGCCCATTTATGGCTAATTTTTCTAACCTGTGGCATATGTATAATGTGCCTAACATATTGAGTTTTATAAGGATTAACTGTAATAACATAAGTTTAAACAGTAAACTATAAAATGCTGTAGAAATGGTTGTAAGTAGTTTTCTAAATGTAAACATGAGAAACATGAAAACTTCAAGTACCTAGTATGTGTCTGTGAGCAAGATAATAAGTACTTACTTTTTCTTTCTGAGCAATTGCAATGTGCCAGAGACTTTGCTAAGTTCTTTGCATACATCATCTCATTTAATTTTTACAACACCTCAGTGAAGTAGGTACTATCACTATCTCATTTTACAAATGAGAAAAATGGGGACTCAGGATGGTTAAGTAACTTTTTCAAAGACAAGTAGCTAGAGTAGGACAAATAGTTAGATATGTCTGAATCTAAAATCCATTCTACCCTCCTTTGCCTCTAAGTGAATGGGTGATACCAAGATATAAGGTACTGTCCCTGTATCTCAGATATTTCCAACTGTGTTAAGGAAATTATAGATAACCATAGCTGAAATTATTTACCTTTTCACTTGTGTGATATATAAAAATAAGAAGTAATTTAATTTTCTGTTTTCTTGTAAAATTTTTTGTGACTTTTAAATCTCCCTACTCTTTATGTTTGGAGTATCTAAAACAGTTGTTCTTTCTTAAGTAGGGATGCATATCACTATTGTTTGGGTTACATTTTAAAAACACACATATTTGGAAATTACCACCAGAAATTCTGATTTATTATTCTTGATTGAGAACCATTGTCCTATAAGAAATCAATGTAAGATACACTAAACTAAATAAGTTAAAAAAGCAGAGATGGTAAAGTGGTTTTAACTGATTCCTGACAGTAAAATAACAACCAAACAAATAAGATAAGTATGATCCGTGACTGAAGAATCCGAATTTTAGGCTTCTTGAGCAAAAGTATATGATTGCTTTTTTTTATTTGGAAAAAGAAAAGCATACAAGAATAAGATAAGTTCATGGAAATGGAGAAGAGAGAGATAGTTGAGCTAGAAGTGAATGAAAGATAGATATACAGAAGGTCTCTGCGTAATACAAGAGGCACTGTGCTTACAGGCTAAAAATAAAGAGAGTGAAAGGCTAAAGAAATGGGCATACCATTGTGCTGAGAGTAAGGTTTGGGAGGAAATTTAAATTGTGGAGCAAAAGGAAATACAATTGGAGTAATTCAAAGACAAGTACAGTGATCAAAAGTAATGATAAAGGTGAGATTGGATGCTATCAACTTATTATGGTACTACTCCACAGAGATTTCTTTCAATTTTCAATTATTCAGGTATAACAGTGAATATGGCAGATGGTTCAATTAATCCAGGGATGAAAATTTTGAAGGACAAATGCAAAAGTGGGACAAGTGGCCAAGATAATTAAGGATGATAGGAAGAAAATGAAATGGTGAGTCATGGTGGAACACTGGCTAGAAAATGAAATAAATTCTTTAGGGGCTAACAAAGTGGGAGAAAATGAAGTCCCAGGGACTGACATATTAAATGAGGTCATGGAATGTATACAGTAAGGAGGAGGGAGAGATAATAGGAATTAAAACAAGTCATTAGAAAGTAGGTTATTCAAATCCAGTATTTCAGGAATGAAACAGTTATGAGTGATGGCAAGATTTATGATGTGGGAATGGGTGGCTGAAGTGGCATGAAAAAAATGGTATTTATTGCACATATAAATATTCACCAAGAATGGTGGCATTAGGGTACAGAAGAAACCATGTGATCGTGGTATCTCCCCTGCCAGGTAAATAGGAGGAGGGCACCTGTTGGGATGAGCACTGGGTGTTGTATGGAAACCAATTTGATAATAAATTATGTTAAAAAAATGTCACAGCAGAAAAAAGTCTTAGGAGACATGATGAGTAAATGTAATATGGAATACTGGATGGGACTCTGGAACAGAAAAAAATACATTTGGTAAAAAGTATAATAATATGAATAAACATGTACTTTAGTTAGTAAAAAAACATGTGAGAACCAATACCTGTAGTGAATATTAAGTAGTGACCAAAAGTTTTTAAACCATCACAAAAAGGGATAAAATAAATATACAAATGATTGCAAAGACATCAGAATGATGCTTTAATATGAGAACAGAGAAGTTACAGTTTGAATGGAATATTGGTAATAAAAAGTATGTGCTCCCACCTTATGATCTTGTGTACATGAAAAAAGCAGATTTAACAGATGTATTCATTAAAATTCCTTTTTTGGGGTGCCTGGGTGGCGCAGTCGGTTAAGCGTCCGACTTCAGCCAGGTCACGATCTCGCGGTCCGTGAGTTCGAGCCCCGCGTCGGGCTCTGGGCTGATGGTTCGGAGCCTGGAGCCTGTTTCCGATTCTGTGTCTCCCTCTCTCTGCACCTCCCCCGTTCATGCTCTGTCTCTCTCTGTCCCAAAAATAAATTAAAAACGTTGAAAAAAAAAATTTAAAATTCCTTTTTTAAAAAAGTTTATTTATTTTGAGAGAGAAAGACAGAATTCCAAGCAGGCTCCATGCTCTGAGTATGGAGCCTGATGCAGGGCTCAATCTCAGGAACCATGAGATCATGACCTGAACCAAAGTCAAGAGTCGAACACTTTACTGACTGAGCCACCCAGGTGTCCCTAAAATTCTTAGTTGCAATATAAAGTTAAAAAGTAAAATAAATGAGACAACTCTAGAGATTTAGAGAATAGAATCTAATGGACATCTTCACCAAGAAACCACTGTTGAAATGAATGAACACCAATCACTTTTGGCCTTTGTGTTACTTCACTCTTAATATTCAAATCCAGAGAGAAAGTATCTGATTGGCCTAGTTTGTGTCATATATATGAATTTCTCAATATATATGAATATATATCCTGACCTTACCCATAGTTTTTTGAAACCCTATACCCACATAGAGTTGACCCTTAAACAGTGCCAACGTTAGTGATGCCAACCACCCATGTAGTCAAAAATCTGAGTATAACTTTTGACTACCCAAAAACTTAACTACTAATAGCTTGCTGTTGCCTAGAGTCCTTACCAATAACATAAGAGTCAATTGACACATATTTTGTATGTTATATTTACTATATGCTGTATTATTAAAACAAAATATGCTAAAAAAGAAAATGTTATTAAGAAAATGATAAGGAAGAGAAAATACATTTACAATACTATACTGTATTTATAAAAATAAGCTATGTATAAGTGGGCCCACACAGTACAAACCCATGTTGTTTAAGAGTTAACTGTATAGTAAAGAACTCTGCATCCTTCTGAATATCCATGCTGTGATGCACTTAGGATATTCTTGGTCATTCATGTTTCATATTTATCTGGATATTTAAAAGCATATTTAATTTCTACCTAACTGGGCTCTTGTAGCTGTTTCCTCTTCTTTATGCTGCATACACCTAAATGTGAATCATAGTCTTCCTTCCTTGACTTTGTATATTCACACATAGCCATTGTGTGTAGTAGTATTATTATAGACCAGATTTAGGGGTAAAGGGGACAAGGGACTGGAGTGCAGGGGTTGTTACATATCAGCAACAAAAGGAAGCAAATCTGAAAATAAATACTGTATATGTCTGACTTTTGAAAATTTTCTCTTTCTCTCTCTTTCTCCCTCTTTCATGCTTATTTTATCCTTTCATCCAATCACTAGCTTATTTACCTCTGAATCCAGCACTGAATTTTTATGCAGAACAGTAGAGTTATATTTTTCTCAATCCAAGTCTAATTAGAGGTTCAACTGAGAGCAGTTTAGTTAAAAATTAAAATGACCAAATCAGGCTGTTTTGCTAAACTAGGGAAGTTGGAGTCTGCATGTAATTTTTATTCATAATTTTTTATATAATTATGTCTATTTTTTTTTCTTTTTTCCTAATGGTGTGTCTGTTTTTTGCCATTGCTTAAGAAGTCTTTCCCAACTCCAGGATCACAAATTTATTCTACTTCATTTTCATCTTTTAGTTTATACTTCTACCTTTTCTTTTAGGTCTTTAATCTACTCATGTTTGTGTTTTGGTATAATATAAATATTGTTAAAAAAAAAGAGACAGCAGGAGTCACTTGTGCTAACCCCCATATCAGTAAACCAAGATTTAATACCTTACCTAACTGCATTTTCAAATTCCCCCGGAAATGTGACCTTTAACCAGTCAACCTGGAATTACCTGGTTAGTACTGGTAAGGTAGTCCACCCAACAGACCACTTCTGTTACCCTTAGGAGGATAATCTTGCCTGAAACAATGCACTCTTTGCTAGTAATTTCCTTTTCCCCCTTTCTGCCCTTAAAAATATTTTCTTTTCTACAGCTTAGTGGAAGTCCTTTCTATTTGCTTGGTGGCATGCTGCTTAATTCCTGAATCACTGAATAAAGCTAATTCAATATTTAAATTCACTAAGTTGAATTTTTGTTATTTAATAGATTTGGTGGCAGTGGTGGGATTGGAGAAGATGATGGCTTCAGGGACAACCAGAAACACAGGTGTGGTGCCACAAACCCTTTTGAGTTCATTGTTCTATCTTGACATTTCTGAGGGCCTTGAGTAAGTTCCCTCTCAGTTCTGAACTCCACTTTCTTTGTGTTGAACTCCCAGTGTAATTAGCTTTCCAGTTAGTTTCCCTATTTGTCTGGAATCACTAGTTCTATGTTGAAAGCTTCTGGTAATTCAGACCATAATTCCCCATTTGATTGAAGACTCCAACCGTTGGTTCTGTCCCCAGATTCCATGTTGGGAACTGCTTGTAGCAAGCTGCATTTTGCTATTTGTTTAGAATCAGCTTGCCATTCCATTCTTTGGATTTTGCTGGTTCAATCTTTTTCCAAATCTCTAGTTTCATATTGGGAATGGCTGGTGGTGCATGGGGCCTTATATTTGTCAGGGTGTAGTAACATTTTTTGGTTGCTGCTCCTATATAAGGTGTGCATATTTGTTTGCTTTGTTTTGTGTAGATAAAAGTTATTGCTAATGAGGATATTAGAGGACAAAAAGCCAGAAAAAATTGGTGGGCAAAGGTTGAATACTTAAAAACTTATAAAGCACTCACCACTTAACTCTAAAGATATCCATGTTAAAATAAGTTGGTTATGAAGTAGGTTATATTGACAGTAAGTCACCTACCAAATTCAAGAAAATTTCCATGCACAAGGTACACTGTAAAACATGACGCAATTTCCAAGCCAGTGGCACATCCCTTTTAAGTATTAGTTTGATATCAAAAGATCAAAAGGATTAGCAAAACCAAGCAAATGAATAAACTAACACATAAAATATGATTCTTCAGCTCAAAAGGGTCAAGTGTACCACTTCTGGCACACCTACTTACTTTTTGTGTAAGAACTATAGTCCTGGAAGCTGTAGATATCTATAGATATGGTAAAATAATACTAAAATAACCTAAAACTGTAATGGTCATTATGGGGAACACTCCAATCAGACAATATCATTCATTTAAGAAGTGCACTTAAAAGTAAGGGTTCCCAAATTAAACAAACAGGATGAGATACCTATTGCAATTGGTATGTAAAAGCTTCCAAAAGGCTTCAATATTCCAAATTAGCTTCATTAAAAGACTCATTACAAAAACTAATGAAAAATGAAAGACACAAGAGGAACCTAAATCAAAAGACGACAAAATTGAAGGGACTACTATTACTCCCCTCCATCCATTTTTACTTGAGTACTCACATTTTACTAATTCTCTGTCTTAACTGCCTTTCTACTCTAAAGACATTATTAAACAGTTACATTTTAAAATAAAACCACCTGAGTTTGCAGACAAATCTTCTCAGATATTTTTTACCCCTTGTTCAAAGACTGATATAAGGGCCATAGTTAAAGAATTTCCTGAAACTAGAGAGGCTCTCCCACTTTTTAAAATTTTTTTTATTTATTTTTGAGAGAGATAGAACATGAGTGGTGTTGGGGCAGAGACACAGGGAGACAGAGAATCCAAAGCAGGCTCCAGCTTCTGAGCTGTCAGCACAGAGCCTGATGCGGGGCTTGAACTCGCTGACTGCGAGATCATGACATGAGCCGAAGTCAGATGTTCAACCAACTGAGTCACCCTGGCGCCCCTAGATCAAAGGTTTTAAACCCAACTTATTTGCTGCTAAAAGCTATATGACTTGGAGCCTTAGTTTTCTTATCTGTAAATTAATATGTACCTTATATACATTTAGCATAACACGAAGCAATATATGTAAAGAGCTATATGCCTAGTGTCTAAGGCACTTGATACATTGCTTCATCATTATATTTTTATCGTTATCATATTAATTTTCTTTTTTTATGTTTATTTAGTTTTTAAGAGAAAGGGCACAAGCAGGGGAGGGACAGAGAGAGGGAGGGAGACAAAGAATCCAAAGGAAGCTCCAGACTCTGAGCTGTCAGCACAGCGATTAATAGGGGCTCGAAGTCACAAACTGTGAGATCACGACCTGAGCTGAAGTTGGACGCTTAACCAACTGAGCCACCCAGGCGCCCCTATCATATTGATATTCTAAGCATTCAGATTCATCAGGCACAGATAACTAAGTTAATCAAGTAGAGCCTACTACAGCACCCTTTGGACTCTACTGGAAGGAATGATTTTTTTTAACATGCAAATACTTGTAATTTCTGTGCTACTGAAAAGACTTGAAATAGTTTCCTAGATAAAGTAAAAGCTTTGGTTACCTCTCTTTTCCCCATTGAGCTTAATGAACTTTAAATTTCTTTCATAGAATTCTTCTTTATCTTCAGAAGTTAACTTGTTTGAACTATCATCAGTTTGAGTTAGGGGCTCTGCATTAATGAGGTGTAGCAGTGTGTAATATTTTTAAGTGTGGGTGTCTTTGTTTAGGAAATAGAGCTTTTATGGAGGTCAAATACCCTTATTGATTGTTTGGCAAAAATCTCTTCAAATGCAAGTGCTTCCTGTCTGGAGGTAAATAATCTCTAAGACATTTGAACAACACATAAAAAGAAAGCCAACTCTTTTAAACTCCAAATATCAGTTGGATGGTAGAAAAGAATTCTGTTGAATGTATTCAAAGAGAGAAATATTTTTTTTTCCCCCCGAGCTCTCCTTGCTACTGTGCTACTCTATATTCTGGGGCTTGCCTCCTGGCAGATTGTTTCATTATCCAGCAGTATCATTAATCTTTTTTATTAGCACCTTAAAAAATAAACAAACAATGATTTTGCTATGTTTGACACAAGTAGTGCATTTTAATTTTGTAGGCTTGTATTATTGACTTGAAAAAAAACTGCAACAATTCAGACTGAAATACCACACTCAATTCTTAACAATATGAAAATACTATTCGATGTGTAGAAATATAATAGTATCTGTTATGCATATTAAATGAAGCAAGCTATTTTTGTGTCATCTAAATGGAGGCTTGGATTAACTAGGAAAGTTAGCAGTAATTACCACAGAAAAATTAAAACTTGTCATTCAATTTTGTACTCTGTGAAAACTCTTCATGAAATCTAGTCAACACCTCATGAAATACATTCAAAATCACTTGAAGACTACACAAAAGAATATGTATAAATTAGATAAGTGATAAGTAAATCTCAAAATCAGTAAATAAAAATAAAAGATTTTTGTTGCCATCACATATTTTCTTACAGCTTCTTAAGCCTAGATTTTCTTAATATGTACATCAGGCATGAGTAAAATTCATTATTTATAACAAAAAAGAATAACAAAATAGCAAAAACTAACATTAGATAGTAGTAGTTGCTTTTATTCAAGATATGCTTATCTTTCATCTTAAAGATTTATCAATTAGATTTGTTTACTGTGATGCAAGTATCCCTAAATCTGTGCATATATGAGAATCTTCTCAGAGATTTTTTTAAGATGAGTAACTTTTAAGGTTATATCCTAAATCTCTCTCTGCCCCTCCCCCACTTGTGCTCTGTCTCTCTCTGTCTCTCAAAAATAAACAAATGTAAAAAAAAATAAAAAATAAATTTTAAAACCTTTGATCTAAACAAATAACTTTCAAAGTGTAGTCCTTGATCCAGCAGAACTAGCTGTTGATACAAATATTCAGGCCTTATTCCACACCTGCTGAGTCAAGAACACTGGAAGTAGAGTCTAGCCAACTGTTTTTTTAAAAAAAAATCCTCCAAGTGATTCTGACACATGCTAAAATTTGAGAACCTTTAATCAAAAGAATAGTAATAATATCTGTACTTATTATATTACCACACTATATTATTGTACTGTATTAACCATTTGACTAATACTTAGGTTACTAATTTAGGTATTTAATTTCTTGGTACATTAGTTTCCTCTATCACCAACAACTGTACCTAAAACTTGAGTGTTGTGTAAAAAGCAATGTACTGGGAAAGAGTTCCGGAAAATGGCGGCGTAGGAGGACGCTGGGCTCACCGCGCGTCCTGCTGATCACTTAGATTCCACCTACACCTGCCTAAAGAACCCAGAAAACCGCTAGAGGATTAGCAGAACGGAGTCTCCGGAGCCGAGCGCAGACGAGAGGCCCACGGAAGAGGGTAGGAAGGGCGGCGAGGCGGTGCGCGCTCCACGGACTGGCGGGAGGGAGCCGGGGCGGAGGGGCGGCTCGCCGGCCAAGCGGAGCCCCCGAGTCTGGCTGGCAAAAGCGGAGGGGCCGGACGGACTGTGTTCTGACAGCAAGCACGACTTAGCGTCTGGGAGGTCATAAGTTAACAGCTCTGCTCAGAAAGCGGGAAGGCTGGAGGACAAAGGGAGGGAGAGCTGCTGAGCCCCCGGACGGACGGCAGAGCTCAGCTTGGCGGGGAACAAAGGCGCTCGCCAACGCCATCTCCCCCGCCCATCCCCCAGCCAAAATCCCAAAGAGAACCAGTTCCTGCCAGGGAACTTGCTCGCTCCGCACAAACACCCAACTCTGTGCTTCTGCGGAGCCAAACCTCCGGCAGTGGATCTGACTCCCTCCCGCTGCCACAGGGCCCCTCCTGAAGTGGATCACCTAAAGAGAAGCGAACTAAGCCTGCCCCTCCTGCCCCCGTGCACCTTGCCTACCCACCCCAGCTAATATGCCAGATCCCCAGCACCACAAGCCTGGCAGTGTGCAAGTAGCCCAGACGGGCCACACCACCCCACAGTGAATCCCACCCCTAGGAGAGGGGAAGAGAAGGCACACACCAGTCTGACTGTGGCCCCAGCGGTGGGCTGGGGGCAGATATCAGGTCGGACTGCGGCCCCGCCCACCAACTCCAGTTATACACCACAGCACAGGGGAAGTGCCCTGCAGGTCCTCACCACTCCAGGGACTATCCAAAATGACCAAACGGAAGAATTCCCCTCAGAAGAATCTCCAGGAAATAACAACAGCTAATGAACTGATCAAAAGGATTTAAATAATATAACAGAAAGTGAATTTAGAATAATAGTCATAAAATTAATCGCTGGGCTTGAAAACAGTATACAGGACAGCAGAGAATCTCTTGCCACAGAGATCAAGGGACTAAGGAACAATCACGAGGAGCTGAAAAGCGCTTTAAACGAAATGCAAAACAAAATGGAAACCACGACGGCTCGGATTGAAGAGGCAGAGGAGAGAATAGGTGAAATAGAAGATAAAGTTATGGAGAAAGAGGAAGCTGAAAGAAAGAGAGATAAAAAAATCCAGGAGTATGAGGGGAAAATTAGAGAATTAAGTGATACACGAAAAAGAAATAATATACGCATAATTGGTATCCCAGAGGAGGAAGAGAGAGGGAAAGGTGCTGAAGGGGTACTTGAAGAAATAATAGCTGAGAACTTCCCTGAACTGGGGAAGGAAAAAGGCATTGAAATCCAAGAGGCACAGAGAACTCCCTTCAGACGTAACTTGAATCGATCTTCTGCACAACATATCATAGTGAAACTGGCAAAATACAAGGATAAAGAGAAAATTCTGAAAGCAGCAAGGGATAAACGTGCCCTCACATATAAAGGGAGACCTATAAGACTCGTGACTGATCTCTCCTTTGAAACTTGGCAGGCCAGAAAGTCTTGGCACGATATCTTCAGTGTGCTAAACAGAAAAAATATGCAGCCGAGAATCCTTTATCCAGCAAGTCTGTCATTTAGAATAGAAGGAGAGATAAAGGTCTTCCCAAACAAACAAAAAATGAAGGAATTTGTCACCATGAAACCAGCCCTACAAGAGATCCTATGGGGGATCCTGTGAGACAAAGTACCAGAGACATCATTACAAGCATAAAACATACAGACATCACAATGACTCTAAACCCGTATCTTTCTATAATAACACTGAATGTAAATGGATTAAATGCGCCAACCAAAAGACATAGGGTATCAGAATGGATAAAAAAACAAGACCCATCTATTTGCTGTCTACAAGAGACTCATTTTAGATCTGAGGACACCTTTTGATTGAGAGTGAGGGGATGGAGAACTATTTATCATGCTACTGGAAGCCAAAAGAAAGCTGGAGTAGCCATACCTATATCAGACAAACTAGACTTTAAATTAAAGGCTGTAACAAGAGATGAAGAAGGGCATTATATAATAATTACAGGGTCTATCCATCAGGAAGAGCTAACAATTATAAATGTCTATGCGCCAAATACCGGAGCCCCCAGATATATAAAACAATTACTCACAAACATAAGCAACCTTATTGATAAGAATGTGGTAATTGCAGGGGACTTTAACACCCCACTTACAGAAATGGATAGATCATCTAGACACACAGTCAATAAAGAAACAAGGGCCCTGAATGATACATTGGATCAGATGGACTTGACAGATATATTTAGAACTCTGCATCCCAAAGCAACAGAATATACTTTCTTCTCGAGTGCACATGGAACATTCTCCAAGATAGATCATATACTGGGTCACAAAACAACCCTTCATAAGTTTACAAGAATTGAAATTATACCATGCATACTTTCAGACCACAATGCTATGAAGCTTGAAATCAACCACAGGAAAAAGTCTGGAAAACCTCCAAAAGCATGGAGGTTAAAGAACACCCTACTAACGAATGAGTGGGTCAACCAGGCAATTAGAGAAGAAATTAAAAAATATATGGAAACAAACGAAAATGGAAATACAACAATCCAAACGCTTTGGGACGTAGCAAAGGCAGTCCTGAGAGGAAAATACATTGCAATCCAGGCCTAGCTCAAGAAACAAGAAAAATCCCAAATAGAAAATCTAACAGCACACCTAAAGGAAATAGAAGCAGAACAGCAAAGGCAGCCTAAACCCAGCAGAAGAAGAGAAATAATAAAGATCAGAGTAGAAATAAACAATATAGAATCTACAAAAACTGTAGAGCAGATCAACGAAACCAAGAGTTGGTTTTTTGAAAAAATAAACAAAATTGACAAACCTCTAGCCAGGCTTCTCAAAAAGAAAAGGGAGATGACCCAAATAGATAAAATCATGAATGAAAATGGAATTATTACAACCAATCCCTCAGAGATACAAACAATTATCAGGAAATACTATGAAAAATTGTATGCCAACAAATTGGACAACCTGGAAGAAATGGACAAATTCCTAAACACCCACACTCTTCCAAAACTCAATCAGGAGGAAATAGAAAGCTTGAACAGACCCATAACCAGCGAAGAAATTGAATCAGTTATCAAAAATCTCCCAACAAATAAGAGTCCAGGACCAGATGGCTTCCCAGGGGAGTTCTACCAGACGTTAAAAGCAGAGATAATACCTATCCTTCTCAAGCTATTCCAAAAAATAGAAAGGGAAGGAACACTTCCAGACTCATTCTATGAAGCCACTATTACTTTGATTCCTAAACCAGACAGAGACCCAGTAAAAAAAGAGAACTACAGGCCAATATCCCTGATGAATATGGATGCAAAAATTCTCAATAAGATACTAGCAAATCGAATTCAACGGCATAGAAAAAGAATTATTCACCATGATCAAGTGGGATTCATTCCTGGGATGCAGGGCTGGTTCAACATTCGCAAATCGATCAACGTGATACATCACATTAATAAAAGAAAAGACAAGAAACATATGATCCTGTCAATCGATGCAGAAAAGGCCTTTGACAAAATCCAGCACCCTTTCTTAATAAAAACCCTTGAGAAAGTCGGGATAGAAGGAACATACTTAAAGATCATAAAAGCCATTTATGAACAGCCCACAGCTAACATCATCCTCAACGGGGAAAAACTGAGAGCTTTTTCCCTGAGATCAGAAGCACGACAGGGATGCCCACTCTCACTGCTGTTGTTTAACATAGTGTTGGAAGTGCTAGCATCAGCAATCAGACAACAAAAGGAAATCAAAGGCATCAAAATTGGCAAAGATGAAGTCAAGCTTTCGCTTTTTGCAGATGACATGATATTATCCATGGAAAATCCGATAGACTCCACCAAAAGTCTGCTAGAACTGATACATGAATTCAGCAAAGTTGCAGGATACAAAATCAATGTATAGAAATCAGTTGCATTCTTATACACTACCAATGAAGCAACAGAAAGACAAATAAAGAAACTGATCCCATTCACAATTGCACCAAGAAGCATAAAATACCTAGGAATAAATCTAACCAAAGATATAAAAGATCTGTATGCTGAAAACTATACAAAGCTTATGCAGGTAATTGAAGAAGATATAAAGAAATGGAAAGACATTCCCTGCTCATGGATTGGAAGAATAAATATTGTCAAAATGTCAATACTACCCAAAGCTATCTACACATTCAATGCAATCCCAATCAAAATTGCACCAGCATTCTTCTCGAAACTAGAACAAGCAATCCTAAAATTCATATGGAACCACAAAAGGCCCCGAATAGCCAAAGTAATTTTGAAGAAGAAGACCAAAGCAGGAGGCATCACAATCCCAGACTTTAGCCTCTACTACAAAGCTGTCATCATCAAGAGAGCATGGTATTGGCATAAAAACAGACACATAGACCAATGGAATAGAATAGAAACCCCAGAACTAGACCCACAAACGTATGGCCAACTCATCTTTGACAAAGCAGGAAAGAACATCCAATGGAAAAAAGACAGTCTCTTTAACAAATGGTGCTGGAAGAACTGGACAGCAACATGCAGAAGGTTGAAACTAGACCACTTTCTCACACCGTTCACAAAAATAAACTCAAAATGGATAAAGGACCTGAATGTGAGACAGGAAACCATCAAAACCTTAGAGGAGAAAGCAGGAAAAGACCTCTCTGACCTCAGCCGTAGCAATCTCTTACTCGACACATCCCCAAAGGCAAGGGAATTAAAAGCAAAAGTGAATTACTGGGACCTTATGAAGATAAAAAGCTTCTGCACAGCAAAGGAAACAACCAACAAAACTAAAAGGCAACCGACGGAATGGGAAAAGATATTTGCAAATGACACATCGGACAAAGGGCTAGTATCCAAAATCTATAAAGAGCTCATCAAACTCCACACCCGAAAAACAAATAACCCAGTGAAGAAATGGGCAGAAAACATGAATAGACACTTCTCTAAAGAAGACATCCGGATGGCCAACAGGCACATGAAAAGATGTTCAACGTCGCTCCTTATCAGGGAAATACAAATCAAAACCACACTCAGATACCACCTCACGCCCGTCAGAGTGGCCAAAATGAAGAAATCAGGAGACTATAGATGCTGGAGAGGATGTGGAGAAACGGGAACCCTCTTGCACTGTTGGTGGGAATGCACATTGGTGCAGCCGCTCTGGAAAGCAGTGTGGAGGTTCCTCAGAAAATTAAAAATAGACCTACCCTATGACCCAGCAATAGCACTGCTAGGAATTTATCCAAGGGATACAGGAGTACTGATGCATAGGGGCACTTGTACCCCAATGTTTATAGCAGCACTCTCAACAATAGCCAAAATATGGAAAGAGCCTAAATGTCCATCAACTGATGAATGGATAAAGAAATTGTGGTTTATATACACAATGGAATACTACGTGGCAATGAGAAAGAATGAAATATGGCCGTTTGTAGCAACGTGGATGGAACTGGAGAGTGTGATGCTAAGTGAAATAAGCCATACAGAGAAAGACAGATACCATATGGTTTCACTCTTATGTGGATCCTGAGAAACTTAACAGAAACCCATGGGGGAGGGGAAGGAAAAAAAAAAAAAGAGGTTAGAGTGGGAGAGAGCCAAAGCATAAGAGACTGTTAAAAACTGAGAACAAACTGAGGGTTGATGGGGGCTGGGAGGGAGGGCAGGGTGGGTGATGGGTAATGAGGAGGGCACCTTTTGGGATGAGCACTGGGTGTTGTATGGAAACCAATTTGACAGTAAATTTCATATATTAAAAAAATAAAATTAAATTAAAAAAAAGAGGAAAAAAAAAGCAATATACTGGGAGTAAAAAAGATAGGTTTCCATCTCACAAATATGAAATAAAATTTGTGGGCCTGTTTCTTCATATGTAAAGTGATGTCATTGAATGACATCATCTCTAATCTCATTTTTATCCCCAGTATGAGTTTAGTTGCTTTTAAAATATGAACTGTTGACTACAGGAATGCTGATTGATTTTGCCTTTGCTACACAACTCTAGCTTGGAAAGACATTATTTACATCATAGTGTATATGAGTAGTAGGTGTGGCATGCACAATCAGCAAAGCAGTATGTAGTTTATCCTCATTACTATAAAGCAAACAAACAAACAAGCAAATTAACTTAACTGTAAATGGTGTATTGTTAAAGAACAGCTAGGATATTATTTTCAGAAACAGCTTTTACAAGGAATCCAGAGTGAAACAAATGACACTAAAACCAGTTCTTCTATGATTTAGTTTTGAGATCTCTAAGAAGCTATGAGTATCTCTGAGACTTTATGAGTTTATAGTAAAACAAACAAACAAACAAACAAACAAACAAAACAGAGATGCATATTATATTATCTAATTTATAGTAGAGAAAGAACATTAAATAATAACATTTATGTGAATGCACTTTTCAAATTTGCCTACTAACAGTATATATGAAAGTCTTAAAACCTTGAAGGTTTGAAAACTATTCCTCTTAAAATATTCCAAAATTCATATTTTCAGTGATTCATATCATCATTTTTTCCCAAATGCTAAAAAAGAACAAAGATTTACTATTGTGGGGAGGAACAGGTCTCCTGTCTGAAATACCCTTATAATAAAAAGACAGATTAACAGAAGAAAAAGAGAATATAGTTTAATAACATGTATACCTCCTATATACATGGGAAATACCCAGGAAAGCTGACTAACTCCCCAAAATGGCTGAAGCCAATACCTTAAATACCATCTCCAGCTAAAGACAAAAGACAAAAGAAGATCTTCTTCATTATATATGAAAGTGATTATTTCCCTGCTATTACCATATTTCTTTCTTTCTTTCTTTCTTTCTTTCTTTCTTTCTTTCTTTCTTTCTTTCTTTCTTTCTTTCTTTCTTTCTTTCTTTCTTTTTTTCTTTCTTTCTTTCTTCCTTCCTTCCTTCCTTCCTTCCTTCCTTCCTTCCTTCCTTCCTTCCTTCCTTCCTTCCTTCCTTTCTTTCTTTCTTTCTTTCTTTCTTTCTTTCTTTCTTTCTTTCTTTCTTTCTTTCTTTCATTTTTCAGTATATGAAATTTATTGTCAAATTGGTTTCCATACAACACCCAGTGCTCATCCCAAAAGGTGCCCTCCTCAATACCCATCACCCACCCTCCCCTCCCTCCCACCCCCCATCAACCCTCAGTTTGTTCTCAGTTTTTAACAGTCTCTTATGCTTTGGCTCTCTCCCACTCTAACCTCTTTTTTTTTTTTTTCCCTTCCCCTCCCCCATGGGTTTCTGTTACGTTTCTCAGGATCCACATAAGAGTGAAACCATATGGTATCTGTCTTTCTCTGTATGGCTTATTTCATTTAGCATCACACTCTCCAGTTCCATCCACGTTGCTACAAACGGCCATATTTCATTCTTTCTCATTGCCACGTAGTATTCCATTGTGTATATAAACCACAATTTCTTTATCCATTCATCAGTTGATGGACATTTAGGCTCTTTCCATAATTTGGCTATTGTTGAGAGTGCTGCTATAAACATTGGGGTACAAGTGCCCCTATGCATCAGCACTCCTGTATCCCTTGGGTAAATTCCTAGCAATGCTATTGCTGGGTCATAGGGTAGGTCTATTTTTAATTTTCTGAGGAACCTCCACACTGCTTTCCAGAGCGGCTGCACCAATGTGCATTCCCACCAACAGTGCAAGAGGGTTCCCGTTTCTCCACATCCTCTCCAGCATCTATAGTCTCCTGATTTCTTCATTTTGGCCACTCTGACGGGCGTGAGGTGATATCTGAGTGTGGTTTTGATTTGTATTTCCCTGATAAGGAGCGACGTTGAACATCTTTTCATGTGCCTGTTGGCCATCCGGATATCTTCTTTAGAGAAGTGTCTATTCATGTTTTCTGCCCATTTCTTCACTGGGTTATTTGTTTTTCGGGTGTGGAGTTTGATGAGCTCTTTATAGATTTTGGATACTAGCCCTTTGTCCGATATGTCATTTGCAAATATCTTTTCCCATTCCGTCGGTTGCCTTTTAGTTTTGTTGGTTGTTTCCTTTGCTGTGCAGAAGCTTTTTATCTTCATAAGGTCCCAGTAATTCACTTTTGCTTTTAATTCCCTTGCCTTTGGGGCTGTGTCAAGTAAGAGATTGCTACGGCTGAGGTCAGAGAGGTCTTTTCCTGCTTTCTCCTCTAGGGTTTTGATGGTTTCCTGTCTCACATTCAGGTCCTTTATCCATTTTGAGTTTATTTTTGTGAATGGTGTGAGAAATTGGTCTAGTTTCAACCTTCTGCATGTTGCTGTCCAGTACTCCTAACACCATTTGTTACAGAGACTGTCTTTTTTCCATTGGATGTTCTTTCCTGCTTTGTCAAAAATGAGTTGGCCATACGTTTGTGGGTCTAGTTCTGGGGTTTCTATTCTATTCCATTGGTCTATGTGTCTCTTTTTGTGCCAATACCATGCTCTCTTGATGATGACAGCTTTGTAGTAGAGGCTAAAGTCTGGGATTGGGATGCCTCCTGCTTTGGTCTTCTTCTTCAAAATTACTTTGGCTATTCGGGGCCTTTTGTGGTTCCATATGAATTTTAGGATTGCTTGTTCTAGTTTCGAGAAGAATGCTGGTGCAATTTTGATTGGGATTGCATTGAATGTGTAGATAGCTTTGGGTAGTATTGACATTTTGACAATATTTATTCTTCCAATCCATGAGCACGGAATGTTTTTCCATTTCTTTATATCTTCTTCAATTACCTTCATAAGCTTTGTATAGTTTTCAGCATACAGATCTTTTACATCTTTGGTTAGATTTATTCCTAGGTATTTTATGCTTCTTGGTGCAATTGTGAATGGGATCAGTTTCTTTATTTGTCTTTCTGTTGCTTCATTGGTAGTGTATAAGAATGCAACTGATTTCTGTACATTGATTCTGTATCCTGCAACTTTGCTGAATTCATGTATCAGTTCTAGCAGACTTTTGGTGGAGTCTATCGGATTTTCCATGGATAATATCATGTCATCTGCAAAAAGCGAAAGCTTGACTTCATCTTTGCCAATTTTGATGCCTTTGATTTCCTTTTGTTGTCTGATTGCTGATGCTAGCACTTCCAGCACTATGTTAAACAACAGCGGTGAGAGTGGGCATCCCTGTCGTGCTTCTGATCTCAGGGAAAAAGCTCTCAGTTTTTCCCCGTTGAGGATGATTTTAGCTGTGGGCTTTTCATAAATGGCTTTTATGATCTTTAAGTATGTTCCTTCTATCCCGACTTTCTCCAGGGTTTTTATTAAGAAAGGGTGCTGGATTTTGTCAAAGGCCTTTTCTGCATCGATTGACAGGATCATATGTTTCTTGTCTTTTCTTTTATTAATGTGATGTATCACTTTGATTGATTTGCGAATGTTGAACCAGCCCTGCATCTCAGGAATGAATCCCACTTGATCATGGTGAATCATTCTTTTTATATGCCGTTGAATTCGATTTCCTAGTATCTTATTGAGAATTTTTGCATCCATATTCATCAGGGATATTGGCCTGTAGTTCTCTTTTTTTACTGGGTCTCTGTCTGGTTTAGGAATCAAAGTAATAGTGGCTTCATAGAATGAGTCTGGTAGTTTTCCTTCCCTTTCTATTTTTTGGAATAGCTTGAGAAGGATAGGTATTATCTCCGCTTTAAACGTCTGGTAGAACTCCCCTGGGAAGCCATCTGGTCCTGGACTCTTATTTGTTGGGAGATTTTTGATAACTGATTCAATTTCTTCGCTGGTTATGTGTCTGTTCAAGCTTTCTATTTCCTCCTGATTGAGTTTTGGAAGAGTGTGGGTGTTTAGGAATTTGTCCATTTCTTCAAGGTTGTCCAATTTGTTGGCATACAATTTTTCATAGTATTTCCTGATAATTGTTTGTATCTCTGAGGGATTGGTTGTAATAATTCCATTTTCATTCATGATTTTATCTATTTGGGTCATCTCCCTTTTCTTTTTGAGAAGCCTGGCTAGAGGTTTGTCAATTTTGTTTATTTTTTCAAAAAACCAACTCTTGGTTTCGTTGATCTGCTCTACAGTTTTTGTAGATTCTATATTGTTTATTTCTACTCTGATCTTTATTATTTCTCTTCTTCTGCTGGGTTTAGGCTGCCTTTGCTGTTCTGCTTCTATTTCCTTTAGGTGTGCTGTTAGATTTTCTATTTGGGATTTTTCTTGTTTCTTGAGCTAGGCCTGGATTGCAATGTATTTTCCTCTCAGGACTGCCTTTGCTACGTCCCAAAGCATTTGGATTGTTGTGTTTCCATTTTCGTTTGTTTCCATATATTTTTTAATTTCTTCTCTAATTGCCTGGTTGACCCACTCATTCATTAGTAGGGTGTTCTGTAACGTCCATGCTTTTGGAGGTTTTCCAGAGTTTTTCCTGTGGTTGATTTCAAGCTTCATAGCATTGTGGTCTGAAAGTATGCATGGTATAATTTCAATTCTTGTAAACTTATGAAGGGCTGTTTTGTGACCCAGTATATGATCTATCTTGGAGAATGTTCCATGTGCACTCGAGAAGAAAGTATATTCTGCTGCTTTGGGATGTAGAGTTCTAAATATATCTGTCAAGTCCATCTGATCCAATGTATCATTCAGGGCCCTTGTTTCTTTATTGACTGTGTGTCTAGATGATCTATCCATTTCTGTAAGTGGGGTGTTAAAGTCCCCTGCAATGACCACATTTTTATCAATAAGGTTGCTTATGTTTGTGAGTAATTGTTTTATATAATTGGGGGCTCCGGTATTTGGCGCATAGACATTTATAATCTTTAGCTCTTCCTGATGGATAGACCCTGTAATTATTATATAATGCCCTTCTTCATCTCTTGTTACAGCCTTTAATTTAAAGTCTAGCTTGTCTGATATAAGTATGGCTACTCCAGCTTTCTTTTGGCTTCCAGTAGCATGATAAATAGTTCTCCATCCCCTCACTCTCAATCTAAAGGTGTCCTCAGGTGTAAAATGAGTCTCTTGTAGACAGCAAATAGATGGGTCTTGTTTTTTTTTATCCATTCTGATACCCTGTGTCTTTTGGTTGGTGCATTTAATCCATTTACAGTCAGTGTTATTATAGAAAGATACGGGTTTAGAGTCATTGTGATGTCTGTATGTTTTATGCTTGTAATGATGTCTCTGGTACTTTGTCTCACAGGATCCCCCTTAGGATCTCTTGTAGGGCTGGTTTAGTGGTGACAAATTCCTTCAGTTTTTGTTTGTTTGGGAAGACCTTTATCTCTCCTTCTATTCTAAATGACAGACTTCCTGCATAAAGGATTCTTGGCTACATAATTTTTTCTGTTTAGCACACTAAAGATCTCATGCCAATCCTTTCTGGCCTGCCAAGTTTCAAAAGAGAGATCAGTCACGAGTCTTATAGGTCTCCCTTTATATGTGAGGGCACGTTTATCCCTTGCTGCCTTCAGAATTTTCTCTTTATCCTTGTATTTTGCCAGTTTCACTATGATATGTTGTGCAGAAGATCGATTCAAGTTACGTCTGAAGGGAGTTCTCTGTGCCTCTTGGATTTCAGTGCCTTTTTCCTTCCCCAGTTCAGGGAAGTTCTCAGCTATTATTTCTTCAAGTACCCCTTCAGCACCTTTCCCTCTCTCTTCCTCCTCTGGGATACCAATTATGCGTATATTATTTCTTTTTCGTGTATCACTTAGTTCTCTAATTTTCCCCTCATACTCCTGGATTTTTTTATCTCTCTTTCTTTCAGCTTCCTCTTTCTCCATAACTTTATCTTCTAGTTCACCTATTCTCTCCTCTGCCTCTTCAATCCGAGCCGTCGTGGTTTCCATTTTGTTTTGCATTTCGTTTAAAGCGCTTTTCAGCTCCTCGTGACTGTTCCTTAGTCCCTTGATCTGTGGCAAGAGATTCTCTGCTATCCTGTATACTGTTTCCAAGCCCAGCGATTAATTTTATGACTATTATTCTAAATTCACTTTCTGTTATATTATTTAAATCCTTTTTGATCAGTTCATTAGCTGTTCTTATTTCCTGGAGATTCTTCTGAGGGGAATTCTTCCGTTTGGTCATTTTGGATAGTCCCTGGGGTGGTGTAAAAAGGGAATTTAAAGAAATGCTTAACCTACTGTAAACCAAGAAAAAGCAAACAGAAAAATGAAAAGTAGAACAAACAGAAAGAAAAATAGATGGCAGAGTTAAGCTGTAATATATTAATGATTATGTTAAAATAAATGGTCTAAATACACCAATTAAAAGACAGAAAATGGCACATTGGATTAAGAAACATAATCCACCTATATACTGTCTACAAGAAACTCACTACAAATGTAACAGTATAGGCAGGTTGAAAGTAAGAGCATGAAAAAAAATTACAACACAAACATTAATAAAAGAGATCAGGGTGAGTATATTAATATTTGATAAGGTAACTTCAAAGCTAAGAAAACAACCAGACATTATATAAAGTTGTCAATTTAAAAATATATAACAATCTTACGTGTATGCATCAAAAAAACAAACAGAAATATATCTTAAGCAAAAACTGATAGAATTGAAAGAAGACATAGATAATTCCACAATTATAATCAAAGACTTCAACACTTCCTCTCAACAAGTGACAGAACAACTGGACAGAAAATTCATAAGTTTATAGAACTCAGCAATAACATTAAACAAGCACATCTAATTGATATTTATAGAGCACTTCACCCCCCAAAAACAGGTAACATTATTTTCAGGTTCTCATAGAAGATATACCAAGACAGATGATACTTGAGGCATAAAACAAACCTCAAAAATTTTTAAATGATTGGAATTAAACTAGAAATCAAGAACAGAAGGATAACAAGAAAATCCCAGAACACTTGGAAAACAGACCACACACTTCTAAATAATCCGTGGCTCAAAGAGGAACTAATAAAGGAAAAAAAAAACTTATTGAATGTAATAAAAATTAAAATTCACCATATTAAAATTTGTGGTACACCACTAAAACAGTGCTGGGAGGGAAATTTATAATGCTTAAGCAGACTTTAGAAAAGAAGAAACATTTCAAAGTAATAAGCCAAGGTTTTATCTCAAGGATCTAGAGAAAAAGGGCAAAATAATCCCAAAGGAAGTTAAAGGAAGAAAATAATAAAAATATGAAATCAATAAATTGAAAACAGGAAAACAATAGAGAAAAAAAGTGAAAGAGCTGATTCTTTTAAAAGACCAAAAACATTCACAACTTCCTAGCAAGACTTTCAAAAAAGAAGAAATGATACAAATATCAGGAATTAAACAGAATATCTCTAAAGACTCTGCAGATGTTAAAAAGATAGTAAGGGAGCATAAGAACAACTATTCAAAAATAAACTTGGGAGTGCCTGGATGTCTCAGTCAAACATCCCACTTCGGCTCAGGTCATGATCTCACAGTTCATGGCCTGGGTTTGAGCCCACAACGGGCTCTATGCTGATAGCTTGGAGCCTAGAGCCTGCTTCTGATTCTGTCTCTCTCTTTCTGCCTCCAGCCTACTTGCACTATCTCTCTCTCTCTCTCTCTCTCTCTCTCTCTCTCTCTCTCTCAAAAAACAAAGAAATATTAAAAAAAATTAAAAAGTAAATTTGACAACTTACACAATCAATCCTTACACAATTGATCCTTACACACATTATCATGACTTAATATGAAATATGTAGTTTGAATAGCCACATAAATATTAAGGAAATTGAATTCATAAGTTAAAAACTCCCCCAAATGAAGTCTTTAGGACCAGATGGTTTTAGTAGAGAATCTCATAAACGTTTCATATCTAGGATATATAAAGAACTCTCAAATGCATCAGTTAAAAAATAAAATGGACAAAAGACATGAAGACACAGTTCACAAAATAGGGCATACAGATGACAAGTAAGCACATGAAAAAATATTCAACTTATTAGCCACTAGGTAAATGCAGAAAACTATAATGAGCTATTACTATATACCTATCAGAATGGTTAAATATATACTATATAAAATATATAAACTATACACATAGTGACAACACCAAATGCTGACAAGGATGCAGAGAAACTGGATTGCTTATACATTAACAGTGAAATGTGGAATGGTTCAGCAACTCTGAAAAAACACTTGGTCAGTTTCTTAAAACAACAACAACAACAACAACAACAACAAAACCCATTAAACTTGTGATGAGCATACAGCCCAGCAATTGTACTTAGACATTTATCTCAGAAAAAGGAAAGCATATGTTCCATTAAAAATTTGTATGTGGATATTTACAGCTGATTTATTTGTAATAGCTCCTAATTGGAAATAACACAAATGTCCCTCACAGGATGAATGGTTAAACTAACTGTGGTACAGTGATACCTTGGAATGCTACTTAGTATAAAAAGAAATGGGATATTGATACAAGTAACAACCTAAATGAATCTCGAGAGAATTATACTTTGTGAAAAAAGCTGATGTCAAAACCTTACATGGTATATGATTCAATTTATATAACATTCTTGAAATTACAAAATTATAGATGGAGAACTGATTAATGATTACCAGAGATCAAGGGTGGGACAGAGGGTTAGGGAAGAGTGTGGGTGTGACTATAAAAGGACAAAATAAGGAATCCCTGTGGTGATGGAAATGTTTTGTATCTTGACCATATTAATGTCAATATCTTTGTTGTGGTATTATACAATAGTTTTGGTAGATGTTACCACTGGGGAAAATGTGTAAAGCATACACACAGGAACTCTATTATTTCTTATAGGTACATGTGCATCTACAATCATCTAAAAATAAGTTAATTAAAACAAATACATGCGGAATGAGTACCATGACTAACAACCAGAAAATACTAAGTAAATTGCTTGTCACAGTAACCAACTCAATGTCTGCATAGAGAACATAGTATTTACTACACAGAGAAGATAGTTGAATAGGTTTTTTATTCCCCCATAAAAAGCTTTATTTATGGTTGGTTCCCAGCTTGAGCAAGGACTCTAGGGTAGTTAAAAAGCTTCATTTAAGGAGGACATTTAAAGAGAGGTTCAGGCAGAAGCCTTGACACCAGGGGGATGCAGAGGGGCTCCTCAAGGGCTGCTGGACTCCAGAAACTCTAGTTGCATTTGAGGGTGAGCCTTTTGAATAAGTACTTGTCCAGGTGAGCCTAGGAGCCAGCCACCCTGTGATTAGTAAGGTGGTTGCCGTCTTCTTAAGGAGTTTTATCTCCTCATCTGGGAAGTGGCTCACCAGCAATTCACAGAGATCTGTGCAGGCAGAGGGATCTGTGTAGGCTGAACCCAGGGCATACAGATCCAAAAAGGCCTGGATCAGGTTCTTCTCTAGGGCCACTCTGGTTTCCATGGCATCTAGGGTTTGACCCCACTCCTTTAGGGATGACTGCTGCACGTCCTGGAAAAGGGCATGGCCACTGTGCTGGTTTTGAAACTTCAGAAACATTGGGCCAACTTCCAGAAGTGGCTGCTGAAAAAGTGGCCTTCACTCTCCAGAGCTATATCTTCAGGGTGAAAATAGAAGCCCAGAGATAGGTAGGTGTCATAGGCCTGCAGATGGAAGTTGACTGGGCCATTGACTGGTGGCCTCCATACACTTCGTGGAATAATTCTGATAAATCTGGGAGCTCATGGTTGGTCAGCAATAAGGATCTCACCAAAAAATGGTATTTGTTGGTCCTGAAGGTAGGGGATGGCTGAGAAGATGGTCCTGAAGGTTGCAAGAAGGTGGAGGGTGATTGGAGGCTTGAAGAAGGGCTGTCCTCCTAGGTCTTGCTCTTTACAAACACTGTTGAAGCAAGAGACAGATTCGCATAGTGCCAGGAGCATCCCAGATAGTTTTTAATTGAAAGCCAGTCACTTCTTTAGGACAGAAGAAAATTAGAAGTTGTATGCGTTGCCCTATGGTTACTGACAAGCCCGTTTTTTTGGTAGGGAGAAAGAAGATCTGAAATAGGAAAAAGGTACTCTGGGTAAGGTGGAGAGGAACAAAGGGAAGGAAAGCTATTGGGGAGAATGATAATAGAGACAAAGATGGAAACATGTAAACATGTTACTGTTGTTCTTCATATAGCTAGATAGAAAGAACAAGATTGATGGATCCCAAAGGTGTTTGGTGAAAAGATGGCAAAAGAGGTGAAACTCCAAACACAATCCCTGCAACTGATGGGCCCCAAACAGACAGGGTCAGGACTGGAATGACAGCTTGCCTTGTTCCTTGCCCCCAATCTCAGACTGAGAGGGGAAAGCAGATATGATACCCCTCACCAATTACATAGGACATTCCTCTTCTAGTCAGCTCCCATCCTGCTTTGCCACCCCAACAGCCTCTCATTGGACCTTCCCCTTTTGCCACCAGAAAGCTTACCCACTAATCTGCCTGCCTTTGATTTGAGTCTCTGCCAAACACAGGTGGTGGTGGATGACCACTGATTCTTTTGCTGTCAATAAGTAATTCCTGTTCTTATGTTGGTAATCTTTGTTTATCTTAGTTTGTGGAACAAATGAAAACACTCAGAATAAAAAAAAAGATGGAAGAGAGAATGAAAAAGAAAGGATAGAGAGGAAAGGGGGAAGAATGGAAATGATGGAGAGAGAAAAGTGGGAGTAATCTATTAGGAAGTCTTTCACAGTGTGAATAAACATCAGGTTAGTTGGTGGGAAATGAGTGACAGCATTGTAAGGAGCACAACTATTGTATTGGAACGTAGGTTTGGAGATTCTTAGAGATTTATTCTGTTGAATTAATGACCTGCAATGACTAGGGCAAATGCCTTTTGGAGAGGTAACATGTTGTTCATCTTAATTATTAGAACTCTTGTATAAAGTCATTTATCAGTCACTTAGAGGATATAGATGGAAGAGGGCAAAGCGTGAATAAATTAGGAAGGAGGGAGTAATTAAAAATTCATAACGTGTGTCTCTTCCTAAATTGAGAGCACCTGGCAACAGTAGTCCTTGACTATATTAATGTAAATGTTTGCAGACGAGGGTGATGTGAGAGATGGTGACTACTGGAAGGTAGGAGAACAGTAAGGAACCTTGTGAAATTGAAAAAGTCAGTTTATTTGAACCATGTGAAATCACCATTTTAGTTGGCAATTCAAAAAATAGGTGGATATGGACAATTCCATGTGGTTCCACCTAATATATGTGAAAGCACTTTAGAAACTCTAAAACTTCTATACAAAGATAAGATGTTACTATGAAGCAGGTGATGACTCACAATGGGGGAAAAAGATAGGATTTAGAGTTAGGAGACCTTAATTATGGTTCTAGCTTTGCCACTTCCTAGATGTGTTACCTTGAGTGAGTCATTTCACCTAAGTCTTCTCTTGTGAAATGAGAATGCTAACACTTGCAGCCCCTTGCTCCACATCAAAGAGTTTCTCTATGAGTTAGTTTATTTCAAAGTGCATTGGAAACCATACAGTGCTATTTAAATGCAAATGATCAGGGTAAATGCTGTATTCCTATACATTAAAACAAGCTGTGTTGTTTTAAGATCTAGACTTTTTTTTAACTTTTGTTTTTATGTTTTCCCTTTAGTGAGATTTGAAATGACTATCTTAACTATAGAATATTTTTGTTTTCTGGGGTGCAAGTGTTTGGGGGTTTGTGGGATAGAGAAAGAATGACTCCTGCCATATAAGAAAGGTGGGTTCAAGGTACAAAATAATGGGAGGATCCCATAGCCTTCCTTACGGTAAGCAAAACATCTTAATCTGTTTTCTATTTCTTTTTCTTAAAGCTTAAAGATTCAGTCAGCTTTCTATGAAGTAAATACACTTAAAACTCAGGTACTGTTGGACTCCTTTTCAAGCTGTCTCATCATCTCTAATGTCATGGAGGGGTTATTTAGTGTGCCCTTCATTTATTTGGCAGGCAATCAAAGAGCACGCATATTTTTTCATTCTTGATCATTGTCAAGAATATTTTTTTCCTTTATGCTTGTCAAAGTTACAAGGGCTTTAAAAGTACTTAAGTGGATAAGTGAAACATTTAATATAGTTGTAGGTTCTTTATTAATAAGAATCTGTTGTGAATTTTGTCACCCCGGCACTTTGGAAGAAACCATCAGCAATCTAGCTCCAGCATGTCTTTCTAATTATTTTGGGTGGAGGAGGGAGGTTTTCATGGCCAGTACTACTGTCCCTATTTAGCTGATAGAGAAGTTGAGATTCAGCAAGACTCTGTCTCTACACAAGGACAAAACAAAACTAGAGTCAGCAGTGAAAAAAACACCAAAGAGACTACACTGTGAAAAACATTATTTGGTACAGAGTGCTAAAGTAGGTTTCATAATCAATGCACTTAAATAAATGTGCTTGTAGTGAAATATATTGACCACACACACACACACACACACACACACACACATAAAATAGTCCCCCAAATTATAATGAGTGATTTTGCCCTGCAGGCTACTTTGCTGGCCATATATGACTATAAAATTAGTGAAATGTATGAATGATTTATTTCAGTCATGTGATTTATTTCATTCACATTGTAAAACGAATACTGTTTTTCAAAGGAAAAACCCTCAAAAGATTAGAACTAAGGCTTTAGGGTCATCTATAACCTCTCAGTCAGTAGATAGATGCCTAAACCAATTCACACCCCCAACTTCACTTTTCAGTTATGACATATTGACATGTGGCATGGATTGCCTCATTTTTACAATCAATGTATAAATGATATACATTTATTCATATCCCAAACCATAGGTTGATAGGGCACCATGTCTAATCCCTCTAATTTTGATAGGTAAGATGTGAGGTAGAAAAGAAAATTGTCTAACTCTTCTGGCTTGCCTATGAGGCAAATGCATCACATTTAAATAAGTAATAAAGTAAGTTAGATAATTAACAAAATCCTTTTTATTTGTTGCTTATAATCATGGCTTTTGTGTTATTTTCAATCAGAGTCCACACATTTCACACAGTCTCATTTATTTGTTACATCATTTTACACCAATGTTATTATTAGATTTTGGCCTGTCCTTATTGATTATATTATTTTTCTACTTACACCTCTATAGATTCATTTCCACTAACCACCAATAAAACATTTCCTTATTTCTTTCAAAATTTTGTTTAAAATTTACTTCTTTTGGATGTATTTTTTTATTATACCAAAGTGAGTTTGATCACTCCTTTATTCTACATTTTCTTAGAATTATTTCTTCATTAGCAAGCCATTGTTTTCATGTGTTCTTAAATGATTATAAGTATCAGGGAAACTAAGGATAAATTGACATTCATTCAGTAGTTAATTCAAAAAAAAATTATTATCACTTGCATATTCAAGCCACTCAGTTGAGAGTTGTAAAGGGTAAAAAAAAAAAAAAAAAGAATACGGGATCCAGCACCATACAAGTCAGAATTAAAAATATTAAGAGATATACTGCAAAATGCTATGAAATTATGAAAGCTGGAAACAAATTTATTGAATCTACTACTATAAGTTGTTTTTACTTTCTTGATGGTATCATTTGGTGCACAAATTTTTAATTTTGATGAAGTCTAATTTATGTTTCTTCTTTTGTTGCATATGCTTTTGGTTTTATATCTAAGAACCCAATGCTAAAACCCAAAACATGAAAGTTTACCCCTGGTTTCTTCGTACAGTTTTAGTTCTTGTCTTTAATCCATTTTGAATAAATTTTTGTATATGGTATGATATAGGGAAACAAGTTCAGTCTCTTTCACATGGATATCCAGTTGTTTCTGTGACACTTGTTGAACAAGCTATTCGTTCCCTATAGGATGATCTCACCACCTTTGTTAAATATCAGCTAAACATGTTTGGGTATGTACCCTCATTCCACTCTCAAAGAATAGATTGATATTCCTGTCTTTATGCCAGTACCAAACTGTTGTAATTACTGCAGCTTTGTAGCAAATGTGGAAATTAGGAAATGTGTATACTCTGTTCTTTTTCAAGATTGTTGTGACTATTTGGGGTTCCTTGCAATTCCACATGAATTTAAAAATGAACATTTCCATACCTGCAAAAAAGGCCATTGGAATTTTGATGGAAAATGCTTTGAATCTGTAGATTGCTTTGGGTAGTATTGTCATCTTTACAATAAATATTAAGTCTTCCTGTTTATGAACACAGAATATCTTTCCATTTATTTAGATCTTTTTAATGTATTTCAATAATAATTTGTAGTTTTCACTATAAAATTCTTTTACATTGATCCCTAAGTGTTTTATTCTTTTCGATTGTATAGTAAATTGAATTATTTTCTTAATTTCCTTTTCTGATTGTTCAACTGTATTGTATACATCTTGTATCATGCAATTTTACTGATTTGGTTTATTAGTTCTAATATATCTTTTTGCTTTTGTATGTGAATTCTTTGGTGTTTTCTAAATGTAAAATCATTTTATCTGTGAATAGACTTAGTTTTACTTCTTCTTTTTACTTCTTTCCTTTTACTTCTTACTTCTACTCTCTAAATAAATTTAGATATTTATTTCTTACTCTTTCTCAACTTCTCTGGATAGGACTTCCAGTACTATGTTCAATAAGAGGAAGAAAGTGGGCTTTCTAGTCTCGTTCTTGATCATAAGGGAAAAGTTTGTAGCCTTTCACCACTTAGTATAATGTTAGTTGTGTGTTTTTCATAACTGCCTTTATCATATTGAAAAAGATCCCTTCTATTTCTAGTTATTAAGTGTTTTTATCATGAGAGTATTGGATTTTTTCAAATGATTTTTTTCATTAATTGAGATCATTTTTTTCCTTAATTCTACAAATGTGGTGTATTACATTAATTGATTTTCACATGTTGAACTACCCTTACATTTCTAGGATAAATCTCACTTAGTCATGATATATAGCTCTTTTATATAATGCTTCTGGACTCTATTTCTAGGATTTAGTAGAGGATTTTATATATATTTTCATGAGGGACACATATATATATCTTCTTTACCCATTCTTTATCTTCTTTATCCATTCATCTATCAATAGGCACTTGTGTTGCTTTTGTATCTTGACTATTTTAAATAATGTTGCAATAAACATAGGGGTGCACAAATATTTTCAAATTAGTGTTTTCATTTTCTTTGGGTAAATACCCAGTAGTAGAATTACTGGATCATATGGTAATTCTATTTGTAAGTTTTTTAGGAGCTTCCTTCCATACTGTTTTCACAGTGGCTGTACCTATTTGCATTCCCATAAACAGTGCATGAGGGTCCATTTTTATCCACATCCTTGCCACCACTTACTATTTCCTGTGTATTGATGTTAGCCATTCTGACACATGCGAGGTAATATCTCATTGTGGTTTTGATTTGCATTTCCCTGATGATGAGTGATGTTGAGCATCTTTTCATAGTGATCATCTGGATGTCTTCTTAGGGAAATGTCTGTTCATGTCTTCTGCCCATTGTTAGATTATTTGTATTTTTTATGTTGAATTGTAGAGGTTTTTTAAATATATTTTGGATATTAATCCTTTATTGGATATGTATTTGCAAATATCTCCTCCTATTCAGTAGGTTGTCTTTTAGTTTTGTTGACTGTTTTCTTTACTGCGCAGAAGCTTTTTGTTTTGATGAAGTCCCAATAGTTTATTTTTCCTTCTGTTTCCCTTGTCTCAGGAGACATATCTGGAAAGATATTGTTATGCCTGATGTCAGAGAAATGACTGCCTTTGTTCTCTTCTAAGATTTTTATGGTTTCAGGCATCAGATTTAAGACCTTAATCCATTTTTAGTGCATTTGTGTGTGTGGTGTAAGAAAGTGGCCCAGTTTGTGCAGCCACTCTGGAAAACAGTGTGGAGGTTCCTCAGAAAATTAAAAATAGACCTACCCTATGACCCAGCAATAGCACTGCTAGGAATTTACCCAAGGGATACAGGACATTTAGGCTCTTTCCATAATTTGGCTATTGTTGAGAGTGCTGCTATAAACACTGGGGTACAAGTGCCCCAATGCATCAGTACTCCTGTATATACCATATGTTTTCGCTCTTATGTGGATCCTAAGAAACTTAACAGAAACCCATGGGGGAGGGGAAGGAAAAAAAAAAGAGGTTAGAATGGGAAAGAGCCAAAGCATAAGAGACTCTTAAAAACTGAGAACTGAGGGTTGATGGGGGGGTGGGAGGGAGGGGAGGGTGGGTGATGGGTATGGAGGAGGGCACCTTTTGGGATGAGCACTGGGTGTTGTATGGAAACCAATTTGACAATAAATTTCATATATTGAAAAAAAAAAAAAAGAAAGTGTCCCAGTTTCATTCTTTTGCATGTTGTTGTCCAGTTTTCCCAACAATTATTGAGGAGACTGTTTTTTCCAATTGTATATTCTTGCCTCCTTTGTTGTAGATTAATTGACAATAAAAGGATAAGTTTATTTCTGGACTCTCTATTCTGTTCTGCTGATTTATGTGTCTACCCTTGTTATAGTACCACACTTTTGATTATTGCCACTTTATAGTATATCTTGAAATCTGGGATTATGATACTTCCAGCTTTATTCTTCTTTTTCAATATTTCTTTTGTTATTTAGTGTCTTTTGTGTTTCTATACAAATTTTAGGATTATTTGTTCTAGTTCTCTGAAAAATGTTGTTGGTATTTTGATAGGAATTGCATTAAATCTATAGACTGCTTTGGGTAATGTGGGTATTTTAACAATATTTGTCCTCCCAATCCATGAGTATCAGCTATTTTTCCATTTGTTTGTGTCATCTTCACTATCTTTCATCAGTATTTTACAGTTTTTAGAGCACAGGCATTTCACCCACTTGGTTAAGTTTATTCCTAGGTATTTTATTATTTTTGATGTAGTTGTAAATGGGATTGTTTTCTTCTTTTTCTGATATTTCATTATTAGTGTATAGAAATGCAATAGATTTCTGGATATCAATTTTGTATTCTGTGACTTTACTGAATTCATTTATCAATTCTAGTAGTTTTTCAGTGGAGTCTTTAGGGTTTTCTACATATAGTATTATGTTATTTGCAAATAATGAAAATTTTACTTCCTCATTACCAATTTGGATGCCTTTTATTTCTTTTCCTTGTCTTATTGCTGTGGCTGGGACTTTCAGTACTATGTTGAATATAAGTTGTGAGAGTGGACATGCTAGTATTGTTCCTGATCTTAGAAGAAAATCTCTCAGTTTTTTTCCTGTTGAGTATGATGTTAGCTGCAGGTTTTTCATATATAGTCTTTATTGTTTTGGAGTTATGTTTCCTCTAAACCTACTTTGTTGAGAGTTTTCATCATGAATAGATGTACTTTGTCACGTGATGTTTCTGCATCTATTGAATTGACAATATGGTTTTTATCCTTTCTCCTTTTAATATGATATATCTTGTTAATAGATTTGCAAATACTGGATCCCCCACCTCTACCCCATGCATCCCTGGAATAAATCCCACTGGATCATGGTGAATGATTTTTCTAATGTATTTTTGGATTCGGTTTGCTAATATTTTGTTGAAGATTTTTGCATCTATGTTCATCAGAAATATTGGCCTGTAGCTTGCCTGCTTGCTCTTTCTTTCTTTCTTCTCTCTTTTTTCTTTCTTCTTTCTTCTGTAGTGTCTTTATCTGGTTTAGGTATCAGTGTAATCCTAGCCTCACAAAATGTGTCTGGGATACTTCCTTCCTCTTCTATTTTTTGGAAAAGTTTGAGAAAAATAGGTATTAATTCTTCTTTAATGTTTGGTTGAATTCATCTGTGAAGCCATCTGATCCTGGACCTTTTCTTGTTGGGAATTTTTTTTGTTACTCCTTCAATTATTGTTAGCAATTGACCTATTACAATTTTCTATTTTTTTCCTGATTCAACTTGGAAGGTTATATGTTTCTAGGAATTTATCCATTTTCTCTATGTTGTCCAATTTGTTGGCATATACTTTTTCATATATTCTCCTATAATACTTTGCATGTCTGTGGTGTTGGTTGTTATTTCTCCTCATTCATTTCTGATTTTATATGAGTGCTCTTTCCTTTTTTCATGAGTCTGGCTAAAAGTTTATCATTTTTGTTGAACTTTTCAAAGAACCATTTCCTGGTTTTATTGATCATCTGACATATCATCTCAATAGATGTGTTAATGTGTCATCATAAATTATTTTATTACTGGGAATCTTGTTTAACATCCTTTTTTAAACTTCAAATCACCTTTGCTAACTAATAAGGGAATAAAGGAACCTCACTGTAGAAATATTTACAGTAATATCATAATGAGTTTTTAAATCATCTTTCTATAGTGTTAGGCACTTCAGGTTTTTGATTTTGTAATTATTTAGAAGCTTTGAAGTCACAAGATATTTAAATTTAAAATGTTTTATTTAGAATTGATTACAAAACCCTAGGACTAGAGAAATATGTCATATATAAATGAGTGAAACAGGCTGTGTGTAAGATCCAATAGAGGTTAGTAGAAGTTGGTAAACTGAAGCACACATGTCTGCTTGATGGTGGAAATTACTACCCAGCTCTGGTCAATTTTTGTCATGTGGGGATGAGAGCCCAGTGTTTCCAGATCTTATTTTTCAAGAGAACCTTATAATCTGTTTTTCTAAATGTGAAATCCTTAATTTAAAATGCTGGCTAATAATACAAAACTGTTTAATGTGTATGTCAAAGAAACACATTTGTGACACAATTTGGCCCATGACATCATCATTTTAAAAGTCATCTGTAGACAAAATGGTTAGGTATACCAAGATGATCTTTGGCAACTTTTGTCCCTTCCTTGCATTGGAATAAAATATGGAACTCCTTATCTCCTGAAGGATGGCAAGAATAGAAGAAAGATCATGGAACTGAGATTTAGATAGCCTGAGTTTAAATCTTAAATCACTTATTTCACTTTCTAGCTCATTTATGGCTCTCAGTCTTTTAGGGTCTTAGTATCCACATCTATAAAATTAGACCACTTAGGCTTTTTCAGCTTCAAAATCTTATGATTCTCAACTTCAAAATCAAAGTGCATCTATATTATTCTCCCTTTATCAGACTATTTATAACTAGAAGGTAATAAATTCCTCTGGTAAACTCATTCCTGACAATATTTACCTTTCCCAAATAGCATATTGCTTTAATTTAATGGAAAAAAAAGACAAGATTCCTTTAGGATTGGTGCTTGTTTTGGAGATGTCTAGCAGAGCACAATCTAGTCAGGAGATATTTCTCATGCAGATATTCTTGTAAGCAGTATCAGCATACATTAAAGTTTTGCTCTATTTCATGAAATCTTGCGGGTTTGCAAGGGTAAAAAATGTCATATACCAGTAAAATGAGACTGACTAATTATAGATTGTGAGTCCTTGGTGATTGGGTCCTGTGACTTGCAATTTTATCCCTCATCTGACTGCACATATTAGGTTCTCAATAAATTATAAACGGTTTTAAAGCTGATTTTCCATAAGCCATCTCTAAAATAAATCATACAAATTATTGAAATTTTTATTCATTCATTGCATAGTTATCACCCACCCACTATGTGCCATTTATAATATTCTGCAACCATATTGCAACAAGAGCATAGTCAGTGGTAATCTTATTTATTTTTAATGCTACTGTAGATTTATTATTAGTAGCTTCTTTCCCTCACTGTAAGGAAGTATAGTTTCTTTTAACTCTAACATGAACAAGTTTTCAGTTTTACTATTCCTTTTTCTTTTTCCATACAGATCATGTATCCCTTCCAGTATCAGATGCAATTAGACTTTCCCCAACTTTCCTTGCCTCACTTCTAGGTACTCTAATAACTGTATAAATAATTATATACGGTCTCATTTCTATTCAGTCCTTATGCTACTTGATAAACACAGGAAAAAGTATGTACTTAATACCTTTGTGACCTTAACAAAAAAACTAAAGTGCCATGAAGGTCATGGCCTATATTTTCAAGAAAGCTTAGATAAACTTTTTTCACGTGAGTTTTAGAAGTTTTTTGTCACTTTAAATATGGACTTATTTAGCATCCCTGGTCCCAGGAAACTAGTGAGAAATCCTGACTGACTTGTAGCATCAGTTGTTTTGCCCTAGGTCTTTACCTCCATCCTATTTTCAAGAAAGTGGTGAGAAAGCAGTTAGAACAACTCCTTTTTCTGGGACTTGATAGAGCACAAGCCTATGACACATTTCCTTTTCTGTCCCCTTTGCAGGATCACACAATCACAGCTGACATTTCTTTAGGCATTTCTAAAAAAGCAGAGGCAGTTTATCAAGTTGTGATTTAAATCATAAAACTCTCTTAAAAACACTCAAAAAGAGAGAGGATAAGGTTCGTGAGAGGAAGATGAGCACTCTGCTTCCATCCAAGTGATCTATTGATATAGTTATTTGTGAAGTATACGTGCTAGTAAAATGAAGGTCACTATTATTATTGGCTTTGTGTGTGTGTGTGTGTGTGTGTTATATTAGAAAAGCATATTTCAAATCTGTTTTATTTGCATATAGGCACTTTGCTCTTTTGTTTTTGCTATTAAGCTGCCATTTAGTGAACAGCTTACTGAGTGCAAGACCTTGTATTAAGTACTTTAATGTTAACATCACTCCTTTGACTTAGTTATTATTCTTTGCATTTTACAGAAGAGTAGACCCAGTAAGAGAAAAAGCCAATTTAAATTTCTTTACAGTTGACTCAAAAACCTGTACTTTTTACCACTTCATAGCACTGTCTCACTGTGGTAAAGTTGAGCATAACTCAATTATAGCAACCATGAAATAGACTAGAGAAACTTTGAATTTAAAGATAACTTCCCCCAAATCTATCATCTTGCAATATGAATTATCATTAAGAATGTGCTTGTTCTATATATTAATATGAAGCAGGGTATCTTGAAAAACAAATTTACTTTTTGCTGGAGAAATATTGATATGCTGAGCTAAAAATTAGGACCCAAACATTTTTTGAAGATTCAAAGTTATTGAAACCTTTTGGGGTGATGTGTTGTATCCCAATCAAGGCAGAATGAAAGGGAGAATTAAAGGTTCCCTGAGGGAGTAGGAATGAACTATTAAATAAAAAAAAATTGTTGCTGTCAAACATAAATGTAATTTAAAATAAACATTTTGACAAACAAAACCAGATATATGCCTTTTAATTTTTGCATAAAAGCATGAATATTTTTATGCCTGGACAAAAAAACGAGGGGCTATATCTCAGTGTGCTTGCTTTGAAGGGACTATTTTAAACACACACACACACACACACACACACACACACACACACACAGCTTTCTCATCTATTTGCCAAAGCACCTGAAAGATGCCGCTCTCTTCTTGGAGGCCTGAAACTTGAAATCATGCTCATCTTTATCATATTTGCAAAAGAGTGTCAATCAGAGCTACTCATCTAGAAATAATTCAGCTAGGAGAAAGCAAACTCTCAGAGGAATTGAACACCATGAGCTAGAAACAGTTGGAAAGGGAGGGCTGAACAAATTTCCATTCCTTCCCATTTGGGCTGTGATTCAGGACAGTGTGGGTGTAGTAGTTTTGCCTGCTCTTTTGACAGGAATATTGACTGACTGTGATGAATATGATGGACCCCACTTAAAGGTTTAGAACCAAAGGGTCTATAGAGAATAACTTTGGCTTCTATGGTGATGCTATAAAGTCAATCAGCTGAAATGCATTTTTAAGGGGCTGTTTTGTCCCTATCTAGATACAAATATTAGAAAGAAGAGGAAAGTTATCATTTTAGATTTTCTTTTTGAGGTGATTATAGTTATTAATACCACATTTCTGTTTTATATGTTTTTGATGGGAATCTGGCAGGGCCAATCTGTCTTTTTAGGGAAACATACTCTTCAGAGATGTCAAAAGAAAGCTCAGTGAGATGTAAACACAGGGGAGAGAGTCAGAAGGAGGAACATGAAAAAGAGCTACACTGAGAAACAGATTTTCCACACTATATCCTCAGCTATTGGTCTTCCTACTGCAGAAGTTGATGTTCAGAAGATAGGATCAGGGGTTATAAGGGTAACTTCAAAGTTAATGCACGATTTTTTAAAAGGGTGGTGCAGGATGAAGGGATGAAATGGCCTCTTAAGCTCGAAACATATTTGTGCATAAGTGTCATAAGAATGTATGAGTCTCTTAGAGCAAAACATTATCATTATCCCAATAATTCACTTATACTAAAGTGAACTGTCAAGTGTCACTTTTAAGAGTTACATATAAAAGTGCAAAGCATATAGTGGCTGTCATGTCAAAGCTTCTGAATTCTCCATTGTTTTAAGGCTACGTAGCTCTGAGATAACATGGCTGTACTATAAAATGCACAGTGTAAGCATAGGATAATGTATTTTAATGATATTTAACCTGGAATTGCAAGACATAGCTATTCTCCAACTGAGAATATGCTGATAAATTCAACCTTTTCTCTATAAGAAGTATTCAAATGTCACAAAAAACTGTATGAATATCAATAATTCAACAAATTCCAGATTATGCCAGACCTTAATGTAAAAATGTATATATGAATATAAAGATTTATGGAAGCAATTTTCTATTATTTATATTTTTTGGTACAAAAAGGAAGACTGAGATATTTTTTTAAATGAAAACGCATAGAGAACAAAGAGTAACATATGAGTTCTATTATTAATAGCTTTTTTATTTTTACTGAAAAACACAAACAGAAATAAGAAAAATTGACATTAAAACAGGTAAGTGCATGGATTCTTTCTAAATATATTTATCAGTTGCTGGTGTATGCCTAGAAATATACTGCTCACTACAAGGGATACATTAAAAGATAGCTTCATAAAGGGAAATAGGTGGAGCAACAGGAGGGCAGGGGAATGAATATCCCAGTGGTAATTTTCCACGTAACTGCTAAGGGAAGCCACAGTGTGGTAATGGAAAAAAACACTGCTGGCATTTAGGTAAGCTCTGTGTATTCTCTGTCTAGTTCTGAACTGGTGAACTAGTTACCAGTTTTGGCAAAAACCTTAGGCAAAGAGTTTAGTTACTTTTAGAAGAGATGACTAGAAGGAAAAGGAGATCACTTTTTTAGAAACATAGTCTCAAGGAAATTGAGTAGTAAGGGACCTGGTTGGTCATCCTGTACAACCTTTATTTTTGTATAGAAATTCTTTCTAGGACAGTCCTGATATATAGTCATTAGTTATTTGCCTGAACAATTGAAGAAAGAAACTTGCTATCTAAAAGACAAATGATTCTGTTCATAAAAATGCTCTAATTATAGAAAAACTGGCCTTACATTGAGTCTAAACTTAAAACCCCTTACGTTATTTTATGCAGTTTCACATTTTCAAGTGTGTGTGTATATAAACAGAAATGAAAAACTTAACATTAATCTTTTTTCTTCATCACCTCAGCCTATTAAGGCCATTTTAAATCATGTCCATTATGTAATAAACTGTGCATTTATGTTGAATATTATTAGCAAATTTAATAGGCTTTCTTTTATGTTAACATTGAAGTCACCTATAGAATCTTGACTGACATGGACAAGGACAGAGCCACATGAGATATTACCAGAGACTTGGTTGTTCTGTCTTCTGGAGAGAAGCCCATAAGACTAAAGTGTCTGCCTCTACAGTTTACAAAACTATGCCATGCGTTTTATCTTTTGTAATGAATTGAATCAAGAACAGACTCCTTAGTCAATGGTAGTGATCTACTACAGCATTCTCAACCCAGTAACTTGTGAGCCTTATATAGTTTGCTTCATTCTCACATTACTAAGAAATGAATTAATTGTCAACATGTTGGGCCCTTATCATTAGGGACATCAGATTGGTCTTGTTCAAAAATTCTGTCTAAACAGAGCAATACATATTCAATTACTACTAACTAGCTTAATTTGAACATTTATTTAGAAGCATTTTTGGTATGTGATATGGAGTGCACGTAGGTTTACTCTAGAACAACAAAGTTAAATAGTAGAAAAAAGAGTGTAAAGGGATGTTGAATCATGACTTTGGTAAAGTCACTAGTGTAGGCAGCAAGGGATACCCACTTTTCAGGAGTTGCCAAGCTGATATAGTGTCACCAGAGCTACTATTGGCTCACAAGAGTTACATGTATAATCTGAATAATGATGAGATATTTTTCCAGCTATCCATAAGGCAGAGTTGCAAAAGTGCTAAAATATTTCCTGTGATTTTTAAAATATTTAATCTGTACATCAAATAAACGCTTACCAACTGAGATACCCTGATAACTGAACCTTATAGCCTTAAAGGGCCTAACAAATATACTGCATTTTGTTGAATATCGTATGATATTTTATAATATTATAATATTTATAATATTTTATAATTCTCAAACAGTCCTGAAAGATAAAAATCATTCCTCTTTTTACAGGTAATTCCTCTTTTTAAGCTCAGAGAAGTTAAGTAACTTGTGAAATAAAGATTACACAGAATTAAGTGTTAAAAGTGGGACTTGACCACAGGTTATTGACCACACAGTCTATACACATGTGTTGTGTGTATATGTGTGTGTGTGCATATGTATAATTTCTCTGGTTATAAATGTAAACAATACTCCTCATTTAAAAAAAATGGAAAGTATGGCGTGCCTGGGTGGTTCAGCTGGTTAAACGTCAGATTCTTGATTTTGGCTCAGGTCACAATCTCACGGTTGGTGAGATTGAGCCCCATGTTGGGCTCTGTGCTGACAGCACTTAGCCTGCTAGGGATTCTTTCTCTCCCTCTCTCTTTGCCCCTCCCCCACTCACACAGGCACACACTCACCCTCTTTCAAAAAAAATGAATAAACCCTAAAAAAATCCTTTAAAAAAATGGAAAACGACATAGAACAGAAAAAAATCCATGATTCTAATATTCATATTGCCTCCTCCATATAAATTTTACAAGTCTATTGATTATAATTTTCTTTTATTTGTGGTGTTTCTCATTGAAAAAGTTTCCATTTCAAAGTAATGAAATGTACCATTTTGGGGATATATTTATTTCATTAAAATTTAAGAAATCTTCAGACAGAACTCTTATAAAGATTGGCCTTTATTTTATTTTAATATATTTTTTGTCTCTATGTGATGCCTCCTTGAGTCTCTACAATTCCCACTAAGCAATATAACTGTTCAATGGAAACTGTTTTGTAACAAGCATCTTGTATATTCCAGAAAAAATGCCACATATTTTAATATGTTACTTAATTTAATCAACCCACCAATCTTTAGCACAAGCATTATTGTCACTGATGTACAAATAAGGAAACTGAAGAGAAGGGGACATCCCTAAAGTCACACAACTAATAATCTCCATTTCTAATATGCAAATTTTCATTTTCTTTCTTTTTTTTTTTTTAATTTATTTTTGGGACAGAGAGAGACAGAGCATGAACGGGGGAGGGGCAGAGAGAGAGGGAGACACAGAATCGGAAACAGGCTCTAGGCTCCGAGCCATCAGCCCAGAGCCTGACGCGGGGCTCGAACACACGGACCGCGAGATCGTGACCTGGCTGAAGTAGGACGCCCAACCGACTGCGCCACCCAGGCGCCCCAGCAAATTTTCATTTTCTAATGACTGAATGGTTTATACTTTTTTATTCTTTCATTCCCATTAATATCATAAGAAATCTTATTAAAGATTAAAGTACCAAAAGGTACTCATCCCAATAGCTTTTCTTGGTAAATCAATGACATGATGACATCAATAACCTCATCATCATCTTCATCTTCATTAACAACAAAAGATAAAATTAGCTTTGTGAAAACCAGTGATCCTAAGATGGTTTGTAGTTATCAGAATGTTTTAAAAAAAGTTTTATGTATGTATGTATGTATGTATGTATGTATTTATATATTTATTTATTTTGGAGAGAGGGAGAGAGAGAATGTAAGTGAGAGAGGGGCAGAGAATCTGAAGCAGGCTCAGAACTGACAGCAGAGCAATGTGGGCCTCAAATCCACAAACTGAGATCATGACCTGAGCTGAAGTCAGATGACCAACCGACTGAGCCACCCAGGGACCCCTATAGTCATCAAAACTTTTACTAAATCATAACAGTGACACAATATCCAGTATTTGGAACATGATTAGGACTCAAGTAACAGTTTTTGGATAAGAAGATGAAATGTTGCAATACTATTTTGAGCATAAGAGTATAGAGGAGGGCAGTTATTTTATTTCATGGCTTTAGCTGGCAAAAAAAAAAAAAAAGAATTTTCTTCATACTCACATCTGTTCTGAAAATCAAAGCATTTTCAGTAGTGTTCCCAGAAGAGTGGTCTTTGTCACTGTCACAATGTTGGTTTGCTGCCTCAGGAGCTCCCTGAGTGAAATCTGAAACTGGCCTCCATACACAGAAGAGGCAGAGGAGGCTAAAAAATGAGGCAGACCTCCAAATTGGTAGATCACAATTTTAATAAGCAAGCGAAGTCACATGTAAGCCTTGTCTTGGGCAGCTGCAAGACAAGTTGATGATTGCTGCACCACATGCTAGAACCTTAAAACGTTATACAGAAGCCTTTACTAGGTTTAGTTATGCATACAGTCCAGATGGCCTCAACAGCACTTTACGCTCTCAAGACTATATCCTTAAAGCTGCTCCTAGTGTGATAACAATAGATGGATTGCCCATTCCAAGGATAGGTGAGGGCATAAGGATCTTTTGATTGCCTAGGTTGATCTTGTGGGTCAACTGGCAGTCACATCTTCTCAATGATGTCGTCCAATACACAAGCTTTTCCCAGCAAGAAGAAAAACAAAGGGTTATTGCCTCTGATCCTTTTGTAAATTTTTAGTAAAATTTAGCCATTTGTCTCATGTTACGTTAAACACCTCTTATCAGTCTATACTGCTGAAAGAAAAGTGTCAATGGAAAACTGGAGAGACCAAAAAATGGTTCTCATTTAGCAGTAACTTCTCACTCTTCCCTTCCTCAGCCCTTGGAAACCATTAATCTATTTTTGTTTCTATGGATCTGCTTATTTGGCACATTTCAGATAAATGAAACCATACTATATGCAATCTTTTGTGACTGATTTCTTTCACTCAGCACGTTTTCAAAGTTCATCCATAATGTAAAATATATTAGTGCTTCATTCTTTTTAATGGGTGAATAATATTGCATATTATGGATATATATCCCACTTTATTTATCCATGATCAGTTGATGGGCATTTGAGTTGTTTCTGCTTTATGGCAATTATAAATAATGATGCTATGAACACTTATGAATTATTTTTGTGTGGATACATATTTTCAGTTGAGTATATACCTAAAATTATTATTTCTGGGACACAAGGAACCATATTGTCTACATTTTGAGGAACTAAAAGACTTCCAAAGTGGCAGTAGTACTATTATATATTCACACCAATGATGTATGTTAATTCACATTTCTCCATATTTTCATCAGTATTTGTTATTGACTGTCTTATTAATTATAACCATGCCAGTGGGTGTGAAGTGTATTTGTGGTGCTTGATTTGCATTTCACTGATGGATAATGATGTTGGACACCTCTTCATGTAGTTGTTGGCCATTTATATATCTTTGGGGACATTTCTATGCAAATCCTTTAAATATTTATTCAAAAAAATTGAGTCATTGTTTATTTACCTGAATTATCACCTTTTTTTTCGGATTCTGAAGTGTTTTTATTTTTATTTTATTTTTATTTTTATTTTTATTTTTATTCACTTTTTGTTTCAGATTTTTATTTAAATTTTATTAGTTAACATATAGTGTAATATTATCTTCAAAAGTAAACTTTACTGATTCAATACTTACATATGATACCCAGTGTCACTTTCTTTTAATAGACTATTTTTTTAAAGATAAGTTTTAGATTCACACGAAATTGAGCGGAGAGTACAGAGTGTTTCCATATACTTCCTGTCACCATACAAGCACAGCCTCCCTATCAACATCTGTTGATGGAGAACATTTATTAAAAACATTTATTAAACTTGCATTGACACATTCATTATCACCCAAGTCTGTAGTTTACATTATGGTGCACTCTTGGCATTCTTCATCAAGAATCCTGTGAGTTTGGAAAAACGTACAATGACATGTATCCACCATTATAATACCATAGAGAATAGTATCAGTGCCTTAAAAATCTTTTCATTCCACATATTTATCCCTTTCTCCTCTCTAACACCCCAAAACTACTGAATTTTTTTTACCCTCTCCATAGTTTTGCCTTTTCTAAAATATCACATAGTTGGAATCATACAGTATGTTGCTGAAGGAAACTGGAATATGTTACCCCACAATATAACCTTTGACATAAAAAAATATTTTGTGCTGTAGGCAATTAGGAAGTAGGAAAAGTAGAAAAAGCTCCCACATTTTTCCCTAACAGTAGGATATAAATTATTCACTGGAGACAGAATTTTATCAGCCTAGAGATGGCACCAGAAGAATCTGCAAGAAGCCTTACTCCATTCGTTTTCTTCCATCTATTTATTTTTCACAATTTGCTACCCTTGGAAACCTAAAATTGCTTTCTTTTATCTTGTCATTTGTCAACAAATATATTGTTTTCTTATTGAAGATGCTATATGAGCTGGAATACTAAGCCATTTTGGGTTACTTTTCATTTAGGTTTCTCCCTTATGATGTACACTGCATGTGTTAAAATAGATTTTCTTTTGTTAAACTATCTTTTATTATAGGACTCTCAGCTAAGAACTCAGAAGGGTAGAGGACAAATTATTTTTCCTTACTATGTAGTCTTTTCAAATTTCACTAAGTAATATTCATTTAATGCTTCTCCATATCTTTTCATGGTTTAATAGCTCATTTATTTTTAGTGCTGAATAATATTCCATTGTCTGAATATACCAGTTTATTAATCCATTCACCAACTGAAAGTTGTTTCCAAGTTTTGGCAATTATAAACAAAGCTGTAAACATCATCTGTATTCAGATTTTTGTGTGGAAATAAGTTTTAAATTCCTTTGGGTAAACATCAATATTCACAATTATTGGAACATATGGTTTAATGTTGTAAGAAAATGTCAATTTTTTTTTCCAAAGTGGCTATACTATTTTGCATTCTCTCCAGCAATGATGATAGTTCTTTTTGCTCCACAACTTTACCCACATTTTTTGTTGTCCATGTTCTGGATTGTGATCTTTCTGATAGATGTGTGGTAGTTTTAATTTGCAAATGATGTGGAACATCTTTGCAAATTCTTATTTTCCATCTGTACATCTTCTTTAGTGAGGTCTATATTAAGGTCTTTTGGCCTATTTTTAAAGTTTTGTTGTTGTCTTATTTCATTTTAAGGGTTGTTGGTATATTTCAGATAACAGTCCTTTATCAGATTTGTCTTTTGCAAATATTTTTTTCCATGTCTATTACTTGCCTGTCAGTCTTTTGACATCGACTTCCACGGAACACAAATTTTAAAATTTAATGAAGTCCATCTTATCAATTATTTCTTTCATGGATTGTATTTTTGGTGTTTTTATCTAAAAAGTCATTGCCATACCCACGGTTATCTAAGTTTTAGCTGATGTTCTGTAAGTTTTATAGTTTCAAGTTTAATATTTTGGCCTGTGATCCATTTTCAGTTATTTTTTGTGAAGTAAGGCATGTGTTTAGTTTAAAATTTTTGCATGTGGATGTCCAGTTTTTCTAGCACTATTTATTGAAAAGACTATTTTTCTTTCATTGTATTGCATTTGCTCCATTTTTGAAAATCAGTTGACTATATTTATGTGCCTATTTCTGAGCTCTTTCTTCTGTTCTGCTGGTATATTTGTCTAGTCTTTCACTAATACCACACTGTCTTGATTACTGTAGTTTTATAGTAAATCGTGAGGTTGGGTACTGTCTCTCCTCCAATTTTGTTCTCCTTCACTGTTGTGTTGTCTATTCTGGGTCTTTTGCCTCTCCATATACACTTTAGAAGCAATTTATTGATATCTAAAAACTAACTTCTTGGTGTTTTGATTTGAATTGTGTTTAATCTGTAGATAAGGTTGGAAAGACCTAATATCTTGAGAATATTGAGTCTTCTGACCATGAACATGGAATATCTCATTTATTTAGTACTTTGATTTTATTCATCAGAGTTTTATAGATTTATTCATATAGATCTTATACATATTTTGTGAGAATTATATCTCAGTATTTCATTTTTTAGGTACTAATACAAATGTCATATTATTGTTTTGAAATTCAAATTCAGTATTGGAGGTCTTAGCCTCAGCAATCAGATTACACAAATAAATGAAAAGCATCCAAATCAGCCAGGAGGAGGTCAAACTTTCACTCTTCGCAGATGACATGATACTCTATATGGAAAACCCAAAAGATTCCACCAAAAAGCTGCTAGAGTTGATTCATGAATTCAGCAAAGGTGCAGGATATAAAATCAACGCACAGAAATTGGTTGCATTCTTAAACACCAACAATGAAGCGACACAAAGAGAAATCAAGGAATCGATCCCATTTACAGTTGCACAAAAAAACCCACAAAATACCTAGGAATAAATCTAACTAAAGAGGTGAAAAAGCTACAAACTGAAAATTATAGAAAGCTTATGAAAGAGATTGAAGAAGACACAAAAACAAATATTGTTACAATGTCAATACTATCCAAAGCAATCTACATATTCAATGCAATCCCTATCAAAATAACACCAGTATTCTTCACAGAACTAGAACAAAGAATCCTAAAATTTGAATGGAACCAGAAAAGACCCCGAATAGCCAAAACAATCTTGAAAAAGAAAACCAAAGCAGGAGGCATCACAATCCCAGACGTCAAGCTATACTACAAAGCTGTAATCATCAAGACAGTATGGTACTGGCACAAGAACAGACACTCAAATCAATGGAACAGAATAAAGAACCCAGAAATGGACCCATAAACGTATGGCCAACTAAGCTTTGCCAAAGCAGGAAAGAATATCCAATGGAATAAAGGCAGTCTCTTCAGCAAGTGGTGCTGGAAAAATGGACAGCGACATGCAGAAGAATGAACCTGGACCACTTTCTTACACCATACACAAAAATAAACTCAAAATGGATGAAAGACCTCAATGTAAGACAGGAAGCCACCAAAATCCTCGAGGTGAAAGCTGGCAAAAACCTTTTTGATCTGGTCCGCAGAGCCAGATCTTACTCAACACATCTCTGGAGACAAGGGAAACAAAGGCAAAAATTAACTACTCAGACCTCATCAAAATAAAAAGCTTCTGCACAACAAAGGAAACACTCAGCAAAACTAAAAGGCAACCGACAGAATGGGAGAAGATATTTGCAAATGACATATCAGATAAAGGATTAATATCCAAAATCTACAAAGGACTTATCAAACTCAACACCCAAAAAACAAATAATCCAGTGAAGAAATGGGCAAAAGACATGAATAGACACTTCTCCAAAGAAGACATCCAGATGGCCAACAACCCCATGAAAAATTGCTCAACATCACTCATATGTGTGTGTATACATATATGTAAACACACACACACACATATACATACAATGGATTATTACTCAGCAATCAAAAAGAATGAAATCTTGCCATTTGCAACTACGTGGATGGAATTAGAGGGTATTAGCTAAATGAAATTAGAGAAAGACAAAACTCATATGACTTTACTCATATGAGGACTTTAAGAGACAAAACAGATGAACATAAGGGAAGGGAAACAAAAATAATATAAAAACAAGGAGGGGGACAAAACAGAAGAGACTCATAAATATGGAGAACAAACTGAAGGTTTCTGGAGGGGTTGTGGGAGGTGGGATGGCATAAATGGGTAAGGGGCACTAAAGAATCTACTCATGAAATCATTGTTGCACTGTATGTTAATTTGGATGTAAATTTTAAAAAATAAAAAATAAACATAAATAAATGAAATTCAAATTCACCTTATTAATTGATGATGTATAAGAAAATGATTGACTTTTGTGTGTTAATCTTGTATCCTACAACCTTGCTATAATCATTTATTATTTTCAAGAGGTTTTTTTTTCAATTCTTTTGGATTTTCTACATTGAAAATTGCATCATCTGTAAACAAAGGCAGTTTTATTTCTTCCTTACCAATCTGTATACTTTTGATTTTTTATTCCTGTCTTTGTGTGTTAGCTGGTACTTCTAGTATAATGTTGAAAAGGAGTGGTTAGAGGAGACATTCTTATTGGAAACCTCCTAGTTTCTCACCATTAACCATGATGTTACCTATGGTTAAATTTTATTTTATTTTAAGTTACAAATTTTTTGTAGATATTCTTTGTCAAGTTGATTAATTTCCCCTATATTCATAGTTTACTGAGAGTTTTTAAAAATTATTATTATAGGTGAGTGTTGGATTTTGTCAAATGCTTTTTCTGTACCTATTAATATGATCATGTGATTTAAAATTTTTTTTTATTTTTTAGCCCCCTAGTGTGATGCGTTATATTAATTTTTGAATGTTGAATCAACCTTGAATACCTGGGTAAATCCTACTTGTTTGTGGCGTATAATTATTTTTATACATTGTTGGATTTGCTTCACTAATATTTGCTTCACTAATATTTTTTCAGGATTCATAAATCTGTGCTCATGAAGGATATTGGTCTCTAGTTTTCTTGTTATGTCTTTCTCTGGTTTTAATATTAGGGCAATGATGGACTTACAGAATGAATTAGGATATATTCCCACTGCTTCTATCCTCTGAAAAAGATTTTAGAGATAGTATAATTTCTTCCTTAAATGTTTGGTAGAAATAACCAGTAATCCCATCTTGTTGGTCTTGGTTCTTCCTGTTTTGGAAAATTTTTAATTATTGATTCAACTTATTTAATGAATATAGTCCTATTCAGATTGTCTTTTTCTTCTTGTGTGGGTTTTTGCAAATTGTGTCTCTCAAGAAAGTTTTCCATTTCATGCAGGTTATCAAACTTGTGCACCTAAAGTTGTGAAGAGTACTCCTTTACTCTTGCTTTTATTTATTTCTAACTATATGTGTAGCTTTGAACAAGTTGCTTTATGTCTATTCAATTTCTTCATTTATGAAATGGAATTGATAATGCTAATCATGCAGGGCTGTTGTGAGGATTAGCAAAGATTTGCAGAGATCAAAGACCTAAGAGCTAGTCTTGATGAATTAGAAAATGATATGACTGAGATGCAAAACAAACTAGATAAAGTGATGAAGAGGATGGAAGAAACAGGGGAGAGGATAAGTGAAATAGAAGATAAAAGTGTGGAAAATAATGAAGCCAAAAAAAGAGGGAATAGAAATTCTAGATCATGAGGGGATACTTAGAGTACTAAATGATTCTAAGAAATGAAACAATATCCATATAATAGGAATCACAGAATAAGAAGAGTGGGAAAAGGGGGCAGAAGGTTTATTTCAACAAATTATAGTTGAGAACTTCTCTAATCTGAGTAAGGAAACAGTCATCCCAGTCCAAAAGATACAGGAAACTCCCTTCAAAAGTAACAAAAACAGGTCAAAACCATGACATATTATAGTGAAACTTTCAAAATACAATTATAAAGAGAGAGGGTGGAGATATTCAATGAGCTGTATAAGAAAAATATGCAGCCAAGAATCCTTTATCCAGCAAGGCTTCCATTCAAAATAGAAGGAGAGATGAAGACTTTCCCAAACAAAAACTAAAGGGGTTTGTGACCTCTAAATAAGCCCTGAAAGAAATTTTAAGAGAGACTCTGTGAGTGGAAAGCAGCAAAGACTACAAAGGACCAAAGAACATCACCAGAAACACCAAATCTACAGATAACACAATGGCACTAAATTCATAATCACTTTCGGGGCGCCTGGGTGGCGCAGTCGGTTAAGCGGCCGACTTCAGCCAGGTCACGATCTCGCGTCTGTGAGTTCGAGCCCCGTGTCGGGCTCTGTGCTGACAGCTCGGAGCCTGGAGCCTGTTTCCAATTCTGTGTCTCCCTCTCTCTCTGCCCCTCCCCCGTTCATGCTCTGTGTCTCTCTGTCCCAAAAAAATAAATAAAAAACATTGAAAAAAAAAATTTTAAAAAAAATAAAAAAAAAAAAATTCATAATCACTTTCAATAATCACTCTGAATGTAAATGGACTAAATGCTCCAATCAAAAGACACAAAGTAGCAGAATGGATAAAAAAAAAAAAAACCCACAAGCTCCATCTTTATGCTGTCTACAAGAAATTCATTTTAGACCTAAAAACACCGGTAGATTGAAAATGAGGGGATGGAGAACCATCTATCATGCTAATGGACATCAAAAGAATGCTGGATGAGCCATACTTATATCAGACAAACTAGATTTTAAAACAAAGACTGTAACAGGGATGAAGAAGAGCATTATATCAAAATTAAGAGGTCTATCTGTCAAGAAGAGCTAACAATTGTAAATATTTATGCTTCCCAACTTGGAGGAACCCCAATATATAAATAAATTAATCACAAACATAAAAAAAACCTCATTGATAATAATACCATAATTGTAGGATACTTTAATACATCTCTTACAACAATGGACAAATCATCTAAACAGAGGATCAACAAGAGAAGAATGGCTTTGAATGAGACACTGAACCAGATGACTTCACAGATATATACAGAACATTTCTTCCTAAAGCAGCAGAATACACATTCTTCTTGAGTGTACATGGAACATTCTCCAGAATAGATCACATACTGGGTCACAAATCAGCCCTCAATAGGTAATTAAAAATTATGATATATATTCATTATTATTTTAATTATATATCTTTCTAGATATGTCTCATGAGACAAGAGAAATAAAAGGAAAAATAAACTATTGGGACTATATCAATATAAAAAGCTTCTGCACAGCAAAGGAAACAACAAAACTAAAAGGCAACCAATGGAATTCGAGAAGATATTTGCAAATGACATATCAGATAAGGGGTTAGTATACAAAATCTATAAAGAACTTACCAAACTCCACACCCAGAAAACAAATAATCCAGTGAAGTTTGGGTAGAAGACTTTCATAGACAATTTCCCAAAAAAGACACCCAGTTGACAGACACATGAAAAGATGCTCAACATCATTCATCATCAGAGAAATACAAGTCAAAACCACAATGAGATACAACCTCACACCTGTCAGAATGATTAAAATGAAAAACTCAGGGGGCGCCTGGGTGGCTCAGTCGGTTGAGCGCCGACTTCGGCTCAGGTCACGATCTCGCGGTCCGTGAGTTCGAGCCCCGCATCGGGCCCCTGTGCTGACAGCTCAGAGCCCGGAGCCTGTTTCGGATTCTGTGTCTCCCTCTCTCTGACCCTCCCCCATTCATGCTCTGTCTCTCTCTGTCTCAAAAATAAATAAACGTTAAAAAAAAATTTAAAAAAAAAAAATAAATAAAATAAAATGAAAAACTCAGGAAACAGCAGATGTTTGTGATATGGGGAAAGAGGAATTCTCTTGCACTGTTGGTAGGAATGCAAACTGGTGCAGCCACTCTGGAAAACAGTATGGAGGTTCCTCAAAACATTAAAAATAGAAATACCTTACAACCCCACAATTGTACTACTAGGTATTTATCCAAAGCATACAAAAAAGGCTGATCCAAGGGGGCACAGGCACCCAAATGTTTATGGCAATGCTATCAACAATCTCCAAAGTATGGAAAGAGGCCAAATGTCCATCAGTTGATGAATGGATAAGGTGATGTGGTATATATATACAATGGGATATTACTCAGCGATCAAAAAGAATGAAATCTTGCCATTTGCAGCAACATGGATGGAACTGGAGGCTATTATGCTAACTGAAATAAGTCAGTAAGAGAAAGACAGATATCACATAATTTCACTCATATGTGGAATTTAAGAAACTTAAGAGATGATCAGAGGGGAACGTAAGGAAAATAAGATAAAAACAGGGAGGAAGGCAAATCATAAAAGACTCTTAAATGCAGGAAAAAAACCACAAAAACCTGAGGTTTCCTGGAGGGAAGGTGGGTGGGGGGATGGGCCAAATGGGTGATGGGCATTAAGGAGGGCACTTGTTAGGATGAGCCCTGGGTGTTATATATAAGAGATAAATCGCTGGGTTCTACTCCTGAAACCAATACTACCCTGTATGTTAACTAACTTGAATTTTAGTAAATAAATTAAAAACAATAACTGTTGGGATAATTTTGTTGTTTTCTCATAGAATATTTTTCTTGTTATTTGAGCAATATTTGAGGAAAATAATCTCAGACATTTGAAATATATTTTCTTATTTTAGGAGAAGATTTTAGACATAGATTTTCCCTCAGAATTGTAGTTCACGCTTGTTCATGTTCTGATGTTTTCTAATTTTCTCAGTGAAGGTTTCCATGTTGGTACAGTAGAGGAATAAAATTTTGTATAAGAATTTGGTATTTAACATATCAGGAATCTACAAGAACCCTTATCAAGATTCTTTAATTTTAAAAAATTAATGTTTAATGTTTATTTATTTATCTTTGAGAGAGAGAGAGAGAGATCGTGAGCAGGGAGGGGCAGAGAGAGAGGGAGACAGAATCTGTAGCAGGCTACAGCCTCTGAGCTGCCAGCACAGAGCCCAATGCGGAGCTCAAAGTCACCAATCGTGAGATCATGACCTGAGCCAAAGTCGGATGCTCAACTGAGCCACCCAGACACCCCTAAAGAATTTTTTTTAATTCTGACTTTAATAAACTGTTATTAGTGGTTTATTAAATTTTATATAAATGAGCCTAACTCATTAATTTAAAAATTTTCTTTGTTAATGTTTAGTCTTCATAATTATTTTATAAATAATTTATGATCATCCTGAACATTTAGTAAAAACAGAAAAAATAACACAGAAAATAAATACTTTTAATGTCTTAAGCAGAGGGATTCACCAAAAATTTTATACTGTATAGCAATAAGGATATGCTGGATTATCTTGCAATTACAAACAAATTGCAAACATAAATGATTAAAAACAGCAATGCTCATTTCTGCTCATAATAAATGTAAAATAAAGGTCTTCAGGGAGCCTATGTCTAACAAATTCACTCAGGGACACATACACTGACAAACTTTCCACCTTTTTTTAGGACACTAAATTCTCCATATCAAACTTCAAAGTTTATGATTACAGGAAAAGTAAGCATGGAAAATCATGCACTGGCTACTAAATATTTCTGCCTAGAGATAGCAAATGTCATTCCTGTTCATTCCATTGGCCAAATCAAGTTATATGGTTAAGCTCACTTCAAGGGGACAGAGAGTCTTCCCTTGTGCCTACAAGGAGAAAAGTACTGAAAATATTGGTGGTCACTTAGAGTGTCTACAGCACACTATAAATTTCCAGGTTTTTATTGTGTACTTAGTAAGTATACATTCATGCAATTGGTGTTTTACTATAGGAGCTAGTTTTCCAACTTTCACTTAACAAGACATGGCAAACATTTTCCCATACCAGAAAATATTTTTCAACTTTATTTTTGTGTCATATCTCATAGATGTACCAAAATTTCACTTTTAAATCCCAAAATGTGGGGTATTTTCAATTTTATGTATTCGATGTAATAACATGGCAAAAGCCTTATTCATAAATATTTCCACATAGTTTTCTTTTTCATGAGAAATTTTAAAAAGTACAATAAATTCAATCAAATAGTATAAGTATTATGAAAGCCATTGAGGATCTCATTTTATTCTGTATCTTCTCTAACTTTGTATTTTAAGTCATGGTCTACACTACTTCAGAAATCCAGAAAAAATTAAATATCTATCAATTTTTAATTTTTTCTCAATTCTCATTGCAGTCTGGATATTGTTATATATGGTCCAAGTGACTGTTAAATTATAATCACTACTCATTGAAAGAGACAAATATACTACCAAAAGTTTATGATAAAGCTGTCTGTTTGGTGAGTTCCATGCCAGGAAATCTCCCTATTTAAGGAGCCTAAACATGTCACCTGACAGTAGTTCTTCTCTGTACAATTTTTGAAGAGTCTGTAATACTTTGCATATTTTGAATCAAATATTGCTTCATTTTCCTCTATATATCCCCACCTTCTAAATGCCTCTAAAAGGATAGATAATCTGACAAACAATAAAAAGTATATTAAATTAGGATTTTATATTAAAGCAACACTATGGAAATGAAACTGTGAACATATGGCATTTCTTGCTTGTGATGCCAGGTGACTGTAATGTATTTTGCTTTATGGTCAATTTGGGGGATGTAAACTATTACAGATGTAGTTGTCCTTTTTTGCATTTTCAGAAGTTGCTATTCGACCAAATGTTGTGACAAAATTTAATGAATTGTGTAAAAAAATAACCCAAAATCTAGAACTGTGAAACTCTTGAAATATGTTTTAGTTTCCCAGTTTAGGGCATAGAAATAGCACACTTAAACCTACTAAATTGTAATAAAATCAACCTGAACGATTCTGATTCAAAATTACAAAAGTAAAGAATTTAGGTATTTTAGAAGTGATTCTTTGATGAACAAACAAAAGATGTCTAAGCATATTCTTTCTGAATATAGCATCAGAATTAGCAATTTTTATAACTATATGTGTAGAAATGTAGTAACCTAAATATATTACTCCGAAATTTGTGTAGTGCCAATTTATATAATATCAACATACCTTGGGGTGGTTAAATATTATTTGTGAATGGAATGCAATAAATAGTAGACTCTTATTCTTAGTAACACATGACTAAACTAGAGAGAATTGGCTAAATTTGCTTATGTATTTGAATGGTTCTTACTACAACTATATTTATAAAGCTCTCAAATCTGTTTTCAAAGGTCAAGTGAAACCCTATAGAGGTTTGTATAGGGTTATTTGTTACAGATGACAGTTAAAGCTACTCATGTAATTTTGGACACACACAATTAAAAAGAGCTTCAATTGATCTGGTTAACTTTATATATTTTATTAATTATTTACTTATTGAATAATATACATAATATATTTTGGTGGTATGTACTAGACACTGATACAGGTGCTAACAACAGTGAAGTGAAGTAAAGAGAAATCCATGAAAAAGAGTTTTAAAGCAAACATGTTAAAGTAATAACTATATTTACCTATGAATAGTGGTAACATGGGTGATTTTTTCTTCATTTTTTTTCTACTTTTGTATAAATTACATATATTCTATAATTGTGTTATTGTTACAATAAAGAAAACAAAAGAAGAAAAATTAAATTTTAGGCCATAAAATTAGCAAGGTGTTATTACTAATGTAAGTCAACAATATACAAGATTCTGGGGCATCTGAGTGGCTCAGTCAGCTAAGTGTCTGACTCTTGGTAACGGCTCAGGTCATGATCTCACAGTTAGGTTTGTGGGATTGAGCCTTGTGTTGGACTCTACACTGACAGTGTGGAACCTGCTTGGGATTCTCTCTTTCCCTCTCTCTCTGCTTCTACCCCACTCGTTCTCTCTCTCAAATTAAATAAACAAACTTTAAAAAAATTAATATTCAACATCTTATTTTTCCATAAATCTCATTATTAGCTATTATTTGGCCTTTATACAAAAGTCAGAATCCTCTCCATATATTACTTATTCTTTTTGTCTATGTTCTGTAATAATTATTTTTGTCGCTGTATTTTTGTGCAAAAGAATAGATATATGGGACTTGAACTCTTCCTTTACCTATCTTTAGTCTCCTCATTTCTAAATTTAAAAGTCTAGAGTATAAAGTAAAGTGTCTGTAAGATATAAAACACAGCATTTGTGGAATAGTGAATATGATCTATCTTTTCTTTATTGAATTGTGATTGAATTACCAAACCCCATAATATGTGTAGGAAGAGGAGATATAGGAATAGCTTCTGTTTTATTTTCTCCTCTCCAGCGTACTTTCAGTGAATTTTCAGGACTGGAAGAAATGAGGAAGTCATTGAGAATTTTTGATAATAGAAAATTATTTAGGCTTTGAGGTGAAAAGAAAAGCATGGGGAAGACACTGTGAGTGAATGAATATAAAGTGGTAACCACTGTTAGGAAAATTGGATGGAAGAAGAACAATGTCTGGTCAGCACACACAGTGCTAGATCATCACTAAATCAAGCTACTGTCAGATAATAGAATGTGGTAGATGGATGCAATAGACCCCTATGCTTGGTGAACTTAAAGACAGTATGTGCATTATTGATTGAAAGGTACTGATGGGCTATTTCCTGGTGGAGTGCATTAACTGAGTAAGAAATCAGGATGGGCCTGATAATAATTGGGTAATACATTAAAAAGAGATATAATAATGTGATGCCTCTACTTTTCTGTTTTTTCTATATTTATGTTTTTTGAGAATACTGTCTCTAGTTATCTATATTCCAGTGATAATGTTTGATTTAACATCTTATACAGTTTGTCAGTATACTTAGTGTAATGGATTATCTTGGTTTCTCCACCTATTACTCACTGTATATATGGAGTAGATCTGCTCAATTTGAGTTAGGATTATAATGGGGTCGACCCTTCCATTCAACATATAAGACAGTGTACAGAACAAAATTACATGGAAACATTTTTTAAATGGTATGCAATACCAGGAATAAATCCCATTTGATTGTGGTGAATAATTTTTAATATATTGTTGGATTCAGTTTGGTAATATTTTGTTGAGGATTTTTGCATCTCTGTTCATCAGAGATATTGGCCTGTAGTTCTATCTTTCTCTCTCTTTCTTTTTTTGGTGGTGTCTTTATCTGGTTTTGTATCAGGGTAATGATGGCCTCATATAATGCATTTGGAAGTTTTTCCTCCTCTTCTAATTTTTGGAATACTTTCAGAAGAATAGGTATTAACTTTTTATTTTTTTTAATGTCTATTTATTATTTTTGAGAGAGAGAGAGACAGAATGTGAGTGGGTTAGGGGCAAAGAGAGAGGGAGACACAGAATCCAAAGCAGTCTCCAGGCTCTGAGCTGTCAGCACAGAGCCCGATGCGGAGCTCGAACTCACGAGAGCGTGAGATCATGACCTGAGCCAAAGTCGGACGCTCAACTGACTGAGCCACCCAGACACCCCGATATTAGCTCTTTAAATGTTTGATAGAATGCACCTGTATAGTCATCGGATCTTGGACTTTTGATGGTGTTATTTTTTGATTACATATTCAATTTTATTGCTCGTAATTGGTCTATTGAAATTTTTAATTTTTTGAGGGAACTACATACTGTTTTCTATAGTGGCTATGCCAATTTTCATTCCAACCAACAGTGACCAATTTTTCTCTTTTCTTTACATTGTCACTAACGCATATCTCTTGTCTTTTGATAGTAGCCCTTCTAACATGTGAGAGGTGATATCTCATTGTGATTTTGATTTGTATTTTCCTCATGATTAGTGATATTAAACTGATATAGTTGTTGGCTATTTGTAAGTCTTCTTTTGAAAACTGTCTTTTTATTTCTTCTGCCTATTTTTAATCACATTTTTGAGTTATTAAGTTGTATTCATTCTTTCAGACACTACACCTTTTTAGGTGTATGGTTTTCGAGTATATCTCCCCATTTTATAATTGCTATTTTATTTTTGTAGACTGTTTTTTTTTTCTATTTCGAAGCCTTTTGGCTTGATGTAGTGTCCCTTATTAATTTTTGCTTTTGTTCTTTGTGCTTTTGGTGTTAGTTCCCAAAAAACTCATTGCCAAATCCAATGACAAAGGAGCTTTTCCCTTATGATTTCTTCTAGGAATTCTATGGTTTCAGGTCTTATGTTTAAATCTTTAATCTATTTCAAGTTTATTATAGTGAATAGTAGAAGATAGGGGTCTAAATTCATTTTTCTGCATGTATTCATCCAGTTGTCTTAGAGTCATTTGTGAAGAGACTATCCCTTTCCCATTAAGTGTTTTTGGATCTATTGTCATATATTAGTTGAACATATATGTGACTTTATTTCTGGGATCTTTATTATGTTCTATTGGTCTGCATGTCTATTTTTGTGTCCAGTACCAAAATGCTTTAATTCCTATAGATTTATAGTATAGTTTGAAATCAGGAGGCATGATGCTTCCAGTTTTATTATTCTTTCTCAGGATTGCTTAGGCTATTTATGGTCTTTTGTGGTTCAATACAAATTTTAAAATTATTATTTTATTTCTGTGAAAAATTCCATTGTAATTTCAAAAGGGGACCATGGTTTTAAGTAAAATGGGCACTTAAACAATATTAATTTTTCCAGTCCATAAACCTGGGGTTATTTTTTACTTGTGTGTGTCTTTAATTTCTTTCATCAAAGTCTTATAGGCCTCAGTGTACACCTCTTTCACCTTCTTGGTTAAAATTATTCATAATTATTTTATTTTTGATGCTATTGCAAATGGGATTGTTTATTTCTTTTTAGATATTTTATATAAACAACGTAACTGATTTACATATATTAATTTTGTATCCAGCAACTTTACTGAATTCATTGATAAGTTCTAACAGTTCTTTGGTTGAGTCTTTAAAATTCTCTATATGTAAGATTATATAATACAATGAAAATTTTACTTCTTTCAAATTTGGATGTGTTTCATTTCTTTATCTTGCCTGATTGCTCCAGCTGGAACTTCCAGTACTATGTTTAGTAAGAGTGATAAAAGATATCATATGTTTTCACTCATATGTGGATATTGAGAAGCTTAACAGAAGACCATGGGGGAAGGGAAGGGGAAAAAAAGTTACAAAGAGGGAGGGAGGCAAACAATAAGAGACTCTTAAATACAGAGAACAAACTGAGGTTTGATGGGGGTGGGGGAGAGGGGAAAGTGAGTGATGGGCATTGAGGAGGGCATTTGTTGGAATGAACACTGGGTGTTGTATATAAGCCAATTTGACAATAAATGATATTTTAAAAAAGTGGGCACCTTTAACATGTTCTTTATTTTAGAGGAAAAGTTTTCAATCATTCACTATTGAGTATAATGTTAGCTGTAGGTTTGTCAAATATGATCTTTATTATGCTGATGTATGTTTCTTCTATACCCAATTTATTGAGCATATTTTTTTCATGAAAGGATATAACATTTTGTCATTTTTTCCTGCATATATTGAGATGATTATATTATTTTATATTTCATTTTATTAATGTGGTGTATTTACACTTAATGATTTGCATATGTTGAATGATCTTTGCATCCCCCAGATAATTCCACTTGGTCATGGTCTATAGTTTTCTTTTCCTGTGGTGTCCTTATCTGGCTTTGCTATCAGGGTAATGCTGGCCTCATAAAAATAGGTGAAAGGGATTAAGAATACAATCATCATAGGGCGCCTGGATGGCGCAGTCGGTTAAGCGTCCGACTTCAGCCAGGTCACGATCTCGCGGTCCGTGAGTTCGAGCCCCGCGTCAGGCTCTGGGCTGATGGCTCGGAGCCTGGAGCCTGTTTCCGACTCTGTGTCTCCCTCTCTCTCTGCCCCTCCCCCGTTCATGCTCTGTCTCTCTCTGTCCCAGAAATAAATAAAAAAAAAAAAAAAAAAAAAGAATACAATCATCATAATGAGCATTGAGTATTGTATAGAATTGTTGAATCATTATATTGTACACTTGAAACAAATATAAGACTATATGTTAATTATACTTGAATTAAAAAATAAATAAAAATTAAATACATTTGGAAGTATTCCTTCCTCTTTAATTTTTTTGAATAGTTTGAGAAAGATTGCCATTCATTCTTTAAATGTTTGGTAAGATTTGTCAGTGAAACCATCTGGTCCTGGGCTTTTCTGTGTTGGGAAGTTTTTGATTACTGATGCAATCTCCTTGTTCATTATTGGTCTATTCATATTTAGATTTATTCATGATTCAGTTTTGGTAGGTTGTATGTTTCTAGGAATGTCTCCATTTCTTCTAGGTTATCCTATTTGTTGGCATAATATTTCATAGTAGTGTCTTATAATCCTATGTATTTTTGTGGTATCAGTTGTCATGTCTCCTTTCATTTATGATTTTACTTATTTGAATCTTTTGTCTTTTTTTCTTAGTCTAGCTACGATTTGTCAATTTTCTTTTTCTTTTCAAAAAACACCTCAGTTTCATTGGTCTTCTCTGTTGTTTCCTTGTCTCTATTTATTTATGTACTGAGTTTTGTTATTTCATTCATTCTGCTAACATTTGCATTAGTTTGTTCTTTGAGGTGAGATTGAGCTTTTTCTTGTTTCTTAATGTAGGCATTTTGTTGGTATAAACTTTTGTATTATAACTGATTTTGCAGAATCCCATAGTTTTGATATATTGTACTTCCATCTTTGTTTGTCTCAGAATATGACTTGATATCCTTCTTGATTTCTACTTTTATCCATTGGTTGTTCAGTGGCATGTTGTTTAATCTCCATATATTTGTGAATTATCCAGGTTTTCTTATGTTCTTGATTTCTAGTTTCATAACTGTGACCAGAAAATATACTTGCTATGATTTCAATTACTTTGAATTTGCTAAGATTTGTTTTGTGACCTATAGTATGATATATCCTGAAAAATATTCTGTGTACACTCAAGAAAAATGTGTATTTTGCAGCTATTGGATGAAAAATTCTATTTGTTAGGTCCATTTGGTCTGAAGTATGGTGTAAGTCCAGTGTTTCTTTGTTGATTTTCTGTCTGAATGATCTATCCATTGTTGAAATTCAATTCCTTTTCAATTATTGTATTGTTATCTATTTCTCCTTTCAGATCTGTTAGCATTTGCTTAATATATTTATTTGCTCTGAAGTTGGGTGCATATATATTTGTGATTTTTATATATTTTGAATTTGACACATATATCATTATGTAATGATCTTCTTTGTCTTTTGTTACCATTTTTGGACTTCTTTCTACCATTTTTGGCCTTCTTGTCCATGGGTGACTCTTTAAGTCAGTGTTCTCCAGAAGCTTACAGATCATGGCTAAAAGGGGCTGGAACCAGTTCACAGATTCCTAGTGGTCTACAGATAGTACTGTGGTTTTCCTGCCTGTTCCCCAGTGCACAGGCTGCTGATATAACTTCCTAGTCCTTCAATGCATGGTGCTGGATTCTTCAACACCCACAGAGGCACTTTTGTTTGGGGATGGATAGTAGTTCGTTGTTGAGGGTGGGAACAAAATGAAAAGGGATATCTTATGCTGCCACAATGATGATGTCACTCCCTGAGACCAGAAATTTAAGTCAACAATGATTCATATGCTAAGTATTCTAACAGTTGAAATATGTAAGAACATATGTGCAAAAGAGGCAAAGAGATGGAAATCCTAAGAAAGGACTAAAATGAAATTCCACAGATTTAAAACACTGTAACTGAATGAGGAATTCCTTTGATGGGCTTATTAGTAGCCTGGATATGGCTGAAGGAAGAATTTCTGAACTTGAGGATATATCAATAGAATCTTTAAAAACTAGAAAGCAAAGAGAACAAAAACTGAAAAAAAAGAGACAATAGAATATCCAAGTAATGTCAAGAAACTACAAAATGGGGGTGCCTGGGTGATTCAGTCGGTTGTGTCCGACTTTGGCTCAAGTCATGATCTCGCTTATTGAGTTTGAGCCCTGTGTCAGGCTCTGTGCTGACAGTGTGGAACCTGGAGCCCGTTTTGAGTTCTGTGTCTCCCTCTCTTTCTCTGCCCCTCCCCCACCCGTGCTCACACTCTGACTATCTCTTTCTCAAAAATAAACATTAAAAAACCTACAAAATGTGTAATATATGCATCTTAAAACTACCATAAGGAAAAAATAGAAAGGAACAAAATAAATATTTGAAACAAAAGTGACTAAGAATTTCACCAAATTAATATGAGACAACAAGCCACAGGTTCAGGATGTTCAGAGAATTTCAAGAAAGATAAATGCCCCCCCCCACCCCGAACCACACATAATCTTATCATTTTCAAACTAAAAAAAATTTAAATATAAAGAAAAAATCTTGAACAAAGCTTAAATAAAAAACACCTTACCGATAGAGGAATAAAGATAAGAAATACATCTGGCATCTCCTCAGTAATCATTCCAGTAAGGGAAGAGGAATATGGATATATAAAAACCACATTCAAAACCCAGAATTCTATATTCCTTGAAATTATTCTTCAAAAGTGAAAGAGAGGTGAGTGATGTCAGCGATATGGCTGGATAAGATGTCTCTCACTGGATCCGCCCCTCAACAATAATAATTCGTCATCCTTCCACTGACAAAAGTTATTTTGTGTGAGTGGTGAGATCCATCGCAATATGCCAAGGGACGCAAGAGGATTCTTGCCCACTTATAAATCAGACAATTGGCATGTAAACCATGTTCCCTGCTGTGGACCCCTGAACTGCTTCCAGAACCTCTTGGCCATGGTCCAGGAGCTCCTAGAAATCACTGTCTTAGATAGTTGCCCACAGAGAAGAGAGCCTTTGTGGAAGTCTAGATTTTTAGAAGAGAAGTTCCAGTACATCGTGGAGATATATACAATTATATATATGAGATTGAATACATTGGAGAGGGTAAGAGGTACAGTTTGTCTTAACTGCATCCCCCCTCCTCCAAGGTATCACAGATCAATGTCAAGAAACAATTAATTGGCCTATGATTTTTCCCTCTGGGGAAAGGGAGAACATGTGAGTAAGTGCATGACTTCCTCGGCTGTATGGCAAATTGCCAAAAAAGTCCAAATCTGTATTACCCCATCCAGACTACTGAGTCATGAGTTGTGTGATTGGGGGTGAAAAGAGGCTAGGAGAGATAGAACTGTCAGAGGCCATTAATAGTGGTATGCAGATTCTATTAACTGCATTACAGACTCCACTAAGAATCCTACCAATAAGCTTCCGGAGGTGCCTCACCCACAGAACCCCCCAAATGGGTAACAAGTATACCTAGCAGTATACATACTTCACTCACACACTGCCCTACTTTTTGGGCAGCTGTCTGTACACACTCCCAATGGTGGTCAGAGTAAGATTTGGCAAATGGGTAGTGAGCACAGGCAGAAATAGTACTCATATCTGTCAGAAAGAGACCACAGACTTGAGCTTTACCTCTGTCCTTGGGAAGGCAAATGGAAGGCTTGTCAGCACTCGGTCTAGTGTATTCCTGGGTCATGAGATGACATACAAGCTTAAGAATATTGCCACAAGAGGGAACAGGAAGAGTGAAGCAGGCATATCCATAGAAGGTCTGGGAAAGACTCACAAACCCTAGAAGGTATGTTTTTGTCCTGAAGTCAATTAGTCAAGCCAGGAGAAGGTGGCTGCTACTATAAATGGAAAGATAGCAACACAAGACTTTGTGAACATGAAAAATCAAGGAAACATGATACCACCAAAAGATCACAATAATCTTCCAGAAACTGACCCTAAAGACACGAAGATATTTTATTTACCCAATAAAAAATTCATAATAGCTGTTTTAAGGAAATTCAATAACCTATAAGAAAATCCAGACAACTCAACGAAACCAGAAAAAAAAAGTACCCAAACAAAATGAGGAGTTTAACATAGAGAAGAAATAATAAAAAAGAAACTGAAATTCTGGACTTCAAGAATTCGATAAATGAATCGAAAAATACAATTGAGAACATCAACAGCAGAAGGATCAGTCAGAAGAAATAATCTAGCAACTGGAATACAGAAATTTTGAAATTACAAGTTAAGGGAAAACAAAGAAAAAAAATGACCAAAAGTTGACAAGATCCTATGTAGTCTATCAGATGCCATTAAAAATTTGCTTTTATTTATTTATTTATTTATTTATTTATTTATTTATTTATTTTTTATTTTTTAATATATGAAATTTACTGTCAAATTGGTTTCCATACAACACCCAGTGCTCATCCCAAAAGGTGCCCTCCTCAATACCCATCACCCACCCTCCCCTCCCTCCCACCCCCCATCAACCCTCAGTTTGTTCTCAGTTTTTAACAGTCTCTTATGCTTTGGCTCTCTCCCACTCTAACCTCTTTTTTTTTTTTTTTCCCTTCCCCTCCCCCATGGGTTTCTGTTACGTTTCTCAGGATCCACATAAGAGTGAAACCATATGGTATCTGTCTTTCTCTGTATGGCTTATTTCACTTAGCATCACACTCTCCAGTTCCATCCACGCTGCTAAAAAACGCCATATTTCATTTTTTCTCATTGCCACGTAGTATTCCATTGTGTATATAAACCACAATTTCTTTATCTATTCATCAGTTGATGGACATTTAGGCTCTTTCCATAATTTGGCTATTGTTGAGAGTGCTGCTATAAACATTGGGGTACAAGTGCCCCTATGCATCAGTACTCCTGTATCCCTTGGATAAATTCCTAGCAGTGCTATTGCTGGGTCATAGGGTAGGTCTATTTTTAATTTTCTGAGGAACCTCCACACTGTTTTCCAGAGCGGCTGCACCAATTTGCATTCCCACCAACAGTGCAAGAGGGTTCCCGTCTCTCCACATCCTCTCCAGCATCTATAGTCTCCTGATTTCTTCATTTTGGCCACTCTGACTGGCGTGAGGTGGTATCTGAGTGTGGTTTTGATTTGTATTTCCCTGATGAGGAGCGACGTTGAACATCTTTTCATGTGCCTGTTGGCCATCCGGATGTCTTCTTTAGAGAAGTGTCTATTCATGTTTTCTGCCCATTTCTTCACTGGGTTATTTGTTTTTCGGGTGTGGAGTTTGATGAGCTCTTTATAGATTTTGGATACTAGCCCTTTGTCCGATGTGTCATTTGCAAATATCTTTTCCCATTCCGTTGGTTGCCTTTTAGTTTTGTTGGTTGTTTCCTTTGCTGTGCAGAAGCTTTTTATCTTCATAAGGTCCCAGTAATTCACTTTTGCTTTTAATTCCCTTGCCTTTGGGGATGTGCCAAGTAAGAGATTGCTACGGCTGAGGTCAGAGAGGTCTTTTCCTGCTTTCTCCTCTAAGGTTTTGATGGTTTCCTGTCTCACATTCAGGTCCTTTATCCATTTTGAGTTTATTTTTGTGAATGGTGTGAAAAAGTGGTCTAGTTTCAACCTTCTGCATGTTGCTGTCCAGTTCTCCCAGCACCATTTGTTAAAGAGACTGTCTTTTTTCCATTGGATGTTCTTTCCTGCTTTGTCAAAAATGAGTTGGCCATACGTTTGTGGGTCTAGTTCTGGGGTTTCTATTCTATTCCATTGGTCTATGTGTCTGTTTTTATGCCAATACCATGCTCTCTTGATGATGACAGCTTTGTAGTAGAGGCTAAAGTCTGGGATTGTGATGCCTCCTGCTTTGGTCTTCTTCTTCAAAATTACTTTGGCTATTCGGGGCCTTTTGTGGTTCCATATGAATTTTAGGATTGCTTGTTCTAGTTTCAAGAAGAATGCTGGTGCAATTTTGATTGGGATTGCATTGAATGTGTAGATAGCTTTGGGTAGTATTGACATTTTGACAATATTTATTCTTCCAATCCATGAGCAGGGAATGTCTTTCCATTTCTTTATATCTTCTTCAATTACCTGCATAAGCTTTGTATAGTTTTCAGCATACAGATCTTTTATATCTTTGGTTAGATTTATTCCTAGGTATTTTATGCTTCTTGGTGCAATTGTGAATGGGATCAGTTTCTTTATTTGTCTTTCTGTTGCTTCCTTGTTAGTGTATAAGAATGCAACTGATTTCTGTACATTGATTTTGTATCCTGCAACTTTGCTGAATTCATGTATCAGTTCTAGCAGACTTTTGGTGGAGTCTATCGGATTTTCCATGTATAATATCATGTCATCTGCAAAAAGCGAAAGCTTGACTTCATCTTTGCCAATTTGGATGCCTTTGATTTCCTTTTGTTGTCTGATTGCTGATGCTAGAACTTCCAGCACTATATTAAACAACAGCGGTGAGAGTGGGCATCCCTGTCGTGTTCCTGATCTCAGGGAAAAAGCTCTCAGTTTTTCCCCATTGAGGATGATGTTAGCTGTGGGCTTTTCATAAATGGCTTTTATGATCTTTAAGTATGTTCCTTCTATCCCGACTTTCTCAAGGGTTTTTATTAAGAAAGGGTGCTGGATTTTGTCAAAGGCCTTTTCTGCATCGATTGACAGGATCATATGGTTCTTCTCTTTTTTTTTGTTAATGTGATGTATCACGTTGATCGATTTGCGAATGTTGAACCAGCCCTGCATCCCAGGAATGAATCCCACTTGATCATGGTGAATAATTCTTTTTATATGCTGTTGAATTCGATTTGCTAGTATCTTATTGAGAATTTTTGCATCCATATTCATCAGGGATATTGGCCTGTAGTTCTCTTTTTTTACTGGGTCTCTGTCTGGTTTAGGAATCAAAGTAATACTGGCTTCATAGAATGAGTCTGGAAGTTTTCCTTCCCTTTCTATTTCTTGGAATAGCTTGAGAAGGATAGGTATTATCTCTGCTTTAAACGTCTGGTAGAATTCCCCTGGGAAGCCATCTGGTCCTGGACTCTTATTTGTTGGGAGATTTTTGATAACCGATTCAATTTCTTCGCTGGTTATGGGTCTGTTCAAGCTTTCTATTTCCTCCTGATTGAGTTTTGGAAGAGTGTGGGTGTTTAGGAATTTGTCCATTTCTTCAAGGTTGTCCAATTTGTTGGCATATAATTTTTCATAGTATTCCCTGATAATTGTTTGTATCTCTGAGGGATTGGTTGTAATAATTCCATTTTCATTCATGATTTTATCTATTTGGGTCATCTCCCTTTTCTTTTTGAGAAGCCTGGCTAGAGGTTTGTCAATTTTGTTTATTTTTTCAAAAAACCAACTCTTGGTTTCGTTGATCTGCTCTACAGTTTTTGTAGATTCTATATTGTTTATTTCTACTCTGATCTTTATTATTTCTCTTCTTCTGCTGGGTTTAGGCTGCCTTTGCTGTTCTGCTTCTATTTCCTTTAGGTGTGCTGTTAGATTTTCTATTTGGGATTTTTCTTGTTTCTTGAGATAGGCCTGGATTGCAATGTATTTTCCTCTCAGGACTGCCTTCGCTGCGTCCCAAAGCATTTGGATTGTTGTATTTTCATTTTCGTTTGTTTCCATATATTTTTTAATTTCTTCTCTAATTGCCTGGTTGACCCACTCATTCGTTAGTAGGGTGTTCTTTAACCTCCATGCTTTTGGAGGTTTTCCAGACTTTTTCCTGTGGTTGATTTCAAGCTTCATAGCATTGTGGTCTGAAAGTATGCATGGTATAATTTCAATTCTTGTAAACTTATGAAGGGCTGTTTTGTGACCCAGTATATGATCTATCTTGGAGAATGTTCCATGTGCACTCGAGAAGAAAGTATATTCTGTTGCTTTGGGATGCAGAGTTCTAAATATATCTGTCAAGTCCGTCTGATCCAATGTATCATTCAGGGCCCTTGTTTCTTTATTGACTGTGTGTCTAGATGATCTATCCATTTCTGTAAGTGGGGTGTTAAAGTCCCCTGCAATGACCACATTCTTATCAATAAGGTTGCTTATGTTTATGAGTAACTGTTTTATATATCTGGGGGCTCCGGTATTTGGCGCATAGACATTTATAATTGTTAGCTCTTCCTGATGGATAGACCCTGTAATTATTATATAATGCCCTTCTTCATCTCTTGTTACAGCCTTTAATTTAAAGTCTAGTTTATCTGATATAAGTATGGCTACTCCAGCTTTCTTTTGGCTTCCAGTAGCATGATAAATAGTTCTCCATCCCCTCACTCTCAATCTAAAGGTGTCCTCAGATCTCAAATGAGTCTCCTGTAGACAGCAAATAGATGGGTCTTGTTTTTTTATCCATTCTGATACCCTATGTCTTTTGGTTGGCGCATTTAATCCATTTACATTCAGTGTTATTATAGAAAGATACGGGTTTAGAGTCATTGTGATGTCTGTATGTTTTATGCTTGTAGTGATGTCTCTGGTACTTTGTCTCACAGGATCCCCCTTAGGATCTCTTGTAGGGCTGGTTTCGTGGTGACAAATTCCTTCAGTTTTTGTTTGTTTGGGAAGACCTTTATCGCTCCTTCTATTCTAAGTGACAGACTTGCTGGATAAAGGATTCTCGGCTGCATATTTTTTCTGTTTAACACACTGAAGATATCGTGCCAAGCCTTTCTGGCCTGCCAAGTTTCAAAGGAGAGATCAGTCACGAGTCTTATAGGTCTCCCTTATATGTGAGGGCACGTTTATCCCTTGCTCAAGCTTTCAGAATTTTCTCTTTATCCTTGTATTTTGCCAGTTTCACTATGATATGTCGTGCAGAAGATCGATTCAAGTTACGTCTGAAGGGAGTTCTCTGTGCCTCTTGGATTTCAATGCCTTTTTCCTTCCCCAGTTCAGGGAAGTTCTCAGCTATAATTTCTTCAAATACCCCTTCAGCACCTTTCCCTCTCTCTTCCTCCTCTGGGATACCAATTATGCGTATATTATTTCTTTTTAGTGTATCACTTAATTCTCTAATTTTCCCCTCATACTCCTGGATTTTTTTATCTCTCTTTCTTTCAGCTTCCTCTTTCTCCATAACTTTATCTTCTAGTTCACCTATTCTCTCCTCTGCCTCTTCAATCCGAGCCGTCGTGGTTTCCATTTTGTTTTGCATTTCGTTTAAAGCGTTTTTCAGCTCCTCGTGACTGTTCCTTAGTCCCTTGATCTCTGTAGCAAGAGATTCTCTGCTGTCCTGTATACTGTTTTCAAGCCCAGCGATTAATTTTATGACTATTATTCTAAATTCACTTTCTGTTATATTATTTAAATCCTTTTTGATCAGTTCATTAGCTGTTGTTATTTCCTGGAGATTCTTCTGAGGGGAATTCTTCCGTTTGGTCATTTTGGATAGTCCCTGGAGCGGTGAGGACCTGCAGGGCACTTCCCCTGTGCTGTGGTGTATAACTGGAGTTGGTGGGCGGGGCCGCAGTCCCACCTGATGTCTGCCCCCAGCCCACTGCTGGGGCCACAGTCAGACTGGTATGTGCCTTCTCTTCCCCTCTCCTAGGGGCGGGATTCACTGTGGGGTGGTGTGGCCCATCTGGTCTACTTGCACACTGCCAGGCTTGTGGTGCTGGGGAGCTGGCGTATTAGCTGGGGTGGGTAGGCAAGGTGCACGTGGGCGGGAGGGGCAGGCTTAGCTCGCTTCTCCTTAGGTGATCCACTTCAGGAGGGGCCCTGTGGCAGCGGGAGGGAGTCAGATCCACTGCCGGAGGTTTGGCTCCGCAGAAGCACAGAGTTGGGTGTTTGCGCGGAGCGAGCAAGTTCCCTGGCAGGAACTGGTTCTCTTTGGGATTTTGGCTGGGGGATGGGCGGGGGAGATGGCGCTGGCGAGCGCCTTTGTTCCCCGCCAAGCTGAGCTCTGTCGTCCGGGGGCTCAGCAACTCTCCCTCCCTTTGTCCTCCAGCCTTCCCGCTTTCCAAGCAGAGCTATTAACTTATGATCTCCCAGATGCTAAGACGCGCTTGCTGTGGGAACACAGTCCGTCCGGCCCCTCCGCTTTTGCCAGCCCGACTCGGGGGCTCTGCTTGGCCGGCGAGCCGCCCCTCCGCCCCGGCTCCCTCCCGCCAGTCCGTGGAGCGGGCACCGCCTCGCCGCCCTTCCTACCCTCTTCCGTGGGCCTCTCGTCTGCGCTTGGCTCCGGAGACTCCGTTCTGCTAATCCTCTGGCGGTTTTCTGGGTTCTTTAGGCAGGTGTAGGTGGAATCTAAGTGATCAGCAGGACACGCGGTGAGCCCAGCGTCCTCCTACGCCGCCATCTTCCGGAACCTCCTCCATCATCTTAATAGCCCTTACCTGCTTTATTCATTTCTGCAATACTCATGACGTGACTTTTTAGATTTGCTTCTTTGTCTTTGCTAGTCCTGCTGAGGTTTTAGGGGTAATAGTGGGGTCTGGAGCCAACGGCCAAGAAAGAATTCTTGAAGATGTCTTTGGTGCCAAAAGGTGATTTTATTGAAGCACAGGGAGAGGACTGGTGGGCCTAAAAATTTGCTTTTTGAAGTATTGTAGCTCCAGAAGGAGAAGGGAGGGAAGAAAGCTTATTTAAAGAAATAATGGCTGAGGGGCACCTGGGTGGTTCAGTTGGTTAAGTACTTATCTCTTGATTTTGGCTCAGGTCATGATCTTGAGGTTCATGAGATTGAGCACCATGTTGGGCTCTGTGCTGACTGTGAAAGGCCTGCTTTGGATTCTTTCTCTCCCTCTCTCTCTTCCTCTCTCTCTGCTTCTCTCCCTCTCTCAAAATAAATAAATAAAAATTTAAAAAAATCATGGCCGAGAACTTCTTAAATCTCAGTAAAAATTTGGACATTCAAATTCATGAAGCTAATAGGTCATCCCATAATTTCAAACCAAAACAATCTTCATCAAGAAACATTATAAAAAGGGCACCTTGGTGGCTCAGTCGGTTAAGTGTCCAACTTTGGCTCAGGTCATGATTTCTCGGTTTGTGAGTTTGAGCCCCACGTCAGGCTCTGTGATGACAGCTCAGAGCCTGGAGCCTGCTTCAGATTCTGTGTCTCCTTCTCTCTCTGCCCCTCCCCCACTTGTGTTCTGTCTCTCTATCAAAAATAAATAAATGAAAAAAAATTAAAAAAAAGAAACATTATTAAAAAAAACTCAAAATCAAAGAGAGAGAGAATCTTAAAAGCAACATGAGACAAGAAGAGTGTAACTTAAAAAGGAACCTGAATTAGACTATCAACACATTTTTCAGCATAAATATTACATGCCCCAATAGAGTGGGATGACATTGTCAATGTACTAGGAAAAAAAAAACCTGCCAACCAAGAATACTCTGAAAAAGTTGTCCTTCAGAAATGAAAGAGAAATAGTTTCCCAGACAAAACCTGAGGGAGAACATCACCACTAGATCTGCCTTACAAGAAACGCTGAATGGAGTTTTTCAAGCTGAAATGAAAGGATGATAATTAGTAACATGAAAATATACAACAAAGTGATAAAAATAATTGTGTATTCAATTCAGGATACTCTCACACTGTAATGTGGCATATTAACCACTTAACTATAGTACAAAAGTTAAAGGACAAGAATATGAAAATAACTATAGCTATCATAATTATTAATAAATAAACAATATAAGAAGAGATAAATTGTGATATCAAAAACATAAAAGGTGGGATAGTAAAAGGGTAGAATTTTGTGTGTGATTGAATGTAAGTTATCAGTGTAAAATAGATTGTTATATTTTTAAGATGTTTTTATGTAAGCCTCATGGTAAACATAAAGCAAAAAGCCATAGTAGATTCACAAAAGATAAATAAAAGAGAATTTGAACATACACCTTATAGAAAATAAAAGAAAAAATTCCAAAGAAGGCAGCAAGAGGAGCAAAGGAACTACAAAACAGCCAGAAACCAATTAATGAGATGGCATTAGTAATTCCTTACCTATCAACAATTACTCTAGATGTAAATGTATTGAATTCTCTACTCAAAAGGCCTAGTAACTGGATGCATAAAAAGAATGCCTAACTATATACTGCCTACAAGAGAGCCACATCAACTTTAAAGGCATACATAGATTCAAAGTGAAGGGATGGAAAAAGATTAACCATGCAAGTGAAAACCAAAATAAAGCAGGGGTAGCTATACTTATATCAGGTAAAATAGACCTTAAGACAAAAATGGTAACAAAAGATAAAGTCATTACAAAATGATAAAAGGGTCAATCCATCAAGAAGATATAACAATTATAAATATATATGCGTCCAACATTGAAGCACCTAAACATATTAAGCAAATACTAACAACTCTAAAGGGAGAAACAGACAACAATAAAATAATAGAAAGGAACTTCATTCCCCACTTTCAGCAATGGATAGTTCATCCAGACAGAAAATCAATAAGAAAATGTTTGGCTTGAAATGTACTTCATTCTAATTGGATTAAACTATTTAAGGGTTAGATTCTCAATTTTTCTTTTTCACTATTTTTACACTATTTCAGGAAATTTTATCAGTTTACATGAGTGTAAGTCTGGATTCGTAAAATGTTTGGTGTATTCTTGTTATATTTTTCCTCCTTAATATCTATATATGTGAAAAATAATTTCTTTCTTTAAAACGAAGAGGTAATCAGATAGTTATTGAATGTACAGAATCACATCAACTATGAAAAAGTGAGGTTAATGAACATGTTTCTTTTTTTTTTCTTATGGGAAACTACTTTCTCTTTGTTTACTCCTTAGGAAGAAAATTAACTTTGATCACATATTACCTTAAAAAAAACCCAGTTTTACATATTCCTAAATAGATAGGACCAAATGATGAGAGAAATAATTTCTTCTGTAAAAATTGACCAGAGTTTATTTACAAAAAACTAACATGCAATGTAATTCAAGGTATATAAATAAAGACTGCTTGGGATCATAACATTCCAAATGTATGATAGTTGCAACTCCATCCTAACAGGTGTGAAAGTATTTGCTCTCATGTTGCTTTGTCCAAAAGAGTAGAGCTGAATCAGTAAGAGCAAACTAAGCACCTAATCTTTTGTAAACAACTTAGATTGTTATTGGCAGCAGAAATATCCATGAAAAACAGTTCTACAACAAAGTATAATAACTGAATATTTTCCATGAACATATCACAGTATCTGATATTTTCTTATGAGAGAAAAATATGAAGGAACAATAAAGATGAAACAGCTACCACAAAAAAAGTGTCTCCCCCATAACTATTTGAAAGGGGTAAAAAGGTGAGATTAGAGGTTTGATAATGCTAATATGAAAGGAAATTGAGTATTGTATTTCTTATTTTATACAACTTTTACTCTTCATGCAAATAGTTATAGTCAAGCCCATAAAAGTGTAATCCATGGCATTTTAAAGCCATCTTTGTAATTATTTAAAAGGGCCTTTTAACAATTTTAATACAAAGGTCTGTGCTGTATAAGCAGTCCTCTACTGTGTATTATAACAATAAGGCTTACTTTTAAAACAAAGACTAAGTGGGAGTTATGAACCACTGGATTTAACAAACATTATTTACAGTAGCTTTTTGCATTTTTTTTGTTTGTTTGTTTTTGGGATCTTCCACTACATCAAGGTGGCTCAGTAGCTTGGAGTTATTCATCAGATTCTTCCTCTGACTCTGAATCACTATCAGAGTTATCTGGACTTTCAGTATCAGGTAAAACATCATCATCATCGTCATCATCATCATCATCATCTCCAACCACATCACTTTCTGCATCATGATCTTCTACCTCACTGAAGCTAAGTCCACAAAGTCATTGATATCTGCCTGACAATTCACTGTCCATACTATGCTGATATTGAGACTCCAGTTCTTCACTAATTTTCTTGTCTTCTTCCCCTGATTGGGAGTGAGGTGTTGATTTGTGATCTCCTCCAACAAGATGATCAGTATGTTCTTTCTTTCCTGCTCCCTTAAGTCTTAAGAACTTTTGTTTTCTTTCTTCATTACCCCAATCTGCTGCTTCCCAATTCCTAGATCCAAGATCATCATTTGGAGAGGATGAATACTTCACCCCATGCGAATGGGACTCCCTGGCAGCACTCAGCATTGTGGGGACCCCGATGAGATACGCTGAACCCACTAGTTGTTCTCTACAGCCACAGCTCCAGCACCCTGCAAACTCCCTCCGGCCCAAGCAGTGCCGCTTAAGAATGCGAATGAACACATGTTTCATTTGACTTCTGCTTCTTTGAAGTTTCCTTGGCACAGTCAGATGAACTGAAAGAGAATATGCAAAACGTTATTCCTGTTATTTAGATTTAGTAGTTTTCTATGATTCTGAAGAATCATTTAAACAATGTACCTATAAACAAAGCAAAGAATTACAATATTTTGAAATATCTATTATATGAACTGGTTGTTTTGATCACTCATTAAAAATAAGGGAGAAAGGATTTTGGCAAAGTTTATATACTTTTCACAGTGCATCTTGTATTCAAGATAGTATATGTTCCTGTTTATTAAAAGAATTTTTTTAACAGGATATTTATATATAGGCAACACAGATAGCTCATTATGCTTTTATTTTGAGCACTTTGGGATTTTCCAAAACTACTGTTTCTTTTATATGCTCTGATCTCATTTGCTAGATAGAAGAATCCGCTTTAAATCTCTGACACTGTTTATATACCACTACTTACTTTTTTCAAGGCAATTCATGACTACAATATTTTGATTATTCACTATGTACAGTTTTGATACTATTCAGTTTCAATGTTGAGAAAGAGGAGCTTAAGATATATTACCATGATTTTTTCTGCCTTAGTACCTATATAAAACCATATTTTAATGTGGTAACCCAGTGAATATTAATACAGTCCAAGAATCCATTGCAGACGCACTATGCAACATTATTGTTTTTATTGTGTGATATATTGAATAACAAAGTGTATCAAGTCAATAAACTGGGGAAAGATTATTTGTCATACAGGAAGATGCTTTAGTCCTTGTTTTTAGCTTTCTATTTTTGGAAGGAAGAAGTAAAACTTTATGTTCATCATGTGTGGAATGGGTAACTCCTCCCATAATACTGTGACCTCAAAGCACCCTCGAGATACTCAATATTGATTGCTTGATTTGTAACAAAAACCTTTGTTGTGTTGTCTATACAGGCCTCACTGATATTCTCAGGGCCTATCCATCACATCATATCGATCTACACTTCCAATAGCATAGTAATAGGCAGAATAGATTTTGATGGTCCAAGATTAGTGAAATAATTTAGTAGAGAAACACTTCTCGATTCACTAACATTGGCACAGAAAGCTTGATGTTTCCATAGTGTATAATTTGTTCCCATTGCTTTGAACACAAACTAAGGAAAGCACAGTGCAGTTTTTCAGTTTTTCTATTCTGTCTAATTGAGTGAAAGAAAAGGAATTACTGATATTTCTAACTATTCAGAAGATAGAGAAGGTCAGGGTCAGAACTGTGGATTTTAAGTGTCCATAAATTCAAATCACATAGGTGCTTACATATGTTCATGATAATTGTTAGGTTGAATGTATGAATACTCTTATAAACATGGTGAAAGAATTCTTATTTTTATCAGGATTTGGCAATGTGGTCATATATTCTTGTGATATCATAGTATTTTTTTATCTTTTGAAATAGAAATTTATTTTGAAATTTTGTAAACTGAACATAAAGAGAGTTAATTGAATCCAATATTACAGTATTTAGGTATATACACAGGAGATTAAGAGACTCTGCTCACAATATGTCTCAACTCTCTAGCCCCCTCAGTAACTAAAATCTAGTTATCCAGAAATCACATTAGAGGTACAGGTTGCTTTGGGTCCTCTGTATAAATAAACGTGCATGAAATATATCAAACTCCAAGAGGAAAACTCTGTCATGTGCAAGTCAGTTAATCTGTCTAATGAAATCACTCAAGAACTGTGAGCATAAGATTTAAATTAAGTGAATAAATTCTGTCCCTGGTTTAGCAGTTGTGAAAAGTATGATTTCATCCAGCAATTCATTGACTATTAATGAAGCTTTTAATAATACACTGGATAGGCTGCCCTTTTAACGAGCAAAATCTGACCTTTAATTTAACACTATTCCTTTAAATTGTTTTATCTTATATTTTCTCAACACTGTTTTTCTTTTTTGGCACATAAAGTACTTTCTTAGTTTTGAAAAGCACATATGCATTTCCTGGAAGATAATCACAAAAACTTAAAGTGGGAATATACAATTAATTTTAGTTTAAACCAGCCAAAATTAATATGGACCATAGTCATTAAAGAAGGGTCTTGTTTGCTGGATTTATTATCTTTTCTTCTAAGCTCATTAAGAAAGAGTCTAGCAAAGGGCTAAGGTCTCAATTAGTTTTAATGGGCATGACCGAAGTTTAATAAAGTGTGTGTTTTAATTGCCTGAGATTAAGCTAAATTGTAGCCTTAGTTTCCTATTGATAGAAGTAAGATTTTGACCAAGATGTTCAAAATAGTTTTCTAAAAGAAATTGATAAAGCTGGTAACCTATTGAAAAGAACAATTGGTTTGTCTAGAAAAAAAAATTATTAACATAAACTTCAAAGATAATTGAAGGAAACTGGCCACTAACTAATAATTCTAAATATTATCAAATTAGTTTTCAAACAGATACTGATCCAGATATAGCAGGTAGTGGATACAAAAACCTATCTGCTATCACATTGTTAGTGACTTACATAGGTAAACTATCCAAGGCTCTGAATATCTGTATCATGGAGGGCTAGCATTCTTGTACCCTTCAATCATTAAACTAGTCCATCAAATATTTTGGTGGTGTTTCTTTTCCAAAATGTTATTAGGTAAATGATATTTATTTTGAGAGGTTTTTAGCTTGGTTCAAGGTGTGTTGTTCAGTTTCCAGTAAGATAAATATAAAACTCTAAGCATTTTAGATATTTTGGAAATCTCAACCCCCATAAATGGTAGAAAAGAAAACCTACTCATAGGAATCCAACTTCATTCTCAGTAGATTAGCATATTAACTGTCATATAATTAGTTTCAGTAAAAAGAGAATAACTCTCAGAAAGCCACCAAGGAAAGTTTTAATTTTTAGCAATTCATAAATTTTAACTACTAAAAATATGTCATATAAAATTTTCTTTAAATATTTAACATGTTTAGGTCAGTTGTTCAGAACACAGTGATAATGAAGCTGGTGTTGTATGTGCATGTGTTTGTGTGTGTTTGGGATGTAATTTGTTATTTTGTGTGTCAAGTTAGCTCAGGTATGGTGCTTGGTTATATAGTCAAACATTTGTCTAATTATTATGAAGATATATTTATATGTGATAAAATTTTTCCATCAGTTGAATTTAAGGCAGATTACCCTTCATAATGGGGGTGAACCTCATGCAATCAGTTCAAGGCCTTAAGAGCCAAGATTGAGGTTCCCCAAAAATGTTCTGCCTCAAGACTGCAGCATAGAAATCATGCTGCAGTTTCTACTCTGCTGGTCTGTCTTATGGATTTTGGATTCAGAAAAGCATCATCAAATCTTACATGAATTTCTATCCTGTTGGCCTACCTTGCAGATTACAGACTTGTTGACTTCCACAATTGCATGGTCCTGTGATCTAATTCCTTAAAGAAATCAGTTTCTCTCAATAGATTAGATATAGATGATATAGATATAGATTTAGATAGATGATAGATATAGATACATAGAGATGGTATAGGTATATAGGTATAAATATAGGTATAGATATATAGATCCTATCTGTTCTTCTTGGGAGAACCCTGATACATGGGTCATGCTAATTTTGTCCTACACATATATTTCATAAAGATAATCATTTTACCCAAAGGGCAAAGTATGAGTATGTATAGTGTGGTGTAAACCAATAACCATTAAAAAACTCAGTGGTTTTGTTCTCCCTACAGAGGAACTGGGATGGGAAAAAAAGAGTACAACAGGTAAACAAAGGGTTTTAAAAGTAACCTCAAACTCCAAAGTAAATGAAATTTTTCTCATCATCATTTATTATCTCAACGAAAGCTTAAAATTCAACTTCAATGACTGACAGGGAGTCTAATATATGAGATAGCTAAATCTGGTAAATATCAAGTATGACCAATAATCACACTATTAAGGAAAACTTCTGCCTTGGGTTTCTTCAGCTACTTATTATGACTTCTACAATACTGGGGACTTATTTTGAATTGACATACATATCCAACTTGCTTTGATAAACAATTACAAAGATTAATTAGTTCTTGGGCACTTTATATTCTAGGTCTGTGACTTTTGTAGCTAGTGTCATAGTGCAGTGGACTTGGCCTAGGTTGCACTAACTGTGACAATGCCAAATATGTGTGTCTATGTGTTGCTTTGTGTTCCTTTTTGTGCTTAGGCTGAAGTCAGTAATGACTACAGAGAAAGACAACTAATTGTAAATGATGTATGAAATTAAAAAAAAAATCTTTGGCCAGTGCATTCAGAAAATGAAGAATAGAGAGGAAATGCTGTGCAGAACTTCTCCTTAGTTTGTTCATATCTTGATATACTGCCAAATCAAGAAGGGGAAGACCAAAACCCAGCAAATTTGGGTGCGCTAAACTTTCCTTTATTGCATTCTAGTCTTTCATATTCTTATTTGACTCTATTCCTATACTTGTTTTAAAATATCTGACAGATGCTTTAGTTATGGAAATTAAAAACAATACTAAATATTGATGCTTATGTTTCTAGAGACAAGAGGGGAAATAGAGTGCATGGAATTTTTTCCAGGTGCAATTAATTTCCTTTCAGAGAGGTCTTTCACACTATTTTCTACCAAGCAACTGACATGTTGTATGTATGTCTACTAGTCCATATACCTCTAACTGTTTTCTTTTCTTCCATTCCTTTGTTTTTGTTTATGATTAATGCTAATGCAAAATATGTTAACTTCTTATCTGTTGATTCATTAAACTGAGTGAAATAAGCAGTTTGTGGAGAGAAGAGAGTCAACCTGTTATTTCATTAAATCATGAGTATTCTTAGTCAAAAGTCAAGCCAGTATCTTTTGGGAGAGTTACTTTCTGATAACGTAGAATAAGATAGTGATTAAGAGTTCCAAAACTGGAGTCATATTGCCAGGGTTTGAATTCTGGCTCCAAACCTTACTAACTGTATGTCCTTGATAAAATTATTTATACTTTCTATGCTTCCCCCTCATCCATAAAATTATCATATTCTAGTATTTACACTCTTATTGTGAAAATTATTATTTTGAAGATTAAATGAGATGAGATAAAGGTAACACTTTTTGGAGAATGCCTGACCAGTAAAAAGAATGAAATCATATGTGGTATTCTTTTTTTTCTCCCTCCTCCCAGCTTTATTCAGGTATAATTTACATGTGAAATAGTAATATATTTTACGTGTACAGTGTGATGATTTGATATATGTATACATGGTGAAATTATGACCATAATAAAGTTAATTAACACATCTACTACTCACATTGTGTGTGTGTGTGATAATGCTTAAGATGTGTTCTTAACAAATTTCAAGTATATAATACAGTGTTCTTAATTATAATCACCATGTTGTATATTAGATTATCAGAACTTATTTATCTTATAACTGAAAGTTTTATACTTTGACTAACACATCTTCATTTCTTCCACATCCAGCTCCTGGCAACCACCATTATATTTTGTTTTTATGAGTTCAAATTTTTTTCCTCATTACTATTATTATTATCCTTTCCTATTAGAACCTTGGGAAGTATCAACCATAGCAAAGAATATAGGCACATGAAATGGGAACTTTTTAAAGAAAAAAATTATGCTTATTTTTGAGAAAAAGAGAGACAGAGCGTGAATGAGAAGGGTCCGAGAGAGAAGGAGACACAGAATCTGAAGCAGGCTCCAGGCTTTAAGCTGTCAGCACAGAGCCCAAATTGGGGCTCAAACTCGCAAATGAGATCATGAGATCTCATGAGAACATGACCTGAGTCAAGGTCAGATATTTAAGCATATGGACCACCTAGGCACCCCAAAGTGGGAACTCTGAAAACTTTATGTGGTTACAATAGGTATATTAGTTGAAGGTTGATAACATTAGATATTTTACTTTTTCCTGAATTATAGAGAATGTGATTATAATTTTAATTTTACTATGGATTGTTATATTTAACACTTTTGTGACTTTCTGAATGTAATAATATTGCTTCAAGGACATATGACAGAAGCTGAGATTGGATAGTTCTGAAATCTATAAAAAATGAAATATTATGTACTAAGCAAAACCAGATTGTTTGATCAAATCCCAGGACTTTATTTTGTTTTTTTTTATTTTGTTGATTTTTACAAAATGTTTTTACTTTTGAGAGAGGGAGACAGAGTGAGAGCAGGGGAGGGGCAGAGATAGAGGGAAACACAGAGTATGAAGCAGGCTCCAGGCTCTGAGCTCTCAGCACAGAGCCAGATGCAGGGCTCAAACTCAAGAACTGCGAGATCATAACCTGAGCCATAGTCAGATGCTTAACCAACTGAGCCACCCAGGCAACCCCTCATTAAATCCCAGGACTTTAAAATTAAGGGGCATGATTTGGAAAACTCAGTAGTCTTATTTCATAGTGTTAAACTCATGAAATGTATTATCCAAAGAGAATTCACAGAATAAAAACACATATTTGTTGTAAAATGTTTAGTAAATTTATAGATTTTTAAAGATCTAATGACATCTCAAAATAACTAGAATGAAATCAGAATATAAGTTATCTCACAACATGACTAGCTGGAGCATTCAGGCCAGAATCTTAATGAACAATGATGAAGACCCAGTATGTACATAGTGAATATCATATTTTCAAAAGCTTACAAATTTTCTGAATTTTCTGAGTTATTACAATGCTTTCAGTAAAATGACAACTAGCTTTTTTGTAAATAGATACAACAATGTATATATAGACACTGCCAAAGCCTTCCATTTTCTTCTATAGATGAGATTATGCTGAATATAATCTGAACTATAATTGTTCTTTAAAGATGTGCATCTTTAGGGGCGCCTGGGTGGCTTGGTCGGTTAGGTGTCCGACTTTGGCTCAGGTCATGATCTCACGGTCAGTGAGTTCGAGCCCCGCGTCGGGCTCTGTGCTGACAGCTCAGAGCCTGGAGCCTGTTTCGGATTTTGTGTCTCCCTCTCTCTCTGCTCCTCCCCTGTTCATGCTCTGTCTCTCTCTGTCTCAAAAATAAATAAATGTTAAAAAAAATTAAAAAAAAAGATGTGCATCTTTAAACAGTGTTCTGAGGATCTAGGAAGAACTAGGGAATAGAAATGTTAACCAACAGGGGCGCCTGGGTGGCGCAGTCGGTTAAGCGTCCGACTTCAGCCAGGTCACGATCTCGCGGTCCGTGAGTTCAAGCCCCGCGTCAGGCTCTGGGCTGATGGCTCGGAGCCTGGAGCCTGTTTCCGATTCTGTGTCTCCCTCTCTCTCTGCCCCTCCCCCGTTCATGCTCTGTCTCTCTCTGTCCCAAAAATAAATAAAAAAACGTTGAAAAAAAATAAAAAAAAATAATTAAAAAAATAAATAAATAAATAAATAAAAAAGAAATGTTAACCAACATAGATCACTTCTACATAATAAGATAATTTTATTCACTTATTTATTTATTTTTAAATTTTATTTTAATTCTAGTCAGTTAACATACAGAGTTACATTAGTTTCAGTTTTATAATATAGTGATTCAGCAATTCTATACATTACTAAGTGCTCATCAAGATATGTGTACTCTTAATCCCCATCCCCTACTTCAACCATCCCTCAATACCCCTCTCCTCTGGTGACCATCATTTTGTTCTCTCTTAGTCAAGAGTCAGCTTCTTGGTTTGTATCCCTCCCTCTCCCTTTCTTTTTAATCTTTGCTCATTTGTTTTGTTTCTTAAATTCCACATATGAGTGAAATAATATGGCTTTGTCTCTGACTGACTTATTTCACTTAGCATTATACTATCTGTCTCCATCTCGTTGCAAATGGCAAGATTTCATTCTTTTAAATGGCTGAATCACATCTGCGTTATCTATTCATCTCTTGACGGACACTTGGTCTGCTTCCATAATTTGGCTATTGTGAATATTGCTGTTATAAACATCGGGATGCATATATCCCTTTGAATTAATATTTTTGTACTTTTTTGGTAAATGCCCAGTAGTGTGATAACTGGATAATAGGTACTTCTATTTTTAACTTTTTGAGGAATTTCCATGCTGTTTTCCAGAGTGGCTGTACCAGTTTGCATTCCCACCAACAGTGTAAGAGGGTTCCCTTTTCTCCACATCCTCACCAACACCTGTTGTTTCTTGTGTTGTTGATTTGAGCCATTCTGATAGGTGTGAGGTGATATTAATTGCAGTTTTAATTTGCATTTCTCAAATAATGACTGGTTGAACATCTTTTCATGTGTCTGTTGGCCATCTGGATGTCTTCTTTTGAGAAATATCTGTTCCTTTCTTCCACCTATTTTTAAATTGGATTATTTGTTTTATGGGTGTTGAATTGTTTTGTAGAAAGAGGTTTTCTTTTTTTAATTTAAATCCAATGTAGTTGGGGTGCCTGGGTGGCTCAGTGGGTTAGGCGACTGACTTCGGCTCAGGTAATGATCTCGCGGTCTGTGAGTTCTAGCCCCGCGTCGGGCTCTGTGCTGACAGCTCAGAGCCTGGAGCCTGCTTCGGATTCTGTGTCTCCCTCTCTCTGACCCTCCCCTGTTCATGCTCTGTCTCTCCTTGTCTCAAAAATAAATAAACGTTAAAAAAATTTGTAAAAAAATAAAAATTAAAAAATTAAAAAATAAATCCAATGTAGTTAACATATAATATAATAATGATTTTAAGAGTAGAATTTAGTGATTCACTACTTATATATAAGACCCAGTGCAATTCAATCCCAATCAAAATTGCACCAGCATTCTTCTTGAAGCCAGAACAAGCAATCCTAAAATTTGCATGGAACCACAAAAGGCCCCGAAAAGCCAAAGTAATTTTGAAGAAGAAAACCAAAGCAGAAGGCATCACAATCCCAGACTTTAGCCTCAACTACAAAGCTATAATCATCAGGACAGCATGGTATTGGCACAAAAATAGACACATAGACCAATGGAATAGAATAGAAACCCCAGAACTAGACCTACAAAAGTATGGCCAACTCATCTTTGAATAAAGCAGGAAAGAATATCCAATGGAAAAAGTCTCTTTAACAAATGGTGCTGGGAGAACTGGACAGCAACATGCAGAAGGATGAAACTAGATCACTTACACCGTTCACAAAAACGAACTCAAAATGGATAAAGGACATGAATGTGAGACAGGAAACCATCAAAACCCTAGAGAAGAACCTCTCTGACCTCAGCCACAGCAATTTCTTACTTGATACATCCCCAAAGACAAGGGAATTAAGAGCGAAAATGAACTATTGGGACCTCATCAAGAAAAAAACCTTGTGCACAGCAAAGGAAACAATCAACAAAACTAAAAGGCAACCAACGGAATGGGAAAAGATATTTGCAAATGACATATCGGACAAAGGGCTAGTATCCAAAACCTATAAAGAGCTCACCAAACTCCACACCTGAAAAACAAATAATCCAGTGAAGAAATGGGCAGAATACATGAATAGACACTTCTCTAAAGAAGACATCCAGATAGCCAACAGGCACATAAAAAGATGATCAATGTCACCCCTAACCAGGGAAATACAAATCAAAACCACAATGAGATATCACCTCACGCCAGTCAGAGTGGCTAAAATGAACAAAACAGGAGACTATAGATGCTGCTGAGGATGTGGAGAAACGGGAACCTTCTTGCACTGTTGGTGGGAATGCAAACTGGTGCAGCAGCTCCGGAAAACAGTGTGGAGGTTCCTCAAAAAATTAAAAATAGACCTACCCTATGATCTACCAGTAGCACTGCTAGGAATTTACCTAAGGGATACAGGAGTACTGATGCACAGGGGCACTTGTACCCCAATGTTCATAATCTTGGATTTTTTATATGAAAAGAATTATACTCCTTATCTACCATCTCTTTCCATTACACATCCAAAATATCATTTTACAGAAGAGAAAGTGAGATTTAAAAATGTTAAATAGCTTTCTTCAAACCACACATATATTTAGAAGCAAAGTCAGGACTAGAATTGGACACTTGACATATTTTCCAACATATCCTAAAATTTTTATAGCCCTTAGGAAGTGAAAGTGTTGTCTAAATATCAGGCATATTTTAACTAATCAATTGTTAGTAATTAATAAAGGCATATCAACAAAATTCAAGTTACAAAGGGTGTCCAATTAAAAGGAATTCTCAGATTAGAATGTATGCATCATGAATGATGAAATCTCTAGGTATCTTCCTGCATTAGGCTCCCAGATCACTGGCAATCATGTTTTTACCTCCCCCCCCCACACACACACACATGGATAGAAAGAGCCTTCCATGAGAAACCTGACCTCTCTGAGAGGAAAGATCTAAAGACATTGATATCTAGAAATTACCAGTCATGTGAGGAAAGCCTCTATAGAAAATAGAGATCAAAAACACCATCACCATAGGGGGAAAAAAGAAACTTTAAAGAAATAAAGTATCTTAGGTTGCGCTCTCTGGAAACAATTTGACATAGTAGTCTTCTGAAAGTGTTAATTGTGATGGTGCTTGCAAAAAAAGAGGATTTGTGTTATGCGACCTCAGCTACTATATAGGACAGAAACAGCTAGAGATTAGCTAAAGTCTAGTTTCATGGGGAGCAATGAAACATAAATTACACCATAGAGTTGGTCTCACCTTGGATCAAGGTGGCACATTTTTTTGTATCCTTGTTCATCAATCATTGGAAACAGGCTGGCTGCTTGGAAGAGTGTATAACATTCTGGGCAAGACCTTCCCATTTCTACTGAGGACAATCCTCTGAAGTGGAGACACCTATACGTCCTTAGTAGGAAGCACTTATCTCAGCATCTAGGAAATTCCTGCATTAGTCAAATGAGGGAGATGTTGGTGAGGCACCAATATCAGCTCATGTATAGAAATATTGAAAAGAGAAAGAAAAAAAATCTTCAGAGATTATCACTACATCTTCAGAAAAAATAATAGAAGTTATTACACCCATGAAAACAGAACAGAAAAGAGTTCATGAAAGCTAAAACATAATTAGCAGAAATGAAGAACTAAATTTGGGGCACCTGGGTGGCTCAGTCAGTTGAGTATCTGACTCTTGATTTTGGCTCAGGTCATGATCTCATGGTTGATGAGCTCAAGCACTGCATTGATGCTGACAGCACAGAGACTGCTTGGGATTCTCTTTCTCCCTCTCTCTCTGCCCCCCCCCCCCACTCATTCTCTCTCTCTCTCTCTCTCTGAAAATAAACATTTAAAAAACCTAAATTTAAAGTTTAGATATTCAAGTAGACGAATTCTTCCAGAAGTCAAACAAAATGATAAAGACATAGAAAATAGGAGCATAAGAAAATAAAACAGGTAACCTTAAGAAGCCCTAAATCTCAATATAAGAGTCTCATTAAAAAAAAAAAGCAACAACAACAACAACAAAGAACAGAGGAAATGGAGAGGAAGATATCATCAAGTTGATGATTCAAGAAATTATTGAGGATAGTAATATTAGCTAACTTTTATATACCACTTACAATATGTCTGATACAGTGATCTAAGAACTTTACATATATTAACTTGCTTACTAACAGCTGCAGTGTTTCAGGAAGCACCATGTTATCATTTCTATAATAATACAGAAGTAATGAAAATGAAGCATGAAGATATTATTATTGTTATTTTCCCAGAGAGGACATTCAGAACACTGGCAGCAAAAAAGTTTATGTAAGACTCTAGACAAGAACCAAAAAAATCACCTACAAAACAGATTTCAGAATTTTTAAATTATTTATTTATTTTTTAATATGAAATTTATTGTCAAATTGGTATCCATACAACACCCAGTACTCATCCCAACAGGTGCCCTCCTCAATGCCCATCACCCACTTTCCCCTCCCTCTCACCCCCCATCAACCCTCAGTTTATTCTCAGTTTTTAAGAGTCTCTTATGGTTTGCTTCCTTCCCTCTCATTTTTTTCCTTCCTCTCCCCCATCGTCCTCTGTTAAGTTTCTCAGAATCCACAAAAGAGTGAAAACGTATGGTATCTGTATTTCTCTGTATGATTTATTTCACTTAGCATAACACTCTCCAGTTCCATCCACATTGCTACAAATGGCCATATTTCATTCTTTCTCATTGCCACGTAGTATTCCATTGTGTATATAAACCACAATTTCTTTATCCATTCATCAGTTGATGGACATTTAGGCTCTTTCCATAATTTGGCTATTGTTGAAAGTTGCTATAAACATTGGGGTACAAGTGCCCTTATTCATCAACAGTCCTGTATCCCTTGTGTAAATGCCTAGCAATGCTATTGCTGGGTCATAAGGTAGATCTATTTTTTATTTTTTGAGGAACCTCCACACTGTCTTCCAGAGTGGCTGCACCAGTTTGCATTCCCACCAACAGTTCAAGGGGGTTCCTGTTTCTCCACATCCTCGCCAGCATCTATAGTCTCCTGATTTGTTCATTTTAACCACTCTGATTGGCGTTAGGTGATATCTCAGTGTGGTTTTGATTTGTATTTCTCTGATGAGGAGTGATTTTGAGCATCTTTTCATGTTGGCCATCTGGATATCTGCTTTAGAGAAGTGTCTATTCATGTTTTCTGCACATTTCTTCACTGGATTGTTGTTTTTCAGGTCAGAATTTTTTCAGATCTCTTAACAAAACCCTGTAACTTGATAACAGTTGAACAGTGCCTTCAAAATTCTAATGATTTTCAACCTAGAATTCTATACCAAGGCAAATAAAAATTAAGTGTAAAGGTAGAATGAAGAAGTTTCCAGAAACACATATTAAGAGAATATTCCTTCCTGTGATCCCTTTGTCAAAGAGATATTAAGGCATCCACATTGGCAAGGAAGATTTCACTGTTGGTGGGAATGCAAATTGGTGCAGCCACTCTGGAAAACAGTGTGGAAGTTCCTCAGAAAATTAAAAATAGACCTACCCTATGACCCAGCAATAGCACTGCTAGGAATTTACCCAAGGGATACAGGAGTACTGATGCATAGGGGCACTTGTACCCCAATGTTCATAGCAGCACTCTCAACAATAGCCAAATTATGGAAAGAGCCTAAATGTCCATCAACTGATGAATGGATAAAGAAATTGTGGTTTATATACACAATGGAGTACTACATGGCAATGAGAAAAAATGAAATATGGCCCTTTGTAGCAATGTGGATGGAACTGGAGAGTGTGGTGCTAAGTGAAATAAGCCATCCAGAGAAAGAAAGATACCATATGTTTTCACTCTTATGTGGATCCTGAGAAACTTAACAGAAGCTCATGGGGGAGGGGAAGGAAAAAAAAAAGAGGTTAGAGTGGGAGAGAGCCAAAGCATAAGAGACTGTTAAAAACTGAGAACAAACTGAGGGTTGATGGGGGGTGGGAGGGAGGAGAGGGTGGGTGATGGGTATTGAGGAGGGCACCTTTTGGGATGAGCACTGGGTGTTGTATGGAAACCAATTTGACAATAAATTTCATATATTGAAAAAAAATAAATGGTACACTAAGGTGAAGATGGAAGATGGCATCGTAGGAAGATGCTGGGCTCATCTCGTCCTGTTGATCACTTAGATTCCACCCACACCTGCCTAAATAATCCAGAAAACCACTGGAAGTCTAGCAGATTGGATTCTCCAGAGCCAAGCATAGATGAGAGGACCATTGAAGAGGGTAGGAAGGGTGGAGAGGGGGTGCTCTCTACACGGACTGGTGGAGTGAGCCGGGGTGGAGGGGCAGCCCACCAGCAAAGCAGAGCCCCAAAGTCTGGCTTGCAAGAGCAGAGAGGCCAGATGGAGTATGTTCGGACAGCAAGCGGGACTTAACATCTGGAAGGTTATAAGCTAACAGCTCTGCTTGGAGAGCAGGAGGGCTGGAGGACAATGGGAGGGAGACTTTTTGAGCCCCGGACAACAGAGCTCAGCTTGGCGGGGAACAAAGGCACTCGCCAGCGCCATCTCCCTCGCCCATCCCCCAGTCAAAATCCCAAAGGAGCCAATTTCTGTCAGGGAACTTGTTTGCACTGCGCAAACACCCAATGCTGTGCTTCTGTGGATCCATCCCTCCGGTGGCAGGTCTGATTCATTGCTGGTGCCAAAGGGCGCCTCCCAATGGGGATAACCAAAGGAAAAGTGAGCTGAGCCTGCCCCACCCGCCCCTGTGCACCTTGCCTATCCACCCCAGCTAATAAGCCAGATCCCCAGCACCACAAGCCTAGCAGTGTGCAAGTAGCCCAAATGGGCTATGCCACCCCACAGTGAATCCCCCCCCAGGAGAGGGAAGAGAAGGTACACACCAGTCTGACTATGGCCACAGCTGTGGGCTGGGGGCAGACATCAGGTCTCACTGCGGCCCTGCCCACCAATGCAAGTTATTCAAGACAGCATAGGAGAAGTGCCCCACAGTTCTGCACCACTCCAGGACTATCCAAAATGACAAAACAGAAGAATTCCCCTCAAAAGAATCTTCAGAAAATAACGACAGCTAATGAAGTGATCAAAAAGTATTTAAACAATATAACAGAAAATGAATTTAGAATAATAGTCATAAAATTAATCGCTGGGCTTGAAAACAGTATAGAGGACAGCAGAGAATCTATTGCTATAGAGATCAGGGGACTAAGGAACAGCCGGAAGGAGCTAAAAAATGCTATAAATGAGCTGCAAAATAAAATGGAGGTGACCACAGCTCGGATTGAAGAGGCAGAGAGAATAGGTGAACTAGAAGATAAAATTATGGAAAAAGAAGAAGCTGAGAAAAAGATAAAAAAAATCCAGGAATATGAGGGGGAAATTAGGGAACTAAGTAATGCACTAAGGAGAAATAATCTATGCATAATTGGTATTCCAGAGGAGGAAGAGAGAGGGAAAGGTGCTGGAGGTGTACTTGAAGAAATCATAGCTGAGAACTTCCCTGATCTGGGGAAGGAAAAAGTCATTGAAATCCAAGAGGTGCAGAAAACTCCCTTCAGACATAACTTGAATCGATCTTGTACACAACATATCATAGTGAAACTGGCAAAATACAAGGATAAAGAGAAAATTCTGAAAGCTGCAAGGGATAAACATGCTCTAACATATAAAGGGAGACCGATAAACTAGTGACAGATCTCTCTACTGAAACTTGGCAGGCCAGAAAGGAATGGGAGGAAATCTTCAATGTGGTGAACAGGAAAAACATGCAGCCAAGAATCCTTTATCCAGCAAATCTGTCATTTAAAATAGAAGGAGAGATAAAGGTCTTCCCAAACAAACAAAAACTGAAGGAATTCATCACCACTAAATCAGCCCTACAAGAGATCCTAAGGGGGATCCTGTGAGACAAAGTACCGGCGACATTGCTACAAGCATTAAACCTACAGACATCACAATGACTCTAAGCCCATATCTTTCTATAATAACACTGAATGTAAATGGACTGAATACGCCAACCAAAAGACATGGGGTATCAGAATGGATAAAAAACAAGACCCATCTGTTTGTTGTCTACAAGAGACTGATTTTAGACCTGAGGACACCTTCAGATTGAAAGTTAGGGGATGGAGAACTATTTGTCATGCTACTGGAAGTCAAAAGAAAGCTGCAGTAGCCATACTTCTATCAGACAAACTAGACTTTAAATTAAAAGTTGTAAGAAGAGATGAAGAAGGGCATTATATAATAATTAGAGGATCTATCCATCGGGAAGAGCTAACAATTATAAATGTCTATGTGCCGAATACGGGAGCACCCAAATATTTAAAACAATTATTCACAAACATAAGCAACCTTATAGACCAGAATGTGGTAACTGCAGGGGACTTTAATACTCCACTTACAGAAATGGATAGATCATCTAGACACACGGTAAATAAAGAAACAAGGGCCCTGAATGATACATTGGATCAGATGGACTTGACAGATATATTTAGAACTCTGCATCTCAAAGCAACAGAATATACTTTCTTCTCGAGTGCACATGGAACATTCTCCAAGATAGATCATATACTGGGTCACAAAACAGCCCTTCATAAGTTCACAAGAATTGAAATTATACCATGCATACTTTCAGACCACAATGCTATGAAGCTTGAAATCAACCACAGGAAAAAGTCTGGAAAACCTCCAAAAGCATGGACGTTACAGAACACCCTACTAAAGAATGAGTGGGTCAACCAGGCAATTAGAGAAGAAATTTTAAAAAATATATGGAAACAAACGAAAATAAAAATACAACAATCCAAATGCTTTGGGATGCAGCGAAGGCTGTCCTGAGAGGAAAATACATTGCAATCCAGGCCCATCACAAGAAACAAGAAAAATCCCAAATACAAAATCTAACAGCACACCTAAAGGAAATAGAAGCAGAACAGCAAAGGCAGCCTAAATCCACAGAAGAAGAGAAATTATAAAGATCAGAGCAGAAATAAACAATATAGAATCTAAAAAAATGTAGAGCAGATCAATAAAACCAAGAGTTGGTTTTTTGAAAAAATAAACAAAATTGATAAACCTCTAGCCAGGCTTCTCAAAAAGAAAAGGGAGATGACCCAAATAGATAAAATCATGAATGAAAATGGAATTATTACAACCAATCCCTCAGAGATACAAGCAATTATCAGGGAATACTATGAAAAATTATATGCCAACAAACTGGACAACCTGGAAGAAATGGACAAATTTCTAAACACCTGCACACTTCCAAAACTCAATCAGGAGGAAATAGAAAGCTTGAACAGACCCATGACCAGCGAAGAAATTGAATCAGTCATCAAAAATCTCCCAACAAATAAGAGTCCAGGACCAGATGGCTTCCTAGGGGAGTTCTACCAGACATTTAAAGCGGAGATAATACCTATCCTTCTCAAGCTAGTCCAAAAAATAGAAAGGGAAGGAAAACGTCCAGACTCATTCTATAAAGCCAGTATTATTTTGATTCCTAAACCAGGCAGATACCCAGTAAAAAAAGAGAACTACAGGCCAATATCCCTCATGAATATGGATGCAAAAATTCTCAATAAGATACTAGCAAATCGAATTCAACAGCATATAAAAAGAATGATTCACCATGATCAAGCTGGGTTCATTCCTGGGATGCAGGGCTGGTTCAACATTCACAAATCAATGAATGTGATACATCACATTAATAAAAGAGAAGATAAGAACCATATGATCCTGTCAATCGATGCAGAAAAAGCATTTGACAAATTCAGCATCCTTTCTTAATAAAAACCCTCAAGAAAGTTGGGATAGAAGGAGCATACTTAAACATCATAAAAGCCATTTATGAAAAGCCCACAGCTAACATCATCCTCAATGGGGAGAAACTGAGAGTGTTTTCCCTGAGATCAGGAACAAGACAGGGATGTCCACTCTCACCACTGTTGTTTAACATAGTATTGGAAGTTCTACCATCAACAATCAGACAACAAAAGGAAATAAAATAATCAGAATTGGCAAAGATGAAGTTAAGCTTTCACTTTTTACAGATGAGATGATATTATCCATGGAAAATCCAATAGACTCCACCAAAAGTCTGCTAGAACTGATACATGAATTCAACAAAGTTGCAGGATACAAAATCAATGTACAGACATCAGTTGCATTCTTATACACTAATAATGAAGCGACAGAAAGACAGAGAAAGAAACCGATCCCATTCACAATTGCACCAAGAAGCATAAAATACCTAAGAATAAATCTAACCAAAGATGTAAAACTATAGAAAGCTTATGAAGGAAATTGAAGAAGATATAAAGAAATGGAAAAATATTCCATGCTCATTGGTTGGAAGAATTAATATTGTTAAAATGTGAATACTACCCAAAGCTATCTACACGTTCAATGCAATCCCAATCAAAATTGCACCAGCATTCTTCTCAAAGCTAGAACAAGCAATCCTAAAATTTGTATGGAACCACAAAAGGCCCCGAATAGCCAAAGTAATTTTGAAGAAGAAGACCAAAGCAGGAGGCATCACAATCCCAGACTTCAGCCTCTACTACAAAGCTGTCATCATCAAGACAGCATGGTATTGTTACAAAAACAGACAGACCAATGGAATAGAATAGAAACCCCAGAACTAGACCCACAAAAGTACGGCCAACTAATCTTTGACTAGGAGGAAAGAATATCCAATGGAAAAAAGACAGTGTCTTTAACAAATGGTGCTGGGAGAACTGGACAGCAACATACAGACGGTTGATACTAGACCACTTTCTTATACCATTCACAAAAATACCTCAAAATGGATAAAGGACCTGAATGTGAGACAGGAAACCATCAAAACCCTAGAGGATAAAGCAGGAAAAGGCCTCTCTAACCTCAGCCGTAGCAATTTCTTACTTGACACATCTCCAAAGGGAAGGGAATTAAAAGCAAAAATGAACTATTGGGACCTCATGAAGATAAAAACCTTCTGCACAGCAAAGGAAGCAATCAACAAAACTAAAAGGCAACCAGTGGAATGGGAAAAGATATTTGCAAATGAGATATCAGACAATGGGCTTTGCTTTTTGAAAAAATAGGTTTAGTTTAGATGTCATTTAGAATAGTTCCTATTGAGATTCCCACCCTTCCGAATAGATCATATTTTGTATTTCTTTAAAAGTCTAGTAAGTTATGTAACCTGGATAGTTTAGATGTTTTTTAAGTGATTCTGGGTTCTGTTTTATTCTCCTGGGGATTTTTGTTTTCATTGCTCTTGTAAGTGGTTGTTTGGACCGAACACTAAATTTTGTCTACCTTATAGTGGGCAACAGCTAATATCTCTTACATCTTTTACCTGCTGTGTTTTTTAACATGGTTCCCTGGGTTTTCTTCTGCAACTCTGCATTTTGTTGCTGAAGCAAAACTCTGGATTGAGTTTATTGGCAGATTTCAGAGTTAATCTTCTCTATAGTGTCTTTGCTTTTGGGATTCTCCTTTAAATTTTTAACTGATTAGCCATACTTCGGCCCTATCATGTAACACCATAAGTCAACAAGACTTCCTTTTATGTTTTCCAAGGTAGCCTTTATTGAGGAATCCATATAGTTGAAAAAAGAACAACCTCAAAAAAAGCTCTCCAGTATAACTCTGTCTTTTGATGCAAAACACCTCTCTGGTCCCTATCAGTTGTTTTGTTTTGTTTTGTTTTGTTTTGTTTTGTTTTGTTTTGCTGTGTCACTTGGGCTATCCCATGCACATGTGTAGTTTAGTGGATAGGTATAGAGTTATTATAAAATTTTGGGTCTCATTCTTTCTTGTGTCTTTTGCTTCCAGAATTTCTACCTTAAATTTCTGGCTGAGTTTCCTGTCTTAATTTCGGTTCTATTGTACATCAAACTGGTATAGCTATAAATTTCTGCCCACCATGGCTGTCTGGTTTGGGGAACTCCCACAGACAAGAAGACAAGCTCACATTTCTTATCTCTTGAACGTACAGTTTTTCAAGAAGAAATTCCTCTGACTTCACTCTGCTTTTGAATGCTTTCCAGTACCTTCAAAATAGTTGCTTTTTATTGTTAGTCCCGGTTTTATAATTATGCACACAACTACTTGACTCCTCTTCTATTATGGAAATTATTCCCAAGAGATAAGTTTCAGAAAAAAAAAGAGTGTTATGCGAGCAGTATAACTGTAGCATTATCTATTCATGAAATTTGAATAGCAAAATAAATAGCAAGATAAATCATTTTGATACAAAATAGCAAGATAAATCGCAGATAATCTTATTGAGATTTCCCATCAAAAATAGAAACCCTAGAGCTAAAAAGCATAACATAATGCAATATTATGTAGTTAATGAAATGATAATTATGAAGGCTTGCAACAACAAAAATGTGTTCTATATAAATGTTAGATGGTTAGAAAAAATATACAACTATATCTTCATGAACACATGTTGATAATAGGTAATAGAGCATGTGGAAAAGAGAATAATTTCTTTTGATTATAGAATTATGAAAAGCTTCTTTCTTATCTGTTCAGTCATTCATTCGACAAATATGGTGAGTACTATTAAATACAACTATTAAATACCAATGTATAGCTAAAACAAAAATATTATCATTCTCATGGAACTTCAAAATCTTACAGAAATATACATACAAAAATAATTTTTATAATGGACAAATTTGAAAGTGAATAAGCTGTACAGTATGCATTGGGAATAGAAATAAACAGATCTTAGTTTTTGATTCATTTTTTCTATTTGAAACTATTGCATTTCTTGTTCAAATTGTATACACTCATTTTAGGAAAAAATGTATATTTAAAGACTAGGTATAACTTTAGCTGACTTTTGAAGGAAGATTAAACTATCAAGTTTGCTCTGAGTTAGAAAACAGAGATAGTTTGGGGTCCTTATTTGTGTATTGTATTAATCTTTTATAATGAAACAAAAACATTTAAGTCTTTGTGTTATATTATACAATTTTGTATAATACAACTTTGAGATATTACAAAGCAGACCTCACATTCATGACTTTAGCCTTCCACATATTTACAACTTAACAGTACTGACTTGAATGAATGTAATATGAGGTATAGCTTATAGAAAATGCAGTATTTGGAAACCAAAAAAGCATGTACACACACACACACACACACACACAGTCTGTTAAATGTGTCTAAGCCTCGAGCTGTGGCCTCATTAAAGAAGATATCCCTAAAAATAAGTCGATTTTGAAAATATTAACTTAGATGCAAAGTAGAATTCTACAGCTTGAATTATAGGTATTAATATACATTTTCTATCATTCCATCCTTTTTTCATGTAGAGCTTGTAGGTGAGGACCACACTGCATTCATATTTTTATTCTGTACATAGTTTTTGCACAATGCCTTACACATAATAAGTATAAATATTTACACATAATAAATATAAATATTTGCACTTAATAAATATTTTATTAAAATTTTAAAACTGGAATATATATGTATAGAAAAACATGAAACAAAAAGGATCTTTTTTATTGTTTAATTCACTTGAAAATGTAACCCAAAACATTTGGAACCATTGTAACATCAATCATCATCTAATCTGCTGTTTATTTCTCCCCTCTTCACCTCTATTTTCATCTTAAACTACACAGTCAAATGTCTTATCTAATGTGCTGTTTTCTTCTCCCCTTTTCACCTCTATTTTCATCTTAAACTACAGTCAAATGTCTTATCTTGCAAACAGTACATATGCATTGAGAATAAGAATTTGGTGTGGATGACACTAAAAGAATCAATGAGGGCATGTGTGAAATAAATCTAAAGTTAGTATATTCTTTAACCAATTAAAGACTATTAAAAGGAAAATCTATCCTTAGCTATTTATGCATTTGTATAGCAACAATTATTTAGATGGAGAGAAAAGTTTTGAAAATTATTCTAAGCTAAGAATAGAAGCTAGACCAATTGGCTCCAAGACCAGAGAATATAGCCTAGACCTTTAAAAGTATTTCATAAATTATTTAGTTTAATCTCAACCTTGAATGGTTAGTGTAACAAAGGTCATTCTGGGTATAGGTGATATACAACTATCAGTCAGCAAGTATTTACTAAGCCCTAATGAGCACCAAGTTTGGTGTTAGGTGCTGAGGTTGCAATGATGAAATAGACATAGTTTCTGCCATCATGGAGCTTACATTTTAACAATCATAACTAGTCTAATGATTAACTTTGGTTATAATAATCAATAAAATGCTGACTTTAACATAGCATAGTTAGTATAGAATCAGAAATAAATAAGTTACTTCATCCAGTGTTTAGTGCAAAAGTCTGAAGAGGTATGGCTCAACTGAAAGCCATATTTGGAATAATTCTTCTGTTAATTGTAATAGTCATAATAACTGATATTTAATGATTGCCTAATTTGCCACACAGAGCTCTAAGCCATTGACAGCCATTAATTTATTTAGTTCTCACAATAACTCTGGAAGGCATGTACTATGATTATCTTCATTTTACAAATGAGGAAACCGAGGTTTACAGAGGTTAATAAGTTATCCAGTGTCATTCAGCTGTAAAGCAACATATCTTTTGAAGTAGTCTAGCTCCAGGGTCAGTGCCTTCAATCACTCTTAAGCTTATCACTTATGGATGACTTGGGATGCAGTCATATATATGACAACTTGAAGATTATTTTTCATCAAGGACCATTTAAAAATGTTTTAATTTTTGAAGTTTATTTATTTTGAGAGAGAGAGAGAGAGAGAGAGAGAATGTGAGCAGGGGAGGGCCAGAGAGAGAGGGAGAGAGAAAGAATCCCAAGCAGGCTCCATGCTCAGTGCAGAGCCCAAGGTAGAGCTCAATCTCATGAACTGTGATATCATGGCCTAAGCTGAAAGCCAGAGTGAGATGTTTAACTGACTGAGCCACACAGGTACCCCTAAAATGTTTTAATTTTAGGAGAAACCAAATTCAAGTTCATGTCTGTATGTCTGTGCGTATGAAGGATCAAAAGAAAACTATTATAACTTTAATAAGTTCACATTTATTATTGAGGCTTCTATAAAATTTATTACAAATAGCATTGCCAGTTTATATTACTTCTCTGGTTACAATATCTCTCAGAATGATGCAATAATTCCATCATTAGTTATGTATCTAAATACATATTTCTAACTCATTCTATAGACCTGTGTGTTGAATGTACTATATATGAAAGGCTGGGGATACAAAGGATTTAGTCTAGAGGGAGGGACAAAAGGAAACAGGTAACTAAAATCCATTTAAGTGAATGATGAAGAAAGTCTTGTAGCTGTTCTGCTGCAGTAAAACTGCTTTATGATTATTATTTTTCTTTAATATACTTTTAAAATTTAGAACAGATTTAAATTTACCCAATAATTGCAAAGATTGTACAGACTTTCCATATACCCACACTGTGTCCTATTATTAATATCACACATTAGTATAGTATATTTGTAACATTTAATGAACCAATATTTATACATTGTTACCTAACCTATATAGTTCATTCAGAATTCCTCAGTTATTTCCCTAATGTATTTTCCTGTTCCAAGATTCCATCTAGGATGCCACATTACATTTAGAAGTAATGTTTCCTTAATATTTTAGTTGTAGGAGTTTCTCAGACTTGTATTGTTTTTCATGACCTTGAAAAGTTTGAAGATTACTGATTGGATATTTTGCAGAATGTCTGTCAGTATTTTTCTAGTGTTTTTCTTATGATTAGATGGGAGTTATTGCTTTTTGGAAGGAATATCACAGGGGTTAAGTTCCACTTTAATCACAACTTATCAAGGGTACATACTATCAACGACTTATCAATGTTGATATTAAACTTGATCATCTGGTTGAGGTAGTGTTTGTCAAGTTTTTTCACTATAAAGTTAATTTTCTCCCCTTTCTAAACTGGACCCTTTACAAAGAAGTCACTATGAGCACCTCACATTTAAGGGGTAAGGGATTATATTCCATTTATTTGAGAGTGAAGTATCTACATAAATTATTTGAAATTCTTTTGCAAAGGTGATTTGTCTCTCCCTATCCCCCCTTGGTTTATTTATGTATTCAATTATTTATATAAGTATGTCTCATGGATATTTATTTTATACTTTAGGTTATATCCCAGTATTTTAAATTTTTATACAATATATATTGTTTTGCTAAAATGCTGCCAGCTCTGGCCATTATGAACTTTTTAAGTTGGCTCATGTATCCCTTTGGCATATTCTAATTATTTTTTAGCAATTTCTTTCGCTCTGACATTACAAGGGAGCATAACTTCTTAGGTGATCTAGAAAGTCTTTAGTATGAAATGGAATTTTGACCTGAACTTTAAAAGATTAGTGGGATTTTATGAGATTCAAAAAGGTACTCCATGCACAGGGGGAAGCACATTCAAAGTCATAGAGGTGTAAAAGAACATGGTATCCTTAGAAAAGCAATAATTCTTTGTAGCTGCTTGAGGAGGTGAGTGGGGTCAGAAGAATGACTGGAAAGATAAATTGAAGCTGACTTTTGTGAAAAGCCTTCTACTTTAGCTTTCCTGTTGGAATCTTTAGGAATATAAATCAAGAACAATTGAAGAAAATTATTATAAGTGAATATATAAAAGTTTAAAGTTAGCTAATGAACAGAGTTAAAAAGAAGAAAACGTTTCACAGTGAAAATTATCTTCTCACAACTGAGGCCCAGTACTGTCACCTTCTGGTAACATATCAAAAGTGCAAATGAAACAGTGTAGAGGCTGAGACTTTATAACTGCTAAAGCAATAGGGGAGAAAACTCTTCCAAGATGGCAGCTTTGTGACAGGTACTGCTCAGAGTGGTAACTGATCATTGGACTTACCATTAGAGGTAGCAAGAGTCTGAGTATTTATAAAAGACATATTTATAAAAGACATACTCCATAAGATCTGATAAGTTGTTTCTATCACTATTCATTTAAGACCTTGTGTTATTAGTCTATTCAGTCTGCTATAACAGAATATCACAAACTGCATGGATTAATCAACATTTATTTCTCACAGTTCTGGAGGCCAAAAGTCCAATAGCAGGGTGCTGGATTTGTGAGAGATTCCTGTTCCTGGCTTGCATACAGCTGTCTTCTCACTATGTCCTCACATGGTAAAGAGAAAACAATCTCTCTTTCTTCCTCTTCTTATAAAGCTGCTAATCTCACCATGAGGGGTCTACCTTCATGACCTTATCTAACAATAATTACTTCCCAAAGGCCCCATCTCCAAGGTTTCAACATATAAATTTCAGGGAGTACACAATTCAGTCCATAGTAAATCTTTATTACGTGTTTTAACATACAACATTTGTGCAAAAAAAAAAATAAGTTTTACTAACTCCCTTAGTTAGGGTTTATTTAAAATATCTTCACTTAAAACATTCCAAGATTGGTATATGTGAATTATCTGGTCAACTTGGTTTCAGATAAAACATAATATATTTTCACAAATTAACAAAAAAAAAATAAACTCAACTTTCACGATAGACTAGATTGTAGTAGCTGTTCAAATATAGCTTGTAAACATTTCTGAATGCCACTTGCTTTAACCAACGTCTATGTAACAAATATATTTGTCAAGCTTTCAAAAAACAATCTTTCATAGTGGAGAGGAAAACTGACTTATTTAGAAATTCATTTAAAACAGGTGAATATTCTTTGCAATTACATTAACAGTTGTTATTAATACATTTAGTTGGTACGGGTGTTATAATATCTCATGAGGGTGAATTATAGTCCCACCTGTCGATGGATGCCAAAGAAGGAAAACCGGAAGGGACACAATTTTCTGTTTGTTTGTTTTTTAACTCACTGTGAGAATATCATCATCCAAAAATCAAGCAACCTAATGATATCTGTCTCTTATTGATACCCATTTTAAGGAATATCATACTTGAAAATGTACTTTATGCATTACACTTTTATAGAAAAATTCTGTTTGGAAAAGACAACTTTATACCACCACAGTAATTTCCCATAACTCATGTGCTTCTCATGCTGTGCAACTTACAAATGTTCTCCTTCTTGAACAGGATTAAAGTCATATATTTCATGGGTGATTAGATAGCCCCTTTTCTACCCCAAGGTACAAGGAAGTGAACAAGAGAAATTTTCCCTTTAACAGACAATGGTGGATAAGCAAGGAAATATGCAAACTTAACTTTGAAAGGTCAGCTAATCGGCCCATGGCAGTGTCTTAAACATATACACATTAATAAACCTGATAAAGAATACCTATTATTTCTTATTATGATATTTTCCTCTGGATTATAATATTACACCATTGGAATTTTCAGAGAAAATAGAGATTTCATATATTTTTTAAAAGTTTATGCTAAGACTAGAAAACTCGCTCACTCTACCTATCTAAAATCTAAATTTATTTTTAAGGGTTTTCTATTTCTCTCCTAATTTAAGACATACTTTCTGGAAGTAATTCTATTTGTTTGACATATTCCACTTTTTGATTGACTCTCAAACACTATAAAAATAAATATTTTTAATTACATATTACATTTAGTGTAGTAAGCTTCAAAAATATCAGAAACTTGAGTTTAGTCTTCACCCATAGTGGCCATGGCACAATTTTATTTCTTTATTGTCAATAGTACTATATTTGGTCTTAGGTGTAGTAAAGACAGAATCAGAGAAAGATAACACAAAATAGTCTAGTTTTCTTATTTCCTCAAGCCAAAATCTTTGATAATAGATAGGACTTCTAATTAGTTTTTGCCATATACAGAAAGAAGTTTACCTTTCCAATATATTCTTTGGAGTGGTATTACTTCCTTGGTACAGTACCCAAGAGAAGGGTTTTATCCCTTTTCTAGTAATATACAACATATACAGCAGGAAGAAGGCAGTTCATGTACTTTTGAAATAGATATTAAACTTTGAAAAAATATGAATATATCTGAATTGATGGTACATTTGTGTGTATATTATCTTTGTGTACTCAAGTGGGGCATCTGTCTTTAATTTGACAGTATATCTCATGAACATACAAATTGGTAAAGTTTCAGATCCGAGCTAATCAAGTTCTCTCTCAGAGCCCCAGCAATCTTTCTGTTTTAGGTTGGGTGACATATCTGTCCTCCTGGATCGAGTCATGACTAATGGACAAGAATGTTAACATCTTTCATCCTTTATATCTATCCAGACATAATTGAGAAGGGAGAGAAGATAGCATTTGCCACATTAGGGCTTGTTTTGTTCATTCTTTGACAATTAAGATGAGGCAGATGAATATGAAATATGACAAAACTAATATTTATTTTCAGCAGCAATGTTTTTACTTGAAGTCCTTTATTTGGTATGGGAGCTTTAAATGAATGCTTTCTATTAAATTTCTATTTCTATTTAAATGAATGCTTATAGCTCACTGTGTCATTATGTGCCATGCCATGCTGAGGCCTTTGGGAACATCTTTTCCAAGAAGACAATCTCTAACTGGTCAAGCACCTATTCCTTTTGAAAGACAGCCAAATGGGAAACTTCGTAGACATCCAAAAGTCACATAAGTACTATAAGGATGCCTGGATGGCTCAGTTGGTTAAGCATCCGACTCTTGATTTCAGCTCAGGTCATGATCTCATGGTCATGAGTTTGAGTCCTGCATTGAGCTCTGTGCTGACAGCACAGAGCCTGCTTGGGAATCTCTCTCTCTCTCTCTCTCTCTCTCTCTCTCTCTCTCTCTCTCCCCCTCTCTCTCTCTCCCTTCTCCTCCCCTGCTTGTTTTCTCTGTCTGTCTCTCTCTTTCTCTCAAAATAAATAAAATAAATATATATTTTAAACGAAGGTACTGTAGACCTGTGATTCCTTTTAATGCTGGAATCAATGCGTCGAAAGACAAAAATATTTGGGGATACAATAAGGATTTTTATTTTGCTTATTAAGTAAAAAAAGTAATAGAAGCTACATGAAGATCATACCTATAGTGGTATTGAGAATTCATTAATTTCTTCCCTTTTCTGTTTCTTTTGTAGATTATTTTCTTTCTCTATTATGTCCTAATTCTACAATGCCATTTAGGACCAGGGATATAATATTAACAGTAATATTTCTTCATTCTCTATATAGTTAATATATTTATTCTTTACCTCATGCTTCTATAATTTACAGTAACAATGTTGAGTTTTGGAATTATTGAGAGGACATGAAAATAGGATTCTCTCAAGATTAATAAATCTCTTCTGGCATACACACCCACATGTTACTAAAGAACCTCTAGTCCCTCTAAAGGGGTACTCTTTCTTCATTTTTGGGGGGCTTGTTGTGAGTTAATCTTTGAAGATTATTAAAATATAATGTATTCTCTGGCAATCCAATAGTGATAAGCAGACTTCAGAATTTGGAGCCAGTTAGTTAATTTTTCAGCTCCCATATTTGCCACTAGTGGGCAAGTCATTTAACCTATGAATATAATGAAGATAACATTAATACCTACTTTTTAATTTAGGCCACTCCAGAAACCATGTTTGATCATGTGACAGGACACAAAATTTTAAAGAAAATGATGCAGAAAATAAAAAAGGGACAATAGAATGTAATGAAAAGATATGCTACTCAAACTCTTTGAGGTTTCAAGGAAGAGAAAAATTAGGTTACTTTTAGTTTTGGAGATTTGCTATAATCATATTCAAGAATAATGTATTTTGAAAGGCCACTTCATCAAAGTTTTAGTCTGGGATTCATAGCACAATTTATGAAAATTAGAAAATTTGATCAGTGTTCCTTTTCGTGGCAGCCATAGCTAAAATAATCTATCTTCTATTTGTAACTCTAACATAGTTGCCCAGATGGAGAATCTGAGTGGGTTGATAGACTGATATCTGATATGGAGTAACTAATAGACAGTTGGTTTTCTTCATACTCAGACCATTTACTGTTGCTTTCAAAGAAAGTGTTGTCACCTAGTACACTCCTAATTTCAGGGCAGCAGAGATTATTTCTATGAAATGTAGTGTCAAAATTAAGTCACTGCAGCCAATGCATGAGAGAGAACGCTAAAACTAATGATAAATCATTAGCAAACAGATACAGTTGTATAAGAATAGTATTAAGTATTGACTATAGTATTTTGATGCTGATGAACATATTTAATCTGTCTTTTGTCTTCATTTTGTCTCAAAAATTCTGACAGTGGATATTTAAAAAGTTTTCCTTTGTGAGAAAGTTTCCTTATTTTAAACATTAAAAAGCTTTAGAAGATCTTCTTCCTGCTGAACTCCTCAGAAGTATGCACTGTTGGTGGGAATACGAACTGGTGAACCCACTCTGGAAAACATCAGGGAGATTCCTTAAGAAATTAAAAATAGAATTACCCTATGACCCAGCAATTGCACTACTAGGAAGGATACAAAGGATACAAAAATGCTGATTCAAAGGGGCACATTCACCCTATTGTTTATAGTGGCACTATCAGGAGTAGCCAAATTATGGAAAGAGCCCAAATGTACATCGACTGATAAATGGATAAAGAAGATGTTGTGTGTGTGTATATATATATATATATATATGGGAATGAAAAAGAATGATATCTTGCCATTTGCAACAACATGGATTGATCTAGAGGATATTATGCTAAGTGAAATAAGTCAGAGAAAGATATAACAATTTCACTCATATGTGGAATTTGAGAAACTCAACACATAAACACAGGGGAAGGGAAGGAAATATAAGATAAAAACAAGAGGGAGGCAGAGTATAGGAGACTCTTCAATAGAGAGAACAAACAAAGGGTTGCTGGAAGTGAGGTGGGTGGACAGATGAGTTAAATGGGTCATGGGCATTAAGGAGGGCACTTGGGATGAGCACTGAGTGTCATACGTAAGAGATGAAATCACTGGGTTCTACTCCTGAAGACAAGATTACACTGTATGTTAAATAACTTGAATTTAAATTAAAAATGTTCAACAAATGAAAAAGAAAAAGGCTCTAACATTCCTTAGCAGCAACAAAAAAGAAATATGTATGTATCATAAATCTCCAATGGTAGATGAAATCCTTTACAGTGTGTGTCTCCGTGTATTTTGTTTCACCTTATGAAACTGTTCTTAGAGTACAAACTAATATGTATTTCCCCTTAGGGTACAATTTGGAAAGCTATAGGAATTTAAGGGGTAGTATTCCATTTTGTCAGTTTTAAAGTAATATTCAGACTCCCCTTCTTAATCTCAAATTGGCTGGAATATTACAAAACCAAATTACACAATCCTTAAGAAACATAGTCACAGCAACATAAGTAAAATCACAATGGATTTTTTATTAATCTCATTTATTCTACATAATTTAGGTTATCTCTATTTCATAAAAGAACACCTCTAAAATTTATTATTTTGCAGGTTCTTGAAATATAGTATTCCTAGGTTATTTGTAAGCAGGATTTTGGAAACTCTGGAGGAAGAAAGAGCTTTGGAAACCTTGTATTAGGGTCTAGGTTTGTTGGCTGGCCATTGTAGGACTCATACTTTTCAGGTTAAAGCACTCATTTTTTTCTTTCTTTCTTTCTTTCTTTCTTTCTTTCTTTCTTTCTTTCTTTCTTTCTTTCTTTCTTTCTTTCTTTCTTTCTTTCTTTCTTTCTTTTTTCTTTCTTGTTACCAAAGAGCTGATTCTCATAACATTCTTCAGAAGGATTCTTGGTATTTTACAAGCATTAAAAGATTTTATATTCATTACCTGGAGCCATGCAATATGAAGAGGTATCATACTCAAAGGTTTAATAATTTTTGGCTTATTTGGTTAGTAATTTTTCTTTTTTATTTAATATGAAATTTATTGTCAAATTGGATTCCATACAACACCCAGTGCTCATCCCAACAGGTGCCCTTCTCAATGCCCATCACCCACCCTTCCCTCCCTCCCACCCCCCATCAACCCTCAGTTTATTCTCAGTTTTTAAGTCTCTTATAGTTTGGGTTCCTTGCTCTCTGACTTTTTGTTCCTTCCTCTCCTTCATGGTCTTCTGTTGTTTCTCAGGATCCACATAAGAGTGAAAACATATGTATCTGTCTTTCTCTGTGTGACTTATTTCACTTAGCATAACACTCTCCAGTTCCATCCACATTGCTACAAAAGGCCATATTTCATTCTTTCTCATTGCCACGTAGTATTCCATTGTGTATATAAACCACAATTTCTTTATCCATTCATCAGTTGATAGACATGTAGGCTGTTTCCATAATTTGGCTATTGTTGTAAGTGCTGCTATAAATATTGAGGTACAAGTGCCCCTATGCATCAGCACTCCTGTACCCCTTGGGTAAATTCCTAGCAGTCTATTGCTGGATCATAGTGTAGATCTATTTTAAATTTTTTGAGGAACCTCCACACTGTCTTCCAGAGTGGTTGCACCAGTTTGCATTCCCACCAACAGTTCAAGAGGGTTCCCGTTTCTCCACATCCTCGGCAGTATCTATAGTCTCCTGATTTGTTCATTTAAGCCACTCTGACTGGCATGAGGTGATATCTCAGTGTGGTTTTGATTTGTATTTCCTTGATGAGGAGTGACGTTGAGCATCTTTTCACGTGCCTGTTAGCCATCTGGATGCCTTCTTTAGAGAAGTGTCTATTCATGATTTCTGCCCATTTCTTCACTGGATGATTTGTTTTTCAGATGTAGAGTTTGGTGAGTTCTTTATAGATTTTTTTTCAGTTTCTAATATGAAATGTATTGTCAAATTGGTTTCCATACAACACCCAGTGCTCATCCCAAAAGGTGCCCTCCTCAATACCCATCACCCACCCTCCCCTCCCTCCCACCCCCCATCAACCCTCAGTTTGTTCTCAGTTTTTAAGAGTCTCTTATGCTTTGGCTCTCCCCACCCAACCTCTTTTTTTTTCCCTTCCCTCCCCCAATGGACTTCTGTTAAGTTTCTCAGGATCCACATAAGAGTGAAAACATATGGTATCTGTGTTTCTCTGTATGAGTTATTTAACTTAGCATAAGTTCCATCCACATTACTACAAAAGGCCATATTTCATTCTTTCTCATTTCCACGTAGTATTCTATTGTGTACATAAACTACAATTTCTTTATCCATTCATCAGTTGATGGACATTTAGTCTCTTTTCATACTTTGGCTATTGTTGAGAGTGCTGCTATAAACAATGAGGTACAAGTGCCCCTATGCATCAGTATTCCTGTATCCTTTGGGTGAATTCCTAGCAGTGTTATTCCTAGGTCATAGGGGTAGATCTATTTTTAACTTTTGAGGGACCTCCACACTGTTTTCCAGAGTGGCTGCATCAGTTTGCATTTCCGACAACAGTTCAAGAGTGTTCCCGTTTCTCCACATCCTCTCCAGCATCTATAGTCTCCTGATTTGTTCATTTTGGCCACTCTGACTGGCGTGAGGTGATATCTGAGTGTGGTTTTGATTTGTATTTCCCTAATGAGGAATAAAGTTGAGCATCTTTTCACATGCCTGTTGGCCATCTGGATGTCTTCTTTAGAGAAGTGTCTATTCATGTTTTCTGCCCATTTCTTAACTGGATTATTTGTTTTTTGGGTTTGGAGTTTGGTGAGGTCTTTATAGATTTTGGATGCTAGCCCTTTGTCCGATATGTTATTTGCAAATATCTTTTCCCATTCTGTCGGTTGCCTTTTAGTTTTGTTGATTGTTTCCTTTGCAGTGCAGAAGCTTTTTATCTTGATGAGGTCCCAATAGTTCATTTTTGCTTTTAATTCCCTTGCCTTTGGGGATGTGTCAAGTAAGAAATTGCTGCGGCTGAGGTCAGAGAGGTCTTTTCCTGCTTTATCCTCTAGGGTTTTGATGGTTTCCTGTCTCACATTCAGGTCCTTTATCCATTTTGAGCTTATTTTTGTGAATGGTGTAAGAAAGTGGTCTAGTTTCATCCTTCTGCATATGGCTGTCCAGTTCTCCCAGCACCATTTGTTAAAGAGACTGTCTTTTTTCCATTGGATATTCTTTCCTGCTTTGTCAAAGATTACTTGGCCATACTTTTGTGGGTCTAATTCTTGGGTTTCTATTCTATTCCACTGGTGTATGTGTCTGTTTTTGTGCCAATACCATGCTGTCTTGATGATGACAGCTTTGTAGTGGAGGCTAAAGTCTGGGATTGTGATGCCTCCCGCTTTGGTCTTCTTTTTGAAAATTACTTTGAAAGAGCCTAAATGTCCATCAACTGACGAGTGGATAAAGATATTGTGGTTTATATACACAATGGAATACTATGTGGCAATGAGAAAGAATGAAATATGGCCTTTTGGGGGCGCTTGGGTGGCTTGGTCGGTTAAGCGTCTGACTTCGGCTCAGTTCATGATCTCATGGTCCGTGAGTTCAAGCCCTGCGTCGGGCTCTGTGCTGACCGCTCAGAGCCTGGAGCCTGTTTCAGATTCTGTGTCTCCCTCTCTCTCTGCCCCTCCCCTGTTCATACTCTGTCTCTCTCTCTGTCTCAAAAATAAATAAACGTTAAAAAAAATTAAAAAAAAAAAAAAGAAATATGGCCTTTTGGAGCAACGTGGGTGGAACTGGGGAGTGTTATGCTAAGTGAAATAATCATACAGAGAAAGACAGATACCATATGTTTTCACTCTTACGTGGATCCTGAGAAACTTAACAGAAGTCCATGGGGGAGGGGAAGAAAAAAAAAGAGGTTAGAGAGGGAGAGAGCCAAAGCATAAGAGACTGTTAAAAACTGAGAACAAACTGAGGGTTGATGTGGGGTGGGAGGGAGGGAAGGGTGGGTGATGGGTATTGAGGAGGGCACATTTTGGGATGAGCACTGGGTGTTGTATGGAAACCAATTTGACAATAAATTTCACATTAAAAAATTTAAAAAAAAACAAAAAAAAGAAAATTACTTTAGCTAATCGGGGTCTTTTGTGGTTCCATACAAATTTTAGGATTGCTTGTTCTAGCTTTCAGAAAAATGCTGGTGCAATTTTGATTGGGATTGCATTGAATGTGTAGATAGCTTTGGGTAGTATTTACATTTTAACTATATGTATTCTTCCAATCCATAAGCATGGAATATTTTTCCATTTCTTTGTATCTTCTTCAATTTATTTCATAAGCTTTGTATAGTTTTCAGCATACAGATCTTTTACATCTTTGGTTAGGTTTATTCCTAGGTATTTTATGATTCTTAGTGCGGTTGTGAATGGGATCAGTTTCTTTATTTATTTTTCTGTTGCTTCATTATTAGTGTATAAGAATGCAACTGATTTTTATACATTGATTTTGTATCCTGCGACTTTGATGAATTCATGTATCAGTTCTAGCAGACTGTTGGTGTAGTCTATCAGGTTTTCCATGTATAGTATCATGTCATCTGCAAAAAGTGAATGCTTGACTTCATCTTTGCCAATTTTGATGCCTTTGATTTCCTTTTGTTGTCTGATTGCTGATGGTAGAACTTCCAACACTATGTTAAACAACAGTGGTGAGAGTGGACGTCCCTGTCTTTTCCTGATCTCAGGGGAAAGCTCTCAGGTTTTCCCCATTGAGGATGATATTAGCTGGGGTGTTTTCACAAATGGCTTTTATATTAAGTATGTTCCTTCTATCCCGACTTTCTTGAGGGCTTTTATTAAGAAAGGATGCTGAATTTTTTCAAATCCTTTTTCTGCGTCGATTGACAGGGTCATATGATTCTTTTCTTTTATTAATGTGGTGTATCACATTGATTGATTTGCGAATGTTGAACCAGCCTTGAAGCCCAGGAATGAATCCTGCTTGACCATGGTGAATAATTCTTTTTATATGCTGTTGAATTTGAATTGCTTGTATCTTTTTGAGAATTTTTTGCAGCCATACTCATCAGGGATATTTGCCTGTAGTTCTCTTTTTTTGCGGGGTCTCTGTCTGGTTTGGGAATCAAAGTAATGCTGGCTTCATAGAATGAGTCTGGATGTTTTCCTTCCCTTTCTATTTTTTGAAACAGCTTGAGAAAGATAGGTATTATCTCTGCTTTACATGTCTATTAGAATTCCCCAGGGAAGCCATCTGATCCTGGACTCATATTTGTTGGGACATTTTTCATAACTGATTCAATTTCTTCACTGGTTATGGATCTGTTCAAATTTTCTGTTTCTTTCTGTTTGAATTTTGGAAGTGTGTGGGTGCTTAGGAATTTGTCCATTTCTTCAAGGTTGTCCAGTTAGTTGGCATATAATTTTTCAAAGTGTTCCCTGGTAATTGCATGTATTTCTGAGAAATTTATTGTAATAATTCCATTTTCATTCATGATTTTATCTATTTGGGTCATCTCCCTTTCTTTTTGATAAGCTTGGCTAGAAGTTTATCAATTTTGTTTATTTTTTCAAAAAACCAACTCTTGGTTTCATTGATCTGCTCTACTGTTCCTTTTTTAAGGTTCTATATTGTTTATTTCTGCTCTGCTCTTTATTATTTCTCTTCTTCTGCTGGTTTTGGGGTGTCTTTGCTTCTCTGCTTCTATTTCCTTTAGATGTGCTGTTAGATTTTATATTTGGGATTTTCTTGTTTCTTGAGATAGGCCTGGATTGAAATGTATTTTCCTCTCAGAACTGCCTTCGCTGCATCCTAAAGCATTTGGATTTTTGTATTTTCATATTCATTTGTTTCCACATATTTTTAAATTTCTTCTCTAATTGCCTGGTTGACCCATTCATTCTTTAGTAGGGTGTTCTTTAACCTCAATGCTTTTGGAGGTTTTCCAGACTTTTTCCTGTGGTTGAATTCAAGTTTGATAGCATTGTGGTCTGAAAGTGTCCATGGTATGATATCAATTCTTTTATACTTATGAACGACTATTTTGTGACCCAGTATGTTATCTATCTTGGAGAATTTTCCATGTGCACTCGAGAAGAAAGTATATTCTGTTGCTTTGGGATGCAGAGTTCTAAATATATCTGTCAAGTCCATCTGATCCAATGTATCATTCAGGGCCCATGTTTATTGATCCTGTGTCTAGATGATCTATCCATTGTTGTATTTGGGGTATTGAAGTCCCCTGCAATTACTACATTCTTATCAAAAAGGTTGCTTATGTTTATGATTAATTGTTTTACATATTGGAATGTTCCTGTATTCGGCACAAGGACATTTTTGTTAGCTCTTCCTTATGGATAGACCCTGTAATTATTATATAATGCCCTTCTTCATCTCTTGTTACAGCTTTTAATTTAAAGTCTAGTTTGTCTGATGTAAGTATGGCTACTCCAGCTTTCTTTTGACTTCTAGTATCATGATAGATAGTTCTCCATCCCCTCACTTTCTTTTTTTTTTTTTTTTTCAACGTTTTTAATTTATTTTTGGGACAGAGAGAGACAGAGCACGAACGGGGGAGGGGCAGAGAGAGAGGGAGACACAGAATCGGAAACAGGCTCCAGGCTCCGAGCCATCAGCCCAGAGCCCGACGCGGGGCTCGAACTCACGGACCGCGAGATCGTGACCTGGCTGAAGTCGGACGCTTAACCGACTGCGCCACCCAGGCGCCCCTCCATCCCCTCACTTTCAATCTGAACGTGTCCTCAGGTCAAAAATGAGTCTCTTGTAGACAGCAAATAGATGGGTCCTGTTTTTTTTTTTTTTTATCCATTCTGATACACTATGTCTTTTGGTTGGAGCACTTAGTCCATTTACATTCAGTGTTATTATTGAAAGGTATGGGTTTAGAGTCATTGTGATGTCTGCTGGTTTCATGCTTGTAGTGATGTCTCTGGTACTTTGTGGTCCTTGCAACATTTCACTCACAGAATCCCCCTTAGGATCTCTTGTAGGGCTGGTTTAGTGGTGATGAATTTCTTAAGTTTTTGTTTGTTTGGGTAAACCTTTATCTCTCTTATTCTGAATGACAGACTTGCTGGATAAAGGATTCTTGGCTGCACATGGTTTCTGTTCATCACATTGAAGATTTCCTGCCATTCCTTTCTGGCCTGCCAAGTTTCAGTAGATAGGTCTGCCACTACTCTTATGTGTGTACCTTTGTAAGTTAGGGCCTGTTTATCCCTAGCTGCTTTCAGAATTCTCTCTTTGTGCTTGTATTTTGCCAGTTTCACTATATGTCATGCAGAAGATCGATTCAAGTTACATCTGAAGGGAGATGTCTGTGCCTCTTGGATTTCAATGCCTTTTTCCTTCCCCAGATCAGGGAAGTTCTCAGCTATGATTTGTTCAAGTATGCCTTCCGCCGCTTTCTCTCTCTCTTCTTCTTCTGGAAGTCCTATGATATGGATATTGTTCCATTTGAATGCATCACTTAGTTCTCTACTTTTCCCCCTCATGCTCCTGGATTTTTTATCTCTCTTTTTCTCAGCTTCCTCTTTTCCATAATTTTAACTACTAATTCACCTATTCTCTCCTCTGCCTCTTCAATCTGTGATATGGCTGCCTCCATTTTATTTTGCACCTCATTTATAGCATTTTTTAGCTCCTCATAACTATTTCTTAATCCCTTGATCTCTGTAGCAATAGATTCTCGGCTGCCCTCTATACTTTTTTCAAGCCCAGCGATTATTTTTATGACTACTATTCTAAATTCTTTTTCCGTTATATTTCTGAAATCGTTTTTGATCAATTCGTTAGCTGTCGCTACTTCCTAGAGTTTTTTTGAAGAGAATTATTCCATTTTGTCATTTTGGGTAGTCCCTGTGGTAGCTCCAAACTGCAGGGCACTTCCCCTGTGCTGTCTGGAGTACTTGTGTTGGTGGGCAGGGCCTCAGTCAGACCCAATGTGTGTCCCCATCCCACAGCTAGGGCCTCAGTCAGACTGGTGTGTACCTTATCTTCCCCTCTCCCAAGGGCAGGACTCACTGTGGAGTGGTGTGGCCCCTGTCTAGGCTACTTGCACATGGCAGGCTTGTGGTGCTGCTTTGATAGGATGTGGCCAAGGGCATATTAACCCGGGTGGATCCGCAAGGTGCACAGGGGAGGGAAGAGCAGGCTTAGCTAGCTTTGCCATTGGTGATCCCCTGTGGGAGGGACCCTGCAGCACCGGGAGGGAGGGAGTCCTGTCGGAGGGATGGATCCTCAGAATCACTGCCTTCAGCGTTTGTGTGGTGCAAGCAAGTTTGGTGACAAGAACTGGTTACCTTTGGAATTTGGGCTGGGGGATGGGAGAGGGAAAGGGCACTTGCCAGTGCCTTTGTTCCCTCGCCAAGCTGAGCTCTGTCTTCCGGGTGTCCTCTTGCCCGCCCCACTCTCTGAGAGCAGAGCTGTCGACTTTTAACATTCCAGATGTTAAGTTCCGCTGGTTGCCAGGGTTAGTAATTTTTCAAAGAAGGGGTACAGTTAATGGAGCATGGTTACAAATTATTGAAGACAGGCTAAAATGATCCAGTGGTTCTGACACTTTTGAAATCTAAATAAAGTTTAAGAATTCCTGAGAATGAGCTAGCTACTATAAAATCTAGCCATCCACTTAAATGGATGGCTATCTATTTAGCACTATAGATAGTCACCAATATTTCATATAAGAATTGCTCCCAGTGAGCTTACTATGTAAATTGATATTGTATTTCTACTTTTTCCAATGTTCCTGGCTTCTAATAGATTTTAAAATGCAGATTTCTGGATGATTCATAAAATCAGTGTGGTTGTCATAACTTAGACAAAGCTTATTTTTTGTAATATTTTGTTATTTGAGGGAAGGTAAAAAAATCAAACACTAATATCATGTTTTCTGTATGCCAAGTATTGTTAAATTCTTTATTAATTCATTCGATACTGACAACAATCCATGATGTAGCTATCATTATCGTCATTCCTGTGGTAGTTTTAAAATATGTCCACAAATTCTTTAATTTCCTCCATTCAAGAGGTGGAGTTTAATTCTCCCCTGTGTGTGATCTAGACTTAATACCTACCTAATAAAGTAAGACACAAATGACAATGTATCATTTCTGGGATTTGGTCAAAAAGTTTTCTTCTGTTATCTCTATAGCAGTCATTCTGCAGCAATACAACTGCCATATCATGAGGACACTCAAGCTACCCTATACAGAGGCTTATGTGATGCAATACTGATGACTCTTGTCAATGGCCATGAATGAACCAATCTGAGGCCTACCACCTACAATGATGTGGATGTGTTTAGAAGTAGATCCTCCAGGCCCAGTTAATCCTGCAGATGACTGCAGCCTCAGCCTTCATCTTGACTGCAGTGTTATGAATGTTATGACTAAATTGTCCTCATTTATTCAGGACTTTGCTCGATTTTAGCATTAAAATCTTACATCCCAGGCCTCCAGCTTTAATGAGAACTTATTTCATTTTGCCAGAATCTGTCCCAGTTTTAAAACTGAAAGTCCCACATCTTGGGAACTTCCTCAGTTCCAGAGAAAACAGGACTATTGGTCACCTCTTCGTGCAGAATCTTTTAATTTTTTTAATTATTTTTAAAACTGTTATTTATTTTGAGAAAGAGAGGGGGGGGAGGGGCAGAGAGAGAGGGGGACAGAGGATCTGAAGCAGGCTCCATGCTGAGCATGGAGCCCAACACTGGGCTTGATCCCACCAACCATGAGATCATGAAACAAGCTGAAATCCACAATCAGAATCTTAACCAACTGAGCCAGCCAGGTGCCCGCTCATGTGGAATCTTGAACCAAAATCTCTAGTTTAGCTTCTCCCAAATTCTTAACTCACAGAAACTGTGATAAATTTTGATTGTTTTAAACCACTGTTTTGAGGTAATATTTACATACCAACAAATAACTAATACAGTATCAATTTTACAGTTGAAGAAATGGTGGCAGGCATTTTAGTTTCAAAAAAAAAATCCCTTTGATATAGTTGTTTAACCCAAGTATTTATCATGAAAGTATACTCAATGTGATTGTGGACCACAATTACCAGTAAGATACATGTGCCAAAGTTATATGAAAATGTAAAAATATAAACCACCCGGGGCACCTAGTGGCTCAGTTGGTTAAGCATCAAACTCTTGGCTCAGGTCAAAATCTAATGGTTTTTGAGTTCAAGCCCCATGTTGAACTCTGCACTGACAGCGCAGAGCCTGTTTGGGATTCTCTCTCTCTCCTTCTTTCTCTGCCCTGACCCTACTTGTGTTCTCTCTCAAAATAAATAAATAAACTTAAAAAAATATAAACTATCAATAATTAAGTTTTCAGCAAAGGCCTGGGATTTAAAAGAGAACAAATAAACATTTTTGGTCATATAAACACTAAAACCTTCTGACACCTTCAGAATTTACTATTGAAGAAATTGATTAGTCAGCACAATTTTGAATTAAGTAAGATAACTTGTTCTTTCTAAGCCATCAATATTTTGAATAAAATCTTCCAGTTAGTACCTTAATCATCTTTTAGACTACTCAGTCAATGAAATGGGTTCCATGCATTTGTGTTTAATGCAGCAAGGCTTTCACAATAAGCCTTGTTGTTCCTGTAAGTATTTTGAGTAAACAATCAAACATACTCAAAGTAGATGCAAATTTTAGCAGTCTGTCTTAAGTAGCCCCCAAATTAAGATTTTACTTGCAGCTATATCATTTATTGCATTGTTTTATTTTTTTTCTGTTATTTATGTACAAAGCTATAGCTAAAGGCATTCTAGTGCTTCAAGATATGAGAAAAAAAACTGCCTTTTAAAGTTAGATTGTTATGAAATTGATAGTTTAAAATTTCATATCCTCCCTGTGTGAAACTCAGGTATGTGTTAAAATTTCACTTGTTTTGGATAAATGAAGGAAATCTTTTTCACATTCAAGTTAGTTAGAAGATATTAAAATTAATGAAATTTGCTGTTTTCCAAAATATATTTCTGGTAAATATAACAACTTCCAAGTCATATTGAATTGAACTTTAGATAACAAATTGAAGACTTTGAACATGCATGCCAGCAATTCCTCAATCTTGCCTACATTTGAGGGTGACCTGGAAGTTTTAAAAAGACAGATTCTAAGACTGCAACCCAGATGGAATAGTGAAGGTAGCCATTCAGCATTTTTGCTTTGATTTATTTTTATCATAACTTGATGAAAGAGAAAAAGTGTTTTTATAAAGAAAATTCCAGACAAAATGTACAAAAAGGACTGATATGAAGATAGAGTGATAATAGATGAGTTTATTGAGAGGCAGTAGAAGCAGATGTTCTAGGTAAGGAGTTTTTAATATAGTTTTAGGCATAAAGGTGAATGCCAAGATTAGCACAGTGGCAATGGTAATGAAAAAGCATGTTACTAATGTCAGACCTTTCCAAAGAAGTGTTTCTTTTTGCTATTTTTGGCTTGGTTTTGTTTTGCTCTCATGTGTTCTTCCTTTAAAGGCCAGATAATGTTAAATTTACATTTGTATAGAATAAACCACCAGAAATTCAAACACTTAGAAATGTCATCCTATTGGCCTGGATTCTGCTTTGAAGAGCCTTTCAGTATAAGAAAAGCTTGGACTTCCCCTGAGATTATATTTGATCCTGAAATCTTTATGTTTCTACCAAAAAATAAAAGAGGTTAAAAAGAGAAAAAAAATCTCAACAAATGCTTTTTGCAAACAACCAACACCAAAATAGAGGAGAAAAGATAATCAAGGTCAGGAGATAAAAGTCTCAGATAAGAGCATCCATTTATGTACAGAATAATATTACCCATACTCTTGAAAGTGGAGGTGAGTTAGATGAAAGCACTCTCATTTCATCAAGAGAAACAAGCAGCTCCAAACCACCCATGGAAGTCTGTCCAAGCATGTTGATACTGAGTAGCAACTATTATACATGTTCAGTCAGATATCCTTAGCAAGTGCTCTTTGTACCTGGCCCAATCCTGATCATTCTTCCCAAAGATTAGAAATCTTTTGGAATTGGGTTATATCATAATAACTCGATTTATTATGTTCTATGTCAGCAATTACTGACCTAAAACAAAGTGATGTGCTACATAAACTGTGTGCTTTACCCAATCAGCACGATCAATACTACCAAAGTCAACCTAGGATATATTTAGAAATGCAAAGAAATATATATATATATATATATATATATATATATATATATATATGTGTGTGTGTGTGTGTATATACATATATATGTATATACACATATATCACATATATATGTATGTACACATATATATATATATATATGAATAAGCTGAAGTAAATATTAACAATGGTAAAAGCAATGGCAATAGTAAAAGCAGCAGCAACAGCAAATTTCTGAAAATTTATTTTCTGCCAGGTATCTTTGGGATTCATATAAACTCTGTGAGAGCTGGGAGTTTTGTCTGATTACTGCCATACTTTCAGTGCATAGAACCAATGCCTGCGACCATTGCATGGACTCTAAAATACTGGAGTACCTGGGTGGCTCAATCGGTTAAGATCAAGTCTGACTCTTTATATCAGCTCAGGTCATGATCTCACAGTTTGTGAGTTTGAGCCCCATGTCGGGCTCTGCACTGACAGTATGGAGCCTTCTTGGGATTCTATCTTTTCCTATGTCTCTTCCCCTCTCCCCTCTCAAAATAGATAAATAAAATTAAAAAAAAAAAAACTAAAATAGGGCATATAACCAACTACTATATTCCAAGCACCTTTTTTTTAATAAAAAAGTGAACAACATAAATAAGATATCTGCCTATAAATTTTGTACTTTTAATATATTTAAATTTGTTCATTCTGTGTTTCTCTCCATTAGAATATAAGTTCCATGTGGACCAGGACCTTTTCTGTCTTTTTCACCACATCCCCTAATGTGCTGAACAATATCCTGCATATGACACTAAATAAATGTTAAATGAATGATTTAAACTACCTAAACTTGGTTTACATTTTCTGGGCATTTATCTCCAGAAAAGGGGGAACTTACATTGAACCTAAAGTGCTTTAGTGGAAAGTTACCTGAGTAAAAGTCACAAAAAAAAGAGCTGAAAGGTAGGAAAGTGGAAACAATAGAGATTATCTCCTAAAAGCAACTGGGAATGACAGATTTATAGAAATGAAGAACAGATGGGGGTTTTCTAGAGGTTAGGAGCAAGGTAGGGTAGGGGAAAAAAAAGCAATAGCTGTAAACTGCAACTCAAAACTCCTTGTGATGATGAAAGTATTTTGTATCTTGATTGGGTCAATGCCACTATTTTAGTTGTAATATTGTGCTATATGTTTGCAAAAATGTTACCATTGGAAGAAACTGCTTAAATGGTACACTGGATTTCTTTGTATTATTTCTTACAATTGCATGTCAGTCTATAATTATCTCAAAATAAAAGTTTTAAAAAGTCACTGTAAATGAGTCAGAAATAATGTCCTTCAAACATTTAGATATTTTAAATACAGAAATTTGTTCACCCATAGAATGCTCACTTCTAGCTTTATTTTCAAAGGATTCATAGAGATGTCTCAGAAGCCCACGTCAGCAATTACTGACATAAGGCAAAGTGGTGTGCTACATAAGTATATGTGTTTTACCCATCTCTATTGCCATGAAAAGTATTTCTAAAATCCAAAATGTCATGTTTTCAAGTTATTCTCAAAGCTGCTGGCAGTTGTAGCTGTTTGTAACATTGATTCTCAGTCTGGAATGTATGCTGAACAATTCAAACATGGTTCTGGGATTTGGTGTATAGGTCTGTTCATTCCTTTCAATGATTTTGGATGACATCCAAACAAACTCATAAATGTAATATTCAGAGCATACTTGTTTTCTTTCCTAGGCTTCTCCCAACATATAAGTCACTTTCAGGGGTGGTTATTTGGATACTTCCCACCTCTGAATATTTTCCGTAGTTTTTATTTTTTTAATTATTTTATTTGAGTATACTTGATGCAGAATGCTACCTTAGTTTCAAGTGTAAAAAACATTGTGATTCAACTTCTCCATACTTATGCTATGCTCACTAAAAATGTAGTTACTGTTTGTCACCATACAACGCTATCACAATATCACTGACTATATTCCCTACACTGTGACTTTTATTTCCATGACTTATTGATTCCATAATTGGAACCCTGTATCTCCCACTCACATTCATCTATTTTGCCCATCCCCTCACCCCTCTACTCTGGCAACCATCAGTTTTTTTTTCTGTATTTATAGGACTGATTCTGCTTTTTGTTTGTTTATTCATTTTTTTTTGATTCCCCACCTGAGTGAAATCATATGGTGTTTGTCTTTTTCAGTCTGACTTATTTCACTTAGCATAATACCCTCTAGGTCCATCCATTTTGTCTCAAATACCACAATCTCATTCTTATGGCTGAGCAATATTGCATTATATATGTATACCAAATCTTCCTCATCTAGTCATCTATCAATTGGCACCTAGATTCCTTTCATATCTTGGCTATTGTAAAAAAATGCTGGAATAAACATAGGGGTGCATTGTGTCTTTTTGAATTAGTGTCTTCATTTTCTTTGTGTAAAGTCCCAGTAGTGGAATCTCTGGATCATATGGATATCTATTTTTAGTTTTTTGAAGAAACTTCATACTGTTTTCCACAGTGACTGTACCAATTTCCACTTCTACTAACAGTGCACAAAGGTTCCTTTTTCTCCACATCCTTGTCAACAACACTGGCTATTTCTTTTTGATTTTGGCCATTCTAACAAGTATAAGGTGATATCTCAGTGTGGTTTTGATTTGCATTTCCTTCGTGATTAGTGATGTTGAGCAACTTTTCACGTATTTGTTAGTTAACTGTGTTTTCTTTGGGAAAATGTCTATTCAGGCCCTATGCCCACGTTTTAATTAGATTTTTGTGGTGTTGAATTGTATAAATTCTTATATTTTGGATATTTAGCTCTTTCTTGCAAATGATATATCATTTGCAAATGTATTCTCCCATTCAATAGGTTGCATTTTCATTTCGTGGTTGGTTTCCTTTGCTCTGCAAAAGGTTTTTATTTTGGTGTAGTACCAATAGTTTATGTTTGCTTTTGTGTCCCTTGCCTTAGTAAACATATCTAGAAAAATGTTGCCACACTACTGTCAGAGAAATTACTGTCTGTGTCTTTTTCTAGGATTTTTATAGTTTCAGGTCCCACATTTATGTCTTTAATCATTATGAGTTTATTTTTGTGTATGGTTTAAGAAAGTGGTCCAGTTTCATTATTTTACATGTAGCTGTCCAGTTTTCCTAGCACCATTTGTTTTTCCCCATTGTATATTCTTGTCTCCTTTGTCACAGATTAATTGACCATATAAGTAGGAATCTATTTCTGGGCTCTGTTCCATTGATCTATGTGTCTATTTTTGTACCAGCACCATACCATTTTGGTTACTCCAGGTTTGTAGTATATCTTAAAATCTGGAATTGTGATACCTCCAGCTTTGTTTTTCTTTCTCAAGATTGGTTTGGCTATTTGGGGTCTTTTGTGGTTGCTTACAAATTTCAGACTATTCCTTCTAGTCCTGTGAAAAAAGTTGTTGATATTTTGATAGAGATTGCATTGAATCTATAGGTTACTTTAAGTAGTATGGACATTTTAAAAATATTAATTATTTCAATCTATGAGTATGGGCTATCTTTCCACTTGTCTGTGTCATCTTTGATTTCATTTATTAGAGCTTTACAGGTTTTGGAATGTAAGTCTTTCACCTCCTTGGTTAAGTTTATTCCTCAATATTTTATTCTTTTTCACGTAATTACAAATGGAATTTTTAATTTTTCTTTCTGATACTTCACTATTAGTGTATAGAAATTCTATTGATTTCTGGGTATTAATGTTGTATCCTGCAACTTTACTGAGTTTATTTATTCTAGTAGTTTTTTGGTAGAGTCTTTATGATTTTCTAAATATAGTATCACATCATCTGCAAATAGTGAAGTTTAACTTCTTCTTTACTATTTTTTATGCCTCTTATTTATTTTGCATGTCTGACTGCCATGACTAAAATTTACAGTACTATGTTGAGTAAAAGTGGAGAGGGTGGACATCCTTGTCTTGTTCTTCTTAAAGGAAAAAGTCTCAGTTTTCACCATTGAGTGTGATGTTAGCTGTGAGTTTTTCATATATGGCTTTTATTATGCTGAGGTATATTCCCTCTAAACAGAGATTTTTTTTATTGTGAATGGATGTTGAATTTTCTCAAATGCTTTTTCTACATCTATTAAGATTATCATATGATTTTTATCTTTTGTTTCATGGATGTGGTATATCACATTGATTGATTAGGAAATATTGAACCATGCTTGCTTCCCTGGGATAAGTCCTACTTGATCATGGTAAATGATCCTCTTAATGTATTGTTGAATGCAGTTTGCTAATATTTTGTTGAGGTTTTTTCCTTATTAGGGAGGTTGGCCTGTAGTTGCTTTTTTTTTTTTTTCCTGGTTGTTGTTATTTTCGTGTCTTTCGTTTTGGTATCAGGGTAATGATGGCCTCATAGAATGTATTTAGAAGCTTTCCTTCTTCTTATATTTTTTGGAGTAGTTTGAGGAAAATAGGTTTTTAGCTCTTCTTTAAATGTTCAGTAGAATTCACCTGTGAACCCATCTTGTCCTGGGCTTTTTTTTTGTTTTTTGTTTTTTGGTAGTTTTTTTGATTACTGATTCAATGTCATTACTTATAATCGTCTGTTTAGGTTTTCTATTTATTTCTGGTTCTGTTTTAGAAGATTGTATTTCTTTTAGTAATTTATCCATTTTCTTCTAGGTTTTCCAATTTGTTGGTATATACTTTTTCATAGTATTCTTTTATAATTTCTTATATTTCTATGGTGCCAGTTGTTACTTCTCCCATTTCTGATTTTATTTATTTGAGTCCTTTTTCTTTTTTTTTTCTCTTGGTGAGTCTGTCAAAGGGTTAATCAATTTTGTAGATCTTTTCAAAGATCCACCTCTTGGTTTCACTGATATTTTCTATTGTTTTTTAATCTCTATGTCATTTATTTCTGCTCTGATTTTTATTATATCCTTCCTTCTACTCACTTTGGCTTTTTTATTTTTATTTTTCCAGTTCCTGTAGGTGTAAGGTCAGATTGTTATTTGAGTTTTTTCTTGTTTCTTGAGGTAGGCTTCTATTGATATATGTTTCCCTTTTAGAACTGGTTTCACTGTTTCCCAAAGGCTTTGGACCAATGTGTTTTCATTTTCATTTGTTCCCACGTATATTTTTAAATATTTCTTTGATTGCTTCATTGACCCATTATTTATTAAGTATAATGTTGTTTAGCCTCCACATGTTTGTGTTTTTTCCAATTTTATTCTTGTGATTTGTTTCTAGTTTCATACATTTGTGTTAAAAAAAAGGATGCAAGGTATGATTTCAATATTGTTAAATGTATATATCCATTATGTCCATCTGGTCCAATGTGTTGATTATTTCCTTGTTAATTTTCTGCCTGGATGGTTTATCCACTGATGTAATGGACTATTAACGTCCCCTACTATTATTGTATTGCCATCAACTTCTCTCTTTCTGTCCATTGTTTACTTCATGTATTTAGGTGCTCCAGTTCATTCTGCCACCCTGTGTCTTTTGATTGGAACATTTAGACGATTATATTTCAAGTAAATATTGATAGGTATGTTCTTATTACAATTTTGTTATTTTCTTTCTGGTAGGTTTTGTAGTTCTTCTCTGTTTTTTTTCTAGTTCTCTTGTTCTCTTTCTTGTGACTGATGAGTTTCTATAGTGATATATTTGATTTTATTTCTCTTTATTTTTCGTGTATCTATTATGGGTTATGAATTTGTGGTTACCATGAAGTTTATATATTGCATTCTATGTATATAGCAACATAGTAAGTTGATGGTCATTTAAGATCAAATGACCTTGTAGGGGCCATTGTAGAGGCGCCTGGGTGGCTCAGTCAGTTAAGTGTCCAACTTTGGGTCAGGTCATGATCTCGCAGTTTGTGAGTTCAAGGCCTGCATCGGGATCTGTGCTGACTGCTTAGAGCCTGGAGCCTGCTTTGGATTCTGTGTCTACCTCTCTCTCTGACCGTCCCCAACTCACACTCTGTCTCTCTCTCTCTCTCTCAAAAATAAATAAAATATGAAAAAAATTAAGATCAAACTCATTGTAAAAACAAAACTTTCTCTTTTTTTTTTACTTTCTCCTCCACATTTTATGTGTATGCTATCATATTTTACATCTTTTCATTCACACTTTTCTTACATTTAATTATGACCATTTCTTTTCCACTTAAAGAAGTCCCTTTAACATTTCTTCTAAGACTAGTTTAGTGGTGATAAAATCCTATAATTTTTGTTTCTCTGGAAAACTCCTTGTATCTCTTTCAAATATGAATGATAACCTTGCCAGGTAGACTATTCTTGTTTGTAAGTTTTTCCCTTTCAGTAGGTTGAAAATACCATGCCACTTTCTTCTGGCCTGCAAAGTTTCTGCTAAAAAATCAGGTGATAGTCCTATAGGTTTTTCCTTGCAGGTAAATTTTTGCTTCTGTCTTGCTACTTTTAAAATTCTCTTTTTATCTTTAAATTTTGACATTTTAATTATTATGTGTTGTGGTGTAGAGCTCCTTAAGTTCATCTTGTTTGGAACTCCCTTTATTTCTTGACACTGAATGTCTTTTTCCTTCCCTAGGATAGAGATGTTTTCAACTGCTATTTATTCAAGTAAGTTTTCTTCCCATTTCTCTCTCTCTTCTGAGACCTGTATAATGTGAAGTTTTGTTCACTTGACATTTTTCTAAGAGATTCCTTAACTTTTCCTCATTCTTGAAATTATTTTCTCTTTTTGCTGTTCAGCTTGGGTGCTTTCCATTACCCTGTCTTCCACAGCACTGATAAATTTTTCTGCATCTGCTAATCTATTTCAGATTCCTTGTAGTGTATTTTTTCTAAAAAAAATTTTTTTAACGTTTATTTATTTTTGAGACAGAGAGAGACAGAACATGAACGGGTGAGGGTCAGAGAGAGGGAGACACAGAATCCGAAACAGGCTCCAGGCTCTGAGCTGTCAGCACAGAGCCCGACGCAGGGCTCGAACCCACGGACCACGAGATCACGACTTGAGCCAGAAGTCTGCCGCTCAACTGACTGAGCCACCCAGGCGCCCCTCCTTGTAGTGTATTTTTTCTTATTTCAGTTATTGTACTTTCAACTCCAATTGATTCTTTTTTTAATTTTTTTTATCTCTTTATTAAATGTTTCAGTAAGTTCTTCCACCCTTCTCTCCAGCCTGGTGAGCATCTTTAAGATCCTTAATTTAAATTGTTTAATGGGGTTGGGGTGACACCCCGGTGGCTCAGCTGGTTAAGCCTCCCACTTCAACACAGGTCATGATCTCGTGGTTCATGAGTCTGAGCTCCATGTTGGGCTCTGTGCTGATAGCTCAGATTCTGTGTCTCCCTCTCTCTCTGCCCCTTACCCAACTGTGCTCGGTCTCTCTTTCTCTCAAAAATAAATATTAAAAAAAAATAAATTGTTTATCAGGCATATTGCTTACTTCCATTTCTTTTAGTTCTTTTTCTAAGATATTTTCCTTGTTCTTTCTTTTGGAGCATATTCCTCTGTCTCCATTTTTCTTGACTTTCTTTTTTTTGCTTCTCTGAATTTAGTGGAACAGCTAGTCTCCTGAACTTGAAAGAATGGTCTTGTGTATGGTGTCCCCTATGTAAACTGTATGCTTGGTGACTTTTCCAGGCTGACTGGCTCTGAGACGGGTATATGTTGGGGGTCCTGGCATTCTCCATGCAGTGGGCACCCTAGCTGGAGAGCTAAAGCTGAAGTGGGCACAGACTAATGTGGTCCCTGTGCTCTCCATGCAGTGGGTGCCTGGAAGGAGAGCTAAGGATAAAGTGGGTGCAAGCTGGGGGGACCTGGGACTCTACACAGAGAAATAAACTTGGCAGGCTAGTTCAAGGTGAAGTGGATATAAACTGGGGTGTTTCAAGGCTTTCTACACAGAGAGTACCCTAGGGGGAGTGACTGGAGCTGATGTGGGGTACAGGTCAGAGGATCCTCGGGTGCTTTGCACAGGGCATCCCTGGCAGGACAGCAAAAGCTAAAGTGGGTATAGGCCAGTGTTGTCCCTGGGCTCTTCATGCAAAATGTGCCCTGGTAGGACAGCTGAAGCTGAAGTAAGGCCAGTGCATGTAGGGTTGTTTTGGGGCACTCCATGAAAGGGGTGCCCTGGTGGGATGGCTGGAACCAATGCAGGCACATGCCAGGGATCCCCAGGGCACTCTATGCATGGGGCAAACTGGCAGGGTGGCTAGATCTGAAGCAGGTATCAGCCAGAATATTCCAGAGTGCTCTGTATCAAGGGTACTTTAGCAAGTTATCTGAAGCTGAAGTGGTGTGGACCTGGAGTGTTCTGGAGTGCTTTATGCCTGTGTTACCTTGGTACAAAGGCTTTAGTGAGCACTAACCAAGGATGTCCTGGGGTGCACTGCCTGTGGCTGACTTGGTGCGATAGCTGGGACTGTTGTGGGCTCAGGTCCAGGGCTCATTGAGGTGGTACACTATTTAGGACACCTCGAATGTGCCCTGGTCTGTACTTTCAAGGTGGAGAGTGAGCATAGATTGTGTTCATCAGTCCCTCCCACTTAGAAAGAGTTCCAGCAGCTCCCTTGCCTTTTGATGATATTCTAAGAATGGCTCTTTTATATGCTATTTGCTCTTTTGAACCATGGCTTTTTCTTTTCTTTTCTTTTCTTTCTTTTCTTTTCTTTTCTTTTCTTTTCTTTTCTTCTTCTTCTTCTTTTTTTTTTTTTTTTTTTTTTTTTTTTTTTTTTTTTTTTTTTTTTGTAGCCCAGCACAACCCAGGCTGGTATGGGCTAGGAAACCTGGGGCTTGCTGAAATGGCAAGTCAGCTATGATGGTTTTGGTGTCTGGATGCTTCTTTGATCTGTGCTTTCAAAGTGGAGAGGGAATGTAAACTTTCACTCTCTAGTTCCTCTGACCCAGAGAGAGTTCTAGCAGCTCCTCCACCATTTGTTGGAGTTTTAGGGCTGTTTCTTTTATAAACTAGTTGTCATTTTAAACTGATATATATGTATATACATATACATATATATCAGTTTATATTTATATATTATATATATTTATTTATATTTATATATATTATATATTTATTTAAATATAAATAATATATTTATATTTATATATTTATATATATTTATATTTATATATTTCTTTATATTTATATTTATTTATATATTATATATTTTATATCAGTTTATATTTATATTTATATATATTTCTGTATCAAATATATATATTTCTGTATCGAAGGACAGAAGAATATGTTCCTGGTCTCATTATTATTGGTCCTCACTGCTGTTCATAGCATTGAAGGATGGTTGTTCCCTTTGTCACTGTGTCTCCATCTCTCTTGCTGTTCTCTTTTGCTATTCTCTCTATATTTTATTGTACAGAAACTGTTCAGTCAGCCCTTAGTTTTTCTTCTAGAGGAATTGTTCTATAAATAGGTGTAATTTGGTGTGTTACATGGAGGAGGTGAGTTCAGGGTCTTCCTACATCACCATCTTGGTCTAGAACCTCCCACCTCTCATTTTAAACAAGAGGACAGTAGTCCAAAAAACTGTATATCCTTTTGGATAAATTCACATATGAACATTTTGTGGAAAAGAAAGTCCCATTTTTAAATAGCAGCCTACTAGTACTAAATGACCTCCCAGCATTGCAGTCTCCAACATCTCAACAGCAACTTTTTGCAGTTGTTTGATATCATAAGTAAATAGTATGTAAATATAAATAAACCTCAATTCTTATACTAGTGTTAAATTCAAATTGAGCACTCCTTTGAAAACTGGTATAAATTTAATAGGAAAACTTCTCAATCTTCTGGTTTTTCATGATATCAACTCAAATAACAACATGACTATATGACAATGTGGTCACTATAAATAGTGTGTGAAAATGTTTAACATTATGAAACTTTTGTGAAACTATCACATTTGGTAAATGTCTAAATCTAATCATATGTTATTCAAAATATGTATTGTATATTTATATATATTTAAATATATGTTATATATGAGCTTATATATATTGTATATTATAAATAAGGATATATACATTCCTTATAAAAAGGATATATGTTAATGATTGTTAAGTTGCCTCAACCATATTAAATTCAGAATTATTACATAGCTGTTAGTGCATATAGCATATTTCATAATTGTATCAACTGCTTTAGCACCTGAAGTACCATTTATTCATTTGATAATTATGTGATTTTCTTTTGACGTAGCTTTCTGATGATTATTATTTCTTTAAAACCTCATTTTCCATATATAACTCTAATATTACCATTGTAAAAATAAATCTAATGTATATTAAATGTAAAAAAAAATACGTAAAACATAAGGGAAAGAAAGACAAGTACAGGTAATCCCATTAAAAAAGGGACAGCTATGTAGAATTTAATGATTATATTACATAAGCATATGTACAAATAATTTATGTATTTCACTTAATTTTATTTTTTTATGTTGTTGTGATAGTTTATAATGTAGAGGGGAACTTATGCATTTTAATTAAATCAATTGGATTTAATTTCTTTTTGCCTTTCTCTTTCTAACCAAAAGATTTGAACAAGTCACATTACCTCTTTGATCCTTGTTTTCATATCTGTATAATTATGATAATAATATCACATACTCCTCCATGTTGTGAAGATTAAATGAAATAATCCATGCAACAATTTCATAGTATTTCGATTTAAACTTTATTATTATTATTAACTACTATTTGTATTTTTAATGTAAGTGAGCTGTTACCGTGATGCCTTCTTTTATTTATGTCTTTTATTTTTATTTTTTTATTTAATTTTCATCCAAGTTAGTTAACATATAGTGCAACGATGATTTCAGGAGTAGATTCTTTAATAACCCTTACCCATTTAGCCCACCCCCCCCCCCACAACCCTCCAGTAATCCTCTGTTTGTTCTCCATATTTAAGAGTCTCTTATGTTTTGTCCCCCTCCCCTTTTTTATATTATTTTTGCTTCCTTTCCCTTATGTTCATCTGTTTTGTCTCTTAAAGTCCTCATATGAGTGAAGTCATATTTGTCTTTGTCCGACTGACTAATTTCACTTAGCATAATACCCTCTAGTTCCATCCACATAGTTGCAAATGACAAGAATTCATTCTTTTTGATTGCCGAGTAATACTCCATTGTATATATACCACATCTTCTTTATCCATTCATCTGTCGATGGACATTTGGGTTCTTTCCATACTTTGGCTATTGTTGATAGTGCTTCTATAAATATTGGGGTGCATGTGCCCCTTCGAAACAGCATACCTGTACCCCCTGGATAAATACAAGTAGTGCAATTGCTGGGTCTATTTTTAGTTTTTTTGAGGAACCTCTATATTTTTTTCCAGAGTGGCTGCATCTGTTTGCATTCCCACCAGCAGTGCCAAAGAGATCCTCTTTCTCCGCATCCTTGCCAACATCTGTTGTTGCCTGAGTTGTTAATGTTAGTCATTCTGACAGGTGTTAGGTGGTATCTCATTGCATATTTTTTTTTAATTTAAGTTTTAGATAGTTAACATACAGTGCAATATTGGTTTCAGGACTAGAATTCAGTGATTTATCACTTACATACAACACACAGTGCTCATCACAGGTGTTGTGCTTAATACCCATCAACCATGTGGCCCATTTCCCACCCACCTCCCTCTATCAACCCTCAGTTTGTTCTCTATTGTTAAGAGTCTCTTGTGGTTTGTTTCCCTTTCTTCTCTTTTTCCCCCATCCTCATGTGTTCATCTGTTTTGTTTCTTAAATTACACATATAAGTGAAATCATATACTATTTGTCTTTCTCTAATTGACTTATTTTGCTTAGCATAATACATTCTAGCTCCATCCATGTCATTGCAAATGTCAAGATTTCATTCTTTATGATGGCTGAGTAATATTCCTTTGCATATATAGAAAACACATCTTCTTTATCCATTCATCAGTCTATGGACATTTGGGCTTTCTCCATAGTTTGGCTATTGTTGATAATGCTACTATAAACATTGGGGTGTATGTAACCCTTCAAATCTGTATTTTTGTATCCTTTGGGTAAATACTTAAAAGTATAGTTGCTATATCATAGGGCATTTCTATTTTTAGTTTTTTGAGAAACCTCCATACTGTTTTCCAGAGTGGCTGCACCAGTTTGCATTCCCACCAGCACTGCAAGAGGTTTCTCCTTTCTCTGCATCCTTGCCAACACCTGGTGTTTCTTGTGTTGTTAATTGCAACCATTCTGACAGTTGTGAGGTGGTAACTCATTGCAGTTTTGATTTGTATTTCCCTGATGATGAATGATGCTGAGTATCTTTTCACGTATATGTTGGCCATCTGGATGTCTTCTTTGGAAAAATGTCTATTCAAGTCTTTTGCCCCTTTCTTAACTGGGTTGTTCTTTAGATGTTGAGTTTAATAAGCTCTTAGAGATTTTAGATACTAACCTGTTATCAGATATGTCATTTGCAAATGTCTTCTTGCATTCCCTAGGCTCCCCTTTAGTTTTGAAGATTGTTTCCTAACTGTGCAGAAGGATTTTACCTTGATGAAGTCACAATAGTTCATGTTTGCTTTTGTTTCCCATGCCTTTGGTAATGTGTCTAGTAAGAAGTTGCTCTAGCCAAGGTCAAAGAGGTTGCTGCCATGTTCTCAGAATTTTGATGGTTTCCTTTCTCACATTTAGGTCTTTCATTCATTTTGAATTTATTTTTGTGTGTGGTGTAAGAAAGTGGTTCAATTCATTCCTCTACATGTTGCTATCCAGTATTTCACACACCATTTGTTGAAGAGAGTGTCTTTTTTTCCATTGGATATTCTTTCCTGCTTTGTCAAAGATGAGTTGACCATACAGTTGTGTATACAACTCTTTGTTTTCTCTTCTGTTCCATTGAGCTAAGTGTATGTTTTGTGCCCCTACTTTACTGTCTTGATGACTACAACTTTGCAAGTTTTTTTTTACTTTTATTTTATTTTTAATTAATTTATTTAAATTCAAGTTAGTTAACATACAATGTAGGATTGGTTTCAAGAGTAGAACCCAGTGATTCATCACTTAGATATCATACAAAGTGTTCATCCCCAAAAGTGTCCTCCTTAATGCACATCACTCAATTAGCCCATCGCCCTACCCACCTCCCCTCTAACAACCCTCAGTTTGTTCTCTGTATTTACGAGTCTCTTTTGGTTTGCATCCTTCTCTGTAGCTTATTTTTTCTTCCCTTCCTCTATGTTAATTGGTTTTGTTTTTTAAATTCCACATATGGAGGCACCTGGGTGGCTCAGTCCGTTAAGCTTCTGATTTTGGCTCAGGTCATGATCTCATGGTTCGTGGGTTCAAGCCCTGCATTGGGCTCTGTGCTGATGGCTCAGAGCCTGGAGCCTGCTTTGGATCCTGTCCCCCTCTCTCTCTGCCCCTCCCCCACTTGTTCTCTCTGTCAGAAATAAATGCTAAACATTTTTTTAAATAAAAAATAAAAAAAATAAATCCCACATATGAGTGAAATCATGTGATATTTGTCTTTTTCTGACTGACTTATTTCAGTTAGCATAATACATAATACATCTAGTTCTATCCATATCACTGCAAATGGCAAGATTTCATTCTTTTTGATCACTGAGTAATAATCCATTGTATATATATACCACATATTTATACATTCATCAGGATGACTACAACTTTGTAATATGGCTTGAAATCTGAAATCGTGATGCCTCCAGTTTTGTTTTTCTTTTTCAGAATTGCTTTGACTCTTTGGCATTTTTTGTGACTGCATAAAAATTTTATTATTATTTGTTCTAGCTCTGTGAAAAATGTTTATGTTATTTTGATAGGGATTGCATAAATGTATAGATTTCTTTTGGTAGTATTGACATTTTAACAATGGTTGTTCTTCCAATCCATGAGCATGGATGTTTTTCCATTTCTTTGTGTCATTTTCAATTTCTTTCATAAGTGTTCTATAGTTTTCAAAGTAGATGTTTTACCTATTTATTTATGTCTATTCCTAGGTATATTATTGGTTTTGCTACAATTGCACATGGTATCTGTTCTTTGATTTATTTTTCTGCTGCTTTGTTATTGGTGTATAAAACGCAACAAATTTCTGCACATTGATTTTATATCCTGCACATTTGCTGAATTCATGCATTAGTTCTAGCAATTTTTGGTGATTTTTTTCAGGTTTTCTATATAGAGTATCATGCCATCTGAAAATAGCAAAAGTTTGACTTCTTCCTTGCCAATTTGTATGCCCTTAATGTCTTTTTGTTGTCTGATTGCTGAGGTTAAGACTTCCAGTACTGTTAAATAGTAATGATGAGAGTAGACATCCTTGTATTATTCCTGACCAGAAAGGCTCTCAATTTTTCCCCTTTGAGCATGATATCAGCTGTGGGTCTTTCATATATGGCCATTATAATATGATGTTCCATCTATCCCTACTTTGTTGAGAGTTTTTATCAAGAATGGATGCTGTAGTGTGTCAAATGCTTTTTCTGCATCTATTGACAGGATCATATGATTTTTATCCTTTGTTTTGTTAATGTAGTGTATCATGTTGATTGATTTGTGAATATTGAATGACCCCTGAAGCTCAGGAATGAATCCCACTTGATCATGGTGAATAATTGTTTTAATTTACTGTTGAATTCAATTTGCTAGTATTTATTGAGAATTTTTCATGAATTTCCATCAAGGACATTGGCCTGAAAAATGTCCTTTTAAGTGGGATCTTTGGTTTAGGAATCAAAGTAATGCTGGCTTTATAGAATGAGTTTGAAAGTTTTCCTTCCATCTCTATTTTCTGTAACAGTTTGAGAAGAATAACTATAAACTCTTCTTTAACTGTGTGGGAAAATTCCCCTGGAAGCCATCTGGCCCATGACTCTTGTTTATTGGGAGATTTTTGGTTACTAATTCAATGTCTTTGCTGGTTATGGGTCTGTTCAAATTTTGTATCTCTTCCAGCTTCAGTTTTGGTAGTTTGTGAGTTTCTAGGAATTTGTCCATTCGTCCAGAATGCAGTTTGTTGGCATATAATTTTTCATAGTATTCTCTTATACTTGTATTTTTTGGTGTTGTGATCTCTTTATTCATGATTCTATTTATTTGGGTCATTTCTTTCTTTTTGATAAATCTGGCAAGGGTTTTATCAATTTTGTTTACTCTTTCAAAAAACCAGCTCTTAGTTTAGTCGCTCTGTTCTACTGATTTTTTTTGTTTCTATATCATTTTTTTCTGTTCTAATATTTATTACTTCCCTTCCTCTCCTGGTTTTAGGTTTTATTTGCTGTTCCTTTTCTAGCTCCTTTAGGTTTTAAGGTTAGGTTGTGTATTTGGGACCTTTCTTGCTTCTTGAAATAGGCCTCTACTGCACTATACTTTCCTCTTAGGACTGCCTTTGCTGCATCCCAAAGTGTTTGTCATGTACTTATTTTCATTGGCTTCCATGTATTTGTATTTAATTTCCTGGTTAACCCATTCATTCTTTAGTAGAATGTTCTTTAACCTGCATGCATTTTCAGGATTTCCAAATTTTTTCCTATGGTTGACTTCAAGTTTCATTATGCTGTGATCTGAAAATATACATGGTATGATCTTGATTCTTTTGAGATCATACTATGATCTCACTTGTTGAAGTCTGATTTGTGACCTAGAATATGATATATTCTGGAGAATGTTCCATGTGCACTGAAGAAGAATGTATATTCTGCTGATTTAGGATGAAAAGTTCTGAAAATGTCTGTTAAGTCCATCTGGTTCAGTGTATTATTCAAAGCCATTGTTTCCTTGTTGGTTTTCTGCTTCGATTATCTGTTCATTGCTGTAAGTAGAGTGTTAAGGTCCTGTACTCTAATTGTATTATTATCAATGTTTTTTTTTTCTTTTTTATGTTTTTGATTAATTAATTTATATATTTGGGTTATGTCAAGTTGGGGGCATAAATATTTACAATTGTTAGATCTTCTTGTTCAATAGACCCCTTAATTAATTTATAATGTCCTTCTTCATCTTTTGTTACAGACTTTGTTTTATAAATCAATTTGTCTAATAGAAGTATGGCTACTCTGGCTTTCTTTTGATGTTCATTAGCATGATAGATGGTTCGCCATCCCCTCACTTTCTATCTGTAGGTGCCTTTAGATCTAAAATTAGTCTCCTGTAGGCAGCATGTAGATGGATCTTACTTTCTTACTCCATTCTGATTTTCTATGTCTTTTCATTGGATCATTTATTCCATTTATATTCAGAGTGCTTATTGAAATATATGAATTTAGTGCCATTTTGATACCTGTAAAGTTGTAGTTTCTCATGATGTTCTCTGATCCTTTTTGGCTTTGTTGCTTTGATCTTATTTTTCCCCTCAACTCAGATTCCCCCTAAAATTTCTTGTAGGGCTGGTTTAGTGGTTATGAACCCCTCTAGTTTTTGTTCATCTGGGAACCTCTTTATCTCTCCTTCTATTTTGAAAGACAGCCTTGCTGGATAAAGGATTCAGGGCTGCATATTTTTTCCATTCAGCACTTAAATATGTCCTGCCAATCCTTTCTTTTTTTTAATTTTATTTTTTTAAAATTTACATCCAAATTAGCATATAGTGCAACAATGATTTCAGGAGTAGACTCCTTAGTGCCCATTACCCATTTAGCCAGTTCCCCCCTCTCACACCCTTTCCAGTAACCCTCAGTTTGTTCTCCATATTTATGAGTCTCTTATGTTTTGTCCCCCTCCTTATTTGTATATTATTTTTGTTTCCCTTCCCTTAAGTTCATCTATTTTGTCTCTTAAAGTCCTCATATGAGTGAAGTCACATAATTTTTGACTTTCTCTGACTAATTTCACTTAGCATAATACCCTCTAATTCCATCCACGTAGTTGCAAATGGCAAGATTTCATTCTTTTTGTTTGCTAAGTAATACTCCATTTTATATATATACCACATCTTCTTTTTTTTTTTTTTTTTTTTAATTTTTTTTTTTTCAACATTTTTTATTTATTTTTGGGACAGAGAGAGACAGAGCATGAACGGGGGAGGGGCAGAGAGAGAGGGAGACACAGAATCAGAAACAGGCTCCAGGCTCCGAGCCATCAGCCCAGAGCCTGACGCGGGGCTCGAACTCACGGACCGCGAGATCGTGACCTGGCTGAAGTCGGACGCCTAACCGACTGCGCCACCCAGGCGCCCCTACCACATCTTCTTTATACATTCATCCATCGATGGACATTTGGGCTTTTTCCATACTTTGGCTATTGTGGATAGTGCGGCAATAAACATGGGGGTGCATGTGTCCCTTCGAACAGCACACCTGTATCCCATGGATAAATGCCTAGTAGTGCAATTGCTGGGTTGTAGGGTAGTTCTATTTTTATTTTTTTGAGGCACCTCCATACTGTTTTCCAGAGTGGCTGCACCAGCTTGCATTCCCACCAACAATGCAAAAGATATCTTTTTCTTCATCCTCGCCAACATCTGTTGTTGCCTGAGTTGTTAATGTTAGCCATTCTGACAAGTGTCAGGTGGTATCTCATTGTGGTTTTGATTTGTATTTCCCTGATGATGAGTAATGTTGAGCATTTTTTCATATGTCAGTTGGACATCTGGATATCTTCTTTGGAGAAGTGCCTATTAATGTCTTTTGCCCATTTCTTCACTGGATTATTTGTTTTTTGGGTGTTGAATTTGATAAGTTCTTAATAGATTTTGGATACTAACCCTTTATCTGATATGTCATTTCCAAATATCTTCTCCCATTCTGTCGCTTGCCTTTTAGTTTTGCTGACGGTTTCCTTCGCTGTGTAGAAGCTTTTTATTTTGATGAGGTCCCAGAAGTTCATTTTTACTTTTGTTTCCCTTGTCTCTGGAGACGTGTAGAATAAGAAGTTGCTGCAGGCAAGATCAAAAAAGTTTTTTCCTGCTTTCTCCTGGAGGATTTTGATGGCTTGATTTAGGTCTTTCATTTATTTTGAGTTTATTTTTGTGTATGGTGTAAGTAAGTAGTTCAGTTTCATTCTTCTGCATTTTGCTGTCCAGTTTTCCAGGCACCACATGCTGAAGAAACTCTTTTATTCCATTGGATATGCTTTCCTGATTTGTCAAAAATTAGTTGGCCATATGTTTGTGGGTCCATTTATGGGTTCCCTATTCTGGTCCATTGATCTGAGTGTCTGTTCTTGTGCCAGTACCATACTGTCTTGATGATTATAGCTTTGTAGTACATCGTGAAGTCCGGGGTTGTGATGCCTCCTACTTTGGTTTTCTTTCTTTCTTTTTTTAATATGGAATTTATTGTTAAATTGGTTTCCATACAACACCCAGTGCTCATCCCAACAGGTGCACTCCTCAATACACCTTACCCACCCTCCCCTCCCTTTTACCCTCCATCAACCTTCAGTTTCTTCTCAGTTATTAAGAGTCTTTTATATTTTGTCTCCCTCCCTCTCTAACTTTTTTTTCTTTTTCCCTTCCCCTCCCCCGTGGTCTTCTGTTAAGTTTCTCAGGATCCACATAGGAGCGAAACATATGGTATCTGTCTTTCTCTGTATGACTTATTTCACTGAGCATAACACTCTCCAGTTCCACCCACGTTGCTACAAAAGGCCATATTTCATTCTTTCTCATTCCACGTAGTATTTCATTGTGTATATAAACCACAATTTCTTTATCCATTCATCAGTTGATGGACATTTAGGCTCTTTCCATAATTTGGCTATTGTTGAGAGTGCTGCTATAAACATTGGGGAATAAGTGCCCCTATGCATCAGCATTCCTGTATCCTTTGGGTAAATTCCTAGCAGTGCTATTGCTGGGTCATAGGGGTAGATCTATTTTTAACTTTTGAGGAACCTCCACACTGTTTTCCAGAGTGGCTGCACCACTTTGCATTCCCACCAACAGTGCAAGAGGGATCCCATTTCTCCACATCCTCGCCAGCATCTATAGTCTCCTGATTTGTTCATTTTAGCCACTCTGACTGGTGTGAGGTGGTATCTGAGTGTGGTTTTGATTTGTATTTCCCTGATGAGTGACGTTGAGCATCTTTTCATGTGCCTGTTGGCCATCTGGATGTCTTCTTTAGAGAAGTGTCTATTCATGTTTTCTGCCCATTTCTTCACTGGATTATTTGTTTTTCAGGTGTGGAGTTTGGTGAGCTCTTTGAAGATTTTGAATAATATCCCTTTGTCTGATATGCCATTTGCAAATACCTTTTCCCATCTGATTGGTTGTCTTTTAGTTTCGTTGACTGTTTCCTTTGAAGTGCAGAAGATTTTTATCTTCTAAGATTGATGAGGTCCCAATAGTTCATTTTTGCTTTTAATTCCCTTGCCTTTGGAGACGTGTCAATTAAAAAATTGCTGCAGCTGAGGTCAGAGAGGTTTTTATTCATGCTTTCTCCTCTAGGGTTTTGATGGTTTCCTGTCTCTCATTCAGGTCCTTTATCCATTTTGAGCTTATTTTTGTGAATGGTGTAAGAAAGTGGTCTAGTTTCATTTTTTTGCATGTTGCTGTCCAGTTCTCCCAGCACCATTTGTTAAAGATACTGTTTTTCTTCCACTGGATATTCTATCCTGCTTTGTTAAAGATTATTTGACCATAATTTTGTGGGTCTAATTCTTGGGTTTCTATTCTATTCCACTGGTGTATGTGTCTGTTTTAGAGCCAATACCATGCTGTCTTGATGATTACAGCTTTGTAGTGGAGGCTAAATCTGGGATTGGTATGCCTCCAGTTTGGTCTTCTTTTTCAAAATTACTGTGGCTAATCGGGGTCATTTGTGGTTTCATACAAATTTTAGGATTGCTTCTTCTAGCTTCGAGAAGAATGCTGATGCAATTTTGATTGGGATTACATTGAATGTGTAGATAGCTTTGGGTAGTATTGACATTTTAGCAATATTTATTCTTCCAATCCATGAGCACAGAATGTTTTTCCATCTTTGTATCTTCTTTTATTTCCTTCATAAGCTTTCTATATTTTTCAGCATACAGATCTTTTACATCTTTTGTTAGGTTTATTCCTAGGTATTTTATGATTCTTGGTGCAATTGTGAATGGGATCAGTTTTTTTTATTTGTCTTTCCATTACTTCATTGTTAGTATATAAGAATGCAACTGATTTCTGTACATTGATTTTGTACCCTGCCAATTTTCTGAATTCATGTACCAGTTCTAGCAGAGTTTTGGTGGAGTCTATCGGGTTTTCAATATGTAATACCATGTCATCTGCAAAAAGTGAAAGCTTGACTTCATCTTTGCCAATTTTGATGCCTTTGATTTCCTTTTGTTGTCTGATTGTTGATGCTAGAACTTCCAACAGTATGTTAAAGAACAGTGGTGAGAGTGGACATCCCTGTTGTGTTCCTCATCTCAGGGGGAAAGCTGTCAGGTCTTCCACACTGATGATGATATTAGTTGTGGGCTTTTCATAAATGGCTTTTAGGAGATTTAAGTATGTTCTTTCTATTCCAACTTTCTTCGGGGTTTTTATTAAGAAACGATGCTGAATTTTGTCAACTGCTTTTTCTGCATCGATTGACAGGATCATATGGTTCTCTTCTTCTCTTGTATTAATGTGATGTATCACATTGAATAATTTGAGAATATTGAACCAGCGCTGCATCCCAGGAATGAATCCCACTTGATCCCAGTGAATAATTCTATTTAAATGCTGTTGAATTCAATTTGCTACTATCTGAGAATTTTTGCATCCGTACTCATCAGGGATATTGGCCTGTAGTTCTCCTTTTTTGCTGGGTCTCTGTCTGGTTTAGGTATCAAAGTATTGCTGGCTTCATAGAATGAGTCTAGAAGTTTTCCTTCCCTTTTTATTTTTGGAACAGCTTGAGAAGGATAGGTATTATCTCTGCTTGAAATGTCTAGTACAATTCCCCAGGAAAGCCATCTGCTCCAGGGATCTTATTTTTTGGGACATTTTTGATACCTGATTCAATTTCTTCACTGGTTATGGGTCTATTCAAGGTTTCTATTTCTTCCTGTTTGACTTTCGGAAGTTGGTGGGTGCTTGGGAATTTGTCCATTTCTTCCAGGTTGTCCAGTTTGTTGGTGTATAATTTTTGATAGTATTCCCTGATAATTGCTTGTATTTCTGAGGGATTGGTTGCAATAATTCCATTTTCATTCATGATTTTATCTATTTGGGTCATCTCCCTTTTCTTTTTGAGAAGCTGGCTAGAGGTTTGTCAATTTTGTTTATTTTTCAAAAAAAAAACAACTCTTGATTTTTTGATCTGCTCTACATTTTTTTTAGATTCTATATTGTTTATTTCTGCTCTGATCTTTATTATTTCTCTTCTTATAATGAGTTTGGGGTGTCTTTGCTCTTCTGCTTCTATTTCCTTTAGGTGTGCTGTTAGATTTTGTATTTGGGATTTTCTTGTTTCTTGAGATAGGCCTGGATTGCAATGTATTTTCCTCTCAGGACTGCCTTTGCTGCATCCCAAAGCGTTTGGATTGTTGTGTTTTCATATTCATTTGTTTCCATATATCTTTCAATTTCTTCTCTAATTGCCTGGTTGACCCATTCATTCTTTAGAAGGGTATTCTTAACCACTATACTTTTGGAGCTTTTCCAGACTTTTTCCTGAAGTTGATTTCAAGTTTCATAGCATTGTGGTCTGAAAGTGTGCACAGTATGATCTCAATTCTTTTATACTTAAAACAGCTGTTTGGTGACCCAGTATGTGATCTATCTTGGAGAATGTTCCATGCGCCCTCAAAAGGAAAGTATATTCTGTTGCTTTGGGATGCAGAGTTCTAAATATATCTGTCAAGTCCATCTGATCCAATGTATCATTCAGGGCCCTTGATTCTTTATTGATCCTGTGTCTAGATGATCTATCCATTGTTGTAAGTGGAGTGTTAAAGTCCCCTGCAATTGCCACTTTCTTACCAATAAGTTTGCTTATGTTTGTGATTTATTGTTTTATATATTTGGGGGCTCCCGTATTTGGCACATAGAATTTTATAATTGTTAGCTCTTCCTGATTGATAGACCCTGTAATTATTATATAATGTCCTTCTTCATCTCTTGTTACAGCCTTTAATTTAAAGTCGAGATTGTGCGATATAAGTATGACTTTGAGCTCTCTTTTGACTTCCAGTGGCATGGTAGATAGTTCTCCATCCCCTCACTTTCAATCTGAAGGTGTCCTCAGGTCAAAAATGAGTCTCTTGTAGACAGCAAATAGATGGGTCTTGTTTTTCATCCATTCTGATACCCTATGTCTTTTGGTTGGAGCATTGAGTCCATTTACATTCAATGTTATTATAGAAAGTTAGGGGTTTAGAGTAATTGTGATGTCTGTGGGTTTCATGCTTGTAGTGATGTCTCTGGTACTTTGTGGTCCTTACAACATTTCACTCACAGAATATCCCTTTAGGATCTCTTGTAGGGCTGGTTTAGTAGTGATGAATTCCTTCAGTTTTTGTTTGTTTGGGAAGACCTTTATCTCTTCTTCTATTTTGAATGACAGACTTGCTGGATAAACAATTCTCAGCTGCATATTTTTTTCTGTTCATCCCATTGAAGATATCCTGCCATTCCTTTCTGGTCTGTCAAGTTTCAGTAGATAGGTTTGCCACTACTCTTATGAGTCTCCCTTTATAAGATAGAGCATGTTTATCCCTAGCTGCTTTCAGAATTTTCTCTTTATCCTTGTATTCTGCCAATTTCACTATGACATGTCGTGCAGAAGATCAATTCAAGTTATGTCTTAGGGGAAATCTCTGTGCTTCTTGGATTTCAGTGCGTTTTTCCTTCCACAGATCAAAGAAGTTCTCAATTATGATTGGTTCAAGTACACCTTCAACCCCTGTCTCTCTCTCTCTCTTCCTCTTCTGGAATTCCTATTATATGCATATTTTTCCGTTTGACTGCATCACTTAGTTCTCTAATTCTCCCCTCATACTCCTGGATTTTTTTTTATCTCTCTTTTCTCAGCTTCCTCTTTTTCCACAATTTTATCTTCTAATTCACCTATTCTCTCCTTTGCCTCTTCAATCCTAGCTGTGGCCACCTCCATTTTATTTTACACTTCATTTATAGCATTTTTTAGCTCCTCATGACTATTACTTAGTCCCTTGATCTCTGTAGCAATAGATTCTCTGCTGTTCTCTATACTTTTTTCAAGCCCAGCGATTAATTTTATGACTCTTATTCTAAATTCTTTTTCTGTTACATTGCATAAGTTGTTTGTGATCAATTTGTTAGCTGTCGCTACTTCCTGGAGTTTCTTTTGAGGAGAGTTCTTCCCTTTCATGATTTTGGGTAGTCCCTGGGGTGGCGCAGAACTGCAGGGCATTTCCCCTGTGCTGTCTGGAGTAACTTGTGTTGGTGGGCAGGGCCGCAGTTAGACCCCATGTCCTTCCCCATCCCATAGCTGGCGCCACAGTCAGACTGGTGTTTACTTTATCTTCCCCTCTCCCAGGGGCAGTACTCACTGTGGAGTGGTGTGGCCCCTATCCAGGCAACTTATACACTGCCAGACTTGTGTTGCTGTTTTGATGGGATCTGGTGTATTAGCTTGGGTGTATCTGCAAGGTGCACAGGGGTGGGAGGGGCAGGCTTAGCTTGCTTTGCCATAGGTGGTCTCCTGAGGTTGGGGCCCTGCAGCACTGGGAGGGAGGCAGGCCCATTGGAGGGATGGATCCACAGAAGCACAGCATTGGGTGTTTGCGTGGTGCAAGCAAGTTCGGTGATGGGAACTGGTTCCCTTTGGGATTATGGCTGGGGAATGGGAGAGGGAGATGGCACTTGCCAGCACCTTTGTTCCCCTGCCAAGCTGAGCTCTGTCTTCCCAGGCTCAACAACGGTCCCTCCCAGTGTCCTCTCTCCCTCCCTCTCTCAAAGCAGAGCTGTTGACTTTTAACATTCCAGATATTAAGTCCCACTGGCTGTCAGAACTCACAGAATCTGGCCCCTCCACTTTTGCAAGCCAGACTTCAGGGGCTCTGCCTTGCCTGGCGGGTTGCCCCTGCACTGCCCCTGCTCCCTCCTGCCAGTCCGTGTAGCATGCACTGCCTCTCTGCCCTTCCTACCCTCTTCCATGGGCCTCTTGTCTTTGCTTGGCTCTGGAGAGTCCATTCTGCTCTGGTTTTCTTTTTCAAGTTTGTTTTGGCTATTCGGGGTCTTTTCTGGTTCCATACAGATTTTAGGATTATTTGTTCTTGCTCTCTGAAGAATGCTGTTGTTATTTTGAAAGGGATTACATTGAATATGTAGATTGCTTTGGGTAGTATCAACATTCTAACAATATTTGTTCTTCCTATCTAGGAGTATGGAATTTTTTTCTTTTTTTGTGTGTTTCTTCATCAATTTCTTTCATAAGCATTCTATAGTTTTCATTCTATACATTTTTCCACCTCATTGGTTACATTTGTTCCTAGGTATTTTATGGTTTTTGGTGCAATTGTAAATGGGATCAATTCCTTGATTTCTCTTTCTGTTGCTTCATTGTTGCTGTATAGGAATGCAACCAATTTCTGTGCATTGATTTTATCCTGCAACTTTGCTGAATTCATGAATCAGTTCTAGCAGTTTTTTGGTGGAATATTTAGGGTTATCCATATACAGTATCATGTCATCTGCGAAGAGTAAATGTTTGACCTCTGCCTGGCTGATTTGGGTGCCTTTTATTTATTTGTATTCTCTGATAGCAATGGATAAGACTTCCAATACTATGTTGAATAACACTGGTGAGAGTGGACATCCCTGTCTTGTTTCTGACCTTAGGGGGAAAGCTCTCAGTTTTTCCCCATTGAGGATGATATTAGCGTTGGACATTCATATATGACTTTTATGATCTCAAGGTATGATCTTTACATCCCTACTTTCTTGAGGGTTTTTATCAAGAAAGGATGCTGTGATTTGTCAAATGCTTTCTCTGCATCTATTGAGAGCATCATATGGTTCTTGTTGTTTCTTTTATTGATGTAATGAATCACGTTAATTGTTTTTCAGATATTGAACCAGCCCTGCATCCCAGGTATAAATCCGACTTAGTCATGGAGAATAATTTTTTTAATGTATTGTTGGAACCAGTTGGATAATAACTTGTTGAGGATTTCTGCATCCATGTTCATCACGAAAATGGTCTATAGTTTTCCTTTTTAGTGGGGTTTCTCTCTGGTTTTGGAATCAAGGTAATGCTGGCTTCATAGAAAGAGTTTGGAAGTTTTCCTTCCATTTCTATTTTTTGGAATAGCTTCAAGAGAATAGGTGTTAACTCTTCCTTAATTGTTTGGTAGAATTCCCCTTGAAGCCACCTGGCCTTGGATTCTTGTTTTTTGTCAGATTTTTTATTACTAATTCAATTTCCTTACTCGTCACGGGTCTGTTCAAATTTTCTATTTCTTTCTGTTTCAGTTTTGGTAGTGTATATGTTTCTAGGAATTTGTCCATTTCTTCCAGATTGCCTATTTTATTGGCATATAATTGCTCATAATATTCTCTTATTATTGTTTTTATTTCTGCTGTGTTGGTTGTGATCTCTCCTCTTTCATTCTTGATTTTATTTATTGGGTCCTTTCCTTTTTCTTTTTGATCAAACTGGCTAATGGTTTATCACTTTTGTTAATTCTTTCAAAGAACCAGCTTCTGGTTTCATTGATCTGTTCTACCTTTTTTTTTTTGGTTACAGTAGCTTTACTTTCTGCTCTAATCTTTATTATTTCCTGTCTTCTGCTGGTTTGGGTTTTATTTGCTGTTCTTTTCCCAGCTGTTTATGGCGTAAGGTTACGTTGTATATCTGAGTTCTTTCTTCCTTCTTTAGGAAGGCCTGGATTGCTGTATACTTTCCTCATGTGACCACCTTTGCTGCATCCCAGAGGTTTTGGTTTGTGGTGTTATCATTTTCATTGCCTTCCATATACTTCTTAATTTCCTGTTTAACTTCTAGGTTAGTCCATTCTTTCCTTAGTAGGATGTTCTTTAGTCTCCAAGTACTTGTTACCTTTCCAAATTTTTTCTTGTGGTTGATTTTGAGTTTCATAGTGTTGTGGTCTGAAAATATGCATGGTATGATCTCCATCTTTTTGTACTTGCTGAGGGATGATTTTGTTTCAGTATGTGGTCTATTCTGGAAAATGTTCCATGTGCCCTGGAGAAGAATGTATATTCTGTTGTTTTAGAATGAAATGTTCTGAATACATCTGTTTAGTCCATCTGTTCCAGTGTGTCATTCAAAGCCATTGTTTCATCGATGATTTTTTGATTAGATGATCTGTCCTTTGCTGTGAGTCTCCTACTATTATGGTACTACTATCAATCTGTTTCTTTATGTTTGTGATTAATAGATTTACGTGTTTGTGTGCTACCACATTTTGCACATAAATGTTGACAATTGTTAGGTCTTCTTGGGGGATAGACCCCTTAATTGTAATATAATTTCCTTCTGCATCTTCTGATACAGTCTTTATTTTAAAGTCTAAATTGTCTGATATAAGTACGGGGACTCTGGCTTTCTTTTGTTGACCATTATCATCATAAAAGGTTCTCCATCCCCTTACTTTCAATCTGAAGGTGTCTTTAGTTCTAAAGTGTGTCTCTTGTAAACACCATATACATGGATCTTGTTTTCTTATCCATTCTGTTACCCTTTGTCTTTGGATTGGAGCATTGGGTCCATTGACATTTAGAGTGAGTACTGAAAGTCACAAATTTACTGCCATTATGTTGCTTGTAGAGTTGGAGTTTCTTGTGGTATTCTCTGGTCTTTTCTAATCTTTTTTGCTTTTGGTATGTATGTATGTATGTATGTATTTATTTATATTTTTATCTCTTATCCCTTCAGAGAGTCCCCCTTAAAATTTCTTGCAGGGCTGGTTTAGTTGTCACAAACTCCCTTAATTTTTTTTTCTTTTTTTTTTTTGTCTGGGAAACTTTTTATCTCTCCTTCTATTTTGAATTATAGTCTTACTGGATAAAGAATTCTTGGCTGCATATTTTTTCTAATTCTGCACTTTGAATATATCCTGCCACTCCTTTCTGACCTGCCAAGTTTCTGGGGATAGGTCTGCTGCAAACCTGATCTGTCTTCCCTTGTAGGCTAAAGACTTTTTTTCCCTTGCTGCTTTCATAATTCTTTCTTTGTCTGTGTATTTGTTTATGATATGTCTTGTTGATGGTCGGTTTTCGTTGAATCTAATGGGAGTGCTCTCTGCTTTTTGGATTTTGATGTCTGTGTCTTTCCCCAGGTTAGGAAATTTTTCTGCTATGATCTGCTCCCATAACCCTTCTACCTTTATTTCTCTCTCTTCCTCTTCTAGGACCCCAATGATTCTGATGTTGTTCCTTTTTAATGAGTCACTGGTTTCTCTAATTCGTAAATCGTGCTCTTTTTTTCCCTTAATCTCCTTATTTTTTTCTGCTTTCCTATTCTCCAGAAGCTTTTCCTCTATATTGTTGATTCTCTGTTCTGCCTCATCCATCGTTGCCACTGTGGCATCTATTCATAATTGCACCTCAGTTATAGCATTTTTAATTTCATCCTGACTAGTTTTTGCTTCTTTTATCTCTGCAGAAAGGGATTCTAATTTCTTTTTGACTCCAGCTAGTATTCTTATAATTGTGATTCTAAATTCTGGTTCAGACATCTTGCTTGTATTTGTGTTGGTTAAGTCCTAGGCTGTGGTTTCTTCCTGGTCTTTATTTTGGGGTGAGTTCCTTTTTTTCATCATTGTGAAGGGAGAAAATGAATTAATGAGATAGAAGAAATTAAATGTAAAAAAATTAAAATTAAAAAAATATTAAAATAAAAAAATTGAAAACACACACACACAAAAGAAAAATTGAATAAATGATTCTAGATCCTAGGTGTGTTTTGGTCTGGGTGTTCAAAGTGTCTTGATAGATTAGAGAAACAAAGGGGAAAGAAGGAGAAAAAGGATATTGTTTGAAAATTTGAAAAAACGAATACACTGAAGTAGACTAAAAGGAAATGATGGAAGTAAACTAGAAATTGAGAAAAAATGTACACAAAAGTAAAAAGTATAGTGGAAAGATTAAAGAAAGATATTTAATTAAAATTTAAATAAAAATTATTTTTTTCTCTTTCTGTATTCAAGAAAAAGTAAAGAAATGAAAAGAGAAAAAAAGAAAAGGAAAAATAAAGGAAAGACAATTGAATTGTTCAACCTGACTGAAATACGACTGAAATCATTTCATTTTCTCCTAGAAGTCAGACTATCACTTTATAGTTCATAAACTAAGCAGGCGGTGAGACTTTTGTTCTTGAATAGCAAGGTTGGCCCAGTTGGGCAGGGCTCCATTCTCCACTAGATGGTGCTGCTAGCTTACTGGGGTGGATTGTTGTGGCCCTTTTAGCTGTGTATGTGCATGTGCGAGGGCGGTGAACATGGTGTCACCCAGCAACCCAGTCTCTAGTATTGGAACTCTGTTCTCCCCAATCAGCAATTGCACCCTCAACCTTTGTCTTCATCTTTCGTCCACTCCCCACTTTTACACTGTGTCCAAGCCCTGGGTATTACCTCTCTCCCACGTTTTGTGTCAGATGCAGCTGTTTTCCCCTTATTTCTGAGGGACTGGAGCTTTGACCTGTTCTGCCCCTCTGTGGAGTGTCTCACCCAGCAATGGTTGAATGCCGGCCACACTCAGGCAAGTTTGCAGGACCGTGCTGCTGCTGAAGCCCAGAGACTGTGGCCAGGTGCCAGCCTGCCCCAGAAAAAGCTCGCAAGATGTAGCAGCAGCGTTTCAGGGATTATGGAAAATCACAATACACATCTGGTACCAAGCTTCACCCTTATGGACCTTTTTCTAGCACCAGTGTATGTGGCCATTCTGTGGGGTCTGCTGGGCCCAGGTTGCCTCACAGACTCTACCAAATGACCTTCCAGCAGTGGAACCGCTTCTCTCCATGTGGCCTGAGAAACTCCTGGACTCCACTCTGTTCCTGGGGATTTTCCCTTCCCACCAGAGAACTGCCAGGTATCAAGCTGTGGAATTGCAGACTCTCTGTGCCCCCTCTGTTTGTAGTCTTACTGGAATTTAAACCCTCTCCTTTCTCTTCTCCTTTCTCCTTTCTCCCTCTTTATTTTAGTCCCTGTGGCTGTTTCCAATTTTTCACTCTCTCTCCAGCTACTTTTGGGGAGGGGTGCTTTTCTCATATTCTCCCCATATTCTCCTCACTGTCTCATCCTCTCTCCACATTCAAAAGCACCTCTCTACCCTCTGCGGCTTCTCTCTCCCCAAGTTCACCTCTCCGCACCGCGTACCTGCTGAGTTCTGTGTTTCTGGCTGTGCAGATTGTTGTGTTAATTTTCAGATCAGTTTTCTAGGTGTGCAGGATGGTTTATTGTTGGTCTGTCTGTATTTCATGGACGGGAGACACACAAAAAACTTCCATGCTGTTTTGCCATCTTGGGTCCTTCCTCTCCTGTCACTCCTTTCTGGCCTGCCAACTTTCACTGGACAGGCCTGCTGCTAACCTTATGTGTCTACTCTTGTAGGTTAAGGACCTTTTGTCCGTAGCTGCTTTCAGATTTCTTTCTTATCTTTTTATTTTGCACGTTTCCCTATATGTCATGGTGTTGACCTGTTCTGTTGATTTTGAGGGGAGTTCTCTGTGCCTCTTGAATGTGAATGCCTCTTTCCTTCCACAGATTAGGAAAGTTCTCAGCTATAATTTGTTCAAATAAACTTTCTGCCCTTTTTTTTCTTGTCTTCTGGGCTCCCCCTACTTGTCTGCTATCTTAACTCTTCCCCAGTACTTGAAATTTAATAATTATCCAGTGAATATTTGCTTCTGCTATTGCTACTCCTAGTACTAATACAACCACCATCACACCTCTATTATGTACATTTCTGTTCTGTATGTTCTGTGTTTATTGTCTTTAAAGTTATTACAATAAGCTTTTCTCTTAGATATTGAGACTCTATATACACATAATTTAATACATATTGATGCATTTAATTAAATTTGCCATTCTAGACTATGTTTTATAAACAACACTTCGGTGAACATCTTTGAAAATAAAATAATAAAAAACCTTATTTTACTGTTTTTATTTTTTTAAGTTTATTTTGAAAGAAAGAGGAATAGGGAAAGCATGAGCAGGGTAGGGGCAGAAAGAAAGGGAGAGAGGCAATCCGAAGCAGGCTGCATGCTGTTATCACAGAGCCTAATGCAGGTCTCAACTTTATGACCTGTGAAATCATGACCCAAGCCAAAATCAAGAGTTGGACACTTGGCCAACTGAGCCAAGCCCCAAATCTTATTTTAAACTATATTTTTCTTACATTGAAAATAAACCCATTCCATAACCCAGTCCATCAAGTGGTATCTCAAATATTTTTATTCAGTGCTGAATCATATTGGTTATATAGATTTTCATTATCTGTACCTGGAAATCTAGACTATTTGTTATGCAGGATAACTACTTCTACAGTCCATCTCCTAAAGTAAACAACTCCATCAGAACCCAATTAATTTATAAAGTGGGGTTGCATATAATACTGAGTTTGATGTTTGTTTTTATTTTTGCACATATTCTATTAATCTATTTATATCAACTAATGTATAGATATCTATATTTATAATCACTCACACATTTTTATAATCATATACATAGGCCACTCCATATAGAGTTACTGGCAGTAGAATTACATCTAGGTATTAATAGAAAGACTTTGATCTGTTAAAAATCGATCTCACTGTCCTAAGTTGTTTTATGTTATTGAACGTCATTTTGGAACTAGACCACAGATGGAAGCAGTGATGAAAAGAAATAATAATAATAATAAAACAACTGGTAAAGCTGCTAATAAAATTATTTGACACAGTGCTTAGCACACAGAGTTTATCATAAACTTGTAGATGATAGAAATTAGCCAATTCTAAACAGAGTCTGTAGATGATACTGCAAAAATCATCTATAATGTTTGGGAGGTTATTTATCATTTGCAAAACTACACATTCCATGATGAACTGAGGATACATAAGTAAGCTTAAGTAAGCTAGAAAGTTAATAATATAGCTTAAAATTACCAAAAGGGAACAAATTTCAGATGTGTTTGTAGTATGTTAAAAAAAATCTGAACATTAAAATAATCAAGAAGTTCCTAATTTAAATGTTATTCAGTATTTATTATAGACATATCAAGAGACAATAATTATCTCAAGTAAATGAGCTCTCTAAAATATAAAAGTTTCAAAATGTAAATGAGGTAATTGCTCTAGACATACAATTTTTAGATGGAATAGAGAAAGCAATGCTTACTGCTATCAAAAACCATTCCAAAACAATATACTTGTAAAAAAAAAAAAAAACCCTGCACATTTTAGTAAAGCTAGAAGACTTCTGTAACTGTATGCTTCAAAAATGTGGGGAAGAGTTGACAAATACAAAATAACTCAGAGGACACCTAGAAATACACATAGGAAGAAAGTCTGCAGGTACAAATTTCAAAGTGGCATAGCTAAAATTGCCAATAAGTTGTTTAGAAAGAAGAGCATGGACATTTACAGAGTATTTTACTATATTTCCTGTATTCCAGTAAGTATAAAAAGAAGCCAAGCTTATTGAAATATGAAATAATAAGTGCTCTATGGTTGTTTGGGAAGAAATAAAATTTTAATTGCTCACACACAACTCTGTGTCTTCAGTTAAAAAAAAAAGCCTACCCTTTCCCCTCTTCCACATAAGACCCTGTAAACTGAGGGTCCATTGATACTTGGTTTATTCAAAGATAAGGAATCAGTAATGAGGAACCAGAAAATTGTCTATAAAAATATACCATAAAAAAGATAATAAAAAGAACAGAGAAAACAAATGGTAGTTGCAAAATATAAGAAATATACTGGAAATTAATAGATGATACGATTAAATATATTACTATAAATTCAAGTAACTCAATAAAACAATTATGTATTTGAAATAAGAGCTCATTTTACAATATAAGCATATATAAAATCATCACTTTGTATAGCTTAAACTTACACAATAATATATGCCAATTATATTTCAGTAAAGCTGGAAAAAAATAAAATAAAACAGGAGTTGAAAGCAGTGTTATAATGTCAAAAAATATGTAGTAAAGCAATAGTGCAAGATAAATTATTATCCAGCAGAATTCAAAAGAAAAACAGAAGAGAAATATAGAACCATCTTAAATTTTAAATAGCATAAAGGAAAGTAAGCTATTGAAGACATAACAAGAAATGTGTAAATGAGAATTGAAAAAAGCTAGTAAGAAAAACATGGATATGAACAAAGAGTTTTAAAAAGATTAATTTAAAATGATAAATACCCTTATAATCTAGCAATTGCGGTACCTGGTATTTACCAAAAGAATATAAAAATACTAATTCAAAAGGATACATGCACCCACATGTTTATAGCAGTGTTATTCTACAATAGGTAAACTATGGAAACAGCCCAAGTGTCCATCGATGTGTGTGTGTGTGTGTGTGTGTGTGTGTATATGTGTGTATATATATATATATGTATGTATTATTCAACCATCAAAAAGAATGAAATCTTGCCACTTGCAACAATGTGGATGGAGCTACAGTGTATTATACTAAGCAAAATAAGCCATTCATAGAAAGACAAATATGATTTCATGCATATGTGGAATTTAAGAAATAAAACAGATGAACACAGGGGAAGGAAGGAAAAAAAGAAGGAAGCACACCATAAAAGACTATTAACTATAGAAAATAAACTGAAGGTTGCTGGAGGGGAGGTGGGTGTGCTATAAGATAACTGGGTGATGAGTATTAAGGAGGGCACTTGTGATGAGTACTGGGTGTTATATGTAAGTGATGAATCACTAAATTCTACTCCTGCAACCAATATTGCACTATATGTTAACTAAACAGAATTTAAATAAAAACTTGAAACAAAAACTAAGTAAATAAAACCTTTAAACAAAGAAAAAAAAACAAAACACACACACACACACACACACACACACAAAGAAATCATTAAACGAAGAACAATTCATATTAACAGAGTGCAATTTAACATCAAGGTGTGTCTGTTATTTTTCAAATAAGATAACGCTTAGAAAGTCATACAGCAAAAACTACCAAAAAACCTGAAAACAACCAAAAACTTTACTAACTGCAAAGACAAATTAGTAATAACATTATTAGTAGGAGAACCTAATAAACTTCTTTCCTCCATTAAAATTCAAAAGCAAAAGTAAGATTATAGAAGACCTAAATGCATACGTAGTTTTTTGGATCTAATAGATACATAAATCAAAACAGAGAGCAAGACCTTATATAAATTGCTGATGAAATTTTCACAAAATTTTACCAGATATTAGGCCAAAAGGAAACTAAAAATAAACACCCATGAGTGGTAAATTACCAAAAAAAAAAATACCAGTGAAATTTATCATTAATAACCAAATTAGAAGAAAAACTTAACACCTATAAGTATAAGAGTTAAAAATTTCAACTTCTGAATTAAAGAAATACAAACTATAATTATAAAAAAGCTAGAGGATAATGGGAATGAAAGTCCTACATATTTGACCATAGAGGATGCAGATAAACAGTTCTCAAAGGAAATTTCAGACTTTTCAATATATGCTAATAGATAAGAAAAAATGGAATGCAAAATAGTACTGGAAGTCCTCCCCAAAGCAATCAGTTAGGGAAAAGAAATAAAAGGCATCAGAACTGGAAAGGAAGTAGTAGAATCATCTCTATTTGCAGATGGCATGATTTTATGTATAGAAAATCCTAAGGACTCCATCAAAAGACTATTAGATATAATCAACAAATTTAGTGAAATTACTGGAAACAAAATTAACATACAAAAATTAGTAGGATTTCTATACATTGACAACAAATTATCTGAAAAAGAGATAAAGAAAGTGAGCCCATTTACAATACCATCAAAAACAACCAGATTTTTACCAATGAATTCAACCAAGGAGGTGAAAGAGCTCTATTCTGGAAGCTAGCAAACATAGATAAATAAGATAGATAAATGATAGATGATAGATAGATAGATAACAGATGCACGTGAACAGAAAGGTATCCTACGTTCACCAATGAGAAGAATATTGTTAAAATATTCTAACTACCTAAAGCCATCTATAGATTCTATGCAATCCCTATAAAGATTGTAACAGCATTTTTTTAATAGAAGTAGCAAAAAGCAGTCCTAAAATGTATATGGAATCACAAAAGACCCTGAGTAATCAAAATAATTCTGAGAAAGAAGAACAAAGTGGCAGGCATCACACTTCCTGATTTTATCTATTTTATAAATTGATAATAATCAAAACAGTATGGTACTAGCATAAAGACAGACACACAGGCCAAAGGAAGATATTAAGAGCCCAGAAATAATCTCACGCATGTATGGTTAACTATTATTTGACAAGGGAGCCTAGAATACACAATACAGAAAAGATAGTCTCTTCAATAAATGGTGCTGAGAAAATTGGATATTCACATGTAAAAAAATGAAATTAGATAACTGTCTTATACCACTCACAAAAATAAACTTGAAATGGATTAAAGAGTTAAATGTAAGACCTGAAGCCATAAAACTCCTAAAAGAAAACTTAAGAAAAAACTTGACACTGGTCCTGGCAATAATTATTTTTATTTTATTTTATTTTATTTTATTTTATTTTATTTATTTTTTTCCAATATATGAAATTTATTGTCAAATTGGTTTCCATACAACACCCAGTGCTCATCCCAAAAGGTGCCCTCCTCAATACCCATCACCCACCCTCTAGAGCCTCCCTCCCACCCCCCATCAACCCTCAGTTTGTTCTCAGTTTTTAACAGTCTCTTATGCTTTGGCTCTCTCCCACTCTAACCTCTTTTTTTTTTTTCCTTCCCCTCCCCCATGGGTTTCTGTTACTTTCTCAGGATCCACATAAGAGTGAAACCATATAGTATCTGTCTTTCTCTGTATGGCTTATTTCACTTAGCATAACACTCCCCAGTTCCATCCACATTGCTACAAAAGGCCATATTTCATTCTTTCTCATTGCCACGTAGTATTCCATTGTGTATATAAACCACAATTTCTTTATCCATTCATCAGTTGATGGACATTTAGGCTCTTTCCATAATTTGGCTATTGTTGAGAGTGCTGCTATAAACATTGGGGTACAAGTGCCCCTATGCATCAGTACTCCTGTATCCCTTGGATAAATTCCTAGCAGTGCTATTGCTGGGTCATAGGGTAGGTCTATTTTTAATTTTCTGAGGAACCTCCACACTGCTTTCCAGAGCGGCTGCACCAATTTGCATTCCCACCCTGGCAATAATTATTTTTAATATGACACCTAAAGCACAAGCAATAAAATAACACAGAAAGAAAGAAAGAAAGAAAGAAAGAAAGAAAGAAAGAAAGAAAACAAAGAAAGGGAGGGAGGGAGGAATGAAGGAAGCAAGGAGGAAAAAGTCAGACCTCATCAAACTAAAAACTACTGCACAGCAAAGGAAATAATCACCAAAATGAAAAGGAAACCTACACAATGGAAAAAAGTATATGTATCTGATAAGATATTAATATCCGAAATATATAAAGAAGTCATACAACTTAATAGCAAAAGAGCCAATAACCCAGTCTAAAAATGGGCAAAGTATCTGAATATATATTTTTCCAAAGATGACATACAAATGGCCAATGGATACAAGATGCTCAAATCACTACTCATTAGGGAAATGCATATCAAAACCAAAATGAATTATCACCTTATACTTGTTCGAATGGTTATCAACAAAATGTCAAGAGATAACAAATTCTGGCTGGCAAAGATGTGGAGAAAAAGGAATCCTGGTACACTGTTGGTAGGGTTGTAAATTGGTACGACCATTATGGAAAACATTACAGATGTTCTTCAAAAAATTAAAAATAGAGCTATCATATGATTCAATAATTCCATTTCTGGGTATCTATCTGAAGGAAAAAATTCCCAATGTCGAAGAGATACCTGCTACCCAGTGTTCATTACAACAGCCAAGACATGGAAACTACCTAAGTGCCCATCAGTGGATGAACATATAAAAAAAATATGGACTGTGTATATATGCATATGTATACACTTAAATATTATTCAGCCATTAAAATAAAGGAATCATGCCATTTGGGATAATGTAGATGGGCATTTAGGTCAGTATGATAAATGAAATAAGTTCAACAGAGAAAGATAAAGTACTGTATGATCTCTCTTATATGTGGAATCTAAAAAAAATCACACTCATAAAAAAAGAAATTAAATTTGTGGTTATCATAGTTAGGAAGTGGGGGGTGGGAGATTGGATAATTGGATAAAGGTGGTGAACAGGTACAAGCTTTAATTTATGACAAATAAGTACTAAGGATATCAATGTACAACGTGAGGACTGCAGTTAATACTGCTGTATGATATATTTGAAATTTGTTATGAGAGAGTAGAACCTGGGGTACCTGGGTAGCTCAGTTGGTTGGTTTGGGCACACGTCATGATCACAAAGCTCATGGGTTCAAGCTCTGCATCAGGCTCCATACTGTGGAGCCTGCTTGGGATTCTCTTTCTCTCCCTCTCTCTCTCTGCCCCTCCCCTGCTCAATCTCTTTCTCTCAAAAATAAATAAATAAACTTTAAAAAAAGATTAAAAAAATGAAAGAGTGGATCCTAAAAGTTCTCATCAAAAGAAAAAAAATATTTCATTTTTTTCTTTTTGTTGCTATGTGAGATGATAGATGCTAACTAAACTTATTGTGGTAATTATTTCACCATATATGTAAGTCAAGTCATCATGCTATGGAGCTCAAACTTATATAGTACTTGTATGTCAATTGTATCTCAATAAAACTAAAAGAAAAAAGTATCTAATTTTCAAAATTATCACACAATAAAATATACTTATTTTCAAAAAAATCAATTTTTTTATAAAAGCATCTTTGTTATGTTCCTCAGTATACTATTTAGGGACGTATTTTCTGAGGATTTATTTAAGCAAGTGTTTTGCTTTATAAAAATTTAACTCAGGAAGAAATTAAAAACCTGAATAGACCCACAATCATTTTTAAAAATCAATAATTCAAATATTAATGTACAGTTGACCCTTGAACAACATAAGATTAAACTGCATGGGTTCACTTATATGTGCATTTTTTTAAAGAGTTGACAGTAACAGTTACAGGGCATTTATTTATAACTGCCTACTCCAATCTTCACAAGACTTAACTGAAGGCAACTGGCATAGAAGCTGCTCTTCAAATACCTGGGAGGCTTGTTGAGGCTATCAGCAGCCCCTGTAGGCCCAGGACAAGGCTGGGATGCAATTTTCCCCACTCCACATGACAACAGGGTAATGGGGTCATGCACCCAGGGATGATGGGCAGAAGGCTGGGCTGAAGTGGGGAAACATGCCCAGAGAGCAGAGATGGCACTATTCAGGGAAACCTATAGCCCTGGTGCCCCAAACCCTGAGTCTTCTATGTGCCAGGGTCTAGGTCTATGCTAGGATGGTCATGAGAGGGCACCTCTGGAGCTGGGAGCAGACTGCTCCACATGGCTGTGGCTTGGCCCTGTGTCCACCAAGAGGCCAGAATGCTCACTTGTGTGGAGCCATCGATGTTCACTGACTGGTGGTACAACACTTAGCAGATGAGGCAACTCCACTGTGCCTCCCAGCTGCTGTTGCTGCCCATTGGCCTCCCTGGCAGCTGACACTGCTAAGCTGAGGCCACCATGCTATGGAACATCACCATCCTGGGATGAGTTTCACTGCCATCACCATTGCCCTAGCCTGGCCTGGGCAGCCTGCCTATACATGAATTTTTTTTTCAGTAAGGGTATGTACAGTACTGCAAATGTATTTTCTCTTATGATTTTCTTAATAAGATTTTCTTTTTTCTAGTTTACTTTATTGTAAGAATACAGTGTAAAATACATATACAAAATATGTGTTAACTAACTATGTGCTTATTAAATCTTCCGGTAAGTAGTAAGTTATTAATAGTTAAGGTTTTGGGGAGTCAAGAGTTATACACAGATTTTTGACTGCAGGGGTTGATACTTCTAAACCTTCATTGTTCAAAAGTCAGCTGTATTTACAATTTAAAACTGAATAAGGTTTTCATGGAATTTGAAAATCTGATTCTAAAATTTATAGCACCTAAAAATAGCAAAAATGTTGACAAATAAGAATAAAGAATGAATGCATGCTATATCAGATAATTTTTTTTCACAATAAAGGAATTAAGATGATGTATATTGGCTCAGGGATAGATATACATACGAAAGGAATATAACAGGGTTCTGAATCAGGAGGATCATTTGGGAAAACATGGACTGATTGCAGCATGATGCTAGGTTCATATGTTGTCATATTGGAAAAAAAAACAAAAAGAGTGGAAATAGGGAGACCTGGGTGGCTCAGTTGGTTAAGCATGGTCACGATCTCACAGTTCATGGGTTCAGGTCCACATGGGACATCACACTGACGATGTGGAGCCTACTTGGGATTCTCTCTCTTTCCCTCTTCCTCTCTGCCCCTCCTCCACTTGATCTCTGTCTCTCTCTCTCTCTCTCTCAAAATTAATTAAGAAAAAAGAATGCAAACAAATCCTGTAAAAACTATTCAAATCAACGTGAGAGATTAACCACAGTAGGGACAAACACAAAGAAACAAACAAAAAAGTAAAATGGAGTAATTATTTAATTGATGAACTGTAAAATAGCAGAACTAAAAAAATAAATCCATTTTTTGGTATGTGCAAAATATACTAGAAAATACCACATTTAACGAATGAAAGAAGTATAAAGCATTGAAACTATAGAAAACAGAAAGAATGTTAAAACAACTGAACAAAGAAAAGCAATCATAACTAGCTATGTCTGTCAACTGTTTACTAATATATTTAAAAACTTGGATGATTTGGATTAGTTTCTAGGAAAATACAAATAACCAAAACTGAATTTAGAATAGATAGGAACTTTTAAAAGTCCAGTTACCATAGAAGAGATAAACTTTTTCAAAAACTGCATTTTCCCCCATCACTTAACCTGCAGAAAGGCCCAAGGCCTGCATAATTTCACAGTGGAATTCTACCTAAATCTTTAAAAAATATATAATCTTCATGTTATATAAACTACCATAGCAAGCAGAAAAAGAACAAAAGCCTTTGAACATATAATTATAGGGTATGTATAATTTTATAATTATAACATTAATATCAAAACTTGAGAAAAATAAGAACAAATTAAGACTACAGCATATTTTAATTGCTAAATTGTAAATATTACTAAACAGAAGAATGTTTCAAAGATTTAATATTATTCCCAAAAATAATTCATGGCAAAGAGGTAATAACAAATCAATGATAGCAATTCTATTAATATGAATTATATATATAAGGAGAAAAAGTGACAAAAGATTACAAGCATAACTGTAATTCTTGAAAAGGGATCTAATAAAATTTAACATTGATTCAGATAAAATAGAAGTTGACGGATACTTAACACAATCTTTCTGTTTTTATGATTATCTATCCTACTAGAAAGACAGGGTTGCTATTCTTATGTCAAATAAAATAAACTTTAAACTACAAACGGTCAAAAAAGACAAAGAAGGTCATTATATAATGATAAAGAGGTGAATTCATCAAAAAGATATACAAAATTGTAAATATTTATGCACCCAACATTGGAACACCTAAATGTATAAAACAAATACTAAAAAGAATTACAAAAAGAAATAAATAGCATTACAATAATAGTTGCTTTAATACTCCACTATCAACAATAGATAGATCATCCAGCCAGAGAATCAATAGGAAACAAGGAATTTGAAAAATACTATAGACAAAATGGACTTAGCATACATAAATAGAGCATTCCAAATGTCACATCAATAGGTGAGTGGATAATGAAAATATGTTATATATGTACAATGTAATATTATTTAGACTTTAAAATATGGGGATCCTGTCATGTGCTACAACATGGATAAATTTTGAGGACTTTATGCTAAATGGAATAAGCCAATCACAGACAGACTGTATGACTCCACTTAAAAGAGGTATATTAGTAAAATTTATAGAAACAGAAGGTAAAATAGTGGTTTCCAGGGACCAGGGGGAGATGGAAATGGGGAATTGTTCAATGGGTATAGATTTTTCAGTTTTGTAGGATGAAAACTTCCGGAGATCTGTTACACAATAAATGTGAACATACTTAAACTACTAAATTGTACACTTGAAAAATTCTAAGATAGTAAAAGTTAAAAATGAATGTTATGTTTTTTTACCAAAATTAAAACTTTTTCAATTAGTTTTTAAGATGAAAAATTCCCCCTTAAGATCAGGAACAAGAGAAAGATGTTCACTCTTGCCACTTCTAGTCACCATTATATTGGAAGACCTAGCCAGTGTAATTAGCCAAGAAAAAAAAAACAATAAAAGGCATTTAGATGAAAAACGAATTAAAATTACTTGTTCACAGATGATATAATTTTCATGCAAAATCTCCAAGAAACCCACAAAATATAGTTTATGTATACAATAGAATACTACTTGGCAATAAGAAAGAATGAAATCATGCCATTTGTGGCAACATGGATGGAACTGGACGATATTATGCTGAGAGAAATAAGTCAGTCAGAGAAGGACAGATATATATTTTCACTCATGTGTAGATCTTGAGAAACTTAACAGAAGATCATGGGGGAAGGGAAGGGGAAAATAGTTGAAAAAAACACAGAGGGAGGGAGGCAAACCATAAGAGACTTTTAAATACAGAGAACAAACTAAGGGCGGATAGGGGGTGGGGGAGAGGGGAAAATGTGTGATGGGCATTTAGGAGGGCACTTGTTGGGATGCTAGGATGAGCATAGGACATAAGAGCACAGAACATAGGTAGACATATAGATCAGTGCAATAGAATTAAGCGTCCATAAATTTATACCTGTATGGTCAACTGATTATTGACAAGGGTGCAAAGACCAATCAATAGGGCAAGAATAGTATTTTCAACAAATTGTGCCAGGGCAATTGGATATCTACATACAAAAGAGAGAATTTTGACATTTACCTCCATTTATATATGTATGTATGTATATACACAATAGATCAAAGACCTAAATATGAGTTAAAACTGTAAAACTCTTAGAAGCAAAAATAATTATAATCCTTTACCTTGGATTAGGTAACAGTTTCTTAAACACTATCACCAGAGCACAAACAACAACAGGAAAAATAAATAAATTGTACTTCATCAAAGTTAAAAACTTCTGGGCATGAAAAGATACTATCAAGAAAGTGAAAAGGCAACTCACAGATTGGAAAAAATATATATGCAAACCATATATCTTATAATGCAGTTGTTTTATAGAATTCATAAATTGATAAAACTCAACAAAAAGAGCCAAGTTTTAAAAATGGGCAAAGTACATTAATAAACATTTATCTAAATATATATAAATTACAATAAGCAGTTAAAATTATGCTCAAGATAATTAGTTATTAGTGGGGCGCCTGGGTGGTTCAATAGGTTGAATGTCTGACTTCGGCCAAGGTCACGATCTCACAGTTCATGAGTCCAAGCCCCACATTGGGCTCACTGCTGTCAGCCTGTCAGCATAAAGCCTGCTTCAGATCCTCTGTCCCCCTCTCTCTGCCCCTCCCCTGCTTGCACCCCCCAAAAAGATCATTAGTTGTTACATAAATATAAATGAAAACCACACCAAAATACAAGTTTACGTCAACCAGAGTCACCATAATAAAAACAAAACCAAGAAACAAAAACCAAATAGAAAACAAAAGTCTTGGCCATATTATGAAGAATTTTATCATTCATAAATTCTCATGGGAATGTAAAATGGCTCAGCTGCTATGAAAACAGTTTAGACATTACTCGCAACATGAAACATAGAGTTACTATATATATAATACAGCAATTCCAATCCTAGTCGTGTAATCAAGGGAGTTGAAAACCTGTGTTTGCACTTAAATTTGTACACCAGTATTAATAGCAGTATTAACAATCATTAAATAGTGGAAACAACTCAAATATCCATGAACTGATAAATGCATAAACAGAAATTTGGTATAGCCATACAGTGGAATATTATCTAGCCATAAAAAATGTAGCACATATACATGTTACAAGATGGATGAACCTTGAAAATATTATGCTAAGTAAATAAACCAGTCACAAAGACCACATATTCAAAGATACATCATATCTCATACCTTTGCTTACCAAGAACACATCCTAGTTTTCTCCAATAGGGATATTATCCTTATTTATTTCTAGTAGTTTAAATTACATATATTAATTAGAATTCTTAACACTTAGAATCCTCAATTTCTAGTGAAAACTACAAAGTAAGAAATTATGGACTGTTATACTAGTATTTTGTGGATTGGCAAATTTAAAAGCATATTTCATAATTTTTAGAAGTATATTTTCCCTCAGTAAATTTTTCATTGTTACACAAAACACGTTTAATAATAGACCCAAATTTCTTTAGTTCCTCTTTAATAGGAAGCCAAAGGTGGACAAACCTATGCTCAGTAATCAATATTTCAGTATTTTATCTTACTTGTAAATAATCTAGATATTTAATGAATATTCATTATTTACTTTATTCCAGTATAACTTAAAGTTTCAAGTTTTTGAAAATATTTTGGAATCTATTTTTAAGTAGACATATGAAACAATTATTGAAAATTTATAAGCTTTTATCTTACATCTATTTAATTTACTTGTTCTTTTTTTTTTTTTTTTTTTTTTTTCAACGTTTTTTTTTTTTATTTATTTTTGGGACAGAGAGAGACAGAGCATGAACGGGGGAGGGGCAGAGAGAGAGGGAGACACAGAATCGGAAACAGGCTCCAGGCTCCGAGCCATCAGCCCAGAGCCTGACGCGGGGCTCGAACTCACGGACCGCGAGATCGTGACCTGGCTGAAGTCGGACGCTTAACCGACTGCGCCACCCAGGCGCCCCTAATTTACTTGTTCTTAATGATTGATTATGTTTAAATTACTCATGAAAATTTCTTGAGATATTAAATAGCTAACCATCATGTTATCTTTCTTGCTGGCAAATTCTGTGTCAGAGATAATGTGAGCTTATTTGACTTTTAATAAACCTAGGTAGAAAAAAAGTTATATGTCTGCATTGTATTTAATGCTGAGAATTCTAAAGAACTACATGTTTTAATTAAACTAACAAATTTAAATTAGCTTTTATCAAAGATTAACCTAGAACATATGAACTTGAAAAAAATTTGGGATAGTTTCTATATTTCTGAGAGTACACTTGACTTATATAAATGTTTAATTTTCTTTAGCCAATTAGAGCTCTTGAAATTAGTTTTAGCTATACCATCCAGAGTTTAAAAAAGACCACATTTGTAATGTACATACATAGACATACATAAACATAGAGACATTTGCAAACAGATACAGCTTTATAATAATAGGTATAATAATGCAAAACTCACACATTTATAAAAGAACAGTTGGTTTCAAATTGTATTTATGGCAGATGGAATAAGTTAAGGTTACCTGCTGAGATAGCTTAAACTTTCTACTATATCTGTGATAAGTATTTTTAAGATTTTTCTTTTGCTTAGTTACTAAACAGCCTTTCCTTTTTTTTTTTTTCTTCTGATAAGAATTACCTCCGGAATTTTGCATTTCAAAGAAATGGCTTAGATAAGAGTCCCAAGAGAAAATCAGGAAGAAAATTTACATCTCAAAAGAACAGGGAAAGAATGCAGTTCCTCCAAGAAGTTTTGTTTCCTAAATCTAGAATTTTATCATACCTACAAGCCATTATAGATGTATAGGTAAAATTTGGGGATTAGAAAACAGGATAAGTAAGCTCTGAATTGTTTTTAGGACTTAATTTCTGTTCTTATAATCAACTTATAAAACAAGGACAGTTTTTAATTCTTCAAAGAATTGGGTTACAACCTGAATGATATCAAATAGGTGACCCATTCTTCCAACTACATTATCTCCTATTTGTTTCTTTAAGTCAGGAAGAAGATCTTCAATTAAGATGGAAATATAAAAGAGGGGTGCCCAAGTGGTTCAGGTGGTTAAGTGTCCAACTCTTGATTTTGGCTGGGATCATGATCTCATGGTTTGTGATTCTGAACCCTGTATCAGCCTCTGTGCTAACAATGCAGAGCCTGCTTGGGATTCTCTCTCTCCCTCTCTCTGCCCCTCCCTGACTCTCACTGTATCTCTTTCTCTCAAAATGAATAAACTTAAGGGGAAAAAAGATGGAAATAAAAAAGATTCCTATGTTCTAGATTTAGAGCCGTTTGGTTTTGAAATGTCTTTCCCTCTGAGTACACAGTTTCATTTAGCTTAGGGGAGAAGTCCTAAAAAACATTCTTATTAAAACCTGAATATCAGCTTCATTTCGGCCAACTATTGACCATAGGGCCACTTTAAAAAATCCTTTTAAATATTTTGTCAGATTTCATCCAGGACAAACAGGAAATATTCCTGGCTGTAATAAACATCCCCTTGGTGCCAATAAAGGAAAAGAGAATATTAACACAAAAGATAGTCAAAAGAAATAAAAAATAGACAATTTCCTTGAAAGCTGGCAACAATTGGTAGGATCTCAGCCACAAAAGATGTGCAAAATACATTTGCCAGGCTATATTTTTGGGACCTCCCCCACTCTGACGGTGGCTAAGCCAAGTTATAATGTTTAAGGGAATAACTAGTAGAAGTTTACTGGAGAATCCATTAGAGTTCAGTCAACTATGAGAGGGGCCCAAATAGTGGTGGTCCTTTGAAAGTAGATATGGGGATATCTGTAAGGCCACCAACTTGGGGAACTGTTTTTTATGGTCTTGTAATCTCTTCAGAGTGAAAAGAAAATTTAGATAGAGAATTAGTAGACTGAGTGCTCAGGTAAAGGAGAATAGAGGGGAGTAATAAGAGTCACATTAGTCTTATAGTCTCTTAGGTACCTCTTATATCTTTAATTTTTCATTTGTCCTTTGTGATGAATCTTTCAATGAAGCTAATTTGGTATTTTGAAATCTTTTGGAGCTTTCTGCATGTCAGTGAAAATAGACATCCCATTCTGTTTGATTGGTTAGCCCTTACTTTCAAGTGCACTTCTTCAATGAATGATCTTGTCTAATTAAATGGTAGGAAAGAAAAAAAATTCCCTTTTTCCTTCTAGGTTCTTTGGCTTGTCTAATAATTAAGTTGACTTAAGAGATTAATGTTGAAAAACAAACATAATTTTATACATATAATAGTTCCATAAAAATATGAGACTCCAAGAAGCAACCAAAGCAGGAAGCATTTATACTTTTTAGACAAAGTAACAATAAATTTATGAAGAATTGAAAAGACAAGGTGTCTGGGCTTGGATAGCAAATTAGTGAAGAAGTAACAATGTAAACAGTCTTCTTGGCTCCAAATTCCCTATTTCTGGTGATAAGGAAGATTTCTGCATGTCTAGTACAAAGAAAGCAACTTTCATTGGAGATTTATTTCCTGCTTTCAAGGCACAAAGGACAGACTGTCCTTTCTGCATTAGTGGTTCTCAAGTAACTTTAATTCAAAATAATCAATATGCCAAAGTGGCATACTTTGCTCCCTTTCAGAATATTCCCCACAATAAGTATTATATTTCTAGATAGTCTTAGTAAGATTTTGCCATTTTTGTAGTTATCTCTAGCTTTTGTGACTGCAATTTTTAGACTTAAATTAGCAGTGTGCTCAATTCTTTGACACCTGAGAATCCTATTTCTTTAGGGTCTCACAGAGGGAAAATAATACTTGAAAGGGATGTGCCACCAGGTTGGGAATTTTGTGGTTTTTAAAGTGTGCCTCATTGCATGGAAATTTTATTGAGATTGGTAGGTGACCTATTGACATTTAACCAGTTCTGTGATCATCTTATCCTAACATGGGAGTCTTAGAATTAGGTGGCAAGTGCTCTAACAACTTTTAAATATTCAACCCATACTCACCTATTTTGTGCCTTTGACTTCTGAGATTCGTGTTAGGGATCTATTATTAATTTCATGAGAATATTTCCTTATAGTGGCAGATGCACTAATAGCTTATATTGTTCTTAAAATTTTATTATTTTTTAAAAATTCTTCCACGTTTTTATTTAAACTTAAGTTTGTTAACATATGGTGTACTATTGGTCTCAGAAGTAGAATTTATTGATTTGTCACTTACATATAACAACCAGTGTTCATCACTAAAAGTGCCCTCCTTAATGACCATCACCCATTAGCACATCACCTTATTACACTTAGCATAAAACACTCTAGTTACATTCATGTTATTGCAAATGGCAAGATTGCATTCTTTTTGATGGCTGAGTAATATTCCATTGTGTGTGTGTATATGTATATATCACTACTTTTTTTTTTCCAGAGCAGCTGCACCAGTTTGCATTTCCACCAGCACTGAAAGAGAGTTCCCCTTTCTCCACATTCTCGACAATATCTGTTGTTTTCTATGTTAATTTTAGCCATTCTGCTTGGTGTGAGGTGGCATCCTGTTGTAGTTTTGGTTTGTACTTCCTTGATGATGAATGGTGTTGAGCAGTTTTCAATGTATCTGTTAGCCATTTGTATGTCTTCTTTGGACAAACCTCTGTTCATGTCTTCTGCCCATTATTTATCTGGATTATTTTTTGGGGGGGTGTATTGACTTTGATAAGTTCTTGATAGATTTTGAATACTAGACCTTTACCAGATATGTCATTTGCAAATGTATTCTCCTCTTATGAAGGTTGCCTTTTATTTTTGTTGATTTTTTTTTCTTTTACTGAGCAGAAGTTTTTATCTTGATAAAGTCCAATAGCTCATTTTTGCTTTTGTTTCTCTTGTCTTTAGAGATGGTCCTAGTAAGAAGTTGCTATGGCCATGGTCAAAGAGGTTGCTGCCTGTGTTCTCTAGGATTTTGATGGTTTCTTTTTTCATATTTAGATATTTTGAATACCATCCATTTTGAATTTCTTTTTGTGTATGGTTCAAGAAGGTGGGCCAGTTTCATTCTTCTTCATGTTGCTGTCCAGTTTCCCCAGGACCATTTATTGAAGAGACATTCTTTTTTTTCCCATTGGATATTCTTTCCTCCTGTGCCAAAGATTAGTTGACCATATAGTTGTGTGACAATTGCTGGGATCCCTATTCTTTTCCATTGACCTATATGTCTATTTTTGTGTCAGTACCATACTGTGTTGATGACTACAGCTTTGTAATACAACTTGAAGTCCAGAATTGTTATGCCTCCCATTTTGCTTTTTTTTTTTTCCAATGTTACTTTGGCCATTCAAGGACTATTCTGGTGTAATACAAATTTTAGAATTGTTTGTTTGAGCTCTGTGAAAAATGCAGGTGTTATTTTGATAGTGATTGCATTAAATGTGTAGATTGTTTTGTGTAGTATAGACATTTTAAAAGTATTTGTTGTTCCAATCCATGAGCATGGAATGTTTTTCCATTTTTTGTGTCATCTTCAATTTCTTTCATAAGTGTTCAATAGATTTCAGAATATATATCTTTTGCCTCTTTAGTTAGTTTTTTCCCTAGGTATCTTACGGGTTTTGTGCAATTGTAAGTGGGACCGATTCCTCGATTTTACTTTCTGCTGTTCCATTATTGCTATACAGAGATGCAACATATTTTTGTACATTAATTTTCTATCCTGAAAATTATTGAATTCATGTATCAGTTCTAGCAGTTTATTGGTGGAGACTTTGGGCTTTCTACATAGAGTATCATGTTGTCTGCAAAGAATGAAAGTTTGACTTCTTTGTTGTTGATTTGGATGTCTCTTATTTCTATTTGTTGTCTGATTGCTGAGGCTAGGACTTCCACTGCTATGTTGAACAACAGTGGTGAGAGTGGACCTCCCTGTAATGTGCCTGACCTTAGGGGGAAAGCTCTCAGTTTTTCCCATTGAGGATTATATTAGCTGTGGGTTTTTCATATATGACCTTTATGATGTTGAAGTATATTTCTTCTATCCCTACTTTCTTTAGGGTTTTTATAAAGAAAGTTGCTATATTTTGTCAAATGCTGTTTTTCCATCTATTGAGAGGATCATATGGTACTTATCCTTTCTTTTCTTAATGTAATGTATCATGTTGATTGATTTGCAGATATTGAACCACCCCCACAACCCATGAATAAATTCCTCTTGATTGAGGTGAATAATTCTTTTAATGCACTGTTAGTTTCGATTTCCTAGTATGTTGAGAATTTTTGCGTCCATGTTCTTCAGGGATATTGGCCTGTAACTCTCCTTTTTTTTTTTTTAACTTTTTTTTTTAACGTTTATTTATTTTTGAGACAGAGAGAGACAGAGCATGAACGGGGGAGGGTCAGAGAGAGGGAGACACAGAATCTGAAACAGGCTCCAGGCTCTGAGCTGTCAGCACAGAGCCTGATGCGGGGCTTGAACTCACCGACCGCGAGATCATGACCTGAGCCGAAGTCGGCGGCTTAACCGACTGAGCCACCCAGGCGCCCCGTAACTCTCTTTTTACGATGGTTCTTTGTCTGGTTTTGGAATCAAGGTAATACCTCATAGGATGAGTTTGGAAGTTTTCCTTTCATTTCTATTTTTCGGAAAAGTTTCAGAAGAACAAGTATTAACTCTTCTTTAAAAGTTTTGTAGAATTCCCTTGGGAAATCATCTGGACATGGACTCTTATTAATTGGGAGACTTTTGATTGCTGATTCAACTTTTTTGCTGATTATGGACCTATTCAAATTATCTCTGTTTCAGTTTTTGTAGTTTATATGTTTCTAGGAATTTATCTATTTCTTCCAGATTGACCAATTAATTTTCATAAAATTTCTCATAATACTCTACTATAATTGTTTGTATTTCTATGGTGTTGGTTGTGATCACTCTTCACTTATTTGTGATTTTATTTGGGTCATTTCTCTTTTATTTTTGATAAACCTGTCTATAGGTTTATCAATTTTGTTAATTTTTTCAAAGAACCAGGTCCTAGTTTCATTGATCTATTCTCCTGTTTATTTTTTTCTTTCTATATCATTTATTTCTGCTCTAATCTTTATTATTTCTCTTAATCTGATGATTTTAAGCTTTATTTGCTCTTCTTTTTTCCAGCTTTTTTAGGTGTAATTTTAGGATGTGTGCTTGAGACTTTTCTTCTTGAAGCAGACTGTATTGGTATATACTTCCTTCTTATGACCTCCTTTGTTGCAACCCAAAGATTTTGTACTGTCGTGTTTTCTTTTTCATTTGCTTCCATGTATTGTTTTCTTGTTTAATTTCCTGGTTAAACCAATCATTCTTTAGGAGGATGTTCTGTAACCTCCATGTACTTGTAGTCTTTCCAATTTTTTTCCCTATGTCTGAATTAAAGTTTCATAGCATGTTCCAGTGTGTCATTCAAAGCCATTGTTCCTTCTTGATCTTCTGCTTAGATTATCTGTCCATTGTTGTAAGTGGGGTGTTAAAATCTCCTACTAATACTGCATTATTATCAATGAATTTCTTTAAGTTTTTTATTAAGTGATTTATATATTTGGGTTATTCCAAGTCGGGGCACAAATATTTATAATTGTTATATCGTCTTGTTGGATAGACCTCTTTATTATGATATATATCTTTATTACAAGCCCTTTTTCATATCATATTACAGTCTTTGGTTTAAAATCTAGTTTTTCTGATATAAGTATGACTATTACAGCTTTCTTTTGATGTTCATTAGCATGATAAATGGTTTACATTTCCTCACATTCAATCTGCATGTGTCTTTGGTTCTAAAATGAGTCTCTTATAAGTAGCATATTGATGGGTGTTGTTTCTTATGCATTATGCTGCCCTATGTCTTTTGATTGGATTATTTAGTCCATTAGTAATGTAATTGCTTTGAATGTAAATGGATTATATAATCATATAGATAGATAGATAGATAGATAGATAGATAGTGCCACTGTATACCTCTATAGTCATTGTTCCTATAGATTGTCTCTGCTCCTTTCTTGTCTTTGTTGCTTTTGGTATCTCTTTCCTGTTTCAAAGAGTCCCCTTTAATATTTCTTGCAGAACTGGTTACTGTTCATGAACTCCTTTAGTTTTTGCTTGTCAGGTAAACTCTTTCTTTTTCCTTCTATTGTGAATGACAGCCTTGATGAATAAAGTATTCTTGGCTGTATTTTTTTCTACTTAGCACTTTGAATATATTATGCCATTCCCTTCTGGCCTGGCAAGTTTCTGTAGACAGGTCTATTGCTAACCTTATGTGTCTACCCTTATAGGTTAGGGAACTTTTGTCCTTAGCTGCTTTCCGATTTCTCTTTTTGTCTTTGCAGTTTGCAAATTTTACTATGATATGTTGGTGTTGACCTGTTTTTGTTGATTTTGAGGGGGCTTCTGTGCCTCTTGGACTTGAACGCCTGTTTTCTTTTGCAGATTACAGATGTTCTCATCTATAATATGTTCAAATAAACCTTCTGCTCCTTTTTCCCACTTTTCTTCTGGGACTCCTATGATTTGGATATTATGATTCCTTATGATGTCACTGAGTTTCCTAAGTCTATATTCATGATCTAATAATTTACTTTGTCTCTTCTTTTTAGCTTCATTATTTTCTATAATTTTATCTTCTATATCACCTATTCATTCCTCTGCTTCTTCTATTGTTGTGATTACATCCAATTTTGCATCTCAGTTACAACATTTTTGTATTGCAGCCTAATTTCTAGGTTTTTGATATCTGCAGCAAGGGTTTCTCTAGTGTCTTCTATGCTTCTTTAAAGCCCAGCTAGTAATCTAATGACCTTTGTTTTAAGTTCTTGTTCAGATATATTGCTTATGACTGTTTTGAGTAAGTCTTTGCAGTGATTTCTTCTTGATCTTTCTTTGGGGGAGAAATACTCCATCTTGTCATTTTGTCTAGGTTTGTGTATTTTGCATGTTATGAAAGCTTATTATATTTCTTGTTCCTGATTTCTGTATTAAGAAAGGGTACACTGTCCGGGGCCTGGTACTCCAGGAAGTATTTCTTATGTATCCTATGGGCAATCTGTTATTATTTTGGCTGGTCTTTCCCTCAGGTCAATCTTCTGCAGAGTTCCTCCTTGCTTGCAGTGGGAAATGTTACTACCTTTAAGTAGTTGTGCTTTGATTTGTTTGTTAAGATAAGCCTGATTTTATATATATATATTATATATAATATAATATATGTTATATTATTATATATTATATACAATATATAATATAAATAAAATATATTATATATAATATAATATATAAGATATAAAATATATTTAATATATAACATATAAAGCATATTTAATATGTAAATATATAAATGTGTATTTATATATAATATATAATATATAAATATATTTAATATAATATAATATATATTATATTATATTTAATATAATATTATATAATATATAAATATATTACATAATATATTTATATATCATATATAACATACATTTATATATTATATATTATATATTATACATTATATATTTACATATAATGTATAATATAAATAATATAATAATAAATAATATTCATATTTTATAATAAATAAATATTTACATATATTTTATATAATAAATAAATATTATAATAAATAAATAATAAATAATATATATAAATAAATATAAATATAAATACAGAAACTTAAATATAATTTATATTTATATATATGAAAGTTGATTTTTAAAAAAGTGAAAAGGAAAATAAATAAAAACAAACAAAAAAATTAACACAAAACAACTATAAGCCTGATTCCAAAAGAAAAGAATGCAAAACAAAAAAATAAGAAGAAACGTGATCCAAAAAGAGAAAAGAAAATGAAAAAAACAGACAAAAACTATAAGCCTGATTCCAAAAAAAAAGAAGAAAAGAAAAAAAAGAAAACCTTGTCCTATTTCCACATAAACTGAAGCTGACACTTTGGAATACTCTATGATCAGTAGACTTGGTGCATATGAGGGGCCTGTGCTGGTCCTGTGGGAGAGAGGCCTGCTGCACTGGCTCACAGTCAGCCCTGCCCTAGTAAAGATGCACCTGCAGTGCACAGTGGAGTGGGGTTTGTGTTGCTGTGTTGCTCACTGAAATTTGACTGTGCTGGTGGGTGGTAAGAAGATGGTGTCATCCTGCTCTTGCATTCTTGGAGAGGCGAACTCATGCCTGCTGCTGTTCAGGATGCCCTCATGGAAAAGTGAACAATCTCCCGTCCTGTGTCTCAGGCTTGTGTCAGATCTCTGCCCTCCCTTTGTCTGTGCCCACCCTTTCGGCATGCCCCACACTACAGTTCTCCTGTGTTTTATCCCTGGTGCAACTAGGATTAAAAACTTCAAATCTTAAAGGACACAGTATAGCATGGACCTGCTCCTTTCCTCCAAAGGAGAGCCTTGCAGCACTGGGTCTGGTTTCCCTGAAAATCAGTCACATGGCTGCCCAGGTGCTTGGAAGTTATGGCGAAGCACAGCAAAAAGCAGCCACCAGGTTATTTGCCCTCTGTGTGGGCTTCTGTCCTTTGCTGATATAAGGCCATTCAATGGCACCCATGGAGTCCTTTGTCCTTGTAGAGGCAATAAAACCTCTTCCAAATGTACTCCAGAAAGAGGAACAGTCTCTCCTGTGCAACCCAGGGAATCCTTGGACTGTGCTCTCCACTCCCTGGCCTGAACTCTCCTTTGCAGGAGCACTGCCGCCCACATGGCTTGACTCTCATGAATGACATAGACTTCTAAAACCTCAGAATTTGAACACCACTGCTTATAAAAAACTTGCAACAGTGAGCTGCTCTTGATTCCCCAGGCGATGGTTTTGGGGAAGTGTTTTTCTTATGTAAACTCAACACACTGCTCTCTCTCCCCTTCTTTCTTTCTCCTCTCTCCATGAGAAGTGTTCCCTCCTCTCCGCAGCACCATGGCTTTTATCTCCCCTAATTCATGTCTCTACAACTCTTACCTGACACATTCTCTCCTTCAAATTGTGTAGATTGTTCTCTGATCCTCTAATCAATTTCTTAGGTGTTCAAAATTATTTGATATTAATCTATCTGTGTTCAAGGGATGAAGCAAGCACAGGGTCACCCTACTATTCCTCCATCTTGTTACTTGCCCTAATAACTTGTAATTGTTTGACTTGGGCCTGCTTAGATTTTGATGTGCCATTGATCAAAACAGTCTGAATTTCCTGTCTTAATTTATTTCCCTAAGTCTTCCAGTTGTTTATGCTGTGGATTTACCTTCAAGCCTTTGTAGTCCCTTCATGGAGACTTAGATTGAGGGCTATCTATTATTTCCCCTTGTTAAAATAGTTTTTGGTATATGGGTTAACTTTATCAGCTCCAGGCCCAGCATGCATTATGGAATATATATTATATTCATTATATTATATTTATTACACATTGTATTGTAAAATAAAATAATATAATATATTTAAAACATATACAGTAAAGCCTCGGTTTGCAAATGTAATTCATTCTGGAAACATGCTTGTAATGCAAAACAATTAAAGCGAATTTCAAGAACCATTGGCTCAGTTGTGATCATGTGATGTTAGGCATCATGAGCTACTCGTATTGCAAGACATTGCTCATTTACCAAGTTAAAATTTAGTAGAAACGTTTGCTCATCTTGGGGAACACTTACAGAACAAGTTATGTGGAACCCAAGGTTTTACTATATACTTATTATACATATTTAATATATAATATATTTGAAATTTATTTTTTATTCATATAAAGATTAACAGACTTGATATCAAGGTATCAATGTATTAGGCCATATATTATATTTTAAAGAAAAATGTATTATTATATTATGTTGAAGAAAAAAAATTAAACAATAATAGACCTAAGGAAAATACATACAAATAATACACAAAATTACAGAGAATAGAAAAAGAAGATCACTCTTTGTATAATCTCTTTCACTTGATTATGGGTAGGATCTAGTGACTTGCCTTAAACTAAATATGGCAAAGGTGATAGAATGTCACTTCCAAGACTACATTACAAAAGTCTGTGATTTCAGACTGTGACATTCTCTTGCTCTCACTTGCTCACTGTAAAACTGTCATCTTACCATGCTGTAAACCTTCCTGAGGCTTACATACTGCAGAACTCAGGCAACGTTCAGTCAATAACCAGCAAGAAACTGCAGCTCTTAGTCAAACAACACTCAAATAAATCTTTCCAACCATCAAATGACTGAACTTAGAGACTAATTTCTCTCCAGTTGAATCTTGAGATGACCACAGACCTGGCTAATATCTTGACTGAAGCCTTTGAGATACTTTGAAACACAAGACTCAGGTAAGCCACATGTACATTTCTTTCTTTTTTTATTTTTCAGAATGATAAAGTACTTGATTTTTATTTTGCTTTTAAAAATCACTAGTTGTCAATATTATTTTAGACAATGCATCATTCTAGAATCAATTTTGAGTGTTAAAAAAGCATTTTATTATTTTTTTTAGCTTTGATATTTTAATTATTTAATTATTTATTTGTTTATTCAATTTATTGTCAGGTTAGCTAAGATACAGTGTAGTCTTGGCTTCAGGAATAGGTTCCCATGATTCGTATCTTCCATATAACACCCAATGCTCATCTAAAAATTTCCCTCCTCAATGCCCATCACCCATTTTGCCATCCCCCCACTTCCCACCCCCATCAACCATCAGTTTGTTTTCTGTATTTAAGAATCTCTTATGGTTTGCCTCTCTCTCTGTTTGTATCTTATTTTCCCTTCCCTTATGCTATGGTCTTCTGTTAAGTTTCTAAAATTCCACATATGAGTGAAAAAATATGATATCTTTTTTTTTTTCTGACTGACTTATTTCACTTAGCATAATAGCCCCCAGTTCCATCCATGTTATTGCAAATGGCAAGATTTCATTCTTTTTCATCACCGAGTAGTATTCCATTGTATATATATACCACTTCTTTATCCATTCATCGGGTGATGGGCATTTGGGCTTTCCATAATTTGGCTATTGTTGATAGTGCTGCTATAAACATCGGGATACCTGTGCCCCTAGGAATCAGCACCCTTGTATCTTTTGGATAAATACCTAGTAGTGTTAGTTCTGTGTCATAGGGTAATTATTTTTCATTTTTTAAGGAACCTCCATACTGTTTTCCAGAGTGGCTTCACCAGTTTTCATTCCACTAGCAGTGCAAGATGGTTCCCTTTGTCTCCATCCTTGCCAACATCTGTCGTTTCCTGAGTTCTTAATTTTAGTCCCTCTGACTGGTGTGAAGTGGCATCTCAGTGTGGTTTTGACTTGTATTTCCCTGATGATGAGTGAAGTTGAGCACTTTTCATGTGTTTATTTGGTATCTGAATGTCTTCTTTGGAAAAGTATCTATTCATGTCTTCTGTCCATTAATTCACTGTTTTATTTGTTTTTCAGGTGTGGAGTTTGGTAAGTTTTTTATAGATTTTAGATACTAACCCTTTGTGTGTTATGTTATTTGCAAATTTCTCCCATTCCGTCAGTTGCCTTTTAGTTTTGTTGATTGTTTCCTTTGCTGTGCAGAAGCTTCTTATTTTGATGAGGTCCCAGTAGTTCATTTTTGCTTTTGTTTCCCTTGCACCTGGATACATGTCAAGTAAGACGTTTCTGCAACCAAGGACAAAGAGTTTGCTGTCTGTTTCCTCCTGTAGGATTTTGACTGTTTCCTGTCTCACATTTGGTCTTTCATCCATCTTTATTTTATTTTTGTGTATAGTCTAAGAAAGTGGTCCAGTTTCATTCTTCTGCATGTTGCTGTCCAGTTCTCCCAGCACATTTGCTAAAGAGACTGTCTTTTTTCCATTGAGCACTCTTTCCTGTTTTGCCAAAGATTAGTTGTCCATATATTTGTGGGCACACTTCTGGGTTTTCTATTTTATTCCACTGGTCTATGTGTATTTTTTTTGTACCAATACCATACTTTCTTGATGATTACAGCTTTGTAATACAGGCTAAAGTCTGGGATTGTGATGCCTCCAGGTTTGGTTTTCTTTTTCAATACTACTTTGACTATTTAAGGACTTTTGTGGTTCCGTACAAATTTAGGATTGTTTGTTCTAGCTCTGTGAAGAATGATGGTGCTATTTTGATTGGGATTTCATTGAATGTGTAGATCTTTTGGGTAGTATCGAAATTTTAACAATATTTTTTCTTCCAATCCATGAGCATGGAGTGTTTTTCCATTTCTCTGTGTCTTCAATTTCTTTCATAAACTTTCAGTGTACAGATCTTTTACCTCTTTGGTTAGGCTTATTCCTAGGTATTTTATGGGTGTTGGTGCAATTGTAAATGAGATTGATTCCTTAATATCTTTCTGTTGCTTCATTATTGGTGTATAGAAATGCAGCAGATTTCTGTACCTTGATTTTATATCCTGTGACTTTGCTGAATTCATGTGTCGGTTCTACCAGTTTTTTGGTAAACTTTTTAGGTTTTCCAAGTAGACTCTCACGTCATCTGCAAAAGTTAAAGGTTGATTCTTCTTTGCCAATTCGGATGACTTTTGTTTCATTTTGTTGTCTGATTGCTGAGGCTAGGTTTCCAACACTATGTTAAACAACAGTGGTGAAAGTGGGCATCCCTATCATGTTCCTGATGTTAGCGGAAAGCTCTCAGTTTTTCCTATTGCAGAAGATATTAGCCATGGGCCTTTCATATATGGCTTTTATGATGTTTAAGTATGTCCTTTCTATCTCGACTTTCTTGAGGGTTTTTATTAAGAAAGTATGCTACATTTTGTCAAATGCTTTTTCTGCATCTATTGACAGGATCATTTGGCTCTTATCCTTTCTTCCGATTGGCAAATAAGGAACCAGCCCTGCAGCACAGGAAAAAAATCCCGCTTGATTATGGTGAATAATTCCTTTAATATAGTGTTGTATTTTATTTGCTAGTATCTTGTTGAGAATTTTTGCATCCAGTTTCATTAGGGATATTGGCCTATAATTCTCCTTTTTAGTGGGATCTTTGCTTTGGGAATCAAGATAATGCTGGCTTCATAGAATGACTCGAAAATCTTTCCTTCCATTTCTATTTTTTTTTTTTTGAACAGCTTGAGAAGAACAGGTATTAACTCTTCTTTAAATATGTGGTAAAATTCCCTGGGAAAGCCATCTTATTTGTTGGGACTCTTATTTGTTGGGATATTTTTGATAACTGATTCAATGTCTTCACCGGTTAGGAGTTTGTTAAAATTTTCTCTTTCTTCCCATCTGAGTTTTGTAGGTTGTGGGTGTCTAGAAATTTGTACACTTCTTCCAGATTGTCCAGTGTGTTGGCATATAATTTTTCATAGAGTTCTTTAAAAATTGTATTCCTGTGGTGTTTTTTGTGATCTCTCCTCTTCCATTTGTGATTTTATCTATTTGGGTCATCTCTCTTTCATTTTGAGAAGTCTAGCTAAGGGTTTATCAATTTTTTCTATTCTTTCAGAAAAAAAAACAAGTTTTAGATTCATTGATCTGTTCTACTGTTTTTTGGGGGATTGTATATTGTTTATTTATGCTCTAACCTTTCTTATTTTTCTTCTGCTGCTGGCTTTGGGCTTTCTTTGCTGCTGCCTTTCTAATTCCTTTAGGCGTGAGATTAAGTTATGTATTTGAGACTTTTCTTGCTTCTTATGATAGACATGAATTGCAATGTGTTTTCCTCTTGGGACTGTCTTTGCTGAATCCCAAAGGGTTTGGAATGTCATGTTTTCACTTTCATTTTCTTCCATAGAAATTTTAATTTCTTCCTTAATTTCCTAGTTGTCCTATTTATTCTTTAGTAGGATGTTCTTTAATTTCTATGTATTTGGGGGCTTTCCAAATTTTTTCTTGTGGTTGATTTCAAGTTTCATAGCGTTGTGATCTGAAAATATGCATGGTATGATCTCAATCCCTATATACTTGTTGAGGACTGTTTTGTGACCCAGTGTGTAATCTATTTTGGAGAATGTTCCATGTGCACTCAAGAAGAATGTGTATACTGCTGCTTTTGGATAAGAAGTTCTGAATATATCTGTTAAGGCCATCTGGTCCAATGTGTCATTCAGAGCCGTTGTTTCCTTATTTATTTTCTGCCTAGATGGTCTGTCCATTGCTGTAAGTGCAGTATTAAAGTCCCCTAAAACCTAAAATCATGGTATTATTATCTATACATTTATTTTTGCTCATGATTTTGTTCGTTATATATATATATATTATATATATATAATATATATATATATAATATCGTTATATATATATATATAATATATATATATTAATATATTATATATATATATATTTGGGTGTTCCATGTTGGGGGAATAAATATTTACAATTATTAGCTCTGTTTGATTAATAAACCCTTTAACTATAATATAATACCCTCCTTCATCTCTTGTTACGGTCTTTGTTTTAAAATCTAGTTTTTCTAATATAAGTATGTCTACTCTGACTTTCTTTTGACATCCAGTATGATGATACATGGTTTTCCATCTCCTCACTATCAATCTGCAAGTATCCTGATCTAAAAGGAGTCCTTGGTAGGCAGAATATAGATGAATATTTTTTTATCCATTCTGATACCCTATGTCTTTTTCTTCATTTTTCTTTTTTATTTCTTAATTTATATCCAAGTTAGTTAGCATATAGTGAAATCATTATTTCAGGAGTAAATTCCAGTGATTCATCTCCTATATATAACACCCAGTGCTCACACCAACAAATGACTTCTTTAATGCCTCTTACCCATTTAGCTCATCACCCTACCCAAAAACCTCCCAGCAACCTTCAGTTTGTTCCCTATATTTAAGAGTCTTTTTTTGTCCCCCTCCCTGTTTTTATATTTTTGCTTCCCTTCCCTTATGTTAATCTATTTTGTATCTTAAATTCCACATATGAGTGAAGTCATATGATATGTGTCTTTCTCTGACCGGCTAATTTCGATTACCATAATACCTTCTAGTTCCATCCACATTGTTGCACATGACAGGATTTCATTCTTTTTGATCACCGAGTAACATTTCATTGTGTGTGTGTGTGTGTGTGTGTGTGTGTGTGTGTACCAGAACTTCTTAATCCATTCATCTGTCAATGGACATTTGGGCTCTTTACATACTTTGGCTGTTGATAGTGTTGCTATAAACATTGGGTGCATGTACCCCTTTGAAACAGCATAGCTATATCCCTTGGATAAATAACTAGTAGTGCAATTGCTGGGCCATAGGAAAGTTCTATTTTTAACTTTTGGGGGGCTCTCCATACTGTTTTCCAGAGTGGCTGCACCAGTTTGCATTCCCACCAGCAGTACAAAAGAGATCTTCTTTCTCTGCCTCCTCAACATCTGTTGTTGCCCCAGTTGTTAATTTTACCCATTCTGACTGGTGTGAGATGCTATCTCATTATGGTTTAAATTTGTATTTCCCTGGTGATGAGTGATGTTGAGCATTTTTTCATGTGTCTGTTAGCCATCTGGATGTCTTTTTTAAAGAAGTGTCTGTTTAGAGAAGTGTCTTTTTCCCATTTTTTTCACTGGGTTATTATTTTTGGGGGGAGGGGGTGTTGAGTTTGATAGGTTCTTTATAGATTTTGGATACTATCCTTTTATCTGATATGTCATTTGCAAATATCTTGTCCCATTCTGTCCCTTTTAGTTGATGATTGTTTCCTTCACTGTGCAGAAGCTTTTAATCTTGACAAGGTCCCAATACTTCATTTTTGCTTTTGTTTCCCTTGCCTGTGGAGACATGTTGAGTAAGAAGTTGTTGTGGCCTTGGCCAAAGAAGTTTTTTTCCTGTTTTCCCCTTTAGGATTTTGATGGTTTCCTGTCTCACATTTAGGTCTTTCATCTATTTTGAGTTTATTTTTGTGTATGGTATAAGAAAATGGTCCAGGTTCGTTCTTCTGCAAGTCACTGTCAGGTTTTCCCATCACCATTTCTTGAAGAGACTGTCTTTATTACACTGGATATTATATCCTGCTTTGTTAAAATTTGGTTGGCCATATGTTTGTGGGTCCATTTCTGGGTTCTCTATTCTATTCCATTGAACTAAGTGTTTTTGTGGCAGTACCATATTGTCTTGATGATTACAGCTTTGTAATACATCTAAAAGTCTGAGATGTGATGCCTTCAGCTTTGGTTTCCTTTTTCAGGATTGCTTTGGCTATTTGAGGTCTTTTCTGCTTCCATTCAAATTTTAGGGTTGTTAGTTCTATCTCTGTGAGGAACGCTGGTGTTACTTGAATATGGATTGCATTGAATATGTAAATTGCTTTGTGTAGTGTAGACATTTTAACAATGTTTGTTCTCTAATCCATGGAATCCATGGAATATCTTTCCATTTCTTTCTGTCTTCTTCAATTTATTTCACAAGCTGTCTATAATTTTCTGTGTATATATTTTTCAACTCTTTGGTTAGGTTTATTCCTAGGTACTATTATGGGTTTTGGTGAAATTGTAAATGGGATAGATTCCTTGGTTTCTCTTTCTGTTGCTTCATTATTGGTGTATAGAAAGGCAACCAATTTCTGTGCATGTATTTTGTATCATGCTACTTTGCTGAATTCATCAATCAGTTCTAGCAGTTTTTTGGTGGAATCTTCTGGGTTTTCCATATAGAGTATCATGTTGTTTTCAAAGAGTGAAAATTTGACTTCCTCTTTGCCTATTTGTATACACTTTATTCCTCTGTGTTGTCTGATTGCTGAGGCTAGGACTTCCAATACTATGTTGAATAGTATGAATGGTGAGAGTGGACATCCCTGTCATATTCCTGACCTTATGGGGAAATCTCTTAGTTTTTACTCATTGTTAATGATTTTAGTGCTGGATCTTTTGTATATGGCTTTTATGATCTATAGGTTTGACCATTCTATCCCTACTTTCTTAAAGGTTTTTATCAAGAAAGGATGCTGTTCTTTGTTAAATGCTTTCCCTGCATCTATTGAGAGGATCATGTAGTTCTTGTCCTTTTCTTTATTGATGTGATGTATCACATTGATTGCTTTGCAGATATTGAACCAACCCTGAATCCCAGGTATAAATACCACTTTATCATGAAGAATAAATTTTTTTAATGTATTGTTGGGTATTCTGTTGGCTAGTATATTGTTGAGAATTTTTGCATCCATGTTCATCAGGGAAGTTGACCTGTAGTTCCCCTTTTAGGTGGGGTCTTTGTCTGGTTTTGGAATTAAGGTAATGCTGGCTCCATTGAATGAGTTTGGAAGTTTTCCATCCATTTCTATTTTTTGAAACAGCTTCAAAAGAATAGGTGTTAACTGTTCTTTAAATGTTTGGTAGAATTCCCCTGGAAAGCCATCCATCCCTGGACTCTTTTTTTTTGGGGGGGGCAGATTTTTGATTAGTAATTAAATTTCTTTACTGGCTATGGGTCTGTTTAAATTTTCTATTTCTTCCTGTTTCAGTTTAGAAGTTTATGTTTCTAGGAATTTGTCCGTTTCTTCCTTATTGCCCAATTTATTGGCATAAAATTGCTCACAACATTCTCCTATTATTGTTTGTATTCCTTCAGTGTTGGTTGTGATCTTCCCTCTTTCATTTGTGATTTTATTTGGCTCATTTCCTTTTTCTTTTTGGACAAACTGGCAAGGGTTTATTAATTTTGTCAATTATTTCAAAGAACTAGCTCCTGGTTTCTTTGATATATTTTACAATTTTTTAAAATTTATTTCAATAGAATTCATTTCTGCTTTTTGCTCTAATCTATTATTTCTCATTTTCTGCTGTTTTGGGGTTTTATTTCCTGTTCTTTTTCCAGCTCTTTAAGGTGTAAGATTAGGTTGTGTATCTGAGATATTTCTTCCTTCTTTAAGAAGGCCTGGATTGCTATACACTTCCCTATTATGAACGTCTTTGATGCATCCCAGAGTTTTTGGGCTGTAGTGTTATAATTTTCATTGGCTTCCATGTAATTCTTTATTTCCTCTTTAACTTATTGGTTAGCCCATTCGTTCTTTCATAGTCTCTTTTTTAGTCTCCAAATATTTGTTGCCTTTCCAAATTTTTTTCTTGTGGTTGATTGCTGTGTTGTGGTCTGAAAATACTCACGTTAAGATCGCAATCTTTTTGTACTTGTTCAGGGCTGATTTGTGTCCCAGTATGTGGTCTATTCTGGAGAATATTCGAGGTGCACTCGAGAAGAATGTCTATTCTGCTGCTTTAGGATGAAATGTTCTGAATATATCTGTTAAGTCCATCTGGTCCAGTTTGTCATTCAAAAGCATTATTTCCTTATTGATTTTCTGTTTAGATGATCTGTCCATTGTTGTAAGTGGGATTTTGAAGTCCTCTACTATTATGGTTTTATTTTCAATGAGTTTCTGTATATTCATAATTAATTGATTTATGTATTTGGGTTCTACCACGTTTGGGACATAAATGTTTACAATTGTTAGGTCTTGATGGATAGACCCCTTGATTATGATATAATGCCCTTTTTAATCTCTTGTTACAGTCTTTATTTTAAAATCTTGATTATCTGATATGTGTGGTTACTCCACCTTCTTTTGGCAACTACTAGTATGATAGATGGTTCTACACTCCCTTCCTTTCAATCTGAGGTTGTCTTTAGGTCTAAGATGGGTCTCTTGTAAACAGCATATAGATGAATATTGTTTTCTTATTCACTCTGTTACCCTAAATATTTTGATTGGAGCATTCAGCCCATTGACATTAAGAGTGAATACTGAAAGATATGAATTTATTGCCATTGTGTTTTCTGTAGAGTTGGAGTTTCTGGTGGTGTTCTCTGGCCCTTTCTAGTATTTGTTACTTTTGGTATTTTTGTTTTGTTTTGTCTTTTATCCCCTCAGAAATTTCCCCTTAAAATTTCATGCAGGACTAGTTTAGTGGTCACAAACTCCTTTTGTTTTTGTCTTTCTGTGAAGCTCTTTATCTCTCCTTCTATTTTGAATGACAGACTTGCTGGATAAAGAATTCTTTGCTGCGTATTTTTCTGATTCAGCACATTTAATGTATCCTGCCACTCCTTTCTCGCCTGCCAAGTTTCTGGGGATAGGTCTGCTACAAACCTGATCTGTCTTCCCTTGTATGTTAAGGACTTTTTTATCCCTTGCTGCTTTAATGATTCTTTCTTTGCCTGAATATTTTGTCAATTTGACTATGATATGACTTTGTGATGGTCGGTTTTTGTGGAATCTAATGCGACTTTTCTCTGCTTCTTGGATTTTTATGTCTGTCTTTCCCCAGGTTTGGAAGGTTTTCTACTATGATTTGCTCACATAACCCTTCTACTCCTATTTCTCTCTCTTCCTCTTCTGGAACCCCTATGATTTGGATTTTATTCTTTTTTTAATGAGTCACTGAGTTCTTTAATTCTTATATTGTGCTTTTTTGCCTTGGTTTCCTTTTTTTTCTGCTTCATTTTCCTCTATAAGTTTGTCTTCTATATCGATGATTTGCCGTTCTGCTTCATCCATCCTTGCTGCCTGCCCTCAGGAACGTTCATGCAAATGTGCTGCTGCAGATATCCAGAGAGTGTGGCCAGGTTCTAGCCTACCCCAGAAAAAGTTTGTGTGATCACGTAGCAGCAGCATTTCAGGGATTATAAATCACAATAGATACCTGGTGCCAGATTTCACCACTCCCTAACATCCTTATTCCAACACCAGTAAACGTGGCTGTTCTTTGGGGTCCACTGGAACTTTTGCTTGTGGAGAGGCTGCACAGCCTCTACCAAATGTCCTCTCAGCAGGGGAACTGCTTCTCCCCAAGTGGCTCGAGGAGCCTTCAGACCTCGCTGTGTGATCCTATGGATTTACCTTTCCCACCAGAGCTCTGTCAGGTATTACACTGTGGAGTTTCAGACTCTGTGCTTCCCTGTTTATAGAGTCCTAATAGTATTTAGACCCTCTCCTTTCTCCTTTCTCCTTTCTCCCTTTTTTGTTCAGTCCATTATGGGTGTTTCCACTCTTTCTCTTTCTCTCTAGCTGCTTTTTTTTGGGGGGGGGGAGTGCTATTCCTGTACTCTCCACCTGTCTCCATCCTCTCTCTGCAGGCAAAAACAGCTCCCTACCCTCCACAGCTTCTCTGTTCCCCAGTTCACCTCTCTGTGCCATGTACCTGCTGAGTTCTGTGGCTCAAGTTTTGCAGATTGTTGTCTTAATCCTCAGATCAATTTTCTAGGTGTGGAAGATGGTTTGGTGTTGATCTAGCTGCATTTCAGGGACAAGAGAAGCAGAAAACTTCCATGCTACTCCACCATCTTCTTAATTTATTTCTTTGCATTGAATAAGTTCTCTTAAGTCTGAAGTAGCATAGATCAGGGTAAGCAGCAGAGGAGTGTTCTCTTAAATAAATCTACATATCCTGGGGTTGAAGGATTGCACAGTACAGTACAGCCTCAGCAAATGTGCAGATCCAGACAATCTCATGAACTTCCTTTCTATCTCTGGGGCCAGGTGCAACTTTGGGTTAGTGACTCCTGAAGGCAGAGCTACCAGTCCCCACACTTCCTTTACTATGGTTCTTCTTCTTGCCTACAGCCTTCCTATCACATGCACTCAGCCCAAAGAGGGTCGCCCTCCACTTTGCCATAGGGAAACCGTTCGCAAAAGAGGCTTATCAACTATCAGCCCCTGTGTTTAGTACCAGCAGCTGTGCCTGGCTCTATATCTTTTGATTGGAGTATTTAGTTCATTTAAATTCAGAGTGATTATTGAAAGACATGGATTTAGTGTCATTGTGTTATACATAGGTTTCATGTTTGTGGTGATATCTCCAGTCCTTTGTAGTATTTGCTTCATTCCACTCAGAGTCCACCTTAGGATCTCCTGTGAGGCTGGCTTAGTGGTCATGAACATGTTTAGGTTTTGTTTGTCTGGGAAGTCTTTATCTTTCTCTCTATTCTGAATGGCAGCTTTGTTGGGTAAAGAATTATTCGCTGTATATTTTTGCTATTCAGCACATTGAATATTTCCTGCCACTCCATCTGGCCTCCCAAGTTTCAGTAGACAGGTATGCTTATAAACTTATGTGTCTACCCATGTAGGTTAAGGCCCATTTTTCCCCAGCTGTTTTCAGAATTCTCTCTTTATCTTTGTGTTTTCTCCAATTTTGTTGATTTTGAAGGGAGTTCTCTGTGCCTTTTGGTCTTGCATGTCTGTTTTCTTCTCCAGATTAGGGAAGTTCTCAGCTATAATTTGTTTAAATAAAACTTCTTCCCCTTTCTCTCTCTTCTTATTCATCTCTTGAACTCCTATGATATGGTACTATCTATTTTCATTGAATCACTTAGGTGTCTAATTCTCCCCTCATGGTCTAGTAATTTCCTTTCCCTCTTTTTTTCAGCTTCATCATTTTCTGTAATTTTATTTTCTATTTAACCTATTCTCTCCTTCTTCTACCCTTTCTGTCACTTTATCTAGTTTATTTTGCATTTTATTTACACCATTTTTAATTTATTGTGACTATTTATTAGGTCTTGTATATGTACAGCAATAGATTCTCTGGTGTCTTCTATGCTTATTTCAAACCCAGCTATTAGTCTTATGATTGTTATTCTAAATTCTTGTTTTATATCTGTTATATCTGTTTTGGGCAATTCTCTGGCTACCATTCCTTCTTAGAATTTCTTTTGAGAATTCTTCCATTTCATCATTTTGGCTAAATTTCTGTCTTTCACATGTTTTAATAGGTTGTTATGTGTCCTGCACCTGCAGGTACTACTATATTAAAAAGAGGTCATACACTCTCCAGGGCCTGGCACTTCAAGAAGTGTTTTTGGAGTGTGTTGCATTCACTCTATTGTTGCATAATTGGCTGTTCTATCCCACTGCTTGCAGTGGTGGATTGTTTGGACCTTCCACAGGTTTGATTGTTGAAGTAACCCCAGAAAAAGGAAAGGTAGGGGAGAAACCTTATCCTATACAAAGAGGGAAATGAAAGAGGAGAAAAGAAAAAAAGACCAGAAAATCAAAGAAACTATGAGGCTTAACCCAGAGGGAGAGAGGAAAATAAAGAAGGAGATACAGAAAAGGTGTAAAAAGAATAGAGAAAAAAATGCCTGATAATACAAACAACCATAACAGAGAAAGAAAAGAAATAAGGAGAGAAAGAAAGATTATATATATATATATATATATATATATATATTTAGAATTGATTAAAAATGAAATCAAACTATGAGACTGATTTCAAAAACAGGGTGAAGAGAAGGGTAGAAAGATAAAGAAAGGACAGGAGAAGGAAAGAAAGAAGAGAAAAAAAAAAACAGACTAACATACAAAACTTCAGAACACTTGTATGTTGGTGCTTGGGACCTGTAGCTGTGCTGGTCTGGAGGAGAGGCAATCTGGTTCACTCAGTATCAATCTCACTCCTGTAGGTAAGCAGTTACCAGGCACAGAGGGGCGGGATTTGTTGTAAGTGGTCCTGCCTCCACTGGGGGCTGCTATTCTGTTCCCTAAAGCCCCACTGTGTTGGTGATGGGGAGAAAAATGGCAACACCACAGTTTCTCCTCCCTGGACCAGGTGTCTCAAACTATGCTGTTCGGGTAGCCCTCACAGAGTAATGCAGGCAGTCTGCCAGTACTGTGGCACAGTTCTGTGCCTCCTAAGCACTAGGCTGGGATTGAAACCTGATACCTTGAATGATCCTTCACCCCGTGGACCCAGTTCTGGGGTAGCACCATTCTGCCCACCTGATAAAGGGCCTCTGGCTGGTGCCTGCATTGTCTTCTGTCCTTGGATTGGCAATATACCCTCTTCCCACACTAGTCAAGGGAGGGGACTGTTCTCTCCCTGTGCACCCCTGAGATTGCTACTGCACCCCAGGGCTGGCCCCTCACCCACAGATGCATGCACATAGTGGTGGCTCTGGTTCAGAGAAAGTCACCCAATCCTGAAACTCCAATATTCAGCTCCTAGGGTTGTTTGTAAAGTAGAAACTGGTACTCTGTATTTCTCATTCCCCAGTCCATGGTTCGGAGTGTTTTTTTCTCTTGTCCAAACACAATACCAAACTTCCACAGCCTTTCTCTTCCTATTGTCTCTTCAAAGAACAGGTCCCCTCCTCTCTGTGCCTATGCTGTCCACCATTTTATCTGTCCCTATTTGTATACATGCACCTCTCCCACCAACCTGTCTCCATCCACTCATGGAGATTTTTCTATCACTCCAAAGACTGTATTCCTGGATGTTCCAAGTGTTCTGACTTCAAGTGTGTTTGGGGGACAAGGGAGATCCAAGTCCCCCTATTTCTTTGCCATCTTAACTCCCCTTTCTCACATGTATATTTCTAACTTATAGAAACTGACATAATAAATCAAAGTTTTTTTAGGCTACTGTGATACTTAATTAATTTGATGTGTCAATTAAGCTGTAGGGTACCCAGATTGAACATTATTTCTGGGTGTGTCAGTAAGAATGTTTCTGGATGGGATTAGCATTTGAATCGTAAACTCAGTAAGGTAGATTGCCTTCTATTATGTGGGTGTGCATAACCCAATCCATTGAATCCTGAATAGAACAAAAAACAGAAGAAGGAAAATTTTTCCCTATTCTTTCTCCTTGATTGCTTGAGCAATTGATGATACTCCATGCTTCTGGTTCATAAGTGTTTAAAGCTACACTGGCATGCCTGGTTCTTACACTTCAGACTGGGACTGAATTATACCACTGACTTTGTAGGGTCTCCAGCATGCAGACTGCAGATTGTGGAAATTTTCGGCCTCCCTAATTTTGTGAGCCAATTTCTGATAATAAATCTCCTCATATATCCAATTTCTGTTTGTAGAACTCTAATGCAGCTACTAAATATTGATGTACATTTTCATGTTGCGACAAATAATATTTGAAAAGAACGTTATGAGTAGGCAAAAATATAAGCAAATCTTACCAGTGAACATAGGTGATAAACCTAAATAAAATGTTAATAAACCAAATCCCACGACATAATGAAATAATTTACTAAAATAGAGTTGGATTTATTTTGGGATAAAAGGTTGGTTTAATTTTTGAAAATTAGTGTAGTGTCCCAAAATATCAGAATGAAAGGGGAAAATAGTATAATCATTTTTATAGAGTGTCTCTTCTTGCAACTTTGTAAACCATTGACAATTTGATGTGTGTGAAGATGTGGAAGAATTCTCATGCTGCTTATGGCAATATAAATTAGAATCTTTCTCTAGAAAATAATGCCATTACATACTAAAGTTAAAGTATGTAAAGTATGTAAAGTTAAACGCTTCTAGGGATATATCTTCCATATACTCACACGTGTATAAAATATAAAATTATATTCCCTACATATTTTAAAAAATTTAATGTTTATTAATTTTTGACAGAGACAGAGCATGAGAGGTGGAGGGGCAGAGAGAGAGGGAAACACAGAATCTGAAGCAGGCTCCAGGCTCTGAGCTGTCAGCATGAAGTCTGATGTGGGGCTCGAACTCACAGACTGTGAGATCATGACCTGAGCCGAAGTCGGATGCTCAACCGACTGAGCCACCCAGTTGCCCCTCACTACAGCATTTTTATAGCAAAATATAAAATGATATTCACTACAGTATTTTTATAGCAGCTTAAGACTGAAAAAATCCATTGATGGGGATTGGGCAAAGAAGCTCTGGTACTTTAGTACAATGTAAACTATGTACTTGTTGAAAAAAAATGAGGTAGTTCTATATCTAACATTATAAAACAATATGAATAGTATGTAAGACACAAGGTAATAGGTAAAAGTGTGTGTATATCTTAACAATGAGGTATCTATAGATATATTTCTTCTGTAAAACTATTTTACCAAAAAATGGATAAAAGTAGTCTCTAAAAAAAGAAAACTGATAGCAAAAGACTTTGTATCTTTTATATCATATGGATATATTAACTGTTCAAAAACTACTTAGAAACTACAGAAAAGACAGGAAGTAGTAGCTAATGATGCATTACTTTGGCTATAAAAGAATCCTCAAAAGTATGGCAACTCTAGGCACTCTATTATGGTAGAATATTAAAAATAAGTAATCTTCAAAATTTACAATTGTCTTCGAGATACTCGATAAGAGTTGTTTGGTATTTAATATACTTATCTAAAGTATTCATTCTCTATATTACCTAAAGTATTTATTCTCTATATTAATACTTTTTTAGTATAGGTGCTCATACAGGATGGTGGGGAGTAGTGAAGTAAGTTAAAAGAAATTGGAAAGGTTGCACTACATTGACCAGAGGGATAGAATCATTTGTTAAAATTATATTGGGGAGATATTTTGATTTTTACTTCAATCTGCATATGCATCTTCTGCATTCTGGGTCAAACTGTGTAATAGTTGTGTCTGCCATTCTTAAAATGCAGCTAAAGATTGAATGGTGAGCTAAATGGCCACTTCATTTTGCTGAGACCAATGACTGCAGGTGTAAGTAATTTTACGTTCTATTTTGCCTTCTCCAGCTTACTACCAAAAATATGCCTTCTAAAAATCTAAATTTCTGATGTATTGGGACGAACACAAAAATTTTGAGAAGCAACTGGAAATTTGATTTTCTTTTTTTTTCAATATATGAAATTTATTGTCAAATTGGTTTCCATACAACACCCAGTGCTCATCCCAAAAGGTGCCCTCCTCAATACCCATCCCCCACCCTCCCCTCCCTCCCACCCCCCCATCAACCCTCAGTTTGTTCTCAGTTTTTAACAGTCTCTTATGCTTTGGCTCTCTCCCACTCTAACCTCTTTTTTTTTTCCTTCCCCTCCCCCATGGTGGAAATTTGATTTTCAAATGGTTATGGCATTCTATGTTTAAAGGCTTTGGTGGAAAAATAGGGGCTTTGTACCTACTGAGAGATAATAAGAACTGCGTTCCACACTTTATATATTTTTGAAACTTTAAAGGTCTAAAAATTATCACAACTCCTCCTAATGTTATCAGAGTTTGCTACAAACAACATATTTGTAGAGCAACTTAATTAACAAGTACAGGTGGGACTCATATTTGCAATGAGCATTTCTCTGAGGAATTGTGCATATCCTGAATTTTTGAAATTTAAATTACATTTTATATGTACTAAAGGAGTTTTCTATTTTAGGAAAATTTTGATTTGTCATTTCAGTTTTTAAGTTCACTTAATTAAATTTATCATAGTAGAGGCAAAATTACTCAATACCTGGCATTGTTATGCAGTACAAAATATAGCATTCAACTTATCTTAAGGGCAAAAACATCTTACAAGTGTTTAAACATATCAATTTAGTCTACAAAATTGATTAAGTGGAAATTTGATGGCAAAATCTGGAATTGGAACAAAGTAGTAGGAACTATAAGGAATATATGGATGATGCTCTTGGGAAACCAATATTGCAGAGTTGGGGAAAGTACAAACTCCTTTCCTCAAAATACAACAAATGAAATATTTAGTGAATAATGTTCAGGGCAAGCAATCAATGCAAAGTTACATATTCAACATAGAACAGGAGACAATACATAGGAAATACAAGGAAATAAAAACTGGATAAGTTTGATAAAAGCTACTTATCAAGAATAGATTATCTATTAAGTAAACAATGAATATATATATACATTGTTTAAACATGGTTACTTTCCTTTTATCAACATGTATACTTTCCTCATTTTCCCTCTTCCTTACCTCTCTCTCTCCCTGTCTCCACACACACATATACACACACAGTGTCTTTTACCAATAAACAACATTGTAAATATATTTTTTTTCCTGGTGAAACTTCCAAGTTCAGGCTGAGTCTGTGCTTAAGACCTTTAAGAGCTTAGAAGCATTTTCATAAATTGTTCCCTGGTGACTTTGACCTAATTTCTGGAAACTGTTTGAAAATCTCAGGTGTTCAAATGCAAATTTTATCCTTACAGTTCATTAATAGCTCTATAAAAGTTAAACATATGAGCTGATGCAAATTGATACAGCTAAACTATTTGCTTAATGAATACATAGCTTGGGCACCATAATACTAAAAGGAACATAATGTCAGAGTATCAATCTTACTTGCTCATGCATTTTTTTTATCATTCCTACTTCCATGTGTTATGGATGCAAATTTCTAGTAAAATATATCAGACTAAAAATAATAAAATAAAATAAATGAGATCAAAAGTACCATTATGGTCAAGGTCTAATTTGAAAAATATATACTATTTAATAAATATAAGATCTGGTATTGTGGTAAATGTTATATACACACAGACATGCACATGCATACACACACACATCTCATTTAAAAAAAACACAATCACAATTTAGTTTATTATTACCACTTAACAGATGAAAATGAATAGAAAAAGACTCAATAACTTGCTGAATGTCATGTAGCTAATAAGGAATAAATCAGAATAAAAAATCTGGCTTTTCCAACCTCTTTCACACTAACCTAGAGTCACATTGAATAAGTTCACATTTCATCTTTGCCACTAATTAAATGACCACAGGCAAGGCAAGTAACATCTTTGTGCTTCATTTTTCTTCATCTGTAAAACAAGGATATGAATAAGATCTATTTCAAGTACATTCTGGAGAATAAATGAGTTGATATTTGTAAAGCTCTTAGAAAAGTGCCTTAACTGTTAACTATTAAATCATCATCATCATCATCATCATTATCATCATTGTTATTAATATACTATTTGGAGAGAAAAGGAGATGAATTACTTTATTTAAATTTACTGAAGAGAGCTTCATGTGACCACTTGTCACATCACATGCTTCAGTATATATTGGGGCTTTAGATTCATAAATTAAAAAAATCACTTAAAGACTTTTGTCTTCTGGTCCAGCATGCAAGATGTTTAGAAGTCACCACTCTGTCTTAAAAGTAACATCTGAATAAACTGAAGAATCTCTTAGATCTGAACGAGAAGTGAGTTCACAGGGACAATCACTACTCACTTTCCATCTCCCATGGAAGAGACTAACAGTCTAATACAGAGAATAACAATGTACCAGAGTAAAAACCCCCATGCAAACTGGTGCCAGGAGAGGGAAACCTGACTGTAATTGACAAATTCTTGGAGTCTCAGTGTGGAAAAGTCTGAGATATAAAAACTCTATTAGGACCCAGTCATCAGAGTACTCACAGTTTTGTAAATTTTACCTCCTAGAACTTTACCAGATTCTTTCAGTTAATATTGGAGAAGAATCCTCTCCTGGTTCTGGCAGGAGGAGGGGACAAAAAATCACTTTGAATACACTGGAGCATTCTGTTCTTTCTAACAATGTCTACCCTGGGGGAAGTAGCCAGACACTTATCTACTGGAGTTTTACTAGAGCCTAACTGACCTGGGAAAAGGAAATAACCTAAGTCAGCTCTAACCTTTCATATGGGAGAAAGAAAATACCCAATTCAAGCCTATTGTGCCCATCCTGTTCCACCAAAGAGGGGGAGAACTAAGAAATATAGGTGAAGTTCACAGTTTAGAGGCATAAACTCACGAAAAGACTGAGACCTAACTCTAGAACTATAGAATGCTTTCCCTCTTACTACAACATGACTAAATGCCTATTTACAACACTTCTTTTACCCAGGACATCAATCATACCTGGATATAAAGAAACAATTACAAGTTACACTAAATGGTATAAACACAATTTGAAGATACAGAGAAAGCATAAGAACCAAGTTCAGATATAGCAGGCATGTTGGAACTGTCAAACTTTGAATATAAAACAACTATGATTAAGATGATGAGGGCTCTAATGGATCAAGTAGAGCACATGTGAGAAGACACGGGCAATGTAAGCAGAGAGACTGAACTTCTAGGAACCACCAAAACAAAATGCTACAGGTTGAAAATATTGTAACAGTAACAAAGAACCTCTTTGATTGGCTTATTAGTGGACATGGCTAAAAATAATTCCCTGAGCTTGTGGAACATCACAATAGAAACTTAAAAGCCTGATGAGTGAACAGGAAAAAAAATACTGAAAACTCAAAACAAAATAGAATATCAAAAAATACTAAGAAATCTACAAAATATGTAACATATGCATAATATAAATACCAGAGGGAGAATAAAGAAATGAAAAAGAAGAAATATTTGAAATAATAATGATTGAGAATTTCTCCAAATTAATGTTAGATATCAAACCACAGATTCAGGAAGTTCAGAGAAAGCCAAGTAATATAAATACCAAAAAACAACTACACTTAGGTATATTATTAAAAAAATAGTATTTATTCATTTTTGAGAGAGAGAGAGAGAGAGAGAGAGAGAGAGACAGAGTGTGACTGGGCAGAGGAAGAGGGAGACACAGAATCTGAAACAGCCTCCAGGCTTCTAGCTTTCAGCAAAGAGTCCGACTTGGGGCTTGAATTCACAGACCACAAGATCATGTCCTGACGTGAAGTTGGATGCTCAACTAACTCAGCCACCCAGCCACCGCAAATATATCATTTTTAAACCATAGAAAATCAAAGATAAAGAAAAATCCTGGCAAAAAGACAGAAGGGTGAAAAATAACCTTATCTAAAGAGGAGGAAATAAAAAGATTATATCCAACTTTTGCTTATAAACCATACATATACAAAGAAAGTGCAGTGAAATATTTAAAGTACTGGCAGAAGAAAAAAACTGATGCACAATTCTCTGTGAAATTACCTTTCAAAAGTAAAGGAGAAATAGAACTTTTTTAGGCAAACCAAAACTTAGGGAACTGTTCACCAGTAAGTACCTGACAAGAAATATTAAAAGAAGTTATTTAGAGAGAAAAACAATAATATAAGAAAGAAATTTGGGTCTACATAAATAAAGGAAGAGTATACTATATTATACACCTGAAACTAATATCACACCATATGTTAACTAACTATAATTTAAATAAAAATTTAAAAATAAAAAAAGAAAGGAAGGAAGAGTCTTGGCGAAGAAATAAGCAAAGGTAAAATAAAATAAAATATTTTTAATACTAATTGATCCAACAAATAACAATGTTCAAAATAATACCAAAATGCATTCAATTATATATACCTATATAGATTCATGCTTACATATGTTGATCCATAAATGAAATAAATGATAACAATGAAACAAAGAATGGGAGTTAAAAATTAGGATTTTTTTTTAAATGTGGGCTACTCATACTACTTGTGAAATGATAGTGTTATTTGAAAGTGGACTTAGATTACTTGTAAATGTATATTGCAAACTCTAGGGTAACCACTAAATTTTTTAAAAGAAATATAACTAATATGTTAACAAAGGAGATGAACTGAATCATAAAATGTTAAAATGAAATCACAAAAGACAAGAATGGAAGACAAGATAGGAACTAAGAAGAACAACAAATTGAAAAAAGTAACACATATTTAGATGTTAATCCAACCATATCAATAATTACTTTGAATATCTATGACTTAAGTGTATTGATTAAAAATGGGAGATGGGGAGAGTGTATTGAAAAACAGGACCCAACTATATGTTGTCCACAAAACCACACTTTAAAGACAAATAGATTAAAAGTAAATGTATGGAGAAAGATACCCTGTGTTAAAACTAATCAAAAGAAAGCAGAAGCAGTTGTATTAGTTTCAGATAGAGAAGACTTCAGACAAAAAAAAAAAAAAATATATATATATATATATATATATATATATAAAATAATTAAAAAGGGGTCAATTCTCCAAAAAGACAAAACAATCATTAAAGTGTATGCTCCAAACAACAGAGGCAAAAACTGACAGAACTGCAAGAAGAAATAAATAAATCCATTGTTATAGTTAGAGACTTTACCATAGCTCTATCAGAAATGGACAGATTTAATAGGGAGAAAATTAGTAAGAATATAATTGAACCCAACAACATTGTCAATCACCAGGTTATAATGGACTGCTTGATCCAACAAAAGTAGAATACACACTCCTTTCAAGCTCATATGGGATATTTACTGCAAAACACTTAAAAGATAGGAGAAAATCTAGATGACTTTAGGTTAGGTGTTAACTATTAGATTAAACACCAAAGACACAATCCGTGAAATAAATAATTGATAAGTTGGACTTCATTAAAGTGAAAATCTGCACTGCAAAACTAATTTAATAGAATAAGAATATAAGCTACAGACTGGCAAAAAAATTGCAAAAGGAACATCTGATAAAAGACTGTTTTCCAAAATACACAAAGAACTCTTGAAAGTCACCAATAAGAAAACTGACAACCCCAGGAAGGTAGGGTGACAGTGGAATAAGAAGATCCTAAGCTCATCTCATCCCATGAATGCACCAAGAGCTGTATCTATGCAAATAACTCTGAAAATGCCATGAAGACTGACAAAACAGGTCTTCCATAGTAATCATAGAGGGAAGGCTACATAAAAAACGCTAAGAGAGGCAGAAATGTGATCAGGAGGGACATTACAGGCATAGAAAAGTGAAAGGATTGGACCTTATGCCAGGCACCACCAGCAGTGGGGATCTGCATTGGAAAGACAAGTCCTCATAACATATGGCTTTGAAAAACAGTGGGCCTTAACTTTGAGAACCTTAAAAATCAGTGAGCTTAACTCTGGGAGAGCTGGAGGGCAACAAGAAACTGAGTCCCCATGCTTAAAGAGCCAGCATAATAAATAATGACCTGAGACAAAGCACAGAAATAGCAGTTTGAAAAGTGCCTGAGATATACATGAAGGAGGCTTATTGACTAATCTTAGAAGGTATACTGGAGGGGCAGGGGCGTTTAGGATATGTCTCTGTGAGCTAAGGTGCTAGTGGGCACTATTTTTTTCACTCCCCAAAACTTAGATACCTGGAGGCTTTTGGGAGACAGCACTAATAACTCTCCATTTAACTTGCTACTACTGCATGCCCCACCCCTGCATTCTACTGAGGACCCACCACATCCAACCCACTCACCTCAGCAGGTGTCCCTCAAAAGCAGCTCATTCCCCAGCACATCCTGCAGACAACCCCAGCCAAGACCCATGCCATATGAAAATAAATCTTGTCTTGGGGATGGGAGTAGGTAACCCCACATACCAGCAAGCTTGCAGTTCCTTCAACCTGGCTTCTTTGCTGGCTGTGCAGGGAGGAGTTGCTGCCTTTTGGTGCACTAACAACTATATAGCAAAGAGGCTAACTGCAGACAGCAATGCTCACCAATGAACAAGGGCAGCCTCATAAAGGCCTCTCATTACATGGGAACCAAACCTTGCACCCTTGTAGGTAAAGTGGGTCATTGTAGCTGGCTCAGCTAAAGGCAATTGTGGATCAGCCACAACAATTGGCACAGTAGTAGCCCACATAGGAGACACCATTGGAGCTCCTGGTTTTGGTGAACCCAGGGAATCACACTACAGGGCACCACAAGACATTTACATAAGGCCACTATTTTCAGGACCAGGAAATGTAGCTAACCTACCTAATATATACAAAACAAACACAGAGAAGGAGCCAAATTGGTGGAACAGCAGGGAAGTTTTTTGCATCTTGTGTCCATGAAATACAGTCAAATCAACACTTAACCATCTTGCACACCTAGAAAACTGATTTGAGATTAACACAACAATCCGCACAACCTAAACCACAGAACTCAGCAGGTACATGGCATGGAGAGATGAACTGGGGCAGAGAGAAGACACGGAAGGCAGGCAGCTGTTTTTGCTTGTGGAGAGAGGACAGAAATGGGGTGAGGGGAGAATATAGGAAAAACACTCCCTCCAAAAAAGCAGCTGGAGAGAAAGTGGAAAAGTGGAAACAGCTCACAGGGACTGAACTAAAAAGGAAGAAAGGAGAAAGGAGAGGGTGTAAATTCCATTAAGACTCTATAAACGGGGGAGTTGCAGAGTCAAACTTTGCAGCTCGATACCTGGCTGTGCTATGGTGAGAAGGGCAAATCCCCACAAGCAAAGTCCAGGGTCTTCAGGCCACACGGAAGAGGCAGTTACCATGCTGGGAGGACATCTGGTAGAGTCTGAGTGGCCCTCCCATAGGCAAAGGCCCCAGTGGACCCAGGAGAACAACCACATTTGCTTGCGCTGGAAGAAGGTCATTAAGGGTGAAGCCTGGTGCCAGATGTGTGTTGTGATTTTCCATAATCCCTGAAACACTGCTGCTATATGATCACATGAACTTTTTCTGGGGTCAGGCTGGCACCCAGCCACAGTCTCTGGACATAAGGAGCACCACAGTCCTGCGAACGTTCCTGAGTGTGGCTGGCACCCAGGCATTGCTTGGTGAGACCATCCTGCAGAGGAGCAGAATGGGTCAAACCCTCAGTCCCTCAGAAGTAGGGGTCAGGAAAAATAGCTACATCTGAGATAAAACTCAGGAGGGAGGTGGTGCCTGGGGCTTGGTCATGTACAGTGTAAAAGTGAGGAATGGAGGGAAGCCAGAGACAAAGGACAGGTGTGTGATTGCTGATAGGGGAGAACAGAGATCTGATATGAGAGACTAGGTAGCTGGGTGACACCATTTTCACCCCCCCCCCCCCTGCGCATGCTCATACCCCCCTACAGGTGCCAAGCAATTCATCCCAGTAAGCTAAGCAGCGCCATCTAGTGGAGAAGGCAGCCATTAAACTAAGCCCGCCCAAAATGGTCAACATCACTCTTTAGGAAAACAAGTCTCTCTGTCTGCTTAGTTTAAAGACTATAAAGCACTTCATAGTTCGACTTTTAGGGGAAAACAAAGTAATTTCAATTGTATTTCAGTCTGTTCGCTGGTCCATCTATTCAATTTTTTTTGGCTCTTTTTCATTTCTTTTCTTTTTCTTGAATAAAGAAAGAAAAAATCTATTTTTATTATAAATTTTTATTAAAAATATTTAAAAATGTTTTTCAACTATATTTTTACTTTTTTGTAATTTTTCAAATTCTATTATACTTCCATCATTTCATTTTATTCTATTTCAGGGTATTCATTTTTTTCAAATTTTCTAACAATTTCCTTTTTTCCCCCTTTTTTCTCTAATCTATCAAGCCCCTTTCAATACACAGACCAAAACACACCTAGGATCTAGCATCATTTATTTGATTTTTATGTGTGTGTATGTGTGTGTGTGTGTTTTTGTTTTTAATTTTTTAATTTTAATTTTCTTTTAAATTTTATTTTTTTACCTCATTAATTCCTTCTCTTCTTTCAAAGTGATGAAAAGAAGGAATTCACCCCAAAAGAAAGAGCAGGAAGAAATGACAGCCAAGGACTTAACCAACACAGATACAAGCAAGTGTCTGAACCAGAATTTAGAATCACAATAATAAAAATACTAGCTGAAGTTGAAAATATATAAGAATCCCACTCTGTGGAGATAAAAGAAGTAAAAGCTAGTCAGAATGAAATAAAAAAAAATGCTATAACTGAGCTGCAAACTCGACTAGATGACACGGAGGAAAGGATGGATGAGGCAGAGCAGCGAGTCACTGATATAGAGGACAAACTTATGGAGAATAATGAAGGAGAAAAAAAGAGGTGGACTAAGGAAAAAGAGCACGATTTAAGAATTACAGATCAGTGACTCATTAAAAAGGAATTACATCCAAATCATAAGGGTCCCAGAAGATGAAGAGAGAGAAAAAAGGGTAGAAGTGTTATGTGAGCAATTCATAGCAGAAAACTTTCCTAACCTGGGGAAGACACAGACATCAAAATCCAAGAAGCACAGAGGACTCCCATTAGATTCAACAAAAGCCAACATCAATAAGGCATATCACAGTCAAATTCACAAAATACTCAGGCAAAGAAACAATCATGAAAGCAACAAGGGGGGGGGGGAGTCCTTAACCTACAAGGGAATACAGATCAGGTTTGCAGCAGACATGTCCCCAGAAACTTGGCAGGCCAGAAAGCAGTGATAAGATGCATTCAATGTGCTGAATTGGAAAAATATGCGGCCAAGAATTCTATACCCAGCAAGTCTGTCATTCAAAATAGAAGGAGATATTAAAAGATTCCCAGACAAACAAAAATTAAAGGAGTTTGTGACTAAAGCAGCTGTGCAATAAATTTTAAGGGGGACTGCCTGAGGGGAGAAAAGACAAATAAATAATAAATAAATAAATAAATAAATAAATACTAAAAGCAACAAAGACTACAAAGGACCAGAGAACACCACCAGAAACTCCAACTCTACAAGCAACCAAATGATAATAAGTTCATCTTTCAATACTCACACTAAATGTAAATGGACTAAATGTTCTAATCAAAAGACATAGGGAATGGAATGGATAAGAAAACAAGATCCGTTCATATGCTGTTTACAAGAGACCCACTTTAGACCTAAGGACACTTTCAGCTTGAAAGTAAGGGGATGGAGTACCATTTATCATGCTAATTGTTGACAAAAGAAAGCCTGAGTAGCCATACTTAGACAATCAAGACTTTAAAATAAAGACTGAAACAAGAGATGAAAAAGGACATTATATCATAATTAAGGAGCCTATCCACCAAGAACACTTAACAATTATAAACATTTATGCTTCAAATGTGGCAACACCGGAATATATAAATAAAGTAATCACAAACATAAACTCATTGATGATAATACCAGAATACTAGGGGACTTCAACATGCCACATACAACAATGGGTAGATCATCTAATCAGAAAATCAACAAGGAAACAATGGCTTTTACTGACACACTGGAACAGATGGACTTAATAGATATATTTAGAACATTCCATCCTAAAGTAGCAGAATATACATTCTTCTCCAGGGCACATGGAACATTCTCCAGAATAGACCACATACTGGGACACAAATCAGCACTCGATAAGTTACAAAAAGATAGATATCACACTGTGCATATTTTCAGACCACAGTGCTATGAAACTTGAAATCAACCACAAGAAAATATTTGGAAAGGTAACAAATACTTGGAGACTGAAGAACATCTTACTAAAGAATGAATGGGCTAACCAAGAAGTTAAAGTATACATGGAAGCCAATGTAAATGTAACACCAGAGCCCAAAATGTCTGGGACACAGCAAAGGCGGTCATAAGACGAAAGTATATAGCAATTCAGGCCTTCCTAAAGAAGGAAGAAAGGTCTCAGATACACAACCTAACCTTATGCCTTAAAATATCCGGAAAAAGAACAGTAAATAAAACCCCAAACCATCAGGAGACAGGAAATAATAAAGATTAGAGCAGATATTAATGCTATTGAAACCAAAAAAACAAAAACAAAAACAAAAACAGTAGAACAGATCAATGAAACCAGAAGCTGGTTCTTTGAAAGAATAAACAAAATTGATCAACCACTAGCCAGTTTGATCAAAAAGAACAAGGAAAGGACCCAAATAAATAAAATTAAGAAGGAAAGGGGAGAGATCACAACCAACACAGCAGAAATAAAAACAATAATAAGAGAATATTGTGAGCAATTATACGCCAATGAAATGGGCAATATGGAAGAAATGGACAAATTCCTAGAAACATATACACTACCAAAATGAAACCGAAAGAAATAGAAATTTGAACAGACCCATCACCAGTAAGGATATAGAATTAGTAATCAACAGTGTGCCAAAACAAGAGTACAGGGCCGGATGGCTTTCCAGGGGAATTCTACCAAACATTTAAGGAAGAGTTAGCACCTATTGTCTTGAAGCTGTTCCAAAAAAACAGAAATGGAACGAAAATTTCCAAACTCTTTCTATGAAGCCAGTATTACCTTAATTCCAAATCCAGACAAAGACCTCACTAAAAAGGAGAACTATAGACCAATTTCCCTGATGAACATGGGTGCAAAAATCCTCAACAAGATATTAGCCAACATGATCCATCAATACATTAAAAATTATTCACCACAAGCAAGTGGGACTTTTTACCTCGGATGCAGGCCTAGTTCAATATCCGCAAAACAGTCAATGTGATTCATCACATAAAAAAAGAAAGAACAAGAACCACATGATCCTCTCAATAGATGCAGAGAAAGCATTTGACAAAATACAGCATCTTTTCTTGATAAAAACCCTCAAGAATGGAGGGACATAAGGATCATACCTCGAGATAATAAAAGCCATATATAAAAGACCCAATGCTAATATCATCCGCAATGGGGAAAAACAGAGTGCTTTCCCCCTAAGGTCAGGAACAAGACAGAGATGTCCACTCTTGCCACTGTCATTCAACATAGTATTGGAAGTCTTAGCCTCAGCAATTAGACAACACAAAGAAATAAAAGACATCTAAATCAGCCAGGAGGAGGTCAAATTTTCACTCTTTGCAGATGACATGATACTCTATGTGGAAAACCCAAAAGATTCCACAAAAAAAACTGCTAGAACTGATTCATGAAGTCAGCAATATAAAATCAATGACAGAAATAGGTTGCTTTCTTTTATATCAACAATGAAGGAACAGAAAGAGAAATCAAGGAATCGATCCCATTTACAGTAGCACCAAAAACCATAAAATACCTAGGAATAAATCTAACCAAAGAGGTGAAAAATCTATACACTAAAAATGATAGAAAGCTTATGAAAGAAATTGAAGAAGACACCAAAAAATGGAAAAAGATTCCATGCTCCTGGATAGCAAGAACAAATAGTGTTAAAATGTCAATACTACCCAAAGCAATCTACATATTCAATGCAATCTCTATCAAAATAATACCAGCATTCTTCACAGAGCTAGAGAAAATAATCCTAAAATTTGTATGGAACTAGAAAACACCCCGAATAGCCAAAACAAGCTTGAAAAAGAAAACCAAAGCTGGAGGCATCAAAATCCCGGACTTCAAGCTACACTACAAAGCCATAATCATCAAGACAGTATGGTACTGGCACAAGAACAGACACTCAGATCAATGGAAAAGAATAGAGAACCCAGAAATGGAGCCACAAACGTATAGCTAGCTAATCTTTGACAAAGCAGGAATAAAGAGAGTCTCTTCAGCAAGTGGTGCTGGGAAAACTGGACAGCAACATGCAGAAGAATGAACCTGGACCACGTTCTTACACCATACACAAAAATAAACTCAAAATGGATAAAAGACCTCAATGTAAGACAGGAAGCCATCAAAATCTTCCAGGAGAAAGCAGGAAAAAACGTCTTTGATCTTGGCCATAGCAACTTCTTACTCAAAATGTCTCTGGAGGCAAGGGAAAACAAAAGCAAAATGAACTGCTGGGACCTCATTAAAATAAAAAGCTTTTGCACAGCGAAGGAAACAATCAGCAAAACCAAAAGGCAACCAACAGAATGGGAGAAGATATTTGCAAATGACATATCAGATAAAGTATCCAAAATCTATAAAGAACTTATCAAACTCAACACCCAAAAAACAAATAATCCAGTGAAGAAATGGGCAAAAGACATGAATAGACACTTATCCAAAGAAGATATCCAGATGGCCAACCGACACATGAAAAAATGCTCAACATCACTCATCATCAGGGAAATACAAATCATAACCACAATGAGATACCACCCGACACTTGTCAGAATGGCTAACATTAACAACTCAGGCAACAACAGATGTTGGCGAGGATGAAGAGAAAGAGGATCTCTTTTGCATTGTTGGTGGGAATGCAAGCTGGTGCAGCCACTCTGGAAAACAGTATGGAGGTTCCTCAAAAAACTAAAAATAGAACTACCGTAGGACCCAGCAATTGTACTACTAGGCATTTATCCATGGGATACAGGTGTGCTGTTTCGAAGGGACACGTGTACCCCCATGTTCATAGCAGCACTATCAACAATCGCCAAAGTATGGAAAGAGCCCAAATGTCCATAGATGGATGAATGTATAAAGAAGATGTGCTACATATATACAATGGAATATTACTCAGCAATCAAAAAGAATGAAATCTTGCCATTTGCAACTACTTGGATGGTACTAGAGGGTATTATGGTAAGTGAAATTAGTCGGAGAAAGACAAATATCATGAGACTTATCTCATATGAGGGCTTAAGACACAACAGATTAACACAAGGGAAGGGAAGCAAAAATATTATAATAACAGGGAGGGATACAAAACATAAGAGACCCTTAAACATGGAGAACAATCAGAGGGTTCCTGGAGGGGGTATGTGAAGGGGGATAAGCTAAATGGGTAAGGGCATTAAGGAATCTAACCTTGAAATCATTATTGCACTATATATGCTAACTAACTTGGATATAAATTTAAAAAAATAAAATAAAATAAATTTAAATAAATAAAATAAACTATGAAAAATTGAAACAAACACAGAGAGTTGTCGAAATGAGGAAATAGAAGAATATGTCCCAAATGAAAGAATGAGAGAAAACCACAGTAAAGGGCTAAGTGAAACAGAAATAAATTATATGTGTAATTAGTAGTTGAAAGTAATGTTCATAAAGATATTACCGGGGTTGAGAAAAAAGGAAATGAACTAAATGGGAATGTCATCAAAACAGAAATATGAAGAAGAACCAGTCAGAGATTAATAATTTAATAACTGAAATGAAAAGTATACTAAGGATATCTACAGCAGATTAAAGCATGCAAAAGGTGCATCAAAAATCAACAAAGAATAAAAAGTGACAATAACTTCAGGAAACTCAGTAACTTCAACAATGTAATAACATTCACATCATAGGGTTACCAGAAAGAGAAGAGAGATACAAAGGAACAGGAAACTTATTAAAAAAATAATAACTGAAAATTTCTCTAATGGAGAGAATGAAACAGATATTTATTTTTTTATTTATTATTTCAATATATGAAATTTATTGTCAAATTGGTTTCCATACAACACGCAGTGCTCATCCCAAAAGGTGCCCTCCTCAGTACCCATCATCCACCCTCCCCTCCCACCCACCCCCCATCAACCCTCAGTTTGTTCTCAGTTTTTAACAGTCTCTTATGCTTTGGCTCTCTCCCACTCTAACCTCTTTTTTTTTTCCTTCCCCTCCCCCATGGGTTTCTGTTTCGTTTCTCAGGATCCACATAAGAGTGAAACCATATGGTATCTGTCTTTCTCTGTATGGCTTATTTCACTTAGTATCACACTCTCCAGTTCCATCCACGTTGCTACAAAGGGCCATATTTAATTCTTTCTCATTGCCACCTAGTACTCCATTGTGTATATAAACCACAGTTTCTTTATCCATTCATCAGTTGATGGACATTTAGGCTCTTTCCATCATTTGGCTATTGTTGAGAGTGCTGCTATAAACATTGGGGTACAAGTGTCCCTATGCATCAGTACTCCTGTACCCCTTGGGTAAATTCCTAGCAGTGCTACTGCTGGGTCATAGGGTACATCTATTTTTAATTTTTTGAGGAACCTCCACACTGTTTTCCAGAGTGGGTGCACCAATTTGCATTCCCACCAACAGTGCAAGAGGGTTCCCGTTTCTCCACATCCTCTCCAGCATCTATAGTCTCCTGATTTGTTCATTTTGGCCACTCTGACTGGCGTGAGGTGATATCTGAGTGTGGTTTTCATTTGTATTTCCCTGATAAGGAGCGACGTTGAACATCTTTTCATGTGCCTGTTGGCCATCCGGATGTCTTCTTTAGAGAAGTGTCCATTCATGTTTTCTGCCCATTTCTTCACTGGGTTATTTGTTTTTCGGGTGTGGAGTTTGGTGAGCTCTTTACAGATTTTGGATACTAGCCCTTTGTCTGATATGTCATTTCCAAATATCTTTTCCCATTCCGTTGGTTGCCTTTTAGTTTTGTTGGTTGTTTCCTTTGCTGTGCAGAAGCTTTTTATCTTCATAAGGTCCCAGTAATTCATTTTTGCTTTTAAATCCCTTGTCTTTGGGGGTCGGTCGAGTAAGAGATTGCTATGGCTGAGGTCAGAGAGGTCTTTTCCTGCTTTCTCCTCTAGGGTTTTGATGGTTTCCTGTCTCACATTCAGGTCCTTTATCCATTTTGAGTTTATTTTTGTGAATGGTGTGAGAAATTGGTCTAGTTTCAACCTTCTGCATGTTGCTGTCCAGTACTCCCAGCACCATTTGTTACAGAGACTGTCTTTTTTCCATTGGATGTTCTTCCTGCTTTGTCAAAGATTAGTTGGCCATATGTTTGTGGGTCTAGTTCTGGGGTTTCTATTCTTTTCCATTGGTCTATGTGTCTGTATTTGTGCCAATACCATGCTGTCTTGATGATGACAGCTTCGTAGTAGAGGCTAAAGTCTGGGATTGTGATGCCTCCTGCTTTGGTCTTCTTCTTCAAAATTACTTTGGCTATTCGGGGCCTTTTGTGGTTCCATATGAATTTTAGGATTGCTTGTTCTAGTTTTGAGAAGAATGTTGGTGCAATTTTGATTGGGATTGCATTGAATGTGTAGATAGCTTTGGGTAGTATTGACATTTTGACAATATTTATTCTTCCAATCCATGAGCAGGGAATGTTTTTCCATTTCTTTATATCTTCTTCAATTTCCTTCATAAGCTTTGTATAGTTTTCAGCATACAGATCTTTTACTTCTTTGGTTAGATTTATTCCTAGGTATTTTATGCTTCTTGGTGCAATTGTGAATGGGATCAGTTTCTTTATTTGTCTTTCTGTTGCTTCATTGTTAGTGTATAAGAATGCAACTGACTTCTGTACATTGATTTTGTATCCTGCAACTTTGTTGAATTCATGTATCAGTTCTAGCAGACTTTTGGTGGAGTCTATCGGATTTTCCATGGATAATACCATGTCATCTGCAAAAAGCGAAAGCTTGACTTCATCTTTGCCAATTTTGATGCCTTTGATTTCCTTTTGTTGTCTGATTGCTGACACTAGAACTTCCAACACTATGTTAAACAACAGCGGTGAGAGTGGGCATGCCTGTTGTGTTCCTGATCTCAGGGAAAAAGCTGTCAGTTTTTCCTCATTGAGGATGATGTTAGCTGTGGGCTTTCCATAAATGGCTTTAATGATCTTTAAGTATGTTCCTTCTATCCCGACTTTCTCGAGGGTTTTTATTAAGAAAGTTTACTGAATTTTGTCAAATGCTTTTTCTGTATCGATTGACAGGATCATATGGTTCTTCTCTTTTCTTTTATTAATGTGATGCATCACATTGATTGATTTGCAAATGTTGAACCAGCCCTGCATCCCAGGAATGAATCCTACTTGATCATGGTGAGTAAGTCTTTTTATATGCTGTTGAATTCGATTTGCTAGTATCTTATTGAGAATTTTTGCATCCATAGTCATCAGGGATATTGGCCTGTAGTTCTCTTTTTTACTGGGTCTCTGTCTGGTTTAGGAATCAAAGCAATACTGGCTTCATAAAAGGAGTTTGGAAGTTTTCCTTCCCTTTGTATTTTTTGGAATAGCTTGGGAAGGATAGGTATTATTTCTGCTTTAAACGTCTAGTAGAACTCCCCTAGGAAGCCATCTGGTCCTGGACTCTTATTTTTTGGGAGATTTTTGATAACTCATTCAATTTCTTCGCTGGTTATGGGTCTGTTCAAGCTTTCTATTTCCTCCTGGCTGAGTTTTGGAAGAGTGTGGGTGTTTAGGAATTTGTCCATTGCTTCCAGGTTGTCCAATTTGTTGGCATATAATTTTTCATAGTATTCCCTGATGTTTGCTTGTATCTCTCAGGGATTGGTTGCAATAATTCCATATTCATTCATGATTTTATCTATTTGGGTCATCTCCTTTTTCTTTTTGAGAAGCCTGGCTAGAGGTTTATCAATTTTGTTTATTTTTCCAAAAAACCAACTCTTGGTTTCATTGATCTGCTCTACAGTTTTTTTTAGATTCTATATTGTTTATTTCTGCTCTGATCTTTATAATTTCTCTTCTTCTCCTGGGTTTAGAGTGTCTTTGCTGTTCTGCTTCTATTTCCTTTAGGTGTGCTGTTAGATTTTGTATTTGGGATTTTTCTTGTTTCTTGAGATAGGCCTGGATTGCAATGTATTTTCCTCTCAGGACTGCCTTTGCTGCATCCCAAAGTGTTTGGATTGTTGTATTTTCATATTCATTTGTTTCCATATATTTCTTAATTACTTCTTTAATTGCCTGGTTGACCCATTCATTCTTTAGTAGGGTGTTCTTTAACCTCCATGCTTTTGGAGGTTTTCCAGAGTTTTTCCTGTAGTTGATTTCAAGCTTCATCGCACTGTGGTCTGAAAGTATGCATGGTATGATTTCAATTCTTGTATACTTATGAAGGGCTGTTTTGGGACCAGGTATGTGATCTATCTTGGAGAAGGTTCCATGTGCACTCGAGAGGAAAGTATATTCTGTTGCTTTGGGATGCAGAGTTCTAAATATATCTGTCAAGTCAATCTGATCCAATGTATCATTCAGGGCCCTTGTTTCTTTATTGACCGTATGTCTAGATGATCTATCCATTTCTGTAAGTGGAGTGTTAAAGTCCCCTGCAATTACCACATTCTTATCAGTAAGGTTGCTTATGTTTGTGAGTAATTGTTTTATATATTTGGGTGCTCCCGTATTCTGTGCATAGACATTTATAATTGTTAGCTCTTCCTGATGGATAGACCCTGTGATTATTATATAATTCCCTTCTTCATCTCTTGTTACAGCCTTTAATTTAAAGTCTAGTTTGTCTGATATAAGTATGGCTACTCAAGCTTTCTTTTGACTTCCAGTGGCATGATAAATAGTTCTCCATCCCCTCACTCTCAATCTAAAGGTGTCCTCAGATCTAAAATGAGTCTCTTGTAGACAGCAAATAGATGGGTCTTGTTTTTTTATCCATTCTGAGACCCTATGTCTTTTGGTTGGAGCATTTAGTCCATTTACATTTAGTGTTATTGTAGAAAGATATGGGTTTAGAGTCATTGTGATATCCGTAGGTTTCATGCTTGTAGCAATCTCTGGTACTTTGTCTCACAGGATCCCCCTTAGGATCTCTTGTAGAGCTCGTTTAGTCATGACGAATTCCTTCAGTTTTTGTTTGTTTTGGAAGACCTTTAGCTCTCCTTCGATTCTAAATGACAGACTTTATTGATAATGGATTCTTGGCTGCGTATTTTTTCTGTTCATCGCGTTGAAGATCTCTTGCCATTCCTTTCTGGCCTGCCAAGTTTCAGTAGAGAGATTGGTCACGAGTCTTATAGGTCTCCCTTATATGTTAGAGCACGTTTATCCCTAGCTGCTTTCAGAATTTTCTCTTTATCCTTGTATTTTGCCAGTTTCACTATGATATGTCATGCAGAAGATTGATTCAAGTTACATCTGAAGGGATTTCTCTGTGCCTCTTGGGTTTCGATGCCTTTTTCCTTCCCCAGATCTGGGAAGTTCTCAGCTATTATTTCTTCAAGTACACCTTCAGCACCTTTCCCTCTCTCTTCCTCCTCTGGAATATCAATTATGCATAGATTATTTCTCTTTAGTGCATCACTTAGTTCTCTAATTTTCCCCTCATACTCCTGGGTTTCTTCTTCTCTCTTTTTCTCGGCTTCTTCTTTATCCATAATTTTATCTTCTAGTTCACCTATTCTCTCCTCCCTCTTCAATCCGAGCCATAGTTGTCTCCATTTGATTTTGCAACTCATTGATAGCAATTTTTAGCTCCTCCTGGCTGTTCCTTAGTCCGTTGATCTCTGTAGCAAGAGATTCTCTGCTTTCCTTTATACAGTTTTCAAGCCCAGCTATTAATTTTATGACTATTATCCTAAATTCACTTCTGTTATTTTGTTTAAATCATTTTTGATCAGTTCGTTAGCTGTTGTTATTTCCTGGACGTTTTTCTGAAGGGAATTCTTCTGTTTGGTCATTTTGGATAGTCCCTGGAGTGGTGCAGAACTGCAGGGCACTTCCCCTTTGCTGTCTTGAATAACTCGCATTTTTGGGTGGGGCAGCAGTCAGACCTGATGTCTGCCCCCAGCCCACCACTGGGACCACAGTCAGACTGGTGTGTGCCTTCTTTTTCCCTCTCCTAGGGGCAGGATTCACTGTGGGGTAGCGTGGCCCTTCTGGGCCGCTTGCACACTGCCAGGCTTGCGGTGCTGGGGATCTGGCATATTAGCTGGGGTGGATAAGCAAGGTGCACAAGGGCAGGAGGGGCAAGCTCAGCTAGCTTCTCCTTTGGTGATCCGCTTCATGATGGGCCCTGCAGCAGCGGGAGGGAGTCAGACCCGCCGCTGGAGGGTTGGATCCACAGAAGCACAGCGTTGGGTGTTTGTCTGGTGCAAGCAATTTCCCTGGCAGGATCTGGTTCCCTTTGGGATTTTGGCTGGGGGATGGGCGAGGGAGATAGCCCTGGTGAGTGCCTTTGTTCCCCGCCAAACTGAGCTCTGTCATCCCGGGGCTCAGCATGTCTCCCTCCAGTTGTCCTCCAGCCTTCCCGCTCTCTGAGCAGAGCTGTTAACTTATAACCTTCCAGATGTTAAGTTCTGCTCGCTGTCTGAACACGCTCCGTCCTTGCCTCACACCACCTTGCCTCCCTTCCTACCCTCTTCTGTGGGCCTCTCGTCTGAGCTTGCCTCTGGAGACTGTTCTGCTAGTCTTCTGGTGGCTTTTTGGGTTATTTAGGCAGGTGTAGGTGGAATCTAAGTGATCAGCAGGACGCGGTGAGCCCAGCGTCCTCCTATGTCACCATCTTCCTCCTATATTCTCCAGATATTTAAGTAAAGGAGACATAGAGAGCCTATAATATAAACTCAAAGAGGTCCTCATCAAAACACATAATAAGTAAAATGGAAAAATGGTATAATAAAGTGAAAATTTTATTTTATTCTTTAAAAGTTTAAAAAATTTTTTTTTGGGGCGCCTGGGTGGCGCAGTCGGTTAAGCGTCCGACTTCAGCCAGGTCACGATCTTGCGGTCTGTGAGTTCGAGCCCCGCGTCGGGCTCTGGGCTGATGGCTCGGAGCCTGGAGCCTGTTTCCGATTCTGTGTCTCCCTCTCTCTCTGCCCCTCCCCCGCTCATGCTCTGTCTCTCTCTGTCCCAAAAAAAAAAAAAAAAAAAAATTGATAAAAGTTTAAAAAATTTTTAAATGCTTATTTTTGAGAAGGAGTACAGAGAGAGGGAATGAGGGAACAAGTAGGGTAGGGGCAGAGCGAAGGGTACAGAGGATCCTATGCAGGATCTGTGCCACATACAGCAATGAGCCCAATGAGGGGTTTGAACTCACACGAAGTCATGACTTGAGCCAAAGTTGGACACTAAGCCACCCAGGCATCCCTAAAGATAAAATTTTAACTAGCAAGAGAAAAGAAAATAGTTACATACAAGGCAAACAGCATAAAGCTATGATCTGATTTTTCAGCACAAATTTTACAAGTCAAAAGTGAGTGGTATAATATATTCAAAGTTCTGAAGTGGGGGGGACTACAGCCAAGAATACTTTATTAGGAAAGAAATCACTCAGAATAGAAGGAGAGAGAAAATTTCCCAGACAAACAAAAGTTAAAGACATTCATTATCACTAAACCATACTTAAAAGAAATATTAACATGAATTATTTAATTTGAAATTAAACCCTATACCTAGAAGTAAGAAAAGCATGAAAGGGAAAAATTCACAGGTAAAAGCAAACAGAGCAAAGGTAGTAGATTAAGAACTTATAAAACTAGTAGAGAGGTTAAATCAAATAGTGATAAATCAATTATATCTACAACAGTTAGTTAAGGAATACATAAACTAAATTATGTAAAATATGGCATATACATAAAGCAGGGAGGAAGAGTAAAGATTTAGTGTTTTTTGAATGTGTTTAAGTTAAGTGACCATCAACTTAATAGAATGTTATACACAGAAGATGTTGCATATGAACCCAGTGGTAAACACAAATCAAAAACCTATAATAGACACACAAAAAATAAGAACAAAAGAATCCACCCCCAACACTGAAGAAAGCCATCAAACCAGAAGCAAGAAGAGTAAGAGAAGAAAAATAGGAACAGAGAAGAACTACAAAAACAACCAGAAAAAAATAAACAAAATGGCAACAAGTACATACTTATCAATAATTATTCAATATGTAAGTGGACTAAATGTTCCAATAAAAAAATAGGGTAACAAGGGTAACAATGGATTAAAAAAAACAAGACCCATCTATATGCTGCCTACAAGAGATGCACTTCACATTTAAAGGCATATACAGATAGAAAGTGGAAGGATGGAAAAACACATACCATTAAAATGAAAATGAAAAAAAAAACTGGGGTAGCAATACTTCTTTCAGACAAAACAGACTTTAAAACAAAGATTGTAGCATGAAACAAAGAGGTTTCCACACAGTGATAAAGGGATAAATCTAACAAGAGGATATAATAAATATCTGTGAATCCAACATGGGAATACCTAAATACATAAAGCAAATATTAATGGACATAAAGAGAAAAATTGATGGCAATACAATAGGGAACTTTAACACCCCAATTACATCACTGAATAGATCATCCAGGCAGAAAATTAATATGGAAACAGTAGCTTTGAAACACACCTTAAACCACACGGACCTAACAGATATATACAGAACATTCTATCACAAAACAACAGAACATGCATTATTTTCAAGTGCACAAGAAATATTCTCCAGGATAAATCTCATATTAGGCCATGGAGCATGTTTCAATAAATTTGAAATAATTAAAATAATATCTAGCATCTTTTCCAACCACAATGCTATGAAATTAGAAATCAATTACAAGAAAAAATCTGGGGAAAAAAACCCCCACAAACACATGGTGGCTAAACAACATTGATACTAAACAAAAAAATGGGTCAACTAGGAAATCAAAGACAAAATAAAAAAGTACATGGACAAAAATGGAAATGAAAACACAATGGTCTAAAATGTTTTGGATTCAGCAAAAGTTTTTCTAAGAGGGAAATTTATAGTAATACAGGTTTACCTCAAGAAATAATAAAAATATCAAATAATCTAACCTTACACCTAAATGAATTAGAAAAAGGAAAATGAACAAGGCCCAAAGCTAGTAGAAGGAAAGTAATCATAAAGATTAGGGTATAACAAATAAAATAGAGACAAAAAATAGAAAAAAAAATCAATGAAACCAAGAGCTGATTCTTTGAAAAGATAAACACAATTGATAAACCTTCAGTCAGACTTCTCAAGAAAAAAAGAGAGGATGGAAATAAAATTAAAAATGAAAAAGGAAACATAAGAACTCACACCACAGAAAAGCAAAGGATTATAAGAGAATATTGTGAAAAATTATATGTTAACAAATTGACAACCTAAAAAAATGGAGTCCTAGAAACATATAATTTTCCAAAACTGAATCAGGGAAAAATAGAAAATTGGAACAGATTAATAGTAATGAAAGTGAATCAGTATTCAAAAAAATCTCAACAAATGGAAGTCCAGGACCAGATTGCTTCACAGGTGAATTCTCTCAAATATTTAATACAAATTTAATACCTATTTTTCTAAAAGTATTCAAAAAAAAATAAAAGAGGAAAGAAAGATTCCACATTTATTCCATGAGGCTAGCGTTACCCTGATACCAAAAGCAGATAAAGAGGAGTGCCTGTATGTCTCAGTCAGCTAAGCATCTGATTCTTGATTTTAGCTCAGATCATGATCACAGTTTGTGAGTTCAAGCCCCGCACTGGGCTCTGGGCTGACTTGTGGACCCTGCTTGGGATTCTCTCTCTCCTTCTCTCTCTCTGCTTCTCCCCTGCTTGCTCTAGCTCTCTCTCTTTCTCAAAATAAATAAAAGTATTTAAAATAATTTTTTAAAGCAGATAAAGACGCTACAGAAAAACCCTACAAGCCAATACCTTCATGAACATAGATACAAAAATCCTCAACACAGTATTTGCAAACTGATTTCAACAATACATTACAAAATTATTCACCACGATTAAATAGGAATTATTCTATGGATGCCAGGATGGTTCAGTATTCATAAGTCAATATGACATATCACATTAACAAGAAGAAGGATAAAAACCATTGATAATGTGAATAAATGCAAAAAAAAGCATTTGGTGAAATACATCTATTCATGATAAACACTCTCTACAAAGCAGGTTTAGAGGGAACATACCCCCAGTATAATACAAGCCATACATTAAAACAAAACTACAATTAACATTATAATCAATGGTGAAAATTGAGAGCTATTCTTCTAATGTCAAAAACAAGACAAGGATATATCTTCTCACTACTTTCACTCAACATAGTACTGAAAATCCTACCTGTGGCAATCAGACAAGAAAAATAAATAAAATACATTCAAATTGGTAAGTAAAAAGTAAAACCAACTGTTTGCAGATGGTATCATACTATTATATAGAAAATCTTAAAGACCCCACTAAAAAAGAACTATTAGAACTGATAAATAAATTCAATAAAGTTGCAAGATACAAAATTCATATTCATAAATTGGTTTCATTTCTATACACTAATAATTAAGTTGGAGAAAAAGAAATTAAGAGATTTCTGAGGAAGATTATGGAGAAGGAGGACCCTAAGCTCAACTTGTCCCATGGTTACAACTAGGTTACAGCCAAATCAATGTAAATAACCTAGAAAACTACACAAAGACTGGCAGAACAAACTCTCCACAGCTAAATATAGAGAATAGGCCATATCAAAGTGGGTAGGAAGGGCAGAGAAGTGTTCTGGAGCTAAATGGACTTGCCATACTGTCCACAGGAAGAAGGGACTCTGTGAGCATGGAGAAAGAAAAGAAACAGATTGTCACCCCAGGCACCCCAGGCATAGGAAGCCCACATAGGGAAAAGAAATCCCCCTAACATTTGGCTTTGAAAACCAGAGGGACAAAATTTCTCCAGTTCTTACAATCAAGTGGGCTTAAAACCTGGAACTAGAGAAAACTGAGTCCTTACCCTTTTTTTTTAAATTTTTTAAACGTTTATTTATTTTTGAGACAGGGAGAGACAGCATGAACAGGGGAGGGTCAGAAAGAGAGGGAGACACAGAATCTGAAACAGGCTCCAGGCTCTGAGCTGTCAGCATAGAGCCTGATGCGGGGCTCGAACTCATGGAGTGCGAGATCATGACCTGAGCCGAAGTCGGATGCTTAACCGACTGAGCCACCCAGGTGCCCCTACTACCCTACCCTTAAGGATATAGCACAACAAAGAGCCTCACAGAGATACAGCAGATAAACAGCAATTTGAAAAATACCTGGGGTAATATAGGAGTGATATTTGTTTGCTAATCACAGAGCTTCTACTGGAAAGGCAGGGTTCTTTGGGAGACTTCTCCAGGAAGAAAGGAATTGGTGGGTTCCAATTCCCTCCTCCACCAGCCCCCCCGCCAAGCCTAGACATGTTGATACCCGTGGGAACCAGCACAACACCAAGACTTGCTATCTAACTTGCTAACAGTGTGTCCTATTCCTGTGTTCTGCATATATACCCCCTCCAGCAAGCCCTTGGCTCCACGTTCCCTCCCACAGCACACCCACACAAGCTTTGCTAACAGTGACACCTACTATCACATTCTTTTGTGTACATGCCCCCTCCAGCCAGGCCTCAGCTCCAGGTTTCCTCCCACAGTGGGACTGCACAAACTTTCTAACTCTGTGTATCCCACACCCAAACACTTCTGCAGATGTGCTATGTCCAACCTGGTTTGCCTCAAACACCTGCACTGCAAGTCTCCTTTCCCAGTGGAACAGTGCAGAACATGCAACCTGCCTCCACATTCTCCTGCATAAGTGTTATTGCATCTCTGGCAAATGCCTCATCTGACTCAATTTAAGCCCAAGATGGCCCAAGACTGTTCCACTAACAACACAGAAACCAAACCCTGTCTACAACAGGGAAAAGAACCATTGTGGCCTACTGAACTGAGTGCAAAAGCAGCTCAGCTGCAATCACACATAAAAGACACCCCTGAAGTGCTAAGTGTGGGTGAACAAGGGATATTGCACTGCAGGACATTACATGACCTTTTTTTCATAAGGCCACTAGTTTCAGGAGCAAGAGACGTAGCTGACATTTCTAGCACAGAGAAATAGACCCAGAGAGCTAGACAAAATGAGAAGAGAGAGGAATATGTCCCAAATGAAATAACAGGACAAATTCACAGCAAGAGAGCTAAATGAACTGGAGATAAGCAATATGCCTGATAGAGAATTTAAAGTAATGGTCATAAAGATATTCAGCAGACTTGAGAAAAGAGTGGAGGACTTCAGTGAGATCTTTAAAAACGTTAGAAAACATAAAAAAGAACTAATAACACATGAAGAGGTCAATAACTGAAATTAAAAATGTACTAGATGGAATAAATAGTAGACTAGAGGAATCAGGAAAATGGATCAGTGACCTAGAGAAAAGAGTAATGGAATGAAATCAAGAGAGAGAAAAAAAACAGAGAAGAGTAAAAATAATTTAAAAAATGAAAATAAACCTAGGGAACTCAGTGACACAATCAAGTGTGATAATATTCACATTATAGGGGTCCTAAAAAGAGAAGAAAGAGAAAAGGAAAATTTATTTGAAGAAATAATAGCTGAAATATTTCCAAATCTGTGGGAAAAAAACCCAGAAACCCAAATCTGAGAGGCATAGAGAGACCCCCCACAAAATCAACCCAAGGAGGTTCACACCAAGATGTATAGTTATTAAAATAGCAAAAAGTAATTATAAGGAGAGAATTTTAATATTATCAAGATAAAAGAATACAGTTATGTACAATGGAAACTCCATAAATCTATCAGCTGATTTTTCAGCAGGAAATTTGCAGGCCAGGAGGTAGTAGCATGATATATTCAAAGTGCTAAGAGAAAAATGGAAAAAAAAAACTGCTCCCAAGAATACTCTATCCAAAAAGGCTGTCTTTCAGAATAGAAGGAATGACAGAGTTTTCCAGAAAAACAAAAAAAGGGATCCATGACCACTAAACCAGCCCTACAAGAAATGTTAAAGGGGACATTTTGAGTGGAAAGGAAAGGCCATAAGTAGGAGTAAGAAAAGTAGAAAGCAACAAAACAGTAAAAATAAGTATATCTACAAAAATCAGCAAAGGAATTCACAAAATAAAAGGATATAAAATATGACACAATACACCTGAAACATGAAAGGTAAAAAAGTAAAGAATGAGTTCAAACTTGAGTGACAATCAACTTATGCATATCCTATATGGATAAGATGTTATATACAAACCTAATAGTAACCACAAATCAAAAACATATAATGGATATGCAAAAAATAAAGAGAAGGGAACCCATGTATATCACTAAATAAAGCCAACAAACCATGATAAAAGAAAGCAAGGAAAGGAAGTAATAGAAAAGAATTACAAAAACAACCATAAAACAAGTAACAATATGGCAATAAGTACACATATATCAGTAATTACTTAAAATTTAAATGGACTAAATGCTCCAGCCAAAAGATATAGGGTGACAGAATGGATAAAAAAGCTAGACCCATTAACATGCTACTTAAAGAGACTCATTTCAGCCCTAAAGTCACACACAGATTGAATGTGAAGGGATGGAGAAGCATTATTTTGCAAATGGAAGTGCAAAGAAAGGGTAGCAATACTTACATCAGACAAAATAGACTTTAATTTTTTTAATGTTTATTTATTTTTGAGAGACAGACAAAGCATGAGCAGGGGAGAGGCAGAGAGGGAGGGAGGGACAGAATGTGAAGCAGGCTTGAAGCTCTGAGCTGTCAGAACAGAGCTTGATGCAGACCTCGAACTACGGACCACAAGATCATGACCTGAGCCAAAGTTGGATGCTTAACTGACTGAGCCAACCAGGTGCCCAGACAAAATAGACTTTAAAACAAAGACTGTGGATGCCTGGGTGGCTCAGTCAGTTGAGCATCTGACTCTTGATTTTGGCTTAGGTCATGATTCCAGGGTTGTAGGATCGAGCCCTGTTTGTGGCTCTATGCTAAGCATGAAGCCTGCTTAAGATTCTCTGTCTCTTTCTTTCTCTCCCTCTGCCTCTCTCCCCTGCTTGTGCTCACTCTGTCTCTAGTCTTTGAGATATATAGACAAGAGACAAAGAAGGACACTATATAATCATATGTAGAGCAATCTGATAAGAAATTAAAACAATTGTAAATATTTTCATATGCAACATGGGAGCACCCATATATAAACAGCTAATAACAAAAATAAAAGGCCTGATCAATAGTAATACAATAATAGTAGGGGACTTTAACACCCCAGCTACATCAATGGATAGATTATCTGAACAGAAAATCCAACAGGGAAACTGTGGCTTTGAATGACACACTGAACCAGATGGATATAACAGATATATTCAGAATACTACATCCTAAAACATCAAAATACACACCCTCATTGATCACATGTTAGGTTAAAAAACAAGTGTCAACAAATCCAAAAGGATCAAAGTCATACCATGCATCTTTTCTGACCACCATGCTATTAAATTAGAAATCAACCACAGAGAAAATCTGAATGACCACAAATACATGGACACTAAAAAACATGTTACCAAACAAATGATGCCAACCATGAAATCAAAGAGAATTTTTTTTAAATACATGGAGACAAATGAAAGTGAAAACACAATGATCGAAACTCATTGAGATTCAGCAAAAAGAGTTCTAAGAGGGAAGTTCATAGCAATACAGGACTATCTCACAAGGTAAGAAAAATCTCAAATAAAACGCAAAACCTTACACCTAAAGGAGCTACAAAAGAGAGCAAACAAGCCCAAAACCAGCAAAAGGAAGACAATAATAAAGATTAGTGCAGAAATTAATGAAATAGAAGCTATTTCTTTCTATCAATGAAATAGAAACAATAGGAAAGATCAATGAAACCAAGAGATGGTTTGAAAAAATCGGCAAAATTGAAAAAAAATTTAGCCATACTCCGAAAAAAATGTTAGAGAACTCGAATAAACCAGAAACAAAATAGGAGAAATTATAACCAAAATAACATAAATACAAAGTATTATAGGAGAATATTATGAAAAATTATATGCCAACATGTTGCACATGTTCAAAAAATGGATAAATTCCTAGAGTCATATAACTTCCCAAAACTGAATCAGGAAAAATTGAAAATTAGGACAGACCAATTTTCAGCAATAGAATTAAACCAGAAATCAAAACAATCCCAACAAGCACAAGTCCGTGATCAGATGCCTTCTAAAGTATATTCTACCAAATATTTAAACAAGGGTTAATGCCTATTCTTCTCAAACTATTCAAAAAAATTAAAATAGGTAGGAAAGATTCCAAATTCATTCTAGGAGGCCACCATTAGCCTGATACCAAAACCAGATAAAGATACTATAAAAAAAAGAGAGAGAGGACTACAGGCCAATATCTCTGACAAACACATGAAAAAATTCTCAACAAAATTTTAACAAACCAAATTGAACAATATATTTAAAAATATGATTCACCACAACCTAATGAAATTTATTCACAGTTGCTAGGGTGATTCCCAGAACTAGAAAAAATAATCCTATATTTTTTGGAAGTACAGAAGTCTTTGAATAGTCAAAGCAATCTTGAGGAAGAAAACAAAGCTAGAGGTATCCCTATCCTAGAGGTATCTAATTACCTAGAGGTATCTTCAGTTTTGAAGACAGTACTACAAAGCTGCAGTAATCAAAACATTAATGGTACCAGCAAAAAAATAAACACAATGGAAGAGGATACAGATCCTTGAAATAAACCCACAATTATACGGTCAATTAATTTTATATGAAAAAGACAAAAATATGTAATGGACAAAAGATAGTCTTTTCAATAACTGGTGTTGGGAAAATTGCACAGCTACATGCAAAAGAATGAAAATGGACTGGTTTTTTGCACCTCACACAAAAATAAACTCAAAATGGATTGAAGCCTAACTGTAAAACCCCAAATTATAAAATCTCTAAAAGAAATCATAGGCAATAATCTCTTGGACATTAGCTTTACCAAAATATTTATGGATATGTCCCATAAGGCAAGGGAAACAAAACAACACAACACAAAACAAAACAAACTGTGAGACACAGCAAAACAAACAAACAAACAAAAAAACAAACTATCACACACCATAGGAATCCATCAGTAAAACAAAAGGCAACCTAGTGAATGAGAGAATATAGTTGTAAATGTTACATCCAATAATGGGTTAATATCTAAAATATATAAAGAAAATTTTACAACTTAACATCAAAAAGCATCAATTAACAATGTGCAGAAGACCTGAGGACATTTTTCCAAAGAAGACTACAGATGCCCAACAGATGAAAAGAAACTCAACATCACTAATCATCAAGGAAATGCAAATCAAAACCACAATGAAGTATCACCTCACCCTGTGAGAATTGTTAGAATCAAAAACAAAAGAAATAGTAATTGTTGGTGAGAATGTGGAGAAAAATGAACACTTCTGCCCTGTTGATGGGAATGTAAATTCAGGCAGCCACAGTGGAAAACAGTGTGGAGGTCCCTTAAAAATTAAAAATAAAAATACCATGTAATCAAGTAATTCTACCACTGGGTATTTATCCAAAGAAAACAACAATACTGACTCAAAAAGATATATGCACCTTTCTATGTTTATTGCAGCATTATTTACTATAGTCAAGATATGGAAGCAACTCAAGTGTCCATTGATAGATGAGTGGATAAAGATGTGAGATATATATTTATCTCATATTCATGTCTCATATTCATATATATGAGTATTACCTAGCCACAAAAAATGAGTTCTTGCCATTTGTGCCAAAATGGATGGACTTATAGAATAGGATGCTAAGTGGTATATGTCAGGGAAAGACAAATACCATGTGATTTCACTTATATGTGAAATCTTAAACAAACAACAACAACAAAATATACTCTTAAATGCACAGAACAAAATGGTGGCTGCCAGAGGGTATCTGTGTAAAGAAATGGGGCATGTAAGTAAAAAGGATTAAGAGGTATAAGCTTCCTGCTCTAAAATAAGTAAGTCATTGAGATGAAAAGTACAACATAGGGAATATAATCAATAATGTTGTAATAATGTTATAAGATGACAAATGGTGACTACACTTATGCTGAATTTTGAGTAACATATAGAATTGTTAAATCAATATATGGTACACCTGAAAGTAATATAATATTATATGTTAATTACACTTCAATAAAAAATAGTAAAAGAGACAAATAACAATTTAATTAAAAAATTGTTCAGAATTTAATACTTCACCAAAGAAGTGTACAGATGACAAACAAACATATGAAAAGATGCTCCATATCATATGTCTCCAGGGAACTGTATACTAAGGCAGCTATGTGATCATACTACATACCTATTAGAATGCAAATATCTAGAACAACAATAATATCAAATGTTGGTGAGGATGTTGAACTACAGGAAGTCTCATTTGTTGCTGATTGAAATATAAAATGACATAGCCACTTTGGAAGGCAGTTTGGCATCTTTTACCAAACTTAAAAACTCTTTTACTATATGATCCAGCAAACAGGCTACTGGTATTTACCCAAAGGTATTTATGTCCATGAAATACCTGTACATGGATGTTTATGGCAGCTTCATTCACAATTGCCAAAACTTGAACAAATTAAGTTGTCCTTTATTTGGTGAATGGAGAAATAAACTTTGTTTAATCTAAACAATGGAACATTATTCAGCACTAAAAAGAAGTAAGCTATTAAGCCATGACAAAATATGTAGAAAATATAAATGCATATTACTAAATTAAAAAAAAAAGCCAATCTGAAAAGAGTACATGTGATTCTAACTATATGACACTTTGGAAAAGGCAAAGCTATGGAGACAGCAAAAAACGTTAGTGGGCTAGGAAGGAGGGTGGGATGAATAGGCAATGCACAGATAATTTTTAATGAAGTAAAACTACTCTGTCTGATACTATAATGGTGGATACATGTCATTATACATTTGTCCAAATTCATGGAATGTACAAAACCAGGAGTGAACCCTAAGGTAACTATGTACTTTGGGTAATCACCATGTGCCAATGTAGGCTCATCAACTATAATGAATGTACCTTTTCTTGGTGGAGTTGATAATGTGGGCATTATCTTTATTATGTCTTTGCATATGTGGGTATAGGGGAAACATGGGAAATTTCTGTGCATCCTGCTCAATATTGCTGTGAACCTAAAATTGCTCTAAAAACTAAAGTTTATTAAAAATTTACTTACTTTTGGTTTTTCAGCATTGAAATATAAGAGTCTAATGTGATACAGGACAGAAAATAGAGTCTTCTCTCAGTGAACAAACTAACTTTGATGCTTTGGGTTTATTCAAGGGGACTAATTTGAAAGTTGCAAGTATGGTGCTTGCTGATGAAGAAAAATTAAAAATTGTTTTCCAGGACTAATGAACAAGTCATTTCAATTAAAAGAAATCATTAAAATGAAAGTTCCATTTTCTGTAGAAGTCTGCATAGTACTTTAAATAAATTGTTTATTTTTTAGAGATTTGCTTAAGGACTTAATTATGTAAATTTATTTAAAGTTAATAGAGTTTAAATACTGGTACTTTATCTCTGGAAAGATGTAGTAAGAGAGATTGGATTTGCCATCATTCCATGTGTCCAAAAATAAAGAAGAAAAAAAGGACAAAATCCCGACAATACATAAAAACTGATGTTTCATAAGGTAATGGATATTAGAATAGCGTATAGTGTATAGTGATGTATACCAGATGAAGAAAAAACAAAACAAAATAAAAAAGATGAGTCTCATGTTTGCTCAACTTTATTGTTTTGGAGTCTGAGTTCAGAAGAGAGAGATGAGAATCTGGAGACATCAAAGTGAATAGAATTTGTAGGTCAGAGTATTATAGAAGAAAGAGGTGATTAGGGAAAGAAAAAGAAATCCATGTATTATCATTCTTGAATGTTGAGCCAAGTACTGACTGGTCAATGTTTGTAAGAAAATTACTTGAATTTTGGGAAAGAATCAACTGAGAGGATAAAAGGAACAGTTTTCAGAAATTACACGGGACCGTTAATTGTGCTTGTTTTAACTCACACAGTTAAGTAAAGACCTCATAATTCATGGGGTATTGGGTAGAAACCTCAGAAGGGTCTAATCTCAGTACTGGTAATAACTAGATTAAATTAAATGAACCTAGCCAAGTAATCTCAAAAGAAAGACTCAGAGGAATAAAATTGTAATTTTAATACACCTCATAAAAATATAAGAATATTTATAGGAATACAAAAATATATAGCACATAACAAAGTAAAATTCATAATGCTTGGCATTCAATCATTCTTTATTAGACATGAAAAGAAGTAAGAATATATGAATCATAATGAGGAGAAAAATCAAGCAATCAAAACCAACTGAGACAGATGTGGTTATTTGCAGATAAGGTGTTCAGAACATTTATTTATCGTAAATGTTAATAAAGTTAAAGTGAGACATAGAATATATTTTTAAATGCCTAAATCAAAATTATAGACATTAAAAACTACAATGTCTGAAATTAAAAAAAATACAAGCAATGGAATTAATGGATATTAGACATTGAAAAAGATAAAATTAGTAAACCTGAACACAAAGCAATAGACATTATCTAAAATGAAAATGAGAGATAATAAGACTCAAAAACTAAATGAAAAAGAGCATTTGTAAGATTCCCATGATTCATTGCTTACATAGAACACCCAGTGCTCATCCCAACAAGTGCCCTCCTCAATGCACATCACCCATTTCCCCCTCTCCCCCATACCCCCATCCATCCTCAGTTTGTTCTCTGTATTTAAGAGTCTCTTATGATTTTCCTTGCTCCCTCACTGTTTGTAATTATTTTTTTGCTCTTTCCTTCCACCATGGTCTTCTGTTAAGTTTCTCAAGACTCACATATGAGTGAAAACATATGGTATTTGTCCTTCTCTGACTGGCTTATTTCACTCAGCATAATAACTTCCAGTTGCATCCATGTTGCTGCAAATGGCATGATTTTATTCTTTCTCATTGCCAACTAGTGTTTCTTTATCCATTCATCAGTTGATGGACATTTAGGCTCTTCCCATGATTTGGCTATTGTTGAAATTGCTGCTATAAACATAGGGGTACATGTGCCCCTATGAATCAGCACTTCTGTATCCCTTGGACAATTAACTAGTAGTGCTATTTCTGGGTCACAGGGGAGTTCTATTTTTTTTAATTTTTCTGGTACCTCCACATTGTTTTCCAGAGTGGCTGAATCAGTTTTCATTCCCACCAACAGTGCAAGAGGGTTCTCCTTTCTCCACATCCTCACCAACATCTGTTGTTTCCTGAGTTGTTCATTTTAGCTACTCTGACCGGTGTGAGGTGGTATCTCAGTGTGGTTTTGATTTGTATTTCCCTGATGATGAGAGACATTGAGCATCTTTTCATGTGTCTGTTGGCTATCTGGAGGTACCTTCGGAAAAGTTTCTATTCATGTCCTTTGCCCATTTCTTCACTGCATTATTTGTTTTTTGGGTGTTGAGTTTGGTAATTTCTTTATAGATTTTGGATACTAACCCTTTATCCAATATGTCATTTGCAAATATCTTTTCCCATTCCATCAGTTGCCTTTTGGTTTTGTTGATTGGACATCCTACTAAAGAATGAATGTGTCAAACAGGCAACTAAAGAAGAAATTTAAATACATATATGGAAAAAAATGAAAACAAAAACACAACAATCCAAACCCTTTGAGATGCAACAAAGGCAGTCCTAATAGGAAAATACATTGCAAATAGCCCTATTTCAAGAAACAAGAAAAATCCCAAATACAAAATCTAACAGCACACCTAAAGGAACTAGAAGCAGAACAACAAAGAAACCCCAAAGCCAGCAGAAGAAGAGAAATAATAAAGAGCAGAACAGAAACAAACAATATAGAATCCAGAAATAAACACTTTAGAATCCCCTCCCAAAAAACCCCAATACAACAAATCAATGAAACCAAGAGTTGGTTATTTGAAAAAATAAAAATTGATAACCCCATAGCCAGACTTCTCAAAAAGAAAACAGAGAGGTCCCAAAAAGATAAAATCACAAATAAAAATGGGTTTATCACAACTAATCCCTCAGAAAAACAAACGATTATCAGAGAATACTATGAAAAATTATATATCAACAAACTGGACAAAATGGAAGGAATGGACAAATTCCTAGACCCTCACACACTACCAGAACTCAAATGGGAAGAAATAGAAAATTTGAACAGACCCATAACTAGTGAAGAAATTGAATCAGTTATCAGAAACCTCCCAACAAATGAGTCCTGGGCCAGATGCCTTCCCAGGGGAATTCTACCAGACATTTAAAGCAGAGTTATTACCTATCCTTCTCAAGCTGTTCCAGAAAATAGAAACAGAATGAAAACTTCTGGACTCATTCTATGAAGCCAGCATTACCTTGATTCCCAAGCCAGACAGAGACCCCACAAAGAAGGTAATTTACGGGCCAATATCCCTGATGAACATGGATGCAAAAGTTCTCAAGAAGATACTAGCAAATCAAATTCAACAGCATGTAAAAAGCATTATTCACCATGATCAAGTGGAATTTATTCCTGGGCTGCAGGGCTGATTCAATATTTTTAAATCAATCAATGTGATACATTACATTAATAAAAGAAAGAATAAGAACCATATGTCCTGTCAATAGATGTGGAAAAAGCATTTGACACACTACAGTATTCTTTCTTAATAAAAACCCTCAAGAAAGTTGGGATAGAAGGAACATACTAAACATCATAAAAGCCATATATGAGAAGCCCACAACCAATATCATTCTCAATGGGGAAAACTGTGAGCTTTCCCCCTGAGATCAGGAACACGACAAGGATGTCCACTCTCACCACTGTTGTTTAACATAGTGTTGGAAGTCCTAGCATCAGCAATCAGACAACAATGAAACAAAAGGCATCAAAATTGGCAAAGATGAAGTCAAACTTTCACGTTTCACAGATGACATGATACTCTACCTGGAAAACCCTAAAGACTCCACCAAAACACTGCTAGAACTGATACATGAATTCAGGAAAGTCGCAGGGTACAAAATTAATGTAGAGAAATCAGTTGCACTTCTATACACTAATAATGAAGCAACAGAAAGAGAAATCAAGAAACTGATCCCATTTATAATTGTACCAAAAACCATAAAATACCTAGGAATAAACTTAACCAAAGATGTAAACGATCTGTATGCTGAAAACTAAAGAAAACTTATGAAGGAAATTGAAGAAGACACAAAGAAATGGAAAAAAATTATTCCATGCTCATGGAATGGAAGAATAAATATTGTTAAATGTCAATACTACCAAAAGCAATCTACACAATGCAATTCCAATCAAAATTGCACCGTCATTCTTCTCAAAGCTAGAACAAACAATCCTAAAATTTGTATGGAACCACAATAGGCCCCGAATAGCCAAAGTAATATTGAAGAGAAAACCAAAGTGGGAGGCATCACAATCCCAGACTGTAGCCTCTACCACAAAGCCATAATCATCAAGACAGTATGGTATTGGTTCAAAAACAGACACATAGACCAATGGAATAGAATAGAGAACCCAGAATTGGACCCACCAATGTATGGCCAACTAATCTTTGACAAAGTAGGAAAGAGTATCCAATGGAAAAAAGACAGTCTCTTTAGCAAATGGTGCTGAGAGAATTAGATAGCAACATGCAGAAGAATGAAACTAGACCACTTTCTTACACCATACCCAAAAATAAACTCAAAATGGATGAAAGACCTGAATGTGAGACAGGAAACCATCAATACCCTAGAGGACAAGATAGTCAACAACCTCTTTGACCTCAGTCGCAGCAATTTCTTGCTTGACACATCTCCAAAGACAAGGGAATTAAAAGAAAAAATGACCTATTGGGCCCTCATCAAGATAAACAGCTTCTACACATTATTTTCAAGTGCAAACGGAACATTTTCCAGAATAGATCACATACTGAGTCACAAATCAGCCCTCAATAAGTACAAAAAGACTGAGATCGTACCATGCATATTTTCAGGCCATAATACTATGAAGCTTGAAATCAACCACAAGAAAAAATATGGAAAGTCATAAAATATATGGAGGTTAAAAAACATCTAACTAAAGAATGAATGAGTTAACCAGGATATTAAGGCAGAAATAAAAAGTACATGGAAGAAATAAAAATGAAAATATGACAGGCCAAAACCTTTGGGATGAAGCAAAGGCAGTCCTAAGAAGGAAGTATATTGGACTAGAGGCCTACCTCAAGAAGCAAGAAAATTCTCAAACACACAGCCTAAATTTACACCTAAGGAAACTAGAGGAGCATCTGGGTGGCTCAGTCAGTTGAGCATCTGACTTCAGCTCAGATCATTATCTTACATTCATGGGCTAAGGTCCCACACTGGGCTCTGTGCTGACAGTTGAGAGCATGGAGCTTGCTTTGAATTCCGTGTCTCCCTCTGTCTCTGCCCCTTCCCTGCTCACACTCTGTCTCTTTCTCTCTCTGTCTCTCAAAAAATAAAACATTAAAAAATTTTTAAGGAACTAGAAAAGAACAGTAAATAAAGCCTAAAGTCAGCAGAAGAAAGGATATAATAAAGATTAGAGCAGAAATAAATGATATGGAAACAAGCAAACAACAACTACAAAAATCAACATAAAAATCAATGAAACTAAGATCTGGTTCTTTCTAAAAATTAATAAAATTGGTAACCTCTTATCTGGACTTATCAAAAAGAAAGTAGAAAGGACCCAAATAAATAAAATTATGAATGAAAAGGAAGAGAGCACAACAATATAAGCAATTATAGAGAATATTATGAAAAATTATATGCCAACAAACTGGGAAATCTGAAAGAAATGGATAAATCTCTAGAAACATATAAACTACCATAGCTGAAACAGGAATAAAGAGAAAATTTGAACAGACCCACAACCAGCAAAGAAATCGAATCAGTAATCAAAAATCTCCCAACAAACAAAAGTCGAAGGCCAGGTATCTTCCCTGGGGAATTCTACCAGACACGTAAAGAAGAGTTAATACCTATTCTTCTCAAACCGTTCCAAACAATAGAAATGGAAGGATAATTTCCCAACTCATTCTAGGAGGTCAGCACTACCTTGATTCCAAACCCAAAGATCCCATAAAAAGGATTATTACAGGCCAATATCCATGATGAGCATGGATGCAGCTAATATCATCCTCAATGGAGCAAAACTGAGAACCTTTTTTCCTTTTGGTCAGAAATAAGATGAGGATGTCCAGTTTAGTAAGGATGGCCTTATACTTATGGGACCAAGGTTATACCATCAGTCCCCAAATGGGTCCATGAGGTTTGTTCTGTCCATGGTCTAAATCTGCACACCTGAACCACTGTCCTCAAATAGCTATTATTGTTCACATGGAGCTGTCACCAAGCAAAATCATGTGTCATACTTAGTGCCACCAGACCCATAGAATGGATATAATTCTTTTTTCCTGATTGTTATTTCAGAAATGTCCATTGGCCATAATAAGGAAAGAAAATATCTGCATAAACCCATCACAAAAATATAACCTGAACCTGTGATGAATAAATGCTGGTGTTAGAGTCATAAAGGGTGATGTGTGAGTCTTGTTTACTATACACATTGATCTCTTTCATCTAAAGAATCAAAAGAAGTTTTCAAAAGCAATTAAAGAACAACTGAAACTGATCCATGTAAAAGATACAGAAACTCTGGTCAATCACTAACTGAATTGATTATAATTGACTGGTCAACCAATATGTTATTTTCAGAGTACTAATATTATATAAAATTTTATGGTAGTATTTTCAAATGCATTACCACTAAGAAATGCTTTAGTAAAAATAACAATAAAAACATAAGAAGTTATAGAATAAGAAAAAATGGTAATTACATGTGGAGAAGCAGAAACTCTGGAGACAAAACCATATTAATTAAATGTCACTGAACATCAAGAGTTCATTATATCTGCTACCGTGTTAGTAGAAAACTAACTTTTAGTATTTCCCTGAAGCCAAAAAAATGCTTCAGCAAGGTACTTAGATTAGTTTCCTTTCACTTTTTGTCTGCTTTTCAAATTGCTGCTAGGAAATTGTAATTCTCTGGAAACAAGCAGGCTTGGTACATAATCCTAATTTTATCATTTTATAGCTGTGAGACTTCAGAGAACTTAGTTATCGATGCAAACCGTCATTGTTTTTACTTACATTGTGAAAATAATGATACCTTTTTATAAGGTTGTGAAGATTTAATGAAAGTGCATATAAAAATCTTAATGCATAATGATTGCTTGCTTAATATTAATGTTAGCATTAATTAGGACTGATATTTGACTTAATATTTTCTTTGGTTTTAGCATTGATACTAGTATTGGTATTAATTTTAATATTAGTATTACTAATAATGTTAATATTGGACTAGAATTATTTCTTCTTATTGATAATTACAGTCACTGCTTCTAATTTGAATGGGACTTATCCAGTTCTTCATAGCTTAGAAATCCCCTCTATAACAACATTAGCAGATGGCATTTTGATGAAAATATTGAATATCATAATTATACTTGTCAAATTTTATTTTGTTGATTTTCCTCAAATGCAGAAATGATTAAATGTGGCATTTAATATAATTTAAGGGATAAATAAAAATTCAAGTGGCATATAGAAATGAAAATCACTCTAGGACTGGTGGCCAAAATGGAAGAGAAGTAGGGGGAATCTGTACTTCTCACATCTCTCAAACAAAGAAAGGCTGAAGCCAAAGGACTTTGAACCCCGAGTCTGAGAGGAAAAGAGACTGAGTCTACCAAGGAGAAACTGGGACAACTTGAAGGGCCATAGATGGGCGATTGCGAACTAGGGGAGATAAAATGGGCCATGTAGGTATGGAGGGGAGGATCCCCTTCTGCAAAGAGACACAGGGAAGAGAAAGAGTGGCTGGGGAAGTGTAAGGCTGCATCTGGACAAGAGAAAAAACCTTGGGCCGGGACAGAGAGGGATTTCATCTCTAACTGCAGGGCTTTCTTCGGACTGGGGCCGACTGCCATGTTTGTGCAGCTGGGGAGGAGGGGAGGCACCTCTGGGTTCAGTGGTTGATCAGGGGCACAGTCTGCAGCAGGAAAAACATGTCCCATCCCCTGAAGTGCTGTGAGACAGGACAAAACCAGCTGGGACCACATATTGGGAGGCACTTCCCCAGGACCAGGGCGCATGGAGCAGGAGCTTAAATCCCAGCCAAGCACCAGAGCAAAGGAGTCAGCAGAACGAGACAGACAGCCTCATCTGTGCTTGTACCTGTGGGCACAGTGAGGACAGCTCCAAAGGAGTGATTTGGGTCATGGAGAAGAGACTGGGAATTGCTATTTTTCTCACCATCCCCACCAAGGCAGGCCCTCAGAGATCAGCATGCGGAGCCCACAGTGGAGACAGGACCAGCCTACACCAAACCATGCCCCTCCTCACTGGGTAACTGCATATCTACTGGAGCAGGATAGACATTGTGGAACCAGATGGACCCCTCCTCCAGACCAGCACTGCTACATTGCCTGGATTAATTCTAGGACAATTCTCATTATATAGTTATATTCTCCCTTCCATTTCTCCTTATCTCTTCCCTCCTCTAGGCTGGTTATTCTGGCTATTGGCTTGTTTAAACAGACATGATACATACATATGTATCATATCTCTTGATACATGTTCTACACCTCCCTCTTTACATTCCTTTCTTTCTCTTGGGAATAATCAAGCCATATAGTTTCTCTGTCTGTGTAACTTTGTCTTCATTTCTTTTTCCCTGCCTCATTCCTTATTTTCCTTTCTCTCTCTCTGGATTAAGGCTTTTAGTCTCTCTTCCTGGTCAATGTTTATTTTTTTCCTCTTCCCTGCCCCTCCTGTCATTTCTTTCTTTGTATGTGCTCTTCCATCAGCACTGCCTCCATGCTGTTCTTTACTTGTAGCTGGTGTTTATGGTTTTTTGCTTTTGGATTGTTTTTAGTTTTTAGTTTTTTGTGTTTGTTTGTTTTATTTGTGTATTTGCATGTTTTTGTTTCCTGTTTGTCTGTTTGTTTTCCTTTCCAAGGCTACTTCACAGAACAAATAAAAGCACACATGCTGGAGGGTCCAAAACATCACTTTGCATAGGGAAAAAATAACCAAAGTCACAACAACAGAAAGCAAATAACACTCTCCAGAAAAACACCTCCTGAAGGGCCAGGCCCTGGACAGTGTATGACCTTTAATATAGCAGTGCTCACAAATGCAGGGCACATAACAAGCTTTTAAAACTCATAAGGGACATAAAACTAGTCAAAATGATGAAATGGAAGAATTCTCCTCAAAAGAAATTCTAGGGAGAAGTGATAGCAAAAGAATTGATCACAACAGATATAAACAACCTAACTGAACAGGAATTTAGAATAATAGTCATAAAATTAATTTCAGGGCTTGAAAAAAGCATAGAAGGCAGCAGAGAATCAATTGCTGCAGAGATCAAGGAACTAAAAAATAGTCATGGTGAATTTAAAAAATGCTATAAATGAGGTGCAAAATATAATGGAGGTGGCTACAGCATGGATTGAAGAGGCAGAGGGGAGAATAGGTGAATTAGAAGATAAAATTACGGAAAAAAAAGGAAGGTGAAAAAAAGATAAAAAAGTCCAGTATCATGAGGAGAGAATTAGAGAACGAAGTGATTCAATGAACAGAACAATATCCGTACGATAGGAATTCCAGAAGAAGAAGAGTATATTTGAACAAATCATAGCTGAGAACTTTCCCAATCTGGGGAAGGAAACAGGCATTGAAATCCAAGAGGCACAGAGAACTCCCTTCAGAGGTAACTTGAATCGATCTTCTGCATGACATATCATAATGAAACTGGCAAAATACAAGGATAAAGAGAAAATTCTGAAAGCAGCTAGGGATAAATGGGCCTTATCATACAAAGGTAGACACATAAGGGATAAACGAGCCTTAACATACAAAGGTAGACGCATAAGGGTAGTAGCAGATCTATCTACTGAAACTTGGCAGGCCAGAAAGAAATAGCAGGAAATCTTCACTGTGATGAATGGGAAAAATATGCAGCCAAGAATCCTTTACCCAGCAAGCCTGTCATTCACAATAGAAGGAGAGATAAAGATTTTCCAAAACAAACAAAAACTGAAGGAATTCATCACTACTAAACAAACCCTACAAGAGATCCAGAGAGGGACTCTGATTGAAATGTTGCAAGGACCACAAAGGACCAGAGACAGCCCTAGAAGCATGAAACCTACAGATAACACAATGAGTCTAAACCCATATCTTACAATAATAACACTGAATGTAAATGGACTCAATGTTCCAATCAAAAGACATAAGGCACTAGAATGGAGAAAAAAACAAACAAACAAGACCCATCTATTTGCTGTCTACAAGAGACTCATTTTAGACCCGAGGACACCTTCAGATTGAAAGTGAGGGGATGGAGAAATATCTATCATGCCACTGGAAGTCAAAAGAAAGCTGGAGTAGCCATACTTATATCAGACAAACTAGACTTTAAATTGAAGGCTGTAACAAGAGATGAAGAAGGGCATTATATAATTACAGGGTCTATCCATCAGGAAGAGCTAACAAGTATAAATGTCTATGCACCGAATTTGGAGACACCCAAATATATAAAACAATTAATCACAAACATAAGCAATTTTATTGGTAAGAATGTGGTAATTGCAGGGGACTCTAATACTCTACTTACAACAATGGACAGACCATCTAGACTGTGAATCAGTAAAGAAACAATGGCCCTGAACGGTACATTGGACCAGATGGACCTGAGAGATATATTTATAACTATACATTCCAAAGCAGCAGAATATACTTTCTTCTTGAGTGCACTTGGGACATTCTCCGAGATAAATCACATAGTGGGTCAAAAACAGCCCTCAATAAATATAAAGGAATTGAGATCATACCATGCACATTTTCAGATCACAACGCTATGAAATTGGAAATCAACCACAGGAAAAAGTTTGGAAAACCTCCAAATGCATGGAAGTTAAAGAACATCCTAGTAAAGAATGAATGGGTCAACCAGGCAATTAGAGAAGAAATTAAAAAATATATGGAAACAAATGAAAATGAAAATAGAACAATCCAAACCCTTTGGGATGCAGCAAAGGCAGTCCTAAGAGGAAAATACATTGCAACACAGGCCTATCTCAAGAAACAAGAAAAACGCCAAATACAAAATCTAACAGCACACCTAAAGGAAATGAAGCAGAATAGCAAAGAAACCACAAACCCAGCAGAAGAAGGGAAATAATAAAGATCATAGAAGAAATAAACAATATAGAATCAAGAGTTTCATGCTCTACCATCTGAGCTAGCCGAGGCCCCTTAAACAATATAAAATCAAAAACAAACAAACATGGGATGCCTGGGTAGCTCAGTCGGTTAAGCGTCTGACTTCAGCTCAGGTCATGATCTCACGGTCTGTGAGTTCAAGCCTCACGTCGGGCTCTGTGCTGACAGCTCAGAGCCTGGAGCCTGCTTCTGATTCTGTGTCTCCCTCTCTCTCTGACCCCCATTCATGCTCTGTCTCTCTCTGTCTCAAAAATAAATAAACATTAAAAACAAACAAACAAACAAGAAAAACCCAGTAGAACAGATAAATGAAACCAAGAGTTGTTTTTAATGAGAAAATAAACAAAATTGATAAATCTCTAGCCAGGATTCTCAAAAAGAAAAGAGAGAGGACCCAAATAGATAAAATCATGATTGAAAATGGATTTATTACAACCAATATCTCAGAAATGCAAACAATTATCAGGGAATACTCTGAAAACTTATATGCCAACAAACTGGACAACATGGAAGAAATAGACAAATTCCTGAACACCCATACACTATCAAAACTCAAATGGGAAGAAATAGAAACTTTGAACAGACCCATAACTAGTGAAGAAATTGATTCAGTTATCAGAATCTCTAAACAAATAAGAGTCCTGGACCAGATGTCTTCCATGGAGAATTCTAGCAGACTTTTATTTATTTTTTTTTAATATTTTTTAATGTTTATTTTATTATTTTTGAGACAGAGAGAGACAGAGCATGAACGGGGGAGGGGCAGAGAGAGAGGGAGACACAGAATCGGAAGCAGGCTCCAGGCTCTGGGCCATCAGCCCAGAGCCCGACGCGGGGCTCCAACTCACGGACTGCGAGATCGTGACCTGAGCCGAAGTCGGACGCTTAACCGACCGAGCCATCCGGGCGCCCCTCTAGCAGACTTTTAAAGCAAAGTTAATACATATCGTTTCAAGCTGTTCCAAAAAATTTGAACAGAAGGAAAACTTATGCACTTATTCTATGAAGCCAGCATTACCTTGATTCCCGAACTAGACAGAGACCATGCAAAAACAACAACAACAACAAAAAAAGAAACAAAAAACAAAACAAAACAAAAAAACAAAAAAAAACTACAGGCCAATATCCCTGATGAATATGGATGCAAAAATTTCCAAGGAGATACTAGCAAACCAAATTCAACAGCATGTAAAACGAATTATTCACCATGATCAAGTGGGATTCATTCCTGGGCTGTAGGGCTGGTTCAGTATTCGCAAATCAATGTGATACATCACATTAATAAAAGAAAAGAAAAGAACCATATGATCCTGTCAATAGATGCAGAAAAAGCATTTGACAAAGTACAGCATCCTTCCTTAATAAAAAACCCTCAAGAAAGTTGGGATAGAAGGAACATGGCTTAACATCATAAAAGCCATATATGAAAATCCCACAGCTTATATCATCTTCAGTGGGGAAAAACAGAGCTTTCCCCCTGAAGTCAGGAACAAGACATGGATACCCGCTCTCACCACTGTTGTTTAACATAGTGTTGGAAGTCCTAGCATCAGTAATCAGACAACAAAATGAAATCAAAGGCATCAAAATTGGCAAAGATGAAGTCAAGCTTTCACTTTTCACAGACGACATGAAAACCTACATAGAAAACCTGACAGACTCCACCAAAAGTCTGCTAGAACTGATACATGAATTCAGGAAAGTTTCAGGATACAAAATTAATGTACAGAAATCGGTTGTATTTTTATACACCAATAATGAAGCAACAGAAAGAGAAATAAAGAAACTGATCCCATTCACAATTGCACCAAGAAACATAAAATACCTAGGAATAAACCTAACCAAAGATGTAAAAGATATGTATACTGAAAACTATAGAAAGCTTATGATGGAAATTGAAGAAGACACAAAGAAATGGAAAACCATTCCATGTTCATGGACTGGAAGAATAAATATTGTTAAGATGTCAATACTACCAAAAGCAATCTACACATTCAATGCAATCCCAATCAAAATTGAACCAGCATTCTTCTCAAAGCTAGAACAAACAATCCTAAAATTTTTATGGAACCACAAAAGACCCCAGATAGCCAAAGTAATATTGAAGAAGAAAACCAAAGCAGAAGGCATCAAAATCCCAGACTTTAACCTCTACTACAAAGCTGTAATCCTCAAGATAGCATGGTATTGGCTCAAAAAGAGATGCATAGACCAATGGAATAGAATAGAGAACCCAGAATTGGACCCACAAAATTATGGCCAACTAATCTTTGACAAAGCAGGAAAGAGTATCCAATGGAAATAAGACAGTCTCTTTAACAAATGGTGCTGGGAGAACTTGACATCAACATGCAGAAATTAAAACTAGACCACTTTCTTACACCATACAGAAAAGTAAACTCAAAATGAGTGAAGGACCTGAATGCGAGACAGGTAACCATCAAAAACCCAGAGTATAAAATAGTTAACAACCTCTTTGACCTCAGCCACAGAAATTTCTTTCTTGACCTGTCTCTGAAGGTAAGGGAAGTAAAAGCAAAAATGAACTATTGGGACTCATCAAGATAAAAACCTTCTGCACAGCAAAGGAAACAATCAACAAAACTAAAAGGCACCTGATGGAATGGGAAAAGATATTTGGAAATGACATATGAGATAAAAGGCTAGTATCCAAAATCTATAAAGAACTCACCAAACTCCACACCCGAAAAACAAATAATCTAGTGAAGAAATGGGCAGAAGACATGAATAGACACTTTTCCAAAGAAGACTTCCAGACGGCCAACAGGCACATGAAAAGATGCTGAACGTCACTCATCATCAGGGAAATACAAATCAAAACCATACTGAGATATCACCTCACACTGGTCAGAGTGGCTAAAATCAACAGATCAGGAGACTTTACATGCTGGCAAGGATGTGGAGAAACGGGATCCCTCTTGCATTGTTGGTGGGAATGCAAACTGATGCAGCCACTCTGGAAAACAGTGTGGAGGCTCCTCAAAAAATTAAAAATATACCTATCCTATGACCCAGCAATAGCACTTCTAGGAAATTAACCAAGGGATAGAGGAGTGCTGATTCGTAGGGGCATATGTACTCCAATGTTTTTAGCAGCACTTCTAACAAGAGCCAAATTATGGAAAGAGCCTAAATGTCCATCAACTGATGAATAGATAAAGAACATGTGGTTTACATATACAATGTAATACTACTTGGCAATGAGAAAGAATGAAATCATGTCATTTGCAGCAACATAGATGAAACTGGAAGGTATTATGCTAAGTGAAATAAGTCAATCAGAGAAAGACAGATATCATATGTTTTCACTCGTATGTTAATCTTGAGAAACTTAACAGAAGGCCATGGTGGTAGGGAAGAGAAAAAAACGTTACAGGGAGAGAGGGAGGCAAATCATAAGAGACTGTTAAATACTGAGAACAAACTTACGGTTGGTAAAGGGTGGGGAAGAGGGGAAAGTGGGTGATGGGCATTGAGGAGGGCACTTGTTGGGATGTGCACTGGGTGTTGTATGAAAATCAATTTGACAATAAATTATATTTAAAAAAAGAAATTAAAATCACTCTAGAGTTGTGATATCATCTAACAAATGTTTTAATGGACCATTGAGATGGCTAGTGTGATAGACATGATGTAGTCTGTAGAATAATATCCATGTCCTAATCCCTGGAACCTCTGAATATGCTATGTCACCAGGGAAAGGAGAATTAAAGTTGTAAATGGAATTAAGGTTGCTAATCAGATGTGGAGAGATAAGGAGATTTTCCTAGATTCTCTGGGTGAGCCCAATGTAAACACACGTGTCCTTATAAGAGAAAATGTGGCCAGGAGAGTCAGAGTCAAAGTGATGTAATGTGAAAGACTTAACCATCACTGCTGTCTTTGAAGATGGAAGGAGACAATGAATAAAGAATGTGGGCAGCCTCTAGAAGCTGGAAAGGACAAGGATATGGATTCTCCCCAGACTCTCTAAAAGGAATGCAGCCAACATGTTTTAGACTTCTCATCTCCAGAAATCTAAGATAATAAACTTTCTTTGAAACAAAAAAAAAAAGGAAAAAGGAAAGAAAGAAAATAAAAGGAAGGAAAAGAAAAAGAAAATCACCAGTTTTGAGGTAAATATATTAGAGTGACAAAAATTTCATTCAAAATTTAGTGTATTCAGTTTTATTTTTAAACCAATGAGTTTTTCACCTTAAATCATCTTAAAAATCTTCATCTTTCTTTTTTCAAAATGTTTTCACTATTCACTTCTTTCTGCTTGCATTGTCATTTTTGTATGGAAAAGGATGCCATTATTTGGCAGTTCTCACAAAATGGCCTTCTTTTTCCTTTTCTCACACACATTTTAAAAATATACAGACTAAACTAAATGTACTCAGATGTCCATAACGATTTGCTGAAGCTTTCCTATTGGCATGAACTATTACTTATTGGTTTACACTGTGCCAAGCACTGTGCTATTAGAGCATTACTTTGAAATATTTTTAAATGTTTATTTACTTTTGAGAGAGAGAGAGAGAGAGAGAGAGAGAGAGACAGCAGGGGAGGGGCAGAGAGAAAGGGAGACACAGAATCTGAAGCAAGCTCCAGGCTCTGAGTTGTCAGCAGAGAGCCCGATGTGGGGCTTGAACCCATGAACTGCGAGACTGTGACCTGAGCTGAGGTCGGACACTTAACCGACTGAACCACCCAGGTGCCCCTAGAGTATTATCTTGTATGCCAGGTGCTATGTACTGAATGTCTATGTCCCCATAATATGCATATATTGAAGCTCTAATTCCCAATGTGATGGTATTTGGAGGCGAGCCCTTTGAGACATAATAAGGGTTAGATTTGGCCATGATGTTGGGGCCTTTATGATGAAATTAATATCCTTGTAAATAGAGAAAGAAGCATGAGAGCTATCTCTGGGCCATGTGAAGATACTGTAAGAAGGCAGCCATCTTCTTAAACCAAGAAGGTAACTCGCCAGACACTGAATCTGCTGGCACCTTGATCTTGGCCTTCCTTGCCTCCAAAACTTTAAGATAACAGTGTTTGATGTGTAAGTTGCCTGTTCTATGGTATTTTGTTATAGCAGCCTGAGCAGACTAAAACACCAGAATTCACATTTGTGTATGAGTATTTAAAAAATGACTTCCAAAGGAGTGTAAGTTGGCCATAGGTAATTTGGAAAATAAGTAAAATTCCAAAAACAAATTTAAAAAAATAGCTCATAAACTTTTAAAATGTGAGCTTATATTAACTCATTTTTCTAAATATATCTACATATACAAAATGGGTATTCACAGAATTTCTTTGCAAATTTAAAATTATGCTGTACAGTGTTATTTTGAAATGCCCTCTTATATACTTAAAATACAAGTATACAAAACGTAGAGCTGGACTACTAAGTTCCTCTACTTCATAGTTTTATAAAGTTGGTCTCTCTCCAAAACCATTTGTCCAAAATGGTTTTGCTGTATTTTCCTTTTTTTGTATTTTGTTGTATTTTCCTATTTTTGCTTCTCATGGAAAATACATTCAAGCATTATGTGAATTTCCTTGGTTCACATCCAGATTTTGCCCTGAATTTAAAGAGTTCAACTGTAATTCTAGTGTTGCAGATAATTTGAATATCCTTATTGTAAGACAAATACTGTTACCTATAAAAACTCACACAGGTTGTTAATGGTTTGAATATAACTCCAACATTTCAAAAATGTTTTAAAAATAGTGATCCATCTGTACGTATGCAAATATAATACATATTGCACTATGTATTACTGTGGTATATTCAAATTAATAATGTAGAAAAATATTAAAGTCATTAAAATGGTTAAAGACATTATAATTTACCATAATTATGATGATATTTAATAAAAATAATTTAATATGCCATAATTCACATAACTTATTGCATAAACTTCTGCTTTTGGTAATCCCTGCCTTAATTTTATAGTAGCAAATAAAAATAAAAGTGCCTTAATTAGTGACTTAATTCTAGGTAGAATCTCTTCTAATAAGGAATTTTGACAGTAATCTTGAGACATGTGTTTTTATACACACACATACGCACACACACACACATGTATATATACGTGAGTACGTTTGCTGGAGTTGTTGTGTTAAGTATAATTAAATATAAGCTAAGAAAAGCCTGAAAGAAAATTATTCATTTGTATAGTGTTTATATTTATATTACATGACCTTATCCTCACAGCAATCTGTTTTATAGGCAAGAAGCTTTGATGTACATTAAGAAACTTGCCCAAGTTTACAAATACAGATACTGTCCGCGTTCATGTGTTTCTTAATTCTATGGCCAGTGCTTTTCTCATTCTATCTCCCAGGAAGCACACAGTTCATATTTTTCAGGTATTATTCCATTAATGTGAAAGCTACCCACAGTTAATTCTGCAAAGTCATATTAATCAAATCTTTATCACAACCATAAACAAGGCTCTTGAAAAAATTTGGATGAATAACTTGAGGAGGATTTTTAAAGAAAAATGGAGTTTTTGATACTAAAAAAAACCTTGTCAAATGTTATAGATACCTCTACACATTTTCTGAAGAGAATCTAAATTTATGTTCTATCAAATATATGGGGAATGATAAAGGCTTTATATCTAACATTATCTACTGAGCTATTGTTATGACTTGAGTTTTCTAAACAATAAAAATTAGCTTGACTACTGTGTAAGAGGTTGAAAGACTAAAAGATATATTTTCAGAAACGTAATGGTCAATTATAAGTTCAATGTGAAAGGTAAAAGAGAGCCACAAATGGGATTTCAAGATGTTATCATGGGGATGTCTATAGTTGAGAAAAAGAAGTAAGGCTACCTACTTCCTTTAACTTTATCAGAAACAGAATAATGCATTCAGAGTGAAGCCATTTTATATGGCTTTTTAATTACATATTTTGTTTTGCATTTGATGTACCTTAATTTTAGCAATAGAGAGCAGTGCCACAGAACTTCTTAAAGAGATATTTTTTCTTTTTGTTTGTTTTTGTTGCTACTGTTTTAAATAACCTCATTTTAAAGGATAGACAGGGATGTCCTGCATGCCAATGGTAGAAAGATCAAGTAAATTACACCTGAGATGATTAACTCAGTTCACAGACAAATGGACTTGATGAGTGGAAGGTTAATGTTATGCAGTCCACAAGTAACAACTACAATTAGAATAAACTTGAACACATAAGATTAAGACTTTTTTTCAATGTCAAGCCACAAAACTCATTTGAAAAAGAACTAAGAGGATGTGGACTAAAAAATCAATACTAAAACACTACTGGACATATAAACTATACAAGAATATCTATGAACTCTAGTCAACATCTATCACCAATTGAACCTGGGAATAAATTACATCATGAAAATATTTTATAAACAAGCATACATCTATATCTCAATATTTACTCTAAATACATTGAAAGCTGGATGGAAAAGATATTAGTATCAACATAAAGAGAGATGTGTTTTTTCATTGAATGTCCAGAATGCTAGTTTTTTAAATTAAATTGGTAGAGTATAATCTATCAGTTGGAAACTAGAAATTTCATACATACATGCACACTAAATAGGAGAAAAATATTATCAAGATCTAGGAGAGTAGTTGTTTTTTACATTTTTAAATTCCAGTTAGTTAACATACAGTGTAATAATAATTTCAGGTATATAATATAGTGATTCATCACTTACATGCAACACTCAGTGCTGTTCACAAGTGCCCTACTTAATATCTGTCACCTATTTAACCCATCCCCCAACCCACCACCCCTCCAGTGACCATCAGTTTGTTCTGTATAGTTAAGAGTGTGTTCCTTGGTTTGCCTCTCCTTTTTCCCCTCTATGTTTTATTGTTTTAAATTACACATATGAATGAAATCATGTGGTATTTGTCTTTATCTGACTGACTTATTTTGCTTAGCACAATACACTCTAGCTTTATCCACATCATCGGCATTGCAAATGACAAGCTTTTCATTCTTTTTTATGGCTGAGTAATATTCCACTCTAATGTTTTAAGTTTAATTATTTTGAGAGAGAGTGTGTGTGCAAGTGAGGTAGGGACAGAGAGAGAAGGGAGAGAGAATCCCAAGCGGGCTCCACTCTGTCAGTGTGGAGTTTGATGTGGGGCTTAAAACCATGAACCATGAGATCATGAGCTGAAGCCAAGAGTTGGATACTTAACTGACTGAGCCACCCAAGCACCCCTATTGCTGTTTCTTTATCCATTCATCAGTCAATGGATATTTGGGTTTCCATAATTTGGCTATTACAGATAATGCTGTTATAAAGATTGGGATGCATTTATCCCTTTAAATTAGTATTTTTGTATCCTTTGGATAAATACCTAGTAGTGCAATTGCTGGATCATAGGGTAGGTCTATTTTTAACTTTTTGAGGAAACTCCATACTGTTTTCCACAGTGGCTGCACCAGTCTGCATTCCCACCAACAGTGTGTGAAGGTTCCCCTTTCACTGCATTCTTGCAAACACCTGTTATTTCCTGTTTTGTTAATTTTAGTCATCCTGACAGGTATGAGTTGATATGTCATTGTAGTTTTGATTTGTATTTCCCTGATTATCTGTAATAATGAACATCTTTCATGTGTTTGTTAGCCATCTGAATGTCTTCTTTGAAAGAATATCTATTCATGTCTTCTGTAGGTCAGGAGCTCTTAATATTTTTTTGTGACATGGCAATCTGGCAGTCTATGTATGTACTCTCTCAGACTACTATTTTGACTGTATAAAACAAAATATATAGGATTTAAAATAAATATTATAATTTTTTAATGTTTTTATTTTTGAAAGAGAGGGAGAAAGAGACAGAGTGCGAGTGGGGGAGGGGCAGAGAGAGAGCGAGACACAAAATTCGAAGCAGGCTTCAGGCTCTGAGCTATCAGCATAGAGCCCAACATGGGGCTCGAACTCACGAACCATGAGATCATGACCTGAGCCGAAGTTGGACACTTAACCGACTGAGCCACCTATGTGCCCTTGAAAGAAATATTATAATCAATTACTTACCAAACAATAAAAAAATAAACTTATTCTATAGTAATATGTTTTTTAGCAATGTATAGGTAAGAAAATTATATATTATAAAAGGAAATTAAAATTAATTTGTTTGACATTTTAGTGTGAAGGGAGCTGCTGCTTAGTTTGAATAAGGACATTATCCTGTAAGGCAACATGCATATCATATTGGGCAGCCATAAATTAAAAAAAATTTTTTTTCATTGTTATGAGTGGAAAATATCCACTTGTAAAGACATATTATTAAAAATAAAACTAAATCTTTCATATCTATTTAAAATGCAAGGATAGTTTTCTTACAATGAACACCAAGATTGTCCAAACTTTTTAAGTTAAACTCCCATTGTAGTAAGTTCTTTCATTTTAACAATCAATGAATTTATTTTTGGCTGGTTTAACATATTTTATACAGTTTATATAAGAAGAAAGGATCAGGAATCTACAGTTTAATGTTAATACCATCAGTACAGAAATATTTTTTGAATCTATTCTGATGTGCTTTCAGATGTTAGCAGATATGTCTTTTAAAATAAACTGACAGAGAATTTTCTATCTCCACTCCATTTTCATAGAACATTTCCTACAGCATTTATAATTTGCAAGAAGGTCAATCTCTACTGTCTTCTTCCTTTAGGGGACTTACCCAAGAAATTTATAATGGTGACTTCGAGATCTTGAAAGATTTATCTCATTTAAATATTTAAAATATCTGCCAGGTAAATTATCCAATGGATAATTTATTTCTTTCATAGAGATCTAAAAAATTTTTTTAAGAAAAAGTGAAATTTCCACCTCTTGTTTGAACCATCACTGCAAGTCTTGTCTTGAAATCCATTGAACTTCCATATGGTAGAGTAGAATATTGTTCTTACATTTTTATGGAAAAAAATCTTTACAAATGAAGAAATTCAGAGATGTGCATCTGATTTTAGTGATGACACTTAATGGTCCATGACAAAATCTTTTTCATGCTTATCACAAAAGTCTTTGTTGCCAGTGCATGTGTCTGTAAAAATAGCAGTGAGTGACAATGACATAAGGAGATTCATATTTTCACTAAAGTAGCAAAAGCAGATGTGTTACCAAATCATTGCATAAGATCCATCTGTGGATAGTATGATGCCTTTCCACACAAATATTTGTTTGGCAAAACGACTTTTTATCATTTCCAAACATCAACAGCTTTTGCTGTCCCAAAAGGGACTCACAAAGTAAGATTCCTTCTTTTTAAAGTGTCAGCATGCATATCATGAACAAAAAGGATCTAGTGGCTACATTAAGATACAGCTATAGCTTCATCTAGTTACACCATCAATGGGAATGTTAAAGTTGCCAATTCCTTGATCTGCTTCAAGAACATACCACAGCATTTAAATAGGGAACAACTTATATTTTTTAAATATTTTTCCCTCTGTTTAATGTACAAACCATCTTGATCTCTCCCAGAGCAAGAGACTTTACTAAAGCCTTTGTAATAGTGTGCAACTCCAAATACTGTGCAATCTTATGGAAGGTCTAGTAACTAACATAATTTTAAAGTAACGATAAGCAAATATGATATTTCAATACTGAAATATGACAGGAAAATACAGGTACTTTTTAGTGGTGACAAAATCACAGGTACTACCAAAAATATTGTAGTTTGTTGCCTACATTCATAAGGAAGGAAAGTTAATGGAATACCTGAAATTTATCCTACAGATTCCTATAGATTCCAGCTTGGAAGCCGTGATTAAAAGGATTACCAATGGACACACTGTTAGTCAGAATTATACCTCTTTTGCACAAAATCTCTTTTCAATTTTCTACAGATGAATTATTCCCTTTATAGTTACTCACATGACTTTTTCCACTTTTATAGTAGGTTTAAGCCTGAAGTGAATTGGTTTTTTTTATTATATTGTTTGTTTATTTTTTTCGCTCTCTAATTCTATTCTAAGATAGGAGAAGAAAGGAAATATTTTAGATTCCTTCTCATATTCAGGCTTAGCTTCTAGTTAAGGTATATTTGAATTAAAGAGTTCAATGACCTCATAGGGTCATTGTGAAATGTGTGAATTAGACAAATAATGAGCTTGAGGTGGGTAGTAGAAGAAAAGTAAGATGATAAGAATTGATGTACCAAGTGCATACGAGGATGAAAAATGAAAATTATGGAAGATTATCTAATAACTTTGCCACTTCTTCCCAATATAATTATATTCTGTCATTTTAACTATGATGAATTTTGGGAATATGAAAGTTACCTAAATTCAAATGTAAGTAGAACATTTTCTAAATTTAAAAGTTATTTGTGGACGCACTTTAACTTTGATGAATCCTTTTCCTCATCTGTAAAATAGGAGTAATATTAATGTCTATATCATAAGACTATTGAGATGATTAAATGACAGATTATATAGAAGACTGAGCACAGTGACTGGAACATAGTCCTCAATAAATGCTATCACTCATTGTCATCAAATTCTTATCATAATTAACTATTAATTAAAGGGCAAAGAGAAGTCATTGATATATTTCAGTTACCATTCTGAAACTTATGTTTTATAGAAATACAGGTGGCAATAGTGGTAATGGTAGATTTTGGTGATGTTTATATTTATCTTATTTTTAATATCAGTGAATTCCTAATGGCTATAAGTAGGACATTTTACTACTGTTTCATTTTGTTTCACCACAGATAATAATAAGAATCAATTCAATGGAAAGAATCCTGATCCCAAGAATTTTATAGTTTTTTTTCCTTTTCAAAATTTTATTTAAATTCTAATTAGTTGACATACAGTGAAATATTGGTTTCAGGAGTAGAATTCAGTGATTTATCACTTACATACAACACCCAGTGCTCATAATAACAAATACCCTCCTAAATGCCCATCACCCATCTAGACCCTCCCCCACCAACTCATTCCATCAATCCTCAGTTTGTTCTCTATCTTTAAGGGACTCTCATGCTTCTTTCCCTCTCTCTTTCCCCACTCCCATATATTCATCTGATCTGTTTCTTAAATTCCACATATGATTGAAATAATATGGTATTTGTCTTCCTCGGACTGACTTATTCTGCTTAGCATAATGCACTCTAGCTACATCCACATCATTGCAAATGGCAAGATTCTTCTGCATGTTGCTTGTCCAGTTTTCCCAACACCGTTTATTGAAGAGACTCTCTTTTTTTCAATTGCATATTCTTTCCTGCGTTGTCAAAAATTAGTTGACCATAGAGTTGTGGGTCCCTTTCGGGGATTTCTATTCTGTTCCATTGATCTATGTGTCTGTTTTTGTGCCAGTGCCATACAATCTTCATTATTAAAGCTCTATAATACAGTTTGAAATCTGGAATTGTTATGCCTCTAGCTTTATTTTTCTTCTTCAACTTTGCTTTGGCTATTCAGGGTCTTCTGTGGTTCCATAAAAATATTAGGATTGTTTGTTCCAGCTTTGTGAAAAATGCCAGTGTTATGTTGATAAGGTTTGTATTAAATGTGTAGATTGCCTTGGGTACTATAGAGATTTTGACAATATTTGTTCTAATACATGAGCATGAGATGTTTTTCCATTTCTTTGTGTCCTTTTCAATTTTTTTCATAAGTGTTCTATAGTTTTCAGACTACATATCTTTTATCTCTTTGGTTAGGCTTATTCCTAGATATCTTATGGATTTTGGTGCAACTGCAAATGGGATTGATTCCTTGATTTCTCTTTCTGCTTCCTTGTTATTGGTGTATAGAAATGCAACAGATTTCTGTACATTGATTTTATATTCTGTGACTTTTTAATTTCTTTTTCTTCTCTACTTCCAGTAGTATGTTTAATAGCAACAGTAAGACTGGAAATCCTTGTCTTTTTCCTGAAAATAGAGGAAAAGCTCTCTGATTTTCCCCCATTGTGGGTAATAGCTGTGGGTTTTTCATATATGGCTTTTATGATGTTGAGGTATGCTCCCAGTATCCCTACTTTGTTGAAGGTTTTTATCAAGAATAGATGTTGTATTTTGTCAAATGTTTTTTTTCTGCATCTATTTAGAGGATCATATAGTTCTTATCCTTTCTTTTATTAATGTGATGTATCACATTGATGATGAAGAATGAAACTGGACCACTTTCTTATACCATACACAAAAATAAATTAAAAATGGATGAAAGACATAAATGTAATACAGGAAACCATCAAAATACTAGAGGAGAACACAGTCAATAACCTCTTTGGTATCAGCCATAGAAACTTATTACTAAACACATCTCCAGAGGCAAGGGAAATAATAGAAAAATGAAATATTAGGATCTCATCAAGATAAAAAGCTTCTGCACAGCAAAAGAAACAATCAATAAAAGTAAAAGGAAACCTTCAGAATGGGAGAAGATATTTGCAAATGACATATCTGATAAATGGTTACTTTCTAAAATCTATAAAGAACTTATCAAACTAACACCCAAGAAACAAATAATCCAGTGAAGAAATGGGCAGAAGACATGAATAGACATTTTCCCAAAGACATACAGACAGCCAACAGACACATGAAAAGATGCTCAACATTACTCATCATCAAGGAAATACAAATCAAAACCACAGTGAGGTACCACCTCACACCTATTAGAATGGCTAAAATGAACAACACAGGAAACAATAGATGTTGGTTAGGATGTGGAGAAAGGAGAACCCCCTTACACTGTTGGTAGCTTGCAAACTTGTGCAGTCACTTTGGAAAAGACTATGGAGTTTCCTAAGAAAGTTAAATATAGAACTACCATATGATCCAGCAATTGCACTACTAGGTATTTACCCAAAAGATACAAAAATACAGATTCAAAGGGGTACATGCACCCCAATGTTTATAGCAGCATTATCTATAATAGCCAAGTTATGGAAAGAGCCCAAACATCCATTGCTTGATAAATGGATAAAGAAGAGGTGGTATACGTATACAATGAAATATTACTCAGCCATCAAAAAAGTGAAATATTGCCATTTGCAATGATGTGGATGTAGCTAGAGTGTATTATGCTAAGCAGAAAAAGTCAGCCCAAAAAAGGCAAATACCATATTATTTCACTTATGTATTGAATTTAAGAAACAAAGACAGATGTACATAAAGGGAGGGAAAAAAGAGAAGAAAGCAAATCACAAGAGACTCTTAACTATAGAGAACAAACTGAGGGTTCCTGGAGGGGAGGTGGGTGGGTATAAGATAAATGGATGATGGCTATTAAGGATGGTACTTGTGATGAGCACTGGGTGTTATATGTAAGTGATGAATAACTAAATTCTTCTGAAACCAAAACTACACTATATATTAACTAGAATTTAAATACAAACTTAAAAAAATAAAATATTGAAGAATAAAAATATAATAATAGTTTTTTGTAGAGTATTTAGGGTTTTCTATATATAGTATCATGTGTTCTGCAAATGTGACAGTTTTATTTCTTCTTTTTAAATTCAGATGTTTTATTTATTTTTCTTGCCTAACTGCTGTGGCTAAGACTACTGATACTACATTACATATTAGTGGCTAGAGTGGGAATCCTTGTGTTGTCCCTAATGTTAGAGGGAAAACTCTCATCTTTCTACTGCTGTGCATGATGTTAGCTGTGGATTTGTCATATGTGGCCTTTATTATGTTAAGATATGTTCTTTCCATACCCCGTCTGTTGAGAGTTTTTTTTTTTCATAAGCTGGTGTTGAATTTTATAAAATGCTTTTTCTGAATTTACTGAGATGATTATATGATTTTTTATTCTTTGTTTTCTTAGTGGGGTATATCACATTAATTGATTTGTGATATTAAACCACTCTGCCCTGAAATAAACCCCACTTTTTCATAGTGTATGATCTTTTTAATGTATTGAATTTTGTATTTATATTCATCATGGATATTAGCATGTATTTTTTTTTGTAGTGTCTTCAACTGGCTTTGGCATCATGATAATTCTGGCTTCATAAAAGAAATTTGGAAGTGTTCTTTCTTATTCATTTTTTGGAGTAAAATTTGAAAAGGATAAATATTAGGTAAGGAATTTGGAAGTGCTCTTTCTTATTCATTTTTTTTGGAGTAAAATTGGAAAAGGGTAAATATTAGGTCATTTAAATATTTGGTAGAATTCACCTGTGAAACAATCTGGGCCAGGCTTTTATTTTGGGGAGTTTTTAAAGTACTTTTTCAATTAAATTCATACTAATTTGTCAATACAAATTTTTTATTTCTTTCTGATTCTATCTTGGAAGATTGTATGTTACTAGGAATATTTCTATTTTTTCTAAATTTCCTGATTTGTTAGCATATAATTGCTTATAGGTCTTTTCTGATCCTTTGTAATATTGTGTTATCAGTTGTAATTTCTACTCTTTCATTTCTGATTTTATTTGGGCTCTCTTTTTTCCTGATGAGTCTAACTAAAAGTTTTTTGATTCTGTTTATCTTTTCAAAGGACCATACCTTAGTTTAATTGATATTTTCTACTGTTTTTTTATTATTCTCTTTCATTTATTTTGCACTCTGATATCTATTTTTTTTTCATCTACTTTGTTCTTTTTCTAATTCCCTGAAATGTAAAGTTAGATTCATTTATTTTTCTTGTTTCTTGAGATGGGACTGTATTACTATGAACTTACCTCTTAGAACTACTTTTGTTCTGTCCCAAAGGTTTTGGAACATTAAATTTCCATTTCAAATGTCTTGAAGTATTTTTATTAAATTTATTCTGATTTCATATTGATCATTTAATAACATGCTCTTTAGCCTCTGGGTGTTTGTGTTTTGTCCCACTTTTCTTCTTGTAATTGATTTCTACTTTTATACCATTATTATTGTAAAAGATGTTTGATACAATTTCAATGTTATTATTATAAAAGGTGCTTGATATGATTTCAATGTTAAACTTATTGAGGTGTGTTTTGTGATTGAACATGTGATGTGTCCTGGAGAATATTTCATGTGCACTTGAGAAGAATGTGTATTTGGTTGCTTTTGGATGGGATCTTCTGTATATATCTATTAAGTATATGTGTTGTTTAATGTGAATATTTCCTTATTGATTTTCTGTCTGGATTATCTATCTATTGATGTAAGTGGGATATAAATATCCCCTACTATTGAGTTCTGGTCCAAGTTGGTGACATAGGAAGGCTGATGACCTTGAACTCACCTCCTCCATGGATCATATAAAATTACACCTATTTATAGAATAGTTCCTCCTGAAAAAGAACACAGGACAGACTGAACAGCTTCTGAACAACCAAAGATAGAGAGAATGGCAAAAGAGAACAGCGAGAGAGAAGGCTACATGATAATAAAGGAAACCACCATCCCCAATGCTATGAACAGCAGTGGGGAGAAATAATAGTGAGGGACCAGAATATATTTTTGTGTCCTTAGACACAGCAAAAGCCATGGTTTGAAAGAGTAACTAGCATATAAAAGAAACAGCTCTAGAAATATGTCAAATGCTGGTAAAGGTTTGGGAACACTCTCCAGGTCAGAAGGACTAGAGAATGACATACTTTATATTCCCACTCCACTTTACATGCCCAGACCAGAGCAGAGTCTGGACACCATAATTGGAGTGTTTGATAATCACAGTAAGTTTGTGATCTCAATAAGCCCAGTGTCCACAAGCCCACAATGGCCTTGTTATGCTGGGATGCAAACAAAGAAACAAACAAAAAACAAACAAACAACAACAACAACAACAACAACAAAACAACAAAAAAAGTGCCACAGTTTAATAGGGCCAAGTAGCTACAGGAATGCTCTTTCCACATTCCACCTTAAAAGCCCAGATCAGAACAGGTTCTAGATACCATAACTGACATGTCCAGACACCATAACTAGAGGATCTGTTTGTCACAGCAATGTAGCAACTTCAGTGATCCCAGGATCCACAAGCAGCACCAATCCCAGTCATGCTGGGACACTGAATAAAGCTACTATTTAAAAGGGCTTAGGAGCAGCAGGGATGCTCTCTTCCACTCCACCTTAAAATCCCCAGAGCGGAACAAGGTTTGGCCCACAGTGAAATTGTGACCTTAGTGAACTCAGTGTCCCAAGCCCACACAAGCCCATGTGGCACTGGGGCACAGAAAATAAGCTTCATATTTTGTCTTCTCCTATTTTTAGTTTCGTTCTTTTTGTTTTTTTTCTTTCTTTCATCTTCTTTTTTTCTCTTATTACCATTATTAATTATTAGCATTTTCTTTCTGTAAAAAGCTGTGGTTTAAAAGAATAACTAGCATAGACAGCCATAGCTCCACCTAGCCAGCAAAAGTCACTAAGAACTTGTAATCTTAGGACACCATACCTAAGACCACTCCTCCAAATTTAGGACACCTAGCTATTCCACCTAGACCATAGAAATAAACACAGACATTCAAGTCAGATGGGAATACAGAACAATATTCTTCAAAAATAAAGAATAAGTAAAAGCCTCAGAAAAAACTTAAATGAAATGGAAATAAGGGACATGCTTAATAAGGAATTTTAAGTAATGATTATAAAGATACTGACTGGGCTTGAGAAAAAAGTGGAAGAACTTAGTGAAAACTTCATAAAGGTATATAAAATATATTTAAAAAATAACCAATTACAGTTAAAAAATACAACAATTTAAATAAAAAACTCATGAGAGGAAATCAACAATATATAAGTGGATGCAGAACATATCAGTGATCTGGAAGATAGGGTAGTGAACCACACATATGATAAGCAGCAAAAAGTGAATTTTAAAAATGATGATAAGTTAAGAGATCTCTTTGACATCAAGTGAACAGAGATTTGCTTTATATGGATTCCAAAATAAGAAGAGAAAGGAGCAGAAAACTTATTTGAAGAAATAATAAATGAAAAAAATTTCTGACTTAAAGAAGTAAATAGATATCCAAGAAGCACAGTTATTTTTTCCAAAAGTTTATTTATTAAATTAAAAAATGTTTGTTTGTTTGTTTGTTTATTTATTTATTTATTTTGAGACACAGAGAGAGAGAGTAGGGGAAGGACAAAGAGGGAGAGAGAACACCAAGCAAGCTCTACACTGTCGTCACAGAGCCCAGTGTGGGGCTTGATCTCACAAACTGTGAGGTCATGACCTGAGCCAAAATCAAGACACTTGTTTTAACTGACTGAGCCACCCTGGGACACCTAAAAGTTTGTTAATTTGGAGAGAGAGAGAGAGACAGAGACAGAGAGAAGTGGAGGGGCAGAGAGAGAAAGAGAGAGACAGAATCCCAAGTAGGCTCCACACTGCCAGCACAGAGCCCAGCACAGAGCCCAGCACAGAGCTTGAACCCGTGAGCCATGAGACCATGACCTGAGCTGAGATCAAGAGTTGGGTATTTAATCCACTGAGCCACCCAGGGGTCCCTTACAGTATTTTATTTTATTTTATTTTATTTTATTTTATTTTATTTTTTATTTTATTTTATTTTATTTTATTATTTTACTTTATTTTATTTTATTTTTTCATGTAATTTTATTTCATGTAATTTTATTTCATTTTATTTTTTAAGAGAGGGAGCTTGAGTGGGGGAGGGGAGAAAGAGAGAGAGAGAGAGAGAGAGAGAGAGAGAGAGAGAGAGAGAATCTTAAGTAGGCTCCACACACAGCATGGAGCTTGACATGGGGCTCAATCTCACAAGCCTGAGATCATGGCCTGAGCCGAAATCAAGAGCCAGACACTTAACTGACTGAGCCATCCAGGCACCCCAGCACAAAGAGTTCTTAATAAGATGAATGTAAGAAAGTTCATACCATGACACATAATTGAAATGTCAAGACTAAACATAAAGAAAGAATCTCCATTTCCTCAAAAAGTGCAATGAATAAGTCACAGGAATAGAAAGCATGCATAAGGCATATAGTCAGTGATATTCAAATAGCAATGTAATGGAACATATGGTAGCTATAGTTGTGGTGAACATAATATATAAACTTGTCAAATCACTAAGTTGTACACCTGAAACTAAAGTAACATTGTGTGTCAACTACACTACAAAAAATCTTCACAGCAGCAAAAGAGAAACAAAAAGTGACATGAAAGAGAAAATCTATAAGGCAATGAGCTTATTTTTCATCATAAACTTTGCGGGCCAGAAGGGAGAGGCATGATATATTCAGAGTGCTGAAAGGAAAAAACTGTAACCAAAGATACTTTACCTGGCAAGCTTATCATTTGGATTTGGAAAAATGATAGTGTCTGAGACAAACAAAAGATGAAGGAGTTTAATCACCACTAAACCATCCTTACAAGAAATATCAAAGAAACTTCTTTAAGTGGAAAAGAAATGGCCATAAAGATAAGAAAATTATGAATAAATAGACATAAAAATTGACAACATGTATATAAATTGTGGGGGTGGAAATAAAAAGGGAAAAGAATAGAAAGGGAAAAAGAAAAAACAAGTTTTTTTTCTATTTTTTATAACATGCATATAAAATTAAATGGCCATCAAATTGATATAGACTACTATTTACCTAAGATGTTATATATGAACTTTATGATAATCACAAAATCCAAAACCTATGATAGTTACACAAAAAAAGAGAAAAAAATCCATAGAAACAAAGCCATCAATCACAAAGAAAAAGCCATCAATCACAAAGAAAGGGAGCAAGAGAAGAAAGGAACAAAGAAACTACATAAATAATCAAAAAACAAATAACAAGTAGCAATAAGTACATACCTATCAATAACTACTTGAAATGTAAATGGCCTAAAAGCTCCAATGAAGACATAGGGTAGCAAAATGGGTAACAAGATTCATCTCTATGCTTCCTATAAGAGACTCACCTCAGACCTAAAGACACATACTGACTGAAAGTGAAAGGATGGAAAAACATTTACCATGGAATTGGATGTGGGGTCACCTGGGTGGCTCAGTTGGTTAGGTGTCTGACTCTTGGTTTCAGCTCAGGTCATGATCTCATGGTTTTGTGAGATCGAGCCCCACATCAGGCTCCGTGCTGGTGGCACAGTGCCTGCTTGGAATTCTCTCTTTCTCTCTCTCTCTGTCCTTCCCCCCACTCATGCTGTCTCAATCTTTCTCAAAAATAAATAAACTTAAAAAACAAGAAATTGGAAGTGAAAAAAAAGCCTGAGTAGCAATAGTTATATAAGACAAAATAGACTTTGAAACAAAAACTGTAACAAGAGACAAAAAAAAGCATTATATAATGGTAAAGGAAACAATCCAATGAGAGAATATACCAATTATAAATATTTATGCACCCAACATTGGAGGACCTGAATAAATAAAACAAATATTAACTGGCATAAAGAGAGAAATTGATGGCAATAAAATAATAGTAAGGGACTTTAACACCCACTATGTCAATGAGTAGATCAATCAACAAGGAAATGTTGTCTTTGAAAGACACATATACACCCTTTTCAAGTGCACATGAAACAGAATAGATCATATATTAGGCCACAGAAGAAGCCTCCATAAATTTAAGAATATAGAAATCATACCATGTATCTTTCCCAATTACAGCAGTATGAAACTTGAAATAAAGTATAAGAAAAAATGGGAAAAAACCCACAAATACATGGAGACTAAACAACATGATACTGAACAACAAATGAGTCAATGAAGCAATCAAAGAAAAAAATTTAAAAAATACATAGCACAATGAAAATGAAAACACAACAGTCCAAAATCTTTGGGGCACAGCAAAAGTAGTTCTAAGAGAAAAGTATGTAGTGATGCAGGCCTACCTCAAGAAAAAAGAAAAAGCTCCAATAAACAATTTAGCCTTATACATAAAGGAACTAGAAAAAGAAGAATGAAGCCAAAGGTGAATAGAAGAAAGGAAATAATAAAGATCAGAGCAGAAAAAAAATGACATAGATGTTAAAACAACAACAACAACAAAAAATAAATAAATGAAACTTAAACGTGGTTCTTTGAAAAGATAAACAAAATTGACAAACCATTAGCCAGATTCATCAAGTAAAAAAGAGAAAGGTCCCTAATGAATTCAGAAATGGGAGAGAGGAAGCAACAACCAGCCCTACAGAAATACAAAGAATTATAAGAGAATACTATGGAAAGCATATATACCAACAAATTGGACAACCTAGAATCAATGGATAAATTACTAAAAATACACAATTTTCCAACCTGAATGAAGATAAAAGAGAAATTCTAAACAGACTAATTACAAGTAATGAAATTGAATTGATAATTTACAAACTACCAAAAAATTACATTCCAGGACCAGATGGATTCACATGTAAATTCTACTAAACATTTAAAGAAGAGTTAATACCTATAGTATTTCAAAAAAATAGAAGAGGGAGGAAAGCTTCCAAATATATCCTACAAGGCCAGCATTGCCCTGATACCAAAATCAAAGACACCAAAACAAAGAAATAAGCAAACCTCCTCCAAAAAAACACACACAAAAAAACAAAAACAAGTTAATATTCCTGATAATCATAGACGCAAAAGTCCTCAATAAACTACATACAACAATACATTAAAAAGATCATTCATTGGGATCAGCTGGGATTTGTTGTGTGAATTCAAGGATGGTTCAATACTTGCAAATCAATCAATGTGATACACCACATTCCCAAAGGAAGGATAAAATTATGATCATTTCAATTGATGTAGCAAAAGCATTTGGTAAAGCTCAACATTCATTCACGATAAAAACTCTCAACAAAGTGAAGTTAGAGGGAAAATACCTCAATATAATAAAAGTGATAGATAAAAACTCCATCATAGTCAATGGTGAAAATGTGAGAGGTTTCCTTCTATAATTAGGAACAAGGCAAAAATATCTATCCTTACCACTTTTATTTAACGTAGTACTGGAAGTCCTAGCCACAGCAATCCAAAGAGAAAAAAAATAAGAAGCATCCACATTGGTAAAGATGTTAAACTTTCACTATTTACAGACAGTATGATACTATACAAAAAAATCCTAAAGATGTCACCAAAAAACTACTAGAAGTAATAAGTAAATTTAGTACAGCTGCAGGATACAAAATTAATGTGCAGAAATCAGCAGCATTTTTATACACTAATTATAAAGTTGCAGAAAGAAAAATTAAGAAAATAGCACCATTTATAATTGCCTCAAAAATACAACTAGGAATAAACTTAACTAAAAATTAATACCTGTACTCTGAAAACTAAAAAAATATATATATTGATGAAAGATATTGAAGATGACAGAAACAAATAAAAAAACAGTCCATTCTCATGGAATGGAAGAAATAATACTGTTAAAATGTCCATATTACCCCCAACCAATCTACAGATCCACTGCAATCTTTATCAAAATACCAGTAGTATTTATCACAGAACTTGAACAGATAATCCTAAAAGACCCCAAATATCCAAAGAAATCTTGAGAAAAACATAGCTGCAGGTATCAAAATTCCAGACTTTAAGATATACTACAAAGATGTAATGATCAAAACATTATGGTACTGGAACAAAAGTAGACCTAAAGTTCAATGGAACAGAATAGAGAGCCCAGAAATAAACCCACACCTATATTTTCAATTAATCTATGACAAAGGAAGCAAGAATACATAATTGGATAAATTCCCTTCAACAAATGGTGCTGCAAAGACTTGAAAGCTACATGTAAAATAATGAACTTGGACCATTTTTTAATATTATACACAAAAATAAACTCAAAATGGATCCAAGACCTAAATGTCAGATCTGAAACCTTAAAATTCCTTAAAGAAAACACAGGCAGTAATTTCTGACACTGGCCATAGAAATATTTTTCTATATATGTCTCTTTAGGCAAGGGAAACAACAGCAAAAATAAACTATTGTGACTACATCAAAACAAAAACCTTCTGCACAGCAAAGGAAACCATCAGCAAAACAAGAGGACAACCTAATGAAACAGAAAATATTTGCAAAAGATATATCCAAAAAGAGGTTACAAACTTATACAACTTATATTAAGAACTTATACAACTCAAATTAAAACAAACATCTGTATATCTTCTTAGGAAAAATGTCTATTCATGTTTTCTGCCCAATTTTTTAGTTGGAGTATTCATCTGGGATGTTTTGAGTTCTGTAAGTTCTTTATAGATTTTGGATACTAACCTTTTATCAGATATGTCATTTGCAAATATCTTTTCCGATTCCATAGGTTCCCTTTTAGTTTTGTTGATTGTTCCATTCACTGTACAGAAGCGTTTTATTTAGATGAAGTCCCAATAGTTTATTTTTGCTTTCATTTCCATTGTCTCAGAAGATATACCAAGTAAGAAGTTGCCAAGGCCAATGTTAAAGAGGTTATGGTCTGTTTTCTTCTCTAGGATTATATTGGTTTCCTGTCTCATATTTAGGTCTTTAATAAATTTTGAATTTATTTTTGTGTATGGTGTAAGAAAGTGGCCCAGTTTCATTCTTTTGCATGTTACTGTCCAGTTTAAGATGTTCAACATCACTCATCATCAGGGAGATACAAATCCACACTACAATAAGATAGAAGGAGTAGTTAAGATGGTGAAGAATTAACCGGACCTTATGCTTGCCTTATCCTTTGAACACAGATAATTATTAAATCACTGAACACACAGGAAAGTGATCTGAGGACATAGAGAACAAACTACACAACTAGAGGGATAAAATCCACACCATGGTAGGTAGGAGGTGCAAAGCTGTGATTTGAGGGAAGAAATAATTGAGGGTGCTCTAGAGGGGAGGGAGCACAAGTCACGGGGAAAGGAGAAAAAGAGTGAGAGAGAGAGAGAGAGAGAAAGCAAGAAATCAGCATGCAGGTGATGTACAAGAAAAACATTTCCCCAAAACCATTGACTGGAAAAATTAGAGGGACTGATAATTGCAAGTTTTTACAAGCAGTGGAGCTGAAAATCTGAAGTTTAAGCAGTCCACACCATCATGGGTCAGCATAGCAGTGCTCCTGTGGAGAAGGAGGGCATAGTCCTGGAAGCACACAGCATACTCTGAGGATCTGCTGAGTCACAGTGGGAGAGACAGTTCCTGTTCTTGTAGTCCATTTGGGAGAGGGAACACTGCCTCTGTGGGGACAAAAGAGCTGGTGAGCACCATTGAGCTGCCCCTTTTATTATCGTATGAACAGAGACACCTGCTAAGGGCAGCTACCCTGGATGTCAGCTTTTTGCTACACTTTATAATTAAATCCAAGCACCTGCACAGTTGTGCGACTGGTTTTCTGGGACAAGCTGTTATCAGCCACAGCACAGCAAGAGCCTCCCCCAGGGGATCAGCATGGGTCCATGCCACACCAGGTCCCTAAAATTTGGAGTTTTGAAACCCAGCCATGTGCTTGAGATAAAACACAGGAACACTGCTGCTGTGTAGGCAGATGGCTCAGAAACAGGCAGGGTTAAGGAGGGAATCTTATGGAAGCCTGGGACACAAGAGGGGAGATAGTTTGCACTTCAGAGAGGACTTACTGAACAAGCAACAGGCAAAGTCACCAGAGAGGGGAAAAGAGTGGGCCAATGATATTTTCCCCATCAGCACAGACAGGCAGACTTCACAGAGTGGCACAGAACACACGGTGGAATCCTGAGATGCTTACACAAAACCCCACACCCCTGTACTCTGCAGGTGCCTTTCTTACTAGGGCAAATGTTATTGAAAGCCAGAGAAGCATCAGGTCCCTCCCGCAGAAGACCAGCACAAATCTCCTGAATGCACCAGGTCTACTGATCATAGAGTGCTGCACAACTTCAGCTCTAGTGGAAGTAGGGCCAGGCACAGGCTTTCCTAAAACACAAAAGACAGACCAAGACAAAATGCCAAGACAGGAATTCATCCCAAAAGAAAGAAAAGAAGTGGTCATGGCCAGAAAGCTACTAAAAATATATACAAGTAATATACTTGAACCAGAATTTCAAACAATCATAAGGAAGCTACTGGGCTGGAGAAAAGCATAGGAAACAAAGAGATCCTCACTATAGTGATAAAATGCCTAAAAACCAGTCAGGCCAAAATAGAAAATGCTATAATTAAGATGCAAAACCAGCTGGATGTAATGACCACAAGGATAGAAGAAGCAGAGGAACAAATAAGTGATATAGAAGATAACATTATGGAAAATAATGAAGCTGAAAAGAGGGAAAGAAAAATATTGGACCACAAATGTAGTATTAGGAACTCAGTGACTCCATAAAGCATAATAACATTTGCATCTATGGAGTCCCAGAAGAAGAGAATGAAAAAGGGGCAGAAGGCTTATTTGAGCAAATTATATCTGAAAACCTCCCTGATCTGGGGAAGGAAACAGACATTCGATTCAGGAGAGGCACAGAGAAATGCTACCAAATTCAACAAAAGCTGGCTGGAACCAAGACATATTGTAGTAAAATTTGCAAAATATAGGGATAAGGAAATAATCCTGAAAGCAGGAAGGGAAAATAAATCCCCAACCTACAAGGGAAGACAAATCAGGTTATCAGCAGATCTCTCCACAGAAACCTAGCAGGCCTGAAGGGAGTGGCATGCTGAATAGGGAAAATATGCAGGCAAGAATACTTTCTACAGAAAGGATATCATTCTGAATAGGAGAGATAGTTTCCCAGACAAACAAAAACTAAAGGAGTTCATGACCACTAAACCATCCTGCAAGAAATAAAAAATGGGCTCTTTGAATGAGAAAGAAAGACCAAAATTGGCAAAGATTAGAACAGTAATTTGAAGGGATACATACACCCTGAGGCTTATAGCAGCATTATCTACAATAGCCGAATACTGGAAACAGCCCAAGTGTCCATTGACTTATGAATGAATAAAGAAGATGTAGTACATATATGTATGGATACAGTAAAATCTTGGTTTGAGAGCATAATTCATTCTGGAAACATGCTTTTAATCCAAAGCACTTGTCTATCAAAGCGAATTTCAAGAACCATTGGCTCAGTTGTAATCATGTGACATTTGACATCACATAGTACAACTTGTACTGCAAGATCTTGCTTGTTTATCTAGCTGAAATTTATTAGAAATGTTTGCTTCTCTTGCAGAACACTTGCAGAACAAGTTGTAAAACCTTGGATTGTGAGTAACTTGTTCTGTAAGATGAGAAAACATTTCTAATAAATTTTAACTTGATAAACGAGTGATGTCTTACTATATATATATATATATATATTTATTTATTTATATATATTTAAATGAAATCTTATATAAATATATGAAATCATATGTAAATATATGCAATCTTTCCATTTTAAAATACATGGATGGAGCTAGAGAGTGTCATGCTAAGCAAAATGAGTCAAGGACAAATACCATGATTTCACTCACATGTGGATTTTAAGAAAAAAATGAGCATAGGGGAGAAAAGGAGAGAGAGATAGGCAAACAAGAAAACATACTCTTGACTCTAGAGAACAAACTGATGGTTACCAGAGGGAAGGTGAATGGGGGAATGGATTCAATAGGCGATAGGGATTATGGAGTAAACTTGTGATGAGCATTGGGTGTTGCATGTAAGTGTTGAATCACTAAATCTTACACCTAAAACTAATATTACACTGTAGGAATACAAACTAGATGTTAAATAAAAACTTAAAAATAAAGAAATAAACAATGTGATTAAAAACTAGGCAGAAGCTCTGAATAGACATTTTTTCCAAATAAGACATACGGATGGCTAACAGACACATGAAAAGATGCCAACATCACTAATCATCATAACCACAATGAAATATCACCTTACATTTATTAGAATGGCTAAAATTAAAAAGACAAGAATAAAGTGTTGTTGAGGATGTGGAGAAAATGGAACCCTGTGCATTCCTGATAGGAATGTAAATTGATGTAGCCAGTGTGGAAAACAGTATGAAGATTCCTCAACGAATTAAAAATAGAAATACCATGTGATCCAGTATTTTACTATTGGGTATTTACTCCCCCAAAATGAAAACACTAACTCAAAAATATATAAACACCCCTATGTTTATCACAGCATTATTATAGCCAAGATATGGAAGCAACCTCAGTGACTATCATGAGATAAATGGTTAAGAAGAAGTAACATATATAATGGAATATTATGCCATGATGAGATTGTGCCATGTGAGACAATATGAAAGTCCCTAAAGGGTATTACGCTAAATGAAATAACTCAGACTGAGAAAGGCAAATACCATATGAGTCCACTCATAAATGGAATTTAAAAATGAATAAAGAAACAAAAAGTATATTCATATTTATAAGTACAGAGAACAATTGATGGTTGCCAGAAGGGAAGGGGTGGGAGGCTGGGAAAAAAGGTAAAGGGGAAGGGGAGAGACAAGCTTCCATTTATGGAATAAACAAATCACAGGAATTAAAGGCACAGTATAAGGAGTACAGTCAATAATATTGTAATAACAATTCATAGGGATACATGGTAGCTACACTTCTGGTAAACATAGCATAGTATATAAAGTTGTCAAATTACTAAGTTCTATACCTCAGACTATTGTAACATTGTCAACTATACCCAAAATTAAAAAAAAAAAGTACTGTACTGTTATTACATTGCTGTCAATTTCCCCCTTTATGTCTGTTAATATTGCTCTATATATTTAGGTGATTCTATGTTGGGTGCATAAAGTTTTACAAATGTCATATACTCTTGGTAGATTGACCCCTTTATCATTACATAATGCCCTTCTTTGTCTCTTTTACACTTTGTTTTAAAGCTCATTTTGTGTGATGCAAATATTGTTACCCTAGCTTTCTTTATGGTTTCATTAGCATAGTATTTTTTCTATCCCTTCACTTTCATTTTGTGAGTGTCCTTAGGTTTGAAGTGTGTTTCTTGTAGGTGGCATATAAGAGGGTCTTTGTTTTTGATCCATTCAGCCACCCTATTTCTTTTGATTAGATAATTTAGTTTATTTACATTTAAAGTAATTACTGATAGGTAATTGGCATTTTATTGATTGTTTTCTTGCTGAATTTGTAGTTCTTCTCTGTTCCTTTTTTGTGATTTGTTTTGATTGTTGTCTTTAGTGTTATGTTTAGATTTCATTCTCTTTTACTTTTGTGTATTTACTCTAAGTGTTTCCTTTGTGGTTACTGTGAGGATCACATTGAACATCTTATGTGTATCACAATTTCTTTTAGGTTGATAGGAAGATAATTCTGAAGACATTCTAATGCTTTGTAATGTAGTCTACTCCCATATATCATATTTTAATAACACATTTTATATTTTTCTATTTTATGTATCCATTAACTATTCATTATATTATCAATTAATTTTACTACTTTTGCCTTTTACTTTTCATACTTGTTTTATAAGTGATTGATTCACTACTGTTATTATTTATCATTTCTCATGAGGTTTTTACTTTTACATGTTTTCTTATTATTAATTATTACATTTGTAGCTTAGAGAATTCCCTTTAATATTTCTAATATTGTTCCTTTAGCTTTTCCTTGTCTGGAAAACTCTTAATCTTTCTATTAATTCTGAATGGTAATTTTGCTAGGTAGAGAATTTTGGGGTTGGCAAGTATTTTTTATTTTAGGACTCAATATATCATGATACACCTTCCTGACCTGTAAAGTTTCTGCTGAAAAATCTGATAGCCCTCTGGGGTTTTGTTGTATATATGTTGCCTTTTAATTGATGTTTTTAAGATTTTCATTTAGTTTTATTATTTTAATTATAATGTGTCTCAGTGTGTTTCTCTTTGGGTTTATCTTATTTAAGTCTCTTTGAGATTCCTGGACCTGGATGTCTGTCTGCTTCCCCAGATAAAGAAAGTTTTCAGCCATTATTTCTTCAAATAATATTTCTGGCTCTTTCTCTCTTAGTTTTCTGAAACACCCATATAATGTGAATGTTATATACTGGATGTTGTCTGAGAGGTCCCTCAAACTATCCTCACTTCTTTTAATTATTTTTTCATTTTGCTGCTTAATCTGGGTGCTTTCCTTTTTCTTTCTGCTCATAGGTTTGTGTTTTTATTTTATACTTTCTGCTGTTTACTCTATTTTTCAGTTCAGTTATAGCTTCTGTTGTGTAATTTTTAAAATATTTTCTCTTTGTTGAAATTCTTGCTGTGTTCATCTATTCTTCCCTCAAAATTGGTGAGTACTTTTAAGACAATTACTTTGAATACTTAATCAGATTGGCTGCTCACTTCTGTTTAATTAAGATCATTTTATGGGGATTTGCTTTGTTTTTTGGTTTGGAACATATTCCTGTTTCCATTTTGCTTGTCTCTCTCTGTCTTTGTCTATATGTGTTAGCCGAAGCAGCTAATTTCCCTCACTCTTGTGAGTAGTCTTGTGTAGGACCTACTCATGTGGTCCAGAAACACAGTCTTCCCTGGCCACCAAAACCAGGCATTCTATGGGCTTTCCTCACATGGGCTGTATGCCTATTGGCTGTGGTAGCACCACAAATGTTGTGTGGGGAGGTCAAGGCTCAGGGCACTTGCCTGGCCCTTTTTTATCTCAGACATTAAGCAAGGAAAATGAGGCTTGGGACGTTTACCCCTCCCAGTTGTGGCTCTGTCTCTGTGCAGGTTTAGTAGGACTCAAGTGCCTGCCTAGCCTTGTGGCTTGAGTGCTACATAGATTGTGTGGGTTGTGGGTGTTCATACAGTCTAGTTACTGCAGATGGAAGGCAAAGCCCACCTTCAGAATGGTGAGAAGAGTCACCAAAAATGGCGCTAGTTGGCTCCATCACCAGCAAGTTAGGATGAGATTGCAAAAATGGTATCTGTCTGATAGACTCTGAAGGTTCTTGCCTCTCCAGCAGCCATTTTCAAATTAGCGAGTGGTTCTCTCTTGCTTATTATCTAGGCACTTTTCAGTCTATTGATTTTCTGTTGGACCTCAGTGTGGGCAGGTTTGGACAAGAACCATTTAAGAGCAGGATTTAGATTCCCTATAGTATCATAGTTCTCCTGGTCTTAATCTACATTGTTTTTCAAAAGAATATGTATTTGTGGCTCATCTTTCCTGTTCCAGACTCCAGAGTCAGGATGCCTGATGTGGGGCACAATACCTTTATCCCTTAAGGAAATGTTATGCATTTTTTTTTTAAATCCCATCCCGTTTGTGTGGTCCTGGGCAAGGCCATGTCTCTGTCTCTTTTACCCTTCTCAATGTGACAATGTGTTTTGTTGTGGGAATGCTGCTCATCTAGGTTTTAGGTTTTTTTTCAGAAGAAAATATCCCATATGTAGCTGTAAGTTTGTTATGTCCATGGGAAAAGGTGAGTTCAGGGTTTTCTCATGTTGCCAACTTGGACCTCTTCCAAAGCTTTCTGATTCTGATAAAGCCAAACTGACAGTAAAAGTTGTGATCTGAGCACATGGTAGTCTCTCCCTCTGAAGCTCTCAAAATAGTACCACTAACTTTTCATCTTCCTCATATGATAAAAAATCAACACCAGCACACCTTTAGGTACAATACTGGGTTACACATCTTAAATGAAAAACTGTATGTGTACCTGATAATATACGTGCCCTTTGTTAGTATAAAAGAAATATAAAATTAAAAAAATACAAAATTAACTTTTCTGTTTACAAATAATAGGTAAAATCTCTTCCATTTTCTATAGAGGATAAATCAACCTCTGTGTCACATAATCAAACATTTAGATTAATATCTTTAAACTCTGAGTAGAAAGCTTATTTTTTGTAATAATCTCTCTAAGTTTAGTTCCACTTATTTTTGTAAGTTTTACGCAGCAGGGTGGAATTCTTTATACATTCCATAAAGCAGTATTTTGTGCCAAGCTATGTTTTGGCAGGGGGGATTTCATGACAACTACAATAAAAAACAGAAATAAATGATAATCCACGGAGTCAATATATACTAGATGCCTTCATGTAGCCTCTCGACTTCCAGGAATTTCAAAGCTTACTTAAAGATTTCGGGGCAACAGATGCATAATTCTGAAAGGGCAATTATTACAAGAGCTGCCTGACACAAACCAGAAACTATTTTTACAGGTTTTAAGTTCTGACAAAATGAAACATTTTCAGAATTTTCCTCAAGAAAATGATTAGGACAGAGTAGTATTGAAAGATCTTAGAATGCACAGCTCTGAAGATGGAAAGGCAAAAATCTATCATGCAGAAGCAAAATTGAATATCATACCTTGATCCACATATGTATGTGTGAACATGGGTACATGTAATGGATGAGAGATCTAATAAGAAATGTTGCCCATGAGAATAAGTTCTCTTCTTACCTTAAAAAAAAGTTATATATTTATTTTTGAGAGAGAGTGAGAGAATCCCAAGCAGGTTCTGCACTGTTAGTTCAGAACCCGATGTGGCGCTTAATGTCATGAACCCTGAGGTCGTGACCTGAGCTAAAGTCAAGAATCAGGTGCTTAACTGATTGAGCTACACAGGCACCCCAATAAGTTCTCTTCTTCTTCTTTTTAAATGTTTTATTTATTTTTGAGAGAGCGTGAGCTGGGGAGGGGCAGAGAGACAGGGAGACACAGAATCCAAAGCAGGCTCCAGGCTCTGAGCTGTCAGCACAGAGCCCAACATGGGGCTTGAACTAGTTACTGCAAGATCATGATCTGAGTTATAGTCAGAAGCTTAACTGACTGAGCCACCTAGGCACCCTAGGTTCTCTTCTTAATTTCTTTGGTAAGTGTTACACAAATTAGGCACCAAAGGAGAGACTGATTGTAGATGTTGGCCATTTTTTATAAAATCCCTAAGGGCCCAGAGAAGTCAGTATTCTTAAACACACGCACACACATCCCTATGTGTTTGGATATGCGTATACATATATTATACTTTTACATATTTTATATAAATATACATGTTTATATAAATATGGATATACATATATTATACTTTAAATATACATATACATGTTTTTATAAATACACATATATTTAGAGTGCCTGGGTGGCTCAGTCGTTAAGCATCTGACTTTGGCTCAGGTCATGATCTCATGGTTCATGAGTTCAAGTCCCACATTGGGTGAGCTCAAGCCTCAGTTCAGGTGAGCTCATGCCCCACTTCAAGTGAGCATGAACCCCGTTTTGGGTGAGCCTCACTTTTCTCTCTCTTCTTCTCTCTACCTCTCTCTCTCTCTCTCTGTCCTTCCTGGGATTCTTTCCACCTCTCTTACTTGCACCCCCCCAAATATACATATATTTATATACATATACAAAATATATAACTATAACAACATAGCGGTAACAACTATAACTCTCTCTCTTTCTCTCTCATCAATCTATCTAAACACCATAAAGAAAGAGAACTTGTCACACTTCTGAATTAGAGCTAATAAAATCACATCCAAATCTCAATGTTTCTCTCTCTACTTGTGCTGAGTTTAGTCTTTAAGGTATGTTCATCTTCATTGCATTTCTATTTTTCTAATCACTTCCGTCTCTGTTTTTTAACTTTGTAGTCTTTGAATCGCAGTCAAGTTAAATTTCTACCACAGCAAATACCCTTACTAATGCCTTATGCTAAAATGATTTTTATAAAATATTTCTAAAAATTCCTTTCAATTGGTAGTGGGAAGGAGTATTAAGGATCTCTCTATTTAAAGTAGGATTAAAAATATTTCTATCCAAACATTGTTTATGAGAGTCCTCACCTCACCCAGAAGATTAATAATCAATGATCACTTCTTATATACCACTTTCAGACATTTTTATAAGCTCAGCAGCTAGAGTTAAAAGTATCTTACTTGCTTTTCTGTAGTTTGGTTGTTTTACAATTTAACCTGAACTATATAGGCCATATTAGAGTCCAAAAGAGAGTTATAATTTCTTCCCTGGGTTATTCCAATGATCCTGACAGCTCCATATTCTGTTTTGGACAGTAACAGATTTTTTAATTGCTTTAGTTTTTACAAATGCTCAAGAATTTTTAGTACCCAGTTACCTGAACGTAACACATATATAATTTTTAAGGCTTTCTGTCTGAATTTGTGACTGAAATTTTCTTCTTGACTATTTTGTTTCTTCACTTTTATTTTCAGGTCTATGTTGCAGTCATACCTTTAACTATAAGCCAATAATAAGCATATGGACTTTAAAAAAAGAGTTGTAGGAACACCACACATCTATGTATCACAACATACATAAACAAACTACATACATAAACAAATCTATGGTATGATTGACTGTAGCATGAAGTTAAATCTAGCTTGATTTATGATTATGACAATAGCATGTACTTTCTCTATGCTTGTAGCTCCTCTCAAGATTACACTAATAGAGGAAGAAAGCAAAAACAAAAAAAGGGAACTCATAAAACCACCCAGACCCAAAATTAAATCTTCCACTAAAAAATTCCCTACCAAAAAAGAAATTTACAAATAAAAACTATAAAAACAAAACAATGAAACATTCCACTTTTACATTCTAGGAAGGCTTTCCACTAAATGTGTAGCTGGAAGACTGAGAGTGAGAACAGCAATATCAATGAATTCATCTTATTTTACTACATGGAAAGGAAAAGTCTTTGCAACTTATTAGAACAAGACAGAACTTGATTAATAAGAAGAGAGGGATGTCTACTAACTACCCCAAGTTTGTATCAACCAGAAAATTGAGTAGTGATTTCTTTACTGGAAACATATTGCTTTGAAGAAACCAATTGCTTTGTTCTATCCCCATATCTGCATTCATTTAGAAAATTTAAATAAAGAAAAATAAGACAAAAAAAAGGTAGAAACATGGGAATGAAGGAAAGAGAATGATGATAATAACAGTACACTGTATTTTAGGAGGTGTAGTGATAATAAATTAAGCAATTTAGACTGTATGAAACAAAGACTTTGGATAACTCTTCATGCTAGACATTCTTTTTATTTTGTATTCCTCATAAGTGGAAAATATCATTTAAAAAGACATTAGAGGGGCGCCTGGGTGGCGCAGTCGGTTAAGCGTCCGACTTCAGCCAGGTCACGATCTCGCGGTCCGTGAGTTCGAGCCCCGCGTCAGGCTCTGGGCTGATGGCTCGGAGCCTGGAGCCTGTTTCCGATTCTGTGTCTCCCTCTCTCTCTGCCCCTGCCCCGTTCATGCTTTGTCTCTCTCTGTCCCAAAAATAAAATAAAAAACGTTGAAAAAAAAAAAATTAAAAAAAAAAAATAAAAAGACATTAGAAGTAAAATCAGTTCACATCAGAATATTGCAGAGCTTCGTTGTATGAATTCTACCTAAAAAGTAGATTTTTCTTGGGGAAACTGGGTGGATCAGTCGTTTAAGTGTCTGACTTCAGTTCAAGTTATAGTCTCATAGCTCATAGGTTCGAGCCCTGCCTTGGTCTCTGTGTTGACAGCTCAGAACCTGGAACCTGCTTCAGATTCTGTGTGTGTGTGTCTCTCTCTCTCAAAAATAAATAAACATTAAATATATTACAAATAAATAAATCTGTATAAGAAATGGGCATATTGATTGGCTCTTGGGCGAAAGATCTTGTAAGGGGACTCATAAGCCTTTCAGAATAAAATCAGTTGACCCAAAGGAAATTCTTGCACCTTGTGTAGAAAGTAAAAAAAAAAAAAAAAAAAAAAAAGTAGAATTCTTTCCAACAGATATAAGCAGATATAAAAAACAAAACAAAAACAAAAAACAAGAACAATGACATCCCTTAACTCCCAAAAATCTATTAAAGCAAGTAGAGAAACATGTAAAACTTGGGGCGCCTGGGTGGCTCAGTCAGTTAAGCGACCAACTACAACTCAGGTCATGATCTCGTGGTTTGTGAGTTCGAGCACCATGTTGGGATCTGTGCTGACAGCTCAGAGCCTGGGGCCCATTGGATTCTGTGTCTCCCTCTCTCTCTGCCCCTCCCCTGTTCACACTCTATCTCTCTTTCCTTAAAATAAATAAACATTAAATTTTTTTTTTTAAGAAACATGCAAAAGAATGAAAGCAGACCACTTTCTTACACCATTCGCAAAAATAAATTCAAAATAGATGAAAGACCTAAATGGGAGACAGTAAACCATCAAAATCCTAGAGGAGAACACAAACAACATCTGCTTTGACCTTTGCCATAGCAGCTTCTTACTATACATGTCTCCAGAGATGACGGTTTGGAGAAAGGGGAACCCTCTTGCACTATTGATGGGAATGAAAACTGGCGCAGCTACTCTGGAAAACAATATGGAGGTTCTTCAAAAGGTTAAAAATAGAACTACCCGATGAACCAGCAATTGCACTATTAGGTGTTTACCCAAAGGATACAAAAATATTAATTTGAAGAGCTATATGCACCCTGATGTTTATAGCAGCATTCTCTACATTAGCCAAATTATAGAAACAGCCCAAGTGTCCATAAATTGATGAATGGAATAAAGAAGTAGTGGTATAAATATAAATATATATGTATATATAATGTAATATTATTCAACTTAAAAAAGAATGAAATATTGCCATTTCCAGTGATGTAAATGTATCTAGAAAGTAGTATGCTAAGCAAAATAAGTCAGTTAGGGAAAGACAAACACCGTATGATTTCATTCATATGGTGTATATTACATATATATGTAATATAATATGGTGAATAATAATATATGGTAAATATTATATATAATATTATATATAATTGACTATTATTCATACATAAAAAAGAATGAAATCTTGCCATTGTGATGACATGGATGGTGTTAGAAACTTATGCTAAGTGTAAGAAGTCAATCAGAGAAAGACAAATACCATATTATTTCACTCATGTGTGGAATTTAAGATACAAAATAAGTGAACATAGAGGAAAAGAAAAAAGAGAGAGGAAAATCACAAAACAGCCTCTTAACTATAGAGAAGGAATTGAGGGTTGCTGTATGGGAGGTGGGCAGGGGAATGGGTTAAATGGGTGATGGATATTAAGGAGGGCACTTATGATAAGCGCTGGATGTTGTAAACAAGTGATGAATCACTAAATTCTATACCTGAAACTAATATTACACTGTATTATAACTATTATTATTATAACTGGAATTTAAATAAAAGCTGGAATCTAAAAAATGAAAAACAACAACAAACAAATTAAAAAAAACAAATACAGCAGAAGAATGGGGAAAAACATCAGGGTGATTAACAGAAGTTTCTGGAAAGAAGATTGTGCACTTCCTTTTTTTTTTACGTTTAATTATTTACTTTGAGAGAAAGAGAGAGCATGAACAAGGGCGGAGCAGAGGAGGGAGATAGAGAATCCCAAGCAGGCTCTGCTCTGTCAGCACAAAGCTTGACACAGGGCTTGATCTCATGAACCATGGGATCATGACCTGAGCCAAAATCAAGAGTTGGACACTTAACTAAGTCACCCAAGTACCCCTGTCCATTTCTTAAACTCTGAACATGTATATATAGTTTATTATGGCAAAGGGGAAATAAGTTTGCAAATCCACTGATATTAAAATTGGGAGATGATCCTATATTATACTGGTGGGCTCAATGTAATCACAAGGAAACTGAAATGTTGAAGTAAGAGGTAGAAAAGCAGTCACTGTCAGAGTAATGAAATGTATTTAAAAAAAATCAACTTCACTGGCTTTGAAAATGACAGTGAAACACAAGCAGAGAAATTTGGGCAGCCTCCAGAAACCTGATAAGGCTAGGAAGTAAATTCTCTGACAGAGCTTCCAGAAGGAATGCAACCCTGCCAACACCTTGATTTTAGCTCAGTAATACCCATTTCAGATTTTTGAACTCAAAGAACTATAAAATAATATATTTATATTATTTTAAGCCACTAAATGTATGGCAATTTCCTAAAGCAGCAATAGGAATCTAATGTCATGTATTTGTAGAAAATAAAGAAATTTTAAATATCCTCTTTATGTATGCATTGAGTAAATTGAAGATGGATTAGATTTAAAAAAATTATAGGAATTTTAGTAAATATACTTTAATAGTAATATTAAAATAGAGAAAATATAAGAGGTAAATATTTACCTAATCCTGCAATAGGTAAGAAATTTTTTAAATATAGAATAGGTTTTGACTATTTTAAATTAAATTGCATTATAATAAAAATACTTTGAACCTTATGAATAAAAAGATAGAAAGCTAGAAAAAATACTTGTGACAAATGTGAAAAAAGGGCCAATATATTTGATAAATAAAGATTTTTTTTATTTTTTATATTTATTCATTTTTGAGAGACAGAGAGAGTGAGAGAGAGAGAGCGTGAGCAGGGGAGAGGAAGAGAGAGAGGGAAAAACAGAATCCGAAGCAAGCTCCAGGCTCTGAGCTGTCAGCACAGAGCCTGACGCGGGGATAGAACTCATGAGCTGTGAGGTCATGACCTGAGCTGAAGTTGGATGCTTAACTGACTGAGCTACCCAGGCACCCCTATAAAAATTTAAAAAAATTAATGTTTATTTATTTATTTTTGAGAGAAAGAGAGAGAGAGAGAGAGAGACAGAGCATGAGTTGGAAAGAGGCAGAAAGAGAAGGAGACACAGAATCTGAAGCAGGCTCCAGGCTCTGAGCTGTCAACACAGAGCCCAATGTGGGACTCGAACTCACCAAGCATGAGATCATGACCTGAGCTGAAGTAGCAGGACGCTTAAGCGACTGAGCCATCCAGGTGCTCCAATATATAAAGATTTATATTAAATCCAAATAAACATTGTCAAGAGAAAAATATGTGAATAACATGGATTGGCAACTATAAAAGGAGGATGAAATTATAAACATTCTTAAAAGTCCACTAAAACATTTAGTGAAAGCAGGTCATTTTTCATAGTGATAAAAAGTCTGGGCTTTTCTAGAAAAGGGACAACAAATAAGATTAAAGCCTGCAGAATAAGGGAAATAATAAATATTAGAGCAGAAATAAGTGATATAGAAACAAAATAAATCAGTAGAACAGATCAATGAAATGAAAAGCTGTTTTTTGAAAGAATTAATCAATTGATAAATCCCTAGCCAGATTTATCAAAACAAAAAGAAAAAAGGGACAAATAAATAAAATCATGAATGAAAGAGGAGTGATCAAAACCTACACCACAGAAATACAAACAATTAGAAAAGAATATTATGAAAAACTGTATGCCAAAAAGTTGGGCAATCTGGAAGAATTGGATACATTCCTAGAAACATACAAACTACCAAAATTGAAAACAGAAGAAATAGAAAATTTGAATAGACCCATAACCACCACCACCAACAACAACAACAAAAATTAAAGTAGTAATCAGAAATCTCCCAATGAACAAAAGTCCAGGGCCATATGGCTTCCCAGAGGAATTCTACCAGACATTTAAAGAAGAGTTAACATGTATTCTTCACAAATTGTTCCAAAAATTAGAAATGGAAGGAAAACTTTCCAACTCATTCTAGCATTACCTTGATTCCAAAACACGAAAAAGACCCCAACTAAAAGGAGAATTTCAGGCCAATATCCCTAATGAACATGGATGCAAAATTTCAAAAAGATACTAGCAAATCAGATTCACCAGTACATTAAAAGAATAATTCACCATGATCAAGTGGGATTTATTCCTGGGCTGCAGGGCTAGTTCAATATCCACAAATCAATCAATGTGATATATCACATAATAAAATAAAGGATAAGAATGATTAGATTCTCTCAATAGATACAGAAAAAAACATTTGACAAAATACAGCATCCTTTCTTGATAAAAACCCTTTGCAAAGTAGTCATAGAGGGAACATACCTCAACATAATAAAGGCCATATGTGAAAGACCCATAGCTAATATCTTCAATGGGCAAAATCTAAGAGCTTTTCCTGTACAGTCAAGAAGAAGACAAGGATACCCACCACTGTTATTTAATATAGTTCTAGAAGTCCTAGCCTCAACAATCAGACAAGAATAAGAAATAAAAGGCATCCAAATAGGCAAAGAAGAAGTCAAATATTCACTACTTGCAGATGACATGATACTCTATGCAGGAAATCTGAAAAACTCCACCAAAAAATTGCAGAAATTGATACATGAATACAGCAAAGTTGCAGGATATAAAATCAATGTACAGAAATCGATGGCATTTCTATATACCAATAATGAAGCAGTAGAAACAGAAATCAAGGAATTGATCCCATTTACAATTGCACTAAATACCATAAAATACCTAGGAATAAACATAGCCAAAGAGGTAAAAGATCTATATGCTGAAAACTATAGAAAGCTTATGAAAGAAATTGAAGAGGACACCAAGAAATGGAAAAATATTCCATGCTCATGGATTGGAAGAAAACATATTGTTAAAATGTCTACATCACCCAAAGTGGTCTACGCATTTAAGGAAATCCCTATTAAAATACTGCCAGCATTTTTCACAGAGCTGGAACAAGCAATCCTCAAATTTGTATGGAAACACAAAAGAACCTGAATAGCCAAAACAATCTTGAAAAAGAAAACAAAGCTGGAGGCATCACTTTCCAGACTTCAAGCTATATTGCCAAGCTGTAATGATCAAATCTTTATGGTAATGGCATACAAACAAACACATAGATCAATAGAACAGATTAGAAGACCCAAAAAGGGACCCAAAACTCTATAAGCAACTAATATTTGACGAAGTGGGAAAAAATATCTAATGGAAAAAAGGCAGTCTCTTCAATAAATTGTGTTGGGCAATCTGTACAGCAACATGCAGAAGAATGAACCTGGATAGCTTTCTTACACAATACATAAAAATAAACTAAAAATGTATGAAAGCCTTAAATGTGACGGGAAACCATCCAAATCCAGCAACCTCTTTGATCTAGGCCATAAAAATTTCTTTCTAGACATGTCTCCAGAGGCAAAGAAAACAAAGACAAAAATGAACAATTGGGATCTCATCAAGATAAAAAGCTTCTGTACACCAAAAGAAATAATCAACAAAAGTAAAAGGAAACCTTTGGAATGGGAGAAGGTATTTGCAAATGACATATCTGATGAAAGGATTTGTATCCAAAATCTATAAAGAACTTATCAAACTCAACACCCAATAAGCAAATGATCCAGTTAAGAAATGGGCAGAAGACTTGAATAAACATTTTTCCATAGAAGACATCCAGATGGCCAAAATACACAAGAAAAAATGCTCAACACCACTCATCATTAGGGAACTACAAATCAAAACTATAATGAGATATCATCTCACATCTGTCAGAATGGTTAAAATTAACAACAGGGAACAGTAGATGTTGGAGAGGATTCAGAGAAAGGGGAACCCTCTCACTGTTGGTGGGAATACAAACTGATCCAGCCACTCTGGAAAACAGTATGGATATTCCCCAAAAATTTAAAAATTGTACTACTAGGTATTTACTTAAATGATAACATATATACATGTATATATATATATGTATATACATACATATATACATATATATGTCTCATACAAATGATAACATATATACGTATATATATATATGTATATACACATATGTATATACATGTATATATATGTACTGAAATATTACTCAGCCATAAAAAGAATGAAATCTTGCCATTGAAATAATGTGGATGAAGTTAGAGTGTATTATGCTAAATGTACTAAGTTAGTTAGAAAAAGGGAAATACCATATGATTTCACTCATATGTGGAATTTATGAAATAAAATAGATGAACGTAGGGGAAAGGGAAAAAAGAGAGGGGAACAAACCATAAGAGACTTTGTTAGAGAACAAACTGGGTTGCTGGAGGGGAGGTGGGCAGGGGAATTGGCTATTTGAGTGATAGGTGTTAATGAGGGAACTTGTTATTTTGAGCACTGGGTGTTATATGTAAGTGATGAATCACTAAATTCTACTCCTGAAAATCAATATTACACTACATGTTAACTAGCTAGAATTAAATAAAACTTTAGAGGAAAAAAAAAAGGGAAAAAAACAGTCTGGACTCTGGAATCAGGCTTTGTATGATGAAATCCAGCTCTGTTACTTAAGGTCTGTATGATCTAGCATAGGTTACCTAAAACTTTGTGTCTCGATTTTTCACCTATAACATAAGTGTAAACAATAATGTTTTCATATATTGATGTGAAGACTGAATAAATAAATCTATGAAAACTGTTTATTAAAGTTCCCAGTTCATGTAAATAATAAAAACTGTAGCTATTAGCTAGCTACTAGTTTTTTTGTCAAATGGATACAATTAAAATTATAATATAGAGAAGGTACACAATTTTAGAAAGGGAATGAGAAATGTATTCTCCTCTACAGGTTTTGGGAATTTAATTTTTTCAGCGTTTGTGCAGACAAGCTGGAAATATGCATCAAATATCTTGCAACATAGAAAAAATGGAATTATATCTTAACTCATTAATATCATGTTTTCTCTAATGGGTGAATGGATGAACAGTGTTATATCCACATAATGGAATACTAGTCAACAATAATACAAAATCATCTACTGATTCATGTAACAGTATGGATAGATTTCAAATAATTATGCCATATGGAAAAAGCAATCACAAATGTTATATACTGTGTGATTCCATTTATATGCCATTCTATTTATATGAAAAAGCAAATTATAAAGATAGATAGTAAGTCAGTGGTTCCCGGAACTTAAGGGTGCAGGGAGGGTATGCTACAAAGAAGCAGTAATTGTATTAGAGTTACAAGGATATGTGTATATATTAAAGTTATAAAAATTGTACACCAAAATAAGCAAGTGTTACTGTATGTAATTCTTCTAAAAATAATTAAATCTAACCTTGTTTTTGAAAATACTTAATAGCATTTTAGTCCAATATTAGGTGACCAAATATAATATAGAATTGTATTTATAGTTTAATTCCAAATGTTTATAATGCATTGCTCTATTTATTTTGCATGTATGTTTCATTAAATATGTATCATTTTTTAACTATCATGCTGTACAGTCACTGTTTCAAGAATATATGTCTCTAGTGTTTTACATAATTGGAGAGAGTAAGATAGAATAGAAAAAGCACTGGGGCGCCTGGGTGGCTCAGTCGGTTGAGCGCCGACTTCGGCTCAGGTCACGATCTCGCGGTGCGTGAGTTCGAGCCCCGCATCGGGCCCCTGTGCTGACAGCTCAGAGCCCGGAGCCTGTTTCAATTCTGTGTCTCCCTCTCTCTGACCCTCCCCCGTTCATGCTCTGTCTCTCTCTGTCTCAAAAATAAATAAACGTTAAAAAAAAAAAAATTAAAAAAAAAAAAAAAAAGAAAAAGCACCATATTTGGAATCAGGGAGGTTAGATACAAATCACAGCTTTGCCACTTGTTGGTTACATATTCAAACATGTAGCCTCAGTTTCTTCATTTGTAAATGGGAATAATAAAAGTGTCTACCTCATCTTTTTTACTTATTTCAAATGGATAATATATATACAGTGTTCAGAAGTTTGCTTAGCACATAATATTTATGTAATAAATATCATTGGTTAGTACGGGGATTTCAGGAAAAGGTTCATATAAGATTCAAAAATAAGGATAATGATAATTTATTGTATCACATTCCACTTTATGTATTTAGCATAATTTATCCAGTCTATAATTCATGACCACTTGTGTTTTTTCAGCTTTTTTGTATTACAAATAATGCTGCTATATACATTCTTGTACATGCCTCTTGATTGAAATGTGCATGTAATTATTGAGTGTAATTTTTGGGTCATAATTTATTTGTATCTTCACTATTAATAGATAATGCCAATGTGTTTTCAAAGTGCTTGCATAAATTTACATTCCCACCAGCAGTGAATGAGAGTTCCAGTTGTTCAGTATCTTAGACAATCTTAATATTGTTAGTCTTTTTCTCTTATGCCATTCTGATAGGTATGTAATGGAATTCATTCTGATTTCAAGTTGTATTACTCTGATTGTTAACATTTTTTTTGCATCTCTCCCATGTATAGTGGCCACTTGAACTTACTTCTTTTTAAATATCTATTCATATCTGTTGCTCATAGTTTTTACTAGGTTAACTGAATTTTTCTTACTGATATGTATTTTTCACATGTTCCATGTATGTACCTTTGTTGCTTATATTTTTCCAACTATGGCTTTCCTTTTCACACTCCCAATGATGACTTTTGATGAAGGGAAATTATTATTCTAATATAATTCAAATAATCAGTTTATTCCTTTATGACTATTGCTTTTTGTGTCTTGTTTGAGGGATTTTATGGAATATTATGAAGGTATAGTCTTATATTATCTTCTAGACCCACCCTTTATTGTTTTGTCTTTCATATTTAGATCTATAATCTACCTGGAATTTATTTTTATGTATAGTGTGAGGTAGGTGTTTTTTCCTTTGTAGATATATTTTTATTTAAAAGCTCTTTATTCTTACTCACAATTGCCTTTTAGGGAAGTTAAGAGAAGAAAAAAGTAATTCATATTACATATTTATCATCTACAATATTGTCTTATCTACTGCTTTGTATTCTTTTTTGTATATCTGAATTAGGCATCAAATGTTTCTTTTCAGCTTGAAAAACTTCTCTTAGGATTTACTCTAACATAAGTTTGTAGGCACCAAATTATCTCAGATTGTATTTATTGATAAAATGTCCTATTTCATCTGTCCTTTCAAAGGATATTTTTAATGAATATAGAATTCTGTGCTGACAGGCTTTTATTTTGCTTTCATTGCTTTAGAGATCTCATTGCAGTGTATTTTAGCCACCATTGTTTCTTATGAGAGGTTCAGCACTATCTATATTCCTATTCTTTTTTATGACACATTTTCTTATAAAACAAATGGCTGTTTAAAGAAAAGGTAACATTATTGTAAAGTGAAGTTGATATCAAATGGAAAACTAAAATGTATAGCAATACCACAAAGGATAGGGAGTGCTAATGGAATTAAAACGTTTTAAGATTCTTATACTTGTAAAATGTACAAGTGAAAAATGATAGAATTTAATTCTAAGTAGACTTTGGTATCAATGCATATTGTAATCCTCAGAGCAAAAGCTAAACACTGAAATAAGAAGAATTATACTATAAAAACAGTATAGGAAATAAAATGAAATAATGTAAAAAAATAGTAGACACCCAAAAGAAAACAAAACTAGAGTAAAGAAAGAAAGAAAAAATTAAATACATGAGACAAACAAATAGAAAAATTGCAGATTTGAAGTCACTATGTCAATTATTACATCAAAGACAAATGGATCAAGCATATAATTAGCACATATATCTTTAGGTTGAATAAAAAAATAAGACTTAACTGTATGTTATTTTAATAACATGCACTCTAGATATAAAAACACAATGAATTAAAAGAAAAAAAGACAGAGAAAAGAGTATTACTAGATATAAACAGAAAAATTTATACTGATGAACGGGTGAATTAAATAGCAGCATATAAACATAATAAATGTGTTTTCACTATCAAGATCCTCAAAACACTTTAAACATAAAAGAACAAAAATAAAGAAAAAAATTATTATAATTTATTATTATTTTTTTAATTTACATCCAAATTGTTAGCATATAGTGCAACAATGATTTCAGGAGTAGATTCCTTAGTGCCCCTTACCCTTTTAACCCATCCCCACTCCCACAACCCCTCCAGTAACGCTCAGTTTGTTCTCCACATTTATGTGTCTCTTCTGTTTTGTCCCCCTCCCTGTTTTTATATTATTTTTGTTTCCCTTCCCTTATGTTCATCTGTTTTGTCTCTTAAAGTCCTCATATGAGTGAAGTCATATGATTTTTGACTTTCTCTGACTGACTAATTTCACTTAGCATAATACCTTCTAATTCCATCCATGTAGTGGCAAGTGGCAAGATTTCATTCTTTTTGATTGCTGAGTAATACTCCATTTTATATATATACCACATCTTCTTTATACATTCATCCATCGATGGACATTTGGGTTTTTCCATACTTTGGCTATTATTGGTAGTGCTGCTATAAACATGGGGGATCATGTGTCCCTTTGAAACAACACACCTGTATCCTATGGATAAATACCTAGTAGTGCAATTGCTGGGTCATAGGGTAGTTAGTTCTATTTTTAGTTTTTTGAGGAACCTCCATACTGTTGTCCAGAGTGGCTGCACCAGTTTGCATTCCCACCAACAATGCAAAAGAGATACTCTTTCTCTGCAACCTCGCCAACATCTGTTGTTGCCTGAGTTGTTAATGTTAGCCATTCTGACAGGTGTCGGGTGGTATCTCATTGTGGTTTTGATTTGTATTTTCCTGATGATGAGTGATGTAGAGCATTTTTTCATGTGTCAGTTGGCCATCTGAATGTCTTCTTTGTAGAAGTGTCTATTCATGTCTTTTGCCCATTTCTTCACTGGATTATTTGTTTTTTGGGTGTTGAGTTTGATCAGTTCTTTGCAGATTTGGGATACTAACCATTTATCTGACATGTCATGTGCAAATATTTTCTCCTATTCTGTCGGTTGACTTTTAGTTTTGCTGATGGTTTCCTTCGCTGTGCAGAAGCTTTTTAATTTGATGATGTCCCAGTCGTCATTTTTGCTTTTGTTTCCCTTGCTTCCAGAGACATGTTGAGTAAGAAGTTGCTTTGGCCAAGATCAAAGAGGTTTTTGACTGATTTCTCCTCGAGGATTTTGATGGTTTCCTGTCTTACATTGAGGTCTTTCATCCATTTTGAGTTTATTTTTGTGCATGTATAAGAAAGTGATCCAGGTTCATTTTTCTGCATGTCGCTGACCAGTTTTCCCAGCACCACTTGCTGAAGAGACTGTGTTTATTCCATTGGATATTCTTTCCTGCTTTGTCAAAGATTAGTTGGCTATACGTTTGTGGGTCCATGTCTGGGTTCTCTATTCTGTTACATTTTGAACTGAGTGTCTGTTCTTGTGCCAGTACCATACTGTCTTGATGATTACAGCTTTGTAGGATAGCTTGAAGTCTGGGATTGTGATGCCTCCTGCTTTGGATTTCTTTTTCAAGCTTTCCTTGGCTATTCAGGGTGTTTTCTGGTTCCATACAAATTTTAGGATTCTTTGTTCTAGCTCTGTGAAGAATACTGGTGTTATTTTGATAGGGATTGCATTGAATATGTAGATTGCTTTGGGTAGTATTGACATTTTAACAATATTTGTTCTTCCTATCCAGGAGCATGGAATCTTTTTCCATTTTTTTGTGTCTTCTTCAATTTCTTTCATAAGCTTTGTATAGTTTTAAGTGTATAGATTTTTCACCTCTGTGGTTAGATGTATTCCTAGGTATTTTATGGTTTTTAGTGCAATTGTAAATGGGGTTCATTCTTTGATTTCTCTTTCTGTTGCTTCATTGTTGGTGTAAAGGAATGCAACCGATTTGTGTGCATTGATTTTATATTCCTGAATTCATGAATCAGTTCTAGCAGTTTTTTGGTGGAATCTTTTGGGTTTTCCATCTAGACCATGATGTCATCTGCAAAGAGTGAAAGTTTGACCTCCTCCTGGCCGATTTGGATGTTTTTTATTTCTTTGTGTTGTCTGATAGCAGTGGCTAAGACTTCCAATATTATGTTGAATAACAGTGGTGAGAGTGGACATCCCTGTCCTATTCCTGACCTTACGGGAAAAGATCTCAATGTTTCCCCATTGAGAATGATATTAGCGTTGGGTCATTCATATATGGCTTTTATGATCTCGAGGTATGCTCCTTCTATCCCTAGTTTCTTGAGGGTTTTTATCAAGAAAGGATGCTGTATTTTGTCAAATGCTTTCTCTGCATCTATTGAGAGGATCATGTGGTTCTTGTTCTTTCTTTTTTTATGTGATGTATCACATTGATTGTTTTGTGGATATTGAACCAGCCCTGCATCCCAGGTATAAATCCCACTTGGTCGTGGTGAATAATGTTTTTAATGTATCATTGGAGCTGGTTGGCTAATATCTTGTTGAGGATTTTGTGTCCATGTTCATCAGGGAAATTGGTCTACAGTCCTCCTTTTCAGTGTAGTATCTGTCTAGTTTTGGAATCAAGGTAATGCTGGCTTCATAGAAAGAGTTTGGAAGTTTTCCTTCCACTTCTATTTTTTGGAACAGTTTCAAGTGAATAGGTGTTAACTCTTCCTTAAATGTTTGTTAGAATTCCCCAGAAAGCCATCTGGCCCTGGACTCTTGTTTTTTGGCAGATTTTTGGTTACTAATTCGATTTCCTTACTGGTTATGGGTCTGTTCAAATTTTCTAGTTCTTTGTGTTTCAGTTTTGGTAGTGTATGTGTTTCTAGGAATTTGTCCATTTCTTTCAGATTGCCCATTTTATTGGCATTTAGTTGCTCATAATATTATCTTATTATTGTTTTTAATTCTGTTGTGAATGTGTCTCTTTAATTCTTGATTTTATTTATTTGATTCCTTTCCTTTTTCTCTTTGATCAAACTGGCTACTGGTTTATCAATTTTGTTAATTCTTTCAAAGAATCAGTTTCTGGTTTCATTGATCTGTTCTACTGTTTGTTTGTTTGTTTGTTGTTGTTTTTTTTTTTTGGTTTTGATGGGATTAATTTCTACTCTAATCTTTATTATTTCCTGTCTTCTGCTGGTTTTGGGTTTTATTTGCTCTTCTGTTTCCAAATCCTTAAGGCGTAAGGTTAAGCTGTGTGTCTGATATCTTCCTTCCTTCTTTAGGAAGGCCTGGATTGCTATATACTTTCCTCTTACGACTACTTTGGCTGCGTCGGAGAGGTTTTGGGTTGTGTTGTTATCATTTTCATTGACTTGCATATACTTTATAATTTCCTCTTTAACTGCTTGGTTAGCCCATTCATTCTTTACCAGGATGTTGTTCATTCTCCAAGTTTTGTTACCTTTCCAAATTTTTTCTTGTGGTGATTTTGAGTTTCATAGCGCTGTGGTCTGAAAATATGCATGGTGTGATCTTGATCTTTTTGTACAAATTAGGTCAGATTTGTGTCCCAGTATGTGGTCTATTCTGGAGAACGTTCCCTGTGAACTGGAGAAGAATGTATATTCTGCTGCTTTAGGATGAAATGTTCTGAATATATCTGTTAAGTCCATCTGGTCCAGTGTGTAATTCAAAGCCATTGTTTCCTTGTTGATATTTTGATTAGATGATCTGTCCATTGCTGTGAGTGGGGTGTTGAAGTCTCATACTATTATGGTATTACTATCGAGTTTCTTTATGTTTGTGATTAATTCATTTATGTATTTGGGTGCCACCACATTTGGCACATATGTGTTTATAATTTTTAGATCTTCTAGGTGGATAGTCCCATTGATTATGATATAATGCCCTTCTGCATCTCTTGATACAGTCTTTACTTTGAATTCTAGATTGGCTGATATAAGTATGGCTACTCTGGCTTTCTTTTGTTGACCATGAGCATGATAGATGGTTCTCCATCCCTTTATTTTCAAGCTGAAGGTGTCTTTACGTCTAAAGTGGTCTGTTGTAAACAGCATATAGATGGGTCTTGTTTTCTTATCCATTCTGTTACCCTATGTCTTTTGATTGGAGCATTGAGTCCATTGATATTTAGAGTGAATACTGAAAGATAGGAATTTATTGCCATTATATATAATGGCCACTATTGCCATTATATATAATGTATATATATGTATCTTTATATGTATATATAAATATGTATATATGTATACATACATTGGTTTGTATGTATAATATATCGGTATATTTATATATATAATATATATTTTACATATATATATATGTGTGTGTGTGTATATATATATATATATATATACATTTTTTTCATCTTTTCTCCCCTCAGAGAGTCCCCCTTAAAATTTCTTGCAGGGCTGGTTTAATGGTCAGAAACTCCTTTAATTTTTTTTGTCTGGGAAACTTTTTATCTCTCCTTCTATTTTGAATGACAGCCTTGCTGGATAAAGAATTCTTGGCTGCATAGTTTTCAATTCAGCAACATATCAATATATCCTGACCTTCCTTTCCTGCCTGCCAAGTTTCTGTGGTTAGGTCTGCTGCAATCCTGATATTTCTTCCCTTGTAGGTTAGGGACTTTTTCCCCCATGTTTCTTTCATGATTCTCTGCTTGCCTGAGTATTTTGTGAATTTTACTATGATATGCCTTGTTGATGGTTGGTTTTTGTTGAATCTAATGGAGATCCTCTGTGCTTCCTGGATTTTGATGTCTGTGTCTTTCCCCAGGTTAGGAGATGTTTTACATCTTTGGTTAGATTTATTCCTAGGTATTTTATGCTGCTTGCTGCAATTGTGAATGGGATCAGTTTCTTTATTTGTCTTTCTGTTGCTTCAGTGTTAGTGTATAAGAATGCAACTGATTTCTGTACATTGATTTTGTATCCTGCAACTTTTCTGAATTCATGTATCAGTTCTAGCAGACTTTTGGTGGAGTCTATCTAATTTTCCATGGATAATATCATGTCATCTGCAAAAAGTGAAAGCTTAACTTCATCTTTGCCAATTTTGATGCCTTTGATTTTGTTTTGTTGTCTGAAGGCTGATGCTAGAACTTCCAACAGTATGTTAAACAACAGCGGTGAGAGTGGACATCCCTGTCGTGTTCCTGATCTCAGGAAAAAAGCTCTCAGTTTTTCCCCATTGAGGATGATGTTAGCTGTGGGCTTTTCATAAATGGCTTTTATGATCTTTAAGTATGTTCCTTCTATCCCGACTTTCTCGAGGTTTTTATTAAGAAAGGGTGCTGAATTTTGTCAAATGCCTTTTCTGCATCGATAGACAGGATCATATGCTTCTTATCTTTTCTTTTATTAATGTGATGTATCACGTTGATTGATTTGCGAATGTTGAACCAGCCCTGCATCCCAGGAATGAACCCCACTTAATCATGGTGAATAATTCTTTTTATATGCTGTTGAATTCGATTTGCTAGTGTCTTATTGAGAATTTTGCATCCATATTTATCAGGGATATTGGCCTGTAGTTCTCTTTTTTTTTACTGGGTCTCTTTCTGGTTTAGGAATCAAAGTAATACTGGCTTCATAGAATGAGTCTGGAAGTTTTCCTTCCCTTTCTATTTCTTGGAATAGCTTGAGAAGGATAGGTATTATCTCTGCTTTAAACGTCTGGTAGAACTCCTCTGGGAAGCTATCTGGTCCCGGACTCTTATTTGTTGGGAGATTTTTGATGACTGATTCAATTTCTTCGCTGGTTATGGGTCTGTTCAAGCTTTCTATTTCCTCCTGATTGAGTTTTGGAAGTGTGCGGGTGTTCAGGAATTTGTCCATTTCTTCCAGGTGGTCCAGTTTGTTGGCATATAATATTTCATAGTATTTCATGATATTTGCTTGTATCTCTGAGGAATTGGTTGTAATAATTCCATTTTCACTCATGATTTTATCTATTTGGGTCATCTCCTTTTCTTTTTGAGAAGCCTGGCTAGAGGTTTATCAATTTTGTTTATTTTTTTAAAAAACCAACTCTTGGTTTCGTTGATCTGCTCTACAGATTTTTAGATTCTATATTGTTTATTTCTGCTCTGATCTTTATAATTTCTCTTCTTCTCCTGGGTTTAGGCTGTCTTTGCTGTTCTGCTTCTATTTCCTTTAGGTGTGCTGTTAGATTTTGCATTTGGGATTTTTCTTGTTTCTTGAGATAGGCCTGGATTGCAATGTATTTTCCTCACTGCCTTCGCTGCATCCCAAAGCTCTTGGATTGTTGTATTATCATTTTCATTTGTTTCCATATATTCCTTAATTTCTTCTCTAATTGCCTTGTTGACCCATTCATTCTTTAGTAGGGTGTTCTTTAACCTCCATGCTTTTGGAGGTTTTCCAGACTTTTTCCTGTGGTTGATTTCAAGCTTCATCGCATTGTGGTCTGAAAGTATGCAAGGTATGATTTCAATTCTTGTATACTTATGAAGGGCTGTTTTGGTACCCAGTATGTGACCTATCTTGGAGAATGTTTCATGTGCACTCGAGAGGAAAGTATATTCTGTTGCTTTGGGATGCAGAGTTCTAAATATATCTGTCAAGTCCATCTGATCCAATGCATCATTCAGGACCCTTGTTTCTTTATTGACCGTGTGTCTAGATGATCTATCCATTTCTGTAAGTGGAGTGTTAAAGTCCACTGCAATTACCACATTCTTATCAATAAGGTTGCTTCTGTTTATGAATAATTGCTTTATATATTTGGGGGCTCCCATATTCGGCGCATAGACATTTATAACTGTTAGCTCTTCCTGATGGATAGACCCTGTGATTATTATATAATTCCCTTCTTCATCTCTTGTTACAGCCTTTAATTTAAAGTCTAGTTTGTCTTATATAAGTATGGCTACTCCAGCTTTCTTTTGACTTCCAGTAGCATGATAAATAGTTCTCCATCCCCTCACTCTCAATCTGAAGGTGTACTCACGTCTAAAATGAGTCTCTTGTAGACAGCAAATAGATGGGTCTTGGTTTTTTTATAGATTCTGATACCCTATGTCTTTTGGTTGGTGCATTTAGTCCATTTACATTCAGTGTTATTATAGAAAGATATGGGTTTAGAGTCATTGTGATGTCTGTATGTTTTATGCTTGTAGTGATGTCTCTGGTACTTTGTCTCACAGGATCCCCCTTAAGATCTCTTGTAGGGTTGGTTTAGTGGTGATGAATTCCTTCAGTTTTTGTTTGTTTGGGAAGACCTTAATCTCTCCTTCTATTCTAAATGACAGACTTGCTGGCTAAAGGATTCTCAGTTGCATATTTTTTTCTGTTCATCACATTGGAGATCTCCTGCCATTCCTTTCTGGCCTGCCAAGTTTCAGAAGAGAGATCGGTCACGAGTCTTATAGGTCTCCCTTTATATGTTAGAGCATGTTTATCTTTCGCTGCTTTCAGAATTTTCTCTTTATCCTTGTATTTTGCCAGTTTCACTATGATATGTCATGCAGAAGATCGATTCAGTTACGTCTGAAGGGAGTTCTCTGTGCCTCTTGGATTTCGATGCCTTTTTCCTTCCCCAGATCAGGGAAGTTCTCAGCTATTATTTCTTCAAGTATACCCTCAGCACCTTTCCTTCTCTCTTCCTCCTCTGCAATACCAATTATGCGTATATTATTTCTCTTTAGTGCATCACTTAGTTCTCTAATTTTCCCCTCATACTCCTGGATTTTTTATCTCTCTTTTTCTCAGCTTCCTCTTTTTCCATAATTTTATCTTCTAGTTCACCTATTCTCTCCTCTGCCTCTTCAATCTGAGCCGTGGTCATTTCCATTTTATTTTGCAGCTCGTTTATAACATTTTTTAGCTCCTCCTGACTATTCCTTAGTCCCTTGATCTCTGTAGCAATAGATTCTCTGCCGTTCTCTGTGTTGTTTTTAAGCCCAGCGATTAATTTTATGACTATTATTCTAAATTCCCTTTCTGTTATATTGTTTAAATCCTTTTTGATCAGTTCATTAGCTGTTGGTATTTCCTGGAGATTCTTTTGAGGGGAATTCTTCTGTTTGGTCATTTTGGATTTTCCCTGAGTGGTGTGGAACTGCAGGGCACTTCCCCTGTGCGGTCTTGAATAACTCTCATTGGTTGGCAGGGCCGCAGTCAGACCTGATGTCTGCCCCCAGTCCACCGCTGGGGCCACAGTCAGACTGGTGTGTACCTTCTCTTCCCCTCTCCTAGTGGCGGGATTCACTGTGGGGTGGCATGGCCCATCTGGGCTACTTGCACATTGCCAGGCTTGTGGTTCTGGGGATCTGGCATATTAGCTGGGGTGGATAGGCAAGGTGCACGGGGGCAGGAGGTGCAGGCTCAGCTAGCTTATCCTTCGGTGATCTGCTTCAGGAGGGGCCCTGCAGCAGCAAGAGGGAGTCAGACCTGCCGCCAGAGGGTTGAATCCACAGAAGCACAGGGTTGGGTGTTTGCATGGTGCAAGCAAGTTCCCTGGCAGGAACTGGTTCCCTTTGGGATTTTGACTGGGGGATGGGCGAGGGAGATGGCACTGGCGAGCACCTTTGTTCCCTGCCAAACTGAGCTCTGTTCTCCTGGGGCTCAGCAACTCTCCCTCCTGTTGTCCTCCAGCCTTCCCGCTCTCTGAGCCGAGCTGTTAACTTATAACCTTCCAGATGTTAAGTTCCACTTGGTGTACGAACGCACTCCGTCTGACCCCTCTGCTTTTGGAAGCCAGACTCGGGGTGTCTGCTTGGCTGGCGGGCTGCCCCTCCACCCCGGCTCCCTCCTGCCAGTCCGTGTAGTGCACACGGCCTCTCTGCCCTTCGTATCCTCTTCCATGGGCCTCTCGTCTATGCTTGGCTCTGGCGACTCTGTTCTGCTAGTCTTCTGGTGGTTTTCTGGATTATTTAGGCAGGTGTAGGTTGAATCTAAGTGATCAGCAGGACGCGGTGAGCCCAGCTTCCTCCCACGACACCATCTTCCGACTGTGAGTATCTCTCTTACATTTCTATACACTAATAATGAAGCAGCAGAAAGAGAAATTAAGGTGTCAATCCCATTTACAGTTGCACCAAAACCCATAAATTATCTAGGAATAAACCTAATCAAAGAGATGAAAAATGTGTACTCTGAAAACTATAAAACACTGATAAAAGAAATTGAAAATGACACAAAGATATGGAAAGACATTCCTTGCTCATGGATTTGAAGAACAAATATTGTTAAAATATCTATGCCACCCAAAGCAATCTTCACATTTAATGCAATCCTTATCAAAATAATGCCAGCATTTTTCACAGAGCTAGAAGAAGCAATCCTCAAATTTGTATGGAGCCACAAAAGACACTGAATATATAAAGCAATCTTGAAAAAGAAAAGAAAAGCTGTAGGCATGACGTTCTGGACTCCAAGGTAGATTACTAAGCTGTAGTGATTGAGATACTATGGTGCTGGCAGAAAAACAGACACATAGATCATTGGAACAGAATAGAGAACCCAGACATAGGCGAACAAATCTGTGCTCAACTACTCTTCCACAAAGCAGGAAGAATATCAAATGGAAAAAAGATTCAACAAATCGTGTTGGAAAAGCTAGACAGCAACATGGAAAAAATGAAACTGGACCACCTTTTTACACCATATGCAAAAATAATTCAAAATGGATGAAAGTACTAAATATGAGACAGGAAACCATCAAAATCCTAGGGGAGAACATGGCAGTAACCTCCTTGACATTGGCCAGAGCAACTTCTTACTAGATATGCCTCCTGACACAAGGTAAACAAAAGCAAAACTGAACTATTGGGAAGTCATCAAAATAAAAATCTGCATAGTGAAGAAAACAACCAAAAAAACAAAAAAGATAACCTACAGTATGAGAGAAGATATTTTCAAATGCCATATCTGATAAAGTGTTAGTGTCCAAAATATATTTAAAAAATTATAAAGATCAATGCCCAAGAAATGAATATTTCAATTAAAAATGGGCCAAATATATGAGTAGACATTTTTCCAAAGAAGATATACAGATAGTCAACAGACACATGAAAAGAAGCTCAACATCACTCATCATCAGGGAAACACAAATGAAAACTACAATGATATTTCACCTCACACCTGTCAGAATGGATAAAACCAACATCACGAGAAACAACAGATGGTGGTGAGAACATGGATAAAGGGGAACCCTTTTGTACTGTTGGTGGGAATGCAAAGTGATGCAGCCTCTCTGGAAAACAGTATAGAGGTTCCCCCTAAAGTTAAAAAGTTGAACTACCCTATGTTCCAGCAATTGCACTGCTAGGTTTTACCCAAAAAATGCAAAAATACTAATTCAAATGGATAAATTCATCACAATATTTATAGCAGTATTATCTACAATAGCCAAGTTATGGATGAAGTCCAAGTGTCCATCAAATGATGAATGGATAAAGCAGTGGTATACATATAATAGAATATTACTCAGCCATAAAAAGATTGAAATCTTGCTATTTGTAATGACTTGGATAGAACTAGGGAGTATTATGCAACTGAAATAAGTGAGTTAGAAAAAGATGAATACTCTATGGTTTCACTTATGTGTGGAATTTAAGACACAAAGCAAATTAGCAAAGAGAAAAAAAAAAAGAAAGAGAAAGAGGCAAACCAAGAAGCAGACTCTTAACTATAGAGAATAAATTGGTGGTTACCAGGAGGGTTGTGTATGGGTGAAGGGGTTAAATAGGTGATGGGGATTAAAGAGTGCACTTGTGATAAGCACTGGGTGTTGTATGGAAGTGTTGCATCACTATATTGTACACCTGAAACTATTGTTACACAGTATGTTAACTACCTGGAAGTTAAATAAAAACTTTAAAAAATAGTAGAACCGTATCATCCAGTAAATCCACTTCTGAGTATATATCCACTAGAATTGAAGTCAGGATTTCATAGAGATATCTGCCCTCTCATAATGCCCTACAGCTTTATTTACAATAGCCAAATTATAGAAAGAACCTAAGTGTCCATCAACTGATGAATGGATAAAGAAGTTGTATATGTATATGCATATGTATAATTACACATGTACACACAATGGAATATTATTCAGCTATAAGAAAAAAAGGAAATCTTGCCATTTGTAAAAACTTGGATGAAACTTTAGTGCATTATAATAAATGAAATAAGTCAGAGAAAGACAAAGAATGTATGCTATCACTTATATGCTGAATCTAACAATGTTGGACTCAAAAAAACAAAGTAGAATGATGATTGACAGATGTTGAAGAAGATGTGCAGATATTTCTCAGGGTACAAACTTGCAGTTACAAGATTAACAAAATCTATAGATGCAATGTATAACATAGCAATTATACCTAACAATACTGTATCATATACTTGAATGTTGCCAATAGAGTAGATCTTACATTTTCTCACCACAAAAAGAAACAGTAATTGTGTGACAGGATGGTGGTGTTAGCTAATGCTATGGTGATAATCATTATAGGATATATAAATATATCAAATCAACATGTACATTTTAGACTTATGTTATATGTCAATTATATCTCAAACTGGGAGAAAAAGAAAAATAAAACAAATGAATTGCCTAAATGCACAATAAGATGCATTAATTTCATAAATGTTATAGTGAGTGAAAATACCCCAATACAAAAGAATACATACAGTATGTATTCATTTCCATAAAGATAATTTAATTAATGGTCATACATATCAGATCAGGGTTGCCTCAGGTGGGGATGGGACTAGAGTGACACATTGACAGTAATGAGCATGGGGGAGCGTTTTGCTGTTGTAAGAATCTTCTATATTCTGTTTGGGGTGATTATAGAGGTATATTCAGTAGATAAAATTTTCCAAACCTTGCACTTAATATATTTACATTTTTATAGTTCATATTAAAGTAAAATGTATTTACTAGAAAAAAAAAGATTTCATAGTGCTCCAGGAGAAACTTCTGCAAGAAACAGACCTTGATAAAATACTTGTTTTTGCACATGATAATTGGAGATTTACACTACTTGGGGAGTAGCATTAGGGATAAATTTGTGGGAAAAACATAGAAAGATAAGCAGAGAGGGGAAAAGAGAGCAAGAGAGAGAGAGAGAGAGGGAGAAAGTGAAGGAGAGGAAGGGAAGAAAGTGAGAGAGAAAGGTAGATAGTTAAATATGAGCACAAGAAAATAACTGCATGGGAAAGGAACAATAAAGCGTATTTCATAGCTCAGACATCATTAGCATTTAGAAAGTCAATAACAAAAGTGATAACATGTAAACATTAACTATTCAACCAACCAGAACAATATAACTATATTGAGACAGTGGGAGAAAGAGAAGTATGTATGTGGTTGGGGGGAAGATGAGTGTGTGTGAAAGAATAACTATGTTTTAGTTTTCTGTTGCTCACCTAAAAAGTAATTACTACAAATTTAGCAACTTACAGTGACTTAAAAAAGATTAACAGTTTTATAGGTTAGAAATCTTATATGTATCTCATGGGGCCAAAATCTGCATGCCAACAGGGCTGCACTCCCTTCTAGAAGCTCTAAGGGAGAATCTGTTTTCATGATTATTCAAATTCCTTGTGGCTCATTATATGACTGATGTTTGTTTCCTTACTGGTTGTCATTTGAGGGTTGTTTCCATTTTCTAGAAACTGTTGTTATTCCTTGGCTCAGGTCCCCCTTCCTTCATCTTCAATGATGACAATTACAGGCTTAGTCTCTCTCAAGTCACATATCTCTGTGACACACAGGTTCCAGCGACTGAAGTGTGAACTTCTTTAGAGGACCATTATTTTGCTTTACCACAAACTAAATCCTCACTGTCCTTTTTCTGACATTAATACATAATTCATAAAACCGGGCAACTCTGATTATTCCCTTTTGCCACAGAAGGAGAGATGAAGGCATTTAGAAGTGCCTAGCAAATATTAGCCTTTCACATTTCTGCAGGAATTGCAGGACTAGAACACTCTACCACCCCACCATTCCTTCCAGTGTATCATGGTAGAGTGGAGGAAGTTTCAGGTTTATTGTCGACCAAATTGGCAGAATCCTAGGCCCACCAATTACTAGCTGAAACTAGATTTTAAAAGTTACCTGACCTCTCTGAACCTCAGCTTTCTTCTTTGTAAAATGAGGATATATGAAGATTAAATATATGTTGTATCTAAAACAAAATAGGTCCATGAGGTGCCTAGGTGGCTCAGTTGGTTAAGCGTCCGACTTCAGCTCAGGTCATGATCTCATAGTCTGTGAGTTCAAGCCCCAAGTCAGGCTCTGTGCTGACTGCTCACTGCCTGGAGCCTGCTTTGGATTCTGTGTCTCCCTCTGTCTCCCCCCGCACCCTGCCCGGGGATCATGTTCTGTCTGCCTGTCTCTCTCTCTCAAAAATAAATAATATTATTTTTTTAAAAAAGAAAATAGGTCTGAAATAAATGGAAGTTAAACATCTCTTCTGTGTGACATACCTATTTTATTTTAGGGGTTATAAATGAGGAAGAGCTAACTGTATATCCTAGCAAAGACTAGTCTTTCACATTCCTGTGTGAATTGCCCAAATATTGACATTCCCAGTAAGTTTTCAGAAATTGTCACAGCATATGCTTTTATTAAATGGAACCCCCAATAACTAATTCTTTTTTTAATGTTTATTTATTTATTTTGAGAGAGATAGTGAGCAGTGGAGGGACAGAGAGAGAGGGAGACAGAGAATCCCAAGTAGGCTCTGCACTATCAGCATGGAGCCTGATGAGGGGCTTGAACTCACAAACCAGGAGATCATGACCTGAGCTGAAATCAAGAGTTGGATGCTTAACTGACTGAGCCACCCAGGAGCCCCACCAGTGATTAATTCTTATTAGACCTCACCTATCAAGTATTCTCTTCTGAGCCCTGCAGGCTAGATCCAGCTGTGCTGATGCTTAGACTTTTCTGTGACTCAGTGGTACTTAACTTTCAGTCATATAACATCTTTCAATATGGATCAGCTCATTTTACACCCAAAATTCAAGATAACTCTCTGGGAATTCTAATCCAATTCACCTTAGGTGGTGTGAATAGGCATTGCTGCATGATATTTAGAAGAAAATAACATGGTGCCTGATAATAAGTGGATTCCCTTTGCCAAGTGCCTTCATGTTGTAATTTATTGCAGCAAAGGGAATTGCATTTGGTGAGTATGTTTTGGGAGGGGGTTGAGACTTAACCAGAAGACCATAACATGGTTTTAAATCCCATAGTAAGCCACTTGTTAATATTGCTTGATCACTTGTGCTCCTACTCCATCATTAGGCAGTTTTAGGAACAGTTAGATATCAGATAACTCTTTAAGATCAGAGACTATATCGTAATTGTTTTATTATCGTTGACAACTAACACAGTGCTATGTACATGGAAAGCACTTAAAGCATGTTTGTTAAAGGGTGGAAATATCACAATTACAATAAAATCATTGGCATTACTGTGAGAGAGGAAGGCAGACCTTCCATGGTTTTGATATTCATACTGACTATAACAGTTAATACCAATATCTAGAAATAATGATCGAAGGTACCGGGTCTCAGTTTCTTCATGACACCTCTAGTGGATTTGTTATAGCTAGCACTACCATATAAATGACTGAGGTTTCCACATGGGCAGAAAAAATCATTGCAACTGAATGTCATATACATGAAAATAAAATGAGTTAACCTTACAATATGGTTCCTTTTGCCTTTTCTTATTTTTGCATCAGACTGACATTATTACTGCTAATATTGTACAGGATGCTTCCTTTGCAAATGGATTTTGGAAACATGGCATTTTCAGAGAATCTTTGTCTTATGAAATGAGACACCTTATAATGTATATTGATATTTAAAAAAAGACCAACCTTCTGGGTGGAAGCAAGAAGAAAAGTTTATTTTCTAAAGATAAACAACATGACATATTTAAATCATGTACACAAGGTAGATTTCTTGGCAAGTGATTCCTGATTTCAGCTAATATGCATAACCTACTTTCAGTGTCATTGAAATTGAAAGCTAAGTTTAATAGAAAATGAAGACAAAAAAGGAAAACTTTCTTCTCTGCAGTGCCACATGATTCATTATATTAGTCCTTTTATAGCAGAATAAGCACTGCAGAGATGCAACTTCAACTTTTTGATTGCTTTAAACATATGGCTAAGAACAAGCTTGTATGTATCATTTTTTTTTTGCTTTAGCATAATTTAGTTTTCTAAAGACCAAAATGTCTTTGAACTGGAAGGGACACTTTTTTTAAAAAAAATCAGCAAATGTGATACCTGTCAACAAGGATAAACATGGTATTAATGAAAGACAATGTAATGCATTAAACTAGTAGGATATCAGCGGGATTCAGTTTCATTGCCAGCTGATTTTTAGAAATGATCCACCATTTGAATTAGTATTAGTGATAAATTATTTCCAAGTAGTATTAATCATACTCACTGGGAAATTAAAGTGTCATATAATGATAAAGTGTTAAGGAAACAGTATCTCACATCTACACCTGCCTATGCATCACAATATCACCACAGTGTTTGCTCAAAAATATCCACGACTCTATCTTTAACATGGTATTCAGTGATGTAAATGATTTAACATTCTACTCATTCTTTTAGCAATACTTAATAAAATTAAACACTTTCTATAAGTTAAAAAAACGGTATCTACCATATTGTGATCACTGTTTTTGAAAAAATAACTAAAATGAAAGAAAGCCCCTTAATTCTTCCATTGATTTAGTTTGGTAGATATTATTTTCATGGGCACATGAGTTTTATAAAAAACAAATCATGGTTGCAAAGATTCTAATTGAATAGGGCCTAGACTTCATTTGATAAATGAATTCATCTTTCCATTGTTTCTTTTCAAGAGAATTGCAGATTATATGGACCCAGAATTGAACAGGAAAAGTCAGCAGAATAGGGTCTGTATTTCAGGAGTACTCTTTATTCTCTATTCCTTTCCCTATATTTTTGAATTTGAAATATTACCACATTACAAGTTCAATTTTGTGCACATCTACAGTATTAAGACTCCAGTTTTTACCATATAGTTATCTGACTCAAAATGGGAAGTAGACTAAAATTTCAAAGAAAAAGAAAACATTATAAAATACTACATACCTCTCCTTCTAACTCAGTAACTTATTAGGAAGATCAACATTTAAAAAATGTTTAAAATGGGGAGCCTGAGTGGTTCAGTTGTTTGAATGTCCAACTCTTGATTTTGGTTCAGGTCATGATCTTGCAGTTTTAGGACAGAGTCCTGCATCAGGCTCCACTCTGAGCATGGAACCTGCTTGGGATTCTCTCTCCTCCTTTCTCTTTCTTACCAAAAATTCATTACCAAAATTTATTACCAAAATTCCTATGATGAATTACAGAAGTAAAAGTACAGACAGATGAATTATGCAGATTGTAAGTTATGTTAGGGGAAGAAATATATGAACATTAAGCAAAATTTCATAGAAAAACTAGAAATAATGGTGGCTTTTGTTACTAGTCTTCCTTTCCAAATATAACCTAGTTTATAAGTAGTGATGGCATTGAAGCAAATGGATCACAGTTAATAGTTCAAAAGTCATGGTGATATTCAAAGTACACTAGCTGCAAGTTCTCCAGACAAACCTATTCAGGGAATAAATAACTTCTGCATTAACTTAATCTTTCTTAAACAGTCTCATTTCTAGAACTAGTAGTCTTGATTTCATTATTACATGGTTACATACCTTTTGCCATAATGTACTATTTAGATCAGAGAACTAATGACCACTGGGAAGAGCATTCCCTGAGGAATGTAAAGTTTAATATTTATAATCATGAAGCTGTTGTTTCTGTAATATATTATTTCATGAAAATACACATGTTAAGTATTGGAGTTTTCCAATCAAAAATTGTATTCAGTCTATTTAAAAGCAGATCTTTAAACTTATCTAGGTCTTTCTTAATTAGGAAAACAGCAACAAATAATAACTTTACTTAGCATAATCACCCATTCTAGAAATGTCTCTTCTTCTCTCTACCAAAACTCTCTAATGTTTAGTTTCTATCTCTTGTCCTCCATGTTCTCACCACCCACACTCTTTATTCCCTGAATCTGGTTTAGAATCCCATAATTCTGCTCAAAGCCATTGTCTAGAAGGTCACCAAATCTAACAGACTTTTCTCTGTTCTCAATATCTAATCATCATTTGACAGTTTGAAGTGTTTGATATTCTGGTCTTCCTTGGCTTTACTGATGCTGCTTTACATTTATGAATAGATTAAACCACTTTATATTTTGGTATAAAATTTGTTGCCTTTTTTGAATTTTTAAATATTTATTTTTTTTTTTTTTGAGAGAGAGAGAGAGAGAGAGAGTGAGCAGAGGAGGGGCAGAGAGAGAGGGAATCAGAATCCAAAGCAGGCTCCAGGCTCTGAGCTGTCAGCAAAGAGCCAAATGTGGGGCTCCAACTCATCAACTGCGAGATCATGACCACAGCCAAAGTTGGACACTTAGCCAACTAAGCCACCCAGGCACCCCATAAGTTGTTTCCTATTTAAAATGTGTCAGAATATATTTTATGGAGCTATCATGCCTTTCAGTAAAGTGTCTTGCAATAAAATTACGCTTTAGTAACATTGAAGTTTAGCCCCCTATGCTCTGAATGCTCATACATCTTTTAGTCTCTTTGATAGCAGCTGCTGCACTTAAGTTTTTTGTGCTTCCTTGTGTCCATATCAAGGAGTGTTCTCCATCCACAAGGCTGGGTGTTTCTTTGAGACCTCTGCCTGGCCTCCCTTGTTTACTATTGTCTCCTCAGAGCATAGCATAGACCTTGATGCATAGTTTGTTTTCAATAAATAGCTACCAAATAAACTAATCTGTTATATAAAAAGCATATTACATTAAGTAGGAAATTTTCCGTGTCAAATCTGAAGGCCAATATTGCAGATAATAGGAACTTTGCAATAACTTGAAAGTTTTATGATATAGTGAAGACAAAAACATCAAAGATAAGCTTTTCCAAAAGAGAGTGTTTCAGTATTGCTAAGAAAATTGTTATATTTTATTTAAAATAACACCTACTTTACCTAGCAATAATAATGTATTTTAGAAGTGAATTTTGGCTCATTGTCAATAATGTAGTCATTTTTTCTGATCTCAAAATGGAGATATTTGGGTTTAACGCTAAAATTGAGACATAGCCAGTTATTTTAATTACCTACTCCTCTAGCCAAGTTGAATATATTTGAATCCAATATCAAAACAAAAGACCCTCCTATATTATTGGAGGCCAGAGGGGAACTAAAATCATCTTTGTGATTATCTGAATCAGGTGGATAAACAGCCCTTGGCTAAGACAGAATTAAGCCACTAACAACTGCAAGAAACTGGAAAGGTCTTTGATGCTAAGATGGCTTGATTTTGTACAGTTGACATAGAAGAAGCACACTCCAAGGTAATGATTTACAATAAGTTTGAACGAAGGATTCTAAATCAAATCTAGAAATAAGAAAAACTAGGGGCTAGATCAGGATAAACTTAGTAATAGGCAAATCAGCAAGAAATTCATCAAATAGTAGGCATTAACATATTGCATAATAAAAATGTATCTAATGATTAATGTTCAATTTTGGTTCTTTTAACAGCACATTCTATTTTTTTACAAATTCAGGAAAACTTGCTTATCTCAATCTTATGTAAAGCAGCATTATTTTTAGCCTATTCTTCAGCCTGCATTACTGTGGCTGAGGCCACTTTATAATCTACTGGTGGTATACTCTAATTGAAATTTCAATTATTTTAACGAGTATGCAAGCATCTTGGAAGTTTATTATATAAGCAAAATATGTAAACTTACATCAGAAAACATTTAGCTTTGTAGACAATTACTAAGTCTTAATTCTTCCTTCAGGTTAACAATCAAATGCTTACAACAAACTACTTGTTGGTATCTCTGTTTCCCATCTACTACATACAGGAAATTTCTAGCAAGTGATACTATTATATATTGTTTCCTATGGCATCAAGTCCAAATAGCTCTGCCTGTGTTTCAGGGCTTAAACCTGACCTATTCTAACTCTAAGGACTTCATCCTCACTAAAATGTGTCCTCTGGTTCATTTCCCACTTGTATGCCATGCTCATTCATTATTCAATTACTTTGCTTTTGCAATGATTGCAGTCAGGTTTATAGATGCAGCCCCCTTCTACCTGTCTAAATTTCATTGGCATCCAGGTCAAATTTTACCCCCCTGCTGGAAATCATCTTCAATTACTCCAAAGACAAATCATCTTTCTTCCCATAACCTATCCAATACTTAAGTACTAATAATATATAGCTTAGTTCTGAATTATATCCAATCTGATTTTATAAGCTATTGATTCATGCATGTTAGCCTTGTATCTCTAATTAGATTTCAAACTTCTTAAGGGTAGATAATGTGTATGATATTTCCTTTGAATTCTTCCTTCCATAACTTCAATATTACATAGGATTACATAGTAGGCAACTTGTTAATGTGTTATATTGAATGCTTCCTTACATAAGAAAATTATTTTGGCTATTGTTATTTAAAGTTATATCACAATGTTCAACATATTTTTTGTTATTATAAAAATAATTGTTGTAGACTCTAAGAATTGTTTTTTGTATGACCAGAATAATGGTTTCCTCCCTCCACTGGCAAACCTCTGGTAATGTAAACTCTTTTGTTGTGAGAAATTCATTTTGTATTTATCCTGAAGAATTCCTAAAATCTAATTTAATTATTTGGAAACACCATACAAGTTACTGAATGATTTTAAAAATAATAGCAACACTAATACTTTAGGAAGCTTTTTTCATTAGACTATAAAATGGTAATATTATGTTTGTAGTAAGCAGGAATTATTACTGCCTCTGAAAATGGATAAACCACACATGGTATCTAAGTTTTAAGTGGTTTTTCCTAGCTTTTATGTTTCTATAGGCCTTGTAGTAAGGATTGGAATCAAATACTTAATCATTGCACTCCAAACCATATTACCAATGTCATCTTGACTTTAATACTTCAAGACTATCTTAGTATTTCACTATCAATGAGAGATACATTTATAATTGTGGCTCCAGCAGTGGCATGACTTTGCACTGAAGCTTTTGTATTTTTTGTCCAGTGTACCTTGAACAAAAGGTATATATTTTCAAGATGACCCCCTAGGTTAAGGAAACAGTGTGATACCATGAACTAAAAGAAAATGAAACCTAGTTATACAGCAGATACAGTGCATATCAGAAGGATAAAAAGTAACTAACATTTTTAAATACTTAATATATCCCAGGAAATGTACTTGATGTTTTAAGGTTTAAAAAAATAAAATACTTTTGCTAAATGGAAATTATTATCTCCTTTTTATAGACACAGAACCTAAGACTTAAGATAAATGACTCATCCAAGCACTTAACTAGTAGATGACAGAGGTCAGATTTCAACTGGATCTGTTTTATTTTAATGTATTCATAATAATGTTATTAAAGATACATACTTAATTACTGAGGAAATTTATTATCTACTACCATTTGTAATCCCTGATACAAATAAAATATTGGTCTGGAAAGATTACCTAGACTCTCTGAAAGACAGTGAACTTGATCTTATTTTATCTGATTGTAGGGTGTTCAGCCTGAAATATGGAACAATGGCTAGGATGAGAAAATTAAAACAGTAAACTTCCCACTGAAGAAATAACTTGATTCATAGCTTCTTTACTAAATTTTTAGTAATTTAAAGTGGCCTAGTGATCTCCTGCTAAAAAAATTGTGGTCATTCATTCTATTCATGTGCAAGGTTAAGTTAGAAAATTAGAACCTGTACGACAAATTATTAAAGCAGCCTTACTCCAAACTATCCATTATATTTATAACTCATTAACTCTTTGCTACTATATTTTATGCTAAGAAAATATGATCTAAAAATTCTATGTTTTTGTTTTTGAGAAGTTTGCTTGCCTGGTTAATGATGCAGGAGAAAGAGAGAGAGAGAGAGAGAATATTCTTTGTAAAAATAGCATGGTTTTTACTATAGCAAATGAATAGACATTTAGCTTGTTATGGCCATTTGACTTATAGCATTTAAGTAAGACAAAATGCTTATTTGGAAATATGGAATTTTTTCCTCTATTAGATTGCACCCATTCGGAAGAGAGGGATGAGGTTTTAATTCCTTTATTTCCTAAAATACTTAGGTGACCTTGGTTATTTTCACACTGGAAGTATGCAAGTCTTATTGTATTTAGACATGAAAAATAACACTAGAATCTTTACAAGAGATCAATTGGTGTTGCTTCAATCTTTTTATAGTTATTATCCTTTTTTTTAAAAAAAATTAAATCCAAGTTAGTTAACATATAGTGTAATAATGGTTTCAAGAGTAGAATTCAGTGATTCATCACTTACATATAATACCCAGTGCTCATTGCAACAGGTGCTCTTCTCAATATTGATCCCCATTTAGCCCATCCCCCCACCCAACAACCCTCCAGCAAACCTGAATTTGTTCTCTGTATTTAACAGTCTCCTATGGTTTGCTTCCCTCTCTATGTTTATCTTGTTTTTTTTTCCTTCCCTTACCTGTATTCATCTGTTTTGTTTCTTAAATTCCAGATATGAGTGAAATCATGATATTTCTCCTTCTCTGACTTATTTCACTTACAGTAATTCATTCTAGTTCCATCCACATTGTTGCAAATGGCAAGATTTCATTATTTTTGATTGCTGACTAATATATCATTGTATATATATATACCACTTCCTCTTTATCCTTTCATTGGTCAATAGACATTTGGGATCTTTCTATAATTTGGCTATTGTTTATAATGTTGCTATAAACATTGGGGTGCATGTACACTTTCAAATCAGCAATTTTGTATCCTTTGGATAAATACCTAGTAGTGCAGCCGCTGAGTCATATGGTAGTTCCAGATTTAACTTTTTGAGGAACCTCTATACTGTTATCCAGAGTGGCTACACCAGTTTGCATTCCCACAAACAGTGCAAAAGTGTTTCCCTTTCTCCACATCCTTGCCAACATCTGTTGTTTCTTGAGTTGTTCATTTCAGCCATTCTGACAGGTGTGAGGTGGTACCTCATTGTGGTTTTGATTTGTATTTCCCTGTTGATGAGTGATGTTGAGCATCTTCTCATGTGTCTGTTAGCCATCTGGATGTCTGCTTTGGAAAAGTGTCTCTTCATATCTTCTTTCCATTTCATCACTGGATTATTTGTTTTTTGGGTGTTGAGTTTGATAAGTTCTGTACAGATTTTGAATACTAACCCTTTATCTGATACGTCATTTGCAAATATTTTCTCCCATTCTGAAGGTTGTCTTTTACTTTTGCTGATTGTTTCTTTCTCTGTGTGAAGATTTTTATCTTGATGAAGTCCCAAAAGTTCATCTTTGCTTTTATTTCCCTTGCTTCTGGAGACATATGGAGTAAGAAGTTGCTCTGGCCGTGGTCAGAGAGGTTCCTACCTGTGTTCTCCTCTAGGATTTTGATGGTTTCCTGTCTCACATTTAGGTTTTTTAATCCACTTGGAATTTATTTTTGTGTATGGTGTAAGAAGGTGGTCCAGTTTCATGATTCTGCATGTTGCCGTCCAGTTTCCCCAACACCATTTGCTGAAGAGACTGTCTTTTTTCCACTGGACATTCTTTCTTGATTGTAGAAGATTAGTTGTCCATACATTTGTAGGTCTGTTTTTGGGTTCTCTATTGTGTTCCATTGATTTATGAGTCTGTTTTTGTGCCAGTACCATAGTGTCTTGATGAGTACAGCTTTGTAATACAGCTTGAAGTCAAGAATTGTGATGCCTCCACCTTTGGTTTTTCTTTTCAACATTACTTTGGCTATTTGGGGTATTTTGGGGTATTTTCTGGTTCCATACAAATTTTTACAATTATTTGTTCTTGCTCTGTATAGAATGCTGGTGTTGTTTTGTTAACGATTGCATTGAATGTGTAGATTGCTTCGGGTACTGTTGTCATTTTAACAATATTTGTTCTTCCAATCCGTGAACATGAAATGTTTTTCCATTGCTTTGTGTCCCCTTCAATTTCTTTCATAAGTTTTCCATAGTTGTCAGCATACAGATATTTTGCCTATTTGGTTAGATATATTCCTAAGTACTTAATGGTTTTTGGTGTGATTGTAAATCCTTATTTTTACAAGGATTGCATTGAATATGTAGATTGCTTTGAGTACTATTGACATTTTTAACAATATTTGTTCTTCCTATCCATGAGCATGGAATGTTTTTCCATTCCTTTATGTCTTCTTTAATTTCTTTCATAAGCTTTCTATACTTTCAGGGTACAAATCTTTTACCTCTTTGGTTAGGTTTATTTCTAGGTATCTTATGGTTTTGGGTGCAATTCTAAATTTTGTATCTATTCCTTGATTTCTCTTTCTGATGCTTCATTATTGTTATACAGAAATTCAACTAATTCCTGTGCATTGGTATTATATCCTGTGACTTCACCAAATTCATGTATCACCTCTAACTTTTTTTGGTGGAGTCTTTAGGGTTTTACACGTAGAGCATCTTCCCATCTGCAAAGAGTGAAAGTTTGATTCTTACTTGCTGACTTGAATGCATTTTACTTATTTTTGAGGTCTTATTGCTGAGGCTAGGAATTCAAGTACTATGTTGAACAACAGAGTTGACCCTGACCTCACGGGGAAAGATCTCAGTTTTTGCTCATTGAATACAATATTAGCTTTGGGGCTTTCATATATGGCCTTTATGATGTTGAGTTATGTTCTTTCTATCCATACTTTCTTTAGGGTATTTGTCAAGAAAGGATGCTGTGTTTTGTGAAATGTTTTTTTCTGCATCAATTGAGAAAACCTTGTGGTGCTTATCATTTCTTACATTTATGTGGTGTAATATGTTGCTTGATTGGAGGATATTGAACCACCCATACAGCCCAGGAATAAATCCCACTTGATCTTGATGAATAATTCTTTTAATATATTATGTGATTCAATTTGCTAGTATCTTGTTTAGAATTTTGCATCCAGGTTCATCAGGGAAATTGGTCTGTAATTATCCTTTATATTAGGGTATTTGGTTTTGGAATCAAGGTAATGCTGGCCTCATAGAATGAGTTTGGAAGTTTTTATTCCTTTTCTATTTTTTGAATCAGCTTAAAAATAGGTATTAAGTCTTCTTTAAATAAAGAAAAATTCCCCTTGGAAACCATCCAACCCTGGACTCTTGTTCTGAGAGATTTTTGATAACTGAAATTATCTGGTTATTGGTCTGTTCAAATTTTCTATTTCTTTTTCCTGTTTCATTTGGTAGTCTATACCTTTCTAGAAATTTATTTATTTCTTCCAGGTGGCACAATTTGTTGTCATATAATTTCTTATAATCTCTTAAAATCATTTGTATTTCTGTGGTGTTGGTTGTGATCTCTCCTCTTTGATTCATGTTTTTATTTATTTGGTTCCCTTCCTTTTTCTTTTTAATAAAGCTGGCTAAGGGTTTATCAATTTTGTTAATTCTTTCAAAGAACAAGCTCCTAGTTTCATTGATCTGATCTACTTTTTTTAAAATTTTGATATCATTGCCTTCTGCTCTAATATTTAATATTTCCCTTATTACACTGGTTTGGGGCTTTATTTACTGTTCTTTTTCCAATTTCCTTAAGTGAGAGTTTAGGTTGTGTTATTGATACATTTCTTCCTTCTTTAGGAAGGTCTGGATTGTTATATACTTGTCTTTTATGACTGTCTTTGCTGCATCCCAAGATTTTGGACTGTCATATTTTCATTTTCATTGACTTCCATGTACTTTTTAATTTCCTCTTAATTTTTTGGTTTACCTATTCATCCTTTAGTAGGGAGTTCTTTAGCCTCCAAATATTTGTGGTCTTTCCAATTTTTTTTATTATGATTGATATCAAGTTTCTTAGCATTGTGTTCTGAAAATACACATGGTATTATCTCAATCTTTTTGTACGTGTTGAGGTCTGATTTGTGGCCTAATATGTGACCACATCTGGAGAATATTCCACGTGCACTCAAGAAGAATTTGCATTCTGCTGTTTTAGGATGAAATGTTTTGAATATATCTGGTAAGTCCATCTGGCCCAGTGTATCATTCAGCGCCACTGTTTCCTTGTTGATTTTCAGCTTAGATGACCTGTCCATTGCTGTAAGTGGGGAGTGAAAGTCCCCTACTGTTATTGTATTAGTATTAATAAATTTCTTTATGTTTGTGATTGATTGATTTATATATTTGGGCTCTTTCAAGTTGGGGGCATAAATATTTGCAGCTGTTAAACCTTCTTGGTGGATAGACTTCTTATTATATAATACCCTTCTTCATCTCTTGTTAGAGTCTTTGTTTTAAAATCTAGTTTGTCTGATATAAGTATGGCTACTCCAGCTTTCTTTTGATGTCCATTAGCATGATAGATAGTTCTCTATCCCCTCACTTTCAATCTGCAGGGGTCTTTAGGTCTATAATGCATCTCTGGTAGGCAGCATATAAATGTATCTTTTCCCCCCAACTATTCTGATACCCTATGCCCTATTTTATTTTATTTTCAAAAAGAGAGACATAGAGTGTGTGTGGAGGAGGGACAGAGAGAGAGGGCGATACAGAATCTGAAGCAAGTTTGTGGTTCTGAGCTGTCAGCGCAGAGCCTGATGCAGGGCTTGAACTCATGAACTGTGAGACCATGACTTGAATTAAAGTTAGATATAACTGACTGGACTGAGCCATCAAGCCCCCCCCCCCCCCGATACCCTAATGTTTTTTCATTGGAACATTTAATCCATTCATATTCAGAGTGATTATTGAAAAATATGAATTTAGTGCCATTGTGTTGCCTATAGAGTTGGTGTTTCTGGTGATGTTCTTTGGTCTTTTATATTCTTTGTTGCTTTTATTTTTGTTCTGTTTTGTTTTGTTTATTCTCTGCTTAATGAGTTCCACTTAAATTTTCTTGCAGGGCTGATTTAGTGGTTACAAACTTCTTTCATTTTTGTCTGGGAAAGTCTTTATCTCTCCTTCTATATTGAATGACAGCCTTGCTGGATAAAGAATTCTTGGCTGTATATTTTTCCCATTCTGCACATTGACTATATCCTGCCATATCTTTCTGACCTTCCAACTTTTGTGGACAGATCTTCTGCAAAACTGATCTGTCTATTGTAGGTTAAAGGACTTTTTTTTCCCCTTGCTGCTTTCATGAACCTTTCCTTGTCTGCTCATTTTGTGAATTTGACCGATCTGCCTTGGTGATGGTTGGTTTTTCTTTAATCTCTTTGGAGTTCTCTGTGCTCCTTGGATTTTGATGTCTGTGTCCTTCCCCAGATTAGGGATGTTTTCAGCTATAATTTGCTCACATAAACCTTCTGCCCTTTATTCTCTCTATCATCTGGGACTCCTATGATACAAATGTTATTCCTCTTTAATAAGTTGTTGAGTTCTCTAAGTCTTGGATTGTGATATTTTGCCTTTGCACCCTCTTTTTTTTCTTCATCATATTTCATAATTTAATCTACATCACTGATTCTCCTCTCCATGTCATCCATCCTTGCCATAATAGCATCCATTCAAGAGTGCATCTCAGTGATAACATTTTTAATTCCAGCCTGACTAGATTTTAGTTATTTATCTCTGCAGAAAGGGATTCTATGGTGTCTTCTATGCTCCTTTTCACTTCAGTTAGTATTCTTATAATTGTAGTTTTAGATTCTAGTTCAGACATCTTATTTATATCTGTGTTGAGTAAATTCCTGGCCGTCATTTCTTCCTTTTATTTTTATTTTTATTTTTTGTGGGGGGAGTGAATTCTTTGTCTTGTCATTTTGGAGTTAAAAATTAATAAAATTAATAATTAAAAACAAAACAAAAATCAAATAAAGGAAGGTAGATCCTAGGTGTGTTTCAGTCAGCTTGTTGAGAGAAGCTGCCAAGTTCTCCGGCTCAAATTATGCCGATTATTGTGTTAATCCTCAGATCAATTTCCTAGTGGTTAAAATAGCTGTGTTTCAGGGACTGGACAAGCTCAGGGTACCCATTGTACTCTGCCATCTTAACTCCCCTCCACCATCCATTCTTTACTCTTTTGATTTCTTTTTCAAGTGAGCATATGTCTCACCAGCATCTTCTTTCCCTTCAAGTTATAGTCTACAGAAAAAGCAAAATCATCATGACTTTTACACATTTATCTTTCAATTTTAAATGTAAGTGTAAGGAAATATTTACAGTTTACAAAATTAATTAAAATTATAAAATTCTTCTAAAAACAAAAAAATACATTTTAAAATGTAAAAATTTGGGGCACCTGGGTGGCTCAGTTGTTTATGTGTCTGACTCTTGATTTTGGCTCTGGTCATGATCTTACACTCGGTGGGTACAAGCCCTGCATCAGGCTTTATGCTGTGCCCTTCCCCCACTTTCACTCTTTGTCTCTCTCTCTCTCAAAATAAACAAATAGACATTAAAAAATAAAAATAAAAATTTAAAAATTCACACATCAAGTAATATTCTAGATATATCTTTTATCTACAGCATTGGAAAATATAAAAAAACAAAAATCAAATCCTGCTCTTATAATGATAAGAGTTGTTATTCCATACTTTTAACAATGCTCCAGTCTCTATAGAATGGATGCAGCATACTATTTAAATAACATCTTTTGATTAAACATACAACAAAATAGCTCTATATTAAACTTGGTATTTTGCAGCCTTTTTGCTTGTTTTTGCCAAAGAAATGATGGTTTTTTCTTTGGCAATTAATTCATTGTGATTGAAAGGCCAAATCTAGAGGGACAGATACTAAAACATGTTAGCTTAATTTAGAAATAATACATGAATTTAGCAAAGTCTCAGGATATAAAATCAATATACAGAAATCTGTTGCACATCTATTCACCAAGAGCAAAACAACAGAAAAAAAATCAAGGAACCAAACCCATTTATAATTGCACCCAAAACTCTAAGATACATAGGAATAAACCTATACCAAAAGGTAAAAGACCTGTAGATGGAAAACATAGAACAGTTATGAAAGAAATTGAAGAAGACACAACAAAATGGAAAAATACTCCATGATTATGTATTGGAAGAACAAACATTGTGAAAGCATATATACTACCCAAAGCAATCTACATTTTAGTGCAATTCTTATCAAAATACCACAAGCATTTTTCATAGAACTAGAACAATCCTAAAAACACTGTGGACAGCCAAAGCAATCTTGAAAAAGAAAAGTAAAGCTGCAGACATCATGATTCCAGACTTTAAATGGTATTACAAAGCTGTAGTCATCAAGACAGTATGGTACTGGCACAAAACAGACACATAAATCAGTGGAACAGAATAGAGAATCCAAATAATGGACCCACAAATGTATGGACAACAAATCTTTGACAATCAGGAAAGAATGTCTGATAGAAAAAAGACAGTCTCTTCAATAAATGGTGTTGGGAAAACTGGGCAGCAACATACAGAAAAATGAAACTGGACCACTTTCTTAGACCATACACAAAATTAAATCCCAAATGGATGAAAGACCTAAATGTGAGACAAGAAACCATAAAAATCCTAGAGGAGGACATAGGCAGAAACCTCTGACCTCAGCCATAGCAACTTCTTATTAGACATGCCTCCAGAGGCAAGGGAAACAAAAGCAAAAATGAACTGTTGAGACTTCATCAAGATAAAAATATGCACAGAGAAATAAACAATAAACAAAAGTAAAAGGCAACCTTCAGAATGGGAGAAGATATTTGTAACTGACATATGTGCTAAAACATTAGTATTGAAAATCTATAAAGAACTTATCGACTTGACACTCAAAAGACAAATAATCCAGTTAAGAAATGGGCATAAGTTATGAATAGACATTTTTCCGAAGAAGACATTCAGATGGTCAACAAACACATGAAAAATGTTTAACATTATTCATGTTCAGGAATATACAAATCAAAAGCACGATGAGATATTACTTCACACCTATTAGAATGGCTAAAATTAACAACACAAGAAACAACAAATGTTGGCAAGGATGCAGATAAGGGGGAACATTCTTGCACTGTTGATGGGAATGCAAACTGGTGCAGCCACTCAGGACAAAAGTATGGAGATTCCTTAAAAAGTTAAAAATAGAACTACATTATTATCCAGCAATTGTGCTACTAGGTATTTATCCAAAGTATACAAAAATACAGATCTTAAGGTGTACGTGCATCCCAATGTGTATAGCATCATTATCAACACTAGCCAAAATATGGAAAAGCCCAAATGTTCATCAACTGATGAACAGATATATTTGGAATATTACTCAGCCATCCCAAAGAACAAAATGTTGCCATTTGCAATGACATTTATGGTGGTAGAGTGTATTACGTTAAGTGAAGTAAGTCAGTCAGAGAAAGAAAAATGACATTTGATTTTACTCATATGTGGAGTTTAAGAAACAAAACAGATGAACATATGAGAAGGAAAACAAAAAGAGAGAAGGAAACAATCCATAAGAGACTCTTTTTTAATGTATATATATTTTTTGTGAGAGAGATATCAGTAACAGAGAGAGAGGCAGAGAGTGAATCCCAAGCCCAAAGGGAGCTCAAACTCAGGAACCGTAAAATCATGACCTGAGCCAAAATCAAGAGTTTGATGCTTAACCAACTGAGCCACCCAGATGCCCCAAACCATAAGAGATTCTTGATAGAGAACAAATTGAGGGTTGCTGGAGAGATGGGTATGGGGAATGGGCCGGATGGGTGATGGTTATTAAGGAGGGAACTTGTGATGAGCACTGGGTGTTGTATGTAAGTGATGAGTCACTGAATTCTACTCTGAAACCAATACTACACTGTATGTGAACTAACTAGAATTTAAATAAAATTCTGAAAAGAATAAAATAAATAAATAAAACATGTTAGCTTAGATTTGAATAGAAAAACAACTCTGATGGCATTGTGTTTTAACAGCGTTGATCTCTGGCTTAGTTGCTTAGTCACTACTAGACTAGGAATCAAAAAGTATGACTGTGAGATAGGCAAAACAGAATTATAATTTCAATTTAACTTCAGCACTTCATCATAGTTCTTAAAGAAGTCCTGAATTTAGAACTATAGGTACACAGAAATCAAGTGAGTCAATTTCCCAACCAGGTATAAATGGTATACCTTTCTTCTTGAATGAAGAAATTCAAAAGTCTTCTAGTTAAAAGCTTCTCAAAAAACTAGTTCTTAAGAGCTGGTCATGCCCAAATTCTTATTCTATGGTATTCCCTTCATAAACCCTTCATTTTAGTGTTCCCTTTCTAAGCTTTCTTTTGGTCCTCACTTTCCACTTTATTCCATTCCGTTATTTGTCCAGTATAATCACTCTATTTTTCAGATACCGCCAGAATTTCAGTTGGAAATAATGCACTTGACATGTCCATACATTTATGCCTTACAGAGATGTGTGTGTTATAGTCAATTAACCAATTTATCAATTAGATTTTTCACATCACACATGCAGTATTCAACAAAAATTCACTATCAATTCTCTGTAAGTCTATGTACTAAACACTGGAGATATAGAGGATGACCAAAACACAGTTCATTGAAGAAACTTAGTATAACAGAAACTAAAAAACAGGCAGATGTCATCCAATATAACAGCTGTTATAGCTGAACTATTACAAAATGCCATGGGAGAATAGAAGAGGAAATGACTAAGTTTAGCTAGAAGATTGGAAAAGTCGTCAGAGCAAATTTTGTATTTGAAGAAAGTTTTTGAGAATAACAGTCATTTACTTAGCAAATAAAGAGGTAAATTGGCATTCCTGGAAGGGGGAATAGTGTGTATGTAACCTCAGAAATATGGAAGGACAAGAAGTTTTGGAGGAATGACAAGTAGCTTGACCTAGAACATATGGATTCAACAACAGTAGTTGAGGTTTGAGATATAAATTCAAATCAGGTTATAAAGGTCTGTGAAATCACATCAAAGTGGTTTGTACTTATCTGTGGAGAATGGGGAATTAATTATATGGCACTATGTAAGGTGTCATGCTCAACTTTGTGGTGAGGGATAATAGGTAGGATTTTCATAAAGTAAACTAAAACCTTTAGAATGGTTCCATAATTCACATAGAAATTCTTCCTCCTGTATCCATTTCAAATGTGCATACATCTAGAAGTTTTCAAAGAGGTAAAAACTATGATAAAAATCCTATGCATTGAAGCAAGCCAGATAAGGAGATATTTAAAGGCAGATGTTTGACTTCCCAATATCAGTATAAACAGGTCAAAGGTGAGTGTCCCAGTAGGTATTGCATGGGATCTCTTCTCTGAAGGATCCTGCTTTTTGTTTGTTTTTCTTGGTTGTTTTTAGGAGTAAAAAATCATGGATTCTCTAGGTTGGAGGAACATATTAGAGATCATCTGGTCCAATCTTCTCCAAATACATGAATTTCTATACAGCTGCCTACTATGAGGGAATTAAGTCTCTAGTTAGACAGATTCAGCAATGTACAGTCAATCCCTTCTGCAGAACGTCAATTCATTCTTGGAAATTCATGCCACTGAAAGCATTTTCCTTAAAAAAGTCAACATTTTTCTGCTTATCTGTGACCAGCTGCTTCTATTTCTGCCATTGAGAGAATTAGAAAATAGTCTAATTCCTTCTACAGAACAACTTTTATTTTTTTTATTTTTTTATTTTTTTATTTTTATTTTTATTTTTTAATATATGAAATTTACTGTCAAATTGGTTTCCATACAACACCCAGTGCTCATCCCAAAAGGTGCCCTCCTCAATACCCATCACCCACCCTGCCCTCCCTCCCACCCCCCATCAACCCTCAGTTTGTTCTCAGTTTTTAACAGTCTCCTATGCTTTGGCTCTCTCCCACTCTAACCTCTTTTTTTTTTCCTTCCCCTCCCCCATGGGTTTCTGTTACGTTTCTCAGGATCCACATAAGAGTGAAACCATATGGTATCTGTCTTTCTCTGTATGGCTTATTTCACTTAGCATCACACTCTCCAGTTCCATCCACGTTGCTACAAAAGGCCATATTTCATTTTTTCTCATTGCCACATAGTATTCCATTGTGTATATAAACCACAATTTCTTTATCCATTCATCAGTTGATGGACATTTAGGCTCTTTCCATCATTTGGCTATTGTTGAGAGTGCTGCTATAAACATTGGGGTACAAGTGCCCCTATGCATCAGTACTCCTGTATCCCTTGGATAAATTCCTAGCAGTGCTATTTCTGGGTCATAGGGTAGGTCTATTTTTAATTTTCTGAGGAACCTCCACACTGTTTTCCAGAGCGGCTGCACCAATTTGCATTCCCACCAACAGTGCAAGAGGGTTCGCGTTTCTCCACATCCTCTCCAGCATCTATAGTCTCCTGATTTCTTCATTTTGGCCACTCTGACTGGCGTGAGGTGATATCTGAGTGTGGTTTTCATTTGTATTTCCCTGATAAGGAGCGACGTTGAACATCTTTTCATGTGCCTGTTGGCCATCCGGATGTCTTCTTTAGAGAAGTGTCTATTCATGTTTTCTGCCCATTTCTTCACTGGGTTATTTGTTTTTCGGGTGTGGAGTTTGGTGAGCTCTTTATATATTTTGGATACTAGCCCTTTGTCCGATATGTCATTTGCAAATATCTTTTCCCATTCCGTTGGTTGCCTTTTAGTTTTGTTGGTTGTTTCCTTTGCTGTGCAGAAGCTTTTTATCTTCATAAGGTCCCAGTAATTCACTTTTGCTTTTAATTCCCTTGCCTTTGGGGATGTGCCGAGTAAGAGATTGCTACGGCTGAGGTCAGAGAGGTCTTTTCCTGCTTTCTCCTCTAAGGTTTTGATGGTTTCCTGTCTCACATTCAGGTCCTTTATCCATTTTGAGTTTATTTTTGTGAATGGTGTGAGAAAGTGGTCTAGTTTCAACCTTCTGCATGTTGCTGTCCAGTTCTTCCAGCACCATTTGTTAAAGAGACTGTCTTTTTTCCATTGGATGTTCTTTCCTGCTTTGTCAAAGATTAGTTGGCCATACGTTTGTGGGTCTAGTTCTGGGGTTTCTATTCTATTCCATTGGTCTATGTGTACAGAACAACTTTTAAATACTTGAGGGCAACTACCATATCTCTCTTTCATTAATGCCTTACTGTATTTAATCACATACACCCTATTTCAAATTGTTAGAATTAATACATCAGAGTTGGATTATTTTCTGGATTTTCCTAGGCCCAGGAGATAATGTTTCCTTGATGAAGGCTTATTTATCTTCATAGTACAGCAAGAAATGTGAGTGAGCATTTTTATTACTACTTTTAAATGTGACTTTCATCCCATTTTCCAGAAATATCCAAGAAACATATGACTTTTAATATTCTTGAGTTTCCTATCTTCCTAGAGTATATAATTAGGAAACAATTGTGTAAGATGAGCCATATTATGCACAAATCTTAAATCTAACATAAGCAGGGTAAAGGGAAGACACATTTTTCAGTTGTTCATGTTTGATGTCCCATGCAGAGCAGGATATGTGAATGATACATATATCTGCAGGGGTTTCATTATTCTTCTGAATACATTAAATTCCATTTAAATTTTGTATAAATAAGATATGATACATGTTTTTTCATGCTTTCAAGACAATTACACTAAACCACTTAAGCAAGATGACATCATATGATGTTTCTAAATATTTAAATTGTAAATCTACAGATGACAACACTAGTAAATAGAATTAAACTCTTGTAGAGGAAATGATCCAGATGGACCATTAAGCCATTATGAAGCTCTATGAGAATTAAAGTAAGGGGGGAAATGCAGAACAACCCTTCTCCATAATGCAACAAAATAAAATGCTAATAACTGTTTAGGCATAATTTAACTGGTCAAACTCTCTTAAATTGTTTTCAATTTCATACATTTGTGCTAGATAAAGAAGTAGACTCATCTCAAAAGGAATCAATAAAAGGTAAGAGAAGATCTAGTTGAAGCTAAACTACATTAATTGAAACTCCCAAAGCTGAAAAATGAACTAATTGCATTACAAATGTTATAATAAATTGGTGTGATCAGTGTTCCTTATTATTTCATCAACTCTTCTATTGACATGAATACAGCCTACTTCTCATATACTGTCTAAGGAGGATAGAGAACACTGAGATAATATAAATCTAAACCAAAAAAAATGCTAACTCTATTATTAACTAAATTATTTCTCTTTTCTCACACTATAATACGGGCTCAATATTTCTCTCAGACCCTCAGTTTGATCCCTTTGGGTTATTATAAAAATCAAACCACTATTAATCCCTGTACCTGTAATGAGACACTGACAGAGTTTAAAAAGTATTTAATATTTATTATTATTTTTTAATTTTTTGAGAGAGAGCCAGAGTGTGAATGGGGGAGAGAAAGAGGGAGACACAGAATCTGAAGCAGGCTCCAGTCTCTGAGCTGTTAGCACAGGGTCTGTCACAAAGCTTGAACTCACTAACCGCGAGATCATGACCTGAGTTGAAGTCAGACGCTTAACCAACTGAGACATGCAGGCGTCCCCAAAAAAGTATTTTAAAGCCAAGCCTACCAGCTATTGGTTTAGTTCTTTTTCTGAACAAGTTGCTATCATTGATCTCTGGCTCCATCAATTAGATCTGTTCTGGCTATCAAACTTGATAATGAAATTTATAAGAATAGCATTCTTCACACAATTCAGAGAACATCATTTTTGTGTATTCCAATAACTTCCCTGAAGCATATATGAAATATAAGTAAAGAAAGACAGAGAGGTACATAGAGGACAAATCTACAAAAAAAAATCATTTTAAGTGCACAAAGAAAATTATACTCTCCCAATGTTTTTTATATATAAAGTGTTCAATAAACATTTTCTAAATTATCCAATTATACTTAGGCAGATTTTAAATAATCAAAATTTTGCAGAGCTTTAGGTTTTACAATCCAATAATTTGCTAAAGAAAATCAGGGATTGTCACAGACAAAGCCACTGTCCAAGGTACTTAACATGGAGGCAGAGCCCTAGCTATGTATAAACTCAGAGTATACTCCTAAAGAGGTCAGGACTATTCAAAGACAAGACAATTATTTAGCACAATTGATGACACTGGGAAAGACTACTCATGGGTATCTTCTTTTCAATGAAAAAATAATATAAAATGAGTAAAAAGGAAAAAGATGAAGGGGAAATCAACAGTGTTGAAATAGATACTATGGCTCATAAATGGTCTTTTTTTTTTTTACTAGTTCTTTGCCCTCAGTGAAGATGACTATGGTCTTTTACTGCACATATGAAATTAAAATGCAGAATAAAAGCTTGAATTTATGCTAAGAAAAAAAGCCCAAGTTAAAAAAAACTTTCAATGTTTTTGTTTAAAAAAAAGAGAATTTTTTTCAGAAAAGTAATCATAGCCCATATTCAGAAAAAGGCAAATTTGATACACTCAAAAATACAACGTCTAAAAACTGTTTTTAAGTATTGTCTACCCTATCCAAAATTTTTAAAAGTGAAAATGCGCTATATTAATTTTTTTTTCTTGAAAGTCCTTTTGTCTTGTTTATTCCATTTTCTCACTCAAAATCAGGATAAAATTTATTCATTAAAATATTTAACTGAGCCACAAAACATAACTTATAAAGTATCCAATGCAAAAAGATTAAATTTAATTTAATCAAAACTTTAGAAACAACTTTTACTTAAGAGGAAATGGATGAGATAGAGGAGCAACTTAAATGTACCACAAAGAAAAAGAAGAAATCTAGAATGTTTGACAAAATATAGGGCAACTTCTCTGGTTTCTTCATAAGTTTATTATCATGAAAAAACTGAGGAGCTATTTTAGATTATAAGATATGAAGGAGAGATAACAGCCAAATAGAATATGTGAATCTTGGTCAGATGCTGGTTTTTAAAAAATGGAAATATTTCATGACCTATTGGGAAATATTGAATATAGATTGGATAGTAGATAATATTAGGGAATTATTGTTATTTTCTTAGAGGAAATGAAATTATGGCTAGGAAGGAGATGCGTGTGGAAGTAATTAGGGGAGGACTATTAAGATATAGGCAGTTTATATTCAAATGGTTCAGTAACATACACAAATGGAAAGGTAAATAAACTATGGCAAAATGTTGACAATTGTTGAATTTAGATGGTAAGTTTAAAGGTATTCATTGTACTATTCTGTGTAAAAATTTTCATAATAATAAAAAGTTGGGAAATATAAACAACCTTTTTGATTAGGAAAATATAGAGAGATATTGCTGTGTAGAGTCATACACATGTATATCCGTACATTTTATATGCCTACTTTGTTCCAGATACTGATCTAGATACTGGGGATATTCTCAAGGACAAGACATTTACCGTCCCTCTCCTCAAGTGTGTTCATTGAGAGATGGTGTCAAAGATCAGAAGTTAGTGGAAGATAAATAGATAAGTAAATAAAATTAATATATTAACATAAGTTGAACTCCATGAAATTCACATGTCTTAAGAGTACAATTTAATATGTTTTGGCAAATATACAGAGTTATACATCCATCAACACAATCTAATTTTAGAAGATTTCCATCATGTATATTCCTTATGCCAAGGTACAGTTGATCACTACTCCTACTCCCAGACCCAGGCAATACTAATCTATTTTCTATCTCTATAAATTTGCCTTTTCTGGACATTTCAAACAAATGCAGTAATATAATATGTAGAAATTTGTGTCTGGCTTCTTAACATATTTCTGAGGTCCATCCATGTTGTAGTATGCATCAGTACTTCATTTCTTCTTATGGCTGAATAATGTTCCATTGTGTGGATATACGACATTTTGTTTATCCATTCACTACTTAATGGACATTTTGGGTTCTTTCCACTTTGGGTATATTGTGAGCAGTGATTCTGTGAACATTCATGTGAATATTTTTATATAGATATATTTTCTTTTTTTTTGAGGGGGAGTAGATACCTTAGGGCAGAATTGCTCAATTATATGATAACTGTGTTTAACCCCTTGGAGAAGTGCCAAACTATCTTTGAAGGTGACTGTATCATTTTACCTTCCCACAGACAATGTGTGAGTGTGCTAATTTCTCCACATCTCCACCAACACTTGTTATTACCCATCATTTTGATTATAGTAGTTTTAGTGTGTATGTGGTGTTATCTCATTTTGATGTTGTTTTATATTTTCTTAATAACTAATGATGATGAGTGTCTTTACATGTGCTTATTGGCCAATCAAATATTTTTTTTTTGGAAAAATGTTTATTCAGATTTTTTATCCATCTTTTATTGCAGTTATTTGACTTCTTATAATTGAGTTGAAAATGTTCTTTATATGTTCTGGGTATGTCATTTTTTTAGATACATGATAAACAAATATTTTCTTCCATTCTGTGTATAATTTGATATTTTTTTTCTTAATGGTGTCATTAAAAGTGCTAAAGTTTTTATTTTGATTAGGTGACATTAATAAATTTTCCTTTTTGTAGACTGAACTTAGTAAATGTTTAACAGAAAATATTTTCAGCAAAAGCTATTACACATGACTATGCTATAACTACTGATAATCAGAAAAAATATCATAAATTTCACAATTTCTAGCTAGATTGATGCCTCACATTTAGCATTAAATGTACCAAAAATTTGAAACCAATATTGCACTGTATGTTGGGTAACTAAAATTTAAATTAAAAAATAATAAAATACACTTTAGTTCTACAGTGTATTATGCTAAGTGAAATTAAGTGTGTCAGAGAAAGATATCATATGATTTCACCCATGTGTGGAATTTGAGAAACAAAATAGATGACCGCAGGGGAAGGAAGGGAAAGAAAAATAAGATAAAAACAGAGAGGGAGGCAAACCATAAAAGACTCTTAAATGCAGAGAACAAACAGAAGGTTGCTGGAGGGGAAGTGGGTGAGTGGATGGGTTAAATGGGTGATGGGCATTAAGGAGGGCACTATTTGGAATAAGCACTGGTGTCATGTAAGAGATGAATCACTGGGTTCTACTCCTGAAGCCAAGACTACACTATTTAAGTGACTTGAATTTAAATTTTAAAAAATAACAAACAAAAAAAATAATAAAATAAAATAAATGTACCAAAAATTAGACATTTAGTACTACATACATTATCACCCAAGGAGAAACTTGTAATATACAAAGAAACCATATTTTCTTCCTTTTATAACAATGGTATTTTGATGTATTTCATAATGTATTTTAAAACCTGAATCATAAATATGCATTTCAACTAATGGTTATTCTCTGGAAGGTATTATAGAATAGAGTTTAAGAGCAAGACCTTTGTAAAAAAAAAATAATAAAAAAATAAAAAATAAAAAATAAAAAAAATAAAAAATAAAAAAAAAAAAAAAAAAAAAAAAAAAAAGAGCAAGACCTTTGGAGTTATGCCTACTGAGTTTGAATTCAGATGTTTTTACATTTTAGCTGTGTGACCTTGGGCAAGTTACTTTATTGTTTTGTGACACTTCTTTTGTAAAATTTGGATAAGAGGCGCCTTGGTGGCTCAGTCAGTTGAATGTCCAACTCTTGATTTCAGCTCAGGTCATGATTCCAGGGTCATGGGATTAAGCCCCACGATGGGCTCCACGATGAGAGTGGAGCCTGCTTAAGATTCTCTCTTCCTGTGCCCCTCTACCTCTCATGCTCTGCCTCTCTCTTTCTGTCTCAAAAATACAAATTGAGGGGTGCCTGGGTGGCTCAGTCGGTTGAGCGTCTGACTTCAGCTCAGGTCATGATCTCACAGCTCATGGGTTTGACCCCCGCGTCAGGCTCTGTGCTTGACAGCTCAGAGCCTGAAGCCTGCTTCGGATTCTGTGTCTCCTTCTGTATCTGCCCCTCCCCTGCTCATGCTCTGTCACTCTCTGTCTCAAAAATAAATAAAAACATTAAAAAATTAATACAAATTGAGAAATTAGATAATATAAAAATAATTGTGAATCTTTTAGAACAGATCAAGTGCTCAGTAAAAACAAGTTGTCATTATTATTAGCATTTCTCTTTCTTATTTCCTTTTTTTTTTCTTTTTGTCAAAGGAGAACTCTCTCTCTCTCTCTCTCTCTCTATATATATATATATATATATATATATATTGAATAGACTTCTCAGGAGAATATAATGACCCCCTCCCAATTCTAAGATGACCGATTTCCTCACTTCTAAATCTGACCTCAAATCCAAACCCAAAACAATCTACCAAAAAGAAGTCATTTCCCCCCCAAAGCTCAAAGATCACCAATTTCTACAATAAGTTCTCATATCTATGTTACTATCACTTTACAACAGTAGATATTTCTCCACATGCCCTTTTACTGAAATGAGAATGAAAGAGAACAGAAAAGAAAAAAAATTATCTCCCCAGATGATACCCCATAATTCAATGCCAAAATGAAAGCAAACCAAATGACAGCCTGGATATTCAGGTCTGACATTGAATAAAAGGAAATTGGCCTCAGATAAGCAACTCTGAGCTAAGTGGCTATAAGTCACATTTTGTATTATGTGATCTTGGACAGGTTTTCTTTACTACATCTGGGTAATATTTTCTTTACCATAGTGAAAGTTAAACTAGGCAAACATTCCCCCCAACTCCTGATTTTTATAACCTCCATTTAACAATTGTCAGAGAGACATAGTTTGAATTTACTGAAACAATATTTTTTTCTTGTTGCTACTGTTGTACAGTATCTTGTTGAGTACAAATTTTTATCATGTATCCTTAAACCAGGTATTAAACTGTTTTTCTTTAGGTATATATGTTTTAAGTCTTTATGGTATTAAACAAACAAAAGATCAACTTGTATTTTACTTAAACTTTATATGTACTTGATTCATTTATTTTTGTTTTGGTACAGAAACCCTCTTAGAACACATTCCTTAGACTCAGAGAAAAATTAGTTTAAAGTGGGATTTTGCACTGTGAAAATTACTTGGAAGCCTATAGGAGTCCCAACAGAAATCTTTGAACTCTATCAGCAATTTCACTCAATATAGACAAGTATATTTTCCTCTACTTCAATGTCCCCTTAGGTTATTAGTTTTTGCAAGGCTTAAAATTAAGATAAAGAAAACACTAGGACGTTGAAGGCATACACTTGTATAACAGTGCAGGAGAGAAGATGAGGACTAAAAAAAATTGAGGCAAATGAACACTTTGTATAACCTTTATAACTTCATGAAGATGAGGTCAGAGGTAATGGATTTCATAGCTTCCATATGCATATAAATAAAAAACCCAAAGTTTTAAAATGTTTATTCATTTTGAGAGAGAAAACAAGCAGGGGAGGGACAGAGAGAGACAGAGAGACAGAGACAGAGAGAGGGTCCCAAGCAGGCTCTGCTCTGTCAACTCAGAGCCTAACACAGGGCTCAATATCACAAACTGTGAGATCATGACCTGAGCCAAAATCAAGAGCTGGATGCTTAAACTGACTGAGCTACCCAGGCACCCACAAACATTATTTTATTGTTTGTTTGAAAATTGTCAATTCATTGTCAATAAAATAGCTGAAATTCTTCAAGAGGAAAAGAGTATTAATTTAAACAAAATTTTCTAAAAAGAAGTATCTTTATGAAAAAAAGTAAAATTAAATTAAAAGAATAATGGAGTATCTCAAATTTTGCATGAAATTATTTACAAATTAATCTGAAATGGGTCATAAAAATGATGATAGAAGTAAAAGTATACTACCCCAAAATAAAAATACACTACCCCTTTAAGTTAACATAGAAAGAAATTTCTTGGCATTTGGTATAGGGATAGGTTTATAAAAGAAACAAGAATTATGAATCAAAGAAAATAAATCAATACATTGAGATTGATGGGAATTTGGGTGGCTCAGTTAGTTATGCATCCTATTCTTGATTTCGGCTCAGGTCATGATCTCACTCTCATGAGATTGAGCCCTTTGTTGGGCTCCGTGTGGAGCCTACTTAATATTCTCTCTCTCTCTCTTTCTATGCCTGTCTCCCCTGCTCACACTCTCTCTCTCTAAAAATAAATAAATAAATAAATTGAGATTTATAAAAAATTATTAATTTTGCATTTCAAAGGGCATAGTTAGTGAAATGAAATGAAAAATGTAAGCCAGAAATGGAAAAAGCATTTGCTAACATATATCTCTGATAAATGACTGATATGCAGAAAATATCATTATACATTATAACAATGAGACAAAAAAAACTAATTTAACAAATAGACTCACTTTTTTCACTAAAGAAGCTTATTTAACTAAAGAATTGTGTATAGAATTGTTAAATCAATATTTTGTACAGCTCAAACTAATGTAAATTTTAATGTTAATTATACTTCAATAAAACTTTTATTCAAATGAACTATATATTATTTTTTTAACTTGTTCAATGTTTGTTTATTTTTAAGAAAGAGAGAGGGACAGAGTGCAAGCAGGGGAGGGGCATAGAGGGAGGGAGGCACAGAATCCAAAGCAGCTCCAGGCTTCCAGCTGTCAGCATAGAGCCTGATGCAGGGCTCGAACTCAGAAACTGGGAGATCATGACCTGAGCCAAAGTCTGAAGCTTAACCAACTGAGCCACCCAGGCACCCCTATACTTAAATCTTCTCTGTGTGTGTGTGGTAAGAATGCCTAAAGTCTACTCTTAGCAACTTACAAATCTATTATACCATATTGTTAAGTACAGTCACCATGCTATGCATTAAATCTCTAATACTTATCGTTTTTATAACTGGAAGCTTGTACCCTTTGACCTATATTTTCTAGTTCCCTCTCTTCAAGATCCTGACAATCACTATTGTAAGTCTCTGTTTCTATGAATTTTTTGTTCTCTTTTTAGATTCCACATATAACTGATACCAAGCGTTGTCTTTCTCTGGCTTATTTTACTTGACATATACCCTCCAGCTTATTTTTTTTTTATTTTTGGCTTTAAATTATTTATATATTTACTGTGAGTGTGCAACAGTGAAAGTTAAAATGACTATTACAATGGTAGTTTGGTAAGCTTGTCTGGATTTGTGCTAAGATCTTATCAGTTTTACCCATGATTACTTTTTCACCAATTTTTTTTATTGTGGTAAATATATTTAAACTATAATATCCATAGGGTACCTGACTGGTTCAGTAGGTAGAGAATGTGACTTTTCATCTTGGGATTGTCAGTTTAAGCCCCAGAGGGGGTAGATCTTACTTTATAAATATGTACGTAACAATAAAACACTTTATCATCCATTCATCAGTTGATGGCCATTTGTGCACTTTCATATTTTGGCTCTTGTTGATAATGCAGCTATAAACATTGGGGTTCATATACTGCTTTGATTTTGTATTTTTGTATCCTTTTGTTAAATACACTAGCAGTGCAATTGCTGGGTTGCAGAATAGTTCTGTTTTCAACTTTTTGAGGAAACTTCATGCGATTTTACATAGTGGCTGCACCAGTTTGCATTCCCACCAACAGTGCAAGTGTGTTCCCCTTTCTCAGCATCCTTGCCAACACCTGTTCTTTCCTGTGTTAATTTTAGCCATTCTGACAGGTGTGAGGTGGTATCTCATCGTGGTTTTGATTTGTATTTCCCTGATTATGGGTGATGTTGAACATCTTTTCATGTGTCTGTTGGTCAGCTGAATGTCTTCTTTGGAGAAGTGTTTAATCACGTCTTCTGCCCACTTCTTCACTGGATTATTTGTCTTTTGAGCGTTGAGTTTGTTAATTTCTTTATAGATTTGGGGTATTAACCTTTTATCTGATATGTCGTTTGCAAATATATTTTCTCATTTTGAAGGTTGCCTTTTAGTTTTGTTGATTGTTTCTTTCACTGTGTGGAAGCTTTTGTTCTTTTTTTCCCCAGAATCTTTTATTCTTGATGAAGGACCAATAGCTCATGTTTGCTTTTGTTTCACTTGCCTCTGGTGATGTGTCTAGTAAGAAGTTGTTACAGTTGAGGTCAAAGAGGTTTCTTCCTGTGTTCTCCTCTAAGATATTGATGGTTTCCTGTCTCACATTTAGGTCTTTCCTCCATCTTGGATTTATTTTTGTTTATGGTGTAAGAAAGTGAGCCAGTTATTTTCTTCTGCATGTTGCTGTCCAGTTTTCCCAACATCATTGTTTAAAGAGATGGTCTTTTTTTTCATATTCTTTACTGCTTTGTTGAAGATTAGTTGACCATATAGTTGTGGGTCCAGTTCTGGGTTTTCTCTTCTGTTCCATTGATTTATGTGCCTGTATTTGTGCCAGTACCATACTGTCTTGATAACTACAGTTTTGTAATATAGCTTGATATCCTGCATTGTGATGCCTCCAGATTTTCTTTTCTTTTTCAGGATTGCTTTGTCTGTTTGGGTCTTTTGTTGTTCCACACAAATTTTAAGATTGCTCTAGTTCTGTGAAAAATGCTCTTGGTATTTTGATAGAGATTGCATTAAATGTGTAGATTGCTTTGGGTAATATGGGCAACTTAAAAGTGTTTTTTCTTCCAATCCATGATCACGAAGTATTTTTTCATTTCTTTGTGTACTCTTCAATTTCATTCAAAAGTGTTCTATAGTTTTCAGTCTACAAGTATTTTACCTCTTGGGTTAGGTTTACCCCTAGGTATACTATGGATTCAGTGCAATTGCAAGTGTGATCAATTCCTTGACTTCTTTTTCTGCTGCTTTATTATTGGTGTATAAAATGCAAAGATTTCCGTACATTGATTTTATATCCTGCAATATTGCTGAATTCGTTTATTAGTTCTTGCAATTTTTTGGTGGAGTCTTGGGTTTTCTACATAGAATATCCTGTTGTTTGCAAATACTTAAAGTTTGAATTCTTCCTTGCCAAATTGGAGATCTTTTTTTTTTTTTAATTTTTGTTCTCTGAGGGCTGAGGCTAACACTTCCAGTACTATGTTTTATGGTAATGATGATAGTGGACATTCCTGTTTTGTTCTTGACAGTTTTTCCCCATTGTGGATGATATTCACTGTGAGTCTTTCATATATGGATTTTATGATGTTGAGGTACGTTCCCTGTATCCTTACTTTGTTGAGGATTTTCATCAAGAAAGATTGCTATATTATGTCAAATGACTTTTCTGCAGCTACTGACAGGATCATATGTTTCTTTTTATTTATTTTTATTTTTATTTTTAATTTTAATTTTAATTTTTTCATCATAATATTTAATTTTATTTTTTAAAATTTATATCCAAATTACTTAACATATAGTGCATCAATGATTTCAGGAGTAGATTCCTTAATACCCTTTAACCATTTAGCTAATCTCCCCACCCACACCTCCTCCAGTGACCCTCTGTTTCTTCTCCATATTTATGAGTCTCTAATGCTTTGTCACCCTCCCTGTTTTTATATTATTTTTGTTTCCCTTCTGTTATGTTCATCTGTTTTGTCTGTTAAAGTCCTCATATGAGTGAAGTCATATGATACTTGTCTTTCTCTGACTAATTTCACTTAGCATAATATCCTCCAGTTCCATCCACGTAGTTGCAAATGGCAAGATTTCATTCTTGTTGATTGCCGAGTAATACTCCATGCTATATATATGTATATATACATATATATACATATATATATGTATATCTCACATCTTTATCCATTCATCCATCAATGGACATTTGGGCTCTTTCCATACTTTAGCTATTGTTGATAGTGCTGTTATAAACATTGGGTTGCATGTGTCCCTTTGAAACAGCACACCTATATCCCTTGGATAAATACCTACTAGTGCAATTGCTGGGTCATAAGGTAGTTCTATTTTTAGTTTTTTTGAGGCACCTCCATACTGTTTTCCAGAGTGGCTGCAGCAGGTTCAATTCACACCAACAATGCAAAAGAGATTCTCTTTCTCAGAATCCTCACCAACATCTGTTGTTGCCTGAGTTGTTAATGTTAGCCATTCTGACAGTTGTGAGGTGATATCTCATTGTGGTTTTGATTTGTATTTCCCTGATGATGACTGATGTTGAGCATTTTTCATGTGTCAGTTGGCCATCTGGATGTCTTTTTTGGAGAAGTGCCTATTCATATATTTTGCCCATTTCTTAACTAGATTATTTGTTTTTTGGGTGTTCAGTTTGAGAAGTTCTTTATAGATTTTGGATACTAAATCTTTATCTAATATGTCGGTTACAAATATCTCCTCCAATTCTGTCAGTTGCATTTTAGTTTTCCTGATGGTTTCCTTCCCTGTGCAGAAGTTTTTTGTTTTGATGAGGTACCACTAGTCATTTTTGCTTTTGTTTCCATTGCCTCCGGATATGTGTTGAGTAATAAGTTGCCGCGGGCAAGATCAAAGAGGTCTTTGCCTAATGTCTCCTCGAGGATTTTGATGGCTTCCTGTCTTACATTGAGGTTTTTCATCATTTTGAGTTCATTTTTGTGTATGATGTAAGAAAGTGGTCCAGGTTCATTCTTCTGCATGTCGCTGTCCAGGTTTCCCAGCACCCCTTGCTGAAGAGACTGTCTTTATTCCATTGGATATTTTTTTCTGCTTTGTTAAAGATTAGTTGGCCATACGTTTGTGGGTCCATTTCTGTGTTCTCTATTCTGTTCCATTGATCTGAGTGTCTGTTCTCATGCCAGTATCATACTGTCTTGATGATTACAGCTTTGTAGTATAGCTTGAAGTCCGGGATTGTGATGCCTCCTGCTTTGGATGTCTTTTTCAAGCTTGCTTTGGCTATTCGGGGATTTTCTGGTTCTATACAAATTTTAGGATTATTTGTTCTAGCTCTGTGAAAAATGCTGGTGTTATTTTGATAGGGATTGCATTGAATATGTAGATTGCTTTGGGTAGTATCAACATTTTAACAATATTTCTTCTTCCTATCCAGGAGCATGGAATCTTTTTCCATTTTTTTTGTGTCTTCTTCGATTTCTTTCATAAACTTTCTATCATTTTCAGTGTATAGTTTTTTCACCTCTTTGGTTAGATTTATTCCTAGGTATTTTATGGTTTGGGGGCAATTGTAAATGGGATAGATTCCTTGAGTTCTCTTTCTGTTGCTTCATTGTTGGTGTATAGGAATGCAACCAATTTCTGTGTGTTGATTTTATATTGCTGAATTCATGAATCGTTTGTAGCAGTTTTTTGGTGGAATCTTTTGGGTTTTCCATATAGAGTATCATGTCATCTGCGAAGAGTGAAAGTTTGACCTCCTGCTGGCCAATTTGGATGCCTTTTATTTCTTTGTATTGTCTGATAGCAGAAGGTAAGACTTCCAATACTATGTTGAATAACAGTGATGAGAGTGGACATCCCTGTCTTATTCCTGACCTTAGGGGGAAAGCACTCTGTTTTTCCCCATTGAGGATGAAATTAGCGTTGGGTCATTCATAAATGGTTTTATGATCTCGAGGTATGCTCCTTCTATCCCTACTTTCTTGAGAGTTTTTATCAAGAAAGGATGTTGTATTTTGTCAAATGCTTTCTCTGCATCTATTGAGAGAATCATACAGTTCTTGTTCTTTGTTTTATTGATGTGATGAATCACGTTAATTGTTTTGCAGATATTGAACCAGCCCTGTATCCCAGGTATAAATCCCACTTGGTAGTGGTGAATAATTTTTTTAATGTATTGTTGGAGCCGATTGGCTAATATCTTGTTGAGGATTTTTGCATCCATGTTCATCAGAGAAATTGGTCTATAGTTCTTTATAGTGGGGTCTCTGGTTTTGGAATGAAGGTAATGTTGGCTTCATAGAAAGGGTTTGGAAGTTTTCCTTCCACTTCTATCTTTTGGAACAGTTTCAAGAGAATAGGTGTTAACTATTCCTTAAATGTTTGGTAGATTTCCCCGGAAAGCCATCTGGCCCTGGACTCTTGTTTTTTGGCAGATTTTTGATTACTAATTCGATTTCCCACTGGTTATGGGTCTGGTCAAATTTTCTATTTCTTCGTGTTTCTGTTTTGGTAGTGTATATGTTTCTAGGATTTATCAATTTCTTCTGGATTGCCCATTTTATTGTCATTTAATTGCTCATAATATTCTCTTATTATTGTTTTTATTTCTGTTGTGTTGGTTGTGATCTCTCCTCTTTCATTCTTGATTTTATTTGTTTGAGTCCTTTCCTTTTCCTTCTTGATCAAACTGGCTAGTGATGTATCAATTTTGTTAATTCTTTCAAAGACCAGCTTCTGGTTTTATTGATATGATCTACTGTTTTTTTGGTTTCAGTATCATTAATTTCTGCTCTAATCTTTATTATTTCCTGTCTTCTGCTGGTTTGGGTTTTATTTCCTGTTCTGTTTCCAGATCCTTAAGGCATAAGGTTAAGGTGTGTATCTGATATCTTTCTTCCTTCTTTAGGAAGGCCTGGATTGCTATATACTTTCCTCTTATGACTACTTTGGCTGCGTCGCAGAGGTTTTGGTTTGTGGTGTTACCATTTTCAATGACTTCCATATACTTTTAAATTTCCTCTTTAACTTCGTGGTTTGCCCATTCATTCCTTAATAGGATGTTCTTCAGTCTCCAAGTATTTGTTACCTTTGCAAATTTTTTCTTCTGGCTTATTTCAAGTTTCATAGCATTGTGGTCTGAAAATATGCACGGTATGACCTTGATCTTTTTGTACTTACTTAGGGCTGATTTGTGTCTCAGTATATGGTCTATTCTGGAGAACATTCCATGTGCCTGGAGAAGAATGTATATTCTGCTGCTTTAGGATGAAATGTTCTGAATATATCTGTTAAGTCCATCTGGTCCAGTGTATCATTCAAAGCTAATTTTTCCTTGTTGATTTTTTTGATTAGATGATCTGTCCATTGTTGTGAGTGGGGAGTTGAAGTCTCGTACTATTATGGTATTACTATTGATGAGTTTCTTTGTTTGTGATTAATTGATATATATATATATATATATATATATATATATATATATATATATATTTGGGTGCCACCACATTTGGTGCATAAATATTTACAATTTTTAGGTCTTCTTGGTGGATAGACCCCTTGATTATGACATAAAGCCCTTCTGTGTCTCTTGATTCAGTACTTATTTTAAAGTCTAGATTGTCTGATATAAGTATGGCTACTCTGGCTTTCTTTTGTTGAACATTAGCATGATAGATGGTTCTCCATCCCCTTATTTTCAGGCTGAAGGTGTCTTTAGGTCTAAAGTGGGTCTCTTGTAAACAACATGTAGATGGCTCTTTTTTTCTTATCCGTTCTGTTACCCTATCTCTTTTGATTGGATCATTGAGTCCATTGACCTTTAGAGTGATTATAGGAAAAAATGAACTTATTGCCAATATGATGCTTGTAGAGTTGGAGTTTCTGGTGGTGTTCTCTGGCTCTTTCCAATCTTTTTTGCTTTTGATATTATATATATGTATATATTATATATTTTTTTGACATTATATATATGTATATATATATATATATATATATATATATATATACATATATATACATATATATATTCATCTTTTCTCCCATCAGAGAGTCCCCCTTACAATTTCTTGCAGGTCTGGTTTAGTGGTCACAAATTCCTTTAATTTTTGTTTGTCTGGGAAACTTTTTATCTCTCCTTCTATTTTGAATGACAGCCTTGCTGGATAAAGAATTCTTGGCTGCATATTTTTCCGATTCAGCACATTGAATATATCCTGCCACTCCTTTCTGGCCTGCCAAGTTTCTGTGGACAGGTCTGCTGCAAACCTGATCTGTCTTCCCTTGTAGTTTAGGGACTTTTCTCCCTTGCTGCTTTCATGATTCTCTCCTTGCCTGAGTATTTTGTGAATTTGACTATGATATGCCTTGTTAATGGTCAGTTTTTGTTGAAGCTAATGGAGGTCCTCTGTGTTTCCTGGATTTTGATATCTATGTCTTTCCCCAGGTTAGGAAAGTTTCTCGCTATGATCTGCTCACATAATCCTTCTACCCCTATTTCTCTCTCTTCCTCTTCTGGGATACCTATAATTCTGATATTGTTCCTTTTTAATGAGTCACTGATTTCTCTAATTCTTAAATCGTGCTTTTTTGCCTTCATCTCCCTCTTTTTTCCTGCTTTGTTATTCTCCGTAACTTTGTCCTCTTATTGCCGATTCTCTGTTCTTCCTCATCCATCCTTGCTGCCGCAGTATCCATCTGTGATTGCAGCTCAGTTATAAGATTTTTTATTTCATCCTGACTAGCTTTTACTTCTTTTATCTCTTCAGAAAGGGATTCTAATTTATTTTTGATTCCAGCTTGTATTCTTATCATCATGGTTCTAAATTCTGGTTGAACCATCTTGCTTGTATCTGTGTTGGTTAAATCCCTGGCTGTCGTTTCTTCCTGCACTTTCTTTTGGGGTGAATCCCTTTGTTTCGTCATTTGAAGGGAGAAAAGGAATTAATGAGGTAGAAAAATTGAAATAAAAAAAATAAAATTAAAAAAATATTAAAATTAAAATTAAAAACACACACAAAAAATGGAATAAATGATGCTAGATATGGAATAAATGATGCTAGATCCTAGGTGTGTTTTGGTCTGTGTGTTGATAGATTAGGGGAAAAAGGAGAAAGAAGAAAAAAGAAAGAAATCATTTGAAAATTTGAAAAAATGAATACACTGAAGTAGACTAAAATAAAGGAAGTAAAATAGGATTTGAAAAAATTTACACAAAAGAAAAAAACATAGTAAAAAATTAAAGAAAAATATTTTTCATAAAAATTTAAAATAAGAATGAATTTTTTCTCTTTCTGTATTCAAGAAAAAGAAAAGAAATAAAAAAGAGCAAAAACGAAAAAAATGAAAAAAAAGAAAATTGAATTGATGGACCTGCTAACAGAGTGAAATACAACTGAAATTACTTCTTTTTCCTCTAGAAGTCAGATTATGAAACGCTTTATAGTCCATAAAGTAAGCAGGTGGTTAGACTTGTGTTCTTGAAGAGTGAGTGTGGCCCATTTGGGCGGGGCTTACTGTAACAGCTCCATAGTCCACTAGATGGCGCTGCTAGTTTACCGGGGTGGGTTGTGGTGATTGTAGGTGGGTATGTGCATGCACAAGAGCGGTGAAAATGGCGCCACCCAGCTACGTGGTCTCTAGTATCAGAACTCTGTTTTCCCTGGTCAGCAATCGCGCCCCTGTCCTTTGTCTTCAGCTTTCGTCCACTCCCTGCTTTTACGCTGTCCGTGACCAAGCTCCAGGTAGTACCTCTCTCCCAAGTTTTGTCTCAGATACAGCTGTTTTCCCCGGCCCCTTACTTCTGAGGGACTGATGCTTTGACCCATTCTGCCTGTCTCACCAAGCAATAGCCTCATGCCAGCTGCACCCAGGAAAGTTCGCAGGATCATGCTGCTGGTGAAGCCCAGAGATTGCAATCAGGTGACATCCTGCCTGAGAAAAATTCACAAGATACTGTAGCAGCAGCGTTTCAGGGATTATGAAGAATCACAACACACATCTGGCACCAGGCTTCACCCTTAATGACCTTGTTCCAGCACCAGTGAATGTGGCCCTTCTTTGTGGTCGGCTGGGCCCAGGTTGCCTCACAACCTCTACCAAATGTCCTTCCATCAGTGGAACCACTTCTCCCCATGTGGCCTGAGAACCTCCCTGACCCCACTCTGCTCCTGAAGATTTGCCCTTCCCACCAGAGCACTGTCAGGCATCTAGCTGCAGAGTTGCAGACTCTCTGTGTTCCCCCTGTTTACAGTCTTAATGGAATTTAAACCCTCTCCTTTCTCCCTTTTTAGTTCACTCCCTGTGGCTGTTTCCTATTTTCCACTTTCTCTCCAGCTGCTTTTGGGGAGAGGTGCTTTTCCTGTATTCTTCCCACTGTCTCTGTCCTCTCTCCACATGCAAAAGCACCTCCCTGACCTCCGCAGCTTCTCTCTCCCCAAGTTCACCTCTCCGTGCCGCATACCTGCTGAATTCTGTGATTCAGGTTGTGCAGAATGTTGTTTTAATCCCCACGTCAATTTTCTATATGTGCAGGATGGTTTAGTTTTGGTCTGGTTTATTTCATGGACGTGAGACACACAAAAAACTTCCATGCTGTTCCACCATCTTGGCTCCCTCCCAGGATCATGTTTCTTATCCTTTGTTTTATTACTGTGGTGTGTCACATTGATTGATTTGTGAATTGAACCACCTCTGCATTCCAGGAATAAATCCCACTAGATCATGTTTAATAATTCTTTTGACGTACCTTTAGATTGGGTTTGCTAATAACTTACTTAGGATTTTTGCATCAGTGTTCTTCAGAAATATTTGCCTGAAATTCTCCTTTTTAGTGGGTTCTTTGTCTGGTTTTTGAATCAAGGCATTGCTGGCCTCTTAGAAGGAGATTGGAATTTTTCCTTCCATTTCTATTTTTTTTTGAACAGTTTGAAAAGAATAGGTATTAACTCTTCTTAAATGTCTGGTAGAATTTCCCTGGGAAGCCACATAACTCTGGACTTTTGTTTGTTGGGAGATTTTTAATTTCTAATTCAATTTCTTTTCTGGTTATGGGTCTATTTGAATTTCCTATTTCTTCCTGTCTCAGTTTTGGCAGTTTTTATGTTTCTAGGATTGTGTCTATTTCTTCCAGATTGACTAGTTTTTGGCATATAATATTTCATAATATTCTTTTGTAATTCTGTGGTTTTGGTTGTGATGTCTCTTTTTTCATATGTTATTTTATTTATTTAGATCCTTTCTCTTTTCTTTTTGTTAAATATGGCTAGGGATGTATCAAGTTTATCAAAGAACCACCTGTTAGTTTCATTGATCTGTTCTATTGTGGTATTTTTGTTTCTATATAATTTATTTTTGCTATAATCTTTATTATTTTCCTTCTTACAATGGCTTTAGCCTTTATTTGCTGTTCATTTTCTAGCTTCTTTAGGTGTACAGTTAAGCTATGTATTTGAGACTTTTCTTGCTTCTTGTGTAGACCTGTTAGGTCTTCTATCTTAGGATTGCCTTTGCTGCATCTCAAGGGTTTTTGACAGTGCTTTTTAAATTTTCATTTGCTTCCATGTATTTTTTTAAATTTCCTCCCTAATTTCCTGGGTAACCCATTCATTTTTTAGTAGATGTTTTCTAACCTCCATCTATTTGTGGTCTTTCCAAACTTTTGTGATTGATTTCAATTTTCATAGCATTTTGGTCTAAAAATATGCATGGTATGATGTCAATATTTTTATACTTGTTGAGGTCTGATTTGTGTCCCAGTATGTGATCTATTCTGGAGAATTTTCCATGTGCACTTGAGAAGAATCTGTATTCTGTCGCTTTAGGATGAAATCTTCTGAATATGTCTCTGAAGTCCATCTGGTCCAGTGTGTCATTGAAAACCATTGTTTCCTTGTTGATATTCTGCTTAAGTGATCTCTCCATTGCTGTCAGTGGGGTGTTTAAACCCCCTATTCTTAGTGTATTATTATCAATGAGTTTTTTTATGCTGGTTGTTAATATTTATAGATTTGGGCCATACCAAATTGGGGGCATAAATATTTACAGTTGTTAATCTTCTTGTTGGATAGACCCCTTAATTATGATGGATTGCCTTTCTTTATCTCAGTTACAGTCTTTGGTTTAAAATCTAGTTTGTGTGATACAAGTATGACTACTCCATTTTTTCTATTTACAACCATTTGAAAGAGGTTTATCCATCCCCTCACAAATTTCAGGTGTCTTTAGGTGTAAGACGTCTCTTTTTGGCAGCATATAGATGGTTTTTCTTTCCTTTTCTTTTCTTTCATTCTCTTCTTTCTTTCTTTCTTTCTTTCTTTCTTTCTTTCTTACTTTCTTTCTTTCTACCGTTCTGTTACCCTGTGTCTTTTGATTAGAGCATTTACTCCATTTAACATTCAGAGTGATTTTTTATAGTTATGAATTTAGTGCCATTGGGTTACCTATAGAATTAATGTTTCTGCTGATGTTCTCTGTTCCTTTCTAGATTTTGTTGCTTTTGGCACAAAAGAGTCAAAAACTCTCCTACAATATCTTTTGAAGTGTTGGTTTAGAGTAATGAACTGCTTTAGTTTTTGTTTGTGAAATTATTTATCTCTCTTTCTATTCTGAATATAGCCTTGCTGGGTAAATATTATTGGTTGCATATTTTTTCCATTCAGCATGTTGAATATATCACACCACTCCCTTCTGCCTTTGCCACTATTTTGTAGACAGATATGTTGCGATCCTGATCTGTCTTTCCTGTAGGTTAAGGATATTTTTCCCCCTTGCTGTTTTCAGGATTCTTTCCTTGTCTGTGATTTCTGAATTTAATTATGATACGTCTTGTTGATGGCCAGCTTTTGATGAATTTAATGGGAGTTCTCTGGGCTTCTTGGATTTTGATGCCCCTTTTTTTCTCTCTTCATCTTTTGGGGCTCCTTGGTAGGAATATTATTGTGATTTAAGATGTCACTGAGTTCCCTAAGTCTACATTCGTGATCCAATACCTATCTTTCCCTCTTCTTTTCAGCTTTAGTATTTTCCATAACTATATCTTGTATATCACTAATTTGTTTCTCTGTTTCATCCATCCTCACTGTAGTTGTATCCTTTTGGGTTTGAATCTCACTTCTAGAATTTTTAATTTTGGCATGACTAGTTTTCAGTTTTTTATCTCTGCAGGAAGGGTTATCTAGTGTATTGTATGATTTTTTTCAAGCTCAGCTATTATCTTATAATTGTTGTTTTAAATTCTAGTTCAGACATCTTACTTATGTCTGTAATGGTTAAAACCCTGGCCATCACTTTTCCCTGTTCTTTCTTTTCAGATGAATTCCTCTGTCTTGTCATTTTGGAGATTAAAAAAAAAAAGTAAGGTAGATTCTAGGCGTGTGTTTTGGTCTGCTTGTTAAGAGAAGCTTGATTCAAAAAAAATAATTAAAAATAAAAAATAGAAATAATAATAATAATAATAAATTAAATTAAATTAAATTGCTTTTCTGTATCAAAAAAGCACAAAGGAATCTAGATCCTGTTTCCTCTAGAACTTAAGGTTTGAAGGACTCTCTGATCAGTAGACTCGGTGTGTGCGAGGAGTTTGCACTGGTCTTCTGAGGGAGGGGTCTATTGCTCTGATCCTCAGGCTAACTTGTCCTAGTAGAGATGCCCCTTAGGGTGCAAGGGGGTGATGATTTGTGTAAGTGGCTCCAGCTTCCAGTTGGTGGTGCTGTTTTTCTCACTGAGGTCATCAGTGGTGTTGGGCAGGGTGTGATAATGGCTTTGCCCTGCTCTCTCATCTCCAGAGTGTGGAGCACACATCCGCCACTCCTCAGGAAGCCCTCACAGATTAGCAAACAGTCATCTTTCCTGTGTCCCTGGCTTCCATCAGATCCCTGCTTTCACCCTGCCTGTATCCAAGTTGTCACCTGCCAGGCAACACAGCACTCCTGTATTTTATCTCAGGCTCTGCACTGTTACAAAAACCTCAAACTTCAGAGACTCCTGAGGCACAGACCTGCATTGATCCTCTTGGGGAGGTTCTTTTAGTGCTGTTGCTCTTGTTGGTTTGTCCCAGAAAATGGTAGGGCACCTGCACAGTGGTTTGGAGTTTATGGTAAATCAAAGTGGACACCAAGGTTTGCTGCCCTCAGCCGGCTTCTTTATTCCTATGCTTGTGATTGGGGCAGCTCAATGGTGCCTATAGGGTATTTTGCACCTGGAGGGGCCATACCACCTTTACCAAATACACTCCATGCAGGGAAACTGTTTCTCCCTGTGCAACCCAGGGGATCCTCAGACCATGTTGCCCACTCCAAGATCTCTGCTCTTCCTCCCCAGTGGAGCACCACTAAATGCTGACAGGCACAATCCTGGCGATGGCACTGACCTCTGAGACCAGATTCTGTGCTCTGCTGTTTATAAACTAACTTGCAGTATTTAAACCCTATCCTTCTCCCACCCAAAGGTTTTAGGGAAAAGTTTTCTTGTGCAATTCTCTGCAGGTATTTTCCTTCTTTTTTCACTCCTTCTCTCTTCCTCTTCCTCTCTTGCTTCTCTCTCTGCAACAGGGATCCCTCTCCTTCACAGCATCTGTGGCTCTTTTCTCCCCTGTATCAACTCTCTGCAGCTCCTATCTGCCATAGGGAGCCATTTTTTCTGCTTATAGATGTGCAGCTTTGTTCTCTCAGCCCACACATCAATTTCTTTGGCGTCAGAATTATTTGATATTTCTCTAGCTGTTTTCTAGGGAGAAGGCAAGTTTAGGACCACTCTATTCCTCCACCATCTTAATTCCCCCTTCCTTCTGTTTCATCCATGTTGTAACAAATGGCAAGATTTCCTCCTTTTATCAAAGAATAATATTCCATTATATATTACCATACTATATTTTATTATAATATAATATATTATATACACACATATTCTTTTTAAAATTAATTTATTTAATTTATATCCAAGTTAGTTAGCATACAGTGCCACAATAATTTCAGGAGTAGATTCCTTAATGCCCCTTACCCATTTAGCCCATCCCCCCTCCCACAATCCATCCAGTAACGCTCTGTTTGTTCTCCTATTTCAGAGTCTCTTATGTTTGACTCCACTCCCTGTTTTTATATTATTTTTGTTTCCCTTCTCTTAGGTGTATCTGTTTTGTATCTTAAAGTCCTCATATGAGTGAAGTCATATGATATTTGTCTTTCTCTGACTGACTAATTTCGCTTAGCATAATACCCTCTAGTCCCATCCATGTAGTTGCAAATGACAAGATTTCATTCTTTTTGATTGCCAAGGAATACTCCACTGTATATATATACCACATCTTCTTTATCCATTCATCCATCGATGGACATTTGGGCTCTTTCCATACTTTGGCTATTGTTGATAGTGCTGCTATAAACATTGGGATGCATGTGCCCCTTCCAAAGAGCATACCTGTATCTCTTGGATAAATACCTAGTAGTGCAATTGCTGGGTCATAGGGAAGTTCTATTTTTTAATTTTTTAAGGATCCTCCATACTGTTTTCCAGAGTGACTACACCAGTTTTCATTCCCACCAGCAGTGCAAAAGAGATCCTCTTTCTCCACATCCTTGCCAACATATGTTGTTGCCTGAGTTGTTAATGTTAGCCATTCTGACAGGTGTGAGGTGGTATCTCAGTGGCTTTGATATGTATTTGCCTGATGAGTGATGTTGAATATTTTTTCATGTGTCAGTTGGCCATCTGGATGTCTTCTTTGGAGAAGTGTCTCTTTATGACTTTTGCCTATTTCTTCACTGGATTATTTGATGTTTGGATGTTGAGTTTGATAAGTTCTTTATAGATTTTGGATACTAACCCTTTATCTGATATGTCATATGCAAATATTTTCTCCCATTCTGTTGGCTGCCTTTTAGTTTTGCTGATGGTTTCCTTTGTTGTGCAGAAGCTTTTTATTTTGATGAGGTCCCAGAAGTTCATTTTTGCCTTTGTTTCCCTTGCGTCTGGAGACGTGTTAAGAAGTTGCTGCAGGCAATATCAAAGAAGTTTTTGCCTGCTTCCTCCTTGAGGATTTTGATAGATTCCTGTCTTACATTGGGGTCTTTCATCCATTTTGAGTTTATTTTTGTGTATGGTGGAAGAAAGTGGTCCTTACAACTTTCATTTTTCTGCATGTCGTTGTCCAGTTTTCCCAGCACTACTTGCTGAAGAGACTGTCTTTATTCCATTGGATGTTCCTTCCTGCTTTGTCAAAGGTTAGTTGGCCATAAGTTTGTAGCTCAATTTCTTGGTTCTCTATTCTGTTCCATTGATCTGAGTGTCTGTTCTTGTGCCAGTACCATACTGTCTTGATGATTACAGCTTTGAGGTCCAGGATCATGATCCCTCCAGCCTGGTTTTCTTTTTCATGCTTGCTTTGGCTATTTGGGGTCTTTTCCCGAATACAAATTTCCATACAAATTTTAGGATTGCTTGTTCTAGCTCTGTGAAGAATGCTGGTGTTATTTTGACAGGTATTGGATTGAATATGTAGATTACTTTGAGTACTATTGATATTTTAATAATATTTGCTCTTCCTATCCAGGAGCATGGAGCATTTTTCCTCTTTTTTTGTGTCTTCTTCAATTTTCTTCATAAGCTTTGTATATTTTCTGTGTACAGATATTTCACCCCTTTGGTTAGATTTATTCCTAGGTATTTTATGTTTTTTTGGTGCTATTGTAAATGGAATCTATTCCTTGATTTCTCTTTCTGTTACTTCATTATTGGTGTATAAGAATTCAACTGATTTCTGTGCATTGATTCTATATCCTGCAACTTTGCTGAATTCATGGATCAGTTCTAGCACATTTTTGGTGGAATCTTTTGGGTTTTCCACATAGAGTATCATGTCACCTGCGATAAAGTTTGACCTGCCCCTGGCTGATTTGGATGCCTTTTATTCCTTTGTGTTGTCTGATTGTTGAGGCTAAGACTTTCAATACTATGTTGAATAACAGTGGTGAGAGTGGACATCCCTGTATTGTTCCTTACCTTAGGGGAAAGCTCTCAATTTTTTCCCATTGAACATGATTTTAACATTGGATCATTCATATATGGCTTTTATGATCTTGAGGTATTATCCTTCTATCCTTATTTTCTTGATGGTTTTTATGAAGAAAGGATGGTGTACTTTGTCAATGCTTTCTCTGCATCTATTGAGAGGATCACGTGGATCTTGTCCTTTCTTTTATTGATGTGATATATCACATTGATTATTTTGCAGATATTGAACCAGTCTGGCATCCCAGGTATAGACTCCACTTGGTCATGGTGAAATTTTTTTTAATGAATTGTTGGATCCAGTTGGCTAGTGTCTTGTTGAAGATTTTTGCATCCATGTTCATCAGGCAAATTGGTCTGTAGTTCTCCTTTTTAGTAGAGTCTTTGGTTTTGGAACGAAGGTAATGCTGGCTTCATAGAAAGACTTTGGAAAATTTCCTTCCATTTTCATTTTTTGAAACAGCTTCACGATAATGGGTATTAGCTTTTTAAAAAAATTTTTTTGGTAGAATTCCCCTGGAAAGCCATCTGGCCCTGGTGTCTTGTTTTTTGGGAAATATTTGATTACTAATTTGATTTCTTTACTGGTTATGGGCCTGTTTAAATTTTCTATTTCTTCCTGTTTCAGTTTTGGTAGTGTGTATGTTTCTAGGAATTGTCCATTTCTTTCAAATTGTCCATTTTATTGGCATATAATTGCTCATAATATTCTATTATTGTTTTTATTTCTGCTGTGGTGGTTGTGATGTCTCCTCTTTCATTGTTGATTTTATTTATTTGGGTTCTTTCCTTTTTATTTTTGATCAGATTAGCTAGGGTTTTATCAATTTTGTTAATTCTTTCAAAGAACCAACTTCTGGCTTCATGGATCTGTTTTACTTTTTTTTTTTTTTGGTTTAGATAGCATTGTTTTCTGCTCTCATATTTATTATTTCCTGTCATCTGCTGTTTTTGTGTTTTATTTGCTGTTCTTTTTCCAGCTCTTTAAGGTGTAAGGTTAGGTTGTGTATCTGAGACCTTTCTTCCTCCTTTAGGAAGGCCTGGATTGCTATATACTTTCTTCTTATGACCGCCTTTGCTGCTTCCCAGAGGTTTTGGGTTGTGGTGTAATCATTTACAGTGGCTTCCATGTACTTTTTAATTTCCTCCTAACTTCTTGTTTAGCCCATTCATTCTTTAGTACGATGTTTTTTAGTCACCAAGTACTTGTTACCTTCCCAAATTTTTTCTTGTTAATTTGGACTTTCATAGTGTTGTGGTCTGAAAATATGCATGTTATGATCTCGATATTTTTGTACTTGTTAACGGCTGATTTATGTCCCACTATGTGATCTATTCTGGAGAATGTTCCATGTGCACTGGAGAAGAATGTATATTCTGCTGCTTTAGGATGAAATGTTTAGAATATATCTGTTAAATCCATCTTGTCCAGTTTGTCATTTAAAGCCATTTTCCCTGTTGATTTTTTGATTACATGATCTGTCCATTGTTGTAAGTGGGGTGTTGAAGTCCCCTAATATTTGCTATTATTATCAATAAGATTCTTTATGTTTGTGATTAATTGATTTATATATTTGTGTTCTACATTTGGAGCAAAAATGTTAAAAATTGTTAGGTCCTCTTGGTGTATAGACCCCTTAACTATGATATAATGCCCTTCTTTTCTCTTGTTACAGTCTGTATTTTAAATTTTAGATTGTCTGATATAAGTATGGCTACTCCAGCTTTCTTCTGACTTCCATTAGTATGATAGATAGCTTTCCATCCCCTCAGTTTCAACCTGCAAGTGATTTTGTTCTAAAATATGTGTCTTGCAAACAGTATGTAGACATATATATATATTTTTTTATCTAGTCTGTTACCCTATGTCTTTTGATTGGAGCATTTAGTCCACTGATGTTTAGAGTGAGTACTGAAAGATAAGAATGTACTGCCATTATGTTGCCTGTAGGGCTGGAGTTTCTGGTGGTGTTCTCTGGTCCTTTCTAGTCATTATTGCTTTTGGTCTTTTTAGGGTTTTTTTGTTTGTATTTGTTTTTGTTTTTGTTTTCATCTTTTCTCTCCACAGACAGTCCCCCTTAAAAGTTCTTGCAGGACTGGTTTAGTGGTCACAAACTCCTGTAATTTTTTTGTCTGGGAAACTTTTTATCTCTCCTTCTATTTTGAGTGAGAGTCTTGCTAGGTAAAGAATTCTTGGCTGCATACTTTTCCAATTCAGCACATTGTATATATCCTGCCACTCCTTTCTAGGCTTGCCAAGTTTCTATGGATAGGTCTGCTGCAAACCTGATCTGTCTTCCCTTGTAGGTTAAGGACTTTTTTTCCTTGCTGCTTTCCTGATTCTTTCCTTTCCTGAGTATTTTGTGATTTTGACTATGATATGCCTTGTTGATGGTTGGTTTTTGTTGCATCTCATGGGAGTCCTCTGTGCTTCCTGGATTTTGATGTCTGTTTCTTTCCCCAGGTTAGGAAAGTTTTCTGTTATGATTTGCTCACATAACCCCTCTACCTTTTTTTCTCTCTCTTCATCTTCTGGGACTCCTATGATTCTGATGTTGTTCCTTTTTAGTGAGTCATTGATTTCTCTAATCCTTAAATGGTGCTCTTTTGCCTTAATCGCCCTCTTTTTTTTTCTGCTTCTATGTTCTCCATAAGTGTGTCCTCTATATCATTGATTCACTGCTCTGCTTCATCCATCCTTGCCACCCTGGCCACCATTCGAGATTGCAGCACTTAATAGCATTTTTTATTTCACCGTGACTAGCTTCTACTTCTTTTATTTCCATGGACAGGGATTCTAATCTATTTTCAACCCCAGCTAGTATTCTTATTATCATGGTTTTAAATTCTGGTTGAGACATGTTGCTTGTATCTGTGTTGATAAGTCACTGGCTGTCATTTCTTCCTGTTTTTTTTCTTTTGGGGTGAATGCCTTCATTTAATCATTTTGAAGGGAGAAAGGAAATGAAGTAAAAAAATAAAAATTAAAAAGTTAGAAATAACACAAAAAATAAAATAAAGGATGCTACATCCTAGGTGTTTTTGGTTTGGTTTTTGAAAGGAGTTTGATGGATTAGAGAAAAAAGGGAAAGATCAGAAAAGAAAAAAAATTGAAAAACAAAAAAAGGAAAAACTGAAAAAAATGGGAAAACGTTTGAAAATTTGAAAAATGAATACATTGAAATAGAAAAAATGAAATAATGGGGGAGATATTTTATTATCAGCTTTGGTTTTCTAGGCCAGTGGTTTCTAGGCTATTGGATTTCATTGAACAGTTACTTTATTTTATTTTACTTTATTTTATTTTATTTTTTAAATTTTAGGTGAATTATGATCTACATAATGGTTGAATGTAGAATATTTGAATGTAGAATGGTTGAATGGTTGAATATTTTAAAGAATTTGAGACCTTATTTTTTAGAGCAGTTTTAGATTTACAACAAAATTGAGGGGTTGGAACAGATATTTCCCATATATTCTCTGAACCCACATATGCATAGCTTTCCCCAACATCACTCATCTGAATGGTACATTCTTTATCAAGGATGGATCCACATTGATACATCATAATCACTCAAAGTCCATAGTTTATTTTAGGGTCCACTCTTGTACATTCTGTGGTTTGGATAAATGTATAATGGCATAAGTCTATTATTAAAATATCATACCGAATATTTTCACTACGCCACCAAATCCACTGTGCTCTGCTTAGTATGTTCACCTCCTCAGTCCTGACAACCACAGATATTTTGTCTCCATAGTTTTGCCTTTTCCAGAATGCCATATAGTTGGAATCACACAATAGATAGCCTTTTTAGATTAGCCTTTTTTCACTTAATAATATGCATTTAACTTTCTTCCATATCTTTTCATGGCTTAACAGTTAATTCCATTATTGCACTGAAAGTTAATGTATTGTCTAGATGTACCAAAATGTATTTATTTACCTTCTGAAAGACCTCTTGGTTGCTTCCATGATTTGGCAGTTATGAATAAACTGCTATAAATATCTGTGTGCATGTTTTCAACTCCTTTAAGTAAATACCAGGGAGCATGATCGCTAGATTTATGGTAAGAGTGTGTTTAATTTTGTAAGACATCAACGAACTGTTTCCAAAGTGTCTATATACCATTTTTCATTCTCACCAGAAGCAAATGTGTTTCTGTTGTACCACATCCTCCTCACGATTTGGTGTTGCCAATGTTCTAACAGTCATGTGGTAACATCTATTTGTTATTTTAACTTGCATTGGCATATGATGTGGAGCATCTTTTCATATGCTTATTGTCATCTGTATACCTTCTTTGGTAAGGTGTCTGTGAAGGTCTTTGGTCCATTTTTAAATTGGATTGTTTTCTTATTGTTGAGTTTTAAGAGTTATTTGTGTATTTTGGATAATAACCTTTTATCAGATCTATCCTTTGCAAATATTTATTCCCAGTCTGTGGCTTGTCTTTTCAGTCTTTTAGCATTGTCTTTGCAGGGCAGAAGTTTTTAATTTTAATGAAGTCCAACTTGTCCGTTATTTCTTTTATGGATTGTGCCTTTGACTTTGTATTTAAAAAGACATCACCATACCCAAGTCATGTAGGTTTGCTCCTATGTTATCTCTTGGGAGGTTTATATTTTACATTTCATGTTTAGGTCTGTGATCCATTTTGAGTATTTTTTTGTGAAATATGTAAGGTTGGCATCTGCATTCATTTTTTTTTTGCATCTGAATGTCCCATTGTTTCAGAACCAGTTTTTGAAAACACTATCTTTTCTCTGTTGTGTTCTCTTGTTTTCAAAGATCAGCTGATGATATTTATGACGGCCTATTTCTAGGCTCTCTACTTTGAATTTATTTTTAAGGAAAAAAATAAGAAGGGCCTAAATTGGGTTGTTAGAAACATGTTGACTACCACATAATTTCACAAAAAAAATGCTATTTTAACATCCAAAGAATAGGAAAGACATAACATCTGAAATAAAACAAAATAAAGTGAATAAGTTTAGTTTTATGTAAAACATCTATTATCCTTGCTTTTCTAATTTCACTTCCAGCCAATGAAAACATCTTCATTTTCATGCAGTAGACTATTAGTTTTGAAGTTTTATTACTTTCTAAGGTATTCTGTGGAAATTAAGGCATGTGTTGATTAACAATTCAAATGTGTAGATTCTACTTTTCATCATTCTCTCATATATTGCTATATCTGACACATTTTTAGAAAGTGCAAAGGCTAAAAGCAAATGAGTGGCCATGATAAATTTTCAGTGGGAGTACTGGAAAGGAGAGATGATATATTTGATCCACAAATGATCTGCTCATTATAAAATGTATAGAGGTCAATATTTCTATTATCTTCATTATTCCTACTTAGGAATACAAAAGCTATCTTCATTAACTGTATTCCCAGATTTATTAAAAACTGACAGCAAAGTCCTGAAAAATTTAAGTACCTACTGGAAAGGAAACCTCAGTAAGTTCATATAAGCACAAAAATTTGTTACCCATACACTATGAATGGCAAACTTACAAAATATATAATATTGTTCTTTATGTAGTTAGCAAATCTTATTGATTCTATACTGAATTTTAAATTCTATGCTGCAAAAGTAAGTTCAATTAACCAGGTATTTTCAGTTTTTCTTGTGCTTAAGAAATATGTGTTTAAAGCTAACCATTGCCTCTTTTTTTATTCCTGTAGACAAAGAAAAAATACAACAGGGTAAGAATCACACTTCTATACCTCTGGGATTTTGTGAATCATTTTGGAAGTTCATGATTTCTAATTTATTTGTCCTTTGGAAAGAAAATTACCAAGTAGTTTTTGAAATCATACCACAGTCTATGTGTATCCCAAAGGATCATAGATATATGTGGAATTTGGTTTAGGCAGCTCTAAGTAGTAACCAAGGAAATTCATTAAGGATCCAGTTAAATAGTCTCAAAACTGCCTCTCCATTCTTCCTTACTAAAATATTAGAATGCCTAGTCAGAATTTTGCCTTTTTTTACAGCACAAATGTATATTAAAGAAAGAGACAATTATCTTTTATATATCAAGGGCCAGAAAAAAAATCATGATAATTTCTAGTTTTCCTGAATAACTGTGAAGTAATATCTGATCCTGTACAAGTCAACTGATTTTTCTATTCCTACTACTAAGGTTAATAAGCTTTATACATTTTATAGTATATGTAAGAAAGAAGTACAGGTGACCTTAAATAATGTGGGGTAAGGGGTGTCAACCCCCCACATAGCTGAAAATCCATGTATAACTTTTTACTCCTCAAAAATTTATTCATAGCCTCCTACTGACTAGAAGCCTTATTGATAAAATAAACAGCATATTTTGTATGTTACATATACTATATTCTGTTATTCTTACAATAAAGTAAGCTAAAGAAAATAAAATGTTATTAAGAAAATTGTAAGGAAGAAGAAATTAATTTACAGTACTGCAACTATAAAAAATCCACATATAAGTGGACCCACACACTTAAACCCCATGTTGTTCAAGGGTTCAGGCTACTCTATTTGATTTGCATCAATTTTAGATTTTTTTATTCATGAAAAGATTTATTTTAGTTATAGTAATGTCTTATGCCTAATATTTTTCCACCCACTTAGTTTCCAAGCACTGCATTAAACGCTTTATATTTTCAATCTTCAGTCATCACAGCAATGATGATAATAACAAGGAGGGATTTAGTGAATGCCTATAACTACTTTATATGAATTTTATTTAGTACTCTTATCAATATTCTGAAGTAACTACTAATGTAATTCACACTCTAACGACTATTACAAGAAAACTGAGTCTCAGAGAGGTGAAATAACTTGCTTGGCATTACATCACTGTTAAGTAAAGGAGTTAATATTAGAACTCAGGTCTGTCTGAACCCAATGGCTAGGGTCTTCCTACTATTTTTTTCAGTTTATTTATTTTGAGAGGGAGAGAGAGAGAGAACAAGCAGGTGAAGGGCAGAGAGAAGGAGAGACAGAATCCCAAGCAGGCTCCATGCCATCAGTGCAGAGCCTGATGCAGGTCTTGAACTCATGAATGATGAAATCATGACCTGAGCTAAGATCAAGAGTCAAATGTTTGACTGAGCCACCCATGTGCCCCTCTTCCTATTACTTTAAAATCATGTGTTATATTGAGGGAAGAAACCACCCTGCATTAGAAACTCAATGTCATGTTTCATGTTTTAGCAACTCACTTAAGACCTATATAATTTTTAGCTTATCTCTAGCTTTTCTGATCTTATTTCCTTTTTTAAAATGGAGTAGTATATTGAGGTGACTGGGTATCTCAGTCAATTGAGCATCTGACTCTTGATTTTGGCTTGGGTCATGATCTCATGGTTGTGAGATTGAGCCCCACATCAAGCTCTGTGCTGAGCATGAAGCCTGCTTGGGATCGTATCTCTCCCTCTCTGTCTCCCCCTGCTCATGCTCTCTCTGTCTTAAAATAAACAAACATTAAAAAATAAAATAAAATAAAATGGAATAGTATATTCAATCAAATGAGATCACACATGTAAAGCACAGAATGTTAAAGTATTATACAACTATAAAGGAAAATAATAATGGTGAATAGATTATGTCTAACGTGTAATATTCCATTGTGTGTATATGTATATATGTATATACACACATATATAATTATTATAAATAGTGCTGCAATCAACATAGTGACCCACATATCTTCTCAAGTTAGTGTTTTGGGTTGAGTCAATACCAAGGAGTGGAATTACTGGATCATATCATAATTCTTTTTTCAAATTTTTGAGGAACCTTCATACTGTCTTCCACAGTGGCTATACCAGCTTTCATTCCCACCAACAGTGCATGAGTGTTCCTTTTTATCCATATCCTTGCCAACACTTGTTATTTTTTGTCTTTTTTTATTTTAGCCATTTGGAGAGGTGTAGGTAATATCTCTTTGTGGTTTTGATTTGCACTACCCGAATTATTAGTGATGTTGAGCATCTTTTAATGTGTCTTTTGGACATCTAGATGTCTTCTTTAGAAACATTCAGGTCCTCTGCCCATTTTTAACTTGAATTATTTATTTTCTTGGTGTTGACATGTATAAATTCCTTATATACTTTGGATATTAACCTCTTAACAGATGTATCATTTGGCAATATCTTCTCCAATTTGTAGGCTGTCTTTTTATTTTGTTGATTGTTTCCTTCACTGTACAGAACATTTCTGTTTTGGTGTGATACCAATAGTTTAATTTTGCTTTTGTTTCCCTTTCCAAAGGAGACATACATAGAAAAATGTTTCCACATCTTACATGTAAGAGATTACTGCTTATGTTTTCTTCTAGGAATTTCATAGTTTCAGGTCTCATATTTAGGTCTTTAATTCACTTTGTGTTTATTTCTGAGAATCGTGCAACAAAGTGGTCCAGTTTCATTCCTTTATATGTAGCTGTCCTGTTTTCTCAACACCATTTGTTGAAGAAACTGTCTTTTTCCCACTGTATGTTGTTGACTTTTTTTGTTGTAGATTAATTGACCAAAAACATGTGGGTTTATTTCTGTTCCATTGATGTGTCTACTTTTGTTCCAGTACTATACTGTTTTTATTGCTAAAGCTTTGTATTATATTTTTTTAATATGAAACTTTATTCTTTTTTATTTTTATTTGAATGAGAAAGAGAGAGAGACAGAGATAGAGAGAGAGAAGGACAAAGGGAGAGAAAGAATCTCAAGCAGGCTTCATGGTCAGGACTGAGCCTGGAATGGGGCTCCATCCCATGACCCTGGGATCACGACCTGAGCCAAAATCAAGAGTTGGGCACTCAACCGACTGAGACACCCAGGTGCCCCAACCTTTGAACTATATCATGAAATCTGGTATTGTGATAACTTAGGTTTTTTTCTTTAATTTTTTGATTTTTAAAATTATTTAAAATTTTTCCAGTATAATTAACATACAACATTATATTAGTTTCAGGTGTACAACATACTGATTAAATAATTGTATACATTACTCAGTGCTCATCATAAGGGGAATCTTTAATTCCCATCACCTATTTCATCCATCCCGCCACCCACTTCCCCTCTTGTGATACTTTCAGTTTTGTTCTTTTTCTTTTTTTTAATGTATGTTTATTTTTGAGAGAGAGAGAGAGAAACAGAACACAAGTAGGGAAGGGGCAGAGAGAGGGAGACACAAAATCCAAATCATAATCCTGGCTCTGAGCTGTCAGCACAGAGTCTGACACTGGGCTCGAACTCATGAACCATGAGATCATGACCTGAAGTCAGATGCCTAAACTGACTGAGCCACCCATGCGTCGCTTTTCTTTTCTTTCAGGATTGCTCTGGTTATTTAGGGTCTTTCGTGATTCCATACAAATTTTAGGATTATTTGTTCTAGTTCTGTGAAAAATGCTGTTGGTATTTTGATAGAGATTGCATTGAATATGTAGATTACTTTGGGTAGTATGGGCATATTGTTTCTCCCAATTCATGAGAATGGAATATATTTCCATTTTTTTTGTATTAATCATTGATTTATTTCATCAATGTTATACAGTTTTCAGAGTGCAGGTCTTTCACATCCTTGTTTAGGTTTATTCCTAGGTATTTTTTTTTCTTTTTGGTACAATCATAGATTTTTTTTTTAATTTCTCTTTCAGTTACTTCATTATTTGTGTATAGAAATGCAACAGATTTCTGTATATTCATTTTGTATTCTATTATTTTACTGAATTCATTTATCAGTTCTAGTAGATATTTTGGTAGTCTTCAGGATTTTCTATATAGCATATTGTGTCATCTGCAAATAGTGACACTTTTACTTCATCCTTACAAATTTGGATGCCTATATTTGTTTTTCTTATCTGATTGCTGTGGTTAGGACTTCCAATACTATTTTGAATAAAAGTGGTGAGAGTGGGCATCCTTGTCTTGTTCCTAATCTTAAAGGAAAAGCTCCAGGTTTTTCACTATTGAGTATAATGTTAGCTGTGAGTTTTTCATATACGGCTTTTGTTAAGTTGAGCTATGTTCCCTCCAAATCTACTTTGTTGAGAGTTTTATCATACATGGATGTTGTTATTTGTTGAATGCTTTCTCTGCATCTATTGAGATAATCTCATGTTTTTTATCATTTTTTTCTTGTAAATGTGATATATCACATTGATTGATTTGTAAATATTGAACCACCCTTGTATCTCTGGAATAAATCCAACTTGATTGTGGCAAATTATTTTTTCAGTGTATGGTTGGATTTGATTTGCTAATATTCTGTTGAGGATCTTTACATCAATGTTCATCAGAGATAATGGCTCTTACTTTTTTTTTGTAGTGTCTTTATTGAGTTTGGTAATAGGGTAATGCAGGTGTCATAGAATAAGTTCTTTTTTGTCTTTAAGTTTGAATTGAGTTTCTTGTAAGGAGCATATAGAAGAGTCTTGCCTTTTTAGTGATTTAGTGACCTTATGTCTTCTGATTGGCACATTTAGTCTATTTACATTCGAAGTAATTATTCATAAGTATGAACTTATTCCCATTTTGTTACTTGTTTTATGGGTGTTCTTGTATTCTCTGTTCCTTTCTTCTCTTGCTCTTCTTTGTGGTATGATGGCTTTCTTTAGTGATATGCTTGGATTCCTTTTTACTTTTTTCTGATTTTTGGTATGTATTTACTATTAGTTTTATATATAACTCCTTATTTATATAACAGTCTATATTAAGTTGTAATGTCCTATTCATATAACAGTCTAAATTAAATTGATTATCACTTAAGTTTGAATCCATTTTAAAAGCAATAAATTTTTTTACTCTCCCTCAAACATTTTATGTATATGATGTCATACTTCACATCCTTTTATTTTGTGAATCCCTTAAGTGATTGTTATAGATATAATTTATTTTATAGCTTTTATGCTTTAACCTCTGTACTGATTTTGTAAGCAATTAATCTACTTTTATTATATTTGTATTTATCTGTGATCTCTTCCCTTCCCCCTCATTCCTTCTCAGGAGCTACCCTTATTGGCTTGATGACTCTATGTGCTGGATTGTCCATTCCTGATCAGCTGGATTCCATTGTATGAAAGGTGGTCTATGGCCATATCATTCCTTGTGGGTCAAACATTTTATGGTCTACTACTTATTTTTCGTTAGGTCTTTTGCCAAATTCCTGAGAGAAATCTGAGGGGGAGTAGGTGGTGTCTGTTACACTTTTAGGAGGAACCTTACACCTGAGGGGATTTGCTCTGGTCAGACACTCACAGCATTTTCCCAAAATATGTGTTTTTCCCCACCCAGGGACCTCAGGTCCTAATCTTTCCCTCTCTGCCTGCTGAATCCTAACTTTTCCTATCATAGTTCGGTCAGACCAGATGCCTACCCTCAGACCATTTTGGGGGGCTTCAGTTACTCTAAACTGTAAAGTGCTTACCTTGTGTTGTCCCCTAAGAGGTTTTTGCTGGTGGGCAGGGTCTGCACTCAGACGAGATGTCTGCTGCGAGTCCATCGTTGAGATGCAATGACCCTGACCTACAAGGCTCTCTCTTTGTGCTGACCATTGTGATGTTTACTGTTGGTGGGTGGGACTGGCAGTCAGATCAGATAGCTGCCTCCAGCTCATTTCTGGAGCTGCAGTCACACTGGTGTGTATGTGTTTATCTTTTTCTGTCCCCAGGGCAAGAATCACTTTGGAGTGTTACTGGTCACTGTTGAAGCTGCTTGCAGAATGAGATATTCTAGGTGCAGCTTTGGAGGGCCTCCTGCCAAGTGGATTGGGTTGGGTGGGGGCAGGTCTGCAGGATAACAGGGGGGGTGGGTCCTGTGTTAGCAATGTGTAAAATATTGGAATTCCTTCTGGCAGGAGTCTGAGTATCTAGGCTGGGGACCAAGTGAGAGGAATGTACCTGCAAGTTCTTTTGTCCTTGCAGAAGTCTAAAGCCCTGCCCCTCCAGTGCTTATTCTGATACTAGTAAATAAATCTCCTTCTGGTATACCCCAGACACCTTTCAAACTGCTTTTACGGTGTATATTGGTGGGGTTGTTTGTTATGCTGTCACTTTAAGGGCTGAGATTCAGTTTCCTATTGCCCTCTGGATCTCCCAGAGCTAAGCCTACTGATTTTTAAAGTGCCCAGAGTTAGGTCTCACTGATTTAAAAAACTTAGGAAGGCTCACTGATTTAAAAAACTTATGAAGTGGGACTTAAGTCCCACTGGCTTTCAAAGCCAAATGTTATGGGAACTTGTCTTCCTAGTGCAGGTCCCACATGTCTAAGTTGCCTGTTGGTGGGGTCTATTATTCTCCCTTCTCTGTGTTTTTGGTGTCCCTCCTGTTTGTGATTAGTCTCTCTGGGAGTTTAGTTCCTAATCCATTCTCTATGCCTCCTACCATTTATCTGTAGCCTCTTCTCTATGATTAGCTGTAGAGAGCCTGTTATACCTGTATTCACATTATTATCTGATTTAGTTTCACTGATGTGGCTGTTATCTAGGTGTATCTGTGTGACCAGGTGAGCTTGGGATCCTTCTACTCAGCCATGTTGCCAGGTTCTTCCTAAGCATTTTTATTAAAGAGAAAAAGCCCACTCAGAACCACTTACCACTCACAATGACATACTCCTTCCAGGTAAATATTTAACAATAAAATACAAACAAAAATGGATATTTCTTTTTAAACAATCCCAATGAAGACTACAATTAAAGAATTTTTACCCATATTGTAGAATCATAGTTATTACTATATAAATAATACTTCATGAAACGAACAGATCAATGCTTCTCAAACTTTAATGTGTATAGGAATCACTTGGGGATTTTGTAAAATGCAGGATTGTGTTCAGTAAGTAGATCTGAGTCCTAAAATTCTGCATTTATAACCAGTTTCCAGATGATACCAATGCTGATAGTCCACAGACCACTTTTTAAGCAGCATGGAGCTAAGATGAATTTTGTGATCAAGACTGAGAAACTACTTTTCTGGAATGAAATCAAATCTAGGCCATGTGTTGGCCAAATAGGAATAGAAGAAATTATCTTCATTTCTCCTCTATCATTTCGTCAACCATCATATATTCTCAAGTGTCTGAAGTTTATCAGTATCTCTAAGAACTCATCATTTTCTTGTAGCACTAATTTTGTCTCAGGTCACCCAATTCCCACCCTTACTTTCTCCTTTTATAAATATTTGTGGTGTAGTAATGCTTACTTAAAAAAATTTAATGTTTATTTATTTTTGAGAGACAGAGCACAGGTTGGGAAGGGGCAGAGAGAGAGGGAGACACAGAATCAGAAACAGGCTCTAGGCTCTGAGCTGTCAGCACAGAGCCCGATGCAGGGCTTGAACCCACAAACCGTGAGATCATGACCTGAGCCAAAGTCAGACACTCAACCGACTGAGCCACCCAGGTGCCCCAGTAAGTTTACTTTAAATCATATCCAGAGATTACTCAAAGTATTCCATTTAAGGACACCTAGGTAGCTCAGTCGGTTAAGTGTCTGACTTCAGCTCAGGTAATAATCTCACGATTCATGAGTTTGAGCTCATATCTGGGTCTCCACTTTTAGCACTGAACCTTCTTCAGATCCCCTGTCTCCCTCTCTGTCTTCCCCTCTCCTGCTCTCTCTCTCTCTTAAAAAATATTCCATTTAATATTTCATTAAAAATAAATTTTGTTTACTTTTTTTAGTGCCTCTCCATGGACTTAATTTTATGCTTGTAGAGCAACAGGGCATGTACAGCTTTTTTTAATTAAAAAAAGAAAGACCATTTAAGGAAATAATTGAATACTGTTGCCATCATTACCATTATTAATCTTTAGATGCAGGTTTGGTTTTGTACCATGCATATATAAAGAGAGAAAACTATGAATTACTTACATGGGTTAGTGTGAAATGATGATTGAAATAAATAGTGCCTTTGGTTTTGAAGGTTTTCAACTTTTTGTCAAGAAATAGATACAATGCACAATAAATGGATACCATCTACACATGTGTAGATCTTTTCCCCATAGCATAACATCTTGTGGAATCATTCAAAGTGGTTTTTCTTCAATGATGAACAAATAAGATCATATTAAAATATGGCTTGAAAAAAAATTCAAGGCACAAATACCTTGTCATCTAGTAAATGTTCTTTCTTTTATTTTTTAATGTTTATTTTTGAGAAAGAGAGAGACAGAGCATGAATGGGATAGGGAGAAAGAGAGAGGGAAACACAATCTGAAGCAAGCTCCAGGTTCTGAGCTGTCAGCACAGAGACCAATGTGGGGCTCAAACCCATGAACTGGGAGATCATGACCTGAACCAAAGTCAGACACTTAACAGACTGTGCCACCAGAAGCCCCTAGATGTTCTGATCATATCATTTTACTGTGCATCTAAACTTCTCCCACAATATTCAAGTGAACCTGCAGAGTTGAAACAGGTTCTGGTTTCTCTATAAGAACTTCTTTATCATGCTTCCTATCCAGAATTTGTCTGCAGTATATGATTTGGTTAGTCTAACACATTGTGCTATTTTATTATCAAAAGTGTCAAAAGGAGTTTTGAAGTGAACGTGCTACATGTGGAATATTTACATTCATTTTTAAGATTCATAGTAATGTAGGTATTTAAATGGAGAAATAAAATTGTTCTGTATATATGTAAGCCACTTTAGATTTGAAATGTTCATTCTTGAGAATACTGTTTGCTGTTGTCTTGAAAAAATTCTATTCTTCAATAGTTTTCAAATAGTTCCCAAAGAACAGCAGAATAAATACATCTTTCTCCCCAATTCCTTTGTATGACAGAACAAATTATTTTCTTAACAAATAATAAATAAATTTATTTGTCTTAATCTTTACTTCTCATGCCACAGGTAAAATATGTTACCTTGTGTTGTTTGCCTTTAGAGAGTCACAAATAAGGACCACTGACTCAAATAATATCCTTTCAAATATCATTAATCTGTACAAGAATGAGGTGTAGATACTCATCAACTTTATATCAGCATTTTTTTTAAGTTTTTGTTTTAATTCCAGTTAGTTAACATACACTGTTATGTTAGTTTCAGATGTACAATATAGTAATTTGATATTTCCATACATCACCCTGTGTTCATTACAAGTGCACTCCTTAATCACCATCACCTGTTTAACCCACCCCTCCACCCACCTTCCCTCTAGTAACTACCAGTTTTTTCCCTATAGTTGAAAATCTGTTTCTTGGTTTACCTCTCATTCTTTTTTCCTCCCCCTACTTGTTTGTTTTGTTTCTTAAATTCCACATATGAGTGAAATCATATGGTATTTGTCTTTCACTGACTGACTTGTTTTACTTAGCAAAATACTCTCTAGATCAGCCACATCATTGCAAACAGCAAGATTCCATTCTTCTTTATGGCTAATATTCCAGTGTGTGTGTGTGTGTGTGTGTGTGTGTGTGTGTCTCACCTCCTCTTTATTCATCAGCCAACACTTGGACTATTTCCATAATTTGGCTATTGAAGATCATGTTGTTATAGACATTGGAGTGTGTGTATCCTTTGAATTACTATTTTTGCACTCTTTAGGTAAATACCCAGTAATGTGATTCCTGGATTGCAAAATAGTTTGATTTTTCACTTTTTGTGGAACCTCCATACAGTTTTCCATAGTGGCTGTAGCAATTTGCATTCCTACCAACAGTGCAAGAGGATTCCCTTTCCTCCATATCCTCACCCACATCTGTTGTTTCTGGTGTTGTTAATTTTAGCCATTCTGACAGGTTGAGGTCATATCTCATTGTAGTTTTGATTTGTATTTCCCTGGTGATAAGTGATGTTGAACATCTTTTCATGTGTATGTCTTCTTTGCAAAAATGTCTCTTCATGTCTTCTGCCCATCTTTTAATTGTACTATTTATTTTTGGGATGTTGGGTTTTGTATCAGCATTATTGTATTTGTTTATTCACTCACAAAGCTCTGTAGGGACAATCATCTACTATTAGATGATTAGCTAGAAATGAAGCGCTCCAAACACACATATCACTAGAGGCAACATTTAGGTTTGACGTTCTTGAGGAACATAATCAGAATAGATCATTACATCTCTTTAACAAAGAACCACTAAACTTAACATAAACTAACATATTCTTCAGAGTTAGTGAACCAAATTAGGAGCCTTCTGACATGATGCTTTAGTGTTCTATCACTTTGAGAAAGCATAGTGACTAATTAAATGCCTTTAAATTTTCTCAATAATTATGTTAGGGTCTGTTTACAGCAAAGTTTTTAACCTAAAGGAAATACAGCTATTTGATCTCTTGATGCTTTAGATAACCTTAAGGTCAGACAATTTGTATGAAATATAGGCAAATGGCCAAAGTCTTTGTCTTTATAGTAACTTTTAATTAATGTTAGACTGTGACCTTTATATGTAGACTTGCAGGCAATTTTGCTTAGAACAATTAGATGATATTTTGTTAGTGAACTTAAGCACAACATAATTATTCCTAAAAGTCATACATAGTATAGATGAGCACAGAATTAGGAATTTCAGATTTATATATATTTTATTCATATTTAAATGGATTAATGCAACAACAGTAGATAATGGAATCTACCATGAAAAGGGGAAAAGTACTTTCATAGATCACTTTTTAGTACCATCTTTCAAAAAGCTGTGTGGGGATGCTGGGTGGCTCAGTCGGTTCAGTGTCTGATGTCAGTTCAGGTTATGATCTTACAGTTCATCACTCGATCCCTAAGTTGGGCTCTGTGCTGACAGTTCAGAGCCTGGAGTTTGCTTAGGATTCTGTCTCCCTCTCTCTCTACCCCTCTCCCACCCGCGCTTTGTCTCTTTCTCTCTCTCTCTAAAAAATAAATAAACATTTAAAAATATTATTTATTTTAAGAGAGAGAGAGAGAGGGAGAGAGAGATCCAAAACAAATTGTGCACGGTCAGTGTAGAGCCCAACTTGGGGCTTGAACGCACAAACCATGAGATCATGACCTGAGCCGAGATCAAGAGTCAGATGCTTAACTAACTGAGCCACCCAGGTATCCCTCCTTAAATATTATTCAATTTCAGGTTCATTTTTAATTGTTAATCAGTAATTACCTAAATCATTAACTTAAGCTGTTTAGATATCTTTCTGAAAATAACTGACTAAAAATAACTCATTCAATTTCTGAGATTCAATGAGTCTTCAATTTACTTTAACTTTCTGCCAAAGACCATGTTGGCTCCCTTCAAGACAGTTCAAAATATAAATGATAGCCACCTGGCTGTTTAGCGTGCACATAATTGATTGTTGGCAAAAAGAGATGTAAAGGGAAAGCTTTTAAATTGGAAAAGGAATATTCCTGAAGGACATGAGATCTCAAAATTGGCAGAGGTGTTATCAGTCTATAAGGAACAGTTGAACGGCAAACAATGTGCCAGTACAACAGATGTATTTTTGGACTATGGTAATTAAAACAACAACACACTACAATATATAAAAGACAAAGGATATATAATTTAAAAAAAAACATCTAACAGAGTTAACACTAAAAAGAAAGTGTCTTTTTTTCTCCATTGAAATTAAGGGACTTCTGTACGTACTATTTAGTAATGATAATGAATACAATTTTGCATTTGTATGTTTATGATTAGGTATTATGGCAAGAAAAATCAATATTATATTTAGGTAGAACTCTATTTATTAAAATAATAAAGACTTAAAAATTTTTTAATTAAAAAAGATTAAAAATTTTTATATGAGGCTTTGATACAATGATGCAGTTGTTAATACTCACTACTGCAAGCATTTTGGTGTCATTAATACTTTTGTCTTATTGTACCAAAGATCCATTAAGCCAGACCTAATCTTATAAGCCAAAACACTGAGGATGATAAACTCAGTGGAATATACTAAGGCAAACCTTACTTAGAGAAGCAATGGAGAGATCACAGAGGAAGACAGAGATATCAGAGAATCAGAGACAGTCACTGATAGTATTATATATTAGAGCTATATTTGAAGGGAAAGTGGTACCTAAAGAGCTTTTCTATACAACAATCTGGGCACATTGCTTTCCCTAACTAGACTCATATAGGGAATAAATTTAGGGAAATTCTTACTTTTTGTCCCTTAACATCCAACGTGAGTATCTCATAAAGTATAACAGTTAGAACAGTACCTTATATGTAGTAGGAACTCAGATATTTCTTGATTTGTTTACTGATTTAATCAACCACAAGTCTTCAATTTAAGATAAAGGCATTGCTTAAGTACATAATGCTGATTTATTACAATGCCATTTTTTCTGAAATAGCTTGTGTGTGTGTGTGTGTGTGTGTGTGTGTGTGTTACATATTAATTTACTCACAAGAGTACTGAATTAGGTATTGAGGATAGAGCTAGCAACAAACCCAACAAAAATACTTTCATTGGGAGAAACATACAATAAATAAATAAGGAATTAAAACATGTGGCATGATAAGTAATGATAAATACTACAAAGAAAAATTAAGCAAGAAAGAAGTAGAGAGGGCTGATATTTTAAATACAATATTCAACACAAGCTTCAGTAAGGTAAAAGTTGACGAAATATTTGAAATTTGAGAGAGCTGTATAAGCAACTATTTGGAGGAAGAGCACTACAGGCAGAGGAAACAAAGTTATAAACAATGAGATGAGATAAAATGGTATTTTAAAACCATGCAAAGTTGATGTGATCACCTAGGGATTGAGTGAAATGCAAAGGCCCCAAGATTGACTTCACACCCAAGTTTTGGACACACCAAAGTCCTGAGTGATCTATTACAGATGTTCTCTGCCTCTGCTTCTCTGCCTCTCTCTCTCTCTCTCCCTCTCTCTCTCTCTACTAAATTCTTTGAGTTCTCTCATACATACTCAAGAATGAGAGCTAGTGTAGCCAACCATAATGATTGCATTATTCTGATCATTAACTGTTAAAAACAGCATACTGCCAAGTGCACTCTATCTCACTATCCTGAGTTAAGTATGCACTGCAATGTGCCATGTTTACTCTACTGTGGCCTTTGTACCCTTTATTTTAGGTTCTGGTCAACAGTTTTGATAAAAGCATTTAAAGCAATAGTATTAGGACAGTCCCAAGGGAAAAAACTATTAAGCTGGTTATTAACATATAAGTTTTATGATGGTCAAAATTACCTTCAGTCAGATGGTGGAGGAAATAAGATAAAAATAAGAAAACAAACAGGGATTTGGGAAGCCCTTTGACATTATAAAATGCATCACAAGCTACTGAAACTTGGGAGGACTGACTAGAATGATGTGAAAGGTAGTTGGAAGCAACTATGACCAGAGACATTTTATGACTTCAGGGGACTTAGAGACAACAATATGTAATATTGTTAATATAATATTCTTGGACATTTTCCCATGGGGACTATGCTGAAAAGGCTTTGGCTGATTCAGTTCATATTTCCATTTCTAGAGATACAAAATGCAGTACACAAATACACACACAGAGCTACACACATATATACATACATGTATTCTTTTTTTCTGTTGGTTGGCTATAAAGCTATGCTTCCAATGGAAATATTCCTTATTTTTAAAGGATATATTCTTTTCCAGTCCAATATTATTATGTTTTTTCAGGTGGAATGTGCTTGAAATTCATCTAGAAGAGAGAGAAGGTCTTAAAGATTTCTAGTCCAAAATCACTGTTTTACGTATGGCTAAACAGGTCTAAAGTAAGCAATAACTTGTATAAGGTCACTACATCAAATAAGTGACAGATACAGTACTTTAATTTAGGTCTCCAGACTTCTTCTGCATGTGGAAAATTAGACATAAGCAAATACAAACCAAATAAGCCTATAAGATATTTTCTCCTTTATCCTCTAAACTCATATGTTTTTCTCTTCTTGAATATTCAAATGTGTATCCCAGACAAAGAACCATGAAACATGTATGGAACTTTTATTTAATTTTACCAAAGTAAATACCAGTATACACTTTGAGGAAAGGAACCAGGTATGACTCATCTTTCTTTATTTCTGTTGCAACCAACAAAAATATTTCATATATTGTGAGTACCCACTGAAAGCTGATTGAGTAAAAGGGATTATTTCTTGAAATATTATACAAAAATGAATTACAACATATGAACCATATGGTTTGTTTTCCATTGAGTAATAACTGTTACCACTTATCAATTGCCAGGTACTGTGCTATGAGATTCACATGTATATTTATCTTCACAAAAATCCTATGAGATAGGTTTTATTATCCTCCCTCTATTTTAGATTAGGAAACTGAAGTTCAACTAATATGCAACTTTCCAAGGCAATACAGGAGGCAGATGTATGCAGCAGCGACCAGAACCTGGGCCTGACTGATTTCACATTGAACTGCCTCCTGATCTAAAAAGAAAAATAAAAACACCAATGAGAGTCACAATTAATAGAAAACACAAGATTGAAAAGTATTATCTTGTACCAAATCTGCATAGGACAGTAGGAGAATGAAATTTTCTATATGATTTACTGGGACTTGTTTTCCAATATTTTTCAGTGCTTCTGGCTTTTAGTAATGACACATTTATTTAAGCTGGAGGTAAGAGGAAAGAGAGTCTAACCCAATGATTCCATCAACAATTATAAAAACAAATACAGTAAAGCTTTTGGCCCACTAATGGCTGTAAATAAAATCTTGGGGAATAAAAATTTCAATGAAGCACATGATAAAAAGCATCTGAACATTTGGCAAAATGTTTTAAAAACTATATATTAAGTCAATTTTCTGCCTTATATTCTATATGGCAGCATATTTTTATTATTGAATATCTATTCATGAAACCTACTTCAGTTGAGCTACTCTGAATAATGACAGCTAATAAGAACCTACAACATATTTAGCAAGTATTTAAGGATGTATTAGTCCTCATAGCAAGTGTTTAAGAATGTATTAAAATCTTCATTTTACAGAACAAGTGTCATAACTCACCAATCCAAAAAGACACTGAACACGCCAATTAAACATTTGTGGCAGTTCACAAGAATTTCAGACAAATGTGGGGACAGTATTGTTATAAAACTAATGCCAATGACTTAAGCTAGGATTGTTTTTCACATCTTTGAAATTATGTCTTATCTAATCATTTTAGCAAATATTTCTTTAACTGGTATACCTCTAAAAATGGAATTTGAAATTCTGATCAATTAAACTACTTTGGAAATTGTGCCTCCTCTGTTTTCTAGAAATTTGTCCACTTGTATTTCAAAAATTTTCTATCAGTAACTCTAGAAAACTGTACTTTTCTGAACTATCCATTGCTTTCATATGCTATTCTTGCACTAAGAGTGAGGAACCAACATAACTTTCAAAAATCCTTCCAGGAGCAGAAGGTGGTACAAAGACATATCTGTCACTTTAGTCTATCAAGGGAAACCAAAATACCACATCTTGGGGAAGCAGATTCCTAAGGGAGCACTCCACGGGTTAATAATAATGCAAAGCTTTGTAACTGTCAGTGAAGGTACCATTTGTATGAACGAAATAAAATTAGATTTCTGTAGTGTGTTTTCCATATGAAATTCAAAATGAGCAAACACGTACTTCTGACCCACTCAATAGTATATTATTTTTCTACCCTCCACATTCCCAAGCAAATGAATGTAGCAAGCAACACTACTTGGTGTTAAATCCTATCTAAAAACTTGTAAAATCTCAACTGCAAAATATAAGTACTTCTCATAGTATTCTTACTGCCATTCTGAAAATGTACTTGAAAAATATAGTATTGCCTAAATCAAAAAACACAAAGATGTTACTGCACTATTTTGCTTTGTCTAACAACCTCATTCATAACTAATGGGAATAAATATCTGCTAGAATAATTTAAAATATCTCACTCTCATTCTTTCTTTACTCTGAGAAGCTCAATTTTGCAATTACTGATTAGTGTGGCAAACAGCTACCTAACATCCAAACACCCTTGATAGAAATTTAATGAAAGAAAGTCCTAATGAATTTTAAGTGGAGTTTCACCAACACACTAACTACTTTACTTTCAGATAGTAATACAAAAAATTCTGAGTTTCAAAATTTGGAAGCCCTGAAGTATGATTTGGGCTTTGCATATTGAAGTCCTATTGTAGGACACAACCTTTCCTGGTTCTTAATTTCCTCATATGTAAAATCAAGAAAATGTTTTACTTGCCCATTTTCATAGGTTGTTATGAACATCATATGAAATTCAAAATATAATCATGTATTTAAAGCTGTTAAGTAAAATACCTGAATATGAGATTATTTTTAATTGAATTTGGGGAAAACAATTAAGAAATAGCAAAAGTTATAAATTCTAAATAATTTTAAGGTAATACAATTTGATTATTTTCAAGTGTAGGAAGTAATTCACACTAGGTTTACACCTTATTGACCAGTATAATGAATGGTTAAGAATAATTTATAATTAACATTTCATTGTAAAGGGAAATGTTTATTAAGGTCATTGAAATATTTCTCCTCTTGAAAGTCTAAAATTGAGCTGTGGTTGCCACATGTGGTTACTTATATTAAAATTAATGAAACTTAAGAACAAAATTAAATTCTTCATTTATATTAACTACATTTCCAGTGCTCAATAGCAATGTTTTATTTTACAGTACTACTCTATTTTACAGGCTACTAAATTTTACAGTAGAGTTATAGAACATTTCCCATGTCATAAAAAATTCTACAGTACAGGGCTACTGTATAGACAGAAGGTAACATTTCAGTTGGAACTTGAAAGGTGTGTGAATTTACCAGTCAAAAAACACATAGATGTATGAGTATAGGGGTGTGCCTGTGTGTATATGTGTGTGTTTACAGAGAGGGATTTTGTTGGACAGTGCTACTCTAAATAGTCTTAGTTCTCCCAACAAACTTATTTATACCTTTATTTAGCAAAACTTTTATTCATAGTTATCACAGTGCCTTTTTATAAATGTTTATTTATTTTGAGAGAGAGAGAGAGAGAGAGAGCATGAACTGGGAAGTGGCAGAGAGGGAGAGGGAGAGAGAGAATCCAAAGCATGCTCCATGCAGGGCTTGCTCTCACGACTGTGAGATCATCACCTGTGCTGAAATCTAGAGTCAGTCACTTAACCAACTGAGCCACCCAGGAGTCCTCACTTTTTTTAATGTTTATTTAAAGATATCACAGTGTTAAAACCTAGCCAAGCTCTAATCCAGTAATTATGCTTTAAAGAAAAAAACGTGTATTAAATAGCAGCATTTAGTGATGGCACATAAACAAATGATGCATTTTAAATTTTTTAATTCTACACAATTTTTAAGTTTAACTTGAATCTAAGCCACAGTCCATCAGAGTTGTGCAAAACATTAGTGATTCAAAACTTCCGTTTTGGAAAAAAAGGATACTAAGGCTAAAGGGTGAGGAAAGTCTTGCAAACAAAATTTGGATTTTAAATGTTATTGATATTATTAATAGAACCAAGAACGGAAATACCTTAGTTTCATTCTTGATTTTGGTATCAATTAGTAAAATCCTTGCCATTCTTATGTTTCTCCCCATACGACACCAAAGACTTATTTTGTTAGTAGCTATGCCATGAATATATTGTGTATAGTTTGTTGATAAAACCTTTAGAAATTCTATTTTTTATTATTTTTTTTAGTATTTATTGATTTTTGAGAGAGAGAGAGACAGAGTGCGAGGGGAGGAGGTGCAGACACACACACACACACACACACACACACACACACAGATTCCAAAGCAGGGTCCAGGCTCTGAGTTATCAGCATAGAGCCTGACATGGGACTCAAACACACGGGCCGAGAGATCATGACCGGACCCAAAGTTGGACATTTAACCAACTGAGCCACCCAGGTGGCTAGACTTTTTATTAAAGGGATCATTTTCACTATTCTTTGGATATTCAAATATGCTGAAAATTTTGACAAGAAGTAATGAACTTGAATAGAAATTTACAAATTTACCCATTTAATCTGTTGGAAAATTCAGAGTTGATTGAAATAGAAAATAAATGGGGCGCCTGGGTGGCTCAGTCGGTTGAGCCTCCGACTTCAGCTCAGGTCATGATCTCGCGATCTCGCGGTCCGTGAGTTCGAGCCCTGCGTGGGGCTCTGGGCTGATGGCTCAGAGCCTGGAGGCTGCTTCCGATTCTGTGTCTCCCTCTCTCTCTGCTCCTCCCCCATTCATGCTCTGTCTCTCTATCTCAAAAATAAATAAACGTTAAAAAAATAAAAAAAAAGAAATAGAAAATAATTAACAATCTATATCCTGCTTATTTTATTTTTTTAAGTTTATTAATTTATTTTGAGAGAGAGAGAGCATGAGTGGGGCAGACATAGAGAGAGAGGGAAAGAGATAATCTCAAGCAGGCTCCTTACTGTCAACATGGAGCCTGACACGGGGTTCAATCTCATGAAGGGTGAGATCATGACCTGAGCTGAAATCAAAAGTAGGACGCTTATCTGACTGAGCTACCCAGGTCCCTCTATTTTATTTTTTAAAAGTGCAATTATTTATTTTGAGACAGTGGGGGCAGGGGAGAGAGAGAGAGAGAGAGAGAGAGAGAGAGAGAGAGAGAGAGAGAATCCCAAGCAGAATCCATACTGTCAACGTGGATCCCGATGTGGGGCTCAATCTCACGAACTGTGAGATCATGACCTGAGCTGAAATCAAGAGTTGGATGCTTGACCAACTGAGCCACTCAGGCACCCCATCTATATCCTACTTATACAGGTAGAAGTATTGATTCTTAAAGTCCCAGATAAAAATTCAACCTTGAAAATGATTCACACATTTAATTTTTTTTTAACTGAAGGTCTGTGATGTATTAGGCACAATGCTAGGCCCTAGCTCCATATACCTAGAGTATAATTTGATTATAGTCTAATGAGTAAAAACAGATATATAAAAAGATCAATGAAATGGTTAGTAAGCAGCATACATTTAATAGTCAAACGCCATGTATAAGGCACTGTAATACAGTGTAGTAACTGCTGCTGGAAGAGTGGACCAGGCTCAATGGAAACTTAGAAAAAAGATCATCTAATTAATAGTTCTTTTTCTGTGCTCCTATATTACTCTTTACACTTTATTATATCACATATTCTTTATCCTTCATCTTCAGTAGTTATCTGTTTATGCATTTACCTCTTCTAATAACTCATAAGCAATTGAATAACAAGGACTTTATTTTGAACCAGAGAGCTTAGTATCTTGTAATACACACGGTGGATACTTCATAAATGTCACATGAATACTTTTTAATAGACAATAAGAATAAGTATGTAATGTGCAATGCATTTGATTGTAAATGGACTTTTACTTGGTTTATGTAGTTTTTTGAAAATAAATAAAACATTCTGATAATGTTACAGTCCAACCTTTTTGTTGCTATTTTTTATATTAATGCAAAAAATAACATTTTCAACAGTCCATTGGAATATTTGATTAAAGCTACCTTTGGTTTTGAGTATCTTATTTCTGTCAGAAAGAATGATGACCCTAAAATAGGTTTTAGGTTTTGTGAAGTAAGACTGTTACCCAACCATATGTTTCTCTTTCTTTCTTGTCAATAGAGATCCAGTTGCCATGGCAACCGAGTTGTGTAGAATGTTACAGGGCAGCATTTGTTGACAGTTTCCAGTCGGATTACTGCCCAGCCAGGCTCTTAGAAGAAAAGAATGCACATTCTATTTCAACAGTTTAACAAAATGCACTCCTTGGTCTAAATTGAACACACTCCCTATTCAAGATGTCCCTACCATGCTAATATACATATATTGGTGGGGGGAACACTTAAAAAATAAATTTGCCTGTATCTGAAAGGGTGATGTTTCTGTATAATTGATGCAATATAATGTAAAAAGATTTATTTTGGTGAAGAGCCTCAAGAAAGTGTCTTTTGTTTTGTCTTGCTTTTGTTTTCATTGATATATAATGAACATAATATTGTATTAGCTTCAGGTGTACAACATATTGATTCAATAATTCTATACATTACTCAATGCTCACCATGATAATTGTAGTCATCATCTGTCACCATATAACATTATTACAATATTATTGACTATATTCCTTATGCTGGGCGTTTTATATACATGACTTACTTATTTCATAACTGGAAGTTTGTACCTCTTAATCCTCTTTGTCTATTTCACTCATCCCACCACCAATTTCCCTGCTGGCAACAAGCAGTTTTTTTCTCTGTATTTAATAGTCTGTTTTTCTTTGATTCTTTGTTCAGTTGTTTTGTTTTTTTTTTCTCCTAGATTTCACATATAAGTGAAATCATATGGTATTTGCCTTTCTCTGTCTGGCTTATTTAACATAACACCTTCTAGGTCTAGTTGCAAATGCCAAGATCTCATTGTTTTTTGTACCTCAATAATATTCCATTGGATATATATATATACCACATCTTCTTTATCCATTAAACTATGGATGAACACTTGATTTACTTCCATATCTTGGCTACTATAAATAATGCAGCAATGAAGATACAGGTGCATATATCTTTTTAAGTTAGTATTTTTATTTTCCTTGGGTAAATGCCCTGAAGTAGAATTACGGGATCATATAGTAATTCTATTTTTAACTTCCTGAGGAGACTCCATACTGGTTTTCACAGTGGCTGCACCAATTTAAATTCCCACCAAGAGTACATGAAGGTTCCCTTTTCTCCACATCCTTGTCAACACTTGTTATTTCTTGTCTTTTTGATTCTAGCCATTTTGACAGGTATAGGGTAACATCTCCTTGTGGTTTTGATTTGCATTTCCCTGATGATTAGTAATGTTGAGTGTCTTTTCATGTGTCAGGTGGTCTTTTGTATATATTCTTGGAAAAATGTCTATTCAGATCTTCTGCCCATTTTTAATTGGGTTATTTGTGGGTTTGGTGTGTTGATCTCTATAGTATACACAAGAATACACTCAAAATGATTTAAAGGTCTTTATGTGAGACCTGAAACGATGCAACTCCTAGAACAAAACATAGGCAGTAATCTCTTTATTATTGACCTTAGCAACATTTTTCTAGATATGTCTCCTCATACAAAGGAAACAGAAGCAAAAATGAACTACTGTGACTGCACCAAAATAAAAAGCTTTTGTAGAGTGAAGGAAACCGCCAACAATGAAAAGTCAAAGCTAATGAATGGGAGAAGATAGTTGCAAATGGCATATTAGATAAGGGTCAGTATCCTAAATATACAAAGAAAGTACCTTTTGAATCTTCTCATTCAAAAAAACACCTTGTATAGGAGTAGTATTATGAATAAAATGTAGAGATGCAGGAACAGTTTTGCTTATTATCATGGTTCTTTCCTCATTCTTACAAATACTTTTAAAATATGATTATAATATATGGTAAGTTAGGAAATTTTCTTCATCTGCTGTTTCTATAATTTATTTATGACTGAAAATAAATGCATTGCCCCATGGATGAGTGGAGAAAGATAAAGAGAGAGAATTCTAGATTTACCCCAACTTCCCTGGAAATTACGTTTTTGTAGGCCAGGGATGAGCTGGAAGATCACCTGAGTTGACCCGTGATTTCAAAAATTGACGATCCAGCTAGAATTTATTTGCCTTCTTCGGCAAAGAAAATATATAAGCTTAGAGGACAGTCCCCAATCTATGTCACTTTAACGCATAAACAGCTTTGCAGTTCAGGCTATGAAGAAGATAGTCAGGTCCAGAAAAAGAAGATAAAATATGGGAATAAATTTACAAAAGCTTTAAAAAGAAATTCAGGCAGAACCAAATAATTCAAGAAAACAGTGGTGCTAGTGGTTCCTGATTCCAATCCAGACTCTTCCTTCTCTAGGTGACTGGACCCCAGAAACACCCAGTGAGAACGCACAATCAAAAAAATTATCAGTCATTGACACTGTATTTGGTACAAGCCCACACATCCTTCCCTGAGGTTATGGTTTAATTTACTCAATCTCTCTTCTAAATCCTACTAACGTTCTGTAGCCCTACCTTTCTATGATAATCTGAATGATTACAAGAAGAAAATCTAAAGTGAAATTTCTTAAAGTTAGGGTTAATGAGTCCTTGAACTTGGATTAAAAAATACATCTGATTTTCACTAATCTTTCATTGAAATTCATCATTTCCCTAAGTTATTATTGTTGGCAATAATTCAAAGTGTTATTACCAGAATCTCAACTTGGTCACCAATATAAACTATAAATATTATATAACATCACACTTTTTGTCAATGTCACCAAAATCATTATATTCATCATTACTTTCAAGTTGTGTTAGCTCTTAGTCCCACTACTAGAGGTTTTGTTTTATGTGTTAATAGTGAAGTGCATATATTGCCATAATACATGTTTATTTTTAGAATATTTTGATAACTGCATTTGAATGTAGTTGGTTTTCTTTGTAATCATTTGTATTTCATTTTATACATATTAAAATATTATTCTGTAAAAGGGGTCTATCAGTTTTCCCAAGCAGCCTAAGAGATGAATGATGTGACAAGAGGTTAAGGATTCCTCCTATAGAGGAAGGGGAAGAAATCAATAAACTGTTTCATCACACTATGGCTTAGAGTAAGGGAATCACTTCACTCTTTATGTTGTTTGTTTTGTGTCATTTCACTTTTGCTTTACGCTTTAAATAAACTAAAATTTGCTTAGTGTTTCTAAAATTTACTTGAGGAAAAAAAACACGTAAAGCCTTCCTTAAAAATACAAATTCCTAAAAAAAAAAAAAAAAAAAAAAATACAAATTCCTGAGACCACCCTAGACTTACTGAATCAGAGAGATGGACTTGGTATTTTGTGTTGTAACAAGCACAAACCTGTGTTTTTATCTTAGGAAAAATTGTAGGAAAAAAACTGAATTAGAGGAATCATGAAGGATTGAAAGTGAGAACTCAGTGTGAGGTATAACAACTCAGTGACTAGGATTTGAAACCAGAATAATCAACATTGCTTTGCCAGCCAAGAAGTTGCTGACAGATCTAGACAAGTGGATCTAAATGTGATTTCCAGACCAACAGTAGTCACATCACATGAAAACTTGTTAGACATGAAAATCATTGAAACCCACCCCAGGCTTCCTCTCTCACTACAAGATCACATGGAATGAATAACCAAGGCTCACCTAAGTGATATCTTCTGATGGTGGGGCCTAGCAATTTCTATTTAAAAAAAAAACAAACTCATCAGTTCATCCTGACTCAGGCTCATACCTGAGAACCAGTGGAATTAATGGTGACTTTGTGCCATATTAAAGGGTTTAATCTTTCTGGGAAGAAAAACACCAGCAAGATAGCCAAACAGGTGATTTCCAATTTTAGTCTCCCTCACAGAAAGAAGAACTAGCAACTATTCATAGAACAACTTTACGAAGATCCCAGAACACAGGAGTAAGCCTGGCTCAACCCCTTGGAACCACAAAAATTGAGGGAAAAAAAAAACTACTAGAAAGGTAAGAGGAATGGTTTTACTTTAAGCAACTCATCTCTCCCCTATACCAGTGCAGTGCTATACTGAAGGGTTCACTTTGGGCTTACAGTTTCTCCAGCAAGAAAAGAAGATTACAAGGTAGACATTCAGCTGTCTCAAATTTCAGAGATGCTTCCTGAGAGACCCACCTACATGTTACCACACAGGGATCACTTGGAGGGGCAATGGGGCCTGCAGCAACAAGAATGTGGATCATGACAAACAGAGCTCCTGTCGGTGACAGCATCGAACTAACAGATTACAACTAACATCTTTGCTCACCTGCAGAGCTGAGTTGGTGGTCCCATCTGCCTAGGGAGCTCAATCAGCAGTTCTGCCTGGTTTGGGTCCCCCTGCTGGTGAACCATCTCAGATTCGGCCTGGTCAGGGAAGCAAGACACTGGCATCTCCCAACTTCTGAGCATAGACTCCATTCCCAACCAAACCAGTAAGCCTGCCCAGAGATGTAGGGAAACTGCAGAGCACATGGTATGGCACACCTGGGCAGGGAAGCAAGGAAATGACCCCACTCAATTGCTGAAAAAGGCTGAAATTGGAGACTGCTTCTTCAAATATGCATATACCAATGCAAGTATACAAGGATTACAACAAAGAAGCAGGTAAATATGACACTACCTGAGGAAACTAACAAAGCTTGAATAATGAACCCTAAGACATGGAGATTTATGAACTGACAAATAACTCAGAATAATCATCTTAAAGAAATTCAGTGAGTTAAAAGAAAACACAGATAGACTAAGTAAAACTACGAAAACACGCATGAACAAAATGAGAAGCTCAACAAAGAAATAGAAACCTTAAAAAAAATGATCTAGAATGGAAAAACACATTGCCTGCACTGAAGAATTCAATAAAGGGCTTCAACAACAAACTCAATCAAGATAAGGAAGAAGGCATATCATTTGAAATTACCAAGTAATAGAAGAAAAAAGAATGAAGAATAAAAAAGGAAAAAAGAGTGAAGACAGCCTACATAAATTATAGAATATCATTTAGAAGAATCTATGCATTAGGTGCGCCTAATGCACCTAGTGTGCAACTAGTGTGGTTCAGTCGTTTAAGCATCCGACTTTGACTCAGGTCATGATCTCACAGTTCATGGGTTCGAACCTCACATTGGGCTTTGTGCTGACAGCTCAGAGCCTGGAGCCGGCTTTGGATTCTGTCTCCTTCTTTCACTGCCCCTCACCCATTCATGTTCTCTCTCTCTCAAAAATAAATAAATGTTTAATTTTTTTTTAAAAAAGAATCTATGCATTAAAAAATAATCTATGTATTATTGGAGTTCCAGAAGGAGAAGAGATGGAGAAACAGTCAGAAATCTTAAAGAAATAATAGTGGACAAGTTCTGAAATATGGGAAGAGATTTGGACATCCAAGTTTATGAAGCTCATAAGTCCACAAAATGTTTCAACTCAAAAAGATCTTCTCCAAGTCCTATTTTAATAAAACTGTATAAAATTGATGACAAAGAGAATTAAGTCCTATTATAAAAAACTATAAAATTGATGACAGTCCTATTATAATAAAACTATATAAAACTGATGACAGAAAGAGAATTATATTGTTATTTATTTTTTAAATCTTTTATTTGTTTATTGAGAGAGAGAGAGAGAGAGAGAGAGAGAGAGAGAGAGAGAGAGAACAAGGGAAGGGCAAAGAGAGGGAGAGAAAGAATCCCAGGCAGACTTCATGCTGTAAGCACGGAGCCCTACAAGGGGCTTGAACTCACAAAGGATTAGATCATGACCTGAGTGGAAACCAAGAGTTGGATACTTAACCAACTGAGCCACTCAGGTGCCCCAGAAAGAGAATTTATTATTTATTATGTATTATTTTTTATTTTTTATTTTTTAAATATTTATTTATTTTTGAGAGAGAGACACAGTGTGAGTAGGGGAGGAGCAGAGAGAGAGGGAGACACAGAATCTGAGGCAGGCTCCAGGCCTTGAGCTATCAGCACAGAGCCTGACATGGCGCTCGAACTCATGAACCGTGAGATCATGACCTGAGCTGAAGTCAGAAGTTCAACCGAATGAGCCACCCAGCCGCCCCCAGAAAGACAATTTTAAAAGCAGCAAGAGAAAAAATAATTCTTCACATACAAGGCAATCTCCCAGAAAACTATCAGTGGTTTCCTCAAGAGAAACCCTGTAGGCCAGAAGACAGTGGGGTGCTATGTTCAAAGTGCCGGAAGAAAAAAAATTAAAAAAACAAAAAACAAAAAACTCAAAAAACAAAAATTACTTTAATCTTGAAAAATCATCTTTTGAAAATAAAGGAGAAATATATAGGAATTCCCAGACAAATAAAAGATGAAATAATATATCACCACTAGACCTGCCTTAAAAGAAATACTAAAAGAAATTCTTAAAGCTAAAATGAAATGACACAAATTGGTAACATGGAAACATAGGAAAATGTAAAATGGATTGATAAAGGTAAATATGGAGTCAAATCCAGAATTCTCCAATATTGTAATATGGTGCTTTAGTAGTCACTTCACTCTAATATGAAGATTAAAGGACAAAAGTATTAAAAATAAATATCACTAAATTAGTTAATGTATACATTATATAAAGAGATGTAACTTAGGATATCAAAAACATAAAATATGGGGAAGAAGAGAAAAGGTTTTGTATGCACTTGAAATTATGTTGTTATAGTTGAAAATAGGCTGCTGTAAATGTAACTATAGGATATATTACATAGGTGTCATGGTAACCACAAAGCAAAAACCTGCAGTACATACACAAAAGACAAGGAGAAGGAAATTAAACCATACCACTATAAAAAATAATTAGCTCAGAAAGAAAGGAACAAAAGAACTATGAAAGAGTCGGGGGGCAATAAGATGGTATCAGTAAGTCCTTACCTACCAATAAGTGTTTTAACTATAAAGGCATAGATGGCTAAGTGGATTAAAAAAAAAAAGTATGCTGCTTACAAGAGATTCACATTTGCTTTAGGAACACACATAGGATCAAATTGAAGGAATCTAACAAGATATTCACACAAATGGAAACAAAAGAGAGCAGCGACAGTTATATCAAATAAAGTAGACTTTAAGTCAAAAGCTGTAAAGGGAGACAAAGAAGACTGTACAGTGACAAAGGGAAAGATATAACAATTATAAATATATATGCACCCAACATCAGAGCACTAAAACATATTAAGCAAGTACTTAAAGATCTGAAGGAAGAAATAGATAACGATACAATAATAGTAGGGGATTTCAATATCTAACTTTCAGGAATACATGATAGATTGTGCAGAGAGAAAGCCAATAAGGGAACAGTGGACTTGAACTATAGTTTAGACTATATTTTAGACTACCTAATGGACATATACAGAGCATTCTATCCAATAGCAGCAGAATACACATTCTTCTCAATTGTGCAAAAATACTCTGTATTATACGAAATGGTCACAAAACAATTCAAAGCAAATTTAAGAAGATTTAAGTCCTACCAAGTTTCTTTTCTGATCACAATGGTATGAAACTTGTATCAATTACAGGAAAATTGGACAATTTACAAATGTGTGGGAATTAAATACACTCTGATCAATCAATGGATCAAAGAAGAAATCAAAGGGGAAATTTAGAAAAAGTTAAAACAAATGAAAATGAAAACACAACATAACTGAATGTGATGCAGCAATAACAGTTCTAGATGGAAGATTATAGTGATAAACATTTGCACTAAGGAGGAAAAAAAATCAAATAAACAACCTAACTACATCACAAGTCACTAGGCAAAGAAGAACACATTAAACACAAAGTAAACAGAAGAAAGGAAATAACAAAGATCAGAGCAGTAATAATTAGAGACCAGAAAAACAATAGAACATATCAACAAAAATATGTTTTGTTTTGTTTTGTTTTTTTAATTTAAATAAGGGCACCTGGGTGGCTCAGTCAGTTGAGCTTCCAACTCTTGATTTGAGCTCAGGTCATGATCCCAGGTGGTGGAATCTAGCTCCATATCAGGTTCCATGCTGAGTGTGGAGCCTGCTTAAGATTCTCTCTCATGCTGCCCCTCTTTCCTGCTCACACACTCTGTCTCAAAAACAAAAGGAATGGGACCTTTTATTTCAAGTATGAGAGGCTCCCAGTGAAATTAAAATGATTTTTCTACTCTAGAAAATAAGGATACACCACACAAAATGATATAATTTGTATACTTTATGATTTTCCCCAGACAGTACTTTATCAGAGTCATTTTTATAGAGAATAATACAATTCCTGTGGCCCATTTTAATATTGAGACACTGGTTCATCTGTTAATACTTTAAATGAATCATAAATTTGTTTTGTGTTTACAGTGGGAAATAAAAGTCCAGGTAGAAACACAAAAAAAGAACTTTTTAAAAAAATCAAATATTCCTCTGGGGACTGAATCCCTATTTCAAATTCTGAAGATTCACTATTTCTAGTTCACATAAAATGTACATTTCCAAGTCTTAAATTATTTCTTGGTACCTATCATGCATGAATTTCAAAATGAAGCTATATATTTGGAGAATTAGGTATAATCCATTAAAGGTATATTTTCATTAAGGAATCTACTCCTGAAATCATTGTTGCACTATATGCTAACTAACATGGATATAAATTAAAAAAAATAAATTAAATAAAAATTTTAAAAAGTATATTTTCAATTATGATTAAAAACAGAGGAGTAAACAAATAATTAAATAACTGATCAAATAAACATAACTAGCTCTGATAGCACAAACAAGAAGTTATATTGAATTATCTCTATTATATGCTTGGTCAAATTTGTACCAATATTTATCAGTTTTCAATTACTAAAAAACTGAATAAACTCTGCTTAAAAATATTTTTGAATCACTGCTAGCAAATGGACATTGTCTTTATATTTTCATATAAAGAACTGATTTCAGATTATGTGATGTGAACTACTTACATTGTGTTCTGCTGTCAGGTTTTAACAAAGATATCATTTGGCACCATATCATGTGTCACAGATCACAGATGTATTTAAAATAAATCAAGATGCTTTGTGTCACTATGGTATGAACACACAAATCCAGCAAATGGTTATTTAGGAAGACTGACCAAATTGATTGATAGTAAAGCCTAACTTGATCTTGTATATCATATACTATGACATCTAAAATTTAGGTAGCATTTTTTTTATTTGCCACTTCTGGACTATTTAGGGTTTAGGTAGATAGATGATGATGATGATGATGATGATGATGATAATGAAGATAGATGATAGATAGATAGATAGATAATAGATAGATAGATGATAGATAGATAGATAGATAGATAGATAATAGATAGATAGATGATAGACATCTGTGATCATTGATTTTTAGGAAAATTTACTTCTCTCTTGACAGTTCAATATTTACATTTGTAGTGGTTTTAAATCTGTTAATATTTTAGTCACACTTTTTGATACTAGTCAATTTAATTTTTCTGAATATTCCATGTGAAAGTTCCTTACACTTATATAGCACTTAATTCTTCTCAAATCCTTTTCAAATACATTATCTCATTTGATCATCTCTTGTGATATATAGTAGCTAGTATCATAATTACTTATGTAAGAAGAAACTGAGGCCTCTATTGGTCAGACAACAGGGACCAAAATCCAGGACTCTTGACTCTTTATTTTTTTAAATATGTATTTATTTTTTGGAGAGTGTGAGTGGGGGAGAGGCAGAGAAAGGAAGAAAGAGGATCCAAAGTGGGTTCTGCACTGACAGCAGGCTGACAGCAGCAAGCCTGATGTGGGGCTCAAACTCACAAACCATGAGATCATGACCTGAGCCGAAGTCAGACATTCAAGTGATTGAGTCATCCACGTGCCTCAGGACTCTTGACTGTTGGTTTAGTTTTCTATTCTTCACTGGACATTGATTCTTTTATTGATTTATAAAACACCTTATATCTGCAAGTCATTTCAGGTAAATATTTACAACTTGATTTATTTATGCATGCTAGATTTATACAACTATATTACATATTTTGTATGTATCTTGTATCAATTACATATATCCCCAACCATATCCTGATGCATTTCTATCCACTTCACAGAGTAAATACTGGAAAAGAATCTCATTGACTTGGAAATCTTTATTTTTCTACTAAAATAATTAATCTGGAATAAAGGTTCTAACTGTCCTAATACTAGCCTTAGTCTCAGTGCCAGATATTGCAGCTTATAATTTTTCCTAATTCTGGATAGTTAAACCAAAACATTTTGTACCCTGAATTATCATTAAGAATCAGTGAACTCCAATATATATATAAGAAGTAAACTATTTTTAAATACTAATGAATTTCAACAATAAGGGTATATTTACTACCTTCAAGTCCCTAAGTATATTGTTATTTAGTCATGTAGTATAGAACTAATAAGAACACAAGGGAATAACTGGCATATTATAATTGCAGATATGAAATCGAGATGCCATTTGCAACACATGAACAGATAGGATATTGATTTATATTTATTATCCAAAATGGCTAGACACCATGGTAAAATAGTTATAATTTGTCACTACATGGTATTATTCTTTCTAGCATTGCTAAGTGCCTTGATGTGAAGGTGTTTTTCAAAAGTAACAAGTAGCAGTGCAATTTAGAATATTCTTAAGTACTGAATTCATTATTTGTTTTCCATTCAGAGTATTAAGACATCTCTGTGAGATTACATCAATGTAACTGAGTATTTACTGACATTTTCTCTGGCCCTGAGGAAATAATTAGTATATATAGGGAAACTTGTAAATTTGTTAAGCATTTTGAAGGAAATATCTTTGTGGAAGTATATACATAACAAGTGATGCACTATGATAGATTACTGTTTACTAACAGTAACACTGGGACATGACATTGATTATAAGAGCTTCCCAGATATCTCATTATTCTTGAACTAACCAGTGTGGATTACCCATGGAGCTATTAAACCCTGTAGAAACAATTTTTATTTCTAGGCTTTATCCCAAATTTTTCTGGGGCGATAAGTGAGCTTAGATAGCTGAGCAAGAGATATCTACTGAAAGGAAAAGAGGTTATTTTCAAAACTTCTCCCAGGAGGCCAGAATTAAAGCTGAGATTTCAGTGTGTTATATATTTTCAATTAAGTCAATTGAAACTAAAATATCAGATGTGCCCAAATAGTCCACAACATGGAGTTGATAATATTCCAGGGAAGCTGCTAAACACAGAGCTGTCATATTACCCATTTTCAGGGGTAAAAAGATCCCACACAATTTTAAGTACAATGTGATTTGAAATGACATCTAATATTTGACAAATGTTGAAACCTTTGAACTTAATGTAGTTGCCCTATTCAAGAGAATTGTGTTGCTAGTACAGATTAGGTAGCTAGTGCTGATAGAAATAGAGATTCAAGTAAAAATGTAAATAACTTGCTGAGCTCATGGGGAAATACAGACACACCTGTACCTCTACAAGTTATTTGCTTTGTGAAAGCTGGAAATTGCCTTTTGTGGCAGGAAACTCCATGCTGCTTACTCAGCTTCATTGTTGAGCCTTCTGCCTTGGCATAAGAGAAGTGGAATTCTGGGTCTGATGAGTTTAGGGAGTTAGCACACACCAAAGAACAAAATTATTTCATTTAGTTCAGGCTGCTTTTATTATTTAGCATCTTGTAAACATGAATCTGTAATAAGATCTAATGGAATGATTCCTGCCATTCTTGAAATTTTCCTTTCTTCTCTCCCTTCCACTCCCACCATGGTCCTTTTTGAGGACAAGGTTCCATTATGTGTGTGTGTGTGTGTATATATATATATATATATATATATATATATATATATATATATGATTGTGATACATGACATGTGGGATACTGAAGGGAAGCAATCCTGAACCAGCAATCTGTTTAAATCAAATATTCACATCTACAATGGCAAGGGAATTAAAAGCAAAAAAGAACTATTGGGACCTCATGAAGATAAAAAGCTTCTGCATTGCAAAGGAAACAATCAACAAAGCTAAAAGTCAACCGATGGAATGGAAAAAATATATTTGCAAATGACATATCAGACAAAGGGCTAATACCCAAAATCTATAAAGAACTCACAAAACTCCACACCCGAAAAACAAGGGGGTCCAGTGAAGAAATGGGCAGAAGACATGAATAGACACTTCTCTAAAGAAGACATCCAGATGGCTAACAGACACATGAAACAATGCTCAACACACTCCTTATCAGGGGAATACAAATTAAAACCACACTGAGATAGCACCTCATGCCAGTCAGACTGGCTAAAATGAACAAATCAGGAGACTATAGGTGCTGGAGAGGATATGGAGAAACGGGAACCCTCTTGCACCATTGGTGGGAATACAAACTGGTGCAGCCATTCTGGGTAACAGTGTGGAGGTTCCTCAAAAAATTAAAAATAGGTCTACCTTATGACCCATCAATAGCACTGCTAGGAATTTACCCAAGGGATACAGGAGTGCTGATGCATAGGGACACTTGTACCCCAATGTTTATAGCAGCACTTTCAACAATAGCCAAATTATGGAAAGAGCCTAAATGTCCATCAACTGATGAATGGATAAAGAAGTTGTGGTTTATATATACAATGGAATACTACTTGGCAATGAGAAGAAATGAAATATGGCCTTTTGTAGCAACGTGGATGGAACTGGAGAGTGTGATGCTAAGTGAAATAAGCCATACAGAGAAAGACAGATACCATATATTTTCACTCTTATGTGTATCCTGAGAAACTTAACAGAAGACCATGGGGGAGGGGAAGGGGAAAAAAAGTTAGAGAGGGAGGGAGCCAAACCATAAGAGACTCTTAAAAACTGAGAATAAACTAAGGGTTGATGGTGGGTGGGAAGGAGGGGAAGTGGGTGATGGGCCCTCATCAATATGAGGGCACCTGTTGGGATGAACACTGGGAGTTGTATGGAAACCAATTTGACAATAAATTTCATATTAAAAAAATAAAAAAAAATTTAAAAAGTCAAATATCTTGCAGCCACTGTGTTTATAAATGATTCACTTCAATTATTATATGCTCAGAACTCTTCTAGGCACTGTGGGGAATATAAAATGTGAGAGAAATGGATCTGTCTTCTTGTAAAAGGAAACCCACTGAAAGAAAACATATACCCATGTAAGAAGAATTTCTGGTGTCTATTTGATTGAGATTATTTTTATGATTAGGGTGGGTATCAGCTATACATTATTTAATCACATGAGACAGTTTCTAAAATTTCTTACTTTTCTGTTTTTTTTTTCTATTTTATGTGTCAGTGTATGTATATTTCTTGTACTGGTTTCATGTATTGTTTTTCTAATCTGATTATATTTCAAGGCACTAATGACTCTATTTTCAGTGGTAAAGAAGACACTGGACATTGATACCTATGGTGTGATGTAGCAATAGAGATATGCAAAATATCACCATTGGATAATCTTAATCAAATACTTATAAAAAGGAAAGTTCTGGGTGACTACATATTTGATACCCTAAAGTATTTTTGTCAAACTAATGAATATAATGAGATTGGCTTATTGCTACTGACTGCATTGGAGGAAATAGGGGGAGATGGTGAGCTCAGGGCATCTAATTCTTAGATCAACTTCCACATAAATTACCTGAAAATTTCTGTACCTTCCTTGAAAGGAACCCATATTTCCTGTAATGGAAGGTCTGAGATTGTTGAAAACAAAATTCAGAGAATCATACCGTGAGTGGATGATTTGATTTTCCAAACTTGTAAGGTCTCATCTGTTAAAATTTAAAAAAAGTTAATTTAGAATTATTTGCATACTGAAATTTGTAATGGAGGCATATGGATAGATCCTGATGAAGTTGAGGATAAAGAACTTCCAAATTCTGAGTCTTCTTTACCAAGAGGACCAGCTCTACCACCCCTGTCAGACAAGTTTAATCCTGACTTGCCTAAGGACTTTTTAGTGTCCATCCCTGAGGTAGTTACTTTGTAAGTACCTTGTAGATTCTCCTCAGGACCAATCCCAAGTTTCCCTCTTTATTTCTCAGCCTATTACTTGATGCAAGTCCCAGCAGACCCTGAATGGTAAGGTACAAGGTGAGACCCATGAGGAAGTGCACTAGACTCCAAAATAATGGCATGATTTTTTTTTCAATTTACATAGAAATATTGAAAAGATATATGGGAATAGATAGTAAGGATTTTGGATAATGGTGGAAGAGGTATAAAGTTGGATCAGGCTTAAATTATTAATATAGACCCACTAAGAATTTATTCAATGTTGCAGCTCAAGAGGATAGAGGTCTCTATAAATTTGATTGGTTGGGTGGCTGAAATATGGACCAAAAAGTGCTTACAATAAATGAAGTTTAAATTTCAAAACTTAATACACTGAAAAGGAAGGTATCCGAAGACTTAGGGAGATTGGAATGTTATGGTGGATTTATTATGTAAACTCTGCATACTAATATCAGGAGGGTCAGAGGACACACCTTCCTCTATAATTGTGCAAAATTAACTTGTGAGGTGAGCCTCAGAATTTCTGAGGAACCCTGTAGTTGCTCTCTTTATAATGTTAATTTTTATCCTAGCTTTCCCCAAATGGACCTACAGCCTTTTTACCAGAGTGACTGTACATTAAAGAAACAGAAAAATCAGACTTATCAGGAATTAATGGACACTGGCTCCTGGTTCTAAACTGATAATAATTCCTCAAGACTCAAAATGGCCCTATGGACCATCACTCAAAATAACGGTTTATACAAATCAGGTAATGGAACATAATACTTTGGGTCCATTGTGTCCCCAAACTGATTTTTTGATATTTTCCCCAGTTCTAGAATGCATAAATGGGATAGGAGCGCTGAGCAACAGGCAGAATTGCCACATTAGTCCCTGATCTGTGGAGTAAGGGTTGTAATGAGATGAAAGGCCAAATGGAGGTCACTAGAACTTCATCTACTTAGGAAAATAGCAAAGAAAAAAATCAGTACCACATTCCTAGGGGATTGCAGAAATCAATGCCACCATCAAGGGCATGAAGAATGCTGGGATGGTGACTTTCAACACACCTCATTTAACTCACCTATTTGACCTGTGCAGAAAATGGATGAATCTTGAAGTATAAGAACAGATAATCATAAACTTACCCAGGTGATGATTCTAATTACAGCTATTGTACCAGGTGTGGTTTTATCATTTGAGCAATTTAACATATTTGGCACCTGGTATGCAGCTATTGATCTGGCAAAAGCTTTTTTTCTCTATACCTGGTGATAAAGACCACCAGAAGCAGTTGACTTTCAGCTTACAAAGCCATCAGTACAACTTTACTGTCCTGCCTCAGGAGCATATCAACTCTTCAGCCTAATGTCATCATAGGAATGATAGGGACTTGATCACCTTTCCCTTTCACAAAACATTATACCAGTCCATTATGGTATGACATAATGCAAATTAGAACTAGTGAACAAGAGGTACAAATATTCTAGACTTATTTGTAAGACTTCTTTTATGTCAGAAAGTGGGAAAAATCTGTCAAAATTTCAGGGACATAGGTTCATTGATTTTAATAATTTTACCACTCTGGTGGTGAATTTGATAATGGGAGAAGCTATGCATGTGTGGGGGGCAAGAGATGTATGGGAAATCTCTATGCCTTTCCCTAAATTTTGCTACATACTTAAAACTGCTCTTAAAAATTGTATTAATAAAAAATCATAATTTTTTAAAAAAGTTTAGAGGCCTTCAATTTCAGTGAAACTTCTAGAAGTTCAGCAGTATAGGGCACGATGAGGTAGTTTCTAAGGTGTCGGATAGATTGTAGCATCTGGCACCTTGTACAACAAAAATAAACATAATTCCTAGTGGGCTTTTTTTGTATATTGGAGACAGTATATTCCTCATTGGCGTGTGGTATTCTGGCCTATTTACCAAAGTGATATGAAATCTCCTAGTTTTCAGTGGGATCCAGAATAAGAGAACACTTTCCAATAGGTCCAGGCTGTCTTGAAAACGTCTCTGTCACTTGGGCCATATGATCCAAGAGATCCAAGGGTGCTTGAAATGTCAGTGGCAAATAGAGGTGTTCTTTGAAGGTTTGGCAGGCCACTGTCAGTGAATCACTGAGTAGATTCTTAAGATTTTGGAGTAAAGTCCTATCATCCTCTGTGAATAACTGATTTTTTTGAGAAACAACTTTTGGCTTGCTACTAAGTCTTTGTAGAGACAGTTCTTGGCTGTGGGATACCACATTATCATGCTATCTAAGTTGCCCATTATGAACCGGGTGTTATATGACCCACAAGCCATAAAGTTGGTAGTGCATAGCAGCACTTCATCCCCAAATGAAAGTGACTTATACAATATCAGGATTGAACAGTCACTGGAGGCCCAATTAAGTTATAGAACAAAGTGACCCTGATGCATATTCCCCACCCTGTCCTGCTATATTAACTCCTTTCACCCAGCCTGCACCTATGTCCTTATGTGGAGTTCTCTATAAGAAAAAGCTCAGGCCTGATTTATAGGTAGTTCTGTATAATATGCAGGCACCACCTGTAAGTGGATAGCTGTAGTACTATAGCTCCTTTATGATACATCCCTGAATGACACTGTTGAAAGGAAATTCGCCTGGTGGGCAGAAATTTAAGCTGTGTGCCTGGTTTTTAATTTTCATGGAAAGAGGAATTCCCAGAGACATTAAGGTATACAAATTTATGGGCGGTGGTCAATGATTTGGCTGGATAGAGAGGGATTTGGGAAAAAACATGGTTGGATAACTGGTGACAAGGAGGTATAGGGTAAAGATATGTGAACAGACCTTCCTGAGTGGGCAAAACAACAACAAAATGAAGATATCTGTGGCCCATTTGAATTCGACTAATGAGTGACTTCAGCAAAAGCAGATTAAAAGTGGATAGGATGACATGTTCTGAGGATAGCAGACTCTTTCCCCAGGTTCTCCTGTCACTATCCAGTGAGCTTATAACAATGGCCATGATGGCAAGGATAGAAGTTATGCATGAGCTCAGCAATATGGACTTCAGCTCACCACTGCTGAATGCCCAATCTGCCAGAAGCAGAGACCAACCCTAAGTCTCCAATATCCCCAGGGTGATCAGACACTTACCTGCGGCAGGTTGGCTACATTGGACCACTTACATCATGGAAGGGGAAGTGTTTCATTATTATTTTTTATAGCCAAACCTGAAAAATAGATTCATTTATTTTTTAATATAATTTATTGTCAGATTGGCTTACATTCAACACCCAGGGGTCATCCCAACAAATGTCCCATCAATGTCCATAACCCACTTTCCCCTCTCCCCCACCCCCATCAACCCTCAGTTTGTTCTCTGTATTTAACAGTCTCTTATGGTTTGCCCTCCTCCCTCTCTGTTTGTAACTATTCTTTCCCCTTCACTTCCCCCATGGTCTTCTGTTAAGTTTTTCAAGATCCACATATGAGTGAAAAAATATGGTATCTGTCTTTCTCTGTATGACTTATTTCATTTAGCATAATACCCTCCAGTTCCATCCACATTGCTACAAATTGCATTATTTTATTCTTTCTCATTTCCAAGTAGTATTACATTGTATATATAAACCACATATTCTTCATCTATTCATCTGTTGATGGACATTTAGCCTCTTTCCATAATTTGGCTATTGTTGAAAGTGCTGCTATAAACATTGGGGTATATGTGCCTCTATGCATCAGCACTCCTGTATCCCTTAGGTAAATTCCTGGAGATCTATTTTTCATTTTTTGTGGAACCTCCACACTGTTTTCCAGAGTGGCTGCACAAGTGTGCATTCCTACCAAAAGTGCAAGAGGGTTCCTGTTTCTCCACATCCTTGCCAGCATCTATATTTCCTTATTTGTTCATTTTAGCCACTCTGATCTGTGTGAGATGGTATCTCAGTGTGGTTTTGATTTGTATTTCCCTGATGATGAATGACGTTGAGCATCGTTTTGTGTGTCTGTTGGCCATCTGGATGTCTTCTTTGGAAAAGTGTCTATTCATGTCTTCTGCCCATTTCTTCACTGGATTATTTGTTTTTCAGGTGTTGGAGTTTGGTCAGTTCTTTCATTATTACTGGAATATACACTCTGTGTCTGGATTTGCCTTTCTCACATGTAATGTTTCTGCAAAATCTACTAGATGTGGACTTAATGGTGCCCATTTTCTTTGTGTGTATTCCACACAACATGATGTTTGAACAAAGAACTAACTTCAGAGCTAATGAAGTGTGGATCATTGAATTTGTTAGTCTTATCCTATTTCCCACCATCCTGAAGCAGTTGGCTTGATGAAATGGTGGAATGGTTATCTGAAGCCCCAGCTATATTGCCAGTTAGGGGGGGTAATACTTTACAGGGCTGTGATTAAGTTCTCTGGGAGGTTATACATGCTCTGAATGAACAGCCAATATATTGCATATTGTCTCCCATAGCCAGGATATAGGTATTTTAAATTTTTTCTCAAATTTTATTTTAAATTATAATTAGTTAACATATAGTGTAATATTAGTTTCAGGAGTAGAATTTAGTGACTCATCACTTACGTACAAAAACCAGTGCCCAACACAAATGCCCTCCTTAATATCCATCACACATTTAGGTCATCCCCTAACAAGATCCCCTCCATCAACTCTCAGTTTGTTATCTATAGTTAAGAGTCTCTTCCGATTTGCTTTACTCACATTTTTTCATTCCCCTATGTTCATTGGATTTCTTTCTTAAACTCCACACATGAATGAAATAATATGATATTTTTCTTTCTCTGACTTACTTATTTCACTTAGCATAATACACTCTAGCTTCATCCATGTTGTTGAAAATAGCAAGATTTCATTTTATGATGCTGAATAATATTCCTATATATATATATATATATATATATATATATATATATATACACACACACACACACCAATTCTTCTTTCTCCATTCAGAGAAACTTAGGCTAAATAGACATTTGGGCTCTTTCCATAATTTGGCTATTGCTGATAATGCTGCTGTAAGCATTGGGGTGCATTCATGAAGGATCATATCAGTCATTTTGTGTATTTGGGTGTATACCAAATACTGCAGTTTCTGGATTGTACAGTAGTTCTATCTTTAACTTTTTGAGGAACAGCAATACTGTTTTCCTGAGTGGAAGCACCAGTTTGTATTCCCTCCAACAGCGCAAGAGGGTTCCCCTTTCTCCACTTCCTCACCAACATCTGCTGTTTCGTGTATTCTTAATTTTAGCCATTCTTACAGGTGTGAAGTGGTATCTCATCATGGTTTTGATTTGTATTTCCCTGATGAGGAGTGATGCTAAACCTCTTTTCATGTGTCTGCTGGCCATCTGGATGTCTTTGGAAAAATGTCTATTCATATATTCTGCCAATTTCTTAAATGGATTATTTGTTTTTTTGGGTGTCAAGATTGATAGATCTTTATAGATTTTGGACAATAATACTTTATCAAATATGTGACTTGCATCTATCTTCTCCCATTCTGTAGGCTGCCTTATAGTTTTGTTGATTATTTCCTTTGCTATTCAGAAACTTTTTATCTTGATGAAGTCCCAATGGTTCATTTTTCCTTCTTTTTCCCTTGAGTCTGGAGACGTGTCCAGTAATAAATTGCTCCAGCTGAGGTCAAAGAGGTTGCTGCCTGTGTTTTCCTGTAGGATTTTTATTTCCTCCTGGCTCCTATTTAGGTATTTCATCATTTTTGAATTTATTTTTGTGTATGGTGTAAGAAAGTAGGCCAGTTTCATTCTTCTGCATGCTGCTGTCCAGTTTTCCCAACACCATTTACTAAAGAGACTCTCTTTTTTTCCATTGGTTATTCTTTCCTGCTTTGTCAAAGATGAGTTGATCATAGAGTTGTAGGTCCATTTCTGGGTTTTCTATTCTGTTCCATAGATCTATGTGTCTATTTTCGTGCCAGTACCATTGTGTCTTCATTACCACAGCTTGGTAATATAGTTTCAAGCCTGGAATCGAGATGTTGCCAGCTTTGCTTTTCTTTTTCAAGATTGCTTTGACTATTCAAGGTCTTTTCTGGTTCCATACAAATTTTAGGATTGTTTGTTCTAGCTCTGTGAAAAATTGATAGGGATTGCAGTAAATTTGCAGGTTGCTTTGGATAGTATAGACATTTTGACAATGTTTGTTCTTACAATCCATGAGCATAGAATGTTTTCCATTTCTTTGTGTCATCTTCAGTCTCCTTCATAAGTGTTTTATGGTTTTCAGAGTATAGATCTTTTACTTCTTTGGCTAGATTTATTCCTGGGTATCTTCTGTGTTTTGGTGCAATTGTAAATGGAATCGATTCCTTGATTTCTCTTTCTGGTGATTCATTATTGGTGTGTAGAATTGCAACAGATTTCTGTATGTTGATTTTTTATCCTGAGACTTTGTTGAATTTATGTGTCAGTTCTAGCAATTTTTTGGTGTAGTCTTATGGGGTTTCTCTACATAAAGTATCAAGTCATTTGTGCATGATGAAAGTTTGACTTCTGCCTTGCTGATTTGGATACCTTTATTTATTTTTGTTTGATTGCTGAGAATAGGACTGCCAGTACTAAGATAAATAAAAAAGAGAGAGGGAGAGAAGGTGGATATCTCTGTCTTGTTCCTGACTGTACAGGAGAAGTTCTCAGTTTTTCCCCATTAAGGATGATATTAGCTATGTGTCTTTCACATATGATATTTATAATGTTGAGGTATGTTCCCTCAAACTTGACTTTGTTGGAGGTTGTTTAATAAGAATGGATGCTGTATTTCGCCAAATGCATTTGCTGCATCTATTGATAGGATCATATGGTTCTTATCCTTTCTTTATTAATGTGGTATATTATATTCATTGATTTGAGAATATTGAACCACTCTTGCCTCAGGAATAAATCCCACTTATTCTTGGTGACTAATTCTTTTAATGTACTGTTGGATTCAATTTGTTAGTATTTTATTGAGAATTTTTGCATCCATGTTCATCAGGATATTGGTCTGTAGTTTTTGTTTTTGTTTTTGTTTCTGTTTTTTCAGATGAGTCTGTCTGGTTTTGGTATAAGGGTAATGTTGGCCTCATAGAATTGATTTGGAAGTTTTCCTTCCATTTCTGTTTTGGGGAATAGTTTGAGAAGAATTGATATTAACTCTTCTTTAAATGCCTGGTAGAATTCCCCTATGAAGCTCTATGGCCCTGGATTTTCTTTTGTTGGGAGATTTTTTTTGATTACAGATTCAATTTCTTTCCTTGTAATTGGTCTGTTAACATTTTCTATTTCTTCCCATTTCAGTTTTGGTAGTTTATAGTTTGTAGGAATTTATCGATTTCTTCCATGTTGTCTAGTTTGTTGGAATGCAGGGTTTGATAATATTCTCTTATAATTGTTTGCATTTCTGTGGTGTTGGTTGTTATGTTTCCTCTCTTGTTTGTTAATTTATTTGTGTGGCTCCTGTGTCTGACTAGAGGTTTATCAATGTTATTAATTTTTTCAGAGCACCAGATCCTGGTTTCATTGATAAATACTATTGTGTTTTTGTTCTGTTGTTGTTGTTGCTGTTGTTGTTGTTTTATATCTATATCATTTGTTTCTCCTCTAATCTTTATTATTTCCTTTCTGCTAGCTTTAGGCTGAAATTGTTGTTGTATTTTTTCTCTGTTGCTTGAGATTTTTCTTTCTTCTTCAGATAGGCCTGTATTACTCTATACTTCCCACTGAGGACTTCTTTTGCTGCATCCCAAAGGTTTTGGACCATCATGCTTTCATTTTCATTTGTTTCATTGGATTCTTTTAAATTTCTTCTTTGATTTCCTGTTGACCCATTCATTGCCTAGGAGGATGTGGTTTAACCTCCATATATTTATGGACTTTCCTATTTTTTTTTCTTTTTGTTGACTTCGTGTATCCTACCATGGTGGTATGTAAAAATGCATAGTTATGTACACAATCATTTGAATCTGCTGAGCCCTGATTCATTAGTATTTTCACCAAGTGTGCATTAGGGTTCATTTTTATCTATATCTTTGCCAACACTTGATACTTTTTGTTTTTTGTTTTATCCATCCTGACACATTTAAGGTTATATCTCATTGCGGTTTTGATCTGTATTTCCCTGATGACGAATGACTTTGAACATTCTTTTCATGTGTCTGTTGGCCATCTGGACATCTTTTTCAAAAAAAATGTTTGGTCATGTCTTATGCTCATTTTTAATGGAATTATATGTTTATTTGTATATGTTCTTTATATGTTTTGGATATTAACCACCTATAGGCTATATGGTATATAGCCTATAGCCTATAATGATATAATGTATATCATTATATATATGATATGATATATGATATGATATCATTATATAATGATATAATGTATATCATTACAAATATCTTCTTCCATATGGTGGGTTGACTTTTTCTTTTTTTTTTCTGTTGTGGTTCTTTTTTTTTTTTCAATATATGAAGTTTACTGTCAAATTGGCTCATCCCAAAAGGTGTCCTACTCAATACCCATCACCTACCCTCCCCTCCCTCCCACGACACATCAACCCTCAGTTTGTTCTCAGTTTTTAACAGACTCTTATGCTTTGGCTCTCTCCCACTCTAACCTCTTTTTTTTTTTCTTTCCCCTCCCCCATGGGATTCTGTCAAGTTTCTCAGGATCCACATAAGAGTGAAACCATATGGTATCTGTCTTTCTCTGTATGGCTTATTTCACTTAGCATCACACTCTCCAGTTCCATCCACGTTGCTACAAAAGGCCATATTTCATTTCTTCTCATTGCCACGTAGTATTCCATTGTGTATGTAAACCACAATTTCTTTATCCATTCATCAGTTGATGGACATTTAGGCTCTTTCCATAATTTGGCTATTGTTGAGAGTGCTGCTATAAACATTGGGGTACAAGTGCCCTTATGCATCAGCACTCCTGTATCCCTTGGGTAAATTCCTAGCAGTGCTATTGCTGGGTCATAGGGTAGGTCTATTTTTAATTTTCTGAGGAACCTCCACACTGCTTTCCAGAGCGGCTGCACCAATTTGCATTCCCACCAACAGTGCAAGAGGGTTCCCGTTTCTCCACATCCTCTCTAGCATCTATAGTCTCCTGATTTGTTCATTTTGGCCACTCTGACTGGCGTGAGGTGATATCTGAGTGTGGTTTTGATTTGTATTTCCCTGATAAGGAGCGACATTGAACATCTTTTCATGTGCCTGTTGGCCATCCGGATGTCTTCTTTAGAGAAGTGTCTATTCATGTTTTCTGCCCATTTCTTCAATGGGTTATTTGTTTTTTGGGTGTGGAGTTTGGTGAGCTCTTTATAGATTTTGGATACTAGCCCTTTGTCTGATATGTCATTTGCAAATATCTTTTCCCATTCCGTTGGTTGCCTTTTAGTTTTGTTGGTTGTTTCCTTTGCTGTGCAGAAGCTTTTTATCTTCATAAGGCCCAAGTAATTCATTTTTGCTTTTAATTCCCTTGCCTTTGGGGATGTATCAAGTAAGAGATTGCTATGGCTGAGATCAGAGAGGTCTTTTCCTGCTTTCTCCTCTAGGGTTTTGATGGTTTCCTGTCTCACATTCAGGCCCTTTATCCATTTTGAGTTTATTTTTGTGAATGGTGTGAGAAAGTGGTCTAGTTTCAACCTTCTGCATGTTGCTGTCCAGTTCTCCCAGCACCATTTGTTAAAGAGACTGTCTTTTTTCCATTGGATGTTCTTTCCTGCTTTGTCAAAGATGAGTTGGCCATACGTTTGTGGGTCTAGTTCTGGGGTTTCTATTCGATTCCATTGGTCTATGTGTCTGTTGTTGTGCCAATACCATGCTGTCTTGATGATGACAGCTTTGTAGTAGAGGCTAAAGTCTGGGATTGGGATGCCTCCTGCTTTGGTCTTCTTCTTCAAAATTACTTTGGCTATTCGGGGCCTTTTGTGGTTCCATATGAATTTTAGGATTGCTTGTTCTAGTTAAGAGAAGAATGCTGGTGCAATTTTGATTGGGATTGCATTGAATGTGTAGATAGCTTTGGGTAGTATTGACATTTTGACAATATTTATTCTTCTAATCCATGAGCAGGGAATGTCTTTCCATTTCTTTATATCTTCTTCAATTACCTTTATAAGCTTTCTATAGTTTTCAGCATATAGATCTTTTACATCTTTGGTTAGATTTATTCCTAGGTATTTTATGTTTCTTGGTGTAATTGTGAATGGGAACAGTTTCTTTATTTGTCTTTCTGTTGCTTCATTGTTAGTGTATAGGATGCAACTGATTTCTGTATATTGATTTTGTATCCTGCAACTTTGCTGAATTCATGTATCAGTTCTAGCAGACTTTTGGTGGAGTCTATCGGATTTTCCATGGATAATATCATGTCATCTGCAAAAAGCGAAAGCTTGACTTCATCTTTGCCAATTTTGATGCCTTTGATTTCCTTTTGTTGTCTGATTGCTGATGCTAGAACTTCCAGCACTATGTTAAACAACAGCGGTGAGAGTGGGCATCCCTGTCGTGTTCCTGATCTCAGGGAAAAAGCTCTCAGTTTTTCCCCATTGAGGATGATGTTAGCTGTGGGCTTTTCATAAATGGCTTTTATGATGTGTAAGTATGTTCCTTCTATCCCGACTTTCTCAAGGGTTTTTATTAAGAAAGGGTGCTGGATTTTGTCAAAGGCCTTTTCTGCATCGATTGACAGAATCATATGGTTCTTCTCTTTTCTTTTATTAATGTGATGTATCACGTTGATTGATTTGCGAATGTTGAACCAGCCCTGCATCCCAGGAATGAATCCCACTTGATCATGGTGATTAATTCTTTTTATATGCCATTGAATTCGATTTGCTAGTACCTTACTGAGAATTTTTGCATCCATATTCATCAGGGATATTGGCCTGTAGTTCTCTTTTTTTACCGGGTCTCTGTCTGGTTTAGGAATCAAAGTAATACTGGCTTCCTAGAATGAGTCTGGAAGTTTTCCTTCCCTTTCTATTTCTTGGAATAGCTTGAGAAGGATAGGTATTATCTTTGCTTTAAACGTCTGGTAGAACTCCCCTGGGAAGCCATCTGGTCCTGGACTCTTATATGTTGGGAGATTTTTGATAACTGATTCAATTTCTTCGCTGGTTATGGGTCTGTTCAAGCTTTCTATTTCCTCCTGATTGAGTTTTGGAAGTGTGTGGGTGTTTAGGAAATTGTCCATTTCTTCCAGGTTGTCCAGTTTGTTGGCATATAATTTTTCATAGTATTCCCTGATAATTGTTTGTATCTCTGAGGGATTGGTTGTAATAATTCCATTTTCATTCATGATTTTTATCTATTTGGGTCATCTCCCTTTTCTTTTTGAGAAGCCTGGTTAGAGGTTTGTCAATTTTGTTTATTTTTTCAAAAAAACAACACTTCGTTTCGTTGATCTGCTCTACCGTTTTTTTAGATTCTATATTGTTTATTTCTGCTCTGATCTTTATTATTTCTCTTCTTCTGCTGGGTTTAGGCTGCTTTTGCTGTTCTGCTTCTATTTCCTTTAGGTGTGCTGTTAGATTTTCTATTTGGGATTTTTCTTGTTTCTTGAGATAGGCCTGGATTGCAATGTATTTTCCTCTCAGGACTGCCTTCGCTGCATCCCAAAGCGTCTGGATTATTGTATTTTCATTTTCGTTTGTTTCCATATATTTTTTTGATTTCTTCTCTAATTGCCTGGTTGACCCACTCATTCTTTAGTAGGGTGTTCTTTAACCTCCATGCTTTTGGAGGTTTTCCAGACTTTTTCCTGTGGTTGATTTCAAGCTTCATAGCATTGTGGTCGGAAAGTATGCATGGTATGATCTCAATTCTTGTCTGCTTATGAAGGGCTGTTTTGTGACCCAGTATATGATCTATCTTGGAGAATGTTCCATGTGCACTCGAGAAGAAAGTATATTCTGTGGCTTTGGGATGCAGAGTTCTAAATATATCTGTCAAGTCCATCTATTCTAATGTATCATTCAGGGCCCTTGTTTCCTTATTGACCATGTGACTAGATGATCTATCTATTTCTGTAAGTGGAGTGTTAAATTCCCCTGCAATTACCACATTGTTGTCAATAAGGTTGCTTATGTTTGTGAGTAATTGTTTTATATATTTGGGGGCTCTGGTATTTGGGGCATAGACATTTATAATTGTTAGCTCTTCCTGATGGATCGACCCTGTGATTATTATATTTTGCCCTTCTTCATCTCTTGTTACAGCCTTTAATTTAAAGTCTAGTTTGTCTGATATAAGTATGGCTACTCCAGCTTTCTTTTGGCTTCCAGTAGCATGATAAATAGTTCTCCATCCCCTCACTCTCAATCTAAAGGCGTCCTCAGATCTAAAATGAGTCTCTTGTAGACAGCAAATAGATGGGTCTTGTTTTTTTATCCATTCTGATACCCTATGTCTTTTGGTTGGCACATTTAATCCGTTTACATTCAGTGTTATTATAGAAAGATACGGGTTTAGAGTCATTGTGATGTCTGTATGTTTTATGCTTGTAGTGATGTCTCTGGTACTTTGTCTCACAGGATCCCCCTTAGGATCTCTTGTAGGGCTGGTTTAGTGGTGACAAATTCCTTCAGTTTTTGTTTGTTTGGGAAGACCTTTACCTCTCCTTCTATTCTAAATGACAGACTTGTTGGATAAAGGATTCTCGGCTGCATATTTTTTCTGTTTAGCACACTGAAGATCTCGTGCCAAGCCTTTCTGGCCTGCCAAGGTTCAAAATAGAGATCAGTCACGAGTCTTATAGGTCTCCCTTTATATTTGAGGACACATTTATCCCTTGCTGCTTTCAGAATTTTCTCTTTATCCTTGTATTTTGCCAGTTTCACTATGATATGTTGTGCAGAAGATCGATTCAAGTTACGTCTGAAGGAGTTCTCTGTGCCTCTTGGATTTCAATGCTTTTTTCCTTCCCCAGGTCAGGGAAGTTCTCAGCTATAATTTCTTCAAGTACCCCTTCAGCACCTTTCCCTCTCTCTTCCTCCTCTGGGATACCAATTATGCGTATATTATTTCTTTTTAGTGTATCACTTTGTTCTCTAATTTTCCCCTCATACTCCTGGATTTTTTTATCTCTCTCTTTCTCAGCTTCCTCTTTTTCCATAACTTTATCTTCTAGTTCACCTATTCTCTCCTCTGCCTCTTCAATCTGACCCGTCGTCATTTCCGTTTTATTTTGCATCTTGTTTAAAGTGTTTTTCAGCTCCTCGTGACTGTTCCTTAGTCCTTTGATCTCTGTAGCAAGAGATTCTCTGCTGTCCTCTATACTGTTTTCAAGTCCAGCGATTAATTTTATGACTATTATTCTAAATTCATTTTCAGTTATATTATTTAAATCCTTTTTGATCAGTTCATTAGCTGTTGTTATTTCCTGGAGATTCTTCTGAGGGGAATTCTTCCGTTTGGTCATTTTGGATAGTCCCTGGAGTGGTGAGGACCTGCAGGGCACTTCCCCTGTGCTGTGGTGTATAACTGGAGTTGGTGGGTGGGGCCGCAGTCCGACCTGATGTCTGCCCCCAGCCCACTGCTGGGGCCACAGTCTGACTGGTGTGTGCCTTCTCTTCCCCTCTCCTAGGGGCGGGATTCACTGTGGGGTGGTGTGGCCTGTCTGGGCTACTTGCACACTGCCAGGCTTGTGGTGCTGGGGATCTGGCGTATTAGCTGGGGTTGGTAGGCAAGGTGCACAGGGGCAGGAGGGGCAGGGTTAGCTCGCTTCTCCTTAGGTAATCCACTTCAGGAGGGGCCCTGTGGCAGTGGTAGGGAGTCAGATCCGCTGCTGGAGATTTGGCTCTGCAGAAGCACAGAGTTGGGTGTTTGCGTGGAGCGAGCAAGTTCCCTGGCAGGAACTGGTTCCCTTTGGGATTTTGGCTGGGGGATGGGCGGGGGAGATGGCTCTGGCGAGCGCCTTTGTTCCCCACCTAACTGAGCTCTGTCGTCCGGGGGCTCAGCAGCTCTCCCTCCCTTTGTCCTCCAGCCTTCCCACTTTCTGAACAGAGCTGTTAACTTATGACCTCCCAGACACTATGTCGCGCTTGCTGTCGGAACACACTCCGTCTGGCCCCTCCACTTTTGCCAGCCAGCCTCAGGGGCTCTGCTTGGCCGGCATGCTGTCCCTCCACCCCGGCTCCCTCCCGCCAGTCCATGGAGCATGCACTGCCTCGCCGCCCTTCCTACCCTCTTCCGTGGGCCTCTCGTCTGCGCTTGGCTCCAGAGACTCCTTTCTGCTAATCCTCTGGAGGTTTTCTGGGTTATTTAGGCAGGTGTAGGTGGAATCTAAGTGATCAGCAGGATGCGCGGTGAGCCCAGCGTCCTCATATACCGCCATCTTCAGAGCTGTTGATTTTTAACATTACAGATGTTACATCCAGCTGGCTGTCAGAACTCACACAGTCCGGCCCCTCTGCTTTTGCAAGCTAGACTTCAGGGTCTCTGTCTTGCCTGGCAGGGTGCCCCTCCACTTCCCTGGTTCCCTCCCGCCAGTCCCTGTAGTGCGCATCGCCTTCCCAACCATCCTACCCTCTTCCATGGTCCTCTTGTCTACACTTGGCTCCAGAGAGTCCATTCTGCTAGTCTTCTGAAAGTTTTCTGGATTATTTAGGCTAATGTGAGTGGAATCTAAGCGATCAGCAGGACGAGGTGAGCCCAGCATCCTCCTATGCCACCATCTTCCAGTATCCTCCAAAACTGGTTGATGTAAGATACATAACTGCTGACTTTGTTGTCTTGTAAGATATTTATGGTCTCAGGTCTAATATTTAGGTCTTTCATCCATTTTGAATTCATTTTTGTTTATGGTATAAGAAAGTGGTCCATTTCATTCTTTTGCATGTAGCTGTTCAGATTTCCCATTACCATTTATTGAAGACACTGTCTTTTTCCCATTGCATATTATTGCCTCTTTTGGTGATGATTAAGTGACCATAAAATTGTGGGTTTATTTTCTGGGCTTTCTATTCCCTTATATTGATCTATGTGTTTATTTTTGTGCTAGTAACATAGTGTTTTGTTTGTTTGTTTTGTTTTCCCAAGGAGTTTATTTGAGCAGACCTGGGGACAGGGAGACTCTGCATCTAAAAGACGGTGTTGGGCCTATTGGCAGTGAAGCGTAGCTTGTGCTGGTGATGTAGGTCTCAGTGGGACTGTGGGAATTTGATCCTGGAATCATGGAATTGCTTGACTTCTAGTCAGCAGCACTTGCTGGCTGCAATATCCTCCACCTTCATGATCTGGATCAAGTGAGGCCATGCACAGTGCTGGATGCCCAAGTCACAATCGCATTGTGTGACAGCACTTTCAGTGGTCAGGTCTCAGTACTCCCCATACATGTTGTGGGTGCCACTATAAGAGTCATAGCATAGCCAGATGCTGAAGTTCTTTACTTGAAAGGGGGATTCTCAAACACCTGTCCACAGCAATTTCCCCTGAAGACTTTTTCATATTCTTCAACTGAGACACAAAGTGCTGGATGCAGGACTTGGTGACAATATGATCACATGCAGACTCACATGCAATAGAGGAGTGGAATGTAGCATTCGAGGGTGGGCAGGCAGTGCCACACCACTTTGTACTTTCACAGTGTGCCTGAGGCCTTCATGGCCCAGTCTCCACTCTCACTGCCACCCACAAAGCGACCATATTATTTTGATTACTACAGCTTTATAATATAACTTGAAGTCTTGAGTTGTTAAAGCTCCAGTTTTCTTTTTCTTTTTCGAGATTGTTTTGGTTATTCTGGGTTTTTGTGGTTTCACACTAATTTTAGGATTGTTTATTATAGCTTTGTAAAAAATGTTTTTAGTTTATTCATTTATTTTGACAGAGAGAGTGTGAGCAGGGGAGGGGCAGAAGAGAGAGAGAGAGAGAAAGAGAGAGAGAGAGAGAGAAGCAGACTCCATGCTCAGCTTAGAAACTGATGTGTGGTTCAATCTCACAACTTCAAGACCACAACCTGAGCAGATATCATGAATCAGTTGTTTAACCAATTGAGTCACTGAGGTGCCCCGTTGTTGATATTTTGATATAGGTTCCAAAATCTGTAGATTGCATTGAGTGTTACAGACATTTGAGCAGTATTTGTTCTTCCAATCCATTAGCATGGAATGTGTTTCCATTTCTTGGTGTCATCTTTCATCAGTGTTTTATAGTTTTCGGAGTACAGGTCTTTTACCTCTTTGATTAGATTTATTCCTAGTTATTGTATTATTTTTGGTGTAATTATAAATGGGATTGTTTTCTTAATTTCACATTCTGCTGTTTTCTTAATAGTGTATAGATGCAATGGATTTCTGTACATTGATTTTGTATCCTATGATCATACTGAATTCATTTATCACTTCTGGTAATTTTTGTGGTGGAGTCTTTAGGGGTTTCCATATACAGTATATCATCTGTAAATAGTGAGAGTTTAATTTCTTCCTTGCCCATTGGGATGGTTTTTATTCCTTCTCTTGTCTGATTGCTGTAGCTAGAACATGCAGTACTATGTTAAATAAAATGGTAAGAGTGACATTCTTGTCTTATTCCTGACCTTAAGGGAAAATCTCTCACTTTTTCATCATTGAATATAATGTCCTGTGGATTTTCCATATAAGACTTTTATTATGTTGAGGTATATTCCCTTTAAACTTACTTTGTTGAGGATTTTTATCATGAATGGATGTTGTATTTTCTCAAATGTTTTTTTACTGCATCTGTTAAAATGATGAGATGGATTTTATCTTTTCTCAAATTGATATGATATATCATGTTGATTGACTTGTAAATATTGAAGTCCTCTTGTATCATGGTGATAAATCACACTTGATCATGGGGAATGATTTTAAAAATTTTTAAGGTTTATTTTTGAAAGGGGAGGAGGTGCAGAGAGAGAGGTAGACACAGAATCCAAACCAGGCTCCAGGCTCTGAGCTGTCAGCACAGAACCCAATGTGGAGCTCAAACCTACAAACTCTGAGATCATGATCTGAAGTGAAGTAAGACACTTAACAAAGTGAGCCACCCAGGCGCCCCATGGTGAATGATTTTTTTAAAAATATATTATTGGACTCAGTTTGCTGATATTTTATTGAGGATTTTTGCATTTATGTTAATCAGAGATATTGGCCTGAGGTTCTCTTTTTTCATGATGTCTTTATCTGATTTTGGTATCAGGGTAATACTGGCCTCAAAGAATGAATATGGAAGTTTTTCATCCTCTTCTACTTTTTGAAAACATTTGAGAAGAGTTGGCATTAACTCTTTTAAATGTTTGATAGCATTCACTGTGAAGCTATCTAGTCCCAGGCTTTTGTTTTTTGTGAGTTTTTAAATTACTGATTCAATTTAATTGCTGGTAATTGGTCTGTTCAAATTTTCTATTTATTCCTTTTTCAGGTTTAGTAGGTTATAGGTTTCTAGGAATTTATCCATTTCTTCCAGGCTGTGCAGTTAGTTGAGATACAGTTTTTTAATAATATTCTCTTACAATTTTTTGTATTTCTGTGGTGTCAGTTATTTCTCCTCTTTTGTGTCTGAATTTGAGTTCTCTCTCTCTCTCTCTCTCTCTCTCTCTCTTTCTCAATGAGTCTGGCTAGAGGTTTATCTGCTTTGTTGATCTCTTCAAAGAACCAACTCTTGATTTCATTGATCTGCTCTTTGTATTTTAGTTTTTATATCATTTATTTCTGCATTATTCTTTATTATCTCCTTCCTTCTGCTGGTTTTTGGTTTATTTGTTCTTCCTTTTCTGGCTCTTTTATATGTGAGTATAGGTTATTTATTTGAGATTTTTCTTGCTTCTTTAGGTAACCACTTTTGCTGCATCCCAAAGATTCTGGATTATTGTGTTTACATTGTCATTTCTCTCCGTGTAGTTTTTGACTTCTGCTTTGTCTCTTGGTTGACCCATTCATTCTTTAGTAGCATTTTATTTAACCTCCGTATATTTGTGGCCTTTCCAGATTTTTTCTTGTAGTTGACTTTTAGTTTCATAGCACTGGGGTAAGAAAAGATTGGTATGATTTTGATTTCTTGAATTTGTTGACACTTATTTTGTGGCCTAATATGTGATCTATTCTGGAGAGTGTTCTGAGTTCACTTGAAAAGAATGTGTACTCTTCTTTTTCAGATGGAATGTTTTGAATATATCTATTAAATCCATCTGGTTCATCCAAAGCCACTCTTCCTTGTTTCTATTTAGATGCAAGTGAGGTGCTAAAGTCCATTCCTATTATTGTATTATTATCAATTACTTCTTTTTATTTGTTATTAACTGTTTTATGTATTTGGGTTCTCTTATGTTGGGCACATAAATATTTATAATTATTATGTCTTACTTTTTGGTTGTCTCTTCAGTGTTTATAAAGTGTCTTTCTTTGTCTCTGGTTAAACTCTTCATTTCATTTTTTATTTTTTTAAAGGTTTATTTATTTATTTTTTACAGAGAGAGAGAGAGAGAGAGAGAGGGCATAAGCAGGGGAAGATCAGAGAGAGGGAGACACAGAATCTGAAGCAGCATCCAGGCTCTGAACTTTCAGCAGAGAGCTCAACACAGGGCTTGAACCCATGAGCCATGAGATTATGACCTGAGTCAAAGTTAGATGCTTAACCAACTGAGCCACACAGGCACCCCAACGTCTTCATTTTAAGATGTATTTTGCATGATATAAATATTCCCTCCCTGACTTTCTTTTCACATCCATTTACATGATAAATATTTCTCTCTCCACTCACCTTCAACCTGCATGTGTCTATAGGTCTAAAATGAGTCTTTTGTAGGCAGCATATAGATGAGGTTTTTAAAATTTTTTTTAAACTTTATTTTTGAGACAGAGAGAGACAGAGCATGAACAGGAGAGGGTCAGAGAGAGGGAGACACAGAATCCGAAACAGACTCCAGGCTCTGAGCTGTCAGCACAGAGCCCAACGCAGGGCTTGAGCCCACGGACTGTGAGATCATGACCTGAGCTGAAGTCAGACGCTCAAGCTCAATCGACTGAGCCACCCAGGCGCCCCGAGTTTTTCTTTTTTTAATCCATTACATCACCTATGTCTTTTGATTAGAGTATTTAGTCCATTTACATACAAAGGGATTATTGATAGTTACGTATTTATTGCCATTTTGTTACTTATTTTATGTATGTTTTGTATATTTTCTCTGTTCTTTTCTTTAGTGATATAATTGGATTTCTTTCTCTTCAGTTTTTTGGATATCTATCACTGTTTTTTTATTTGTTACCATTAGGTTTATATATAACATCTTCTGCATATAGCAGTCTATTTTAAGTTGATGGTTGTTAAATTTGAACCCATTCTTTACTCTTTCCACCTCAAACATTTTAGGTATATGGTGTCATACTTTACCTCTTTTTTATTTTGTGAATCTTTTCACTAGGTTTCACAGATAATTTGTTTTGTTTTGTTTTGTTTTCTACTGTTTTTGTATTTCCTACTTTTTGAACTCTTACTTATGGCTTTTCCTTTCAACCCAATGAGTCCCCATTAACATTTATTGCAGAGCCGGTTTAGTAGTCATGAACTCCTTTAGATTTGTTTTTCTGCAAACTCTTTATCTCTCCTATTCTGAAAGATAACCTTTCTGGATAGAGTATTCTTGGTTGTAGTTTTATATCCTTTCAGCACTTTACATGCCACTCCTTTCTGGCTTGTAAAGTTTCTACTGAAAAATCCACTGATAGCCTTAATAGGCTTCCCTTGTATGTAGTAGTATTCATTTTTCTCTTGATGCTATTAAAATTTTCACTACTTTTTGATAATACAATTGCTATGTATCTTGGTGTGGATTTCCTTTGGTTGATTTTTTTTTTTTTGATCTCTGTGCTTCCTGGATCTAGATCTCCATTTCTTTTCCCAGATTAAGGAAGTTTTTAGCTATTATTTCTTCAAATACACTTTGTGCCTTCTTCTTCTTCTTCTCCTTCTTCTTCTTCTTCTTCTTCTTCTTTTCTTCTTCTTCTTCTGTTATCCTACCCATTTGTTATAATACAAATATTATTATGCTTCATTGAGTTACTGAGTTCCCTAAGTTTATTCTCATTTTGCATATCTTTTTCCTTTCCCCTCATCAGTTTGTTTACTTTCAACTACTCTGTCTTCTAGGTCACTAATTTATTCTGTTTCCTATAGCCTTCTATTTATTGCATCTAGGGTATTTTTAATTTTATTTATTGTGTTCTTCATTTGTGGTTCTGTTTTATGTTTTTCATCTCTTTGGAGATCTCACTGATTTCTTCCACTCTTTTCTCAAGTCCAGAGAGTATCCTTATGATATTTACTTTAAATTCTCTATCAGGCATATTAATGATATCCATTTCACTTTGGTGTCTTGCTGTGCTTTTGTCCTGTTCTTTCATTTGGGACATATTGCTCTGTTTCCTCATTTTATCTATCTCTGTGTCAGCCTCTCTGTGTTCAGAAAGTCATCTATGTCTCTTGCTCTTGAAAGTAGTGGGTGGTGTATGGATGTTTAACAAAATTGTGCTGGTCTCTTCCCAGAGAGAATTTACAGCCACTATGGAGATTTGGGCCAGCCAGCATGCAATCTGCAAAGCATGCATGGTTGGGGTATGCAGTTTTAACAAGGTTGTGCATTCTCTGGTACAGGTGACCAGCTGCCACTACTGCAAGTACCAAGACCCATCAAAGCACACAGTGGGGAGATCAGTGTTGGCATGGTTTTTGATGGTCTTCTGGAGGAGGCAACTCACAGAACCAAGACTGAGAAAGGCTCAGCTTGAGGGAGTGGTGCACAGTGTAAGCAAGGAAGGTATTGAATGCCAGAACTGTGCTGGTTCCCTGCAAGTGGCCATGTGTTTATTCCGAGCTGCAGGGGAGGGAAAAGGCACCTGCCAGCAACTTTTTTCCTGGAGGAGCCTCCCAGTGAAGTCTATCAAGCTCTGTGATTAGTAAATAATTCTCCCTCTTATTCTTTTCTTTACATTCTGCATCTTGTCCATGAAATTCTCAGGTTCATTTATGAAAAGAAAGATTCTCAGTTGCCATTGGTTTCAGACTTGCTTATTTGCCTGATTTAAGATACTTTTCACTTGCAAATGCCATGGTTACAAGAGATCAGTACAGAAAAATAACCTCATTTCTTTTGATTGTGTGCCAGAATTGTTGCACACAACAGTGGGTAATGTGCCACACTGGGCTTTGATGACTAGAAAGACCAGTAAATGACCTTTTGTGTTTATTAAATATGCACTAAGATTAACAATTAGATCAGTTTTCAGTTAGAAACACAATTTGACTAAAGAATGGTTATAGATGTTCTATTTCATGTATGTGTATGGCAGTTTAGCATCAAAGTTTCACATAGAAACAAAATCTTAAAGGTCAATGGGCAAATTCAATTGAAAACGTATGTATATTGGAGACTTTTGGGGAAGATTGTGGAGTAGGAAGACACTAAGTTCACCTTTTCCATAGATACAATTAGATAACACTCACTTCAGTGTAAATAATTCAGAAAATGACTCAGAGACTGGCAGAAAAAAACTCAACAACAAAATGTAAAGAGGCCACATTGAAAAGGGTAGAAAGGCAGAGATGTGGTAGGAAGCTGAACAGACTCGTGAGCCATCTGCTGGAGAGAACTGTGGGCATGTAGATGGAAGAGAAACAGACTATCATACCAAAAAGTCCACACTGGGAAGACAAATCCCCATAGCATTTATCTTCGAAAACCAGAGAGGCTCAATTTCATGAGTTCTTACAACCAAGGGACTTAAAACCTGGAACTTTAAAAATCAGTGGGCTGGGCTCTGGGAGGGCCTGGAGGGTGATAGGAAACTGATAGGCCAAGGAGATACAGCATAGAAGCAGACGTTTGATGGGACAACTGGATGGATTAATCGATTAAGCGTCCAACCTCAGCTTAGATCATGATCTCACAGTTCATGAGTTTGATCCCTGCATCAGGCCTGTGCTGACAGCATGAAGCCTGCTTAGGATTCTCTCTCTTCCTTCTCTCTGCCCCTACCACACTCGCTGTCTCCCTCTTTCTCTCAAAATAAATAAATAAAAACCTTGAAATATTAAATTCTTGTTCAGACATCTTACTTATATCTGTGTTGATTAAATCCCTGGCCATCATTTTTTCCTGTTCTTTCTTTTGTGGCGAATTCCTCCATCTTGCCATTTTAAAGGAAGAAAAAGTTAATGCAATAAAAATAAAAATTAAAAAATAAAAGACAAAACAAAAATATCAAATAAAAAAAGCAGATCCTAGGTGTGTTTCAGTTTTCTTGTTGAAAGAAGCTTGATAGAATAGAGAAAAAAGAGAAAAGAAAGAATAAATAATTAAAACAATTTAACAATTATTAAAACAATTGAAAATAAATATTAAATAGAATGCAATTAAAGAAAATAAATTAGAATATATATATAATTTTAATTTTAAAAAATTACAAAAAAAAATAAGTGTACCTGATGTCTCAGTCAGTTAAGCATCTGACTTTTTATTTTAGCTCAGGACATGATCTCATGGTTTGTGAGTTCAAGCCCTGTATCTAACTCTGCACTGTCAGTGCAGAGCCTGCTTGGGATTCTCTCTCTTTCTTACTGTGGTCCTCCCCATGCTCTTTCTCTCTCTCTCTCTCTTTCTCTCTTTCTCTTTCTCAAAATAAATTAATTAATTAAAAAAATAAAATAAAAAAATAAATAAGAATTTGCTCCTTTTGTATATAAGAATAAGAAAGAAAAGAAAGAAAAAGAAGAAAGCAATTTTAGAAAAAACAGAAGTAAAGACAATGAAGAAATAAGTGAATGAGCAAACAAAATGAAATCTGAATGAAGTTACATCCAGTTTCCCCTAGAACTGAAACTTTGAAGCACACTATTGTCCACAGACTAAGCAGCTGGGAAGGATTTGTGCTGGTCTTCTGGGGGGTGTGCCTGGAAGGCACAGCTGGGTGGTGCTTGGTGTAACGGCTCTGTTATCCACTTGGTGGCACTGCAAAGCTTACTGGCATGGAGCTGTGTGTGTGTATGCACATGTACTCATGTGCTAGAAGTGAAAATAGCTTCACCCATCTCCCTAGTCTCTGGTGTAGGACCTTGGTGCTCTCAAAGACCCATAATTAAGCATCCCTTCTTTGTCTCAGGCCTCTGTCCACTCACTGCCTCTATCCTGTCCGTGTCCAAGCTGTTCACCTTCCACGTGGCACCTTTTTCCAAAGTTTTATCTCAAATGGGGCTGTGTTTCAAAACTCCACACTTCAGAGACTCCCAGGCCAGCTCTCTGGGGGAGGATCTTGCTGAGCCATAACCAGGTATTGGCTTGTCCCAGAAAAAAATTTATGTAAAGGTGCAGTGCCAGAGGCTCAGAGTTTATGGCAAATCACAACACAGAGCTGGCCCCAGGCTTCACTGCACTCTTGCATCTTGGTCCCAATACCAGCAACATGGCTGCTCTCTGGGGTCCATGAGCACCCCTGCATATGAGGATGCCATATGGCCTCTACCAAATGCACTCCGAGCTGGGGAAATGTTTCTCTTCATGTGGCACACAGAGCCCTCAGACCCTACTGTCTGTTCCTGGGGATTTGCCCTACTTCCTCACCAGAGCACTGCCCAGCACTGACCTTAGAACCTTCAGACTCTGCACTCCACTATTTATAGAATCCTGGTGATATTGAAACCCTCTCTTTCCTCCCTATGATTTTGGTAAACAGAGTTTTGGTCCAGTCCCCTGTGAGTGTTTTCACTTTTCTCTGTTTCTCTCCAGGTACTTTAGGGAAGAGTGCTTTTCTTGTGTGAGCCCAATGCAATGCACTCTCTCCCTTTCTCTTTCTCTCTGTACCCTCTTTCCATGATTATGGCTTCCTACCCTCCACAGCTCTATGGCTTTTCTTTCCCCTAATTCACCTCTCCACACCACATACCTGCCAAGGTCTATGGCTCAAATTATGCAGATTGTTGCATTAATCTTCAGATCAGTTTCCTAGGTGTTCAAAATGGTTTGATGTTTATCTAACTGCATTTCAGGGATGAGACAAACTCAGGGTCCCGATAATACTCTGCCATTTTAAACTTGAATCTCTTGATTATAAAATTTGTATTCAAAAAATAGCCAGAACACATAAAAAAGAAAAACATAGTAGAAAGATTTTCCTAGCCAGGTATCCACCAACTTATTAGAAAACTCTTTCATGTCAGTATAAGTCATGGCTGAAAAGAGACAAACTGATAAACTGAAAAGAATAGGGAACTCAAGAGTAAAAATTTACATAAAAATTTACATAAAATGTAAATTTGATGTATAATAATATGAAAAGATTAGATATATTTTTCAGTAAAGTTATTATGACAATTTATTGACTGTATGTTTAAAAATTTATTTCAGCATGTATTTCACACCATATATTTAAAATCTGATTTTAGGTCAATTAAAGATTTAAATGTGAAAAACAAAACTATAAGCTTTTAGAAAAAAACATACAGAAGAATAACTTTATGAACTCAGGAAAAAGAAAACATAGGAGATAAAAAGCTTATAAATGCTAAAACTTTAAAAAAAAGAAATAATTTTATTATGAAAAAATAACTTCTTGTCATTAAAAGACATCATAGAGAGAATAAAGAAGACTTAAACTGAAGAATATATTTCAAAAACATTTGACTGGCAAAGAACTTGTACTCATATCATATAAAAACTCTTAATAGTAACTAGGAAAATATACTTTAGGCATTGATTAGCTGATAAAAAAAAATTATGTGCAAACAACAAAGGCCAGGGATAGCCAAAATATTCTGGAAGAGCATGGTCAAAAAACTTCCTTTATTAAGTATGCAGATGTATTATAAACTACAGTTATTAAGGCGGTTTGAATTTGATGCAAGGATAAACAAATAGACCAATAGAATAGACATATTATAATTAAACTAGATAATTGCTATAGATAGATGATGATGCTAGATAGATGATAGATGATGATAGATAGATAGATAGATAGATAAAGGTGTCACTGTAGATCATGGAGAAAGAGCCTTCAATAAATAATTCAAACTCAATTGCACTTCAGTATGAATATAGGGGCTCCTGGGTGGCTCAGTCAGGTGTTTGACTCTTGATCTTGGCTCAGGTCACGACCTCATGGTTTGTGAGATCAAGCCCCACTTTGGGATTTGCGCTGACAACATGGAGCCTGCTTGGGATGTTCTCTCTCCTCTCACTCTCCTCCTTTCCCCATTCTCTCTCTCGCACTCTGTCAAAATAAATAAATAATTTTTAAAAATAAAAAAAATAAATGATATCTGACGTCTACCTACACCATTCACAATAATCTATACCAGGTAGTGTGTAGACAAAATTGTGAAAGGCAAAAAATAAGGCTTTTAGACAATAACACAGAAGAATATCTGCACAATCTTGGTTAGGAAAAGTATTTTTATGAATAACAGGAAACAATAATCTCAAAAAAGATGTTTGAATAAAACTAAATTAAAATTATGAACCTATGTTCATAAAAAGTAACCAAGAGAAGACAAAGCTAAAACTGGGAGAGGAATGATGTTTGTAAAGCATATCATCAAAAAAGGTCATACATCCATAATGTATTAAGAGTACTCATAAATTGGGGTGCCTGGGTGGCTTAGTCATTGAGTGGCCTACTTTGGCTCAGATCATGATCTCACAGCTCGTGAGTTTGAGCCACGCATTGGGCTCTGTGCTGATGGCTCAGAGCCCGGAGCCTGCTTCAGATTCTGTGTCTTGCTCTCTCTCTTCCCCTGACCCACTTGCATTCTGTTTCTGTCTCTCTCAAAAATAAATAAACATCAAAAAATTTTTAAAAAGAGCACTCATAAATTTACATCACAAGGACAACCAACTTTATGAAAAATTGAACAAGAGACTTATGCAAGAACTTCATAAGAGAGGAAAACTGAATGGTAAATACATGCCTAAAAAGATGTTCTATCTAAATAGTAATATATGCAAATTAAAATCAACAGGAGATGTCATTTTATATCCATCATGGTGGTAAAAATGTCAAACCTATCATTATCAAGATTAGTGAGGTTATGGATTAAATCTGTACATTTTTACAATCTGGTGGAAGCGTGAATTGCTACAAATCTTTGGAAAACAATTTAGCATTACATAATAATATTGAATGTGTATATAGCATGAGATTCAACCATTCTGCTCCTAGGTATATATCCTAGATAAGGTCTTACCCCTGTCTACCAGGAGATATGTCTAAAAATATTTATAAGACCATTGGTATTTGGCAGAAAAAAAATAAATTGGAAGTAGATCAAAAACCTGTCAGCCAAAAAGGGTAAAATAATTCATGTTATATTAATATAATAGGTCATGGCTGCACATTAACATGAATGATCTCACTAACATTATATTAAGCAAAAAAGAAATAATGTTTAAGAAGTTACTGAAAAATTCATACAGCATGTTTTCTTTATATAAGTTTCAAAATATGAAAAATCAAGGAGTGTTTCTAATAAAAATTTGTGATAAATCTGTAAAGAAATCAAGGAGACAGACAGTAAGTACAAAATTCAAGATTCTAAGTATCTCTGAGTGAGGAAGAAAGTGTAGTATTGCTTGAGTGATACACAGGGTACATCAATATTGATGCAGGTTTTTGTTGTTTCCATTAAAATGAACAGTAGGAATATGGGTGTTTGTCACATCCACTACTTTTCTTACACCTGAAATTCTATTCACCATTTAAAAAAAGCAATGAAAATAGAGCTATCAGTGTTATCCTTTATATATATATATATATATATATATATATATATACACATATACACTATTATACATATATATACACTATATATATATATATATATAAATATATATATATACACACACACACTATAAAGAGGGGAACAAATTTAATTTTTTATTATGTGCTATTATGATCAGAATTTAAATTTTTCTAAATAAGTATATCTATTAATATTATTTTTTATTCCATAAGATTACATGATGATCAAATTATAAGCTATTGAATTAAAAACCTTGTTTTTTAAAGAAAAAATAAAATAAATCAAATATGTGTTAAGTAGAAACAAACAGGAAGCAAGCAAACTACATTTGCCTAAGAAGCAGAAAATCCATGTACAGTCCAAAAGCCTCAGCATTTCCTGTCACTGAGCCATAAACTATACAAAGGCATACAGTGGATCCTCTAATAGTTCTTTGACACCCCTAGACACTGTAGACAGTTATCGTATTGCTAGGCACTGGAGCTGAATCTCAATATTTTTCTCTAAGATGTGATATAAAAGTACAAAGGAGTGTGAATGGGGCAAAGAATCCCAATAACAGCCTGGCTGAGTCTTAACTTTCTCAACAGGTTCTTAGATACCCAAACAAAAATTATCAGCAAGGAAGGGCAACCACTGACCTAGATGCTGTTGACTGTGAAAGGTTATTCAGGAGCTGTGCATTCTGGCTCAGAGCTGTCAAAGCCTTGCCAATGCGTGGCCAATGGAGAATAGGGCAGCTGAATACAGCTGAATACAATGCAAACAGCATTATCAGCCAGATAGAAATGTGCCAAATAATGTGAGAAGACAGTTTAGCATGTTATTGTGTGTTTCCAGGATCCCCAAAGAAGCCAAAACCTGGCCAAACTTCTGGTCAAAAGACCTGTAGACTGCTATCGCGAAAATGTCACAAAATTTAAAAGGAATATAAAGTTAGCCCATTTGCCTAGTGTTGGGAATAAGAAGAAGATTAGACAATTGAATGTTTTGGCTTTATAGGTATCATACTAACTTGAGAAGAAACGGGGCATAGACACCTGGGTATATATAATCAGAGGGGCGCCTGGGTGGCTCAGTTGGTTGAGCTTCCGACTTCAGCTCAGGTCACGATCTCGCAGTGGTGAGTTCCAGCCCCAGGTCGGGCTCTGGGCTGATGGTTCAAAGCCCGGAGCCTGCTTCCGATTCTGTGTCTCCCTCTCTCTCTGCCCCTCCCCCATTCATGCTCTGTCTCTCTCTGTCTCAAAAATAAATAAATGTTAAAACAATTATAATCAGAGTGAATAAATATCCACATTTTATATCATCATTAAGAAATAAAGTAAAACATTTACTGCTGCATGAGTTTCCATATGTAGATGTAAATTACTCTCTGAGTTTATCTTTATAGCGTTGTCGATCTTTTTGTTTCTTGTTAAGTGACCCAGAATTGCACTACTTTTGGTTCTATTTCAAAGTATCCTTTACAATATTTTAGTACTGGTTGTGGTCACACTAGAATAGTGCGTTTTCTTTATCTATGAATGTCATCTTGAGTCCCTAGTCACTACACAGAAGTAATAGCTCACTCCTGGTATTGGACAGCATCATGGTGGACTGGAAAAAGGAGAAATGGCAGAGATAAGATTGTTTGTTTTTTCTGACTAAAAATAGTATTTTGGGCTGTGAGTAGAGTCAAATATATTGATCTTTAGTTGTTAGTTCCTAAAACTCTGACAAAAAGCTATACTAGGCTCTAAACGTGTATGTTATTCTTCTAAAAGCTAACAATAACTCAATCTTATTCCTGTTAACACAATTCCAACTCATAGTGACTTTTTGAATGATAAAATTGTAAAATCAAGAGAGTGGTTCAGTTTCAATAAGATGAAGAATTTCTTGTTGTACTGTGTGAGCAAAGGCAGTTAGCATGACATCTTGAAAAAATATTTAAATACAAAGAAAGGAAGCATGGGTTCTAGTCTATTGACAGCAGAATATTGCTAGACAACATTTTGCCAATGAGATGCAAAGCCTCATTTATATATATGTTTGTATATATAAACAACTTTTGGGAAAAAGGTATTATATATTATATTATATCATATCTTATCACATTATATTATTTCATTTATTTAATTATATTATATTGTATTTATTATACATATTTAATTATATACTTATGTGTATATATATACACATAATATAATATAATATATATAAAATATATTATATATAATATAATATATATTATATATATATATAATAATAAATATATATATATATATATAATTTTGGTTTGTTTCTTTTTCTTCCCTGTGTATAAAGAGTTTCAATTTTCATGACAAAATTCCAAGTGGAAATAAAATTAATTTTACACTGAATTTTGTTGGTCTATAAAGCAACAGATATTTGTATTATAGAACTATATATGGTAATCTTATATGAGAGATAACTGAGAAGCTTGAATTCATGTGATGAATAGTGGCTGTCTGCAAATCTATGTTGAGAGGGATTCTGAAGTGAGGTCTAAGCTTAACACAGAAAACTACCATAATATATTAGCAAAATTCAAGAGGGCAAATATGGCAGGAATGTTGAAAAATGTACTACTTATTTCTATTATCATTTCATTATTTTCCCAATGTGCGTGTGCATTTTCCTTCTTTGCTGCCATTTAAGTGTAGCCTGCTTGAGAAAATATAACTAAATGGCTTTACATTAGTAGAGGCAGATACTACTATGACTATATTGATGGCAAAAGCAATTAAATAATTGTAGCTTGTCAGTTTAAAGAGTCTGAAACTGATGAATTGCATATATGTGTATTCCAAGTTATAAAATCTTGAATCCTCAGGCTCATTCTTTTTTACTATTGTTCTTTTAAGTGCTGTATTGTAAATATTGACAGAAATATCCATAAAAATGAAACAAAAAATGAATGTGATTAACAAGATATGGTCTATAAGTTCTGTATACATGACAATGTACAGTAGACATTCCTTAAGCTGATGTCCTTATTTTACATTTCTCCACAGGTTTTCATAATTTAATAATATTTTCAAATTTCATATTAAATCCTATTAAAAAACAGCTAAGAAAATAACAGGCACCTGTGCAATTGTAGAATGAAAATTAAGATTGAAATTATAAAACCTGGTTTGTATGTAATTTTCCAATTTAATAGCTAGAAACCAACTTTGGAAAGGTTGCATAACTTCTTTGATTACAAATTTCTGTAAAGCCATAATGTTATTGTGAAGGTAAGTGTGATAAAGTCTGAAACATTTTGGATAGTGACTGATACATACTAGTCCATTAAATGGTTTTATACTGAATTTAAATAAAGTGTCTCAATCAAAAAGAATGAAATCTTTCCATTTGCAACAACGTGGATAGAACTGGAGTGTATTATGCTAAGTTAAATTAGAGAAAGTCAAATATCATATGATTTCACTCATATGTGGAATTTGAGATACAAAACAGGTGAACATAAGGGAAGGGAAGCAAAAATAATATAAAAACAAGGAGGGAAACGAACCATAAGAGACTCTTCTATACAGAGAACAATCTGAGACTTTTCTCTAGAGAGAACAAACAGGGTTGCTGGAGGGGTTTTGGGTGGGGGGATGGGCTAATTGAGCAAGGAGCATTAAGGAGGACACTTGTTGGGATGAACATTGTGTGTTATATGTAGGTGATGAATCACTGGATTCTACTCCTGAAATCATTACTGCACTATATGTTAACAACTTGGATGTAAATTTAAAAAATCAATAAATAAAAATAAAATAAAAAAATAAAATAAAATAAAATAAAATAAAGTGCTTTTTTTCCCTCAAGAATGCTCCTGGGTGAGATAGTTTTTGTAGTTTATAAATTTCCCTACATTTATCATAAAAATTATAATTACAATTATAGAAATTGTAACATATAGGAACAAGAAATATTTATCATTTTCAAATTTGATGAAATTGATAAAATAAGAAATGAATGAATAAAATTATGTCCACAAAAATGCATATTGATACACACCTGCCTCAAATGAAAGTGAAATGTTCATTTATTTTCTAGTCTGTTAAAATTATATACAAAATGGAGACTGGATTTGAGATTTTTCTATGCATACAAAGTCATTTAAGCCACACAAGCAAAACTAAATTTAGCTTATTTCATAAACATAAGCAAAAATTAACTTTGGTTATTTCTTGTAAATGTCTTTGACAGTCATAAAATAACCTTAAGTCTCTTTCTTAAAATGGTATGAGGTAATTACTTTTAACCATTCCCCTGCCATCTGGAAACTCCATTGTAATAACCAATCTTTGTAAAGGTTAACAGCTTCCTTATTTTCACTTTATAAGCTATCCTATAACTTCAAGTCACTTCATTTCAGTTACCGATTTTATAAGCTCCCAGTTCACAAATTGTTCTTATATACACAATAAACTTTTATTAAATACTATTTGATTTAGTGGTCTTAATTTTGTTATTTCTGGATGTTTGAGATCTGGTAGAAATATTTATGCTTTAAGTTGATATGGCTTATTTATATGTGGATACTTGAAACCCAAATTAAAATTACACATTGAAATGACATTAGCATAATGGCAGAAAAGGCAAGCACAAACTTTCATTCCCCCACAGAAACATAAACACAAACAAACAAACAAACACCCAAGCAGGAACAGTGGGAACCAACATTGTCAATATGCTGGAAAATAGTCAAGTTTTATAGCTGCCAAGTAAACACTAAATTTAAAAAAAAAAAGCAACTTGAAAATGGCAGGGAAGTTTTGTGGCATTTTTACTTGCCCTCATCCCACCCTCTTACCCTTGTACTCTGGCAGTTTTAAAGCAGTGGAAGTATTAGAGCAGTGCGATCCTGTGTCCCACTAGGGCAATCTTGTCTCTGGTTTCTGAGAGAGCAGAGCAGATGTTTTTTTTGCAAATTATTGTGTATTTCTATTCTAACATGTCCAGAGGCTTGCTTAAGGGTGGATGTGAGGCGTTTATTTCTGCTTTCCTTAATTTGGGACACAGGCTAGAAAAGTAGCATACATTTTCTAAAAAAAATGCTGCAAGGTGAATTCAAAAACTAAAAATGCCTGGGGCAAAAGATAACTGGTCAAGACATACAATAGGCATACAAAAGGCTCAGAGTAGAAGCTAAGAGTAATTCTTTGGGAAATTATAAAAATGAAAACCACTCGTATATATGGGACAATTTCAAAAACCAAGGGCATTATGAATACTCAAAAAGGAACATAATAGACCCTGAAGACCCTAAGCTTTTACCTCTGATTGATCCTTACACTTGGTGTAAGGCTAGCCAAGTGCTGAATGAATCCTCCAGCCTGAGCTAACTTGCAAACATTGGGAGATGTGTTTTTTTTTTTTCTAATTTTATTTGTTGTTTATTTTCCTTTCCTTCTTTTCTTTTCCTTTCCTTTCTTTTCTTTTCTTTCTTTCTTTCTTCTTTCTTTCTTTCTTTCTTTCTTTCTTTCTTTCTGCTTTCTTTACCTCCTTCTTTCTTTCTAATATTAGCATTCAAGGGAATATCTGTTAATGCATTACTTGAATGTGACCTAAATGAATAGAGATGTTAGTCACCACACATAACAAGGAACACAGTCTTTGCAAAAAAGGAGTTTGGAAAAGTACCTAAGCAAATGAATAGACTACTACAACCTGCAACAACAACAGCAACAAAAATAAATCCTGGAGAAGGGAAAAAATGTGATTTCCAGAGTTAGATCATTAAACTACTCAAATGTCTAGATTTTGATAAAAAAAAAACCTATAAGGCATATAAACTATGAGGCATATAAAATATGAAAGTATGGCCTATTCAAAAGAACAGAATAAATTTATACTTTTCATCCATGAGAAAGCTCAGACATCAGACTTACTAGAAAAAATATTTTAATACAATTGTCTTAAATATGCTCAAAGATCTAAAGAAAAACATGACCAAAAAACTAAGCAAATTTGTGTGTGAACAAAATGAGAAATAACAGTGTAATTTAATAAAAGGGGTAGAACAGAAATTCTGGAGATGAAAATTATAATAACTGAAATTAATTCAATACATGGATTCAACAGTATCCTTAAGAAGGCAAAAGAAAAATCAACAAAATTGAAGACAGAACATTTGGAATTATTGAGTTTCAGGAGCAGAAAGAGTGAAAATGAAGAGAAGTAAACAGAAATTAAGTAAAATGAATGAAATAAAACAAAGGAAGTAAAGTGAATGAAGGACAATTAACAGAACTATGATATACCAACATAAATGTTAAGTATATGACCAATATACACATCATGGGAGTCTCAGAAGGAGAAAAAACAGAAAGATGCAAAATGAATTTTTGAGGAATAATGGTCAAAACCTTAACAATTTTATGAAAGACCTGAACCTGTAAATCCAAGACACAAAATAAACTAAAATTAGGAAAAATCCAAAGAGATGCACACCAAGACATGTTATAATCAAATTGTTAAAGTCAAAGACAAAGAATTTTGAAGTTAGCAGTGAAGTAAAATTCATCATGTATAAGGAATCTTCAATATGATTAACAGATATTGAAAAATTAGAACCCTTATGCACTACATTGGTGGGGAGAATATAACATGGTGTTACTTTCATGGATATAGTATGGAGGCTCCTAAAAAATGGAAAATACAGCTACCATATTATCTATCAATCACACTTTTGGGTATTTATTCAAATAATTGAAAACAGGATCTCAAAGAAATATTTTCACTCCCATGTTTATTGCCCCATTATTCTCAATAGTCAAGAGATGGAAACAACTTAAATGTTCATCAATGTATGATCTATTATCATCTATGATCTATCTATCTATCTATCTATCTATCATCTATCTATCTATCATCTATCTGTCTGTGCATCTATCTATGTAATCTACGTGTATCTATCCAATTTGTGTTATTCAGGATTAAAAAAATAAGGCAATCCTATCATATACTAAAACATGTATGAACCTTGAACACATTATGCTAAGTGTCATGAGCCAGTCACAGAAGGGCAAATGCTTCATGATTGCAGCTAAATGAGGTAAATATACTCTTGAAACTCATAGAAACAGAAAGTAGAATGGTTGTTGTCAGGGGTTGGGGTGGGGGACATATGGGAGTTTTCTGTTCAATGGATATAGAGTTTCAGTCATCCAAGATGAAAAAGTTGCAGATATATGTTGGAACCCAACACATACCTAGTTAATAATATTGTAGTGCACACTTAAAAATCCTTTAATAGGATAGATTTCACATTGTGCGTTTTTACCACACACAAAAAAATGAGTGTTGCTGAGCATGTGAAAAAATTGTAACCTTTGTATACTGCTAATAGGAATATAAAATAGTATAGCAACTGTAGAAAACAATTTGGCTGTTCCCCAAACAGCTATTCATAGAATTGCTACATGACACTACAATACTCCTAGGTATATATCCAAAAGTATTGAAATCAGGTCTCAAAGAGATACTTCTACATCACTGTTCATTGCAACCTCATTCATAATAGCCAAAAGTTGGAAATAACCTGTGTCCATCAATAGATGTATGCATAAAAATATGTGTTACATACATATAATGGAATATTATTTAGCCATAAAAAAGAATGAAGTTCTAATATATGCCACAATGTGGATAAAGTTTGGAAACATTATGTTAAGTGGAATTAACCAGACACAAAAGAATAAATATTTTGTGAATAAATTTATATGCAATACCTAAAATAAACATATTCATACTGATACAAAATATATTAGAAATTCCTGGGGATTGTGAGCAGGGTAAAATAGGGAGTTACTGCTTAATTGTTACACACCTTCTGTTTGAGGGGATGAACATTTTTTGAAATAAGTGGTGGTGATGGTAGCACAACACTGTGAATGTAACTAGTGCTATTGAATTGTATACTTAAAATGGTTAAAATGGCAAATTTTATGTTACATGTATTCTTCCATAATTAAAAATATTAATAACATAATATATGAAGAACTGAGTTATACAGTTTTAATGAGTGCATTATATAGTATGTGAGTAATATTTCAATAAAGCTGTTAAGGAATTTTATAGTCATCTCTAAAATTTGTCCATCATTATGTGTGTGAGTTTGTGTGTGCACATGTGTGTAGTGGTTGTGGTGGTAGGGTTGCAGGGATGAAATCTCTACATGAAAAAAAAAGTGTGTCTAATTGTAGATAAGTAAATTATCATATACTTTTAAACTATCTTAAAATCATTCTTACTAAATATTTGTGAAGTAAAACAAAAATGAGTAAATTATTCTTCAACTTAACTATTTTCTTATTTATTAAATTTGAAAAAAAATCTTCATAAAGAATACCACTAGCATTAATTTCTAAACATCACACATTAGTTGATGATCAGTTGACATCAACTGATGAATGGATAATGAAATTGTGGTTTATATACACAATGGAATACTACATGGCAATGAGAAAGAATGAAATATGGCCTTTTGTAGCATCGTGGATGGAACTAGACAGTGTTATGCTAAGTGAAATAAGTCATACAGAGAAAGACAGATACCATATGTTTTCACTCTTATGTGCATCCTGAGAAACTCAACAGAAGACCATGGGGGAGGGGAAGGAAAAAAAAAAAGGTTAGAGAGGGAGGGAGCCAAAACATAAGAGACTCTTAAAAACTGAAAACAAACTGAGTGTTGATGGGGGGTGGGAGGGAGGGGAGGGTGGTTGATGGATATCGAGGAGGGCACCTGTTGGAATGAGCACTGCGTGCTGTATGGAAACCAATTTTACAATACATTTCATATTAAAAAAATAAACATCACACATTATTTATTATAGTTAAGCCAGTTCCTCTTTAGAAAATTCATGGAATCTCACAATTGGAAATAATTTTAAACATCCTCTAATTCAACCTTTTCTATGATACCTATAGTCTGAAAATGACTGAATTTGTGTCAGTATTAACTTTTTTGGAGTTTTTCTTAGGGGAAATCTATTTAAGACTTTATAAATACTGCAATTCATTAATTTATGATAAATGGGTGATGAATAAATGGAAATTTGACTGCATGCACTCTAAACCAAGCAACACTTTGTAAGTTAACTGAGAGTAAAAAGTCTAATTTAAAGCAGTTCAGATATTTAAACAGAACTTCAAATAAAATTTATTACAAAGCAAATTTACTTCTTGAAATATTTCTGCTATTAATTATTACTTACTGCTACATTTGCATAGTATTATAGTATTCTAGCCTTCTACTTTGAAAGTTCTCTTTATACTTATTGCATTCAGGTAATGAAATGAGGAATACATATTTGTGTGTATGTGTGTGTATGTGTATGTTGTGTGAACCCTCACAAGGTAAGGACTATTATTTTTATGTTAGGTGGGAAGATAATATATATTTATTTAAATTTAAAATGGGTTTTTTTCATTGGCTAGGTCATACAAATTATTGGAAACAGCAGCTCATGTTTTTATTAACTATTCTATATCTTCTACCACAGAGAACCTTGTTAATGAAAATGTGTTCAATGGACCAATATCATCATCATCTTCTGGAACTCATTAAAAATAAAAACCTTGAGCCACAATCCAGATCTATTGAATCAGAATCTGCATTTTAACAAGCTCCTAAAGTAATTCATATGCCCATGAAAGTTCAAGAGGTATTGACATAGCCCTATAGACTTCTATTAATTCACTTTGGTTCAAATAAACAACCTAACAGTAGTGTGAAGGAGCAACACATTTGTTTACTCATGATTATTTGGGTAGTTAATTTTGGCTTGGTACAGCTGAGATGTTTCTGTTATGTGTGTCACCTGTGTTCCCTTATGTGTTTGTAGTTAGAGGTTGGTATTCTCATTCACATGTCTAGCGAATGGCTGCCTGTCACCAGGTGTGATGGAGGAAACTGGGAGATGTGTTATCCATTATTAAGCAGGATAGCCCAGGTTCTTTCACATAGTTATAGTTACAGTGTTCCCAAGAGCAGCAAGAGAGGAAATTGCCCCAGCAGTTTTCAAACCTTGGTTTGTGTCATGTCTGCTAATGTCCAATTAAGCAAATTAAGTCATATGACAAAACCCAGATCTTGAATCAAATGGATTCAAGACAGATTCCACCTCTTGATGAGAGGAGTTGCAAAGTTTGATCAGACAGAAGGACATTGGTGATAAGAATGTGAAGAATCTGATAGTTTTATCATCTACTACAGGCTTCTGCATAAAATATCCACTATCTTTCTATTTCCTAACGAAGACAAATCTAATTTGCTGATGCTTTATTCTCTACCAAATAAATAGACATAATCCAAGAAACATTGAGGCAAATGGACTCAGGCTGGTTACAATCTTCATGGCCTCTTCCTTTTCACTGGCAAAGAAAAAGTAGCTGATCTCAGAAGGTATAATAATTGCATATTGTTTCTTAAGGAAGTCAATTTATAGATTAGAGATTGAATGATCTAGTAAACATATATTAATGTAGTAACACAGGTCACATCTGTGACACAGTATCTCACATTAGATAATGATTGAAGTTACTCATAACTATGTGCACATGTATGCTTGTTTGTAATTTGCAAGAATTTAAAGTACACAGAGACAAAATCTGAGAAAGTCACAAGTTGTGATCATATACTTAACCAAGAAAGACTTTAAAGATTTCTCAAGCTCTACAGACATACAATTAACATTACTAACATCAAAGTGCAACAAAACCTTAACCATGGCTAAATAAACTTCAATTTCTTATTAGAATTGTTTTCCTTATTCTGCTTTATTTCTGCCTAAAAGGCAAATATTACATAATCCATACACAATTACTCATACTTAATACACAAATAGGAACTAGCAGAGTATCTGGCACACTTGAGTATTAGTAATTGTTATTGAATTAACATATACCTTACATTTGAGTAAAAGTTTATAGTTTTTGCATACCTTTCTAACTCAAATTTCATAATAAATTCATAAGTTAGATACAAATATTTTTTTCCTTAAAGTAGAAAAATGAAAGCTCAAGAGAGGTCTGAGTATCTCAATACATTCAGTTCAGACTCTTATTCCATCTCAATATACAGGCCTTCTAATAAGTGCAGGCAAAGAAACTGTAAGATCTCCAATCATCAAAAAAGTATCAAAATATGTTGCCTACATGATATTACAAATGCAAAAACTTGGAAAAATATATTGGAATTGGTCTTTAACAAAAGGTTTTGAACTCAATATTTGTTTAGATAAGTATGTATGTATGTATGTATGTATGTATGTATTATAATTTATTGTCCAGTTAGCTAACATGAAGTGTATGCAGTGTGCTCTTGGTTTTGGGGGTAGATTGCCGTGATCCATCATTTACACACAACACCCAGTGCTTATTCCAACAAGTGCCCTTTTCAATGCCCATCAACCGTTTACCCCCATCTCCATCCCCCCACCTACCTTCAGTTTGTTCTCTGCATTTAAGAATCTCTTATGATTTGCCTCCCTCTATGTTTGAAACTATTCTTTCCCCTTCCCTCCCCCCATAGACTTATGTTAAATTTCTCAAGTTCTACATATGAGTGAAAATATATGGTATCTGTCTTTCTTTGACTAATTTCAGTTAGCATAATACCCTCCAGTTCCATCCATGTTGTTGCAAATGGTAGGATTTCATTCTTTCTCATTGCCAAGTAGTATTCCATTCTATATATAAACCACATCTTCTTTATCCATTCATCAGTTGATGGACATTTAAGCTATTTCCATAATATGGCTATTGTTGAAGTGCTACTATAAACATTGGGATACAAGTGCCCCTATGAATCAGCATTCCTGTATCCTTTGGATAAATCCTAGTAGCGCTATTTCTGGGTCATACAGTAGTTTTATTTTTAATTTTTTGAGGAACCTCCACACTGTTTTCCAGAGTGGCTGCACCAGTTTGCATTCCAACCAACAGTATAAGAGGGTTCTTGTTTCTCCACATCCTTGCTAATCTCTGTTGTTTCCTGAGGTGTTAATTTTAGTCCCTCAGACTGGTGTGAGGTAGTATCTCAATGTAGCTTTGATTTGCATTTCCCTAATGATGAGTGACACTGAGCATCTTTTCATGTGTCTGTTGACCATCTGGATGTCTTTGGAAAAGTGTCTATTCACATCTTGTGCCCATTTCTTCACTGGATTATTTTTCAGGTGTTGAGTTTGGTAAATTCTTTATAGATTTTGGATACTAGCCCTTTATCTGATATGTTATTTGCAAATATCTTTCCCATTCCATCGGTTGCCTTTTAGTTTTATTGATTGTCCTTTGTGGTGCAGAAGAGGCCCCAAGAGTTCATTTTTGCTTTTACTTCCCTTACCTTCAGAGACATGTCAAGCAAGAAATTGCTGCAGTTGAGGTCAAAAAGATTGTTGCCTATTTTCTCCTTTAGGGTTTTGTTGGTTTCCTGTCTCATATTTAGGTCTTTCATCCATTTTGAGTTTATTTTTGTGTATGGTATAAGAAAGTGGCCCAGTTTCATTCTTCTGCATGTTGCTGTCCAGTTTTCCCAGCACCATTTGTAAAGAGACTGTCTTTTTTCCATTGGATATTCTTTCCTGCTTTGTCAAAGATTAGTTGGCCATACATTGGTGGGTCCAATTCTGGGTTCTCTTTTCTATTTCATTGGTCTCTGTGCCTGTTCTTGTGCCAGTACCATACTGTCTTGATAATTAAGGCTTTGTAGTAGAGGTTAAAGTCCAGGACTGTGATGCCTCTCGCTTTGTTTTTTGTTTGTTTGTTTGTTTTTTCAAACATAACTTTTGCTATTTGGGGTCTATTGTGGTTCCATACAAATTTTAGGATTGTTTATTCTAGCTTTGAGAAGAATGCCAGTGCAATTTTGATTGGGATTGCATTCAATATGTAGATTGCTTTGGGTAGTACTTTGGGTAGTATTGACATTTTAACAATATTTGTTTTTCCAATCCATAAGCATGGAATGCTTTTCCAATTCTTTGTGTCTTCTTCACTTTCCTTCATAATTTTCCTACAGTTTTCAGCATACAGATCTTTTACATCTTGAGTTAGGTTTATTCCTAGGTGCTTTATGGTTCTTGGTGCAATTGTAAATGATATCAATTTCTGGATTTCTCTTTCCATTGCTTCATTATTGTTGTATAGGATTGCAACTCATGTCTGTACATTGATTTTGTATCCTGTGACGTTGCTAAATTCATGTATCAGTTCTAGCTTCTTTTTAGTGGAAGCTTTCAGATTTTCCACGTAGAGTATCATGTCATCTGTGAAAAGTGAAAGTTTGACTTCTTCTTTGCCAATTTTGATGCCTTTTATTTCATTTTGTTGCCTGATTGCTGATGCTAGGACTTCCAACACTAATTTAAACAACAGTGGTGAGAGTGGAAATCCCTGTCGTGTTCCTGATCTCAGGAGGAAAGCTCTCAGTTTTTCTCTATTGATGATGATATTAGCTATGGGCTCTTCATATATGGCTTTTATGATGTTAAGGCACATTCTTAATATCCCAACTTTCTTGAGGGTTTTTATTAAGGAAGGATTCTGTATTTTTTCAAATTATTTTTCTACATCTATTGACAGGATCATATGGTTCTTATCCTTGTATCTATTAATGTGATGTATCACATTGATTGATTTGTAAATATTGAACTAGACTTGCAGCCCAATAATGAATCCCACTTGATCATGGTAAATAATTCTTTAGTTTTACTGTTGAATTTGATTAGCTAGTATCTTGTTGAGAAATTTTGCATCCATGTTCATCAGGGACATTGGCCTGTAATTCCCCTTTTTTGTGGGGTCTCTGCCTGGTTTGGGAATCATAGTATGCTGTCTTCATAGAAAGAGTTTGGAAGCTTTCTTCACACCCCCCCCCCTTTTTTTTTGGAACAGCTTGAGAAGGATAGGGATTAACTCGGCTTTATTTTTTTTTCTGTTAAGTTCTTGCTTTATTTATTACCAAGGATGGTTGCTTCCTGAAACCCAGCACTATATTAGCATTCTGCATGTCACTGTGGTTCTTTTTTTTTTTAATATAAGAAATTTAGTGTCAAATTGGTTTCCATACAACACCCAGGGCTCATCCCAAAAAGTGCCCTCCTCAATATCCATCACCCACCCTCTCCTCTCTCCCACCCCCCATCAACCCTCAGTTTGTTCTCAGTTTTTACCAGTCTCTTATGTTTTGGCTCTCTCCCACTCTAACCTCTTTTTTTTTCCTTCCCTTCCCCCATGGGTTTCTGTTAAGTTTCTTAGGATCCACATAAGAGTGAAACCATATGGTATCTGTCTTTCTCTGTATGACTTATTTCACTTAGCATCACACTCTCCAGTTCCATCCACGTTGCTACAAAAGGCCATATTTCATTCTTTCTCATTACCACGTAGTATTCCATTGTGTATGTAAACCACAATTTCTTTATCCATTCATCAGTTGATGGACATTTAGGCTCTTTCCATAATTTGGCTATTGTTGAGAGTGCTGCTATAAACATTGGGGTACAAGTGCCCCTATGCATCAGTACTCCTCTATCCCTTGGATAAATTCCTAGCAGTGCTATTGCTGGGTCATAGGGTAGGTCTATTTTTAGTTTTCTGAGGAACCTCCACACTGCTTTCCAGAGCGGCTGCACCAATTTGCATTCCCACCAACAGTGCAAGAGGGTTCCCGTTTCTCCACATCCTCGCCAGCATCTATAGTCTCCTGATTTGTTCATCTTGGCCACTCTGACTGGCGTGAGGTGATATCTGAGTGTGGTTTTGATTTGTATTTCCCTGATCAGGAGCGACATTGAACATCTTTTCATGTGCCTGTTGGCCATCTGGATGTCTTCTTTAGAGAAGTGTCTATTCATGTTTTCTGCCCATTTCTTCACTGGGTTATTTGTTTTTCGGGTGTGGAGTTTGGTGAGCTCTTTATAGATTTTGGATACTAGCCCTTTGTCCGATATGTCATTTGCAAATATCTTTTCCCATTCCGTTGGTTGCCTTTTAGTTTTGTTGGTTGTTTCCTTTGCTGTGCAGAAGCTTTTTATCTTCGTAAGGTCCCAGTAATTCACATTTGCTTTTAATTTCCTTGCCTTTGGGGATGTGTCGAGCAAGAGATTGCTACGGCTGAGGTCAGAGAGGTCTTTTCCTGCTTTCTCCTCTAAGGTTTTGATGGTTTCCTATCTCACATTCAGGTCCTTTATCCCTTTTGAGTTTATTTTTGTGAACGGTGTGAGAAAGTGGTCTAGTTTCAACCTTCTGCATGTTGCTGTCCAGTTCTCCCAGCACCATTTGTTAAAGAGACTGTCTTTTTTCCATTGGATGTTCTTTCCTGCTTTGTCAAAGATGAGTTGGCCATACGTTTGTGGGTCTAGTTCTGGGGTTTCATTTCTATTCCATTGGTCTATGTGTCTGTTTTTGTGCCAATACCATGCTGTCTTGGTTATGACAGCTTTGTAGTAGAGGCTAAAGTCTGGGATTGGGATGCCTCCTGCTTTGGTCTTCTTCTTCAAAATTACTTTGGCTATTCGGGGCCTTTTGTGGTTCCATATGAATTTTAGGATGGCTTGTTCTAGTTAAGAGAAGAATGCTGGTGCAATTTTGATTGGGATTGCATTGAATGTGTAGATAGCTTTGGGTAGTATTGACATTTTGACAATATTTATTCTTCTAATCCATGAGCAGGGAATGTCTTTCCATTTCTTTATATCTTCTTCAATTACCTTCATAAGCTTTCTATAGTTTTCAGCATACAGATCTTTTACATCTTTGGTTAGATTTATTCCTAGGTATTTTATGCTTCTTGGTGCAATTGTGAATGGGATCAGTTTCTTTATTTGTCTTTCTGTTGCTTCAGTGTTAGTGTATAAGAATGCAACTGATTTCTGTACATTGATTTTGTATCCTGCAACTTTGCTGAATTCATGCATCAGTTCTAGCAGACTTTTGGTGGAGTCTATCGGATTTTCCATGGATAATATCATGTCATCTGCAAAAAGCGAAAGCTTGACTTCATCTTTGCCAGTTTTGATGCCTTTGATTTCCTTTTGTTGTCTGATTGCTGATGCTAGAACTTCCAGCACTATGTTAAACAAAAGCGGTGAGAGTGGGCATCCCTGTCGTGTTCCTGATCTCAGGGAAAAAGCTCTCAGTTTTTCCGCATTGAGGATGATGTTAGCTGTGGGCTTTTCATAAATGGCTTTTATGATCTTTAAGTATGTTCCTTCTATCCCGACTTTCTCAAGGGTTTTTATTAAGAAAGGGTGCTGGATTTTGTCAAAGGCCTTTTCTGCATCGATTGACAGGATCATATGGTTCTTCTCTTTTTTTTCATTAATGTGATGTATCACGTTGATTGATTTGCGAATGTTGAACCAGCCCTGCATCCCAGGAATGAATCCCCCTTGATCATGGTGAATAATTCTTTTTATATGCCATTGAATTCGATTTGCTAGTATCTTATTGAGAATTTTTGCATCCATATTCATCAGGGATATTGGCCTGTAGTTCTCTTTTTTTACTGGGTCTCTGTCTGGTTTAGGAATCAAAGTAATACTGGCTTCATAGAATGAGTCTGGAAGTTTTCCTTCCCTTTCTATTTCTTGGAATAGCTTGAGAAGGATAGGTATTATCTCTGCTTTAAACATCTGGTAGAACTCCCCTGGGAAGCCATCTGGTCCTGGACTCTTATTTGTTAGGAGATTTTTGATAACTGATTCAATTTCTTCACTGGTTATGGGTCTGTTCAAGCTTTCTATTTCCTCCTGATTGAGTTTTGGAAGAGTGTGGGTGTTTAGGAATTTGTCCATTTCTTCCAGGTTGTCCAATTTGTTGGCATATAATTTTTCATAGTATTCCCTGATAATTGTTTGTATCTCTGAGGGATTGGTTGTAATAATTCCATTTTCATTCATGATTTTATCTATTTGGTTCATCTCCCTTTTCTTTTTGAGAAGCCTGGCTAGAGGTTTGTCAATTTTGTTTATTTTTTCAAAAAACCAACTCTTGGTTTTGTTGATCTGCTCTACAGTTTTTGTAGATTCTATATTGTTTATTTCTGCTCTGATCTTTATATTTCTCTTCTTCTACTGGGTTTAGGCTGCCTTTGCTGTTCTGCTTCTATTTCCTTTAGGTGTGCTGTTAGATTTTGTATTTGGGATTTTTCTTGTTTCTGGAGATAGGCCTGGATAGCAATGTATTTTCCTCTCAGGACTGCCTTCGCTGCGTCCCAAAGCATTTGGATTGTTGTATTTTCATTTTCGTTTGTTTCCATATATTTTTTAATTTCTTCTCTAATTGCCTGGTTGACCCACTCATTCGTTAGTAGGGTGTTCTTTAACCTCCATGCTTTTGGAGGTTTTCCAGACTTTTTCCTGTGGTTGATTTCAAGCTTCATAGCATTGTGGTCTGAAAGTATGCATGGTATAATTTCAATTCTTGTCTCCTTATGAAGGGCTGTTTTGTGACCCAGTATAGGATCTATCTTGGAGAATGTTCTATGTGCACTCGAGAAGAAAGTATATTCTGTTGCTTTGGGATGCAGTGTTCTAAGTATATCTGTCAAGTCCATCTGATCCAATGTATCATTCAGGGCCCTTCTTTCTTTATTGACCGTGTGTCTAGATGATCTATCCATTTCTGTAAGTGGAGTGTTAAAGTCCGCTGCAATTACCACATTGTTGTCAATAAGGTTGCTTATGTTTATGAGTAATGGTTTTATATATTTGGGGGCTCCAATATTCGGCGCATAGACATTTATAATTGTTAGGTCTTCCTGATGGATAGACCCTGTAATTATTATATAATGCCCTTCTTCATCTCTTGTTACAGCCTTTAGTTTAAAGTCTAGTTTGTCTGATATAAGTATGGCTACTCCAGCTTTCTTTTGGCTTCCAGTAGCATGATAAATAGTTCTCCATCCCCTCACTCTCAATCTAAAGGCGTCCTCAGATCTAAAATGAGTCTCTTGTAGACAGCAAATAGATGGGTCTTGTTTTTTTATCCACTTTGATACCCTATGTCTTTTGGTTGGTGCATTTAATCCATTTACATTCAGTGTTATTATAGAAAGATATGGGTTTAGAGTCATTGTGATGTCTGTATGTTTTATGCTTGTAGCGATGTCTCTGGTACTTTGTCTCACAGGATCCCCCTTAGGATCTCTTGTAGGGCTGGTTTAGTGGCGACAAATTCCTTCAGTTTTTGTTTGTTTGGGAAGACCTTTACCTCTCCTTCTATTCTAAATGACAGACTTGCTGCATAAAGGATTCTCGGCTGCATATTTTTCCTGTTTAGCACACTGAAGATCTCATGCCAATCCTTTCTGACCTGCCTAGTTTCAAAAGAGAGATCAGTCATGAGTCTTATAGGTCTCCCTTTATATGTGAGGGCACATTTATCCCTTGCTGCTTTCAGAATTTTCTCTTTATCCTTGTATTTTGCCAGTTTGACTATGATATGTCGTGCAGAAGATCTATTCAAGTTACGTCTGAAGGGAGTTCTCTGTGCCTCTTGGATTTCAATGCCTTTTTCCTTCCCCAGTTCAGGGAAGTTCTCAGCTATAATTTCTTCAAGTACCCCTTCAGCACCTTTCCCTCTCTCTTCCTCCTCTGGGATACCAATTATGCGTATATTATTTCTTTTTAGTGTATCACTTTGTTCTCTAATTTTCCCCTCATACTCCTGGATTTTTTTATCTCTCTTTCTCTCAGCTTCCTCTTTTTCCATAACTTTATCTTCTAGTTCACCTATTCTCTCCTCTGCCTCTTCAATCCTAGCCGTCTTCATTTCCATTTTGTTTTGCATTTCATTTAAAGCGCTTTTCAGCTCCTCATGTCTGTTCCTTAGTCCCTTGATCTCTGTAGCAAGAGATTCTCTGCTGTCCTCTATACTGTTTTCAAGCCCAGCGATTAATTTTATGACTATTATTCTAAATTCACTTTCTGTTATATTATTTAAATCCTTTTTGATCAGTTCATTAGCTGTTGCTATTTCCTGGAGATTCTTCTGAGGGGAATTCTTCCGTTTGGTCATTTTGGATAGTCCTTGGAGTGGTGAGGACCTGCAGGGCACTTCCCCTGTGGTGTGGTGTATAAGTGGAGTTGGTGGGCGGGTCCGCAGTCCGACCTTATGTCTGCCCCCAGCCCACCGCTGGGGCCACAGTCAGACTGGTGTGTGCCTTCTCTTCCCCTCTCCTAGGGGCGGGATTCACTGTGGGGTGGTGTGGCCCGTCTGGGCTACTTGCACACTGCCAGGCTTGTGGTGCTGGGGATCTGGCATATTAGCTGGGGTGGGTAGGCAATGTGCACGGGGGCAGGAGTGGCAGGCTTAGCTCGCTTCTCCTTAGGTGATCCACTTCAGGAGGGGCCCTGTGTCAGCGGGAGGGAGTCAGATCCGCTGCCGGAGGTTTGGCTTTGCAGAAGCACAGAGTTGGGTGTTTGCGTGGAGCGAGCAAGTTCCCTGGCAGGAACTGGTTCCCTTTGGGATTTTGGCTGGGGAATGGGCGGGGGAGATGGCCCTGGCGAGCACCTTTGTTCCCCACCAAACTGAGCTCTGTCGTCTGGGGGCTCAGCAGGTCTCCCTCCCTTTGTCCTCCAGCCTTCCCACTTTCTGAGCAGAGCTGTTAACTTATGACCTTCCAGACGCTAAGTCGCGCTTGCTGTCAGAACACACTCCGTCCAGCCCCTCTGCTTTTGCAAGCCAGACTTGGGGGCTCTGCTTGGCTGGTGAGCTGCCCTTCCGCCCCAGCTCCCTCCCACCAGTCCATGGAGCGGGCACTGCCTCGCCACCCTTCCTACCCTCTTCGGTCGGTCTCTCGTCTGCGCTTGGCTCTGGAGACTCCGTTCTGCTAATCCTCTGGTGGTTTTCTGGGTTATTTAGGCAGGTGAAGGTGGAATCTAAGTGATCAGCAGGATGCGCAGTGAGCCCAGCGTCCGCCTACGCTGCCATCTTCTTCAATCCTCTAACTAGGCTTTAAATGTCTGGTCAACTTGCCCTGGGAAGCTGTGTGGCCCAGGACTCTTATTTATGGGACATTTGTGATAACTGATTCAATTTCATTGCTGCTTATGTGTCTGTTCAAATTTTCTATTTTTCCCATTTGAATGGTCTTATTGTGTGGTGTCCTCCAGGTTGTCCAGTTTGCTGGCATATAATTTCTCATAGTAGTCTCTGAGAGTTGTTTGTATTTCTGTGGTGTTGGTTGTGATCTCTCCTCTTTCATTTATGACTGTATCTTTGGGTCCTCTCTCTTTTCTTTTTCAGAAGTCTGGCTAGGGATTTATCAATTTCATTTACTTTTTCAAAACAACAGCTCTTAGATTCGTTGATCTGTTCTACTGTTTTTCTTTTTGGGGATTCTGTATTGTTCATTTCTGGTATAATTTTTATTATTTCTCTTCTTATGCTGGCTGTGGGGTTTCTTTGTTGTTCTGCTTCTAGTTACTTTAGGTGTGCTGGTAGATTTTGTATTTAGGGATTTTCTTGTTTGTTGAGAAAGGTTTGGACTATCATGTTTTCATTTTCATCTGCTTCGATATATTTTTTTTAATTTCTTCTTAATTGTCTGGTTGATCCATTCATTCTTTAGTAGAATGTTATTTAATCTCCATGCATTTGGAGGCTTTCCAAATTTTTTCCTGTGCTTGATTCCAAGTTTCATAGCGTTGTGATCAGAAAATATGCATGGTATGATCTCAATTCTTTTATATGTGTGGAGGACAGTTTTGTGACCCAGTATGTGATCTAAGTTGGAGAATGTTCCATGTGCACTCAAAAAGAATGTATATTCTCCTGCTTTTGGATAAGAAAGTTCTGAATATATCTGTCAAGTCCATCTGGTCCAGTGCAGCATTCACGGCCATTGTTTCTTTATTGATTTTTTTTGCCACGATAATCTGTCCATTGCTGTGGAGAAGATCCATTCCTGTTAAATTTGAAGGGAGTTGTATGTACCTCCTGGATTTGGATGTCCATTTCCTTCCCCAAATTAGGGAAGTTCCCAGCTATAATTTGCTCAAGTAAACCTTCTGCTTCTTTCTCTGTTTCTTATACTTATGAAACTCCTATGAATCGGGTATTATTACATTTCATTGAATCACTTAGTTCTTTAATTCTCCCCTTGTGGTACATGTAGTATTTTATTAGCTCTCTTTTTCTTGGCTTCATCACTTTCCATAATTTTGTCTTCTATTTCAGTTAACCTCTGTTCTGCCTCCTCCATCCTTGCTGTCACTGCAACTAGTTTATTTTGCACTTCATTTATAGCATTTCTTAATTCATCATGACTATTTCTTAGTTCCTTGATGTCTGCAGCAATAGATTCTCTGCTGTCTTCTCTGCTTCTTTCAAGCCCAGATGTTTGTCTTATGATTCTTATTCTAAATTCTTGCTCAGTTCTATTGTTTATATATGTTTTGAGCAGTTCTCTAGCTTTCATTTCTTCCTGGAATTTCTTTTGAGAATTCTTCTTTTTCATCATATTGGCTAGTTTTCTGTCCCTTATGTGCTTTAATAGCTTGTTAAGAGTCCTGCATCTGTGAGCACTACTATATTAAAAAGGGGCCATGCACTGTCCAGGGTCTGGCCCTTTAGAAGGTGTTTTTGGAGTGGGTTTCATGCTCTCCATTCTTGTGACTCCGGTTGCTTTATCTCCCTACTAATAGTGGTGGTTTGGGCCTTCCACCAGGTGTGCTTTGTTTGTTGAAGTGTACCTGGGGGAAAAAAATTAAAAAATGGATAGTGGTGGTGGAAGAGGCCTTATCCCATACAAAAATAAATGACAGGGGCAGTGAAAAGGAAAAGGAAAAAAAATTGACCAGGGCCGAGAATCAGAGAAACTATATGGCTTAGTCCAGAGAGAGGAAAATAAGAAGATACAAGTATAAAAAGAATAGATAAAATTGTCTGCTGAAACAAACCAAAAGCCAGAATAACCAGACTAGATAAGGGAAGATATAAGAGGAAAAAAAGGATGAAAAAATATAAATCTCTAAATAAAATAAGAAGAATTGGCAAAGAATCAAATCAGAGAATGCAAAACCACTAGACCGATATCTGACAGTGTCTTGGAGCTGGTGGCTGCTCCGGTCTGGAGGAGGGACTTTCTGGTTCTGTCACTGTGAATCTTGCTCTGTTAGATATGCAGTTACCAGGCACAGAGGGGCGTGGTTTGATGTAGGTGAGTCTTGCCTCCACTGTAGGCCTGTTGCCCCTTCCCTGAAACCCCACATTTTTGGTGATGGGAGAAAATTGGAGACACCCCAGTCTCTCCTCCCTGGAATGGGTGTCCCAAATCCCTCTGTTCTGGCCTTATTCACATTGCCATGTGTGCACAAGAGGGCCAGTTGTGTTCTGCTCCACAGTCTCCCATGCCTCCCAGGTTCTTGGCTGGGATTCAAACCCTCATGTCTTAAAGGATCCTGCTCTGTGGGTCCTGGATCCAGGGAAATGCCACTCCACCCAGCCTGCCATCAAAGGGCCTCTGGTTGGTTGGGTGGCCTGCAGAGTCTTTTGTCCTTGGAATGGCTATTTGCCTTCTTCCCACAGCACCCAAGGAGAAGATTGCTTACTCTGACTGCATCTGGCAGCTAGCTACTGAGCTTGGGGCTGCCTCTCCACCTCCCTAGGCACATGAACAGGTTGGAGAAAGCCCCACAGTTAGAAATTTGTTCTTTCTCCATTTTTTCCATTCCCCAGTATGTGATTTTTCTCTTGTCCAAATGTAATCCTACACTTCCGCAGCCTCTCTTTCTCTTCCTTTTGTCTCTCCACAGAAAGGGATCCCTCCCCTCTCTGCCTACCCCACCAATTTTATCTCTTCAGTTCATAATCACACACCTGTGACCTGCCACATTGTCCCTGTGGGCCCCTGGAGATGTTTCTGTCACTCTGTAGCCCAGAATACTGGAATTCCAATCTTCTGACCTCAATACTGTTGTATTTGGGGGATGAGGGAACTTCAGGTCCCCCTACTTCTCCACTATGTTCTTAAGATTTTTTTCCTAATAAAAATTGAATAGCCAGAATACTCTAATATATGAACATTTTTGGTTAATAACTGTTTTATTGTAGATCATTAAAATTCTTTATAACTCTCTTATGCCAAGATAATAATCTAATTTATTAAAATATTCAAATTAGGTGACCACATAGATCAAAGGTGGTTTCTAATTTCATGTGATCTTCACTTTTCAACTAGTTTATTTTAACATTATGAAGAAACTTCTTCCTTTTTCCTTTTGCCACCTGACATTAAGGACTTTCTTTGATGAGTCATTAATATAAGTAGTTGTTAATCATTATTAATCCATGTTACACAATAAAGGAGGAAAACTAAACATTATTTTCATAGCATACTGCATTAATTGGCTGAGTAATAAAATTGTTTATAGACAATATTTATACCTAAAGATTTTTACATCTTTTAAAACAAATCTTCAAAAATAATATGCAAGTATAGCTCTTCCGGGGAAGATGACAAGTAGGAGGATTCTAAGCTCACCTCACCGCATAGATACACATAGATATACCCACATCAGTGTAAGTAACCTAGACAACTACCCCGAATATTGGCAGAACAGACTCCCCACAGCTAATCTTTGAGAAGAGACCACATTGAAAGTTGTAGAAAGGGCATAGATGAGGTCAGGGACCAAACCGAACTAGGGGACTGTCCACTGAATGAAGGAACATCACAAGTATGGAGAAGGGAGAGGAGCAGACCCCATCCAAGGAACCCCAGGCATGGGCGAGTCACAATGGAAAACTGAATCCCCATAACATGTGGCTTTGTAAACCAATGGGGGTTAACTTCGTGAGCTTCTACAATCAGTGGGGCTTAATATCTGGGTTCTTTTTTTAATTTTTTAAAAATCTTTATTTATTTTTTGAGAGAGAGAGAGAGAGAAAGAGAGACAGAGTGTGCGCAGGGGAGGAACAGAGAGAGAAGGAGATGCATAATCCGAACGAAGCAGCCTCCAGTCTCTGAGCTGTCCGCACAGACCCCGACGTGGGGCTTGAGCCCACAAACTGCGAGATCATGACCTGAGCCGAAGTTGGATGCTTAACCAACTGAGCCACCCAGGCACCCCTTAACATCTGGATTCTAAAAATCAACAGCTTGCTTCTGGGAGAGGCAGAGGAAAATATGAAATTGAGTTGCTTCCCACAAAGAGATAGTATAACAAGCAACCCTGCTAAAAAAAATTGCATAGAAGCAATTTTGTTTGAAAACACCAGGAGTATGTGGAAAAAAGTTTTATTTACTAATCTCAGAACATATGCTGGGAAGGCAAGGATCTTTAGGAGACTTCTCCAAGAACAAAAGAGCTGGAGGGTGCCATTTTTTTCCCCTGAAGTCTATATATGGACACCTGTGGGAACTAGTGGAAACGCTCTCCATCTATATTACAAACAACATGCCTGCTCCTGTACTCTCCTGTGGACCTGCCACCTCCAACCTGCCTTTGGCAGGTGTTCTCCAAAGCAGCTCCAGATCCAGCCCCACAAAAGACCAGCAAGCACCTTGCTAACACCATGAGCCTTGCCCCACATTCTCCTGCAGACCTGCCCATCCAACATGTCCAACACAGAAGTCCATCCAAAGTTATGCCACAAGCATGGCTTGTGCAAAAAACCTGAGAGTGAACAGCATCACCCCAAAGTTACTCCTGTGTTGGAAAGAGGGGAAGAAAACTACACATGTCAGCTCCATTGTGACCCCAGCCATGGGCTAAGGGCAGATATATGATGTGAATGTAAGTTTGCCCACCAACAAAAGTCTCTCAGGGGACAATACAAGGAGAGCATACTGCAGTTCCTTATGATTGCAGCACTGGCAAATGCCTGTCAGACACAATTCAATCCCAAAGCAGTCTCATATTGACACATTAACGACACAGGGACCAAACCCTGCTCACAACAGACAAAGATATCCATTGCAGATGACTAAACTGAAGGCAAACCTTGTTTAGCCAATAGTAAGGCACACACAACATACATAAAAGACACCCCTGAAGTGACAGTTTCTGGGGAATAAGGGACATCACACTATAGGAACTTTTCTTCATTAGGCCACTACTTTCAAGAGAAGGAGACATATCTGACTTATCTAACACATAGAAACAGACGCAAAGATTTAGTTAGAATGAGGATCCAGTGGAAGATTTCATAAATGAAAGAAAAGAACAACATCAGAGCAAAACAGCTATGTGAAATGGAGGTAAGTAATATGCCTGTTAGAGAATTTAAAGCAACGGCCATAAAGTTACTCATTGGACTGTTTAAAAGAGTGGGCAATCTCAGTGAGACTCTTAATAAAGAGATAAGAATAAAAAAGAACCAATCAGTGATGCAGAATTCAATAACTGACATTAAAAATACACTAGAGGGAATAAATAGTAAACTAGAAGAATCAGAAGAATGAATCAGTGATCGGGAAGACAGAGTAATGGAAAGCAATCAAACTGAACAGGATAAAGAAAAAAAGAAAAACAAAATACCAGAATAGATTAAGGGAACTCAGTAACATCATCAAATGCAATAATTATCACATAATAAGTATCACAGAAGGAGAAAAGAGAAAAAAAGGGGCAGAAAATTTATTTTAACAAATAAGCTAAAAACTTCTATAATATGGGAAAGGAAACAAAAATCCAGATAGAGGAGGCACAGAGAGCCCCCCCCCCCCAGAAAATCAACCCAAGGACATCCACACCAAGACACATAGTGATTAAAATAACAAAAAAAGTAACAATAAAGAGAGAATTTTAGGGGAGACTGGGTGGTTAAGTTGGTTGAGAGTCTGACACTTGATTTCGGCTCAAGTCATAATCTCATAGTTTGTGGGATTGAACCCCATGTTAGGCTCTGTACTAACAGTACAGAGCTGCTTGGAATTCTCTCTCTCCCTTTCTCTCTGCCCATCCCCTCATTATCTCTCTGTCTCTCAAAATAAATAAATAAACTTTAAATAAAGAGAGAGAATTTTCAAAGCAGCAAGGAAAAATAAAATATTTACATAAAAAGGAAACCCCCAAGGCTATCAGCTGTTTTTTTTTTTCAGAAGAAATTTTGTAAGCCAGAAGGGAATGGCATGATATATTCAAAGTGCTGAAATGAAAAAAAAAAAAAAAAACCTGTAACCAAGAATACTCTATCCAGCAAGGCTATCATTCAGAATAAAAAGAGAGATAAAGGGTTTCCCAGACCAAGAAAAGTTAAAAGAATTTATCTCCATTAAACCAGCCTTATAAGAAATGTTAAAGGGAATTCTTTGAGTGGAAAGGAAAGACCAGAAGCAGGAGTAAGAAAATTAGAAAGTGAAAAAGCAGTAAAATCAAGTACACCTATAAAAATCAGTCAAATGATTCACCAAATAAAAGATGTGAAGTATAACACCACATAGCTAAAAATGTGCAGGGAAAGAGAATAAAAATTTAGTGCTTTTAGAATGGGTTCAAACTTAAGTGATCAACTTAATACAGACTGCCATATGCATAAATTGTTATATATAAACCTAAGGGCAACCATAAATAAAAATTGGCAATAAATATTCAAAAAATAAAGAGAAAGGAATCCAAGTATATATCTAAAGAAAGACATCAAATGACAAGAGAAGAGAGCAAGAGAAGAAAGTAACAGTGAAGAACTACACAAACCATTGTAAAATGAAAAATGGCAGTAAGTACATACCTATCTATAATTACTTTGAATGTAAATGAAATAACTCTCCAAACAAGACATAGGATGACTAAATGGATAAAAATGCAAGACCCTTATACACGCTGCCTACAGGATATTCTTTTCAGGCATAAAGGCACATGCAGACTGAAACTGAAAGGATAGAAATTAATTTAACATGCAGATGGAAGTGAAAAGTAAGCTGGGGTAGTAATATTTGAATGAGACAAACTAGACCTTAAGACAAAGACTCTAATAAGGGACAAAGAGGAATACTATATAATAGTCATAAGAGGAATAAACCAACAAGAAGTTACCATTTATAACTTAATTTATAAGTTATAAATTTATAAGTAATTTATAAGTTATAAATACTTATGCACTCAAGATGGGAGCACCCAAATACATAAAGCAGCTATTAACAAACATAAAAGAAATAATCAATAGTAATACAATAACAGTAGGGGACCTTAACCCTCAATTTACATTAATGGATAGATTAACCAAACAGAAAATCAAAGAAGTAACAGTGCCTTTGAATGACATGCTGGACCAGATGGGTGCAACAGGTATATTTGGAACCTTCCTTCCTAAAACAGAATACTCATTCTTTTCCTTTAAAAAAATATTTATTTTGAGAAAGAGAGAGAGTGCCAGCAGGGGAGGGGCAGAAAGGGAGAGGGAGAATCCTAAGCAGGCTCCATGCCACCAGCACAGAGGCCCGTGTGGAGCTCGAACTCATGAACCATGAGATCATGACCTGAACCAAAACTAGAAGTTGGACACTTAACTGACTGAGCCACCCAAGTCCCCACATTCTTTTCAAGTGCACATGGAACATTGTCCAGAAAAGGCCACAAAACAAGTTTCAACAAATTAAAAAATATTTAAGTTATATCATGCATTTTTCTAAGCCACAGCAGTGTGAAACTAGAAATCAACCACACACACACACACACACACACACATAGACACACACACACACACACACATCTAAAAGAACACAAGTACATGGAGGCTAAATAACATACTACTAAACAATGACTGGATCAACTAAGAAATCAAAGATGAAATAAAAAAATACATGGAGACAAATGAAAATAAAAACACAGTGGTCCAAAGTCTTTGGGATGCAGTAAGCTGTTGTAAGAGAGAATAGGCCTACCTGAAGAAGCAAGGACATTTTCAAAGAAGCAACCTAACCTCACACCTAATGAAACTAGGAAAAGAACAACACACATCCACAACTTGTAGAAGGAAAAATATACATGTATTACAGTAGAGGAGCTAAGATGGCAAAGTAGTAGGTTTGTCTCATCCTTCGAAAACAACTAGATAACTATCAAATCATTCTAAATACTGAAGAAATTGACCTGAGGGCTGACAGAACAAACTGTACAACTAGAAGGAGATAAGATGCCACATCAAGGAAGGTAGGACGTACAGAAATGTGGTTTAGGGGAGAAACAGATCACTGGTGCTGCAGAGGGGAGGGAGCCCTGGTCTCAGAGAAAGGTGAGAGAGAGTGGAGTACAAACAAATATACACAAGGAGAATACTTCCCCAAAGCCACTAGCTGGAAAAATGAGAGGGGCTGATTTTTGTGAGTTTTTGCAACCAGTAGCGCTCAGAGACTTAAGTTTTAAAGGTTGGTGGGCTTGGCTGGGATAGAGCCCTGAGGGTGCTGCCCTACTCCTGGAGAGAATGCAGGCAAACAACCCTGGAGTAGACAACACAATAGGAGGGTTGCCTAAGGCATATGGGGGAGAGAGTGTTCACTCTTCCTGGAGCACATCTGTAAGAGGTGGCATTCATTCACAGAGAGCCTCTCCAGGGACAAAGGAGCTGATTGGCACCTTTTCCCTCTTCAACCCTTCAGCATAGGTGCAGAGACACCTGATGAGGGCACCTAACTCAGACACTGGCTATTTATCCTGCTTTACTTCAAATCACATGCCTCTGCACTCTGGCATGACTGTTGGTGAGGTGAGACCCTCCTCCATCAGACCAGTGCAGACCTCTGTCACAGGGCGTCCCTAAAGTTTAGAGTTATAAAACTCAGCAGGCTTGGCTGAGATAGAGCCCAAAGTGCATGGAGCTGCTCCAGTCAGGTAAGCAACCTGGAGACAGTGTGAAAACAGTGATCTGAAAAATGCCTGGGATGCAAGAGGGGAAATTATTTTTTTCTTCCAGGAGTGCCTCCCTGAGAGCAGTAAGCACAGAGACCCCTCTCCAGAGATAAAGGAACTGGTTGGTGCCGTTTCCCTCCCCTTCTCCCTCAGCATAAACAAACTTCAGTAAACAGCACAGCTCCAACACTGGCTGCCTAACCTGCTTACACTAAGTCCTGCCCCACTGGATTTTCCTGGTACAGCTTTTCTCAGGCAACTGTGCCTAAGGCCTAGTGCAGTGGATTCTTTCCCCAGAAGACCAGCATAAACCCCTGCACACATCACATCTCCCAACAAGAGAGTTCTGTAAGGCTTCAGTTCAGGTGGAAGGAGCACCAGGTCTCATTTAACAAGAAGACCAGAGCACACCTAGTTAAAACTTGCCACACTCTGGTCAAGGTTCCAACACTCCCCACTGCAGGCAATGAGAGTCTCGGCAGACCACTGACCTGAAAGGAAAGAGCAGCCAAAACATAGCAGCAGAGTGCATGTAGCACACAACAGAGATATGCCCTGAAGCACCAGGCCCTCAACACTATATGACCTCTTCCTCATAAAGACATTACTCTCAGGAACAGGAAGCATAAATGCTTTTCTAACAGAGACGAAGACAGAGACTTAGACAAAACACCAAGATGAAATCATTTATCCCCCAAAAAAGAAGAAGGAAAGGCCATGCCTAGAGATCTAATGAAAACAGATATATGTAATATGCCTGATGGAGAATTTAAAGCAATAATCATAAGGATATTCACTGGGCTTGAGAAAAGCATGGAAGACATCAGAGAGACCCTAACCCAAAAAACTCTACTAAAAATTGGCTAGAATTGATAAATGAGTTCAGTAAAGTCATAGGATACAAAATCAATGTAGAGATGTTTTGCGTTTCTAGACACCAATAATGAAGCAGCAGAAAGAGAAATCAACAAATCAATCCCATTTATAATTGCACCAAACCCATAAGATACCTAGGGATAAACTTTATGATAAACGTAAAGGATCTGTACTCATAAAACTATGAAACACTGTTGAAAGAAATTGACAATGACACAGAGAAATGGAAAGACATTCCATGCTCATGGATTAGAAGAACAAAATTGTTAAAATGTCTATATAACCCAAAGGAATCTACACATTTAATGTAATCCCTATCAAAAGTACCACCAGCATTTTCCCACAGAGTTAGAACAAATAATCCTAACATGTGTATGGAACCACAAAAGACCCTGAAGAGTCAAAGCAATCTTGAAAAAGCAAAGCAAAGCTGAAGGATCACAATTTTGGACTTCAAGTTATACTACAAAGCTGTAGTCATCAAGGCAGTATGGTACTGGCACAAATACATATGCACAAATACAATGGGACAGAATAGAAAACCCAGTAATTGACCCACAACTGTATCTTCAACAAAGCAGGAAATAATATGCAATGGAAAAAAGATGGTCTCTTTTAAAAATGGTGCTGGGAAATCTAGATAAACTCAGAAACAGAGAGAGAGAACTCAAATAAATAAAATCAGTAATGAAAGAGGAGAAGCAATAACCAAGTTCACAGAAATACAAAAGATTATAAGAGATATTATGAAAAAACTTAAATGCTAACAAATTAGGCAACCTAGAAGAAATGGATAAATTCCTAGATTCATAAACTCTCAAAACTAGAAAAATATAAAATTAGGATAGACCTGATTAGCAGCAATGAAATGAAATCAGTAATCAAAAAACTCCCAAAAAACAAAAGTCAAAGATCAAATGGGTTCACAGGTGAATTCTATCAAATACTTAAAGAAGCGTTAATACCTATTCTTTTCAAAACATTTCAAAAAATAGACGAGAAAGAAAAGCTGTCAAATTCATTCTATGAGACCAGCAAAAAATCATTAAAAAAATAGAGAGAACCACAGGTCAATATATCTGATGAACATAGATGCAAAAATCATGAAGAAAATTATAGCAATCCAAATCCAACAATACATTTAAAAAGTAATTCACCATGATCAAGTAGAATTATTCCTTGGATGCAAGGATGGCTCTATATTTGCAAATCAATCATGTGATCAATCACATCAAGAAAAGAAAGGATAAAAAAACCACATGATCATTTTAGTAGATGCAGAAAAAGCATTTGACACTTATAGTAAATGATAGATCAGATAAATGAGAGGATGGGAAGTAAATAGTAAGAGCCTATGGGGTGTGGACTAAAAAACCTATTATGGTAAATGCCAGCTTTCACTCAAAATAATGGAAGTTTCACTGTAGGATCACTCTGGGGACAAATTATAATTGTGTAGAAATTTTGCTGAGTTTCTTAGTCAGTTTTGTGAACTAAGGTCACAGTGATTTACCTGCTTTCTCTTTAATGGTTTTTATATATCTGAAATCATAAAGACACGCTCAAAGTTTGCAGCATGTTTTAAAAATGAATGAAATATTGAGTTGTGATATTATGATTCATAATAAGAAATATATATTTAGTCTTCATCCCAGTTTCTGAAACAGAGCTTCTAAAACTCTTGGAACTACCTAAGTGAAGAGAGCTGCTACTTACTGTGTTTTTATGTTAATGAGATACCTTTTGCATTGTACCTAATGCTGGGGGCTGTTTGCCAGGGAAACCAACCATATGATTAGTTGGTTGGAACTTTTAGTCTCGTTTCCAGACTCCTTGGAGGAGAGAGGGGCTGGAGTTTGAACTGAGAGCCAAGGGTCAATGATTTAATCAACCACGGCTATGTAATGGGACATCCAAATAAACCCAAAAGAATGAGGTTAAGAGAACTTCCAGGTTGATGAACATGTGGAATTGCTGAGAGAGTGACACACCCAGAGAGGGCAGGAAAGCTCCATGCCCTTTCCCCATACCATGCCCTATGCACCTGTTCCATTTGGTTGTTCCAGAGGTATATCCTCTTATAATAAACCAGTGATCTAATAAGTAACATGTTTGTCTGAGTTCTGTGAGCTGCTTTAGCAAATTTATCAAACCTGAGGATGAGGTCATGGGAACCTCTGATTTATAGCTATTCAGTCAGAAGTGACAGGTAACAACCTGGACTTGTGACTGGTACCAGAAATCCAAGGAATTGGTCGTTGGAAACTTCAATCTATAGCCACTTGGTCAGAAGCAAAAATGACAACCTGGGCTTTGGATTGGTGTCTGAAGTGGGGAGGGAAATCTTATAGGAGTGAAACCTTAACCTGTGTATTTTATGCTATCTTTAGGTAGATAGTGTGAGAATTAAGTTAAATTGCAGGACACCAAGCTGGTGTTGGTGAATCACCTGTTGGAGGTATGGGGAAACCCATTCCCACAATGAAACTGGGCTTAGAAACATGGATCAACAGCCATCTAAAATATATTTTTGATTTTTTTATATACGTGTATTCCTAGTAACTTCAATTATTTTGCTAGGAATTTATCAGTTTTCTCATAATTATTTTATATTTGTATTTTGAAATGGCTTGTATGAATTAGGGAGAGGTCAGTCTGAATGAATTCATTTGATGAGTGTTTATTAAGAACTTACTCTGTGCTAGGCACTGCTGCAATTTCTAGATATAGAGCAGTGAACAAACATGGCAAACGTGACTACCAATGTGAGGCATAGTCAGAATTTCATAACATGTAATTTTTCTATTATGTAATTCAAAAGAAACTAAAAGATTGACGATTGGAGTCCTTTGACAAAACATATTTTAACAAAAACATAATTTAAAGTTACATTATTGATGTTATGTATTTAAATTTCTTAGATAAATGCAATTTCTTAAATGTTCAAATATCCAATATGCCTTAGGGATTCATTAGAAAGAGACTAGGCCATAGATTTTGATTAATGAGTAAAAAATGTGTGTTAATAGGGCGTTGATTTCTTTAATGAATAGATTGGTTGAAATGGTAAAAGTTATATTATTGGTATTTTGTTGAATAATTGATATATGAAAGTCATTGCACATCAAATACATTATCTATTCATGGCTTTAATAACCATTGAGGTATATGGTATTCCTATTCACTTTTTAAATATAAGGATACAGGTTTACAGAGATTAAGTACCTTGTCCAAGATCTCAAAATTAGTAAATGGCAGAGCCAGATGTAACCTACTACATTGTTAAGTTACTTTACTTTTTTTTTTATCTAAACCATTCAGTGACACACTTTCATTGGTCTCCATCTATCACATGGTCATCTTTCAGAAGGTTCTACTCTCTTTCTCTCTCTGTGACAAAAGTACCTAGAAGAGAGGGATCCAGTTCTCAGTTTCCTCAGTCATCTCTACTCCTAAGAATAGACTGTCAGGGAGATTTCAACTATCACTTCTCACACTTCTCTCCCTTTCATTCAGACAAAAGTTCCTTCCTGAAATATGGCAACAACCTCTCACTAAATGCTCACCAAGTAATGCTTGTTTCTGACTGATATTATTGACCAGTAATGTGGGGCTAATACTAGAAAGAATCATGAAATAATATCTGTGCTAGATATTATGCTACCACTTTTCAAAAATTATTACACTTATTTTCCATCACATATTTGTGAGTTAGATACTATTAATATGCTTTTTCTAGGAAACTAAGAGTCTGAGTTTCAAAGAGATTAAGTAACTCACCAAAGGCCACACAAATAGTGAATGATGGAACCAGAAGGTAATGGAAGTAATGAAATGTAATGCAATAGAGGAAGAGAAAGCTGGACTGAAATATATGTCCAAAAGACAAAGTGCAATTAGAGTTTGAATATATAATTTGAACATATTTAATGTAAAATATTGTCATGAAGCCTCTACAAATGGGAGTGGGAGTAGGATAGCTAGATACTATGGAAATTTCTTTTCCTAATAAGATTAGAACAATAATCCAAAAGAAAAATTATACAGATATTTAATGCTTCAATAAGCATATTTTAAACAATAGGTAAGTATTGTGTTGACAAGGAGATGTAAACCAGAGATATTATTATTCAATATAAAGATTTACAATTAGAGGTATAACATAACTGTTGCATTTTGTCAAAAATATTACTCTTTGGAAGTATACTGCTGATATTATTCTTTGAATTTTAATAATAACGTGGATATTGATTATGCCAATACTATAGTTTTTGTTTAAGTACCAAGGTCATGCATCTCTTAGGATTCACGTATTTCTAACATTGAGTAATAATTAAATTTTAATGCACAGTTACCTGTATTATCTCATTTTATTGTGGCAATCACCCTATCTATATATCCATACTTGTGTGTGTGTGTGTGTGTGTGTGGGTGTGTGTGTGTATGTGTATGTGTGTGTGTGTAGGAAGACATATATATGTAAACTCTGTGCCTTTTCCAAAGCTGGAATATGTACATTATATGTAAATATAAATATAAATAAATATAAATATAAATAATCTCCATATTCCAGCTTTGGAAAAAATGAAGAACATGTCCAATATCACACAGTTAGTAAAGGATAGATCCATGATTTGTAAAGTGTACATTTTGTACATTCTGCAGCTCAGGGAAGGTTTGTTTGCTCAAAGTAGAGATCCAGTAAGGGGAGAAGTTCCAGAGGGCCTATATCTGCAATATTCTTTGCACATGTATTAGGCACTTACTGCCTGAGTTCAGACCCTCATTATTTTTGTGTGAATTATTGCAAGTCTTTATGTAATACCTCTCATTTGTTCTAGCTCTAGTCTAGATTCTATAGTGGAAAACATAATTTTTCTCTTAAAAGTCTTTAATTTTACCCCAATACTTACAAATTCAGATTCAAATTTTTATTGTGATAAATGACACTCTTCTTAATCTGACCACTATCTAGATTCACAATCTCATCATTCATTACTGATTCAAATGCTTTCTTTTTTTAAACAACATATCGTTTCCAATAACACACCATCCTGTAGGGGATAAGCTTAGGAATCCCCTGTGCTTACACCAATGGGTTAACAAGGCATAGAGAAATACAAAGCCATAAAACACTCACACCTGAGTTTGGGTAAACCAGATTGGCACCCCAAGAATAGGGGGTGCAAAGACACCTTGAGAATAGGGAGGCACAAAGATTCCAGGAATAGGGAGGTGCCAAGGCACCCAAAATAGGGACTAGGTGCAGAGCCCCCCACAATAGAGAGAGACAGGCAAGGGCTTGAAATAGAAATGGCACAAAGGTGCCCAACACAGGAATAACAAGATTAAATATTCAGGCTGAAAGCACCTCAAGTTTAGTACTATAGCAGAAAGCTGCTTTCATAGGAGAATGGGGCCAGATTAGGTAAATTGGTGAATTGGACTATGGACCTCTGTGCTGCAGACAAAGCAGCCTGGAGCGGAGATGGTTAACAAAAGAAAAGGTGTCTTGTTAACCCTGAGGTTCTTCCCCCATTTGTCTCATCCCCTAGGCTAGCAAAGATAAACGGGCACAATGCCTCCTGTTTTCTGTTAACAACCATCTACCCATCTGCCCAGTGCCCGGATTTTGTTTTATATTGACCCAAATCTCAGGCACTGTATATCTTCAAAACCCCCTTTTTTCCCCTCACGTCCTCAAGTTTATGTTCACAGTTTGTCTCTTTGTGAATGCTCATGTTTTTAAGCCTTCTGACCAGAATAAAAAGGAGGCAAGGACCCCTATTTGGGGCTCTTGTCTTTTCCAGGACATTAGCCATCTCTCACTTTAATCCTGTGTCCACTCTTTTGCTGGCCAAAAGAGAACTTTAGAGTCTATGACACCATCCTACATTTAAATTGGATGCTTCAGACTTGAGGTTCTCAGCACTTTTCTCCACTAAAGAAAACTCCTACTTTTTTATTTTTTAAACCCAAGCATCACTTGTTCATGGAATATTTAATACACTTTACCCCAACCACAAGCAAAATAGTTGCCACTCCTCATGAAACATACTTCTACTTTTTTCACAGTGTTGCGATTGATTGCATCTATGTTTTTCCTTACTCTGAGTGACTAAGGAGCTATATTTTATTAATTTCTATGCACTCAACACATTGCAGAGTACATGACATGTAATAGACAGCAGATAAATATTTGTTAAATAAATAAGTGAAAAAAATAATGGTGGATAGAAAGATGAATACTTTTTGAGAGATTATTCACACACAGTTAAAATATTTTTATAAATAAAACTCTTAAAATAAATGATCATGAACTTGAAGTAGTTAAGCTCAAAATAATAGGATTTCTGAGTTTTCTTTTTTTTTACAATTTAGTGTGGAATATACCTTCATTTCTTAAAATTTATAAATATATGATGTTTGGTAAGTACCAAAAATATCATTAAATAAGTGAAAATTTGGGATTACTAATGGATGGTATTCTTTATTCAATTATTTTGCCTTTGAATGGAGATAAGATTTATACTTAAAACATATGAGAATTGTCTTTATTTTATGTTTACCATCTCTGTAATAAATAATGGGTTATAAATTATGATTTAAATCTCCATAGTGGCTACATTGTTATTTAAGTTGGGCTTCCTGCTTTACAAATCATTAGTTGTAAATGATCAATCTATAATCTGCACTTTATTGTGACCCTTTGACATAATGAGATATTATATGTTGAGCATGGTTCCAGGACACATTCCTAAACAAGATGTTATGGAGTTCATTCCTTCACACTATTTCTTTCTTTCTTTTTTTATATTTAAACTCAAGTTAGGTGTGCTTGGGTGGCTCAGTTGGTTAAGCGTCCGACTTCGGCTCAGGTCATGATCTCACAGTTCGTGAGTTCGAGCCCCACGTTGGGCTCTGTGCTGACAGCTCAAAACCTCCACCCTGCTTTGGATTCTATGTCTCCCTCTTTCCCTGCTCCTCCCCGACTCATATTCTGTCTCTCTCTCTCTCTCAAAAATAAATAAACATTATTTTTTTAAATAATAAATAAATTCAAGTTAGTTAACATGGAGTGTAGTCTTGGTTTTAGGAGTAGAAGCCAGAGATTCATCTCTTACATATGACACCCAGTGCTCATCCCAAAAACTGTCCTCCTTAATGCCCATCACTCATTTAACCCATTCCCCAAACCATCTCCTCTCCAGAAACCCACAGTTTGTTCTCTGTATTTAAGAATCTATTATGGTTTGCTTTCCTCTTTGTTTTGTCTTATTTTCCTTCATTTTCCCTATCTCATCTGTTGTGTTTCCCAACTTCCAAACATAAGTGAAATCATATGAATCTGTCTTCTCTAATTTCACTTAGCATAATACACTCTAGTTCCATCCACGTTGTTACAAATGGCAACATTTTATTATTATTCATCATTTCACTATTCTTCCATAGTTTGGCTGTTTTTAGTGCTGCTATAAACATTGGGGAGCATGTGCCCCTTTGAATCTGCATTTGTGTATGCTTTGGATAAATACCTATTAGTGGAATTGCTGGGTTGTAGGGTAGTTCTATTTTTAGTATTTTGAGGAAACTCCATAATGTTGTCCAGAGTGGCTAGACCACTTTGCATTCCCACCAATAGTGCAAAAAGTGTTCACCTTTCTCCACTTCCTTTCCAACATCTATCATTTCCTGAGTTGTTAATTTTAGCCATTCTGACAGGGATGAGATGGTATGTTATTGTGGTTTTCATTTGTATTTCCCTGATGATGAGTGATGTCGATCATTTTTTCATGTGTGTGTTAGCCATCTGGATGTCTTTCCTTGGAAAAGTGTCTATTCATGTCTTCTGCCTATTTATTCACTGGACTATTTGATTTTTGAGTGTTGAGTTTGGTGAATTCTTTATAGGTTTTGGATACTAATCCTTTATCCAATATGTCATTTGAAAATGTCATCTCCCATTCTGTTGATTGTCTTTTAGTTTGGTTGATTGCTTCCTTCTCTGCGCAGAAACTTTTTACCTTGGTGAGGTCCCAATAGTTCCTTTTTGCTTTCATTTCCCTTACCTCCAGAGATGTGTCAAGTAAGAAGTTGCTCGGGCCGAAGTCAAAGAGGTTGCTTCCTGTTTTCTCCTGTAGGATTTTGATGTTTTTTGGTATTCCATTTAGGTCTTTCATCCAATTTGAATTAATTTTTTTGTATAGTGTAAGAAAGTGGTCCAGTTTCATTCTTCTGCAAGTCGCTGTCCAATTTTCCCAGAGCCATTTGCTGAACAGACTGTCTTTTTTCCATTGATACTCTTTCCTGTTTGTAAAAAAAAAAGTTAGTTGATCATACATTTGTGGGTCCATTTCTGGGTTCTCTATTCTATTCCACTGATCTATGTGTCTGTGTTTGTGCCAATACCATACTGTCTTGATGATTACAGCTTTTAAATACATCTTAAAGTCTGGAATTGTGACGCCTCCAGCTTTAGTTTTCTTTTTCAACATTACTTTAGCTATTCAGCTTCTTTTCTGGTTCCATACAAATTTTAGGATTTTTTTTGTTCTAACTCTGAAGAATGCTGGTGTTATTTTGATAGGGATTGCACTGAATGTGTAGATTGCTTTAGGAAGTATCCTCATTTTAACAATATTTGTTCTTCCAATCCATGTGCGTAGAATGTTTTTCCAATTCTTTGTGCCGTCTTCAATTTCTTTCATAAGCTTTCTATAGTTTTCAGCATACACATATTAAGTCTTCTGTTAGGTTTATTCCTAGGTATCTTACGGTTTTTTGTAAATTGTAAATGGGACCGATTCCTTAATATATCTTTCTGCTGCTTCATTATTGGTGTATAAAAATGCAACCAATTTCTGTACATTGATTTTATATCATGCAAATGTGCTGAATTCAGATATCAGCTCTATCAGTTTCTTGGTGGAGTCTTTTGGGTTTTCCATGTAGAATATCATGTCATCTGTGAAGAGTGAAATTTTGACTTCTTACTTGATAATTTGGATGAATTTTATTTCTTTTTTATTGTCTGATAGCTGAGGCTAGGAATTCCAGTACTATGTGGAACAACAGTGGTGAGAGTGGATATCTTTGTCGTGTTCCTAATCTAAGGTGGGGGAAGATCTCAGTTTTTTCCCCGTTGAGGATGATATTAGCTGTGGGCCTTTCACATATGGCTTTTATGATGTTAATGTAATGTCTTTTTATCCCCTACTTCCTTCTTCCTTGAGGGTATTTTATCAAGAAAATATCCTTTTTCTGCAGCCATTGAAAGGATCATGTGGTACTTATCCTTTTTTTATTGATGTCATATATCACATTGACTGATTTGCAAATATTGAACCAGCCTTGCAGCCCAGGAATAAACCCCACTTGATCATGGTGAATACTTCTTTTGATGTACGGTTTAATATGATTTGCTAGCATCTTGTTGAGAATTTTTGCATCCAGGCTCATCAGGGATGTTGGCCCGTACTTCTCCTTTTTAGTGGGTTCTTTGTTTTTGCATTCAAGGTAATGCTGGCTTCATAGAATGAGTCTGAAAGCTTTCCTTTAATTTCTATTATTTTTTGTGGAACAGTTAGAGAAGAATAGGTACTAACTCTTCTTTAAATGTCTGGTAGAATTCCCCTGGGGAAGCCAACTGGCCCAGGACTCTTATTTGTTGGGAAGTTTTTGATAATGATTCAATTTCTTTGATCATTCTGGGCCTGTTCAAATTTTCTATTTCCTCTTGTTTGAGTTTTGGTTGTGTGTGAGTGTCTAGGAATTTTTCATTTCTTCCAGATTTCCCCGATTGTTGACATATAATTTTTCATAGTAGTCTCATAATTGTTTGTATTTCTGTGGTATTGGTTGTAATCTCTCCTCTTTCATTTGTGTTGTATCTATTTGGGTCCTCTCTCTTTTATTTTTGAGAAGTCTGGCTAGGGGTTTATCAATTTTGTTTATTCTCTCAAAAACAGCTTTTAGTTTCACTGATCTGTTCTATGTTTGTTTGTTTTTTTATTCTATATCATTTATTTCTGCTCTCATCTTTATTATTTCCCTTCCTGTGCTGCTTTGGGTTTATTTGCTTCTCCTTTTCTAGCCCCTTAAGGTGTAAGGTTAGGTTGTGTATTTGGGATATTTCTTGCTTCTTGAGATAGGCCTGAATTGCAATGAATTTTCTTCTTGGACTGCCTTCGCTGCATCCCAAAGGGTTTGGACTGTGCTGTTTTCATTTTCACTTGCTTCCATGTATTTTTTTAATTTCTTCTTTACTTTTGTGGTTAACCCATTCATTCTTTTTTTTTTTTTTTTTTTTTTTTTTTTTATTTATTTATTTTTTTTAATATATGAAATTTACTGTCAAATTGGTTTCCATACAACACCCAGTGCTCATTCATTCTTTACTAAGGTGTCCTTTAACTTCCATGTATTTGAGGGCTTTCCCAATTTTTTATTGTGGTTGATTTCAAATTTCATAACATGGTGATCTGAAAATATGGACGGTATGATCTTGATCTCTTTATATCTATCAAAGGCTGATTTTTGCCCCAGTATATTCCAGGTGAACTCTAGAAGAATGTGTGTATTCTGCCACTTTAGGATGAAATGTTCTGATTATATCTGTTAAGTCTATCCGGTCCAATGTGTCATTCAAAACCATTGTTTCCTTCTTGATTTTCTGCTTAGATGATCCATTGCTGTAAGTCAGGTATTAAAGTTTCCTACTATTATATTATTATTAATGAGTTTCTTTATGTTTGTTATTACTTGATTTATACATTTGGGTGTTTCAAGTTTGGGACATAAATATTTAAAATTTTAAACCCTTACTTATCATATAATGCCCTTCTTCTCTTGTTACAATCTTTGTTTTAAAATCTAATTTGTCTGATGCATGCATGGCTACTCCAACTTTCCTTCAACCTGCATTAAAATGATAGATGGTTCTCCATCCCCTTACATTCAATCTGCAGGTGTCCTAAAGTCTAAAATGAGTCTCTTGTAGGCAGCATAATAATGGACCTTATTTTTTTATCCATTCTGATACCCTATGTCTTTTGATTGTGGTATTTATTCCATTTATACAGTGATTATTGAAACATATGTATTTAGTGCATTGTGATATATGTAGATTTCATGTTTCTGGTGATGTTCTCTGGTCATTTGTAGTCTTTGTTGTTTTCCATTCAGAGTGTCCCTCTTATAATTTCTTGCATAGCTTGTTTAGTGGGCTTGAACTCCTTTAGCTTTTGTTTGTCTGGGAAAGTCTTTATCTCTCCTTTTATTCTGAATGTCAGCTTCACTGGATAAAGAATTCTTGGCTGCATATTTTTTCTTATTAAGCACATTGAATATTTCCTGCCACTGCCTTCTGCCTGCCAAGTTTCAGTGGTCAGGTCTGCTGCTAACCTAATGTGTCTACTCTTATCAGTTGAAGACCTTTTGTCCCTAGCTCATTTAAGAATTCTCTCTTTGTTTTTGTATTTTGCAAGCTTCACTATGATATGCCATGATGTTGACTTGTTTTTGTTGATTTTGAAAGGAAGTTCTCCATTATTGGATGCCTGTTTCCTTCCCCTGATTAGGGAACTTCTCAGCTATAATTTGTTCAAATAAACTTTCTTCCCTCCTTTCTCAGACTTCTTATTCTGGGACTCCTATGATATGTATATTGCTTCATTTCATGGAATCACTTAGTTTGCTAAGTCTCCCCTCATGATCTAGAAATTTCCTTTCCCTTTTTCCCACTTCATTATTTTCCACACTTTTATCTTTTATTTCACCTATTATGTCCTCTGCTTCTTCCATTCTCACTGTATCTAGTTTATTTTGCATCTTAGTTATATTACTTTTTAATTAATTGTGACCATTTCTTAGGTCTTTGATCTCTACAGCTAGGATTTCTCTAGTGTATTCTATGTTTTTTTTTTTTCCGAGTCTAGCTATTATTTTATGACTGTTGTTCTAAAATCTTGTTCATATCTGTGCTGGTCTGGAGAACAGGCTGGCTCCGTTGGGTCAGTCAGTCTTGCCCCAGTAAATAAGCAGTTGCCAGGCATGGAGAGGCAGGGTTTGGTGTAAGTGTGTCCTTCTTCCACTGGGGGCTGCCATGCTGCTCTCTGAAGTCCCATCATGTTGGTGTTTGGGAGAAACATGGCGTCATCCTAATCTCTCTTCTCTGGACCAGGGATCTCAACCCACACTGTTCAGGCAGCTCTCACAGAATAGCGGGGGTGGTCAGCTTGCCCTGTGCCACAATTTTCCTGTGCATTTTCCTTGGCACTCTACTAGGATTCAAAATCTGAAGTCTTGAAGGACCCGGCAATATGCAAATCCACATCCCTCCTCCAGAGTTGAGTCTCTCCACTCTGCTGATAACAGGCCTTTGACTGACACCTTCAGGGTTTTTTGTCCTTGGGTAGTCAATAAACCCTCTTCCCAAAGTATTCCAGGAAGGGAACTCTTCTTTCCCAGTGCACCCCAGAGATTGCTAAACCATGCTATGCACTCTGGGGACAGATCCCTCCTCCCCAGGAGCATGCGCCAAGGTGTTCTGGAGAAACTTGCACACTTCCAAAACCTTGGAGTTTCAGCTCCAAAGGCCATTTGCAAAAACAAACTGGAACACTCAGTACTTCCTGCTCTTCTGTCCTTGATCCAGAGAGGTTTTCCTCTTGTGCTAACTTAATTCTGCACATTCACAACCACTCTCTATTTCTCTTCCTTTTGTCTCTCCACAGAAAGGATTCCCTCTCCTCCATAGCTCCACCATTTTACCTCGCCCAACTCACATGCATGCACCTGGATCCTACAACTGTCTCCATCCAACTGTGGAGATCCTTCTGCCACTCTGTAAATCTATTTCCTGGGTGTTCCACGTGATCTGACCTCAATATATTTGTGTTTGAGGGATGAGGAAAATCCAGGTCCTTCTACTTCTCCACCATCTTACCTCTCCCTTGACATTGTTATTTATTTTAACATGCAAACTGAAACTGGCTAAAATTATATACATATCCATTTTATTTAAGAAAATTAGTAAATAAAAATATAAAATATTTTACTATCTTCAGTTTAATGCAGAGACAAGTATGCCTACCTATAGATAGTTCAGCCAAAGAAATGGCACTAATAGAAAACATGCACTTCATAGCAAATTTTTAAGTTTTTCATGTGATTTAATATTTTTTATACTGGTTATTTACTTTGGGGGACTCAAAATAGAATGACTTTTCCGACTAAATCTATTTATACTAAGCCAACATTTTGTTTTATTTTACCTTTTATTCCCTACTTCCCAAGTGAAACATGAAGCTGGTACAATTTCTCATCATGGATAAATCAATTCACATATAAACATTGTCAAAAGCATTAGCACAACCATGTGGGTAATAATGTTAGCTGATAGTTGACTTATAAGTGATACTCCATTGTTAAGTACAGAAATTAAAATTGACTCATCTGTATATACCTGCATCTACCCACTCAGACCTGAAAGACAGAATAAGGCAGAGTGTTTAATGTAAGCTGACTACCAAGCAAAAGGATGTTTGTCTACATGTTTTGTCATAACTAATTTGCTTTTAATGATAGATAAAATGTCATATTGTGTAAAAAAATATTTTTTCAATGCTTTGGATTAAACAAAATTTTTTATTCAAGTAAGATTTTCAGAAAAGCACAAAAATCTCAAATGCTCAGCATTACGGAACCCCCATGTAAAACCTTGTATCCATGGTTAAAGAAACCAAATTAAAGAAACAATAATTCCAGTATTTTAGAAGCCCTCTTTAGGTCTGTTTCTAAATGCTCCCCCCCCCCAACCTTATATCTCAAAGGGAACCATTTTTCTGACTACTAATAAAATAGGTTTTTGTGTGATTTTGTACTTTATATATACATAGAATTTGTATTCTTCTACTCAGTATAATGGCATTTTTCACTCCACTCAGTATAATGATTTTGAAGTTCATTTGCTTTGCCGTCATGTGTGCTACTACTACATAAATTTCATTACTAATATTATACACTATGGTGATATGGACATTTATGTACCCATTATATTACTGGTAAACATTTGTTTCCCATTTGGAGCTATTATTATTAATGCTGTTTTAAACTTTCTTGACTTTTTTTTTTGACCAAATGTGAAGTCCTTTTTTTTGACCAAATGTGAAGTCCACTGTAGAAGTGGAATTGCTGAATCATAGGGTATGCATATCTCCAACTGTAGTAGGTAATGCCAAAGACTCTGACAAAACCTGTAAAAATTTAAATTCATATCTCTGTCCCCTTTTTGTTCTGCTATCTCATCTAGAGAACCATTTTTTATTTAATCATCATGTTTCTTTAGGCTTCTCTTATCTGTATTATTTCTGCCTTATTCTTTCTCTTCCCATCTAGGATGGACTTCAATCATCATACAACAAAATGCGGGTTTTTTGCATTTTATGCAATTTTGCATTTTCCTTCCTTTTTTTTCTTTCCAGGTTTATGTCTGAATATTTTCTTTGAATCTAATTTTTAGTTAACTATCTTCTCACCAGTGTCTAATCTGCTTTTAATCCTATCCATTGCATCTTTTAAGTTTTTTTTTTTTTACTTTGTGTGTATACTATTGATTTAGTTTATATTTGTAGTTTTCAGTTCTATGTGAAAATTCTCAATCTTGTATTCTAGTTGATTGTCTTATTATTCAAAATTATTTTGATTCCATATACAAAAACTTCATTATTTGAACAACCCATGAAATTATTATTATTTTCTAGTATTTCTCATGGTTTTTGATCACATGATGTAACCATTTATGTGCCTGTTAATTTCTTATTGGATTTTAAATAGCATATGTCAAAAATTGAAGATATAACTCGAGGCTCTCAATGATATTAATAAACATGTGTCTTCTTAGAAGAATTTTATATTTATTTATTTATATTTCAGACAAGGAATTAGTCAGAAAAACTAGCAATCCCTTATCAGTTTAACCCAATCAGGATTGATACGATTCATGGATTAGGTTCAGTTCCTGTGAACATTAGTCTATTTCTAGTTATTTATTCCTTTTTAAAAATAGTCTCTCAGATTTCCTGGTTAAGGTGCTTACTCATTTGAAGGCCCTGATAATCAATATTGAAACACCCCCGTGTTAGTAAATATGTTGAAAGTATTGATCAACTTAGTGTCTCAGTTGAACTTTCAGAATCAGTAGATGCTTCTAGGAAAAAGTTGCCCCAAGTGCTTAGTTTGTATCTGTGGGCTTTCCTTCTCTTCCACATCTAGGTTGAGCAATAACTCTTTGAAATTTCCAGATACTAGTTATTTCACATGAATTATTTTTCAATGTTCTCTTTAACTTTTTTAGTTATCATTAAGAGTGCTGGCCTCAAACTGGAAGAATTCCATTGCTAGAAGCAGAGTATACTTCTTTACTCAAACAAAGTAGACTCAATTCAAGTTTATTTTCAATTTTACCTCTCTCATTCACAGTCTAACATTTTGTCTGATGTAAGAAAATGTTAGAATTTGGGAAAGTAAAATAAGAAGAATCAAGTATAAGCTTATGTATGGCCAATGAAAGTGTGGAAATCATGTAAATGGCATTTCTGTGCTGTAGAAGAAAAATGGTTGAAGTTATTTGTTATGGAATATGTAGTTCAGTTCAATTTTGCTTTCTGTTATCAGTCTCCAAATTTTGTGAGCCATTAAATTCTATCTCCTAGGTATTTGGCTTATTTCTTTAAGGCAATCATTTACTAGATTTCCCCTCCATTGTTTTGCAAAGCCTAATTGCTTGGTATCTTTGTCTATCATTGATGTTATCATGTTTGTCATTATCATCATCAAAAATGGTGTTGAACGTCTACTATATGTAAGGCTCCATATATAGTCTCATTTAATTGTTACTCTGATATAGCAGAAAATCTAAATCTACCATTAAAAAAATACTTCCACAAATGGAAGAGTGGAAGGAAGGAACCAACATTTGTGTAACAGCAATTATGTGCCAAGCACAATTTACTCATTTATAACCAAACTAAGAAGCCCTTATAAAATATTTGAATATTTGAATATTTGAAAATTTGAGATATCTTTAACAGTTTGGCTTTAAAGTTTTTTTTTCTTTTATTTCTCCCAGTTGTATCCTCAGATGAAAACATTTAACAGCATAATACAAATTTCTTAGAGCTAATTTATGTAATTCTCCCATCATCTCTTGATGTTTACACTGATAATTTCATTTTACAGTTGAGAAAATTAAGACAAGAAAGTTATTTAATTTGTCTCTGTTCACACAGTTTAGTTGTGAAACTGGGATTATAATCCAGATCTGGTTAATTTAAAAGTTTGCTTTTAACCAATATGGGACAAATCTCAGCAAGTTCATTTCTCTACCTGTGTTACAAACCTCCAAACATTTTAGTCAACATCTGAATACTAGTTAAATGTGGCTTCTAAAAAGAAAGTAATGTTACTCAGAATAAGAAAACATTAATAAACATGAAGATGGGGTTTGTTTCTTCCAAGTTCCTTTTGCATACATTTTACTGTCCAGAAACTGAGGGAGATGCAATAACTGACTTATACAAATGCAAATGTGGGCGTTTTATTAACCAAAAGAACAGAAAAGTATGAGATCAAAAGAAATACATTACTATATTTTTTTGTAAATTAGAATATTTATGGTAAATTAGTTCTGAAAATGATGTAAAAGAATCTAATATTTTGTGATATTTTTACCCAACTTAACCTGAGCCTGCATTCACCAGTTTGGTGTTAGCTTTAAAGAACTCTGCCCACATCCTGGTATAGGTTCTTAGGGATGGAAAAGAAAAATGAACCATATACTCCAAGAACGGTAATTATTTGTTTTGCTATATCTGGTAATTTCTTCAAGGATCAGCTCCAAGGGCTTGCCTTTATTTCTCCCAGCTCAGTACCTAGCAATAGCTGAAGTAACTACCCTGGGGAGTAGTTGTTGAAACATTTAAAGGTAAGTGCAAAAGGCCATATTTCATTCTTTCTCATTGCCACGTAGTATTCCATTGTGTATATAAACCACAATTTCTTTATCCATTCATCAGTTGATGGACATTTAGGCTCTTTCCATAATTTGGCGATTGTTTCACTCTTATGTGGATCCTGAGAAACGTAACAGAAACCCATGGGGGAGGGGAAGGGAAAAAAAAAAAAAAAGAGGTTAGAGTGGGAGAGAGCCAAAGCATAAGAGACTGTTAAAAACTGAGAACAAACTGAGGATTGATGGGGGGTGGGAGGGAGGGCAGGGTGGGTGATGGGTATTGAGGAGGGCACCTTTTGGGATGAGCACTGGGTGTTGTATGGAAACCAATTTGACAGTAAATTTCATATATTAAAAAATAAATAAATAAATTAATTAATTAAAAAAAAAATAATAAAGGTAAGTGCATTAGCCTTTGCCACATAGGGCAAGGATAAAAATTGGGGTAAAAAACAGAAAAAGTGAAAAACTTGAGAATGAAAACCCAGTAATGACATACTTCAGGGGAAAAAAACACTTTAAAAAGCTCCCATATACTAGCTTTTGAGTATATGTTATATTCATTTCATGTGTGCAATATAGTGACTCAACATTTCTATACTTTATGTTATGCTCACCATAGGTGTAGTTATTATCTGTCCCCATACAATGCTATTAGAACATTGACATATTCCCTATGCTATGCCATTTATTCCCATGACTTATTCATCCATAACTGGAGACCTGTATCTCCCTCTCTCCTTCACCTATTTTGTCTAACACCTGAGCCCCCTCCCCTCTGGCAACCATCAGTTCGTTCCCCATATTTATAGATCTGATTCTGATTTTTGTGTGTTTATTCATTTTTAATGTTCCATTTATCAGTGGAATCATGTTTTTTTTCTCAGTATGACTTATTTCAATTAGCATAATAACATCTAGGTCCATCCATGTTGTTGCAAATGGCATGATCTTATTCTTTATGGATCTATAAAATTCTATCGTGTGTGTGTGTGTGTGTGTGTGTGTGTATACATATATACCACATTTTCATTATCCATTTATCCATTCATGGACACTTAAGTTGTTTCTAGGTCTCGGCTATTGTAAATAAATATAAGGGTGCATATATCTTTTTGAGTTGGAGATTTTGTTTTCTTGGGTAAATACCCAATAGTGGAATTATTGGATCGTACAGTATTCTATTTTCAATAGTAACCTGCATATTTGTTTCCGCAGTGACTGTACCAATTTACATTTCCACTAACACAAGGGTTTCTTTTTCTCCACATCCTTGCCAACACTTATTATTTATTTTCTTTTTGATTTTAACCATTCTAACAGGTGTGAGGTGATATCTCATTGGGGTTTTGATTTGCATTTCTCTGATGATAAGTGATGTTGAGCATCTTTTCATATGTCTGTTGGCCATCTGTATGCCTTCTTTAGAAAAATATCCATTCAGGTTCCCTGCATATTCTAAAATTGTACTGTTTGCTTTTTGGTGCTGAATTGTATAAGTTCCTTTTTTTTAATTTTTTAATGTTTATTTATTTTGAGGGGGGAGGGGCAAGAGAGAGGGAGACACAAAATCTGAATCAGGCTCCAGGCTCTGAGCTGTCAGCACAGAGCCCGACACAGAGCTTGAACTGATGGACCATGAGATCATGACCTGAACCAAAGTCAGACGCTTAAGTGACTGAGCCACCAAGGTGCCTCTATACATTCCTTATATATTTTGGATATTAACCATTTATTGGATATATCATTTGCAAATATCTTCTCCCATTCAGCAGGTTCTCTTTGTGTTTTGTTGATGGTTTCCTTTGCTGTGCAAAATGAGCCTTTTATTTTGATGTAGTCCTAATAGTTTATTTTTACTTTTTTTTCCCTTGCCTTAGGAGACATATCTTTAAAAATATATGTTGCTATAGCTAATGTCAGAGAAATGGCTACCTGTGCTCTCTTCTAGAATTTCTATAATTTCAGGTCTGACACTTAGGTCTTCAATCCATTTTGAATTTATTTTTGTGTATGGGTTAAGAAAGCAGTCCAGTTTCATTCTTTTGCATGCATCTGTCCAGTTTTCCCAGCACCATTTTTTGAAAACACTGTCTTTCCCTCACTGTTTATTCTTTCTTCCTTTGCTAAACATTAATTGATGATGTAATTGTGGTTTTACTTCTGGGGTGTCTGTTCTGTTCTATTGATCTATATGTCTATTTTTATGCCAATATTTACTCTTTTGATTACCACAGATTTGTAGTATATCTTGAAATCTGGAACGATGATACCTCCAGCTTTGTTATTTCTCAAGACTGCTTCAGCTATTGGAGACATTCTGATGTTCCAGGAATGAAAAATGTTGTTGGTATTTTGATATGTCTTGCATTGAATCCATAGATTGCTTTTTGTATTATGGACATTTTAACAATATTAATTCTTCTAATCCGTGAGCATGAAATATATTTCCATTTTTTTGTGTGTGTCATCTTAAATTTCTTTCATCACTGTTTATGGCTTTCAGAGTCTCACCTGTTTGGTTATGTTTATTCCTAGGTATTTTTTTCTTTTTGGTACAATTGTAAATGGTGTTTTTTTTTATCTGTATTTATTTTGAGAGAGAGAGACACACAGAGAGAAATTGAGAGAGAAAGAGAGAGAGAGAGAGGGAGAGAATGAGAGTTGGGGAAGTATAGAAAGAAAGAATCCCAAGAATATCTGACAGTGCAGAGCCCAACATGGGTCTCGGTCTCATGAACTGTGAGATCATGACCCGAATTGATATAAAGAGTTGGTCGCTTAAACGACTGAGCTACCCAGGCATCCCAATGTTTTTTTTTTTTTTAAATTTCTCTTCTTGTGATTTCATAATTAGTGTATACAACACTACCAATTTCTGGGTAGTAATTTTGTATCCTGCCACGTAACTGAATTTTTTTATTACCTCCAGTAGTTTTTTGGTGGAGTCTAGGATTTTCTATGTATAGTGTCATGTCATCTACAAATAGTGACTGTAGATAGATGCCTAGTGACTAATATGGATGCCTCTTATTTCTTTTTGTTGTCTGATTGCTGTGATTAGGACTTCCTGTACTATGTTGAATAAACATATCAAGAGTGGTCATCCTTATCTTGTTGCTGACCTCAGAGAGAAAGCTCTCAGTTTTTCACCATTGAGTATGATGTTAGCTGTGGGTGTTAGCTGTGGGTTTTTCATATATGGCCTTTATTATGTTGAGGTTTGTTACCTCTGACTCCACTTTGTTGTGTTTTTATCATGAATAGATGTTGAATCTTGTCAAATGTTTTTTATGCATCTTTTGAGATGATCATATAATTTTTGTCTTTCATTAAGGTGATGCAGTGTATGATGGTTGATTTGCTAATATTAAACCAACTTTGCATCACAGGAATGCATTTCACCTTATCATAATTAATGATCTCTTTAATGTATTGTTGTATGCAGTTGTTAATATTTTAGTGAGGATTTTTGCTTCTATGATCATCAGAGATATATTGCCCTGTAGCTTTCTTTTCTTGTGGTGACTTTAGTTTTGGTATCAGGATGATAGCTTTGTAGAATGTATTTGGAAGCTTTCCTTCCTTTTCTATTTTTTTCTTGGAATATTTTGAGGAGCATAGCTATTAACTTTCTTTTTTAATGTTTAGTAGAATTCACCTGTGAATTCATCTGATCCTGGACTTCTATTTTTGGTAATATTTTGATTATACCAATTGGATCTCATTACTTGTAACTGGTTTGTTCAGATTTTTTATTTCTTCTTGGCTCAGTTTTGGATGATTTTATGTTTCTAGAAATTTATCCATTTCCTTTATAGGTTGTTCAGTTTGTTGGTGTATAATTTTCATAGTGTTCTCTTACCATTTTTTTATTACTCAGATGCTCTTATTTCTCCTTTTGATTTTATTTATTTGAATCCTTTTTTTTTTCTTGATGAGTCAGGCTAAAGGATTCTCAACTCTATTTATCTGTTCATAGTGCCAGCTCTTGATTTTATTGACTTTTCTATTGTTTTTTTTAGCCTCTACATTATTTATTTCTGTTGTGATCTTTGTTATTTGCTTTCTTCTACTCACCTTGGGCTTTGTTCTTTTTCTAGTTCCTTTAGGTATAAATTTAGATTGTTTATTTGAGCTTTTTCTCTTTTCTTGAGGTAGGCCTGTATCACTATATATTTCTCTCCTAAAATGGTTTTTCCTATATCCAAAAGATTTTGGACAGTTGTGTTTTCATTTTTCTTTGTCTTCATATTTTTTTATGTTTATTATTTGCTTCATTGACCCATTGGTTTTTTAGTATCCATTGATGTAAGTGTAGTTTTAAAGTCCCCTACTATTATTATATTACCATCAATATTTCTTTATTTTGTTAATATTTGATTTATGTCTTTAGATGCTTCAGTATTGGATGCATAGATATTTACAGTTGTCATATTCTTTTATTGGATTTATCCATTTATTGTTATGTAATTCTTTACTTTGTCTCTTGTTATAGTCTTTCTTATTTTTGTAAGGTGTTTATTTATTTATTTATTTTTAGAGAGCAAGCATGTGAGTAGGGGAGGGGAAGAGAGAGAGGGAGAGAGAATCCTAAGCAGGCTCCATGCTTAGCATGCAGCCTGATGCAGGGCTTGATCCTACAACTGTGAGATCAAGACCTGAGCTGAAATCAAGAGTCAGATGCTTAACTGACTAAGCAACCCAGGCACCCCTACAATCATTCTTTTAATGACTATTTTGTCTGATATATAAGTATTGCTACCCTAGCTTTTTTGTTTGTTTGTTTTTACTTCCATTTGCATGGTGAATGTTTTTCCATTGCTTCACTTTCAGTCCATAATGTGTCCTTAGGTGTGAGATGAGTGTCTTGTAGAATGCATATAGATGGGTCTTTTCTTTTTTTTTTAATCCATTCTGTCACCGTATGTCTTTTGATTGGGGTATTTAGGTCATTTACAATTCAAATAGTTACTGCTAGATCTGTAATTAATGCTGTTTTAAAATTTGTTTTCTGGTTGTTTTCTAGTTCTTTTTTTTCTCCTCTTGCTCTCTTTCTTTGTGATTGATGAGTATCTATAGTGTTATGGTTGGCTTTTTTTCTTTCTTCTTTTACCTTGTTTATCTATCATTGGTTTGGGGCTTGTGATTACTATGAAGTTCATATACAACATCTTAAGTAAATAGCAGTCTATATTAAACTGATGGCTACTTAAATCCATATATATACCTTAAAAATAAGAAAAAACCAAATTCTTTTTCTTTTTCTTTTTCTCTTCCCATTTTATGACTTTTCCCATGTTTTATATATATGTTGTAACATTTTACATCTTTTTATTCCTAATTTTCTTATGTCTAGTTATGGCCATTTCTTTTTCACTTAACGAAGTTCCTTTAACATTTCTCATAAGGCTTGTTTAGCAGTGATAAATTCCTTTTTTCTTTTGTTTGTCTGGGAAATTTTATCTCTCTTTCAAATCTAAATGAAATCTTGTAGAGTATTCTTAATTGTAGGTGTTTCCTTTCAGCACTTAGAATATATCATGACATTCCCTTCTGGCCTACAAAGTTTCTCCTGAAAAATTTAGTTGATAGTCTTAGAGGTTTTCACTTGTAGGTAACTTTTTTGTTTCTTTCTTGATGATTTTAATATTCCCTCTTTATCTACAACTTTTGAAATTTTAATTCTTATGTTCTGTGGTGGAGACCTTGTTGCGTTCATTTTGTTTGTCACTCTCTATGATTCTTGGTCTTGGATGTCTATTTCCTCCCCTAGGTTAGGGGGGTTTTTCAGTTATTATTTCTTCAAATAAGTTTTTGACACATTTCCTTCTCTCTTCTTCTTCTGGGGCCCCTATGAAGCAAATGCTCTTTGCTTGATGTTGTCCAAGATATCTCTTATCATTGTAAAAAATTATTTTCTTTTTTTGCTGTTCAGCTTGTATGCTATTCATTACTCTGTCTTCCAGATTACTGATATGTTCTTCTGCATCTTCTAATTTACTGTTGATTACCTCTAATGTGTTTTTAATTTCAGTTATTGTATTTTTCAACTCTGGTTCTTTTTAGTATTTTCTATCTCTTTATTGAATGTCTCACTTAGTTCTTCCACTCCTTTTTCCAGTCTTATGAGCATCTTTATAATCTTTACTTTAAATGCTCTAAATGTAAAGCCATATTTCTTATCTCTGTTTCATTTAGTTATTTTTCTGGGTTTTTTTCCTTGTTCTTTTTTTGGAGGATATTCCTCTGTCTCTCCATTTTGCTTGACTTTGCGTCTTTGTTTCTTTTGATTAGGCAGAACAGCTACTTCTTTTTTTTATTTTTAGAACAGCTACTTCTTTTTTTTTCCATAGCTAGGATAGTTTCTATTTTTATTTTTATTTTTTTATTTTTTTCAATATATGAAATTTATTGTCAAATTAGTTTCCATACAACACCCAGTGCTCATCCCAAAAGGTGCCCTCCTCAATACCCATCACCCACCCTCCCCCCCTCCCACCCCCCATCAACCCTCAGTTTGTTCTCAGTTTTTAAGAGTCTCTTATGCTTTGGCTCTCTCCCACTCTAACCTCTTTTTTTTTCCTTCTCCTCCCCCATGGGTTTCTGTTACGTTTCTCAGGATCCACATAAGAGTGAAAACATATGGTATCTGTTTTTCTCTGTATGGCTTATTTCACTTAGCATCACACTCTCCAGTTCCATCCACGTTGCTACAAAGGGCCATATTTCGTTCTTTCTCATTGCCCTGTAGTACTCCATTGTGTATATAAACCACAATTTCTTTATCCATTCATCAGTTGATGGACATTTAGGCTCTTTCCATCATTTGGCTATGGTTGAGAGTGCTGCTATGAACATTGGGGTACAAGTGCCCCTATGCATCAGTACTCCTGTATCCCTTGGGTAAATTCCTAGCAGTGCTATTGCTGGGTCATAGGGTAGGTCTATTTTTAATTTTCTGAGGAACCTCCACACTGTTTTCCAGAGTGGCTGCACCAGTTTGCATTCCCACCAACAGTGCAAGAGGGTTCCCGTTTCTCCACATCCTCTCCAGCATCTATAGTCTCCTGATTTTAGAACAGCTACTTCTAAACTTAAAGAAATGGTCTTGTGTATCATGTCCCCTATGCAGACTGTGTTTGCTTGGTGACTTTTGCTGGTTGACTGGAGCTGTGACTGCATTTGCTAGTTACTCTTAAACTGTGGCTTTTTACAAACAGAAGATAAAAAAAATAATGAAACAAAAAATAAAAAGTAAAAAGGAGTTAATAAAAGAAAGTAAAAGAGAAAAAGAAAAAAATTAAAAGAAGAATGAAAATAAAATAAAAACAAAACAATGCAAATTATAAATAAAATAAAGAAAAAGTTAAAAAAATTAATTAAAAGAAAACAATAAAATGGGGATTATTTTCTGTGTCCCAGCACAACAGGGGTACTTGCGTGAGCTTGCAGACACTGATCTTGCTGGGGTCACAAGCTCACTGTGAGCCAGACCCTGCTCTAGTCTGGGATTTTAAGGTGGAGGGAGAGAGAATGATTCTTCTGTTCCCCAGCCTTTTTATTATTTATTTTTTTCATTATTTTAATGTTTATTTACTTTGAGAGAAAGAGAGAGAGATAGGGCAGAGAAATGAAGAGATTAAGAATCCCAAGCAGGCTCCATGCTATCAGCACAGAGCCTGACTCAGGGCTCAAACCGATGAACGGTCAGATTATGACCTGAGTCAAAATCAAGAGCTGGACACTTTGAGATCATGAATGGAGCCAAAATCCAGAGCTGGACAATTCTGAGCCACCTAGGCACCCCTTCTCCCCTTTTAAACTGCACCTTTTTTTTTTCTTTGTCCCAGCATGAATGGGATTGGTCTGGGCTTGCAAACTCTGGGCCTGCTGATATCATAATCTCTCTGAGATTATCAGACCCACTTCACCCATTATGGCCTCAGGACCAACCAGTTTTGGTGTTGAACCTACCCCATGTGGTGTTCAGGCCCTGCTCTGGTTTAGGCTTTTAAGGTGGGGTGGAACATATACCACGTCGACCTCCAGTCCCTCTGACCTGGAGAATATTCCCACAGCTTCCCTGCCACTTGGCAGAGTTCTAGTGTTGTCTCTTTTGTATGCTAGTTGATCTTTTAAAACATAGCTTTTTTTTCTCCTGTGTCCAAGGACAGAGTAACCTGTCCCTGGTCCTTCAATACAATTCCTCCCTAAGCTGTTCACAGTATTGGGGGTGGGGGGTTCACTTTGTTACCATGCCTCCACGTCTCTTGAAGTTCTCTTGCCATTCCCTCTGTCTTTGGTTGGTTGGTAACTGCTCAGTCAGCCTTCAGTTCTTCAGTAGGGAAGGTATAATTTCATTTTTTTTCTGTGGGTGAGGTGAATTCATAGTCTTCCTACATTGCTATCTTGAACTGAATTTTCCCCACATAATCTTGAGAATTTAGAAGACCATAAACATACCTAGGGTTCATTGCTTGTTCACAAAATACCTGAGAAGCTACCAACTTGCCATTTCCCATAGATTTTCAGGAGCCGTATAAGCATGAAATGAAGACAGAGGGAAAATTGTAAACTTTAAAGCTGAAGCAAATAAATGGAAGAAAATAATAAATATTTGAATAGGATGAATGAAGTAGAGAACAGAAAAACAAAATCGGAAGGTGGTTTCTTGAAAAATCCATGAAATTGACAAAATATCAGGTAGACTTCCAGGAATAAAAATATTTACATTACTAACTTTAGAAATGAAAGTGGAGAATTACTATAGACATCAATGAAGAAAAAGGGAATGCAAAAGAATACTATAATGTAGATGGATAATTTCCTAAAGAAACAAAAACTACCAAAAATGACTGGAAAAGAAATAGAATATCTGAATAAACCTATAATAAGATATTGGATAAGTAATCAAGATTTCTAACAAAGGAAAGCCTAGGATCAGATGGATTCACTGGTGAATTGCACTAAACATTCTAATAATAATTAAAATAAATGCTTCTAAAACTTTTACCCCCTCCACCCAAAAAAGAGGAGAGAATACTTTGTGTGAGGCCACTATTCCCCTCAGACTAAAGCCAGGAGGAGATATCACAGGAAAAGAAAACTATAGGCCAATATCCTTTATGAATATAGATGCAAAATTCCACACCAAAATATTAACAGATCAATTTTATTTTTTTTAATTTGTTTAACATTTATTTATTATTGACAGAGAGAGAGAGAGCATGAACATGGGAAGGGCAGAGAGAGGAGGAGACACACAATCTGAAGCAGGCTCAGGGCTCTGAGCTGTTAGCACAGAGCCTGATGTGGGGCTCGAACTCACAAACTCCGAGATCATGACCCAAGCCGAAGTCGGATGCTTAACTGACTGAGCCACCCAGGCACCTCTTAGCAGACCAATTTTAATAGTATATTAAAAGCATTACCAACAGACCAATTTTAATCATATATTAAAAGAATGATTTTCCTAGGAATAAAATAATGTTGCAACATGCAAAACAACAATAACAATAACCAATGTAATATACCATATTGATAAAACAATGGAATAAAAATGTCAAATGATCTTCCTAATAGATAGAGAAAAATTATTCAACAAAATCCTACATTCTTTTATAATAAAAACTTTCAACAAAATAAGAATAGAAGGATATTTCTCTAACATGTTAAAGTTTATTTATTAAAAATGTCACATCTAACACCATATTCAATTGTGAGAAACCAAAAGCTTTATGCCTCAGATCATTAATAAATCAAGGGTGCCTGCTCTTGCCACTTCTATTAAGAATTTTGTACTGGACATTCTAGACAGGGCAATTACTCAAGGAAAATACATTACACATACAAATTGTAAAGGAAGAAATTAAAATTGTCTCTATATGTAGATGACATGAGCTTATATATTGAAAATACCAGGGGCATCTGGGTGGCTCAGTTGGTTAAGCATCCAACATTGGCTGAGGTCATGATGTTGTGGTTCATGAGTTCAGGCTTGTGTTGGGCTCTGTGCTAACAGCTCAGAGCCTGGAGCCTGCTTTGGATTCTGAGTCTTCCTCTCTCTCTGCTCCTCCCCCATTCATGCTCTGTCTCTGTCTCTCAAAGATGAATAAACATTTAAAAAATTAAAAAAAGAAAATTCTAAGGAATCTACAAAAAAACTAAGGCTAATAAGCAAATTCACAAAAGTAGCCAGATACAAAATTAATGCACAGAAATCCATTGCAGTGCTGCTATATACTAGGACTGAATAATCCAAAAATGAAATGACAATTCCATTTACAATAAGGTCAAAAAGAACAAAACACTTAGAAATAAATTTAACCAAGTATGTGCAAATCTTGTGTACTAAAAAGAAATTAAAGATGATTTAAAAAGTAGAAAGATATCCCATGTTCACTGATTGAAAGACTTAACATTGCTAAAATTCCAATATTCTCCAAAAGATCCACAGATTAAATATGATACCTATCAAAATCCCTACTGCTTTTTTAGCAACAATGAACAGATTGATACTAAAATGTATATGGACTATTACTCAGCCATAAAAAAGAATGAAATCTTTCCATTTGCAACCATGTGGATGGAGATCTAGAATATTATACTAAACAAATAAGTCAGAGAATGACAAATACCATATGATTTCACTAATTTGTGCAATTTAAGAAACAAAACAAATGATCATAGGGGAAAAAGAGAGAAGCAAACCAAAAACAAACAAACAAAAAATCCCTTAACTATAGAGAACAAACTAATGGTTACCAGAGGAGAAGTCGGTGGGGGGGATGGGTTAAATAGGTGATGAGGATTAAGGACTGCACTTGTTCAGATGAGTACTGGGTGTTGTATGTATGTGTCGAATCACTAAATTGTGTGCCTTAAACTAATATTACACTGTATGTTAACTAACTGGAGTTTAAATAAAAACTATAAAATAAGAAAATTTATTTTATTTTATTTTTAAAATTTTTTATGTTTTATATTTATTTTTGAGACAGAGACAGAGCATGAGCAGGGAAGGGGCAGAGAGAGAGAGGGAGACATGGAATCCGAAGCTGACTCCAGGCTCCAAGCTGTCAGCACAGAGTCCAATGCGGGGCCCAAACTCACTGACCTCGAGATCATGACATGAGCCAAAGTCAGACGCTCAACTGACTGAGCCACCCAGGCGCCCCTAAAGTAAGAAAAGTAAAAAAAAAAAAAAAAAAAAAAAATGTATACGGAATTGCAAAAGGACCTAGAGTAGCAAAAACAATCTTGGAAAAGACAAAATTGCTGGTATCACACTTCCTGAAATTTCAAAACAGAACAAAACTACAGCAATCAAAACAGAATAGTTCTGGCATAAAGATAGCCATATAGACCAATTGAATAAAATTCAGGGTCCACAAATAAATCCATACACCTATCTCCAGTTGATTTTAACAAGGTTGTCCAAACCATTCAATGAAGAAATAATAGTCTTTTCAACAAATGGTCCTGCAACAACTAGATATTTACTAGCAAAGGAATGAATTATGACCATTACGTCCTACCATTTTTAAAAAGAAACAACACAAAATGGATCAAAGAACTACAAGTAATTGCTAAAAATATAAAACACTTAGAGGAAAACATGGGAATAAATCATATTCTTGGATTTGGCAATATATACACAGCTATGACACCAAAAACAAAAACAATGAAAGGGAAAATATATAAATTGGACTTCATGAAAATTAAAGACTTCTGTGCACCCAAGAATATTATCAAAAAAGTGAAAAGACAATACACAGAATGTTAGAAAATATTTTAAAATCATATATGTGGTAAATGTGTAGCATCCAGAATATATAAAAAAAATACTTATAACTTAACAGCAACAACAACAAAAAAACAAACAAAAATTATCAAACTAAAACATAGGCAAATTAAGTAAATACACATTTGGCAAAGAAGATACATTAATGGCCAAAAGCAAATGGAAAGATAGTCAACATCTTTAGTCATTGGGGAACTACAAATTGAAACCACTGTGATATTATTTCAAATTTACTAGATTAGTCATAAAAAACAAAAACAGAATTTCACATTTACTAGATTAGTCATAAAAAACAAAAACAAAATAACAAGAGTTGGCAGGGATGTAAAGAAGTTGGAATCTGTTGTGCATTGCTGGCAGGAATGTAAAATGGAGCTTCTCTAGAAAACATTTTGGCTTCTCATTAAAATTTAAACATAGAATTTCCATATGATCAGAGTTTGCAGTACGAGTATACTCCTAGGTATATTCCTGAGATGACTAAAAACATATGTTCCTACAACAACTTATGTTTGATGTTTATAGAAGCATTTTTCATTATAGTCAAACAGTGGAACCAAACCAAATGTCCATTAGTTGCTTAACAAAATGTGGTATATCCACACAGTGGAATAGTATATATTCCTATAAAGGAATGAATATACTACAACACTGATAAACTTCACAAACATTATAAGCTAAGTGAAAGAAGCCAGAAATAAAAGCCACATATTGTATGATTCAATTTACCTGAAATGTCCAGAATAGGCAAATCTATAAAGAAATAAAACAGATTCATTTTTGCCAGGAGCTGGAGGGAAGGTATGGAGGATGAAGAGTGACCATTTAATGAGTACAGGGTTTCTTTTGTGGGTGATGAAAATGTTCCAAAATTAGTGATGATGGTTGCACAAAACTGTGAGTGTACAAAAAAAAAAACACTGGGAGTGTACTTAAATCCACTGAATTGTACACTTGAAAATGGACAAAATAGCATAATTTAAGAATAAAATCCAGAAAATAGAAAGCATTTCCCCTGGGGCTTGTTCCCTGAACAGATGATTGAAAAACTCATTCCAGTCTTCAGGTCTGTGAAAGATAAACACTTTTACTCATTGCACAATGGCCTGTTGCCACCTGGAGAGAACGGATCATCAAAGTTGACTATGCACATATCTTGGGAGCTACTTATTTGGATGATAGCATTTAGAGAGTAGGCAAATCTATCAATACAAAATGTTTCTTTTGCTTGTGTTCAAGGACTTTTGTATTTTTTTTTATTCAGACATTTTTAGAGCAGTTTAAGGTTGATGACCAAATTGAGGTGAAAGTGTGGATTTTGCATATATCTCCTGCCCCTACACCAGCATAGCCTACCCCATTATCAACATCTTCCACCAGAGTGGTACATTTATTACAATTGGTGAACCTACATTGGCACATCATAATAACCTGAAGTCCATAGATTACATAATAGTTTACTCTTAGTGTTGTACATTTTATGAGCTTTTTGTTTTTAAAAAGGAATTAGGGCTTTATCGTTGCCAAGACAGGAAGAAAGGACCATTCTTGTTTCAATCAATGCAATTCTTGTTGTGTCTATTATAAGTTTGGGTTCTACAAAAAGTTTCATTTGAAATCTGGATCTGGTTGCTAAAAAAGATATTGTGCAAGCTATTCTACTAAAGCATTCTAAAGTTATTTCCATCTTTGATGTTTTATGTGTCTATTGTGACCTTTAACTCTGGAGATTCTAGAATATGTGAGATATTCTTGCTCACAAGCATACCTGCAAGACTTGCAAGAATTTTTATTTAGCAATTTCTTATAGTTTGTATTATGGGCCAGAAGTTACTCTTAGGGCTTTGCAATAATCATTAACTTTAAAACTCATAGCAACATTGTGGATTGGGCACTATTTTTATCTTTATATTACAAAAGATAAGAGTGATGGAAGATAAGACATTTTCCTGGGGCACCTGGGTGGCTCAGTCAGTTAAGCATCTGACTTCGGCTCAGGTCATGATCTTGCAGTCTTTAAGTCGAGCCCCGTGTTGAGCTCTGTACTGACAGCTCAGAGCCTGAAGCCTGCTTCAGATTCTGTGTCTTCCTCTCTCTCTGCCCCTCCCTCGATCGCACTCTGTCTCTCTCTCTCAAAAAATAAACATTAAAAAAATTTAAGACATTTCCCCAAAGCATCAGTTAATGACAGTGTCAGGATCTGCACTGCCTTAAAGTGGCTTCACAGCTCCACTCTGCTGTTTTTCCATCTTGATGAAGCTACCTTTCCATATTAGTGAAACTACACTAATGCAACTTGTTTTTGTAGGCCTTTGAGCTACTGGGCGAGAGACTTATCTGCACTTTCTTACCAACTTCCCTCTATGACTTCAGGGAGACATTTTGAGAAGGCTGGCCAGACTACAAGGATCATATTTTTCATGGAAGTTACTCTTTCTACATTTCTGTTTTCTCTTTTTTTCTAATGAAGGCAACCATTCCTACATGTATGCCAGTGAATACCACTTATACAGACAATTAGGTGACTATGGGGCAGACCTAACACTGTGGTGTTGCCAACTCTATGATGTAATAAAACACTTGACATTTAACCCTAAAGACTGCCATTGGGAGCATTCCCACGACTAAGATGCCTGGGTGGCGCAGGCGGTTAAGCGTCCGACTTCAGCCAAGTCACGATCTCGCGGTCCGTGAGTTCGAGCCCCGCGTCGGGCTCTGGGCTGATGGCTCGGAGCCTGGAGCCTGTTTCCGATTCTGTGTCTCCCTCTCTCTCTGCCCCTCCCCCGTTCATGCTCTGTCTCTCTCTGTCCCAAAAATAAAAAAATAAAAAACGTTGAAAAAAAAATAAGACTGTATCTTTATTGATGAATACAACTTGTTGGAAAATTTTCTCAGAAATATAACATCACAATTGTCTGTTTAAGAAATACAGCTGGTGATATATTTATCCATTCTCTCCAAAATCTACAAATAAGTATATTTATTTATAAAGTTTATGACCATGTATTTATATTTTTAACAAAGAAAATCATTTTACTAGTCAAATACTGAGGACATGATTGTTTTGTTTGTTCACAATTTTCTCTATTAATTTATTTAGTACTGATGAGCTAGGTGAAATTGAGCATGCATATAAGGCAGATTTAAGTCCTTTCTGATTCAGAAATAAGGCATAGAATGCAATGAGTGTCTACTGATATCACTGAAGCAAGCCAAATAATTTCCAAGATGGATAATTAGCATAACTGAGCCAGTTAAAAAGAAGGGAAGGAGAATAAAACTACTTTTCAATGACTGAATATATTTCTATCATTAATTACCTGTAAATTTGTGACCATTTGGCAAAGTTTTGTAGTTAAACTACTGAAAATAAGCCATGGTAAAAACATCTTGATTTATTCAACAATTTAAAAATATGTAGGTTTAAATAACTCAAATATATAATTAAAACATTTCTGAAAATATTTCAAATTTTGGAAAATAAAAGTCATGGGAATAGATGTAAAGAACTAAAGTTATCTTAGCTGAAGAAAAGATAACTAAGGGGAAACTTAATAATGGGTTTCAAGCGCATGAAGTTCTGTTATACAGAGAATACTATAAATCTGTCTCTCATATCCTTCAAAAGCAGAGCAGGAAAAAAAGGAGGGGAGAGGGCTAAAAAGACAAGATAATTAAAATTAACTAAAAATAAACAATTAATTGAGATATTAGAAATGTTAGTGATGTGAAGTAAACTCATTTAAAAAGAAATTAAGCACTGTGAATAATAAAGCTTCAAATATTGAAGCATAGAATATCATCTTTAACTATCATGGAAAGTGGGACTCTGATAAAGTACTAAAACATTTCAGAATCTAAGGATTTCTTCCAGTGAAAATGTGAAATTTGAAATCTGTGGCATCCATACTTGCAGAGAAACTTACCTTGAAAGTTTCAGGGTTCCTAGCACTAAGATTTTTGAGGAAAGGAGACTATGTGCTATCATCTCAAGCTGCTATATGTAAGGCAGATAGAAAGAGACAACACATTTGTGCTTCATTCTACATTGAAGGCACTCAGATAAGCAGGCCATTTTCTCATTCAGACTGAAAACCTTTTTAAAATTTGTCATCTTACACACCTATCCAAATAGTATGTTTTCACATTCAGTATCTTATCAGGATTTACACACATCCTGGAATTCTGAGATTCAATGAGAATATGTATTTCATCCATAATTTCCAATAAATGCTTGAGAGGAAAAAGCCGTGAGTATTTTAATTTCAAAAAATATTCCAGAGATTTCATGTATTTTGTGTGTGTGGTCTATAGGTCTGTGTGAATGTTTTCCTGTGCCAGTAGAAGATTGCTAGTTTTTTAAAACAAATGCAATTTCTGACTCAATAAAGAAATTATGTATCTGTTGGATTTATTATGATTGTAAAAGAAATTAAACCCAAGAGAACAGAACTTACAGTGGTTCATAAGTGCTACTTCCTACTGTTAAGTTAATGTTTTATGACATCATTATGCAACTTTTTCACTCCCATTGGAGAATTGTCCTCTATTCTTTCTTCTTGAATAAATAGCCTGAAACAATATATGCTGATAACTGTTCTGGCTGAAAATCATATTTGCACCCTGTTGGGAAATATGGTCAAATTTAAATTAGTATTTCCAGTAAATATACAAAAATACTTCCCAAAACATCTTTCAGGGAAGCTACATCACCAAATGATGTATTTTCTAAATAATGCAAACCAATTTACATTCATGTCATTTTGCCATCCCATTAAACTTTACAGCATATGGCATTTTCTTCGAAAGTATTGGGACAAAGAAGGAAAAGAGACACACCGAAAAGGAAATAGCAGCTACTTTACTTTGTGTTATATTTTTTATTTTTGAATTTTTTTTGATGATAAAACAAATTTTTTTTACTCTATAAAGGGTAAATATGGATGCACGTTTTGGATAATATTGTGAATCTGCATTAAATCTTAATTCATTCAGTTTTCAACAGCATTTCAACAAACGCTGAAACAGCAAGATATTTTATAGTTTATTATTGACAATGATAATTCACTAAAAATTCAACAAACATTTATTGATCTTTTATGGTTTCCAGCCTCTTGTTCTTACCATTAGTTACACGGGGATGAACTAGATAGGCAGGGTCCCTTATCTCACTGAGCTTACATTCTATGGAGATGGGGTGAGGAGATTAGAGGAAACTACAAAAACCTAAATAAATTAATATGACATTTGATAGTAAAATTTTTATGAAGAAACTGAAATAAGGTAATGTAATAATAATATCCTAGGGTGAAGACAGAGGGGCTTTTTGAGAACAGGAAGCTTATCTGACAGTGTCATAATCGAATTGATCCTTTCTGATAAGATGGAACCAACTTCTTGAATATCTATGGCCAGAACTTTTCAAGTGAAAGAGTAAGTACAAAGGCCTTGAAGAAAGAGTTTGCCTTATGCATTCAAGAAACTTAAAGAAGAATTCAACAAATTGTGTTGGAAAAACTGGATAGCCACATGCAAAAATAATGAAGTTAGATTCTTACCTTACATCATCTAAAAAGACTAATTCAAAATGGGTCAAAGATTTAAATTTAAGAGCTAAAACTACAAAACTCCTAGAAAACATAAAGGAAGAACTACATGACATTGGATTTTGCAATGATTTCTTGGATATGACATCAAAGGCACAGACAGCAAAAGAAAAATAAATAAAAAGACAAATTGGAATTTATCAAAATTAAAAACTTGTGCATTAAAGGACAGTAGAAAATGTGAAAAACTATGGGATAAAAGAAAATGTAACATATATGATCAGGAATTAATATTTAGAATATATAGAGAACTACAACACAACAACCACAAAAACAACAAAACAACCCAATTAAAAAATGGGGCTAAAATTTGAATCGGCATTTTTCCAAAGGAGATGTACAAAAGAGCAACAAGCACGTGAAAAGATACATTCAACTTTACTAATTATTTAGTTTTTAAACTTTTTTTATTTATTTTTGAAAGACAAGAGAGACAGAGTTCTTGTGGGGGAGGAACAGAGAGAGGGAGACAGAGAACTGAAAGCAGGCTCCAGGCACCGAGCTGTCAGCCCGGAGCCTGATGCAGGGTTTGAACTCATGAACCGTGAGATCATGACCTGAGCCGAAGTTGGACACCCAACTGACTGAGCCACCTAGATGCCCCTCAATTTCACTAATTATTAAGAAAATTCAAATCAAAGTCACAAAAAGATAATACTTCACACTCATTAGGATGTTTATATATGTATAAAGTAACAAGTGTTGGTGAAGATGTGTAGAAATTGGAACTCTTTGTTCATTGCTGGCAAAAATATAAAATGGTGTAGCTGCTATGGAAAATAGGATAGTGGTCCTTAAAAAAATATATAGAGTTACTACATGATCCAGCATTTTCATTTCTGGGTACATATACAAAATAATTGAATGCATGCCCTCAAAGATGTACTTGTTCACCCATATTCATAGCAACATTATTTATGATAGCCAAACGATAGAAAAATCCAACTGTCCACCTGTGAATGAATTGGTAAACAAAATGTGGTATTGCATACAATCCAGTATTATTCAGCCCTACAAAAGAAGGGCATTCTGTTATATAATACAACATGAAGGGACATTGAGGAAATTATCCTAAGTGAAATAAGTCAATCACAAAAAAGCAATATTGTATGATACCACTTGCATGATGTACACAAGAGAGTCAAATTCAAGAAACAAAGAAAGGCACTTGTCAGGGTTTGGGAAGTAGTAAGAAGACTCCCAATTTTCTGAGTAGAGGGAAGTTATATACTTTTATATATAAGGAATTAAGAACAATTGGGACATGATCATTTCTCAATTTATCTAAAATTGCCTTGCTTATATTTACATTTCCACATTATACAATGATTAAATTAGTGACCATTAGTTGTATCAAGCTGTTTTAAGTTTTATAGAATCTTTTTAACAAGTCTTCAATTAATTACTTGGATAGTGTTAAATAGTTTTTTTTTGTATATACATTCATAAATAAATTTACTTTTTTGCACATACCATGCCTCTCAGTCGTTCATGCAATTATTTTTTGACTACTGTAATCAAGATCAGACACATAATAAGAACCTCAAAATATTGAACTTGAATCTAAAGCACTATCTCTTTTCTCCTTTACTTACAAAATATTATCACAAAGTTAAGTAAAAAGTCTGTTTTAGTATTTCAGTTAATGTTGAACAAGGCAGCCCAAGAATAATACTAAATCCATGAGAAGCATGTCTCGTGTTCTGAAAAATACTCCTAAATCACAGTCAACGGAATCTAGTAATAGTAGTGTGTTTTCCTGTAGTCGGAATATTTCATTATGTAAAAAATTGATCAAATATAAATATTTAGCAAATGTATTACTCTGCACGTTTCCTGTCAATTTTACAGTATAGTATAAAACAAGCCATTACTATTTCACATAAAATGTATCAACATGTGTTTGGTGTTTTCCAGAATACTGCTTGACTACCAAAAATGTGGTATGACTTGTAAGACACAGATAACTTTTAAATAAGCTTTTGAGGAAAATATTATTTCCTGAAAATCAAAATGCCTGGCTTAACGTGAAATTGGTCATTACAACATATGGAGGTCGAATATTTAACATCTAATTGTTAAAACAAATGTTCTCAAAAGTTATATTTCTGTTATATTTCTGAGTAAGAAGAAAGTGGGATTGGGGGGAGGCAGTGGCATTCAGGAAGCAATTGTTCTGATGATGAGATAGACACAATTCAGGGAGTGAATTTTCAAAATAAAACTTAATTTTGCTTTGAAAATGTCAAAGTGAAGAAAAGCAATAGTTCTGGCCTTTATAATACATCAGAATATCGGCCTGGAATATATTTATATTTCCTTCTTGTTACAGATAAAAAAAATATTTTGCTCATTAGAAACTTACAGTAATCTTTGATTTTTTACATGCCAGTTCAGAGTTGTATCATTTTTTCCCCCACTTTCTGGAGAGTTAATGTCTTTACACTCCAAAAGAAAATTTTAAAGCAGAATAGGAAACTCCATACTTTCCTCCCTCCCATAGGGACCCTGATATAACAAGATATAAAATAATTCCCCTTGTGAAAATCCAGAAACAAGTTAGGTGACTTCTGCACTACATCCTGTATCAAATCCTGTAGGAAAATTCATGATACTCATTTGCCATATACTGCCTCCTGCCACCTGTCACAGTAGCGTGCAATTGGAAGGGAATTGATTCCCAGCTCCTAGTTTTTTCTCCGGGAAGGACAAAGAAGACTATACTGTATATACAATGTTCTGACTTCTCAGGGTTTTTTTTTTCTGACAAAACTACTTCTGCTTTATCTGAATTTAAATGCTAAAAAGAAAAGGATCCAGATTGGGAGCCACTGAGATGAAAGATGAATGTATTAAGTAGCACATACATGCCAAAATCCCTCCATTCAGTTGAGCACAGAATGAATGGGGGAAAACCCCTAATTCCCAGCTTCTCTCTGGGGGAAAACATTGAAGTATGCATTCATATTCTTGTTTTTCATGGGGCTACCCAAAGAAGTGTTTCCTATCTCTTCTAATTTGGAGTGCTAACAGAAACCAGAATAATCTAGAAGCCAGGGGTCCCCAGAGAACAAGTGACGTGGACAACTTATAGCTGATCCAGAGAATTCACAATACCACAGACAAACAGCAGAGAGAGCAAGATATTATCAGCTCCTGAAAACAAAACAAAACAAAACAAAACAAAACACTAACAAATCTTTGTAATTAATCTACATGCACAAATCCAAAGAAGACATATCCACAGAAAAATATATGAAAGGACCCCAGAATCTCTGGATGTGCTCACTGGTAAAGGTCTTTTCCTATATAAACTAATCTGTAAACCCTATGAGAAGTGACTGTTTTTACAAATGTGTGGATTCCAACCCAAAGTTACAAGTCATATGAAGAAACAAGGAAACATGGCACAAAGGAAAAAAAAATACAGAAACCAAACCTCAAAAAATTGAAGTACACGAGTAACAACAACAAAAAATTGAAAATAACCATAATGAAGAGTTCAGGAAAATAACGTATGAATAAAATCAGAATATCAATAAAGAAACAAAAACTATAAAGCAGACTCAAAGGGAAATTCTGGAGTTGAAGAATACAATAACAATTGAAAATCACACTAGCGGAGTTTAACAGCAGATTTAATCAAGTATAAGAGAATCAGCAACCTCAATGACAAGTCATTTGAAATTATCCTGTCAGAGAATCAAAAGGAAAAGAGAACTAAAAAGAGTGAAGAAAATCTAAAGAACTAATGAAACACTATCAAATGAACCAACATATATATTATGTAAGTCCCAGAAGGAGAAGAGATATAGAGGCAAAAAAAAAATATATTTGAAAAAATAATGGCACAGAAGTTCCTAAATCTGGGGAAGACTCAACATGCCTAACAGACCCAACTAGGAAGAACCATGGAAGACCACACCCAGATACTTTATACTCAGATTGTTAAAAGTCAATGACAGAATTTCAAAGCAATAAGAAAAAAAATGATGCATCATATTTAAGAAAGACACCATAAAATCATTAATGAATTTCTCAGAAGAAAGAAAAAATGTCAAAAAAGAGCACTACATTTGGCAAAATCATTGTTCAACAATGAAGGAGAGATAAAGTCTGTCACAGAAAAACAAAATTTGAAGGATTCCATCATTGTTAGACTTACCTTATGAGAAACATTAAGGGGACTTTTCAAGTTAAAATGAAAGGAAACAATAAAGCAACACAAAAACATATGAAAGAATTAGGCTTGTTTGGAGGAATTAGAATGGCAGAGCAGTAGGAGGACCCAAGGCTTTCCTGTCCTTCAAACACATCTAGATAAATATCAAATCATACTGAATAGCCAAGAAATTGATCTGAGGACTGGCAGAAAGAACTATACAACTAGAGGGAGAGAAGGGATCACTTTATGGAAAATGAAAGGTGCAGATATGTGGTTTGTGGGAGAAATGGATCGCTGGCACTGCAGAGGTGAGGGAGGCCTGGTCACAGAAAAAGGCCAGAGAGAGAAGCACACAATCACACAAGGAGAGCATTTTCTGAAAGCATTGACTGAAAAAGAGAGAAGGGCTGATTTTTCTGATTTTTTGCAACCAGTGAGTCGCAAAGACTGGAGTTTTAGAGGTCCATGGTGTGGCTGGTATAGAGTCCTCTGAGCACTGCAGTGTTCCTGTGGAGAAGGCATGTAGGTAACCCAGGAGCAGACAGCATGTTCTGAAGATTGCCTAACATGCACTGGGAGAGAATGTTCCCTCTTCTTGAAGTACATCTGAGAGGGGTGGCATTTCCTCTCAGGGACAAAAGACCCCTAAGGTGTCATTTCCCTCCATCTTCCCTCAGCTTAGGGGAAGCTTCTTCTCAGCTGCTGAGATGGGCTAACCTGGACACTAGCTGTTTAGTGTTCTTTGCTACAAATCTCATGCCTCTGCACTCTGGTGCAAGTGCCCTCTGAGTCAAACCTGCATGAATCCCAGCATTGCAAGACCCTCCCCCAGAAGACCAGTGCATGTATCCACCACACCAGGCCCCTTAAATTTGAAGTTTTAAAACTCAGCCAGCCTGGCTAGGATAGAGCCCAAAGTGCACTGCACTAAGCTGGCAAGCAACCCAGGCAAAGACAGTGTGAAAGCAGTGAACTAAAAATGCCTAGGATGCATGAGGGGAAACTATTCAATCTTCTAGGAGGGCTTCCTTGACAGCAGCAAACTCAAGCCCTCCTCTGCAAGGACAAAGAAGCTGGCTAGCACCATTTACTTTTCTTATTCCTCAGCATAAACCAACTTCAGTAAATAGCAGAGCTTCAAAACTGGATGCATATCCTACTTACACCAAGTCTGGCTCCCTGGTTCTCTGCAGGTACTGCTTTTCTGAGGCAAGTGTGCCTAAGAACCAGTGCAGTGGGCTTCTCTCCCAGAAGAACAGCACAAACCCTTATACACACCAAATCTACTGACCATATAGTTCTGCAAAGCTTGAGTTCTAGTGGAAATAGCATCAGGTCTCATTTAATAAGCAAAACAGAGCACAGTTATTTAAAACTCACTACACTCTGGGAGCACCTGGGTGGCTCAGTCGGTTAAGTGAATGACCTCGGCTCAGGTCATGATCTCATGGTCCATGAGTTCAAGCCCCAATTCGGACTCTGTGCTGACAACTCAGAGCCTGGAGCGTACTTCAGATTCTGTGTCTCCCTCCTCTCTCTCTGCCTCCTCCCCTGCTTGTGCTCTGCTGTCTCTCACAAAAACAAACAAACAAACAAACAAACTCACTACACTCTGACCAAGGTACAAACACCCCCCCACGTCAAGGAAGGAGAAAGTCTGCAAAGGACTGACTTGAGGGATAACACAGCTGCAGAGTGCAAGCAGCATACACCAGGGACATGTACTGAAGCACCAGGCCCTGGACAGTATATGTCATATTCTTCATAATGCCATTACTCTCAAGGGCAGGAAATATAACAGGCTTTCCTAACACAGAGAGGAAGAGAAAGACCTAGACCAAATGCCAAGATGGAGGAATTCATTCCAAAAGAAAGAACAAGAAAAGGTCATGGCCAAGTATCTAATCAAAAAAAATATAAGCAATATGCCTTATCCAGAATTTAAAGCAAAAAAATAAGGATACTAGTTGGGCTTGAGAAAAGCTTAGACGACATCAGATATACACTTAGAGCAGAGATAAAAGAACTTAAAACCAATCCGGTCAAAATGAAAATTCAATAAGATATTCAAAACCACATGGGGGTAGGAGCCAAAATGGCGGAACAGCATGGAAGTTTTTTTGTGTGTGTGTCTCACATCCATGAAATACAGCCAGACCAACACTGAACCATCCTCCACACCTTAGAAAACTTATCTTAGGATTAACACAACAATCTGCACAGCCCAAACCACAGAATTCAGCAGTCACGTGGCATGGAGAGGTGATCTGGGAGAGAGAGAAGCTGTGAAGAGCAGGAAGCCATTTTGCATGCAGAGAGAGAACAGAGACAGGGGGGTAGGGAGAGAATACGGGAAAAGCAATCCCCCAAAAGCAGCTGGAGAGAAAGTGGAAAAGTGGAAACAGTCGCAGGGACTGAACTAAAAACAGAGAAAAGAGAAAGGAGAGGGTTTAAATTCCATTAAGACTCTATAAACAGGAGGAGTGCAGAGTCTATAACTCTGTGGCTTGATACCTGGTGCTGCTCTGGAGCTAAGGGCAAATCCCCAGGAGCAGAATGAAGTCCTGGAGTCTTTGGGCCACACTGGGACAGCCGCTTCCCCTGCTGAGAGGACACCTGGTAGAGGCTGTGTGACTCTCCCAAAGGCAAAAGCCCCAGTGGACCCAGGAGAGAGAACAACCACATTCACTGGTGGTGGAACAAGGTCGCTGGGGGTGAAGCTTGGTGCCAGATGCATGTTGTGATTTGTCAAAATCCCTGAAACACTGCTGCTACACGATTGCATGAACGTTTTCTGGGGCAGGCTGGCACCCAGCTGCAGTCTCTGGGCATCAGCAGCAGCATGGTCCCATGAATGTTCCTGGGTGCAGCCAGCACCTGACCATTGCTCGGTGAGATCCTCCTACAGAGGGGCAGAATGGGTCAAAACCTAACTCCCTCAGAAGTAAGGGGTCAGGAAACAGCCACATCTGAGATAAAACTCAGGAGGGGGGTGCTGCCTGGGGCTTGTTCAGGAACAGTGTAAAACAGGGAGTAGACAGAAGCCAAAGACAAAGGACGGATCCACAATTATTGATAGGGGAGAACAGAGTTCCTATACTAGAGACTGGGTAGCTGCATGATGCCATTGTCACCACTCACGCACAAGCGCACAAAGACCTACAAGCACCACAACAATCCACTCCAGTAAGATAAGCAGCACGTTCTAGTGGAGAAAGGAGCTGTTACACTAAGCCCAGCACAACTGTGCAAACGTCGCTCTTCAGGAACACAAGTCTCTCCACCTGCTTAGCTTATAGACTATAAAAACACTTCATACTTTGACTTCTAGGGGAAAACAAAGTAATTTCAGTCGTATTTCCGTCTGTTCACTGGTCCATCTCTTCAATTTTTTTCTTTTTTCTTTTTTCTTTTTTTCATTTCTTTTCTTTTCCTTGAATACAGAAAGAGAAAAAAATCATTTTTATTTTCAATTTTTATTAAAAATATTTTTTCTACTATATCTTATACTTTTGTGTAAAGTTTTTCAAATTCTATTTTACTTCCATAATTTCATTTTATTCACTTCAGTGTATTCATTTTTTTCAAACCTTCAAATGATTTCCTTTTTTTTGGTTCCCCTTTTTTCTCTAATCTGTAAAACCACTTTCAACACCCAGACCAAAATACACCTAGAATCTAGCGTCATTTATTCGATTTTTGTGTGTGTGTTTCTTTTTAATTTTTTTAATTTTAATTTTTTTTATTTTAATTATTTACCTCATTAAATCCTTTTATACCTTCAAAATGATGAAATGAAAGAATTCACCCCAAAAGAAAGAGCAGGAAG